>NC_136061.1:1178647106-1179847106 GCF_964261635.1 Lissotriton helveticus
AGTCTTGACAGCATCAGCATTGAGGGGACGATGTACTTTGCAGCAGGAAGAAAGACTCAGCTGAAGGCAGGGTGAACCAGCAAAACATATATGCAGTCTGTGTTTTTTAAATGACATAAATGGTTTCTGTTTGCTACAGAGTACGTGCTCGGCTTTACTCTGACCGCTATGTGTCTTTCACAGGCTCTCCTGAGCCTTGCCCAGCAAACATTCTATCACACACATGCTGACTGCGGGGGTGAAGTCTGCAAGTCAGCTGACTCCAATTCATTTATGGTATAGGCCTGAGGCAGTTGAGATCTGTGTTAGGGCCTCTCACACCCTGTTATAGTCTGGACCCAGGTCCCACCGTCCCACGTAAGACACAGAGAGCATAATGGAGTTTAGTGATGCTCCTCTCCTGGTTTATTATTTGAGCCGCAATGCCACCAGTTCACAGAGAGGTACACACATCAGCGTGCATCCTGATTGTCACTCGAGACAGACTACTTTTGCACTTACCTGTGTGTATCTCAGGGGCGGCTGGTGACATTTGAAAGTGGTGTGGCGTAAAAGATCGAGATGAGTGCCCTATAGCGAGGGAGCTTAGCAAACGAGACTGACAGTTGTAAGAGGCACATGGAGCTTCAGCCTCAGGTAGCTCCTTCTCTGCCCCTCAAAGCTCCTGGTGATGGAAGACTATGCTAAAGGTAGTGGAGAGGGATAACTAACAGTAAGGTAAAGGTAAATCATGCTAACAGCAGCTGTAACAGAAAAGGCACAGTATGGTGGTAGAAGTCCATGCAAAAATGTAGTTTCATGTGATAAGGCACAGTATAGTGATGAAGACCATGCTTAAGGCAGCTGTGGGGGATACAGCGCAGTATAGGCTCCCTCTCTCTCCTGTCTCTTCTCTGTCTGCAGCCCCCGGGTGCCGCAGGTCAACCATCGCCCGCTGTGCCTCTGAATGTACTAATGCTTGCCAACCATAGATTACAGTCAGGGATGCCGCAATTCCAGAACAAAACATAAATGGCCACATCTGCATGGTAAAGAATGGAAACAAAGTCAATAGGTCTGGCTTCTGTATACTCGAATGAGCTTTACCTAGATTCAGTAACAGGGAGCACAGCAGCAGACAAAGCTCTGACAACAGCAAGGAATAGTGCAAGCAGACGCCATTGTGCAAGCTTCTCTCACTCTCTCTCACACAAACACATTCACCCATAAACATACAACAGGTATAGCATATTCTTCCCTGACACATAGATCAGGGTTACACACACTGCAAGTGACCTAAATTCCTAACAGCGGAAGTGCCTGCAATAGCAGTAAGGGCACACCATAGGCCTCTGCCAATATAACATCTTGTCTTGTGGGACTCTAAGTAATATCATGATTGGGGCACTATACAGCCGACAATACACCTGGTATCTTAAAATGCAAAACCTTAGTTTTACAATGTTTTTTTTTTTTAAATAAGAAAGACCTGTTGAATTTCCACAACAACTATTCAGCTAAGGCTCGCACAATTTTGTTTCAGCTACAGATTAGCCAACAAAAATACAAACATATCTAGTAGTTCGACTCTCTAACTGAAGTAAAAAAAAGATATCTTGAGACAGATAAACTCACACTACCTGTGCTTAAAAACTGCCGTGTCCATTCATCGCGCACAGATCAGCACTTTGAGGCCTTCATATGGAAATGTATCAGAAAGCCCGGTCTCGGAGCGCTGGAAGATGAAACATTCTGAGATAATGATCGCAAATGATCATAAATGGAAACTGGAAGCAAACGCAGGACAGGCCATTTATTTTCATTTCGGAAAGGGAGTAGGCAGAGTTAGAAAATAAAAGTATAAACCCGAAACCATAAAACTGGTGCTAAAGCAGCCCTTCTGCTCGGTTTGAAAGAATCCAGCCAGAGTCAAGGGGCATTTGGATTTAGCACTCCACTCGCAGTTCTCAGAGGAATGTACATGAGGCCCTTCTTTCGTATTCAAGATATATTGTTGGCCAGAGCAGTGTCCTCACAGCAAACTGCGCAGAAATATGGTTTAGCAGCAGCAGTCACGGGCGGGCCATGGCTCACGCTACAATACTCGCGGGAGAGGGGGGTGGTTGGGGGGGTGTCGGGGATCGCGCGGGGAGATTAAAAAAACACCATCATAAACAAAAATAAACTTACCGGATCCGCACCGCCTCTGCTAGTCCTCCTGGTCCTGGTCCGGGGTCCGACTCCCGCATTGGCGCCTTGGCAAATACCACCTGCTCTCTGCCAATCCAGACACTGCTCCAGCAGCAGCGCCAGGATTGGGTTGAGCAGTATTGCGCATGTTGTGTTTAGGGTTTAACATTTTTTGCGACGAGCCCGAGCATGCGCACTAGGCTGCTCATTAGAAGCGTGGCATGAAACAACCCTCACTCTTCTAATGAGCAGCCAGGTGTGCGCATGCTCAGGGCTGGTGCAAAATGTTTAAGCCCTAAGCAGACCATGCGCACTCCTGCTGTGCGCTCCCCGATCACCTATTATGTGTTGTTATGGTGGATGTCACGTCAATCAGACACTTGTGTAGAGCTGCCCCGCCCCGTTTCTTAGACGACTGCCTCCATCGGCCGGGGGCTGGATACAGGGATTGCATTGTGGTGAGTCAGAGAGCAAGTCAGAGTTAGTGACGGGAACGGTCGGTGGGGCAACGCCCATTCGCCCTAATGGACGCACCGCGCCTGGTGTATCTGGATCTGAAGGCGGGGTGTTGGATTTTGGGGTCTTTCAACACTGGTGTACTGCAGGCTTTAAGCAGCAATACAGGGCGGACAGAATACCCAACTTAAGACCATGCTGCTACGGTGCCATGGACAGAAAAACAAATCTCAATCTTTGCCTGAAGTGTTGTCTGGTGTATTTACACTTGGTGTGAAACTTGTCACTCTCAGTGTGAGCCTAGAGATAATTATGCCAGGACATCAGGGCAGGCTCTGGTGATGCTTGTTCCACTACAACTCTGAATGCCTCATGTGCACCCAGCAATACCCCTTCTACATTGTTGGGTGTGTTCCAGTAAAGATCTGTGTTCTCTACTAAACTGTTGTCTTGTATTGTCAGTGGCACATATTGCACAGCTTCGCTCCAGTGGTTCTACAGTCAAAACACAGGTCCTGGCTCTTTTTGGTGTTAATTCTTAGTGGAGCCATGTGACCTGCTTTCTAGGTGTCCAAAGCTGGCAAGGTTTTAGTTTGCTATGTGTAACCTTTTCATAATTTCATTTTAATTATGAGTCAGCTGCAGCAGGCGTTTGCAGCTGTTTTATATCTTCTTAGAATTTTTCATTGCTCAAATGGGTTTAATTTCTGATATTTATGTTTCCTTCGTCTTCATTGCTTGATTTTTTCTCGCAAGAAAGTGTCACTCATGGTCATTGAAATGTCACTCATAATCACATTCAAATTATGAAAATGTCACACATAGCAATCTGAAACCTTGGCAGCTATGTGGATCGCTGGTCACATTGGGCTGCAGGAGTGTGATATTACCAAAAATAATGGCGCCTGGCGCACGTGGTGCGGGCCGTACTGGTGCCAGTGCCGAATTTGCCACGATGCAACTGAAATCAGTTTTTAAATGTGTGCATTTGTTACTTATAATTTGTTTCTATATAATGATTTTATACTATCAATAAGATTTTGAGTTCACTTTTTGGCAGGCCTAGGCCAGAGTATAATGCATAAAAAATATAAGCACCTTTTATCACGTAATGTGCCCCACAAAGCTTGCAAACTGGCTGAGCTACGTGCACAAGGATCTTGAGTGCTGCAGACATTCGCTACACAAAGTAGCCTTGCTCTTCGTGCTATTCGATGCTACGTCCAGCGAGGAATGCTTTCTAGCAGCACTGTCTCTTTAAATTCACCAACTGGGAACAACTGATTTACTAACCAAAAATGCTCCCCCAGTAATTGGCTGCAGCACCTGTGAGCTGCCGGTCTAGGTGGGGAGGGGAGAGAGGGTCTTACAGATGCTGCGGAGGCCTCCGTGGGGCTGCAAAGGCATCATGACTGCCACCTCCAGACCCCTCTTTGACTGTTTCTTTTGCTGCCCCCGAAAGGTAAGTTTAAAGAAATAGAGCCATAATTTGTTTTACAGCTGGAGAAGGGGATGATGGGAGGTTTCAGTCACCCATCACTGAAACTATTTTGACGTTCTTGCTTTTGGAGTTGGTTTACACCTTTTAGATACAAAATGTTGCTTAAGTTAGCAGTCGGATTACTGCATGTTTTGCTTATTTTTGGTATCCTCAAAGTGTCGGTATGATAAATAATGTATTTAATTGGGGAAGATGTCGATGTTTGTTAAAGTACATCTCAGGCTGTGTGAAATTTAGGAACTTAGGGAATGCTATGTTTGGTGCTTTATTAGGGGTAAGGGTTTCAGTTGGTTATGCGAAGCTTGAGAGGAGGTGCATTGTGTGTTTGTGATGCAACTCCGCCTAGAAGTTGGTTTAGTACCTGTGGCGAATGTGAAGTGAGCTAGCCCCCCCATTCCATGAACAGAAATAGGATTGCTGTTTTACATTGGGGGGGCAGTTTAGAATGACTTAATTGACAGCGCGTTGTGGCAGCATTTTTGTGGGGTTTCACTCTTTTTTATCTGTACTTTGGGGGTTATTTCTGAGGAGCGCCTCTTCGGGGAGTTGCAGCTAAAGACACTTGTGTGGGCTACATCTCTGGGAGTACTGTGCTGGTGTCGGGCCATTCTTATATTACCTTTTTGTCATGGGTCGATATTAATGTTGTTTGGAAGAAATAAGTATTGGTGTGAGGCTCACCCTTTATGTAGTTCTTTGTTTCGGTGAACGGCTGAGCTTTGGTGACATTGTGGTGTTTGGGCACTGTCTGCGAATATACATTTTTCGGGGCAGTGTCAGTCATATGTATAGGGTGACCAGATGGCTTTCACCAGGGCACAACTTTTCCAGTTTTGATTTGCCATACCAGTGCATTCTGGGAGCTGTAGTCTAGGTTAATTTTAGTTCAACCAATTTGTCGAACACACTAGCTAATAATGTGAAAGCAAAGCCCAGGTCTGGAAAAATCATTCTCCCCATAACTTGCAGGTATCTTGTCGCTACTGTTTCTGTTGGGATCTGTGTGAGGTGTCACTATTTTGAACAAAATGTAACCGGCAGCTCCATAGGGGCATTGTCGGTGTGAAGTGCAGCTCTTTAGGCTGGAATGGGTGTGGAGACTATGTATGAGTGTGTATGCAATGATTTGTGTCAACATTGGGTGTGCATATTTGAAGCCACTTCGCTTGGGCTAGCACCTGGAGAAGTATCTCTTTGGGATCAAACTAATTGGCTTGTCACTGAAGGACGAAAAGGAGCAATGAAGTCAGCACAGACAAACTTTAAAGTTGAATAAAGTTTGTGTTAATATTGAGACAAGAAGAAACTAAAAATAAATCCCCACACATTTAGTTTTTAAATTAATAGAACGGTCAACGAAGAACGAATACATCATACCATTACCATCTACTATGCAATAACCTAGCCTGTATGCGACCCTTGTCTAGCTCTCTCACCACACCACTTTACCTAGTTCTTAGGGTTCTAGGCCCTGTTCACTTTGCATTGGCATTTTGGTCTCCTCTTAGGCCTACCAGACACCTTATTCACACTGATCTTTTAGTCCTTTCTCAAACTTACTGGTATCAGGCCAGCACTGCCATGTCTCAGTGATTCCAGGTTGTATTATGTCTGACCCGGACACTCTAAGAGGTGAAATGTTCACTTGACTGGCTACCCCACCCCCTTTTTGGTAAAACTAGAAGCAACTGTATTCGCCCATCTTCATCATCATCATCAGCAGCATCATCATCCCTCATCAATCCCCTACTAGAAGCAACTGTATTCGCCCATCTCCATCATCATCATCATCATCATCAGCATCATCATCAGCATCATCATCCCTCATCAATCCCCAGCAAGACTTGATAAGATGTATTGCTTCCGGACCTGCCTCTTTAGCAGATTACTTTTCTCCTAAATATATCTGTTATCCTTGGGCATCTGTGTCCTTGCTTTAGCAACACCAGAAAGAGCTGGAGCTACCTCATTACCCCCTACTCCATCTACAGTACTTTTTAACTCTTACCACATCACCTTTTTGTTAAGTGAACTCAAAACATGGTTACTTCCCTAAAATGGGCAAGCCCCCTGATTAACGTAAAATATGGCAGCAAGCTCGTCCTCCATTTTCTTGCCCCCCTATTCCTAGCTGAATGTAACTCCCAAGTCTCTCAGAACTCCATCTCACCAAACCCATGAACTCCATTCTGTCCATCCTTATTGTTTGCCTTTTGGTCTCTGCCTCCGTTCTAGAGAGGTGTGCATTGGAGGACATGTAGCCCGGCCACTTCCATGTTCAATGTCTTGCAGAGTACACCTAAAACCTGCTGATTTATCAGTCCCCTGCTTGGTTTGTTTCAGTTTTCCTGCACCTGGCTTTTACTTCTCAACTGAGTTCTCCCTCTCTTGCTTTTGCACTCTAAAGAGGAGGTAGGCATTCTTCTGTCCATGTTGAAAGCTGGCTTTCCCAATGACTTGTGCTGTGTGAGAATATTACAAGGGACTTCTACTGCCAATATTATCAATGCATTGTTCACAGCTGGACTTGTCCCCAAAGTTTGGAAATCCAGTCTTGTTAGCACTCTGCCTTAAAAAATGGTTTCAATTGTCAAAATGTTTACAACTCTGATCTCATGGTGCTGTTACCCACTTTGGAAAAAAGACAAAGCAAATAATATCTGAACAGTTTACCGACCATCTTGAAGAATCCAATGCTCTGGACACTCCTCTATGAGTTTCTGTCCAAGTAGATAGAAGGAATCAGTCATGGCTTTGGTACTTAATGAGTTGCTTCATTAATACTGTTTGATACGATGTGACGTAGCGAGGCTGATCCTACTATCTCTTGAATTTGACACAATCGTCCACTGTAACATCATTTAAAAGGTTTGCTGATGTGGATCTCTCTAGAATCACATCAACCTGATTTAGATTTTTTTTGTTTTTTCCAGCCATTTTTAGTTTTTCCCTCTGTTTCGTTGTAGTTGCCAGGTTGTCTACTGTGAGGCCTCACAAGTTTTTTCTCTTCCCCCTATGTTTTTTGTTGTTGTTTATTTAAGCTCTTTGTCTTATTAGATTTTTATTTATTTATTTAATACATGTGCTCAATCACGTCGAAGGATGGTGATGAATTTAACAGTTTGACCCCACCTGGAAACATTTGTGCGGACGCCCATGGTCTACATCTTGGGATGGCGATGCTTGCAGCATTCTTTTTTGTAAAGCTGGGTTACTGTGCCAAAATCTCACACGTGGGAAACCCCTCCCGACCAATAAACGTTTGCCAACAGTTAAACCCGATTGAATATATAAAGAAAGTGTACAGCAGTCCTAAATTCTCCACCACCTCGATCATAGCAGTATACGCGAGAATGCGACTTGATCATATCGCTACTACTACTGTACACTTTATTTATATATTTCACAGCGAGTTGAAACCACCATGCTCAAACCTTTAACATTCTGCAAGTGACAAGTAGGAGTCCAGGTGAGGCACATTTGGCTTTTTTTCCATCCGTTCCATCTTGGTAAAGTAGCATTTGGGTAATAGTGTAGGCATAGTATCATTTATTTAAACTACACTTTCACAATTGCCTTATTAATCTTCTTACTCTCTCAAATTTGCTTGAAAATGAACTATTTCCCCACTCTTTTTTCAACATTTTCTCAGGGAGGAGAACCTCCCCCCCGAAACCCCCTTTATGACAGTGGCTCTCTCTCACAACAGGTCACTCTTCCAGATCTTTTATGCCTCATCACTTTCAAATGTCACCAGCCACCACTGGAGTCTAGCATAGGTTTTGTATTAGAAGGATTCCCTTCCAGTACAAAATACTATGCTGAGACTCACTTCAAACCTTTTCCCTCTTTGTATGCGTGCGGTACAGTGCAGCACACATGAAAAGGCAGAAAAGGAAGAGAAATGAAAGCATTTCTTCTTCCTTGCACCTACTTGAAAAGGGTGCAGTTTTCTCACACTAAACCCAATCTACTTGATTTAGTAAATTGGATTTAGCATGAGAAACCTTGGATGGTTGAATGGAAATGCCCACGTTTCCACCCTTGGTACGCCCCCATGGTGCAAAGTAAGCTATGCGCTGCTTGGCGTTACTTTTCAGTTATTTTCAGCGCTAAACAAGTTTAGCGCCAGAGAGTAAATTGGGAAAAAAGTTATTGCACTGATTGTCACTTTTGTGATGCAAATACGGCACAAAACCTTAGTAAATCTCCCCCTTACTGTGTTAACTCACAATCAGCAGAATGGATTTCGGCACCAGGAAGATCTGATGGGTCATAGTAGCATGCAGGTGATTGGCTGCCCAAGGGAAATACCCCTCAGGAATTAAATATGTTATCAATACAAAACATATACATCTCAACAATTCTGCCTTCATCTAATGTTACGTTTCCGGTACACCTACTATGGTTGCTTTGCCAAGTACAACTCTTGTCAGCTGGCCTGTTGTATTTGTGATGGACAGTCTCTGCAAACCTCGGAATGGCTGCTAAACTTTTAACCTAGAATACCAACGGGGGCTACGGAACCAGCAATCATCAATGTCTGAACATTCTACATTGAAACCCTCATTAGGAGTCAGGAAATAAGTGGATCGGAGATTTTGCAACTGGTAAGTGCTCGTGCAGTAGGGGTCCAATATGTTAATACGTGTCCTCCCAATTATGGGTTTCGTTGCTCAGAATGATTAATAACCGCAATTAAAGATTGCAATAGGTTGTTTTTTTCCTCATTTCAGAAACTTTTTTCCTCTGCATTTTGCCAGGTTTCCTCGCATAGTGTGAAAGGGGATCATTTTGAATATGCGTTTTCTGTTCTGCTCTCGTAATCCCAATTGGGGCGCAAACTCCTGGTTTCTCCATTCCTAGTGTATCCGCAGTAGTGTCTTTTTTCAGCACAATCCTAAAGGAATGACTCGCTTCAGTGGCACAGTGCAAGCACGTCACCTCAGGAATGGCACCGCTTCAGCGAGTCAGTTCAAGCCCTACTCTAAAGGAATGAAAACGTTTCAGTGTGACATTCCCATCACGTACGTTATAGAAAAAATTCAGTTATTGATTACGGAGCTCCACCATATTCCTTATTTTAGCAATTAGCATTTTTAGAATTTTTAGCTAAAGCCAGGTAGAGATAAACAATAAAACAGTCATAATTTACAGCTACATGCAATTGAAAAATTCTAAGAAGAATAAGGAAACCGTGTTCTGTGATACTTAGTATAAGATGAAACATAAATATACAATAAAATACTAATAAAGGACTAAATAAATAAGAAAGAAAAAAATGTAACAAAGGAAAAAAGGGAAAGGAAGTGGGATCCATGTTATAAATGGAAGAGATATAAAATAATGTATATATAATAAAGTAAGAAAATGCCATTTTAATATACATACATTTAATGCTTATAATACTATATACTGTTTTAAGAATAACACGTATAGATAGCAAATCCCAAATTCCCTAAAGTCACATATAAATATAATATTGTGATGCAGTGTGATTATGAGAGATTGGACTGTCCGAAATAAATGTGGTTACTGGCAAACAAAAAAAGCTAATTTGATGTTATCAGTAATTATTAAAGAATAGTAAAGTCTGTCTTATGATTTCAGCACACATCATGTCTCCATGAAATAAAAGATAGTTGTCAAAGATCTTTCCAATAAGCACTCACTTGCTTAAACACTATCACAATAAACACATCTAATAACTTTAAGTTAATAACACGATTTACATTTAAAATGGATAAATCTAGAAAAACATTATTGAGAGTAAGAGGAATATGCAAACCAAGGATTGAATTTACTTCGAACCAGTTAAATTACCTCAAAATATGTACCCATTTACAATTGAACTGGACAGGTAATATGTTTCTATAGATATCATGACAAGGACAGCACATTGGATCATAAAAGCTGGAAATCATATCCATTTAGACAAAGGTAAGCTATATTTTATTATAAATGGAGAATTTGGTTTGGGTACCAGAGGCAGCTTTTGAGGTAGTGGGTATTTAAGACTATATTTTGTTGCATACAAACAAATCCTAAGCGAGGTGTAAATCAGAATTTTCAATGTAACTTAGATGAGATTTAGTTTTTCGAATTGTACTCTGTTGGATATCTTTATAAAGTAAATGATCATTGAAGTATAATATTATTTTAGGTAAGATTCTTGATATTAGAGTGTAATCCATATTGCAAAGAATAAAAATGAAATAACTGTTAATTATTTAATAAAATAGACTTAATAGCTGTGTAATTTAATAGATAAATATCTTGTAAGTTAAAATGTACTTCAATGTGTGGAAAGTGTCAGTGAAACGTTGAGATACCCAGAACATTCGGAAAACTGAATGAATATACTAGGCAATGAAATTCTGATGCAGCTATGCGTATTTTTACCACATGATAGTTAACCTATTTTTTTACCACACATAATGTAAATCTATTTATGTTATACCTACAATGCATGTCTTCACATTGTCCTTTTTACCATGCACATTAAACAATCCATTATCTTTAAAAAAAAGTAACAGAGTGAAAGGATTATAATACAAATATAATAAACATTTTAAGAAAGGTTTTTCAAAATTCATCCAGTCAATCCTACCACATGCTGTCATCAAAGGATACACGTCAGCTATCCTTCTCATAGGACCTGGCAGGGCCCAAGGAAGGGTTTTCTTTGAATACTAACTAAACAGGGTGCCAAATGAAGAGTTGTTGGATGCTATTTTATAAGAAATCTCTGACCTGGGCAAAAATTGGTCAGCTTTGACACCAAGGTAGCCGATCTGTCGTCGGAAATCAAGTCAATGCATGCTGACTTCACTGCGGCTTAATATGGTGGACAGACAGCTTGAGGAGCTCGATCGATGAACATGCCTACAACTGTACTGGGGTCCCGGGTTATGAAGCCTTAAACAGAAGTTCTTAGATTTGGACGACAGAACCCTGCGGAATAACATTCATATCCTGGGCATTCAGGAAAATGCAGAGAAGGATGATATGACTACCTTTCTCCAGCTCGCCCTTCTGAAAGTTTTGGATACCCTCATCCTTGTGAGAGGAGAGTCAGGCAGCCAGGCACTCTTGAGAGGGACAAGTTGAGCATGTGGCAAGCAGCGGTATCCTTTTATATTTTCAAAATCACTGCTGACTAAGAGGGTTGATTTATTCCCAGCTCTGGCCTGCAATTTTCGGGGTCGAAAGAGACCTCCTGTTTATGACGCACAGCAGCGTCATATTTACAAGCAGTCCTGGGCGTCCAGGACCTAAGCCCTTATTACTGGGACTGCCTGCCAATCACTTCAGAGGCTGCAAGCCAGCAACACCCTTTCCCAGTTCGTCACTTGTGACGAGCTGGAAAATGGGTGTTGCTTGAATCCTCTGAAGTATTGAGGTCATGTGACCTAACTCGCTGCCCTCAAGCTGCAGCAAGGTTAAGAAAAGGATGGAACTTCAAAAATAATTATTAGCAAAAAGGCGACCACAGCAGTACCAAGGTACATACCTTTGCACTGTTTGAAATCATTCAGTGTGAAAAGCAAACCTCCCTCTTTAACCAGAAGTGGAATTTATATGCTGTTTAAAAGTAAAGGCAGGGGGCTAACATTTTCTTTTAACCACCAATGTGACATTTCATGTAGAGGAGACAGAGTGGCATTATTTTTAACTGGTGAACCAGGTTGAAGTCCTGGAGTCGGCTTAACTACCTGTCATCCCGGGCAAAACTCTTCATCTCCCCAATTGATGTGACATTTTGAATTGCTCCAGTACCTTTTGGTCAAATTTTCTATAAAACTGTAAAAAGAACAAGAGGTGTTAAAATGACACACATTGGGTAAACTGATGGAAATGTATTGTCATTTAGTCTCACCACCAACAGGCACTGCCAGCTCGTCGGTCCCCCAGTCTCCAACTGTCTCAGCAGAGACATTACCATGGAGACCTAGAACACACAGCACAAGTTAGAATGTAAGGCATAACATGACAAGCCATCACAACACATCCCCCATACTAATATTACAAAATAGGATAAGAAATTGAACATGAAGAGAAAAGAGTAAGGGATGGGGATAAAGCTAAAAGAGGAAAACAAGGAAAATAAGAATAAAAGTACAAAAGAAAAACACAGGAAAGACTTGGAGGGAAAAGCAATGCCACATAACATCAATACATTTCATAATCCTTGAAATGTTTCAGAGGACGGTGAAACCAGGAAGGAAAACTCCTCGCATGAGCACCAACAGGAGAATTAGCTTCTGACAAGTGGGATCCAGGCAAACCTACACCAGAACATGAAGGGTATAACGATTTGCCACAGCTAAACTTCACAAGAAATGAAATACTCCACTTACCACCATTGTGCACTGTCACCACATTCCTCTGGATGAAAGTTATAACAAAGGGGGCCATGAACTCACTCAGTAACGCCCTTTCATCGCCACCTAGGTTTCTTTACCATCACCCACTCACCCACACTCCATGATCTTTCCTTCTCTGATTTCTTGATATATCTTTCCTTGTATCTCCATTGATAAGATTCAATCCTAGCATCAACCTCCTCCTTATCTAAAGAAATACCCCCTGGGATAACCTGCCTCTCAACAGCTGGAATGGAGAACTCTGCATAACACAATTAAGTGTGGTACGATGTGCCCATCAGGTGTCCCGCGAAACTTCCTAAAGCAGAATCCTTGTCAAACCTCTTTGAACACAAGCTTCAACCACTCTATTCATAGGCACCGCAAGGCCATTGGCCTGCGGCGCAAAAAAAGAGCTGTTCTCTGATGGGTTATACCAAGATCTTTCAAAAAGTCTTGGATTTCTTGAAAGTGAATTGCACCCAGTTGTCAGTAACCAGGAACTCAGAAATACCTTCACTGCAAACTCATCTTTGAGGAAATGCAGAATTATCCTAGTGCTGGCAGTGCTCACACATCTAGTGGTAACCACTTTGATGAGTAATCCACAAGGAGAATAACAAACCTCTCGAAGGACCACAACAACTCAAACGGCCCCATAAGGTCTAAACCCAACTTAGTCCAAGGCTCACGCGGAACCTCCACTGGGGACAGAGGAGTAGAACTGGTGACACAAGACTTGTAATTTGTGGCACATTGATAACACTCCTTGACCACATCTTCTACTTGGTGGTCCGTCACAGGCCACCAATACTTCTCACAGAGCCGGGCCTTAGTAAGACTTCTTCCTAAATGTCCCTCATGAGCAAGATTTACAAGCTTGGGTCTCAAATTACAAGGGGTACAACACTCTCACCATGCATCAATTCATTTTGAAGCAATGTTAGTTCATCTCTAATAGACCAAAAAGGCAACAATTCAGAATCAATATTCTTGCACACAGACCAGCCTTTGGCTACATAGTCAGCAACAACAGGTAATAGCACATCACAAGATCTGGCTTCCACCCATTCATCTTCTGTGATGGCGGGTTCTCTGACCCAACAAATTCCCATGGATTCAGCATCACCAACCTCACCGCTGCTGTGGTTCTCAAAAATCCGGACCCTGGTGTTTTCCCGATATCGAGGTCCAATACCCGTGTCACAAAACCTCAACGCACCAAGACGATTTTGGTATCTATGAACCGATAATAATTAGGACATCATTCCTATGTATTTGCGTCACAATCGAGGGTTGCCAACACCCCAAAATCGTAGTTTCCGTCCCCATCCCTTAAACTCCATTTTGTGAACGGCATCCATCTTGCATCTTGCCCTCATGTTAAGTCAATTAAAGGTCGAGCTTGATCAAGAGGGACACGTCCACCTTTTCGTGACTTCCCCCTGACCTGTCCCAACTGACTCCATTGCCTTAGGCCAAACCTGTTTGGGCAGCTCCTCGCCCAGTGGCCGAATACGATAGCATCAATACATAACATTCCACAAACCATTCACGACATACAGACCATGCTTTCTGCAAACATGCACCTGTCCACATTCCTTGTTTATGGCCAGTTTTATGACTGGGTTGTACCTTTCTTTATTAAGGTTTCATCGATATCTGATGGGAGTTCCAGGCCTAACTGGGTAATCTATCAACAAACTGGACATCTAAAATATGGGCTTGCTTACATGACTCCGCTCTTTGTATTATTGAAGAAATATGTGTATAGCCATATCATAAACTCAGGAATTCTTGCTTGCAGCTATTATTTTTGTATATAAGGAGACGGCTGGTTCTGTAAAAACGAACAGTCTCCCGAGAACCTACACTCCGTGTGGTGTACTTCTGGGACACGTGTTACTTGGTAGCTACCAATAAAACTTGATCTTTGACGGTAACTAGAAGACTCCGTGTTTCTGTGGTCCGGAACAAGGGAGAACTCAGAGGTCCTCAGGTGCTACCCCCTGGCACCACCGGGTTCCTAAAAACCCGGTACCTCAGTTGGCGCCCAACTCGGGGCGATATAAAGCGGTGACGGTCCAAGCCAGATGTTCGTGAGGAGCTTCGTGTGAAAATTCCGGAGGACGGCCAGCCACTTCAGCGACCCCTGTATGTCGACGTGGTTCCCCGCGTCCCGACGGCTACGAAGGACTGCTGCCCTGACTATCGCCTTGTTTTGGACCCAGTGATCCTTGGTAGAGCGAAACGATAGACGAGTCTTCTAGCGACGTCACAGATCTTCAAATACTTCAGTTAAGTATAAGTGGAGCGTCTCCCAGTCCTTAGTTTGTCCTTAGTTTTTGGTATCCTTGAGATACGCTTTGATTTGGTACTTGCAAGCCCCAAAGCCGAAGGACTCGTGTATTCACGAGATATATCGTAACAGATAATCCTTTGAAGTTTGAAGCTAGACTAGTGAGCGAAGATGCCTGGTTTTAGCAGACTTGGAAACTTGTTTTGTCTTGGTTGTAGTAAGGACTCCCGATTAGAGGAATCTTGTCCGGTTCCTCCAATTGGAACTCCAACGTATGAGCTCTATGTAAAGCACGGCGTAGGTCCTATAACATATAACGAAGTATGGATAAAATACACCCGCAAGGATGGTGTTTTAAAATGGCCCCAATATGGTAGTTTCGACTCAGAGGTTTTAGATAACCTAGAGGTCAAACTATTCAAGAAGAAAGCCCGACCGGCGATGTTTGACTCTTTCCGCTTATGGCGTAAAGAGGCCAAACAGAAGGAAATTAAATTAGAAAAGAAGAATAAGAGGGAAAGAGGTATTTCAGTAATGCAAGCCGCGATAAAATTTAAAGACAACGAAGAGGATCGAATAAGTGAGCAGTTGCACAGGCAACGTAAAATGGCAATAGATAAATGCTATCCCGTTTTGCCATCTCTTCAGCGAGAGACAGTAAAAGAGCGTGAGAAAGATCCATTAATGGCTCATTTGCTAAGTTCGCCACCACCCTATGCACAAAATGCCACAGCACCTCCGCAACCTTTAGTTGCACCTCTGGTAGCTGTTATACAGGCTCCTTTACCGCACTCACCGGCTACTCTTCAGCTGGCTCCTGTTTCTCTGGCGCAGCCTCCTCAAGGCTCACCGATCACATCTACTTCTCCTACTGTTCCTTCTAAAATTTCGCCTAGCACATCTTCTAGTCTCTCCGATACTCGTTCTACGAACATTTCTGTTTCTACTTTGCGTGACTCTGTTCTACCACCAGTTATTCCCCCACTTTCACCTTCCGTCTGGCATAAAATGGCCAGCATTGTTACTAACTTTCCTTCACCACTTTTTCGGTCGCCTAAAACGACCCCTAACACGGAACGAAGACAATTACGAAGCCAAATGCCCGATTATCAGGAAAGGGAATAATTGAATAAGTTAGCAGGAAATTGGGCTATGGACACAGCAAGATATGATGTAGCGTCTGTCATGAACGTTTTCCGTCAATGGGATGAACCAACGCAAAGATACGTCTTTGAGCAGATGTGTGTTTTTCTGTGTGAGGATTTAGTAGATAATGGTCAGAAGACCAACGAGCAAGAGTTGTGTAGTGTACGATTTAAATTTGGGGAGGGTATGATAGTTGGTCCCGACGTTGAAAAAGCAGTTGAGATATTATTATCACATAGAAGTACGGGTGGTAATTCTGGGTCATCCTCTGACAGTGGTACATCCAGCAGGAAAAGAGCGAGACAGTACCCCATGAGAGAGGTTCCTCCGGTCTGGAGGGAAGGTGACGCAACTGCAGTTCCACCGGTTCTGCCTCATTTCCAGCGTGTATGGGTACATGTCCCCTGGAAAAGATCCGAAGTTTTAGCACTCAAGCAGACGCTACCCGATCCCCGTAAAAACCCGACTGGGTATTATAAGGAGTTGTCCCAAACTGCCAGCTCATGTATAATGAATTTAGCGGATATAGACATGTTATTTGGGAACGTTGTTCCACATCCTTTATGGAGTAAGATACGTCATACAGATCATGACCAAGAATTAGGTGACTCGTGGGCGAACATTGCGACTACAGATGCTAGACAAGTCGGTGGTTTCAAGCCTGAGCCGTTAATAGCTGAACTTCCCGGTAGAATTATTGCGTACATGAAGACAATTATGCCTGAAGTACGCGTAAACTGGGACAAGCTATCCGCGTGCAAGCAGAAGAAAGACGAGAATGTGTCTGACTTTTTCACGAGATTTGAGGAAACTTTCACTGACCATAGTGGTCAGGATATGGCTACCGAGGGTGGCCAAAGATTGTTTGTAGACAAGTTTGTACACAATTTGCTTTCCGAACTGTGTGCTAAACTAAAAGATTCAGAGAGTGCTTGGGCTGTCTCTACGTCAGCGCAGATCGTAGCAACAGCTCAGTACTACGAAAACAGGCGCAAAGACGAGCTAGACAAGGCAGACAAAAAGACGAAAGATTTAAAAACTAAAGTTCTTCTCCAACAGGCCTATCCGCCTCGTATGGCTAGCCAGCCCAATTATCAACAGAATAAGCAGTATTCTAGAGACGCGCAGGGAAACGAGTCTTCCCACCAGCGTGTTCCGTATGGCCCGAATCAATGTGCGTATTGCAAAGAAGAGGGTCATTTTAGGAGTAATTGTCCGGCTCTTGCGCGACGCTTAAACGGTGTTTCAGGTGTAAGAGGGAGAGGTGTTCAACACGCCCCCAGAGGTAGGGGCCGTGGAAATTTCTCCCAGAACACAGTTTCTTTTCCGCCTCAGAATTCCATGAATAGCTTTGACCAACAGAATAACGCATCGTCTAGGTCAGCTCAGTACTATGCTGACGACTATTACACCGAACACAACAATGAGGGTAACGATCGCTAGGACAGCCATGGACAAAGAGAGGGAGTTGTTTCAGTTCCAGTAGACCAGGATGGACCTTATGTCGAGGTAATTACCTCAGGAGTGTCAGAGCCATTTCTGCTGGATACTGGTGCTACGAAAAGTTCTATTATGCACTCAAAACTTCCTGGCGCACCTTTGTCTGGCGAAATGAATGTCTCAGTAGGCTTCTCTGGCGCCCCTGTTAGAAACCCGATCTCTAGTCCTATATCCCTTTTTGTTGGCCCCTGTGAATTAGAAGCACCCCTCATTCTTACAACAGGTTGCGGTGAAAATTTGTTAGGATTGGATTTGCTAAAAAGGTTGTATGCGACTTTGTACTGTTCTCCCTCGGGAGTACAACTTACCTTAGGGAAAAAAGTCATTTCTCCAATGTATTTGTCGAAACAAGGTATTCCAACCGAATTGTCATCACTTCCGGATATACTGTGGGCTAATGGTTCCAATGACGTAGGTCGTTTGGAGATAGCACCGTATGTCATAACTTTGAAAGCCAACGTCGGATTGCCACGTATTCCCCAATACAAAATATCTAACGAATGCGAGAAGGCGTTGTTAACGATCATTTATGATTTGATCGATAAAGATGTTATTGAAGAAACAACAGGGAACGTTTGTAACAGTCCAGTTTTACCGGTCTTAAAACGTACTGATCCTTCACAGCCCCCTGTGTATAGGTTTGTGATTGACCTCCGAGAAGTAAATAAGGTAGTTATACCGCAGTTTCCAGTTGTCCCCGACATTACTGCTTTATTGACAAGGGTTCCAGCTTCAGCAGACTGGTTCTCGGTGATTGACCTGAAGAACGCTTTCTTCAGCATCCCGATCGCCGAAGAGAGTAGAGACCTTTTCGGCTTCAATTTAGGAGGACGAAGCTTCCGCTTCAAATGCGCTCCTCAAGGCTACTGCGAAAGCCCATCTATATTCAGTCAGGCACTGAAAACACAACTAGACACAATTGTGCTGCCAGATGGGTCAACTTTGATCCAGTACGTAGACGATCTACTGATCGCCGCAGACACTGAGGAGATTTGCAAACAAGCCACGTTGTTACTATTGCGTCACTTATGTGACATGAAGCACAAAGTCTCCCTTTCAAAGCTGCAATTTTGCCGACAAGAAGTAACCTACCTAGGTCACATCTTATCGAAGGAGGGAAGGAGACTGACACCAGAAAGAATACAGGCAATTACAGAACTAAGTGCCCCAAGGACACAGAGAGAGGTTCGAGCCTTCTAGGGCATTACATCGTACTGTAGACAATGGATACCGAATTTCTTACTACTAGCCAAGCCCTTGCTGGCACTACTCCGCAAAGACACGCCTAATCCTATGCCTTGGTCTGAAGATTGTCAGACGAGTTTCCACGAGTTGCGTGATGCATTGTGTTCGGCCCCTGTGTTTGGAAACCCCAACTACAGTAAGCCTTTTACATTGTATGTCCACGAAAAGGAAGGTTGTGCATTATCAGTCTTAACGCAACACTTTGGGGACAAACAGCGCCCATGCGCGTATTTTTCGGCAACTCTGGATCCAGTGGCTAAGGCACTGCCAAGTTGTCTAAGAGCAACCGCCGCAGCAGCTGTCTGCATTCGACAGTCTGCTGGATTAGTCATGAATAACACTCTGATCGTTATGGTTCCGCATGCAGTTGACATTTTGCTAAATAGGACCAAGACACAACATCTTACTAGCGCTCGACTATGCAGTTACGAACTTACCCTGCTAGCAAGTCACATCCACATAAAGAGGTGTGATACACTCAACCCGCTACGTTATTACCCATCCCGACAGAGACAGACAAGATTGACAAACACGACTGCTGTTTCAGGACAGAAGAAGAGACAAAAGGGAGAGTAGACTTACAGGACACTCCCCTTCCCGAATGCAATGATACTTTATGGGTTGATGGTTCATGTTTCAAGTTGCCGAATGGTGATACGACCACAGCATACGCCGTAACGACATTACACACCATTGTAGAGACTGCACGCATTTCCCACAATTCTGCACAAGCTGCAGAGCTGATTGCGCTTACTAGAGCATGTGTGTTGGCGAAAGGAAAGCGAGTGAATGTGTACACTGACAGCCAATATGCCTTTGGTGTGGCTCACAGTTTTGGGAGATTGTGGCGTGAACGTGGGTTCCTTACGTCCCATGGTACAAAGATATAACATGGCCAGCTAGTTAATGAGCTCCTTGAGTCACTCACCTTGCCCCTACAAGTCGCCATTAGAATTGTCTGGAGTGATAACGGAAGTGAATTCGTAGGATGCGTGATGAAGAGAGTGTGTGAGTGTTCAGGCATCCACCAAAAATTCCACGCTGCAAATCACCCCCAATCAGCTGGATTAGTAGAGTGCTACAATGGCACTCTAAAACTCAAACTAGCCAAGATCCAAGCCAGTACAGGTCTTAAATGGCCTGACGCCCTGCCTCTAGCGCTTTTGTCAACCAGGACGACTGTCCACTCCAGATTAGGACTTAGCCCCCATGAGATCGTGTTTGGCCGCCCAGCCAACGTCTGGGGCGTGCCAAGACCCAAGAAACTAAGTGAGATAGAACACCCCGTACTACTTGACTATTTGTGCGAATTGACAACTAAATTGCGTGTTTTACACCAACAGGTTCACAGTTCCTCTCCACCAGCCTCTGACGATCCAGGTCACCTCATCGAGCCCGGTTCGTGGATTTTGGTGCGGAATTTCCAGCGCACCAACAACGGACAGCCGAGGTGGACCGGACCGCACCTAGTGCTGCTTTCAACGAGATCTGCTGTTCGGGTGGAAGGCAAGAAGAACTGGGTACATGGGACCCACTGCAAACGGGTCCCTCTACGCCTTCCATACGACCGGTGGGTCAACAAAGGACTTGCCGACTCCGAGACCGAATCCGTACCTCGCTTCATCCCTTTCAGCGATGCACGTTTGAAAGAAACTAGTACCGAAAAGGAGAGTGATCATATTTTACAAGGACTTGTGTCACCGTCTATGCAATTGGACACTACCGAACCTGAGACGCTGTTTGAAGACCACACCATACCTGGGAAACTACGGTACGACCTGCGGTCTAAACAAAGAGACTAATAAACGATTGACTTAATGTGATTTCCCTTTTCCCCATAGAACTATTTTTTGATTTTTCAGCTCTCTCGTCCCAGGGGAACTAGCTCATTTTTGATTTTTCGAACCGGCATCCGGTTCTGCTGCTAGGGTTGCGGTTAAAGTCTGGGGAGTGCAACTGGG
Organism: Lissotriton helveticus; assembly: GCF_964261635.1. Classification (NCBI taxonomy): domain Eukaryota; kingdom Metazoa; phylum Chordata; class Amphibia; order Caudata; family Salamandridae; genus Lissotriton; species Lissotriton helveticus. The sequence continues at coordinate 1,178,667,750 of NC_136061.1, forward strand.
AAGTTCTAGGTCCACGGTTCTGATTGGTCCACGGGAGTTACCCCGGACTGAGCAGAGCGCGCTCCCTGGGAGAATCAATCAACCACCGCGGGCAGCAACTAGAGGATGGAGTTTCCAAGGGTAGAGAGACCTATCAGACTCACGAACTTCGGAAAACAGTTATGCACAATACTGTCCAAAAGAAGATTCCTGATACTATGTGTTTTAATGTTATGTAGCATACTTGTGTTTTTTACTGGTTATACTCTATTCGTATTTAAAGTTACCTTTTCGAATGACACCCAGCCACCATCTCCTCCCACTATTTCTCCACACTACTTTCACCCTCTACCTGAACACGAGTCTGCCCGAAGACTCAAATTTGTAAACAATTCTTCCATTCAGCTCCTACACCAACACCAGTCCGTAATGAACATATCAAACTGTTGGATATGCGGACTTATGCCACACACAACCGATAAGGGGATCCCATACTTCATTTTGCCATTCAGCTACTATGGTTCTCTGTGGGCTTTCCAGACCATGTTCCTATTCGCCCTAGAACCATACCCGACCCGTTCCACTGCGAACGATTCCAATAACAAGGCACTAATTGCAGGGATAAGAAATATGAGTAGGGATATCGACACATATCTGACAATGCCCAAAGATGAACTCAGTCCCTACACCCGTCGGAACGTGACTAAACATGGGGTTTACCTGGTCAAGAGCCAGGCAGCAAAGAAATCCCGCCCAGTTTGGATAGTGCCCCACCGAGGTCACTTATGCTTACAGGGTATTGGTAGGGACCCCACCGCACAGTTAGGAAAGAGCATTTGCACGGAAACATATGTATTTACTTCCCGAACTTCCCCTATACTTTTGGCAGCCAAAGGCACGTATTTCGTTTGCCACGACCAAGCCTACACGTGGTTGCCCCCTGATTTCTCAGGTACATGTTTTATCTCATTTCTGCTGCCTCCCACCTACACAGCCAGAGCAGATTACCATCGGACAAGGACAGCTAGGGGTATCGTGAGTAAAGACGACACCGCGGGTCAGGAATTCGCTGATTTCGCAAAGGGTTTTCTGCCATTTTGGGGGCCTATGGTGAACAGCAGAAATATTCGCCAGTTATCGAGGATAGTTGAATCCGCCGTGACTACGACGGCCGGAGCACTTGGCAATCTGACAACCGAGCTTCAGTCGGATCGACTTATGACCCTTCAGAACCGAATTGCCTTAGACATCATACTCGCCGATCGTGGTGGTGTGTGTAGATTCATCCAATCCAGTTGTTGCATATTCATCCCTGATAACGCACCGACAGTATACCAGGCCATCTCCAAACTACACGAAATATCTGGTTCCCTTCACGTTGAGAAAGGGGATTGGTCCCTGCTGGGGTGGTTCTGGGAGCTGATCACTGCCTGGGGATGGAAAATTTTGATCTTCATTGGGATGACCTTGGCACTTCTGTTCATGTTTTGCCTATGTATACAGTGTGCTCCTGCACTATGTGGCCTCTGTGCTACCTCGTGTGTACGGAAGCCTGTGTCACAGGACGAGCTGAGTAACAGAATGATGCTACAGCAACATCTCCACGAATTTCTTCATACCGATTTGGACTCAGATTAGCATGAGTTATTGCCTTATATGAGGGCAAAAGGAGGGTCTGTGGTTCTCAAAAATCCGGACCCTGGTGTTTTCCCGATATCGAGGTCCAATACCCGTGTCACAAAACCTCAACGCACCAAGACGATTTTGGTATCTATGAACCGATAATAATTAGGACATCATTCCTATGTATTTGCGTCACAATCGAGGGTTGCCAACACCCCAAAATCGTAGTTTCCGTCCCCATCCCTTAAACTCCATTTTGTGAACGGCATCCATCTTGCATCTTGCCCTCATGTTAAGTCAATTAAAGGTCGAGCTTGATCAAGAGGGACACGTCCACCTTTTCGTGACTTCCTCCTGACCTGTCCCAACTGACTCCATTGCCTTAGGCCAAACCTGTTTGGGCAGCTCCTCGCCCAGTGGCCGAATACTATAGCATACATAACATTCCACAAACCATTCACGACATACAGACCATGCTTTCTGCAAACATGCACCTGTCCACATTCCTTGTTTATGGCCAGTTTTATGACTGGGTTGTACCTTTCTTTATTAAGGTTTCATCGGTATCTGATGGGAGTTGCAGGCCTAACTGGGTAATCGATCAACAAACTGGACATCTAAAATATGGGCTTGCTTACATGACTCCGCTCTTTGTATTATTGTAGAAATATGTGTATAGCCATATCATAAACTCAGGAATTCTTGCTTGCAGCTATTATTTTTGTATATAAGGAGACGGCTGGTTCTGTAAAAACGAACAGTCTCCCGAGAACCTACACTCCGTGTGGTGTACTTCTGGGACACGTGTTACTTGGTAGCTACCAATAAAACTTGATCTTTGACGGTAACTAGAAGACTCTGTGTTTCTGTGGTACGGAACAAGGGAGAATTCAGAGGTCCTCGGGTGCCACCCCCTGGCACCACCGGGTTCCTAAAAACCCGGTACCTCACTGCCCTCAATTGGTAACCTGGACAAACAGTTTGCAGCCTTTTTTTCAGAACCTGGAAGATATTGAACTTGGAAGTTGAACTCTTCCAAGCCTTCACTCCAGGGCTTCAACCTAGGTGCCAACCTCTCACTCTCCATGCAAGAGATCACTTACACCAAGGGACGATAGCCAGACCTTACTGCAAAAGGTATTCTACACAGATAGAACTTATAGTGTCTAATGGCCCAGGCAATGGCAAGCGCGTCCCTCTCAATGCAGGAATATTGTTGTTCATCTTTCTTCTACGCTCTAGACGCAAATGCAACAACTTTCTCTTCACCACCATCCAATTGTGTAAGAACTGCATCAAAACCACAAAAACTAGCATCAGTTGTGAGTATAGTTTTCTGCCTTGTATGAAAATGACCATGGGTGGCCATTTCACCAATAGCGCGTTTAACAGAACTGAAAGCTACATTGCACACATTTGTCCATGCAAATGCTAATAGGCTCAACGATGGTCGCAAAAGCCTTGATAAACTTAGAGTAAAATTCAGCAAGCCCAAGAAAGGACCTTACCTGCTCCTTGTCAGTGGGAATAGGAGCATTGACAATGCTCTTGGCCAATTCCAGTTTAGGTTAAATACTCTCCCCAGAGATGAGATGACCTAGATAAGTAACAGAGGACACGCCAATCCTACATTTCAATCTGTTGACAGTGAGCCCCTTGTCAGACAATTTCATGAGAACATTCCTCAGTACAATATCATAATCTGTGTTATCCTTACCATAAATCAAGATATCATCTTGGAAAAATAAGATGTTAGACATATCTTCATGACGCACTGGAATCAAGCAGCTGCCGAGGCTAACCCAAATGGCATGCTGACAAAATAAAAATCTCCCAGCAGCGTCACAAAGGGAGTGAGATGTTTAGAGTCCTGGTGGATGGTTACCACTTACATGATAGCCGCGCCGCTCTTCTCTAACACCTTAGCGCTGCATCTCGCCTCGCCGCCCTCTCAGCCGATTAGGAGCTGAGGGGCATTGTGGGAGTGGGAGGCAGGGGTCCAGTTTGGTGGCCATCTCGGAGAGGTAGGCTTGCTAGTCAGCGGACTAGGCTTGTTGCTTCTAGAGGGCGGGCACTATAAAGTTAGCTGGGGTCGCCTCTGTGCAGCGGGCGCGAGCAGCAGTGGGCGCGCATCATGCGCGCCGAAGGAGCGCCAAAGGAAAGCCCGTCTGCGCCCAACAGCGTCCCGGAAGCAGACGGGGCGGACGGGTAGGGGTTTCCCATGCGTATTCTCCGGGGCTTTTTCTTAGGTACTCCTCAGCATCCCTGCTAAGTCTAAGAGGAAACCTTATCAGTGGGTGTTCAGGGGGTTACAACTGCTCAGGGAGTAATTTTCACTGTCCCAACTGCGGGTGGACTTTAAAAAAGGCCTTAGCTCGTAAAGTTGCTGAGGTACAGGACGTTCAGGGTGCTATTAAGAATGGCAGGGGAGTGGAGGACAGTAATTTCCCATGTGCGCTGCTGAACACCCGGTCGGTGAGCAAACATGCTCTGGATCTTTTCAACCTTCTGCTAGAACGCAGGCCCACTTGTCTTTTCCTGACAGAAACCTGGTTAGGCGAGCTTTCAGGTCCTGACATTGCCGCTGCCCTTCCCCCGAATAATTTTCGATTCGGAAAGATTGAGTAGCTGGCAGAGGCGGGGGGTGGCTTTAGTGATCGATAGGCGCTATAGCTGCTCCGTGGTCCCGACGGAGGGCATTGATGGAGCAGAGGCCCTTGGCTTCTGACTGACTCTTTCGCCCTACCAATCCTGTGCAGGACTGTTAGTCTATAGACCCCCGGGTCCTATTGGGGCTTTTCATGAGGAGCTATATACGGCGGTATCTGCCTTTGGTGTGAAGTTTAAACACTGCCTATTGCTGGGTGATTTTAATATCCACATGGATGAGTTTGGTGCGACAGACACCATGAAATTATTTGATACTACTGGATCATTGGGCCTACTACCCTATTTGTTGTCCCCTACCCATAATAAGGGCCACATTCTTGATCAAATATTCTCTTCTGTCCCTATTCTAGCAGCCGTACCTGAACCTGTGCTGTGGTCTGATCACATGCTGATAAGTTTTGACATCCTGGGTAAGTCCAGGCCCCATAATAGGGGTCCTGGCCGCAACTATCAGCCACAGCGGGCTTTGGGCCGTATTTCGGTGAATATGGTGACGCAGTACTAGGGGCCAGATGTAGGTAGACCTTTACCGGTCGAAATCGACCGAAAATACCAATTTTCAGCCGTTTCCGACCGGTAAAGGGCTATGGAGATGTAGGGGCACAAAAAACTGACATATTCGGTAATTTTACCGAATCAGTAATTTTACCGAATCGGTAAAATTACAGATTTGGTCAATTTACCGATTCTGTAAAGTTTACTGATTCAGTAAAATTACCATTCGGTAAAATTACCGAACATGTATTTCGAGATGTAGGTAGCACTTCTAACAGTGCTACAGGGCCTTAAGAATTCGGTATTTACCATGCAATACTATTGCATGGTAAATTACGAATTTTTGTGTACATGCACATCTGTGCATGTACACCTGTGCCATGTGGCACACAGACATGCCCTAAGGGCATGTCTGTGTGCCACATGGCGCAAAAGCCAGTTACAGGGGTGCAACAGGGTGTCAAAGTGACACCCTGTCCCCCTTAGCAATTCGGTATTTTTTCCGATTCGGTAAATACCGAATCGGTATTTGCTATTGAATCCTATGGGCTTCAAGGCCCATAGGTTTCAATAGCAAATACCGATTCGGTATTTACCGAATCGGTAAATACCGAATCTTACCGATTCGGTAAAAAATACCGAATATTTACCTACATCTTATTTACCGATTCATAAATACCGAATCGGTAAAATTCGGTATTTATGAATCGGTAAATAAGATTTACCTACATCTAGCCCATAATGTCTTATCCTTGCGAACTCACGGGTAGCCTGGAGGACGACTTAGAACGGTTCCGCTCATGGTTGGCGTGCTGCCTTGATGTACTCACACCCATTCTACCGGCGCATAAGAACTCAGCGCGGGCCTCGGCCCCTTGGTTCACGCCGGCACTTAACACCAGCCGGAGACTTTGCAAGAAGGCAGAAAGAGCAGTGAGATCGAATTACGAAGAGGCGCTTAAAGTGGCCTATAAGCAGTGTGTTAAGGCTTATCACAAAGACATCTATTCAGAAAAGAAGGCTTACTTTGCTAGGAGGATCGAGGAGGCATCTAATATGAGTAAAGAAATCTTCACGATTGTGAAGGAATTCTCATCCCCTACTTCAGCAACTACTAAGAGCGCTTTCTCTGAGCCATGGGTTGTGGATCTAGCAGATTTTTTTGCTAATAAAATCAGTAGCATTCAGGCCACATTCGGGCCGGCTGGGGCAGAGGTGACTGATAATGCTGCACCCCTCCATCTTCGGATGGAACTGAATAGATCCACGCTGTCCGAATTTCCGCGTATTAGCCACCTGACTTCGTTGGATCTGCTTTCTAAAATTAAATCAGGTTCCCCGATGGACCCCTGCCCTGCCAAGTTTTTAGCTAAAATTGCTACGGCCATTAACCACATCGTGAACCCATTTTAAATCGCTCTCTTGAGTCAGGGGTAGTGCTGCAGGCTTGGAAACAGGCTCTGGTGCTACCCCTTCTGAAAAAACCGACTCTCGACACTAAGAGCCATTCTAACTACCGACCCATTTACCTGCTTCCGGTCTTGCCAAAGGTAATGGAAAAACACGTTCAGACAGTCCTTTCGGACTTTGTTGAAGCGCATGATGTCCTTCATCAGACGCAGTCAGGTTTCAGGGCCAATTTGAGCACTGAAACTGCTCTGTTGGAAGTTTCAGAGGCCATTAAAGAGGTTCTTGACAGGGGAGGGAAAGCGCTGCTGGTAATGTTGGATTTGTCGGCAGCGTTTGACACCGTCCCCCACAGCTGTCTTCTGGCTAGACTCTCGGAGATCGGGGTCGAGGGGACGGTGTTCAGCTGGATTAAGTCCTTTCTTTCGGACCGCCAACAGACGGTCTGGGGCCCCCCCGCACTCAGCCATGGTGCCGCCTTTGGAGGTGGGTGTTCCTCAGGGATCCATTCTGAGCCCCACTCTCTTTAATATCTATATGGCCCCTCTGGCGGTGCTGGCTAAATCGTGCGGTGCCCAGATTGTCTCTTACGCTGACGACACCCAGCTCCTCTTCACCTCCGAGAAGAACATCGATTTTGATGGGGAGCAGATCAGGATGTGCCTGAACACCGTCTTTGCCTGGTTTCAGCGCAATCAGTTGAAGTGTAACTCCGACAAATCGGAGGTTCTTTTCTTTGGTTGTTCCCCTGTCCCTGGCTGGAAATCGTGGTGGCCTGCTGACATGTTTCCTCCAGCCACAGACACTTCGGTGGCGAAAAATCTCGAATGAAAATGGATAATGGTCTCTCTTTCAAACCTCAGATCATGAGTTTGGTTAGACAGTGCTTTGGCTTGCTCAAGATGCTGAAGAAATTCCTTCCACTCTTATCTATTCCTCATAGAAGGACACTTGTCCAGGCGCTGATAGGATCCAGACTGGACTATGCTAATGTGCTCTATCCCGGCCTGCCTGACTATCTTTTGTCCCGTCTGCAGGTGGTGCAGAACTCTGCGGCCCGGGCAATTTTTGGTCTTGGCCGTAGATCCCACGCGTCTGGGATCCTGCAATCACTCCACTGGCTGTCCATTCGACAGCGTATTGTCTTTAAGACCCTTACAATTGCTTTTAAGGCTCTGCATGGCAAGGGTGCGCAATACCTGAGGAACAGAATTGGCTTTCACCCTCCAGCCAGAGCACTTCGCTCAGCTTCACTGGCCTTGGCCAGAACACCGGCCATTAAAAGAGCCCGTACCGGTGGTCGTTCATTTAAATATCTGGCACCCAAGGCCTGGAACAACCTGCCAGTGGCTTTAAGGAGAATCGACAATCTTCTATCTTTCACAAAAGAGCTCAAGACATGGCTTTTCAGCCAGTAATTTCATCTGTGTCTTCCTTTTGTGCTATTTGGGTCTGTCAGCGCCGGGACACTCTGTCTGAGTAGCTGAGCGCTATACAAATCCCCTAAACATAACATAACATAACTTGGTGATACGCCGACAATAGATCTAACACGCAAAAAACTTTTGCAACATTCAACATGGTAATGGACTCAGCAAAGTTAGGAAGAGGCTGCCGATCCACCCATATCCACTTATTCAGGCTTCTTAAGTCCACACACATCCTCATATTCTTCCCAACCTTCCTTAGGGGTCAAAATCACTGGTGCCAACCATTCTGAGGCTCAGTCTCCTCAACGACATTCAGAGCCCCAAGTCTATCAAGCTCAACCTTCAGGGGTCCCAACATCATAATGGGAACCCTTCTGACTTTATGCACACATGGCACAGCATTCTTTTTGAGATAATACGATACTGAAAGTCTTTCAACAGTCCAAGTTTGTCACTGAACACTTGGGAAATTTCATCAAAGAAGTTATTAGTGCCAGCACCACCATTTACCACCATGACTTGGTCAGAGGCATTACGTGCATTTGGATTGAGTATTATTCTCTAGTCTCTTTGGTGTCTCCAACCTAAGAGGTTGTCTCCTCATTTGGCTACATAGATCTTGCCAATGGTTTCCCTAACCTTGAAGTGTATCCTCATAACGGTATAACCAGAAACATCAATATATGCACCACCATAGCTTACTGGGTTAATATCATAAGGAACAAGTTGGATGTCAGGAAATATCTTGTCCCACAACTCATTACCTACCATCGTGAAGGGAGAACCTAAATCCGCTAAAACAACAAACAACTTACCACCAATCTCAACCTCACACTCAGGCATTTTTATGGAGTCAGCATCCACTACACCATCACTTCTTACATTCCACACTGCCATTTTTGGGTTGTCTTTTATGGTTTCCACACTTTCTACAGTGCGCACCTTCCCACCAGATCTACAAACTCTGGTGTAATGACCATTAATCCCACACTTATGACAGATGGAATTTTTTGCATAACAATTAGGGTTATTGGAAGTGTGGTTGAGACTCCCACAACGATAGCATTTGACTTTTGATGACTCAAAAGGAGATTTGACCCTAGGACTTTGAACCACTTTACAATCATTGTCAACAGGGTCTTGCGGAACATCTTTATTCACTACTTCATGAATGCTACTGGGAGTTGGAACATTCTCAGTCACAGGTTCTGTGCCTTAATTTCCTAGACCCAACCGGAAGTGTGCTCTACACCCTCCACAATAGCAATAGGTTCCTTAAGTGAGGGATTGCTTGACAGAAGCTTCTCTTGCACTCTGGAGCTGTTGGTACATCTGACCAATTGGTTACAAATTAAAGAGTCAGTCAAGACACCAAATTTGCAAGTGAAGGCAAGTGTTTTCTAGGAAACAGTGTAATTTCCAACTTTTTCATTGGGTTCTTGAACTCTCGTAAAGAATTTATGTTGTTCAAGCACAACATTAATCCGTGGATCAAAGTAAGCTTCAAGCATTTTTATAGATATCTCAAAAACATCTCAAGGCTCAACAGCCCCCTCACTAATAAGCAGTTCATCAATGCTCTCATAAATATTGCGACCCTCAATTCCTAAATTGTGAAGTAATATGGCTTGTTTTCTATGTGCAGAGAATTTCTCACCACCTATTGCCACTAGGTAGGAATCAAATAAGTTCTTTCATCTTTTCCATGGAAGTAAAGGCTCACCTTTCTCACAAAGGAAAGCTGGGGTTTGACTCATACAGGTTGCAGACATGCTGGCAGAATAAAACAGTATTTAAACAAAAATTAGATATGTGTAATGATATACTATTTAAAGTTCTTACATTAAAGTTGAAGGAAATCATCAGAGTCTGACGCGTGAAAACATAGTGAAAAACAGAGCTTAAACTCCTGTGTGTGGCCGTTGCTTTGAAAACCTGGCGTGAATGAAAACAAAGATGGCAGCAAGACATACGCAGCGTGACATGCACTGCTTGATGACACATGCGTTTGGATCCAATGCGCGAAAGCAGACTTGAGTGGCTCACGAGCACAAGCACGAGACACACGAAAAGACGTTGATAGCGCTCAAGGCTGTAATACAGGTAAAAGTTTACCAAAATAATCCAGACTTCAACCGGAGGATAGTACTTCAGCAGGGCGTCTTGTAGATCTGTTGAATAAGCACCAATTCCTTCAGATTGTTGTGAAGTTTAGGTTGAAATTTTGATGAAATCTGTGGGTTCACAGGGGAGTTGGTGGTGAGCTTGTCCCCCACAGGCATCACTCGCCAGTGTTAAAATGACAAACACCGGGTACATTGATAGACGTTTATTGTCATTTAGTCGCACCACCAACAGACACTGCCAGCTCGTCGGTCCCCCAGTCTCCAACTGTCTCAGCAGAAACATTGCCATGGAGACCTTGAACACACAGCATGAGTTGGAATCTAAGGCATAACATGATAAGCCATCACAACAAGAGGATGGATAGATTTATTTTGAACTAGATCAGAGCCAGATATGAAAACAATAACTGACCTGGCCACCAAAACACCAAGCATAAGGGAGCTGAAGGGAGACCAGAACATCTCTGACCATTGAGGGAAGCCGGGAGAGAGCTGTGCTTCCTGGGGCACCGCTGGGGAGCAAACAACAACTCCCATCTCCCCTTGTCAGCAAGTCTGGTCACCTGTTTCCGCCCCCTAGGACCTGCCAGGACCTTTAAAAATGAGATGTGTTCCTGGGACAGTGTAACTGACCAGGCCATTGAATAGCTGAGCATAAAGGAGCTGAGGGGAGACCAGAGCATCTCTGACCATTGAGGGAAGCCGAGGGGAGAGTAAAGCTTCACGGTGCACCGCTGGGGAGCAAACCACAACTCCCATCTCCCCCTGTCAGCACTTCCGGTAAGCTGTTTCCGCCTCCTAGGACCTTTCAAAATGAGCTGCGTTCCCGCTGCGCCGGACGTGTGCAGGACATGCTCGGGCCGTGCCCGGTAACGCCCGGGCCAAGGACGGCCCAATCCACACCTGTCGGAGCCTGGAGTACACTAACCTTTGACTGTTACGCCACCTGAAGCCCACATCAAGATGGGTAAGAAAAAGTTAACTTCTCCTTCCAACTCGGGACTAACCATATCCACCATCGATTCATTTTTTATTAAAGCGACCAGCGCTATTTCAAGGGAGATTGCCTTAACGGAGTGCAGGCTTTCCTTGTGGGATGGAGCCCTTGGCTCTAATGATGAGCTTAAAGATATCATCACTGAATCTGTATATGCTGACCCTAATATATGTACTACTACCCACAGTGACTTATCAACAAATGTCACCGCTCTTGTCTCTGATACTCTTCCCGAGCTTAGTAATTCCATTCCAGCTAAGCCCCCTTCCACACTGACAGTGAACAGCAAGAGGAAGAAAGGTCCCATAAAAGAGCCACCATCCACTAGAGCAAAGAAATCCAGGAAATCATCACCTTACCAAACCAGAGCTAAGCCAGGCCCTGAACAGTCTCAGACACTGGTCCCCCTAGAAGACTGTTGTACTAGACTTTCTCTTCTAATTACTCCGATATTATCCCACCTGGACATTATCAAACTCAAATTGGAGGTGTTACTAAGTACAAGTAGAGCCTCAACATGGCAAACCCCATCCACTAATCAACCATCACACATTACACTCACTATGAGTAATTATGTCACTACCTGCACCCCCATCCTCAATCAGACTGTATCTCATCAACGGATGACCATGGGAGTGCCCCTCATCATGGGTTATACTTAAGTGGGGGCACCCAGCAAATGCGAGGAAACATCAATATTACCCCACTTTAATGTCTCTTACATCCTTCCTTCGTATAACTGAGAACAGACCAGTCATTTCTGACCCTCCTGAGGAATTAGGAGATTCTATTCAGAGTCCTGTCAAGCATTCTCAGTCAGTACTCACACAGAATCATTCTAGACACCACAATCTAGATCTCCTGCCAGCTGCCTGCCCACTTTTATTAGTTTTGCTAAATGTCCCAGTACGTACTCACCTACAAAGATAATCCACCACCCAGTTCATGGCCAAAGCATGCTACTGGTTAACCAGACATACGAAGCCAGGGCCCCTAATACAACATCATCTGTTATTGGCAAGGAGTACTCCCTGGGTGGGCCCCTCTTTAAAATCTTATGAGGGTGATTGCGTTGTTTTAAATTTTGACAACCCCCAATTGGTAAAAGATTTGCTGTTACAACCTCCACTTAATTCTAACCTAGCAACTAAGATTCGTCCAGTATCCCTGGGCTTCTTTTGTCAACCACAAACACTGTATCAGGGTGGCTAAAACAATAGCACCAGACCGTTATTCACATGTGAACAGGACCCCTATGAATATTTTTATGCAATACGCTACTACCAACAGATTTGCTCCACTGCCAGGTCTGGATTCTTGTGACTGACATGCGGCTGTTAGCCAGAGGACTGCTCAAATGCAGCATGAAGGGGTGGAGGTAACGGGGAGGAAACCGGCGTGTGTCAGATCTTGCTGGGGGTAATTGAACACCTGAGTTCTCCTGACTCACACTTGTTAGCCCCTGTCCAACAGATTAGGTCAGCCCTCACTAGGGTTGCATGGAACCTATCGTACCTCCTTGTGTCCTGTATTATAGCTGGTTATAGAAGCAAACGTAAATGAAGAATGGCTTTCTGTTTTGTCCAATTTCCAGATTCTTCTCTTCCAAGAAACCATGGAGATCAACCAAATCCTCATCAATGGCTAAAGGTATTTCCAAACATTGGCCTTACCATCGACAGGGGGTAGGCCAAAAGGGGGGTTATTGATGCTGATCTTTAACGTAGTCGCATTTAAAGTTGTTACCTTCATAAACACATCCACAAACTTTCATATTCTAGTCATCAAAGGGCCTGACACATGGGATCTATTATTGGTAAATTATTATAATAAAAACTTCACCGACCCAGGGGTGGTACCCCAGTCTCTGGATAACCTGTTAGACGACCTAGTGGAGTCCCATTCTCAAACCCTATATATAATCTCGATAGGAGATTTTAACTTAAAACCATGTTCTCGAAACTCAGTGGAGTTATGTGGATTCCTAGACCACAGAAATGCCTGTATCCCCCATTTTCACCAAGATGCCCAAGGGAATGCCCTCAATACCATACTAATGAAATGGCAACTTGCGATTCATAACGTTAGAGATCCACATACGGGGTCATGTTATCCCACTTTTCAAAGAGGTAAAGACTTATCTACTTTAGATTAGATTATCTTCTCTTAGTCCCTCAGCTCAAACCTTTTAAAACTAAACACCAACTTTACTGAATTTAGCGACCATGTCACACTGTCCAGTGTGCTATTATGGCAGGTGGAGAAACCCCGATAATGGCCCTAAAATACCTAAACCAATACTAGGTAGAACTAATTGTTGCACCCTGAAACAGGAGAAGGTCGATGTAGAGGCCCTATTTACAGGTTTTATTTTGGCTAACCAGGAGGGTATAAAAACCTGCCTGGACCCATCCTTAAATCAGACTAGATTAGCGGAGGCTTTTAATAAACTATTAATGCATCTCAGATCACAGCTAATACGACCACTGTCTGCAAAAGATCTTACCCCATACCAGTGGTTTGATAAGAACTGCTCTGTTGCTTCTTCAAATCTGCGCATGGCGCTTAAATCCCTACCTAGGAATTCTGAGCATGTCTGCACACTGAGGAAATCTTATAAGCTAGCCAGGGCACATAGATTAAGCCAGCTAAAATCAGAGGCATGGGACAACCTAAAGAAGGCCTAATCCCTTTGTGATAGCACAGCTTTTTGGAAAGTTATTAACACTCTATTTCTGAAAGATAATAGCGGCCCATCTATAGAGTCTTATATTTATGAAGATTCCTGGGTAAAACACTTACAGGAGATTTTCCATAAAGTAGGGGAACCCATAGGCACAAAAGTTAGATTTGATACTGTTACCCCAACACATTTTTCATTTGATCTCGGAAAAATTAAACTCGCCTTGACTCAATCTCCATCTGGAAAAGCTCCAGGGCCTGTCGGGGTACCCATGGATGTCTTTTGAGCCGACATCTCCTTTTGGTCCCCCTTTTAGTCTGGGTTTTTACTGCCTTAGCCGATTCTGGTCCCCCCTTTCACATGGACAAAATCCGTAATTATTCCAGTATATAAGAAAGGGGATGCCCAAATCCATGTGGCCTACATGGATTTATCCAAGGCCTTCGACAACATGGTCCATAGTAAACTATGGATCATGCTGGAGGAGATGGGAGTGGATGATGCTGTCACTAACATCATCAGAGAGCTTTATTTGGACGCTACTGCTGTGGTACGCTATGAGAAAAACAGTGAATGTACTAAACCTTTTAAAATTGAAAGGGGAGTCAGGCAAGGTTGCGTGCTGGCACCCCTTCGCCCTCTACACTAATAAATTAAGCAAGGTTTTGACTGAGGTTGCGAAAGACACTCCGTTAGTCTCATTGACTACCCTTCAACTTTTCCTCTATGCAGACAATGCTCTTGTTTTATTGGCTAGGACACTCATGGTTCTACAAAGTCTTATTACCCAATACACAGATTTTATGCATAACTTGGACCTGCACGTAAATAAAGCCAAATCCTATTTTATGGCAATAGATAGTGATAAAAGGAAGAGAATGAGAGACACACTAGATGGGGAAACATTAGGGGAGGTACATCATTTTAACTATTATGGGGTGCTTTTTGACAATAAAAAATCATGGAGGGAGATAGTGAAAAGCCAAACCAACCTAATGATCCAATGTATTGCTGGCCTTTTTTAGATTTTCAAAATTAGGCCGTAAGCCGATATCTGAAATGCTTACACTTTATCTGGCAAAAAAGCTCTCAATGGCCACTTACGGGGCAGCAATTTGGGGTATCAGTGATGTAACCTCTCTCCAAGTGCAAGAAGACAAATTCATAAAAAGACTTTTGTCGATCCCACAATTGAGTAACAACTTCATAGCCCACAAAGAAGTCAGCATGCGCTTTATTATGGAGGACATAAGATTAGCGCCACTCTCTCTCTGGCTATCTATAGGGAAAACGGGTACTGTGGGCCAAAATCAAAAAATCTTTAAAGACATTTTAAAATTGGATCATCCCCACAGAATCCCCTGGCTATTATATGTCAGAGAGTTTTACCTTTTTGTGTCTTGCCTTTCTGTATGTTACTCCGACTCTCTGCAAACAATTCCCTAAATCGTGATTAAAGGCAATTTTTTAAAATAAAGTCAGTCATGGTAGTTGGAATAGTCAAAAAGGGAAACAAACCGTAAAGTTTTATGAATCAATACCGCAGATATCAAATCACCTACATTCATACTTACAGTTTGTGGAGAATAATCAGCATTGCTTCCTTCGGACTAGATTCAGGTTAAATCTTATCCCGTTAATGCTGGGCTACCCTAATAATCTTTTTTCCCTAAACAAATTACTGCCTTCTTCTTGTGACAACAAGACAGCCCAATCAACTTCACACCTCCTCCTTTTTTGTTTATGATATACAACTGAGAGGAAGGCTTTCATTGTTCCTCCCATGAGGAAATTTTCCATGAGGTCTGTAACATCTGCTCTCTTTTTATTTTACTCACTAGAAACCCCATTGGTCTGCTTTGCGCTAGCCTCCTTCCTACTGGCCGCTAAGAGATCCTGTAAAATTGTATGTACTACACCTTTCGCACTTTGAGATCAATTTTAACTGTTTTATTCGGGCGGGTTTTCTAGTCCATGTATGTATTTGTGGATTTATATCTTATGCACAGTGTTTAACCGCAGGCTTGGAACTGCTTTTAATTTTTTTAATCTATTCTACGCCTAATTTTAATGCATCCCTTATGCTATTTTTATGTGTGTACTTTTATGCATTTTTATGAAGTGCGAAATAAAGTTGGTTGATGATGATGATAACAATATTTTAAGTGAATACAATGCAGGGACTTGTACAGTGCTTAGAAATACCAGCGGTTTTTCAAGTGGCTTTTAACCTCTGCTTCTGCAGCCTGCCATGTCTTCTTGACCTGAGTCTGGAAGACAATGTCTTTTCTGATTACACATAGTCTAACTTCACTCCTTGGTATGTCCTTTTCCAGACACTGCAGGCAATTCACCAGCCTCTATTTCATTGTTATATTATGTTAAGTTGTACTGATTTGTATAGTGGGTCGAGTTTATTACGCTCTATAAAACTGCAAAAAAGAAAAAGTAGAGCTGGGCACTCTGGGCATTCAGTAAGGGTGGAATTGAAGAGTCTGCTCACAGGTCTTCATGGAGAGAGTACCCGTGGAGCTTTGTCGCAGTGAAAAGGTCAGCAGAGCACAGAAGAAAAGTGCAGCATTCTTGTGGGGAGTAGAAGGGCTACCAGAATAAACTTTCAGTGATGCATGGATGTTCTGTGGATTACCGTACATATTTGTCAGCGCTATAAATTATTTTGTTGTGGGCTGAGAACAAACCAGCCTGGTGCAGAAAGGGAAGGGAAGCAGGTGGGAGCCTGGTGAGGATGAAGAGTGTTGGAGCCATAACGTGTGAGCTGGAATGTGCTTGTCTTGGTGACTGCTGCCTGCTGGAGTATGAAGAGAAAATTAAACTTAATGAATAATTCTAATTCCACACAGTCCTGAAGAAGGGAAAGCTGATCCTGGATTTTTAGATGGTGGCATTCACCTTTTTTTAAACCAGTTTGCCTGTTTTTTAAAATTCTTAATTTTTCTTTGTAGTGGCAAATCTGCTCCCAGTGGCAGGTTTTGCTCCCCAGGGGTATAACAGTGAGGTGTACTGTTAATTCAAAAATGCCAAGTTTTCAGATTGCTTTTGTGTGGCATTTCCATAGTTTAAGTGAACTTTTGACAGGCACTCTACTGCCATATGAGACCTTTTTACCATATGTAGTTAATTTGTAAAGTAATGACTGACATATGGTACCCTGCCTTCTCTCTCACAGGCTGGGACCTCGTTACACTATAAATACTCAAGTCATTAGTCCCTACTGCTCCAACCAATACTTAATTCTGGTCCTTTCTCACTGGTTACACACCGATATCTTCAGTGATTGCTTTACCAATTGACGCGAAGGAATGTATTTCTCACTGATTACTTTCATTTATATTTATCCTAAATTTAAGGTGTGTACGCTTTCTTATGAGCAGTTACCTTTGTGTACCACGAAAATATATATTTTTCAAACACTTGTTTTATATAAAACAAAAAATCTCTTTGCAGTTTTTGTGGCAACCAGTCTTATACTGTGTGCATAGCGATTTTAAAATATTGGCTTGCATTTTAACAGTACCTTCTTAGTCACAGGCTGTGACCTTGTAGCACTATAAACACACAAGTGACAATTTTGCAATGCACCAACCAAGATTTAATTCTGTTTCTCTCTAGTTACACACACTTTCTAAATGTACTTTAAATTGCACCATTTACCACTCATTTTTTCAAACTTTTCTCTAAGGGAACCTCCAAGTCAACTCTTATATCAGTGGGGGCGTAACACTCATCCCCAACTTTTACGTCCACTACTTTTATGTGTCACCAGCCACCACTTTGTCTCAGTCATAAACAATATTCAGGAGACAGCTTCCAAGTTTCAAATCTGTATGCAACAGGTTACTAAGTGGATGATGGAGAATTGCTTGAAGTTGAATTCAAGCAAAACTGAGGTACTGCTCTTCAGTTGCAACACCTCCTTTTGGTCCACTGAATGGTGGCCTCAGGAACTTGGCCCACTCCGTATTCCGGTAACAAAAGCAAAAAATCAGGAAGTTATTTTTGACACAGTTTTGTTGTTCAAACATTAGGTGAATGACCATTCCTCACATTAAAAATTCTCATGAAAATGTTTCCGTTTATACCTCTCTATCTTCAAAAAACGATTGTTTCTGCGCTTATCCTATCCAAGTTAGACTACTGTAATGCTCTCTTTGTTAGTCTACAGAAGGGTTCTTTTAACAAGCAACGAGTTCTTCAGAATGTGGCCACTTGATTCCTGCTAGGGATTCCCAGACATTACTCTGTCAAACAAGCTCTCATTTCCCTCCACTGGCTCCCCGTGAAGCAAATGATTGATTTTAAAGCCCTATGTATCGCTTTTAGGACCCTCCACGACAATGGACCAGAATACCTAGAACAAAAATTCCACTGGTATGCTTCATCATGAAACCTGCGGTCCTCCACTCTAAATCTGGGCGTGGTTCCTAGATTCCAGCTATCAAACTCTGGGGGGACAGAAGTTTTGTTACTACCACCTCTAGAATATGGAACTGTCTTCCCACATATTAAAAAAATCCTCTGACTTGTTTTCTTTCAGGAAGGCGCTTTAAACCTGGCTTTTCTCCTGGTAGTTAATTTTCTGCAGGTTCCATGAATGAGTGCGGCGATGTTTTTTTAGTTTTCACCCAAGGGTTTTCTAGCTCCTAGATGCCTCCTGGTATTAGTTTGTCCTTTATAAATTAATAAATAAATTTGACATGACGGGTGGGATGACTCCCACTAAACGCTCACAAAGATGGCTTGCAACGGCACTGGCCACAGCCAAAATATGCATTTTACATCACTGGTGGAAGCCTAGGGCACCGTCGTATGCCGAGTAACTTGTGGAACTAGCTAGGGTAGCGGAATGCTAGAGGTTCATCTACAGGATTAACAACCAATACTGTGTCTCTTGGGCCATTTGGGAACCATTTCTCACCCCACGACACGAAGGGGTGGCCACCCTTTGTAAGGTGCTTTCTAGGTGGCAGTTTCACCTTTTCCCTCTCCTCTCCTATTTGCCATCCTCCTTTTTATTCTTAAAAACTCTTGTTGATTTTATGTTGTTTTTATCATGCATAATTTTGGCACTATGGGCTCGTAAAGGGGTGGTCTTTACTACTTTGTTGACAGCTTGTATAGTATTTCCTGTTCCTGAACTCAGTTTTGCTACCTCCCTACCTCCATTCTAACACCATCACCTTTAATTGTGGCCAGTCTCAAATGTGAGGACAGGCTTGTCTAGCAGATGCATGATCAACGAGCTGTGTGTATCGTCTTAGTTATCCTATGGGATAGAGTGAGAATTTGAGCTCTACATGAAACATTACAAAATATATACATGACAGTTGTAAGAATAAAAAAAGAAAACATGACTGAATTTCCTTCTGTCAGAAATTGCAGGTTATGGACTTCTGGAATAATGGCAAAAGTGTTAACTATTTAACCATAAACTATATATGCTGATCTTTCTCATTTTCATACATATGCCTTTTTGTTTCACAGCCCAAAAAAATAACTAGGAATACGATATAAAAAACTCCCTCCCAAATAAAATAACACCCTAAAAATACTCTTCATCCTGGGATTCTAATCCTTTTGCAGCCCTCTTCTAAACAAATAAATGTACAAATTATTTAAAATACATATTTGTTTTAATTTAAAAAAAATGAAATGTTTAAAAATACTACTACCTTTAAAACTACCACAACAATCTCTTTGTGGCCGCTTAAATCATTTAAATCCCGCACCCACAAAAATATGAGCAGATTATTTAACATACAAATGTAAACATTTAAAAAAATATATATTGTTTGAAAATAGTATTATGTAAAACAAATACAAAAACCTTTCCTGCGGTAATCAAAAATCTAAAATATGCACTCCCTACAAAAGAAAATAATTGCATTAATCACCACCCTGGACCCCTAATATCCTAGCATTTTGCACTTATATCTAAAAGAACACATGTAATTACAATATCTATTATTACTACAAAACTCTTATTTAAATAACCAAAAATGTAACATAAAAAAAAATCCTGCACTCAAAAAAGACCCAATTTCTCAATCAATAAATAATAATTGTATTTCGGGCGTAAGAGACACGTGTAAAAAACTGCACAAAGATGAGATAAAACATGAACATTAAAACTACATTGAGCTACGATAACATACTGCAGAGTTTAAAAATGAACCAATGGCAAAACATACAAATTGATCAGAAACCATCTTTGAAAGCATAATGAAACACTGTACTTTTTAAAAAGATAATAAGAAGCTCATTGTAAAAGATTTATAAAATGTACAAAAGACGGTGAAGTGCAACAATGTCTGGCTGAAAGTACCACCGCATGGGCAGAAACAAATGTTGACCAGGCTGTATTTTCAGAGACATTTTAAGGCATGGACAAAGTGGGCTCTGGCCCAGGTCCCCTGTCTTTCAGGGGCCCTCTGATAGTGCCAGTTCTGTTCTGCAGAGAGACTTGCCCTGATGACCTTGAATAATTCTTAAACAGATGGTGTTAAATACTGTTTCTCTTTCATTTATTTGTATTGTGAGTGATGTGTGAGAGTCTCCTACAGGCAAGTTTCAAACAAAATCCATAAAAAGTTTCTCTTAGATCAAAACAGGATCTCACATATGAGAATGGGAGGGTGTCACAGACATTATTTGCAGTAATATCAGTAAGTTGCTACTGTATTACAATATTGAAAACATATGTTACTGTCCCTGAATATTAGCTGTAACAACTTTAGAATTTGGACAAGTGCGCTTGTGCACTCTCAGTGACCTAGCCAATGACTGCATAAAAGAGCTGAAATTGGATCACAAATTCAAAGTGGTTCCAAACAAGGGCCCCCAAAATACGTTCGACCCGGGCCCCCAAAATCTTTAAGAAGTCCATGTGGATTTTGCGATAGAGGTAAGCTCAATAATCTCCGTAAAGTGCGATACCTAAAACAGAAGAATATCGCTTGATCCCAGGTTGCTTGAACCACCTCCGAATGAGGCTCAATGCAACAGCACGAGTGTAGGATCCGATATTGCCTTAAAGTAGATTTTTTCGGAGACTTTCGGAGAAATGTCTTCTCTCTTAAGACATATGTGATCCAGGAATGTTGCTTTTTATCCAGAGTGTGTCCTCTTTTACAATGAATGAAGGGTTTTAAAACTGTGATGAGGGGCCTGCTTTCACAAAATTTGTTTTGGCATATCTCAGCTAGAGATGGAAAACCCCTTGTTACAAGTTAAATAATCCATGATGACTGACTGATTACGGTGTGATGAGGGTATATCAAACCAATATCCACACAAGTACCATTTCCAGTTTAAACTAGTTCTCAAGATATCTAATTCCAAGGAATTCATGGCAGCGGTAGTATGTTGTAATGGTAGGGGTGTAACGAAACTTGAGGGATCCCCCATGCAGAGTGCACAGGGGGGAACCGCTCCCTGACCTATCACCTAGCATTTTTGCTGTGGAGGCCCCCTGGAGCTCAGGCCCCCACTGCACTGTGGGGTCTTATGTTATCCAAGAACACGAGAGGGCCGACCAAACAGTCACTGTGCACTTAGGAGTGGGCAAACCACTCCTCCCCTGTCCTACTTCAAGAGCAGAGCAGCCCACTGGCAAATAAACAGAAAACATAAAATGATAATAACGGAAAGTTATCATTTTATGTTTTTGTTTTCTGCACTGCTTGAAAGCAACGGAGCAGCTATGTATCGGTACATAAAAATGCCTAGTATTTTGCGCCTTAGATCTATGCATGCTTTAGGCAACGGAACATATAAATTATTTGTAAGCAAACTCAGGTCAAATGTATTAACACAAACTGGTACATGGTGTCACAGACAGAAGACATCTTAATAAATGGTTTTCCACAGTTTGGAAGAAATGGAAAGCAGCATATCCCCAGACTCCCACCCCATATGTTACAATGGGTAAACATTCGTGCTTCCCCCAGCTTAGATGGCAGTTTCTGGAAGGCATCTGTAGAATGAATAAATGTCTGCGGATGCACTGAAATGTTAAGCTTCCAGGAAGAAGATATATCAAATACTATAGTCAAATAAGGAAAACTATGGAACTTTTCTAATGTATTTTCTATGTTTAAACTGCCTGGCCCCCATGACATAATCTGTGATTTGGAAACGTTGGTTCTCAAGTCTAGCGTGGAGTTAAAGGGCCTTCTTATGACTTTGGCGTTGTGGGCGTGGGGCCGCCATGCTGCTACCCCGCTCCCACACTGCCAAAGCCTAAACAGACCGCCTGCCAGATTATGACTTTTTAAGTCGCTGGTGGACAGTTCTTTGGCATTCCCATGGCAGTGCCTTTAAAATTGGCACTGCAATGGAAACGTCAAAGCATGTTCCTGCACAATGAACAATGCTGTTTATTTCTTTCTGTGCAGGAACATGGGGGTGCATACAGACAGGTTGGCACACCATGTGCCCCCTTGCATGCACCCATGGTGCTTAGCACCAGGGGGCCTGTAGGGCCCCCTTTGTTTTCTCACCACAAATCTTTTCATGGCGGGTGCACTGCCATGATAAGTGTGGCAGTGAGGAGCATCATAATACGCTTAGAGGGCCGCAGCGGCCCAGTCAAGCATATTGCGGCCTCGAGACGACTGCACCACTGCAGTGGTCCCAAGGTGGCCCGACCACCGTGGTCATAATAGGGCAGTCAGAAGACTACCACCTCCGTGCCCCCGCGCGTCTAGCCATCTGTGGACCGCCAGACTCATAATAAGTCCTTCAGTCACTAAAGGATGCTACCAACTCCCTTAATGTTGTCGGGGTACGAGTCAGAAGCCCTGTATCGTTCACATGAAGCAGTACCGGGATAAAAGAGACATTTATCAAGGGGCCATCCGCAAACCTTTGCAGCAAAACAGAATGCTAATATTTGTATGGAAAATAAATAGCAAAGTGGTCAATAAACACCCTGTTCAAGCCTGAACGTTTTGGTTAGCTCTTCCTTAGGTCCACAACTCACCCTCACCATGAAGTGACTTTGCAAATTAGCAAGAAAAATTACTCGAACAGTATCTAGGCCTGAATCCAGTTGAAGGTGCCACAGCTTAGAGCTGTTTTCCCCGTCAAAGGCACTAGAGAGGTTAACCCCTTACTGAGCTGAACGTTCCGTGCTAGTGCGGAACGTTCTATTGCGCGGGCGGGGCCGCGACGGCCAACGGACATGCGCAGCACTACCAAGGTAGTCCACACGACGGCCGGTGGCCGTTGCCAGCAGCAAGGAGGTTAATAAATGCTAAATAAATCAGGGAACACCCGAGTTCTTGATACTTATTAATAATACTTGCCAGTCAAATAACTTTATTTCAGTCTCCAGGGCCATAAAAGTATAAATGCAGAGAAAAAGAATACATAAATAATTAAAACAGTATATTTCAGCATAAGAAATTCATGGTTCATATAGGTAAGTGCCAAAATTAATACGAAAAAAGATTATCAGCTAGATTCCTCAAAGACCCGTTTTGCGAGTCTATAATAGCGATTCATAAGGAATCGCTATTACAGACTCGCAAAACGGGATTCATGTAGGAATTGCAATATTTATTGCGATTCCTACAGCTTCCTTATTTGCGATTAGCTAATTGCTAATCGCAAATAAGGAATAACTTCCCATTCATTCCTATGGGCCTACAGGCCCATAGGAATGAATGGGGAGTTATTCCTTATTTGCGATTAGCAATTAGCTAATCGCAAATAAGGATGCAAATAAGGATGCAAATTCAAGGGTGCCTGGGGTGTCCAAAGGACACCCTGTAGCACCCCTGAAATGCAAATTTACACAGGTGCTGCGCACACACATGTTTTTTCTATTTTTTCGCTATTTACCACGAAGTCAGACTTCGTGGTAAATAGCGACCAAATCTTGCGAATTCGCAATTTAAAAATGGTTAATTAATTGCATTTAAGGAATCTCAAATAGAGATTCCTTAAATGCAATTCCTCGCAAATATGCGATTTCGCTAATAGCGATCTTTGCATTTGGGATGATGAATCCCAAATGCAAAAATTGCGCTTGCAAAGGGCCAGATTCGCAGATTCTGGCCCTTTGCGAGCCGAATTTTCCTTCATGAATCTGGCTGTATAAGTTGCAATATTCGAAGCGCAAAAATGATACAAAGAAGCCCATTTAAAGTTACAATATGCAATTTGCAAGAACAGAGATGAAACATAATAATCAACATGGTGTCACAAGGGGGGGGGGCTTTTTAGGAATATTCTAAATGGCACCCAGAAACTTAGCTCCTGGGATGGCAAAAGTAAGGCTGCAGTCCAATCTCTACATGTGAATGGCAGCAGAATGGCTGTTCTCACCTAGGCGTACGCAGATGGGAGCTAACCAGGGACTAAGTGTAATGTGGGTAAGTGAAGAAAACATACAGAAAAGTCTCAGTTGAAGAAGAACACGCAGGACAAGCATCAGTGGCCCTACATGACCACTTTGAGGTGAAGACTCAGCTGGAGGGCACACTCTCTGAACTGAAAGTATAGATTCCTGTCTGTGGGGGCAGGCACCTGGTCCCAGTAAGACTCATACGCACTCACATGCTTAAAGTGGAGGAAGTCACTGGACAACCTGGAATAAGCAGTCTTCCTGAAGTCGTTGGCCTCTTTTTCTGCCCAGTAGAGCATCTTCAGTGAGTTCCTGGATGGAAAACAGTTGTTGGCATGGTGGTCTCAGAGGTCTGACAGCCCAAGGAGATGGACTGACTCTTTGATGTTCAGAAGCCATAGAACTTTATGAAATTGGTCAGCTTCTATTACATACTGGAGGGCTGTGATGTAATGGGCAAGTTCTGGGGTAGTCTACAGCCACCTCCAATATAATAGGGGCATTACCTGGTTTTGCCAGCGAGACTTTTTGCTCCCATATCCTGGGAGAGAGGGAACAAAGGGGTGATGGGAGGGAGGAAAGCAAGGTGCGTAGAAATTTGTTTGTGGCGCTAGTTAATAACTCAATGGCAGAGAAACCCCACAACTCCTACCTGTAAAGAACCGGACCCAGAGCCTATGAGTCATAGACTCATTGCCTGTCAATAAATTAAGATTTAGGCATTGCTCCCTAGTGCCTAAATCGCCTTGAAACCCTACTGATGGGCTCAGGAGATAGTTCAAGTCAGTCCACTCCCAGATTCTGTTGAAAATAATTTTGGCCAACAATTTCATTGTAGAATTGATGAGACAGATCGGCCTATAACATCTTGGTTCAAGTCAAATTCTTTTTTTTGAAAATGCACGCTATAATTCATGTGGACCAGACAGGGATAAATTGGCAAAACAACAGTTTAAAAGAATGTTTGTTAAAAGAGTTGTCCATATGTCCATGTTGCTTGTGTGATCTCATCTAAGGTGCAACATACCTTAAAGTCCCGACCTGTAATATGTGTAACGTAAGGAATATAAATTAAATTTGTTGGTAGAGTTATAGTTTGAAAATGCAAAACCAACTTTGTATCACACATATACGTGCTCATTATGGATGAAGTGCTGGCACTATTTTGAATAGAATTAATTGTCTACTATGGAAGTTTGGGATTATGTTTGTGTCCTCTGTGAGTCGTTCCCATTGCACACTTTGTAGATCCTTTTTTTCTTTTTTCCACAGTTACATTTATAGGACGCACATCACGTAACGATCACCCAGGTTTTCTAGTCAAACCAGCGTGGATGCGATTCTATCTTTTGAACTCATGGTTTAAGACGAACTTTTTAAATGATGCCACAAAGGAAAGTAAAAGCCCCGTAATTTGATTAGCATCTGAGAGATAAATCATAAAAATGTTAAGATTTGATTTAATCATGATGCTGTAGAAATAAAAATGGTTTGGGTGGATGCCATGCTAGTTTTAAACCATTCATTCGTTTTAGAAGCGGTAAAATAATTATAAACTTCATAAGAAATAATTAATTGAGTGCGAAAATAAAATGAAACAGTAAGTGGATTATGATCCCCAAATTTGGCATCCAAGATATCGCTGCTGAAGTACTGATTGAGTAGGCCAGCGACATGAAAATATAATCTGTGAATGAGGTACAGCCACGTCGAAAGTAAGTAGGTGCAGTGCTGTGATTGGTCTGAGTGCTGTGACATGGCGCTCAGCCAGGGGCTTTAGGGGTGGCCTTGTTCTCCATGCAGGCTGTAAAGCAGCCTGCATGGAGAAGGGGGAAAGTGTGCATGACTGGCTTGAGCGGCCCGAGAGGGCCGACCAAACATTCACTGTGCACTTAGGAGTTGGCAAACCACTCCTCCCCTGTCCTTCTCCAAGAGCAGAGCAGCCCTGCCCGCCCGCAAATCAACAGGAAACATAAAATGACAATAACTGAAAGTTCTCATTTTATGTTTTTGTTTTCTGCACTGCTTGAAGCAGTGGGGCAACGCTCCTCCGCCATAGCAAGCTATGTATCGGTACATAAAATTGCCTAGTATTTTGCGCCTTAGATCTATGCATGCTTTAGGCAGCGAACATATCAATTATTTGTAAGCAAACGCAGGTCAAATTAATTAACACAAACCTGGCATGAAATCGTAACAAATTAAGGAATTATTACACAAAATCAGATCTTCCATAACATTAAATGCACAGGAAAATTCGGGCAAGTTACAATTGTAAAATCCTTATTATAAAAATCAAGAAAAGTAGAACTCATTTGTAATGCTCACAGAATAGGCCTCAATCGCTTTGCAATTCACCTCAATAGGGAATATTGTTAAATTTAAGGCAAGTTTAAACCAAGTTATTAGACCACCCTTCGCTCTGCCCGGGGTTGAAGGTATTAACAAGTTTAAATACCATAGAAAACCATCCCTGAGCGCAGGCTTAGTGGACCATGTTTCATGTAGAAGGATTATGCCAAAATTATTGATCATACCTAGCCACTGTGGTTTCCAGTTAATGCTGTTAAGATTGTGTGGCTGTAGCTTTCTGTCACCGACCAATTATAGTGTAGCTCACAGCAGTGAACAAGGTGGGACTGGCCAACAGCAGTGCCAAATCAATGATAGATTGAGTCAATCCACTTCAGTCAGTTTCTCCAATGCAGAGAATCTATTCTGTAAATGAAGGTCAAAATTCAATGGAATAAAATCACTTAAGTAATTTGCGAAAGACATGATAGACAGAAGAGGGATCATAGGTACCAAATGAGATGGAGATGGTTGCCCAGATGATCTATATAAGAAATAAAGTGAAAGAACAGAAATGTAGCCATTTTGACGCAATTAACAAAATACTCTCCACCATGACCCGTAAATTTTGTATATATACATGTGTATATGTATGCGTGTGTGTATATATATATATATATATATATATATATATATATATATATATATATATATATCCAACACACAAGTTAGCCTGGGGAGAGGGAGCCCACGCAGACAGGTAGAGTATTAGCCTTTATTCAGTGGAGATTGCGGTGTAGGAACAGCAATACCGCCTCATCATAATTATGTCCTTCCCTTACGCGTTTCATGCACAGCACTTCGTCAGAGGGTAACGGACTCGCAGAGTTGAACAATATATATATATATATTTATATTTATATATATGTGATAAAGTACCCCCTGCCGTACATTCTAAGGATATATTATATATCTATCTCTCTCTCTCTCTCTCTCTCTCTATATATATATATATATATATATATATATAAAATCAAAATCTAAACAGGAAGCCCCATTGAAGCAAAGCCACACGAAGTTCAGATCTGCACGTCTATTTGCATCCATTTCACTGCTCGCTCCTTGACAGCTTTCAGAGCAATCTTTGAACATGTAAAGCCTGACGCGTTTCAGGAAATAGTCCTTTCTTCAGAGGCATTGTTCACGAAGGGCTGGAAGAGCAGTTTCTGGCCGCGTCTGCTCTTATAATCACTGGCACCTGCCACAGTGGGCGTGGCTACATCGCAAAGCCTTCTGTGCCTTGTAGTACGCTGGCCCTCTTCCCACAGTGGGGCCACTCAACAGTCCTTACAATTTGAACCAAGTATTCACCAAGTGGAGTAAAGTAAAGCGCTGTAAGCCCTCAGATTGCGCTTTGCAGCAGTGAATTCGTGCTCAAGGCAGCACCACCTGCATTGGAACTGGAAAGTTCTTTTATAAGGTTATGGACTTGCAATATCCTTATCATGTATGCCAGGGTGTACATGGTCACACCATCACCTTTACCACAAACCACTTAATACCTTGGTGTGTAGCTCTTTCATATGAAAGATCATGCATGTCTGCAAACATGAGAAATAAAAAGAAAACGTCTAGTGCAAAATTAAACACATCAAAAACCTGTTAGATATTTGTGGCAAACAGACATTAGATTATTCAATACAAGACAATTTTTTTTACAAAAAAGCTGCAATAGCTCGGAATATGTAGAAACATGCATAAAGATTCTAATTTATCTGTATGTAAGGAGTGCCCAAAATAAACATATTCTCTCTGTTTGCCATTGTATACTATTAAAATGGAGCAGAAGAAAGACAAATAACCGTCCTGTTGCTTTAAACAGCTGCTTCAATTATGCTCCATGACACAACCTGCCTTTCACCTTGGCAGCAGTCATTGTGCTGTAAGAGCGCTACTATAGTACATTTTAATAGTCGAGTTCTGATGCCTTTTCTTTATAATCGGGTGCGTCACACGTTGTTGATTATAAAGTAATCAGAGACTGCTGTTTATACTGGAATTACAGAATTACATGTATAAAACACATATATATATATATATATATATATATATATATATATATATATATATATATATATATTTCTTTTATTTAAATCACCAAATAGTCCGTAACAGTGTGCACTTTTCATGGTGGGTGCCAGTGTCGAGTGTGGACTGCCCCATGTTTTTATGAAAAAACAAAAGATCACAACACCCACTCCAAGAGCTCAAATTGCTGCAATTACGATTTTATTTGCATCAGTGCAAATTCCACCACCACCCTTTTAACCCCAACAAGTCTTGCTCACTGTATTGTGAGTCCATCATCTCTGTTCATATTTATACTTATCGCCCATTTGGCCCATAATGACGCATTATGGGACATGTAGTTTCTCATACAGTGGTTACCATTATCATTGTTATTTTAGCGAATTTCTCCTGTGTTCTCGGTTGCATATTCCATCACTTTTGTTTAGTATTAATTATAAGTCCAATTCTTATAGGGTCCGAATATGGCAAGTTGATCTATATGTCAATTTTATCGTCCCTTTGTGGATTCATTTACCCGTTTTTGGAGCTCAGTGCTCTCTCATATTTAGTATATGTATTAAGGATCACCTTTTTAGGGTTAATTTGTCCGACACAGTGCCGATTTGTGGGTGTCTTATAGCTCAGTGCTCTTCACTGATCACATTAGATTTCTCACGTGGTCGATTTCATTGTCCCTTTATGGATTCATTTCCCTGTTTTTAGAGCTCATTGCTTTCTCATATTTAGTATATTTGTTAGGGATCACCTTTTTGGGGCTCAACTGTCCGGCACAGGGCCGATTTGTGAGTTTCTCAGTTGGTGTCTTAGAGCTCAGTGCTTTTCACTGGTCACATTGGATTCCTCAAGTGGTTCAATGATACTCACACTTTCGGCTTTTGCCTCTCTCACATTTGTGTGCAGGTAACTCTTTAGCTTTTCGTTACATACTACTTTTCCGAGCTCAGTGCTCCTGTGTCTTTTCATCCATCCTTTTATTTGAATTCTATTGATTTTTATTGCTCAATTTCAAGAGTGATCCCTTTTCACTTTCTTTTCAGCCATTCATGGTGCTTCACCTTTTTGGGACCCCTTCTTTCTTTCCTCTGTGTATTTTCATATTGTTTTCCTCCCCTATTTGGGCAGCGTGTCCTTCACAAATTAATGTATAATTCCTCGTCTCCATTCAGACTGTACGGAACCATAGTTCTGAATCTGATAATCATCCTTGATTCCAATCGTCTTAGCTTCAAAGTTCCGTCCCCCCTCTTTCATTTTTTGGAACCGTAGCTATTCCAAAGTATCTGATGTCTTGCCGTTTTTTGTTTGAGTGTGGACATAGATGTTTTGCGACGGCATAGTTCAAGTCTCCATTTTGAATCGCTCTGAGGTGTTCCAGGATTCTCTTTTTTAGGAGTCATATGGTGGTCCCTATGTATTGGAGCCCACAGTGGCATTCGATTTTGTACACCACATATGTTGAATCACATGTGATTCTTTCACTGATGTTGAAAGATTGTCCCCTGAAGTCCTGGAACTTCATTATGTTCTTCCATACTCTGCATGCTTTGCACTTCTCACAATGGATAAAGCCCGTTTGTTGTTCTGGTATCGGATTTGATATGAAATGGCTTTTAACTAACTTATCCCTGAGCAATGGAACTTTCTGGTATTTTACACTGGGTCTTGCTTCAATCTTATTTCCAATGTCTGGGTCTTTTTTGAGAATGTTCCAATATTTTTTGAGAATGTTAACGATTTTATAATTTTCTTTACTATCATCTGAACAGTTATGTTTCATTCTTACAACTTCCCCATAGGGAATGCTCTTTTTCAATTGAATAGAATGGAAGTTGGTGACATGTAGGATACTGTTGGTTGTTGTTGGTTTTCTATAAGTTTTGGTTTCAATTTGATTGTTTTCTATGTTTACTGTGACGTCCAGGAATTCTATTTCCTTTTTACTGATGTTATAAGTGAATTTCAATCCCACAGTGTTGTTGTTGAGGATATGCATGTATTTCATAAATTCCTCCTGGCTTCCATTCCATATCAGGAAGAGGTCATCAATAAATTGTAGCCATAGTGCCATTTTTGCTGTGTATTCCTCATTTTCCTCTCTCCAAGCTATGATTTTTTTCCCACCAACCCATAGTAAGGTTGACATAGCTTGGAGAGAAGGAAACTCCCATGGCAATGCTACATGTCTGGGAGTATATTTGATGGTTGAAGAGGAAGATGTTATTTGTAAATGTAAATGTAAATGTAGTAGTACTTGTATAGCGCACAAATCACCCCACGGGGCATCTTGGCACTTGTACGCATACTGCTGTGGAACCCTTCCTAGCTTTTCCCTGTGAAGTGCCCACTCCTGGGCACCCCCAAGGTGAAGCCAGGCATCCTAGCGTTGTTGGGGACGTTGTGGAGATTAAGCAAGCTATTGCCCAGAGTTGCAGAGTGGGACCCATGGATTAGAATAGGCACCGAGGCGAGAATTATCAGGTCCGAGGAAATTGAGCCCAAGACCCGCCGAGGCGGGAATTGAACCCTGGTCCCGGGCTAGACCTCTGCATCAGGGTATGCCGCTCTAACCATTGAACCACACTTCTCCACTGAGGCACAGTGAGAGTGGTGGTTGTGGTGGAATTTTCATCTCCTGGAATGCGATGTTGTGATCTTCTGGATATGTACATATATATATATATATATATATATATATATATATATATATATATATATATATATATATATATTCACTGAGAAAACCATAGGTTAGAGACCATATATAGTTAGGAATTAGCATTTAAAAAACCTTGAAAATTCACTGAAAAAACCATAGGTTATAGACCATATATAGTTAGGAATTAGCATTTAAAAAACCTTATTTTACTCACACAAAACCATTGAAATTCCATATATAGTTAGTTGCACTAACTATATATCGCGCACCCGCAATCCACTGCTGATGATGTCACATATTACATCATTCATGACATGGTCAGTGACATCACTGATGACATCACTGATGACATCTCAAATGACATCACTGATGACATCACTGATGACATCTCAAATGACATCACTGATGACATCATCCAGTGACTGTGTGTTTCTGTAAAGTTTAAATATGTTTGATTTATTGAAGAATGAGTGGATGTATAAGTGTCTGGATGAAGGATTTAGTAGGTGCGTGACTGACTGTATGAGTGAGTGATTAAATGTGTCTCACTGAATGCATGGGTTAGTGACTAAACTGTCTTAATTTGTGCATCAGTATGTCTGTTGTGATGTAAACTGCTGCATGTGTTGATCATTAGCTATACGAGAGGTTATATGTGTTATTGATTGGTTGCCCAAGTATTTGTATGGGAGATTGAGTTTGTGTGGGGGTGGCTGGGAGGTGTGTGACTCTGTGCATAGATGTGTGAGCAGTTGATTCACTAGGTGTATGAGTTCAAGAGTGCATGTGGAAACAGCTACATGGGCGGTTGACTGTGTGCATGAGTGTATTGATGAGTGAATGGATATCTCAATGCTACATGTCATAGTAAGTACATATGTAAAACACAGTACATGTGAGAGTTGGCATATATAAATAACTGTGCATGAGAGCCACTGAATGTGTGAGTGGCTGTATGGATCATTGTGAACTTGTATCAGGGATTGTATAAGAGAGTAAATATGTGTTAGTATATGTTTGAATAAGTAATGTGTATATCTGTATAGTTGAGGGAATGGAGGTGAGATTGTTTCTTTGCATGACTGACTAGGTGTGTGAGTAACTCCATGGATGAGTGACAGTGTGTGAGTGTCTGTATACACTGAGTGTATCTAAGGTTATATTAGAGTCTGAAGAGGTTTATCGTATTAGCACAAGAATGATGTCAAATGAGATGTCATCAGTGATGTCATCAGTGATGTCATTTGAGATGTCATCAGTGATGTCATCAGTGATGTCACTGACCATGTCATGAATGATGTAATATGTGACATCATCAGCAGTGGATTGCGGGTGCGCGATATATAGTTAGTGCAACTAACTATATATGGAATTTCAATGGTTTTGTGTGAGTAAAATAAGGTTTTTTAAATGCTAATTCCTAACTATATATGGTCTATAACCTATGGTTTTTTCAGTGAATTTTCAAGGTTTTTTAAATGCTAATTCCTAACTATATATGGTCTCTAACCTATGGTTTTTTCAGTGAATTTCAATGGTTTTTTAATAGCAAATATCATAAGCTGTCGAATGTCAAGTACATGGTAAGTAAAAACATTTTCGTGTTTATGCACACTGATCTGCTTTGAATGCTGCCCCCCCTCCCCCTCATTTCTATTAGGAGTACTCTCTCTTTGCATAGTGAAGGGTAGTTAACGCAGGCCTTTGCCCCCGTTGTAATCCGTCGTGCCTGCTTCTCTCTCCATTTGATTGATTGTTATCCAAGCATTTACTATTTTAGAATTAGTTCTCTTTGGTTAATTCTCTATTTACAAAAGTCGCAATACTCTGTTTAGTCTTTGCAGATAGTGAACAATCGTGTAAAAAAACAAAAGGAATCGAGCAAAATCAGTAGGCCACTAATGGGATCTCTTTTTGACCTCGCTAAAATAGAAACATTAGGAACAACCCCTCATGAGAAATACGAAACTAGTGAGATGAACTGAGCTCCACACCATGATGGCTGCAAGACAGCTCGGCTCCGCCACCCACCCCGCCCAAAATAACGATAAACTCTATGCAAATATTACAAATATATACAACACACCAGCAAAGTAACAGGGTAAAACATTTTATTAAATAACTATTTACATTACTATTTTATACTTTTTGTTGCCCGATCCGGCTAGCTCAATCGATCGAGCATGAAAGTCATGCACTCTGATAGTTCAAAGTTTTGAGGAGTGCTTGTAACACTGTCTGAAGCCTATTTGCACTTGCTACAGCTTCACTATTCTCAATGTAAGTGGGGGCTGTTTGAGGACGTGACTGCATTTGAAAACAATGTGATGCGGTGCCACCCTGAACCGCTTGACGGAGGCCCCCGAGGGACGGTGTGATGGCGCGGACTCGGAGGGGGCGCTTGGCTCCGGCCCCCTCCCCAAGTCGTGTTGCCCTGGTGTGGCCTGAGATCGCCCCCGACATAGGTGGCCGGCTCCCGGGGTCAAGCGGAACTTTTTGCCTTTTGGTGACTCTTCCATTCTTGACCTTGTCCCACAATCCGTTTCACCTAAAGACACGCTGTAGTGGGGCGCCCCTTTACCGTTTCAGTTGCCATTCCGCCCGCTTTTGCTACACTGTGCCTCTTCCGCTATTCAGCTGTTTACCGCCCGCTCTTTCGACTACAGCGTCTCGCTCACCATGTACTTGAGTTGCTCCCGCTCTTGCGGTGCAGCGATAGGCGGCTGCCACAGGACTCTCAAAATGGCGGCCGGCTCTTCAGATTTGGGCGTGGTCCACTAAAATGGCCCTGCGACACCTTGGAACTCGGACGCTTGTCTGCTAGAGCTTGGGCTCCATTCTCGAAAGCGTCCCCTCAGCCTTGAAGATTCTACAAAAGTCTTGGGGGCCCCCGACTCCCGCAGGCTTCTGGTGGGGAGCGGCTGCCATGATTGCTCGTGGAATGGCCACGACGGAGCTACGAGATGGTGGTGCTCTCATGCTGACGCCAGCTTCAGTCTGAAACATCCAGAAACACTGTAGACTACCAATTCGATCAGTTCTGGTAGCGCCCCAACGTGACCCGGTAGAGAAGAACTTGCCCTCCCCTCTTTGACTGATGGTTCTTGTTGCCTGTCCCTTCTGTTGTCATTTAACAGAACTATTTAGCCTGCTGAAAGGGGTTGTGTTCCAACCGCTGGTTGGTGGAGACATTTTAACTATATTCTGGACCTGCGTTGTCGCGTAATGCGTCATATGACGCGCCGCGTTAGCGCATCCGGAAGTGCTCCGGTGCGCGAAGCGCAGCTTCCCGGAAGCGATCTGGGGCGCGGCGCGCAGCGCGTAACGTAAGCATAACAGGTCATGTGACTTGTTAATAAAACTTTTCACTGGTTCATTTTACTTTTCTTATTCTAATGATGAAAGGCTTGGTCATATGACCTAAAAATTATGCTTTTTATTACTTTCGAACATTATTTTTTCTTAAACATATGTTATAATGTTCCAGGCTAATGTACTTTCCCGGAAAATTTACAACTGTCCTGCAAGTAAAATATATTCCTTTTTCGAGAAAAAGGGCGTTTCTTCGTCCCATGACGGAGCCGTTGAGCAAAAGAGGCTCGGCCTGCTGTCTTAGTCGCCGATACGCCTGAATATCAGATTCTTATCGATCACTTTATGTTGCAGGAGTAGAAAACACAACAGCCCTTGACCATTTATCTTTACTGCGTTCCTGCGTATTATACCTTTTACCCTTCATGTAATTGGACTGCTTTATTTCACTTGCCTTTTACTGATTCTAAAACAGTGACTATTATTAAAAACTTTACCAATGTAAATACTACTACCATGTTTTCTTTTAAAAACCTTTATTGTGAAAATGTCAGTATACAAATACGGGCCTATAACCACGTGGGCCGGCCACGGAGCAAACTGTAATCGTATATGATGAGTAGACATTTACACTGTAGAGGAACGTAACGGGCGGGCCATTAGGTTGCAAGAACTAAGGTGTCTAACAGTTGCGGAATCGGTGGACGTACATTTTATAATTAAAATACGACAGGGCCAGTTACAATAAAATTATCTAGATATACATTTGCGGGCAAGTACCATGGGTGACGTTAATTCGAACTTTCAATAGTACAGTAATCAATAACACATCAGAACTTAATATCAATAGGGATGTCGAAATATTCAATCAATTCTCGTCCCCGCCCGCCATGTGCTTCAAAACTGCATACGTATCTCGTGATATCAAGGTTCTGCAACCAGTACACAACAAGGAGTTACGAGTCCCATTTATTCCGGCGCCATTTTGGGCGAGGACGGGCAGGTCCAGGATATAGTCAAAATGTCTCCACCAACCATCGACTATGATGATGTTCATATGCTGTATTTATTAGAGTAACACTCATCTGTCCACATGAAATTAATTTGCCACAATCTAAACATGTCATTTTAATCTTTCCAAAGTTCTTCTAAATATTTGGGACCGTTTCCCTTGCCTCTGATGCTGTCAGTGCCACTTCTTTGGTGAATGTACTAGCAGGTCGGGGGTTCTCCTCCAAATCTCTCTTTTGTGCAGCACTATAATTAATCGGTGCCACCTCTCCATATGACGATGCATGGTATAGTTACCATAACTATATTTTTTTCCGGTTCCTCTGGAGAGTACATCGTGGCAGATGAGGCAGGTAACGTACCGGGCATTTACCTTTTTTGCATGTAGAGGAAAGGAAAAAAAATTCGCGCGTCCGAGTTCTAAGGTGTCCCAGGGCCATTTTAGTGGACCAGGCCCAAATCCAAAGAACAGGCCGCCATTTTGAGAGTCCTGTTGCAGCCGCCTGTCGCTGTAGCATCAAGAGCGGCCGAAACTCAGCTGAATGGCAACTTAAACGGTAAAGGGGCGCCCCACTACAGCAGACGAGCCTCCACCTGGGGAGGCCCGTTCACGCCGCCTCCCCCCCCCCTTCGGGCACCCCACGCCGTTATTCGGAGCAGCATTGTAGGATGGCCACACCAGTGCGGCAACTTGCTAGACACCACCTCGGTGCCAACCGAATCTCAGCGCCTTGTGGTGTCTTCCATTCCGAAAACATTGTTGTGCTGCCTTCGGCCTATTCGCCGCAAGTGCGCACGCAACTCAGCTGCATAGCGAGTGAAACACCAAGGGGCGCCCCACTGCAGCCGAGGAACCTTCATCTTGGGGGTGACGCACAGCATCACATTGCTTTCCAATGCAGTCAGATCCTCAAACAACCCCCACTGACTGACGCGAACTCACAGGCCAACGGAGCGCCCCACACCGACTTTCGGCGCAGCATTTTAGGATGGCCACACCAGTGCGGCAACTTGCTGGACCCCACCTCGGTGCCATCCGGATCTTGGTGCGTTGCGCTGCCTTTGGCCCTATTCGCACATCGGTCCGCTACTGACGCCACCTCACAGGCCAACGGGGCGCCCCATGCCGACTTTCGGCGCAGCACTGTAGGATGGCCACACCAGTGCAGCAACTTGCTGGACACCACCTCGGTGCCATCCGGATCTTGGCGCGTTCTGCTGCCTTCGGCCTATTCGCACATCGGTCCGCTACTGACGCCGCCTCACAGGCCAACGGGGCACCCCACGCCGACTTTCGGCGCAGCATTGTAGGATGGCCACACCAGTGCGGCAACTTGCTGGACCCCACCTCGGTGCCATCCGGATCTTGGCGCGTTGTGCTGCCTTCGGCCTATTCGCACATCGGTCCGCTACTGACGCGAACTCACAGGCCAACGGGGCGCCCCACGCCGACTTTCGGCGCAGCATTGTAGGATGGCCACACCAGTGCGGCAACTTGCTGGACACCACCTTGGTGCCATCCGGATCTTGGCGCGTTCTGCTGCCTTCGGCCTATTCGCACATCGGTCCGCTACTGACGCCGCCTCACGTACCAATGGATTTTCTACGCTTTTTATACCCTATGCCGCATAACAGGTCATGTGACTTGTTTATAAAACTTTTCATTGGTTCATTTTACTTTTGGTTTCCTAATGATGGAAGGCTTGATCATATGACCTAAAAATAACACTTTTCATTGG
The DNA here is from genome assembly GCF_964261635.1 of Lissotriton helveticus. Classification (NCBI taxonomy): domain Eukaryota; kingdom Metazoa; phylum Chordata; class Amphibia; order Caudata; family Salamandridae; genus Lissotriton; species Lissotriton helveticus. The sequence goes on from NC_136061.1 coordinate 1,178,704,630, forward strand.
ATGAAAAAAATTGTTTTTTCCCAAACGATGAAAGCCCCACCTTGTTTCTGGATGTTTCAGACTGAAGCTGGCGTCAGCATGAAAGCACCACCATCTCGTGGCTCCGTCGTGGTCATTCCGCGAGCAATCATGGCAGCCGCTCCCCACCGGAAGCCTGCAGGAGTAGGGGGCCCCCAAGACTTTTGTAGAATCCTCAAGGCTGAGGGGACGCTTTCGAGAATGGGGTCCAAGACCTAGCAGACAAGCGTCCGATTTCCAAGGTGTCCCAGGGCCATTTCAGTGAACCAGGCCCAAAAAGGAAAGAGCCTGCCGCCATTTTGAGAGTCCTGTGGCAGCCGCCTATCGCTGCACCGCAAGAGTGGGCGCAACTCAGCTGAATGGCGGATTTTGGCACAGTGTACCAAAAGCGGGCGGAATGGCAACTGAAACGGTAAAGGGGCGCCCCACTACAGCAGACGAGCCTCCACCTGGGGAGGCCCGTTCACGCCGCCTCACCCCCCCCCCCCGGGGCGCCCCACGCCGTGCCCAAAAAGGAAAGAGCCTGCCGCCATTTTGAGAGTCCTGTGGCAGCCGCCTATCGCTGCACCGCAAGAGTGGGCGCAACTCAGCTGAATGGCGGATTTTGGCACAGTGTACCAAAAGCGGGCGGAATGGCAACTGAAACGGTAAAGGGGCGCCCCACTACAGCAGACGGAGGCCCGTTCACGCCGCCTCCCCCCCCTCCCCCCCCGGGGCGCCCCACGCCGTTATTCGGAGCAGCATTGTAGGATACCAAAACCAGTGCGGCAACTTACTTGACATCACCTGGGTGCCATCCACATCTCAGCGCGTTCTGCTGCCTTGGGACTATTCGCACAACAGACCGCTACTGACGAGCCACCCCCCGGGACGCCCCACGCCGTTATTCGGAGCAGCATTGTAGGATACCCAAAACCAGTGCGGCACCCAGGCAACATCACCTGGGTGCCATCCAGAACTCAGCACGTTGTGCTGCCTTGGAACTATTCGCACAAAACACAGCTACTGACCATTGTTGCTTCTTTTTTCCTAAAAATGTTTAAATGTTTTTACTGTTTTTGTTGCATTGTATATATTTATAAGTTATTAAAGTTTTATAATCCTACTACTTTGTTGGAGTGCTATATATTTTTAATGTGACACATAATTGTAAAAACTTTGATGTACAAAGAGGCATCCCTGGAATCTTCCGCTTCAGGCTCGGTCCCCTCCCCAATCACAATACAGGATGATTTTCAGATAGTAGGAACGCGTGTGGTGTGACGGATCTCATCGGGTGGGGGCCTTGATCTACTGTAACTCCTTTGAAGAGGGGTGATTCTTTACAGCTGGGGCCATAAACTACATCTGCAGGGCTACCTGATAGCCTGGGACCGGCCTGGACAATCGGACACAGAGGAAGAGGAGTGTCAGAGGGCGCGGTAGTGAATAGGGCGAAAGGGAGGTGTCGGGCGGGCACAGGGTGTGATTCTCAGGGAAGAGCAGCGCAGATGGGGGGAGGTTTATTGCCCATGCATAAGACAGAGAGCGGGGGTGACCAGTGCCTGGGGGAGATGCTTGCGAGGGTGGGGAGCCATGCTAAGGATCGACAGCGTGCAGAGAGTGGGTCTGGTCAAGGCATCTAAAATGGCTGCCGTGCACGACAAAAGTGTGGCATTTGAAAAAAGGCAAGATGGTGCAGACAATGTTTATCAACACTTCCTGATTTCCTTCGAATCGAACGTTAACAGACGTTATCTCTCCCACACTACCGGTCCCCCTGGGCTTAAACGCCGAGATGGTAGGGACTGCATCCCGTGGACATAGGCCGAGACGTCACTCAGCAGAAAAAAAAGGAAAAAAAAAGTCTATAAACATACAATAAGTTAAAAGTCAATCATTCTTGTTTCCTTGTAGTACGCTCCCCAGTCCGCTTCCCGTTACGCGAACCGGGCGCACCCCACCAAAAAAAAAGGATTTTTTTTTTTTTTGCCCCGCGGAGCCCTTTTAAAGCCTCCACATCAAACCTAGGGGGTCAGGGAGGATCTACTATGCCCCCTTATGGTCATTTGCCCCTTCGCTTTGGCCTCCTCTTGTCTCTCGATCCTACCGAGAGACAAGATGGCGGCCGCTACGGACTGTTTGGAATGTTTACAGACGCCGGAGAACCAATCAGCTTCGCTTCGCAAAGCTCCGTAACGCGAAAAGTACGCGAAGCGGAGCGCTGCCCGGAGCGCTGTTACAGATATATATCTTTTTTTGAACGTTTATTTCTCAAAATCCACTGGAGCACATATATTGAGACCTAGCAAAGGCACATCGGGCTACCAGTCCCTACAATTTTGCCAAGTTTCGTGCAAATCCATTCAGCCGTTCGGGCTAAAAGTGAGGCCAACCGCCCTATGGAAATTAACATGGGAAAAACGCGTTTTGGGACCCCCCTTTTTCTCGGCCCCCCTTGACGAACCCCCCCCAAATTTCAGGGGCTGCTCAGAAACAAAATGTTCCATTTTCCAGAAAATTTCAGCCAATTCCGTCCACAAACGCCAAAGTTATTAGACATAGAATTTTCAAAAATCCCATAGAGAAAAAATCCTAACTATATATACCTACTGGCGACCGCCAGTAGGTAATATATATATATATATATATATATATATATATCCAGTTCCCACCTCCTCCAAAGAAAAAGTGCGAGGCCACAGCAGGGGAACATGAAGAAACACCTTTATTCCTTCACAGAGGCAAGAAGAACAAATCCACCTCCCACTCTCAGCGGATGCATTTCGGCATTACTTTTAGCCTTCCTCAGCGCCAGTGGTGTGTTGCTTCAGATACAGGGCGTGTCTCACAGATATCGTATCTTGCCCTATACTGATTGGTCGTGTGTCGCTCCGCCCCCAAAATGGTGAGTGCCTCTCATAGACATCGCTGGTCAGTCACTCCATGTTCTGTGACTACCAGTCCCAGCATACACTGTTTTTAAAGGTCCAATCTGGGCGATGCTGCACAGGGCGGGTTGGCGCTACATAGGTGTCACCTGTCCATGTCTCATGCTTCTGGGAAACGATGTTACCTCTAGTCCCCAACCGTTTCAACCTGAAAGTGTCCGGATTTCAAATAAGCGGGGGCAAGGATGGCAATCCTTCCTCGCCCGGCGTGAAGCAGATTGGCTTCAACACCGCCTCATATTGTTCCAGGCTGACAGGTGGGCTCTGGTCATTCTGGTATCCCGGATCCGTTCCAAAGTTCCACGAAAGTAGAGACCAGTGAGCCAGAGCCTACTTGATGAAACGGGGGCCTCGTGTGCGCGACACTGGAAATCGCGCTGTATATCCAGTTCCCACCTCCTCCAAAGAAAAAGTGCGAGGCCACAGCAGGGGAACATGAAGAAACACCTTTATTCCTTCACAGACGCAAGAAGAACAAATCCACCTCCCACTCTCGGCGGATGCATTTCGGCATTACTTTTAGCCTTCCTCAGCGCCTATATATATATATATATCCATATCCATATCCACACAAGAAAGAGTTACCCCTTTGGATAAGCCACAAACACAGGTAGGTTGTTTCTTCGTGTTTTATTCTGGAAGCTGCAACATGGAGGGTGAGCACCTCACAACAGTTCAATTGCAGACGCATTTCGTGAACAAAGTCACTTTTTCAAATGCACGATGTTTTGAACAAACCACTCACAGATTTGACCTGGGTGGGCTACGCGGAGTTCAGCAAGCGGTGGAGTGCATTAGGTCATGCATTTGCGCTGATTTTTAGTACCTGGTATTTGACCCACGCTGGAAAATCAGCACGAACTGTAACATGTGCAGGACAAAAAGGTGCTGCTTCTTTCTGTTGCTCAAGAAGATGTTCTACTCAAGTGGCAGCTTTCTCAGTGCGAATGGAAGGTTTCTCAACGCTTGCGGTAGTGGCCATAGGCGACTGCCCAAATTGAGAAATCTCACTGGTAGGTGGTCTGGAGTAGGATTTTCCTCACCCGAGCTCGCTAGATTAACCGTGGTGAGTGCAAATGAGAAAAAACTCCACTTTGTGGAATTTATCAGAACTCCACGCGATATGCCAAGTGAGAAAAAACTTTGCAAACTCCATGAGCAGAGCGGAATTTCATGACCAGGCTTATCACGGACCCACTCAGACACTCATGCACCCACTCACCCACTCAGAGACTCAAACACCCACTCACCTACCTATACTGCCATTGACACATGCACTCTCAAAGCTTACAGTTAGGAAATACATTTTCTTTTTAAACTTTAAATTTCACAGAAAAATGTTTGTAGGGACATTATAGTTAGGAAATAGAATTTTTAAAAACTGAGAAATTCTCTAAAAAAAACAAAGGTTACAGGGATGCTATAGTTAGGAAATAGAATTTTAAAAACCTTGGAAATTCACTGAAAAAACCAAAGACTAAAGGAACGTTACTGTTAGCCTCAGATTTCACTCACACAAAATTGAAATTCAGTGGTTATAGTTACCTAGGCTAACTATAACTTACGCCATCCCAATGCTGTGCTTATGATTTCACATATTACATCACTTAAGGCATGGTCAGTGACATCACTGATGACATCTCAAATTACATCACTGAGGACATCAGTGATGTCATCAGTAATGTCACTGACTATGTCCTGAGTGATGTAAAATATCAGGTAATAAGCAGTTCATTGTGGGTGCGTACGTTATAGTTAGCTCAGGTAACAATGAGTACTGAATTTCACTGGTTTTGTATGAGTGAAATCTGAGTCTAACTACAACATCCCTGTAACCTTTTTTTTTCGCAGTGAATTTCCAAGGTCTTTAAAATGTCGTTTCCTAACTGTAACATGTAACCTTTGACAGTGTGTATGTGAGTGGTTGTATAAGTCAGATAGTAGGTGTGTGAGTGGCAGCGTGAGTGTGTTTTGGGTGTGAATGGCTGTATGGGTATGTGAGTGGGTGTGTAAGTGACTATGCATATAAGTGCTAGATGTATGTATGAGTGAGTTGTTTTGTATGTGAGAGTTTGTGTGTCAGTGAGTTTATGGATGTCTGAGTTGCATACTACTAAGGTGGATGGAGCGACTTCAAATGGGCTTTGCCACCAAGTGATTTTGGACCTTTGCGTATTTGTAGTCATTGAAAGGGAGAAGAATGGACTGTTTTCACCAGGGGCCATATTCTGCATTAGGGCACACTTTCCCTGTTTGCGCCCGTGTTGGGCGCAAGCAGAGAAAGTGTGCTCTATTACATAGAATGCGCTGCCCCCAGGGCAGTGGTGAATTTGTGTTGCCCTGGGGGCAGCCCATTTAAGTAAAATACAGAGAGACTTTGAAGCGGACACTCTGTGTTTCACTGTGCAGGCGGCAACCCGCCTGCACTTTTAAGGAGGATTAGGGATCCCCTTGCCAGGCACCCATCTGCAAAGGGACATCTGGGGGGTCCATGGGACCCTCTTTCCAGCCTCCAGAGGGCTGCTCTAAGGAGGCGCACTGACAGTGACCCACCTTTTAGGTGGACACTGTCAGTGTGCCTCCTGAGAGTGTCTTTGCCTCTGTACCGGCGTCTGTAATAGGGCGCAAAGGCAAAGGGATTCCCTCATTTGCATGGGCCACACCCCCATGCAAATGAGGGAATGCCCGCTGAAGGTAGCGCTGGCGCTTTAAGTGCGTCCATGCTATTGGTATTACAGAAGGGGCTGCACAAGTTTCTGCTACCCCTTCTGTAATACCAAAGTGCCCTCGGAGCACCTTCTGTAATACGGCCCCAGGAGAGGTCAAGAAAAAACCCATTCGCCGCAGTCACTGCAGATTGCAGTCTGATAGATGAATCATGCATTTACCTTCACCAAGGATATCATATTGTTTTTCAGTGTGGAATCACAGAAATAAACCACTTCGTTTACCTTTGTGAAGCCCAGGAAGTTAGGATCATTTTTCCCTTACAGAAGTGGAGCTTGAGCTGAGGCAACTGCTATGTTTATATTTGTAAGTGCTTTCAGTTGAGGTTTAATTTCTCTGAAATGAGCATCAGGGCCAGAAAGGTACAACACCTGCTTGTTTATCTAACAAGAGCCCACAGTTTTGTATAAAATGTCTACCCAGCTGGAGTAGTTTATACTGGTTAATTAGTAAGTACTGCCTCGTTTGGTAAATGCCAGGTGTATATTCTATAGTATAGCTGCATAATGGCTCACATGGAAATATCTCTGTGTTTTGGCAATGTTATTGTTCCTCATGTGTCTTTATCCAGAAACCTGTGATAACATAAATTCTCCTATACAGAAGAAAACAAGACTACAAACAGGTCAATTTCCACCTAACAATGGAACTTTATCCCAACTATATGAAGGAAGTTCTTCTTGGTTTGGGGGCAATGTCCCCATTTTATTAGGCCTTCAAGAACGCGGCATAATTTTCTTCAGTATCAAGAAACGGATGTCCCCCAGAAGGCTTTTTTTTTTCTATTTGCGAAATAGCCCCAAACAGTTGTGATATGTATATTCCGCTAACACAGTTATTCGCAAAATTGGTGTGATTTTTAGAAAGTGGAAAACACATATATACCCATATTGTAATTAATCATTTTGATCAGTAGTTTACTAATATAAAATAGAAAGTGAGTTTGCTGAAATTTTTTATGGTTGAACACTGTTTTATTCTATTTTCCATAATCGCGAATACTTCGGCATTTGATACAACGTCATGAATATCACATGACTATGGAAGAAAGGGATTTAATTGGAAAATACACTTTTGATTATTCTATAAAGGAGGTCCCCACCCAGTTTTCATTACTTCAGACTTCCAGTTCTGAGATTGGAGACTATAAACACAACTGCTAACCATCTTCAGCAATGCCAGTGGCTTATGTGTATGTTATTATGTATTAGGTTTAGATTCTTTAATAGAAAATTAAAACAGAGGCACCCAAATACAAGTCAGGTGACACACTGTGTCAAGCATAGGATTCTAGTTCACCTGTTTTAGGCCTTGCTCTAAAAAATTGGCCACTCCTTTTGTAAAATAATTGCATTGGGCTCACCTCTTGCAAAGGATTTCTAGTTATCTTTCTTTGGCCACATTTCTTTTAAAAACCCCTACCTTTTCTATTTCACTAAAATCATAGAATAGTTAAAGCTACATGTTTCAAAGTGCAGTGTGACGGTTTGAGAACAATATGTAGGCTAAAGCCTCAGCTCACTGGAGGCAGAGATTGTAAATTGAACTATTGTATTGACAGTTAAGAGCTGCTTTGTCATTGCCTCTCTTGAGGAATATACTTAATAATGAATGGTCAAAACTACAAGTACCAAGATTCAACTCTGTGTATGTGGTAGCTATCTTCAAATGCAAGCTTTTAGCATATGATCTCTTGAAACAACGTCCCAGTCAAAACTTGTGTGTTTATACCTTGAATTGGAGTTGAAAAGCCCCCATCTCGCGCTGTTCTGAGTTTTTGTTTTGTTAGGCTTCCCATCTGCTGGCTCCATCATTGCTTTCTTATTCACCCCCCCCCCCCCCCCCTTTGTACATGGCTTGCATGTGTCATGCCTCTAACTGTGTTTAGCCACCCGGAGAGAATGGACCAATTACTACTATTCACCCACTACTCACAATTTAGGACTTGTTTTAGTAACTACCTTTGTCTTTGTTTACCGCCACCTTACACGAGAGCTTGTCTTTACACTTGATCTGACCTCCGTTTCTATAAACAGGCCTGTAAATCTTGTTTTTGTCTTGTTACATTTGCTGTGCATTCAAAGAAACAATATCAGATGGTGTTTTACAAGGGCACCTCTTTACTCAGACTTCAAAGTGAGAATGTAACGGGGTGTCTTGCCCCTTACACAACCGCCTCCAGCTTTGCGCATTGAAAAACTCCCCTCACCACTACTTGCCCCTTAATGTCAGGGCAGGGTGGCTTCCTGAGTGCCGCATTTCTTTAGTTGCAAGCATCCAGAATTAGGCCTACAGAACATAACCCATGCTAGCAGTGGCTGCGAAGAGTAAGGCTTAGCCAAAGAATTATGTGTAAAGCATTTAACAGCACCAAACAATGATCTAAGAAAGCCACAACATATGAAAGAAACTGGACACCAATTTATAACAATAGAGTATATTTTTATGTATTTTTAGAGACCTTGATGAGAAAAATCCACCAGAGGGTTCAGGAGATACAGATTTTAGGCGATAATAAATCTTTTATACACAATTGCAAACAAACATTGGTCAACAAATACTTTGTTAATGTTTGGAACAGTTAGTTCAACTACTCCAGCCCGGGCTGGGCAACCAAGTCCAGCGGGACAGAGGTCTGGGTGGCCAGAGAGGAGACTGAACAATTACCCAGCCACCACAGCATTTTTGTAGCAAGATCCAAACTTTACAAAACAAGTGACATAGACTTTAAAGGAGTGATCCTAATGCTGATGGATGCAGGTGAAAGGATGCTAAAAAAAATGCTCCAGTTATGGTGTGATCAATGGGGGTGTCTTAATGGTGATTCCTTGCTCCACAGGTGATGGATGACAAACGGAGACACAGAGATCGGAGTCCCACAAAGTCCTATACGTTGCATTAGCAGGCCAGCTGATGCTGGGCTACTGGGCAGTCTGCACCGCGATTGGAGCCAAATCCCTTGGTGGGTGCTGGTGTCCCCTGGGTGTGATGAATCTGGTCTTGGGCACCACTCCAGGGTCCGGCAGGTGCATATACAAGTTTTGGCTTTCTCGGATTTGTAGACTTGCAAGCCCGGCGACTGGTAGTGGCAAAACCTTAGCATTGGCTACCACTTTGTTGGTTTGGGACACTTCAGCTCTTGTGTCCCTAGATCTGGTTCCAGGGGATCAGCCATCTGATCCTTGAAGTCACTGCTGTTGGTAAAGGTGAGAAACCAACTTTTGCCTGACTTAGAAGCCGGAGAGCAGTTCAAATCTCACTAGCCCAAAAGTGCAGCAGGCGCAGTCCTCTCAGTGGTGCAGCCTTTCTTTGTGCGGGTAAGGGCAGCAGGGCATTCCTCCTTTGGCCCTCTCTTCTATTCCAACATGATCTAAGAGTCAGAGCACCAGGGGTGCCATATGTTGACCAGGAAAGCTCCTTGAGGGGACCTCGTGATCACTAGCCAATGGGCTTATGGGTCCCCTCCTATCTAGTGACGAAGTTCCTGTGATGTGTGGCAAATGGATATCCCAGAGTGACACAATCTTGCCCCTTTAAAGAAGGCACAAGCCTTCCTTGGTCATAAGGAGCTTGGTAACCTACCTTAGAGGTGTGGTTGCCAGAGGGCTACATGCCCATGGTAGAACCGGTTTGGGGGCGGGTTTTCCCTACTGGGACCTGTCTCCGCTTTCTATGCAGAACAAAAAGGCATCTTGCTCAGAGGTGTTAGTGCTATTTCCCTCCCAAAGGCTGTTTCACTTCTGAAGCTTGCCTTTTGGCTAATCCTCCTATATGGCCATCCGGAGGGAGTAGATGACACCTCTCTTTAAAGGCTATTGCCTTTGTTGCTGGGCTGGGTAGCCATTCACACGTCTTCCCAGGCGATAGAAAGCTGTCTGTAGTGCCAGGGCCTTTGTGAGGCCACTGGACCAGCTGGAGTATAGAGTGGCAACTTCCTAATGTAGCATAAATGTCGACTTGACCATTAAGTCACATTTATTGTCACAATTAATTTAATAGCTTACATGATCCAGTTAGGTAGCCCCATTGAGGAGTTATGCAGGTTGGGATACCAACAGGTAATCCTGTACTAGCCAATGGGGCTACTAACTTTATCCACAGACAAACAACAATTTGGAAGTGTTGCTGATAAGACATATGAAGAATGTATATCTTGCTTAACAAAATATGGTTCGCTGCCATATGGCTCTATAGACCTTCCTTAGGGGAGACTTGCATATAATGTAAGGGATGAGGTGGCTTTGCCATTGGTGCTTATGGTAAAGTTGAAAAGGTTCACACTGCTGTAGCAGGCTGGGAGTCATTTTATGAATACACACAGGGTAGCAGAAACGGTGCTGCAGTACTTGGTGGATACTCTGCCGTACATGCCTGGGTTCCATAGACTAGGGATTTATAAGTAATTAAGTCCTTGACAATTGTGGGTAACCAATTCAACATGCAATTTGTATAGGGTCAGAACACTGGCACTGAGTTCTGGTTAGTAGACCTCAGTGCATTGTCAGAGCCGAAAGACCAGCAGCATCAGTCCAAAAATTGTGTTTGTGCTGGGGTGTAGGGGGGATGAACATGCAAAAATAGGCATTTCTTTACATCAGCTTTTTTGGGAAATCAATAATACACAGTGTGTGGCAGTGGCTCCCTATGGTGTACAAATTTGGGGGTTTACAACTGCAGCGTGCCTTCAACCAGAAGAAAATCGTGACTGTTGAAAGCGATTAATCCAGCTCCTTTGCTGTCCCCATTTTATGTGCCAGGAGGAGCTCAGTTTGATCTATAGGGAGGATCAAATAAGGCTTGCTCCTCTGAGACTTTAGCTGCCAATCTAGAATAACATCAAGGCCCCTCTAAATCAACAAGTAGTCATGGACTGACTAAACTGTGATAAGGGAGGCATATCCCTTGGCGGCTCACTTATGTTAAATTGGATTTTTACGTTTGGGTAAGCCATCCCTTTTTAATGACCCTAAAAGTATTACCAAAACTGACATGCCCTAACTTAAGCATACGTTTTAATACGAATGCCAGCAATTGATGGATGTGATCGAGCTCCAGAAGCCGACTAATAGGCAACATTTTTTAATTACCACTATTGATATTGAACCGTATTTGTTGCTTCCACTCAATCATTGGGAACGAGCAGTGTTGTTGAGATTAAGACTTGGCACTATTTGGAACCTTCTTCGCTTCCTGCTGTGCCACTTTGGGGAATCAAATTTTCCTCTGTTAAAGCTCTTTTGCATTTTATTTTCTATTGCAATTATTATAACAGATATACAAGGTATTTTCTTTTACTGGTCTTGAAAATGTACATTCTCAGACACTATAGGCCTGCTTTATGTTTCTTGCAGACATGATGTGACCCCTAAATTCAGGGCTTTAAGTGGGCCAGGTCCTGCCGGTGCTAAGCACCGGACGTTTTAAAAGGGGACCTCGAAACGGGTCTCTATCAGGCTCTGTTTTGTGCCCTGGCACAGGTGGTCCGTGTTTTTCCGGACTGCAGTGACAGCAGGTACATAAATGTGCGGGTGCTAACACTGCTCATTTCTCACTAGTGGAGAAGGTACGGCATGACGTCATGCCAGGTGAGGGTTGTAGGGGAAGGGAAATACTTTAGAGAGAGTCATTTTCTCTCTGGATTTATCTTCTCTTTTTGAAATGCCCGAGCAGCAACATTGTCGTGGTGTCACCAGGGCTTTAAGGGAAGCTTTTTTAATATTATATACAGTGCTTTAAATGGGCCGGTACTCACAGGTACTGAGTCCCGGCACTTCTTATTTTTATTGCTCTGAGTACCGGTACTCATCAAAGGTGGCCTCATTGTTGCTAGTGCTCACAAGCATGAACGAGGCTGTTTGACAGCCAAAGCGCCTCTGTAGCCCAAGCGGCGCCATCTCTAAACTATTCAGCAGGACTAATGTGTATAATGTCCAATGTTCACCATCACACTGTGCTTGACAGAGCAGGGTCCATTCAGGCTCTGTGCTGTCAACCCATTCACACATTTGTGCACACACTGAAATCCATGCATCTTGCTGACAGCAGCAATTAACCGCATGCGTGCGGGCGGAATTCCGCTCGTACGCTGAGATATGCGAAACCGCATGTTACGTGACGAGCTGGGCTCGTCATCAGCGTAGCAGGAGGCTACCTCATGACGAGCCCAGCTCGTCATCAGCGTCGAAGGGGTTAAGAAAGTCGTCGGAAATAAGGAGTGTAAAATTACCTTTATCCCACCCTAGTCTTTTGTGTGAGTGTCTGCTTGTGTCTGGGTGTTTGCCTACTTGTGTGTGCATGTTTGTGTGTGTGAGATTAGCGAGTAAAAGAGGGAGAGAATCCAGACTCTCAGGAGGTATTTTAAAGGACATTCTTGGAATGCTTTGTGTGATTGCAGCTTGTTTCTGTGAGTGCGCACTCAAGAATACATAAGTATTCGGCTACATCCAAACATATAAGAGTATGGCATTAAGAAGCTGTAGATATTACAAAAGCAGGAAATATTAACATATGATTGTGATTGGCCTTCATGTTGTATAACGAGGTAACCTATTTTATTAATAGTACATTTCTCATGTGTTTTGGTACATGCAACTAATATTGAAGTAATTAATGCTGTTATTCCAGTCCGTTTCCAGGGGCTCACTGACTATTAACCCCGCTGCGGGCGATGGCTGAGTTGCATTAATTGTGATTTAGGGCCTATTTCCAGTAGATGTTCACACCACTGTTTGTTAGCATAGGAAGTTAAAAGTCTTTGCATTTCACCTTGCAAAGAAAGGCTGGTCCCTAGAAAGCATCCCTATAACACCTTATTTACAGTGTGCAGCTACATCCAGTATTGGCCTCTACAGGTGTTTTCAAAAGCAGCAACCAAAGAGAACTAAGGGCACTTTCAGTTAATTTAATGAACCAACTCAGTATTATGCCAGTTGCACTACAAATTGATAACAATCATTAATACAATCACTACATCTGACAAACTGAGGAAAGCCTTTCTGTCATGTGTTGAAGATACACATGCCGCTACATCGGGTGCAATCCCATATACATCTCCGTGAAGCTGGTAAACATTTAATAAGATGTATAGTCAATTCCCTGTACATAATGTTGGTGCATTAGTAGCACTTATTTCAAGATACAGTGTTGGCCCAGTCCACCTATATAGAAGGTGGTAGGAAAGATCAGTCAACGGTGTGACAGTATTAGTATTGTTGTCTTTGCATTTGTCACAAAAATTAGGCCAGGTATCACAGAGTGCATACAAATTACACAGGTCTTGTCCAGTATATAGCAATGGCATAAATTCACATACCGTGCTATCAATAATCAATATACCACAGTGGTTGGGTCCCATAACACTGGCCTACAACACTGTCCAGGTCAAATATCAAACACAGTGATTTCAGTGTGTACCTTGCAAAATCTATCACATTTGTTCTAATTATCCTTTGGCGGGGTTGGTGTGGCTAGTCCATATAAATACAACGGGCCTCATGAATGCCCCTTTCATGCTAGGGGAAAATAGAATTTGCCCTTAAAATGAGAACAACTTGAAAACTGTGGGGCTGAAGGGAGTGGGTGCCCAGGACTTCACAGGTATGATTTGGTGTTGCCTGGTTAAACAGAAAAGTTGAGAAAGCATTGATGGATGAGTGTGTGCATTTCAAGCTTATTTAAGTCAAGTAACCAGAGCCTCCCATCGATTTGTTCTCACCAGGTTGAGGCTTGGACTCGTACATCATCTGGTGGCTTTTCTGTCTCTCAAAAAACATCCAGTTGGCCCTTGCCCGTGTGATGGCCAATCAGTACAATGCACAATGCATTTTCTTTTGATATGCAATCTTTATTGGAATTTACGCATAGCCTTTTTAAAGCCAATCTTTGTAAAATATGGGGTCCGCACTGTGAATGATTCCATGAAATTGCTTTTTAATATGCATAACTCAGATGTTTTCTTTTTTACCGCTACCTTTTTATACAAATCGATTCATGCAAGGAAAAGAAAGGTGTTTTAACTTTTTGAGTGTTTAATTGGAATAATTGCCTCTGTATTTTCTTCTATTGCCTATATGTGTATGTTATTTTGTGCTTTTATGGTCGTTGTTTTATATGCACCAAATAAAGCCTTCTGAAAATGAATGAGTGTGTTCATTGAAACTGTTCTCCTGCAGCTGCACCATCAATCTCTTTCTATGGTAGGGGAAGATAGGTGGAAGGACCTGGACCACTCACATTACACATCCTACTATATACCTGACAACATATTGGGAATACTTAATAGTTTTGGAGACATACATTGCAAAAACTGTATTTTCTTCTTAGCGTTCGTCAGAATGAAGACAGCATGGAAAAGTAGAAATATAATTTTAACTTCCCCGCATGAGGTTTTGCATGATTGCAATTAGGAAATAAATGGTGGTCTTCATCAGCTCACCCTGTTCTTTTCATTATGTTATCTGTGCAAAACAAAGCACTGAGCAAAGATCTAAAATGACTGAGCCAAGATCAGACAGGGCTGAGCTAAGACCCCGCGTCACTGGCACAAGATAGTAAATTGATGGTTCAGTATTATTGCTGGACTAAATCACAGCAATAGCTCGGGATCAGATAAGGATGGCTTAAAAACAGGCTGTTTTGAGCCATGTCCACTGATTACTAGCCTAGGACAACAAATCATGGGTCAAGATCATACAGTACTGAGCCAATTCCACACACTGTTGGGCCATAATCAACCATTCACTGGCCCAGATTATACACTACTGGACCACAGAACACAGATCAAAGCCAAGTTCACATACTAGTGTAGACAAATCAACATCAAGATTCTACTGATTATAATGTGCAGTTCTGAACCTGGCAATTCAGCACTCAATCTTCTGAGGCATCAAAATGATTATCCAGTCTAGCCTTTCCCTTACAATGGACTGAATACATATTTCTGAAGGTCATGACATCATACCAGCAGTTACTTATTATATATGTCTTGTGCCACATGTGCAGAGGGAATCTGCACATACAGGGAATTAAAAACTAATATCAAGGGCAGCATGAATACTCCACAGTAGAAGTGTCTTATGTGTCTTGTCCATTGCCCTGCCCACTTGCCACACTCGTAACTCATTTTAATGAGTACCCACACTTATTTTTTCCCATTTAAAGCACTGATTATATACAACAAGCCATAGTTGCTGCTTATTTATCTTATGCAACTAACAACCATTGACAAAGTCAATAGTCCTAACTTGTGGAAGGCATGTTACTTGTTGTGTCATATATCTGGATGCAATGACAGAAGCAGCAAAATACAAGTCGGGCAGCACCCCATACTAAGCACAGATTTTTAGTTTACGCGTGTTTAAACCGCGCCCATAATTACATCGGTCACGCCCCTTTGAGAGTCCCCCCCCCCCCCCGCCCCCTTCTCTCTCCCCTCTGTATTTTATTGGGGGCTGTTTTCTTTTAATGTTCTATTCGGTGCCGGTTTTTCACTGACTATTTTTTGTTTTAATTCTTTGTAGTATTTTGTGCTGCTGCATTTTTTTCTTTATTGAATAAAGTGTCTTTGATGATGAGGAACTAGAATGACCCTTCAACCCAGAGACTGAGAAGATGCTTGTATCCGCACCCTGCCCTTATGAACACACAGACTGAATATCTCAACTTCCGAACATAGAGATTCCGCGCGCACAGTCGGAGAACATTCGGCATCTGCACATGCGAGATTTTATGCTAAGCAAAACCATTTACAGAATTAAACTAACCTTCTGGCCAATCCCAATTTGAATACCCAGCAATTAAGCAAATTCACAGATCAGTACCATGTATTTACATCTCATTAGCAAGTGTTAAACTTACCAGCAATATGAAAAACATGAAGACAGGGTAGGAGCAGTCATCCTGTGGGCTTTAGCGAGAAAGGCTTTTCAAGTCCTATTTATTCACATTTTCCAACAGTTGCTCGGTTCCCAAGGGGAACATTTTCTCTCATTCGTTTTGCTAATTTCCTAGGATGGTAATCTGCGCTTGCAAGGGTGATGGAATTAGCCTTCAGGTAGCTATTATTAAAAGTTATGCGTGCGCCTTCTAACCATATGTCAGGGCATATTCTCTAACATGGGGTATCGCCAGCGTGTGGCAGTCTGGATAGTACTAAACAGTGGTCGAAGTGTATAAACAAGCATTGGCCAAAGTAGTAGGTTAAAACATGTAAAATGACTGAGCTAGTGGCAGTAAACTCTCCGACATGGGAAAGCATGTAAAAAGACACGCGTGCATGCACATTCTGCAATTTTGGAAATTGCTTCCCATTAAAGAAACCCCATTATGAGATGGCGGCCACTCTTCGTGATCCAATTGTCACGAAGCATGCTTCATGGCGTGCATGCATGCGTGCGTTTATGCATCATGATGTGTTTACAAGGCAGCCGCATTTTTTTTTTAATGTATTGATTGTTAAGGCGGACGCTCATTTTGTAGCGGTATCTTTATTAAAAAAAAATAATTAAGTGCGCATGCAAGGACATTTCGAGAAAGATACGGCCCTGCAGCAAATTGATACCACAGGGGATTGAAATTGAAGCTGACTAGCCCTAACAAAAAAAAACAAAATTTTTTAAATGTATCTGGTGGTACAGTGGGTATGGTGAGTTGGTATCGAGAACTGACAGAAAAGTGAGAGCTGCAGAAGATGTGAATTTCTTTTAGCAAAATAAATAAACGTTGAGCCCCGAGGGGCGCAGGAAGCAACATGATTGATTAGGAGGGAATATGAGCAAGAAAGAAGGGGCTGACGGGAGAGAGCGAGCAAGTAAGCAGGGCAAGAAGAAGAGAGAGAGCAAAAAAGACATGCAGTCCCATGGAGTGCTGGAAATAAAACAAAGCGCCCTCAGCAGTAAAAGAATACAAGTCACCCAGACCAATGTGAGACTGAAATGCTGCTTGGCAGGACAAGCACAAGAATTGGGTGAAAACCCTTTGAATTAAAGAGCAGGAAAGTAATATAGACAACAAAGCCCTCCAATCATGAGCAAGGGGTTAACGCGACACCCACTCGGTGTATGTTGGAAAGAAAAGGCCTGGCGAACAAAAAGCTGAAACTCTCTATAGTGAGACCTAAAAGTTAGAAACCGTGATCTTGCGGTTACAATGAGGGCTTTTTGGAAGCAGGGTCAGTGAGTGTGAGGTGAACAAGGAGCAAAATATGTTGTAACTTTCTTTCACATTCACTTCCATAAATTTGCACATTCAGTCCAAGTGCACGCAAAACTAACAATTAAACATCTCCAAAGCATAGTTTGTTGACATTTAAACACATCTGCATGAAGTGAGTACCAATCACTATTTATCCACCAGTCAGTGAATAACCACACAGTCAGTGCATCGCTGGGAAGAATCTATCTTACAAGAATTGGAAACTTTAACAAAAAGTTCACACATAGATGTTTGCTGTAAGTGCACATGTGTTTGTCTCTGTGACTAATAGGTTACATACACATCTTTTCAATAGGTGCCTTAGCCCACTGAGCTTTTTCTTTGGGATCTGAATTAATTTTGCTAAACACACATGATCTCTGAAGTAGGTGCATTTATCCATTGAGTTTTCTGACGAAGTATAATCCGTGCCCTACAGACTGAAAATGGATTTCTGCAGTCAGTCTACTGACTCACTGAGCTACCTCACAAGGAATTAGGGCCTGATTTTGACACAAATTGGTGGTGTATTACCATGTATGCTAAACCCGAGGTCCATCTGCTTCATTTAGCGATGAAAGGGCTTTACGTTTTCAGGACATCACACCTCTCATCTTGTTTGAGTTGAACAGTATAATGTCTTTTTTTCCTATCCATCACTGCCTGTTGTAATACATTCTTTGAGACTAAAGTGACAAAAATCCAATAAGTTAAACTGGAGATATGCAATTTTAAAGTTTATATGCAAACAGTGCTTAAAAGCACAAAGCGCCAACTATGGTTATCTGGTCTTGTCGGACTGGGACAAAGTCACATGTTAAGGCTGACTGCGATAGAGAGCGGGACCAAGTTAGGCCCACTGAACAAAGCACCTTAATCCTGGCTGTGGAGGGCTGCAAGATCCCGCATGGAGGATATGTTGTGCAGCAGCATATCTGATGGGCTGACGGCTCCGATGCAAGGTCCTGCATCGAGGATGTATCACACAACAGCAGTTCCAAGGAGTTGAAGGGCTGAGATGCATGGTCCTGTACCGAGGAGGCATCGCACAGAGGTGGATCCGAAGAGCTCCAGGATCCTTCATCAGGGAAACATGGCACAGCGGTGGTTCCGATGCAGGGCTGCGATACGTCGCAATGCGGTGGTTCTGCTTGGACCACAGCTAGGCTTACAGAGCACCTTCACGCTCACTTACAATGGTCAAGGACTGGGATTGCACTACTTGGGGGGCAAGATTCCCCAGTTTCTGGGTTCAAGGTGGTTGGAGCCTTTTCTGTAGGCTCTCTGGTGGTCCAGTGTTCCGAATGCTAGTTCAGTCCATTTCACTCAGGTAGCATGTCAGCAGAGTAGCAGTCCTTCTTGCAGCAGAGCAGTGCAGCAGTCCTTCTGAGTTTTCCACAGGCCCAGAGATGTACCGAAGAGCTGAGTCTGAGGGTCCAATGTTTATACTTAGTGCCAGCTTTAAAGTAGGAGAAGGTTCTGGAGATTTCCAACCCTAGAGGGTGTTTTGAATTTCCTGTCGCACTACCACAGCTTGTCTTGGAGCACAAAACAATAGTGTCAAACTCTCTGTATATGTGTTAAGGCACAGCCTTCTTGATGTCCAAGAGTGGTAGGCGGCAGCTCCACCACCTCATCAAGACAAAGATAGCCTAGCATGGAAACACCTAGTCCCCCTTTGTTTCACTGTCTAGGACGAATACACAAAGAAAAACTGCTAGTTACACCTAGTCATGTGACACAGGATACAGGCTGCATGGATCAAAGTGCTTTAGACAAGAAAGTGCCTACTTTCTAAAAGTGTCATTTTCGGAATTGTGACTTAAAATCTAACTTTACCATAAAATAAGTTAACCCACAGTAGCCTATGGTAGAGGGAAGTCTTGTGGTAGTTGAAAATCAAATTTAAGAATGTTGTTGTCAAACTATTTTTATTAAGTTTGAATCAATCATTACAGAGTGTTACAATTTCAATGATTCATTAAGCCAACTGCTACAGAATGCTAATGACATTTCCAGATTATCAAAAGATTAGCTTAATAGGAACAAAGCATGTATAGCAAGTAAGATAATATAACCTTTCTGCAGTATTTTCAGTTGTAAATTGGAAGGTACCCCTTCTTTGAGGAAAAATCCTATGGTTAACAACCTATCTAGAAGCAGTTTAGTAATTAAAAAAGTCAACATAACCTGCATTGCAGGGTACGGCAAATGGAAAAAAAATATCAAAAGATAGAAATGTTCTCTCGCCTTTTCCCATGAGGAGGGAGGGGGGCCGGGCCTAAACTAAGTCTGAAAGAGGTGAAGCACTCTTATTTGGGGTTGACAGGAGAAGAGAAGAAGCCCTCTCAAGAGGAATTGCACCAACGGGCCCCAAATACAGTCAAATCTCTTTCTCGTTTCAGCCAGTATGCCCGCCATGCGTTCCATAGCGTGAACTTGCCAAAGACAGGAGTGTCATTGAGAAATAGATGGGGCGTCGGGTTTAATCAATTTTGCAGCTACGGCCATTTTGGTCACCACTAGACAGAATCACAAAATAGAGTGATCTCCCAAGGTCTGGCATTTCTGGTAGGGGTCCCGAATACCCAAAATGATGCACTTCGGATTATCAGGGTCAGATAGCCCAATTTTCCCCTTACCTGCAACGTAATCTCTTTCCAATAAGGTTGAATTGAGAGAGAGTCCCACCAAACATGCCGAAAGTTTCCCAACATCCCACATCCCCTTTAACATGTATCTGACGTGTTTGGAAATATGTTATGTGGTTTCTCTGGATAGAGATATCAGTCATAAAGGATCTTATAATGTACCTGTCTCAGTCCTATAGATCGATTATAATTGTAGATATCTCTGTAGAGCAAGCACCATTGTTTATCTTCAATGCTAATTCCCAATGTAGCTTCCCAAAAAGATACATTACGAGGGGTAGGAAGGCGTTTGGCAGAGAGAAAGAGTGCCAAGAGGAAGGAGATACACCCTCAGGTTGCCCCGCGTCTTGTACAAAGCGTACGATAGGGAGAAGTTCCCTGGTGGTGGCAAGTCTCATGTGGGGTTGTATTACCCAATGTTTCAAGTGGATGTAGTGAACCTGCTCAGAGGGGTACAAGTTGAAATTGCGGCAACAATTTTCAAACGTTAAAATATCCCATCCATGAAATATGTCTGCGATGGTGATGCATCCCCTTCCCTCCATTTATCAAAGGGCCCTGGGGAAAGTGCTGGAGGGAAAGCTACATTAAAATGGATAGTTGTAGAAGGTGATGGCAAGGTTTTCAGTTCATGCAGTTTAACCACAGTGTCCCATACTTTAAGGGTGCCATGGGCGTATTAAGATAAGCATTCCGTGGTCGATCTTGTTTAGGCTTCCACAGGATGTCCCAAATATTCTGTCCCACTATGGTTCTGTCCATGTGACATCAGGGTTTGTCTGAGGCCTTACGGGATCATTCGGCTATGACTCTAAGCTGCACTGTCCTGTAGTAGACTAACATATCAAGCAAAGCAATTTTTAATTTTTTTCATTGACATTTGGAATATAGGACCACTGTACATACATTTCCATAATGGGTGTTATAATATGTTTGCCCGGTATGGGCAGTGTGCTAATGACCAATGTTGTTACATTTTGATGGAGTTTGATTTATGGTAAACATATAACATTACTGTACATCCCTCCTGTTTTCAGTCAGCATATCTGGCATGTCTATAGGGATGAGCTAGTGAGCTAGTCCCTATATTATCCGTCCTTACTACATGTGTAAGCGGCATGAGAGCCCGCCTATATCACTGCTACACAAGGATGTGTACAGTTCATACTTATCACTTTGTCTTTTTTTCCAGTGGATGGCTAAGCAGCATTTATCCAGCACCACGCAAATCATGGTAAATTTGTGTTGCATATGAGTTGTCGCCTTAGGGGTTGGCAGTACACGCAGTGTGTTTAATTGACATCTAAATTGGGAGCTTAGTCTCTTTCGCAGCATGTCCAGCACCATGATCCAATATGTGCGAAGCAGGGGACAGTCCAAGGTCATGTGTGCAAAATGGGCTGGGGGTGCGCCGCATCTGGGGCAGTTCGGAGTGCATGACGGGTCGAATCGTGATAAACATAGGGGGGTCAGGTACATGCGGTGGAGGTAATTAAATTGGATGAGTCTAAATTGAGCATTGCTAGATACTTCTTGCACCTGTGCAAATTCTCTTTTCTATTACCTCTCCAATAGCGGGACAGGTAAATCCTCCAACCATCTGCCACGGGCCTTTGCCAATACAACTCTGCAGTCAGTTTTCAGGGCTTTGTATAGTCAGTGTATTAGTCCTTTAAAGGAACCTGGATCAATCATCATGCACAAGATTCTAGATTCTGCCAGCTCATTGGGGAATGAAAACCAGATTTCGCGGATCCAAGCATATTGCAGGAAGTAGTCTTCAGGAACCGGGTAGTGTTCTTTCACATCTTCCAATGAAATGAAGGTGTAATTTAGATAGAGGTCACCTGCGGTTCTGCAACCACCATCATACCACCCAGATATATTCCTCACTGTTTGTATATGGCAAAATCCTGGGAGCCATTTGTGCAGGCGTATGGAGCTCTCTGCAATACCAGAGTGACCACTCGTTACCAAGGCCCATGCAACCTGACTTATCATGAATGGCAATCTCGAGGAGTCCTCGAGCCCATCATAGGGTACTTAGGCATCTCCATCTCTGGGCGCCAACGTGCTAGCAATCTTTTTTCTGTGTTCCGGCCATCCGCACACCACTGCGCCCCATATTGGAGGAGTCCTGCAACATAATAGGGGCGCAAATCTAGGAGACCTAGGCCTCCTTGATGCATGTCAATTTTTAGGAGATCTAGTTTCACTCTGCTGCGTTTCGAGCCCATACAAGTGAGACTAAAAGACTGTTCAGGGTGGTGAAAGTGTCATTGGGAATTCGGCAGAGTGAATTTTTGCAGTGTGTATAGGCAACGGGAAAGTAGTACAATTTTTGCTAAATCTACTTGTCCCACAACCGACAGCGGAAGGCAGTTCCAGAAGAGTATTGATTCCTTCAGGCCCTTGAGAATTGTTCCCATGTTCAAAGGGTATTGGGCTTCGAAAGTATGGGCAACCTGTATGCCCAGGTAACAGAAACGATGACATTCCCAGGTAAATGCCAGGGAGGGGAGTTCCACTACGTCCCTCCCCACCAGCCCTGCCAGGGGGAATACAACTGACTTGTGCTGGTTAATAATCAGCCCGACACCTCCCTGAAATCGGCTAGCACTGTCAGAAGGATCTGGGTGGCTTCTGAAGGGTGGTTCATATATAACAGTGCGTCATCCGCGTAGAGATATGACATGCGTGCACTCTCCACTACCATGCTCCATTGTTCCATATCTCTCCTCAGTCGGGTTAATAGGGGTTCCATTGCAAGAGAAAATAGGAGTGGGTATAGCGGCCTCCCCTGTCTTGTGCCCCGCTCTATAGAGATTAGGGTAGAGTTTAGTCTGCCACTGCGTACTGTAGCCGTTGGGTGGTAATGCATTAGGCATACCCAGGCGATAAAATCCGAACCGAGCCCCATTCTGCTTAGTACCTCCCATAAGAACTCCCATTGCAGGGTATCAAATGCTTTTACTATATCCAGGGCTAACATTGCTGTCGGGATGTCCATGCCCTCAGTGAAGTGGAGTACATGTGCAAGTCTGCATAGGTTTATGTGGGTTCCCCAGCCTGGCATGAACCTGCATTGGTGCTCATGTACTAACTGGTGACTACTCTGTTCAACCTCGTTGCCAGAACTTTGGCCAGGATTTTAGTGTCCACCCCTAACATGGAGAGGGGTCAGTAGGAGCCCGGTGATGTGGGTTCTTTGCCCAGTTTGGGGAGCATGACTATTTGGGCACAGATGGAGGGAGTATCCCTAAGCGCTTGGCCTCGTGCAAAGTCTCTAGCTGCCTGGGGAGTAGTATTTTGCAAATATCTGATAATATTCTACTGGGAGGCCATCTGCCCTGGGAGCCTTACCACCTGCCATGTTCTGTACTGCCTCTCGAAGGACTTCAAGATTGATCCCCACCCCCGAATCTTGCTTTGTTCATCAGTGAGACGAGGTAGGGGTATCCCATCTAGAAACCGTTCTATGTCCGATCTCTGCGACCTGGACACTCCTTTAGACCGCTGTTAAATGTGTGCATAGCTGTGTGTTTATGGCAGACTGTGTATGTATGTGGGTTCCTTCGGCCTGGCTTAGTGCTAATATGATCGGGGGTCGTTCTCTTTTAAAGAGCCACGCTAGTACCGTCCCTGATTTGTCCCCTTTCCTGTGTAGGAGCTGACGGTATTTCAGTAGAACCAGGCAGTCCAGCCTATCACATAAGTCTCCTACTCTGCAGAAGGCACTCAAGACCCTGTCATCTTTTGATCCTAAATCTGGGCCTGGACTTTGCAGTGAGGCCATGTGTTCTCAGCTGCCATGAGGTCTATTTTCCAACCTCTGTCTCATGCCACCCACCTTTGACAGTCATTCTCCGCGCAGCACTACTTTTAGCACGCCCCATTCTGCCCCTCTGGTGTCCATGGATAGCCATGGCGAGATAATTACCGATTGATTGGCTAATCTCGGCTCAAAAAAAGTTAAGCCCCCACATATTCCATTTCACAATGTCAAACCAAGCCATTTCTTATCAGTGTTTTTAGAATAAGGTTGCCATACTCTTCTTACCAGTGCTATCGTCAGACCGAAATTTCATAACTGAACTGTTTCCCCCCCACCCTCCAGGTAAACACATGACCAATCAACCATGCTTCCCCTATCATGGCCTAATATGTAATACCCAATTAGAAATCAAAAACAGAACTATTGGGCATAAAGCCCACTAATTTATCAAAATAAATAACTATCGCAAGAATGCAATACTCATACAATACTACTCCAATCAGCCACACACTTTCATACACTGACACACCGCACTCACACTGCTCGTATCCCTGCATGGGGAGGCAGAGGTGCCGTGTTAATGCCCCCTGGTGGAGAGCCTCTGGTGCTCCCGTGCACGCACCCTCTGCTTCGTCACTCACCCAGTCACTCTTGTTCCAATACCGCAATGAACTCCAGATCCAATCCAGCAAAGTGAACTGGAGGTAAATCGCAATACTGAGAATGAAAGGAGGCGAAGGAGGGATAAGTGGAGAGGGGCACAGGGGGAGGGGGGGGGATGAGGGGTGTAGCATCCAGGTGGGGCGCAGGAGTTACCAGAAAGGAGGAAGAGGTAGGTAAAGTATCTGAGAAGAAATAGAGGCGGGGCAGCTCGCCATCCAGTGCGTTCAAACCGGTCCTCTGAAGTCCAATAAGGCATTTCAAATCAGTCCTAAGGAACTTTAGTACCCATTAGAAGAGTTTTCGAGGCTTATTCCTCCCATCCTCCAGACCGCCGCAGGTATAATATTAAGTTCAGGCTTGGAAACATGATACTGCAGTTATGAGGTGTGTTTTCAACTATTAGTGGTTTTGGGGGATGTCCTCCACTATATCCCCAAACTGGCTTCTGACCTAGCAGCTGTCACCACCTCCACTAGTGCTCTGGCATCTTCCTGAAGCAGGGCTTGGCTCAGTCGAGCTATATGTGTGCCCTCACTGTCCGAGCCAGTGTGTTCCAGGTTCAGGGAGCCGTCTCGTCGCATCACCCCTCGCTGTGCAGAGCTTGAGGCTCGTGTGTTGGATAGCAGAGGGGTAAAAATTACTATTCCCACTCCAGTGAGTGCAACAGTAGGGAAAGTGTTGGATAGCGGAGGGATACAATTTACTATTCCCAATCCAATCAGTTCAAAATTAAAAACATACAAAATGTCAACAACGAAAAAATAGTTACAAAACAAAATAAATAAAAAAAATGTTAAAAATTAAAATACACATATATATATAATATAAAAACATATTATAATGTTAAATAGATATTACAAAAACCTACAAATAATATACTAAATAAAAAAAATAATTTTATTTTAAAATCTAGAAATTATTTATGAACAAAAAACATAAATTATTACTTACATTTAGTTTATTTACTTCCTACCCTATAGCACCACAAAATTCACAACCCAGATCTAAATTAAAAAATAATGTACTCCCTTCTCATTTTAAGCTGCTTGACTTATTTTTGGCTGTAGCCTTTCATCTAATTACCTCTAATTGGAAGGACTCCACAAAAATCAGTTACTCTGCATGGTGGAATGCTATTTGCTTTCATCATAGACTTGATACCAATTATGTTACCCCCATTTCTCTTGCAATAAAGAAAGATTTATTATGGATTCCACTTACTACTTATTTGTCTAAGCTTTCATCCCCAGTTTCCACCACTATTGTTTCTCATAAAAATTCCTCTGATGATGTTCATAAGCCTCCATGATTATTTTTCACTTGTCTTTTTTCCTGTGGTTTTCTACTATTTTTCCTTGATTAATTGATATTTATTGGCTGTGTTTACTTTTTATTCCTTTTGACTATTTGCATACAATGTTATACTGTACAATTCTGCTTTAGTTAAATTGTATTCTGTTTGCCCCCCTCTTCTTGATTTACATATAGGTGTTTATTGATTCTGTTTTATTATTCTTCCTCAATATGCTTTTTATCTATCCGATTTCCTGTACCTTATGTTCATTGGATGCATTGTTATTATATCTTTTGTTTTCTTGTTTTGATTTCAATAAACTCGAACTTAAAAAAATAATGTACTCCCTTAATTAACATAATTATTTATCAATTACAGAAATATTATTAATTAAAAAACAAATTAGTGGGGCGTGGCTTGGCCGTGCAGCAAGATGGGCGCCTTGCACAGGGGCTCTGCTGGCCGGGCACAATGTCCTACATTATCCTCCTCTAATAGAGGAGCCTGCACATCCTTCCTTGCGGGACTCAACTCGGAGCAAACAGCGGAGTACATACATACCTCTTTTGCGCTAAGAGGCGACCCTGAACGAGCGCTACCTGCACTGCGTAGCAGAGGCCTTCTGTGGCTGAGGCTGTCCTTGACCGCGGCTCCCTTAGCTGCTGCGTGGAGGTGCCGGTGTGCGATTCGGCATGGGCGACATTTTCTTGGTGACGCACTGCTGGCCCGGGCTGCGGCCTGAAGTGACTCTGCGGCCCTTGGGGGACTGGCGGCACTCCAAGCTGCGATCAGCACTGGCCTGTACCAGCACCCAACTCAGGAGGACAACACACGCTGTGACGGCTCCACTCATTCTCGCAGGCAGTGACTTGCCCAGTGGCTGAGGCGGGCTGGCATCGCCCCGAGGCCTGCGAGTGCACCAACGACATCCACGGCTGACTCCCGAGGTGTGACTGCCGCTCCTGAAGTGTCTTTGCAGCCCTTGGGGGAACTCGCAGCGCTTTGTGCCGCATAGGGCACCGACCTGTCCCTGCACCAAATCCGAGAGGGCAACGCTCACTGTGGAGGCCCGCTCATCATCGCAGGCAGTGACGCGCCCCGTGGCAGAGATGGACTGGAATCGCTTTTTAACCCACGAGCACACCAGTGACATTCACAGCTGATTCCTGCAAAGAGACTGCTGCCCTGTATTGTGGCATCTGAGCCCCTGGTGGAGCAGTGAGGCCTGTAGAACGAGACCTGCAAATCTGTGAGTTGGCCAGTAGGCCCTTGTTCCTATTACCTGGTGCAAGCTGGCGTAGCTCTGCTTCCTCTGGCTGGGGACCCGTGGATCCTAGGGCGTTGTGCTGTGGAGGGCTGGGCGAGGGCTTTGAGGGTGCCAAACTGGGGTGGAGATGGTTCCCTAGGTGGCGCTATGTTGCGTCACCCCTGGGGTTGCTGCACACCTGCTGTATCTTCCTGCGGCTCTCTGTGGGCCCTGTCTTGGACTCCTAGGTGCTTTTCTACCCGACAATAGGCCTACAAACCCAGCGGTCACTGCAGGTGTCTTGGGCCCCCCCTGACACTGCCATCTCCTGCATTAACGCCTACACAGCGGATTTGCAAACACAACCTTGACTACCCTGTCTGCCACTCACAACTCACGCCATGGGAAAAACAACCCCAAGCAGTCCAAACTGCCATTTGAGAAGAGGACAAGAGCACAACTCCTGGAGCTGATATTAACTCTGAACCTGACACTGATCCTTGCAGAGCTTGCGGCACACAAGATGAGGACCTACGCACCATCGTGTTGGAGGTCCACTCTAACCTAAAATCTCAGACACTAAACTAGATGCTCTAACAGCAGGACTAGACACGGTAAAGCGCCAAGTGAACACTCATGAGTCCAGACTGGACGCTCTTGAAAAGCGTGCTGAAGAAGCCCGCGAGTATCAGTTCGACTCTAAGGAACAACTCCTTAATATGGAAAGAGTCCTCACATTGATTCAAGTGAAAAATGAAGACTTAAAAGTGCGATATCGGCGCAACAACCTGCGCATAGTTGGCATTCCGGAAACCCCAGCTATTACAAAAAGGGAGCCCTTTGTCGAGATTTTGCTGCGTGATCTCTTTCCGGCAGCGCTATCTGCGGTCTTTGTGGTGGAACTTGCGCACCGCTCGCTCAGGGCCGGGCCGCTTGTTAGTGGTACACCTAGACCGATCAAAGTGCCTACTGAACTACTGCAATAGAGACTCAGTTCTGAAAGCAGCAAGAGAACATGGCCCCATCACCCATCAGGACAACAACATTTCCATTTTCCCAGACTTCACCCCCACGGTACAAGCTGCATAGAAGGAATTTCTGTCTGCTAAGCGCCTCCTTAAGCACGCTGAAATCCCCTATGCGATGCTTTATCTGGCAAGGTTAAAGGTTTCCACGACGGCCAAACACACTTCTTCTCTGATGCCAAATCCACTCTTAAATTTCCTTCCCAAACATATCTTTCCAGGGCGGATCTTGCCCCGAACTTCTCTGCAGGCGGAGGGGCGGATAGACTTAGCGACAATGATTGATCTTGGGAACATGTTAGACACTCACAGGCCATTGTGCCTCATGTCCATTTCCTTTGCTATTCACAGTCACCGCCCATACAACCCCATTTGTGCACTTACTGCTCGTTGTTTGCTTCCCCTATATGCTCCTCTGTATTGATCTGTACATCCGGCCACCCTGCCTTTCGTGCATGGCAGTACGCCGGTAACCCATACCCCCACAGGGAGATCTCCTATGGTTTATATCTTCTGTTTTCTGGTTGGGGTTGTTGGGTGGGGGGAGGTAAGGGACTCTCAGCCTAATTGGGGGATTGGAGTGGGAGGGGGAGAGATCCGTTTTTTTGCATGCATGGTGGATTTTTAAAGTCACTTTACAGCCACTCAATCTATCTGTTCTATCTAGTACAGAGAGACAATGTTATTACCTTTCTTTGCGACATGCAGGGCTAGAGTGGGACACCCCATTTTGCCCACCCCTCAAACTGCTTTACATTAGTGGGCATTCTCCACGCTACGTCACACATCACGTCAAATGACTGAAGTATCGTTCCTCACCTGGAACATACGCGGTCTGAACAAACACAGAAAGGCGAGACTTACACATTCCTTTTTAATCAGACACAAGATAGATATATGTTTCTTGCAAGAAACGCATCTTATGCATCCCACAGACCCTAAGCTCCACAATCGATACTGGGGGAGGGCCATTCAGCCACATACTCTAACTACGGCCGTGGTACCGCTGTTCTTATCTGCTGCAACATTGGCTGGACCACCACCGACTCATGCATCAACATAGACTCTGATGGACGGTACATGCTGCTGAGAGGTACACAGCACACAACTCCAAAGACCCTAACAGCAGTTCATGGCCATATCATCGATGACCCAGCACTCTTTGAAACCATATGGTCCAAAATAACTTTGTTTGGGGAGGATACTATTGTCCGGGGGGGGATTTTAATGTGGTTATGCAGGACTCCTTAGACCGCATGGGAACTTCCAGGCAACTGCACCCCAAAACTACTGAAGTATGCTAGATCACGGCCTCATTGACATCCGGCGATCTTGGCACCCAGATACTCATGAAGGCACTTGCATATCATCTTGCCTTAATGCCTGGTCTTGTCTGGATTACTAGCTGATCACACAAGATGTAGCTTCCTGGACCACTAACATTAAACATATATCGCGCACGCTCTCTGACCATGTCCCGGTCCTGCTCACCTGGCCTGTACCACTTACTAAACCACAAGCCTTTAGATGGCGGCTACCACCGCATGCACTTCGCGACACAGTATTCAGGGAGGAAGTCCAGGAGGAACTCATGCAATACTTTGTCATAAATGTACATTCTGTTGACTCCCCTTCAATGATGTGGGAAGCCTTTAAAACTGTTATACCCGGTGTATGTAAAGCCAAACAAACGGGGGTGTTAAAATCCTTCAGCTCCACACTGGATTGGATAGAGAAGGAAATTCGGCAGCAGAGACATTATACTTTCAAACCGGTCTAGGGCGCATCTCGCCACTATCTGTGAAAAACTCTCGGAATATGACGATGAGGCGCTCCCCGAAACTAACTTCCTTGTTAAACACACCAATCCCCGTGAGTTCGGGGAGGGAGATCATCCCAGCAAAGCCTTAGCCTGCACACTTAAACAACAACACCCTTCCTGAATGCTTGGAAGACAATCCCAGCCCTGTACGTGGACAGTCTGCCACTCTAGATGGAATGAGGAGATTCTATGAATCCATTTACACCGCGACCCAGACTGAACCTCACCCCGAGCTGCAGACCTACCTAGATTTCATCAAACTGGTCTGGCTAAGTAACGCTCACCGTGAATACTTAGATATGCCCTTTACAAAAGAAGACATTGTCCAGGTTATTAACAGCCTACCTGGAGACAAAGCACCAGGCCTTGACGGCCTATCCGTGTCATTCTATAAAACGTACACCACCAAGCTTGCCCCCTACCTGCTAGTGGTGTACCAAGAATCCCACGATAAAGGTCATCATCCCCCACGATGCGCGAAGCAGTGATTGTTAAATTCTGAAGCCAGACAAGCCACCAAACAAATGTGATTCTTATCGCCCGCTTTCCCTTATTAATACAGACGTGAACATTTTGCCAAACTGATAGCCAAGAGACTACAGCCGCTTTTCGATCTCGTTGCAAGACCGGACCAATCTGGCTTCATTCCTGGGAGGTCCACCTCACATAATCTACGTACATTCTTCTCCATTCTTCACCAATTAGACACCAACCTACCTGCGCTCTCTTCGTTTTTAGATGCCACAAAGGCATTTGATTACCTCGAGTGGCTGTTCCTTTTTACTCTACTCCCCAGAATTGGCATTAGTTCAAATTTCCTGGAACTCATCAGCTTGCTGTACACTAATCCGACTGCCAGACTCAAAGTTGCTATTGATACTATTCCCAGTAGCTCGTGGCACCTGACAAAGGTGCCCCCTGTCCCCCTTATTATACGCAATTGCAATGGAGCCTCTAGCAGGCAGGATGCGTAAACCCCACACACTGGTTTAATTATCTCTATGTACGCAGACAACATTACACTATACGTCCACACGCCTGAATTAGATTTTAAAACGGTACTGCTTGAAATTCTCCTCTTCGGAGGCATGTCAGGCATACAAGTTAATTGGTCCAAATTGACCCTCCTTGCCTTAACTCCAGCTCCAATTGCATTGGATCTCGAATTCCCACTCACCTGGGCAGACACAGCGGTCAAATACCTCGGGATATGGCTCTCCAGGGAGCTACAGGAGATTTGGCGCTTAAATTATGGACTACTTGTCAGCTGGGTGGAAAGCAGAATATCTATTTGGGCAAAACTGCCATTGTCACTCGCTGAGAGGATAGCAATAGCTAAAATGATCATTCTCCCCAAATATTTTTACCTGTTTGCCAATATACACCTTCCTCTCACGCAGGCCTTTTTTCGACCATTACTCTCCCTTCTAGTTTTCCTTGTGTGGGCGGGTAAACAACCACGCATCTCCTGGGAAGTCATGACACTGCCATTGACACAGGGAGGTCTTGGCGCTCCAGACTTTGAATTATATGCACTGAGTGCTCAGGCTCAATATCTCCACTACTGGGTCCACCCAATCACATTTCAACCCCATGTAGCAGTTGAAAAAGATGTTGCTTTCCCTGCTCCGCTTCCAGCCGCTGTTTATTATACATTTAAACAGCCTACTGCAGAAATTAGTACAGTGTAAACTCTACGCTGGGTATGGGAGGGACTAACACGCTTCGCGAAACTCCCACTACTATATGACCCATCCATTCCACTTGCTTACCACCCTAGCTTCCCCCCACTACAAGACACCAGCTCTATTCAAAGAGCCAGTCAAATGGGGCTATCCATTTTCGCAGATCTGTATCCAGCCAATGGATACCTACCTCGGCCAAAACATCCAGACGGATCACACATCCCCCTTCTAGAATTGCTACTTTATCACCAACTCGAAGCTAACTGCCGGCAAGTACACAACTCATTTCCTGCTGCACCTTCAACCCTACTCTTGTTGGAAAATATGCTCACAAATCCATCGTCTAAGAAGTTGATCACTCACATCTATAATGACACACAACAAAATACCCCGATCTTAATCCCTAATGCGCAGGCACAGTGGTCCTTGGACCTTGTACCTTGAGCCACCACCCACCGACAAACAATGGGCCTTTTGCTGTGCTCAACTCAAACGCCTCTCTCCCAACTATAAGCTGCGGTTAATACATTTCAAATTCCTGCATAGACTATATCGCACACCACTGCAATTACATAAAATGGACCTGCGTCCTAATGCTACATAATGGCGCTTCTCCAAAACTCAAGCCTCCTTCCTCCATTTAGCATGGTTCTGTGAATCCATTTCACTGTTCGGGGGAAAAGTGTGTGCTATCCTTCATGACGTGACTGGTTTTCAACTCCAACTGGCCTCTTGGGGCACATAGCTGACGCCCCTCCGGGGGTAGGCCGCTTGTCTGCCATGTTACTCCTCCTTGCCAAGCGCCGCATCGCAATACACTGGGGATCATCGGGTGTGCCAAGTGTTAATATGTGGTTAAAGGACGTCACATATTGCCAGGAGATGCTAGCTGCATACTTGGATCTGATGCTCTGGACATCACACCCTACGACATCTGGGCCCCGTTCACGGTTTGAGAGGCTGCCCGTACCGAAAAAACAGCTCACACTTCACAATTGCGTGAATTCTCTTAGCCTCACCCAGACAAATAGTCATCACCACACTTCTTGCCACCAACTCTATCCATTTGGTCACCGGTTCTTTACTCATCTGGCCTATAACCTGCATATCTGTGCGCTTGACCTCTGTCCCACAGCATCTACGAGAAAGAAATATAGCTTTTCCTTTTTATCTTATATTGCCTCACCTGTCATTTTATTGTTTGAATGTACCTTGCAGCTGTAATGCAGTACCCACCATGGTTTATCACAATTGCTGCACATTGTCGCTATCATACTGACGTTTGTATGTACGTACCTTGCTTTCATTTTTGCCTCTGTTGTGACCGTAATGTGACTTGTATGTTATTTTTATGTTTTGTTTCAAAACGATAAATACCATTTTTTTATTAAAAAACAAATAAATTAAAACTATTAAAAATGTATTAACTTCCCAATCTTTACCCCTCCTATAATCCCCAAAACCAACACCTAAAATTAAACTGCTAAAAAATTACGCAGTTCAATTAAAAAACTAATAGTATTTAACAACTAATTATAAAGTAGGTAAACTTGATTTACTTGTCACCCTTTACCCCTATAAAACCAAAACCAACACACATAAAAATAAACAATTACCCTAATTAAATATCAATTCATTAATATTAATTATCAACTAATTATTAATTAATTAAAAATAAATTACTTCCCACCCTTTACCCCTATAATCACCAGAACCTGCATGTAAAATTAATTACACAATGTCCATATTTAATTATCAATTAATGTATTCATTTTAATTAACAACAAATTATTAATTATTTAAAAATAAATAACTTTCCACCTTTTACCTTTATAAACCCAAAACCCAACCCCCAAAAAAATATAATTAAACAATTACCAACATTAATTATCAATTATTTATTAATTCTAAACTATTTATTACTTAACTGAAAATAAATTACTTCCCAACCTTTACCCCCATAAAGCTCACATCTTGCACCTAATTTATTTTATACAATTACCATAATTAATTACCAAGTAATTAATTAATATGAATTAACAACCAATTAATAATTAGTTAAAAACAAATTACTTCCCACCTTATACCCATATAAACCCCACAACCCACACATAGAAAATTACAAAAAACAATAAAAACACAATTAACACTATAAAACCTCACGGAAATAAATATTAATACATAAAAAATAATCATGAATTGACTATAATTGAATTACTTCCCACCCTATTCCCCTATAAACTCACAACCCACTACGGAACTAAAATGAGAAAATGTAAATAAAATAAAATTGATAACTACTAAAAATCTAACTTATTATACAAAAAATACTTCACATACATTTAAAATATATACTAAAATACATAACACTAATTTAATAATCGATATTTTAAACAACTATATTTTTGCAAACAATATTAATGACTTCTATATTTTTGAAAACGATATTTCTTACCTTAAATTTGATATTCTTGACCATGATATTCTTGCTGTCGATATTTCGATGCCAGCGGGGGGTCTGCCTTTTGTAGCTGCCTTTAGTGACCTCCTGTCACGTGGTCATCTACCGCCTCCTGCTTATTGGAGCTTTCAGTACACCCAGGTGGGGGGCAGCTCTAGGCCACAGCAGAGAGCGAGGCCCACCGTTCAGCGTCATGCACGGGAGGTTCGATTTCTCAATGGACAATATGTTTGTGCCACTCCCACGCCCGATCAGCTGTCCCTCCCATGTGTGCAATGCGGTGTCCTTTATTTTTAAACAGTGGGGTTGCCTTGAGAGGACCACACCTCATGGGGTGCAGCGTTGAGCTCTGTGGCTGGCGTATGGAAGAGTGGGAGCAGGGCTGCCATTCTGCCCTCCTAACGGTCGGCCACCATGGCTCCTGCGTGCTGTCTGGACGTGTCTGCAATGGTGATGCATCCCCCTTCCCTCCATTTATTAAAGGGCCCTGGGGAAAGTGTTAAAGGGAAAGCTACATTAAAATGGATAGTTGTATAAGGTGATGACAAGGTTGTCAGTTCATGCAGTTTAACCACAGTGTCCCATACTTTAAGGGTAGTTGTTTAGGCTTCCACGAGATGTCCCAAAAAGTCTGTCCCACTATGGTTCTGTCCATGTGACATCAGGGTTTGTCTGAGGCTTTAAGGGATCATTCGGCTATGACTCTTAAGTTGCACTGCGGGGGGAAACATCCTTTACAACGCAACTTTTACCACGCAGTGCCTTTACGACGCAACTTTTACAACGCAAACCATTACAACGCATTGCTCTGGGGGGCGCTCTAGGATAGGGATTAAGTTTAATTTACTATCCAACATCTTCCCTGGTGTCCACGGGGACTGGAGTTGGATTAGTAAATTAAACTATTCACTATCCAGCACCCCAAAGTGCTATGCGTTGTAAAGGTTTGCGTTGTAAAAACCGCGTTGTAAAGGCATGCGTGGTAAAAGCATGCGTTGTAATGTCATACATCCCACTGCGGGGCAGTCCTCCTGCATGCCGTCTGGGCACACCTCCCATGTGTCTCAGGGTGTTGTTTCAGGCCTGGCATAGACTGCCGGCCCCACCCTCCACTGTCCGGGTTCGCACAGATACCGGTAACAAAGGGCCTACCCATCTCTTCATTAGAGTGTCGGGCCAAACTTTAATGGCGTCTGTTCTCGCTGGTCCCCGCATTGCTCAATGCCGCCTCGGGCACTTCCCTCGTCCCATCTGGGGCTCTAAATGCGGTGCGTGTCTTTGCTCCCTTCCTCGGGCCGTCCAAGGGCTGGTCTGCAGTCCAGGCAACAGCACACGGTCACCCAGCCCCCAGCAGGGCCGGCAGCCATGACGCGGTTTACATCAGTACCCATGGGCATTGCACTGCTTACTGGGTGCCCCATTGCCTCCGATTCCCCAACACTGCTCCACATCTGGTTGTGCATTCCTCGGCCACCTTCACCAGTAGTGGGGTCTCCTTGCTCTAGGCAGCCACCGGCCCTCACCACGGGTGCCCGTCCACGCAGGCCACAGTACTGCCTTTATTTGTGGTGATGCCTGTGGGATGCTTTTTTGAGGCCACCGACAGCCTGCGTGGGGTAATTGCTGGCACTTCAGGTCTGGGGGCAGGATAATGTAGGAGATTGGGGGGGCCTGTCATGAAGCTCGTTACAGTGCGTCCGTCGTGACCGCCATCTTGGACACACCCCCAAGCAAAGCAATTTAAGAGTTATTCACTACCATGACATGTAGTCAGTTAACAGCATGTCTATGTCTATGTCTATGAGGGGGAATTGTAGAGCGCACGGCTACTCCAAGGAGTGTCCTAGCACTAGATGCAGGAGGGTAGCAGTGGGGGACGAGGGGGATTATGGGCAGGAATATAGTCAAGTTTTCTGGTTTTTCTGGAACAGGGACTTCGATTCAATGTTTCTAAGGGGCAGGGGCAGTTTATTCCAGGGTGACGGATCAAAGCAGGAGAGAGCCTTACCCCCCCCCCCCCCCCCCCCCCGTCCTGGCCTTCTTAATACAAGGGGTACTGACTAACAGAAGATTCGAGGAGCGAAGATTTCTCAGTGGGGCATAGAACAAAATCCTGTGTTTAAGATAGCCAGTTCCCATCCCATAAAGGTCTTTTTGGGTCGCAAACAGAGTCTTAAAGAGGACTCTTTTCCTCCCTGGAAGCCAATGGAGATTCCTCAGGAGGTGAGACACATATGCATTCCGGGGGAGCTCAAAGATGGTACGGGCTGCTGCATTCTGAGCAAACTGGAGCCTGTCCAGCAAATAACTGAGCATGCCCAGGTACAGACCATTCCCGTAATCATGACTGGGTATAATCAGTGCTTGAATCACCTGTTGTCTGTCAGCCACAGACAGGAAAAACAAAAATTTCCAAAGAAGGTGCAGAAGGGCAAAACAGGTGCCACTACAGAATTTACTTGGGCACGGAATATCAGCTGGTTATCAAATTTAAACCCCAAGTTTTTTACCACCAGATTGTTATTAGCAGGGGTGGGAGCATCTGCTGGCCAAAATGACTGGAGCGGTGTTTCTGCATCTGTGCCGAAGAAAAGTAGCTCTGTCTTTCCTGCATTACATTTCAAATGATTTGCAGCCAACCACCTGAATACAGCTGAAAGGCAGGTACTGAATAATTGTCAGTGCAGGGCTCAATGTTCTTCCAAGTAGAAAATAGCTGTATGTCATCTGCCTAGTACACAATTTTAAAGATTCTACCATCGAGGCCAAAGGTGCAAGGAAGATATTAAACAAGGTCAGACTCAGGGCTGAAGCCTGTGAGACACAAACTTTCAGCATGCGAGACGTGGCTGAGTAAGGATGGCACCAGACCTCCTGCTGCCTCCCCTCGAGAAAAGATGCCAGCCATTTCCAGGCCCGACCCCTGATGCCAATTGTTGTTTTTTTTTTTTTTTTTTTTTTATTATTTGGCAAATTCAGATAAATAACATAAATAAATCAAAGTAAACAATGCAGGATACACTTTAAATACATGTCATATATTACAGTATATACAGTATCTAGGATATAATCTTTCACCAATTATAGGTATCATAATGGAGTTAAAGACAATCAAAAAATATATACATTTCATCCGAGTCAATTAGCAGCATTATTTGAACCAGCAAAACATAAAATCATATAGTCCATAAGGGGGAAATGTATAACGAAAGGAAGCACAGTAAAACAAAACAGATCATACATTCAGATCGAGATTTCCACTTTCAGCGACATACCATTTATTAATGGGCTCCCACAGCTGTTTACCTATTGCCTTCATTTTCCTACCCCTTGTGGCATAAATTGCAATTTCCTGTTTATAAATAGCCATAAATCGACTAAGCCACATTTGAAAGGTAGGGGGGTCTACATCTTTCCATCTAGCTGCCAATATTATCCGAAGTACAGCATATCCCAGGAAGAGTACCGCCTGTTCTTCCCTATTGTGACCCAGGGATTCATCATGGCCTAATAAATGTAGCGTTGTAGAGTCTCTTACTTGGTGCCCAAATACTTGGGCCCAGTACTCTAATATCATAGTTTTAACTATTACCAATGAAGGACATTCGGAAAACATATGCAAGAGATTTGCAAGTGGTTGTTTACATCTAGGACAATTGTCGTTAGTTCTTAGCCCCCAAGCGAATAGTTTTGCTGGTGTATAGTATAAATTGTGTATGGTTTTATAGTATTGGGCCTTTAAGTTAGAGGCTATGAAAAGCTTTGCTGAAAGAGCTAGTGAGAGATCAATATCTACATTGGGGTTTGCTAATTTCGAGGGCCAAGATTGTTCCGTACGTTCGAGGTCGTCTGGAGTATTGGTCAAAAACATCTGATATAAAACCCCAATTCTTGTAGAATGTTTCCCTATATTATCCAATAAAGGTATATTATCTAGTAACATTTTTGGGGTAGTATTGCAGATGATGGACGATATTTGATAAAATTTCAAAAAGTCGCAGACTGGAATATTGTATCTTTCTTGAAAGGAGTCAAAAGATGATGGAATTCTATGACCAAAAAAGTCACCTATTGTATTAATTCCAAGACGTTCCCACCTCTTGGATCTAGTGTCATTAAAGATGGGGGGAATAATCTTGCAGTGCCATAGTGGTGTGTACTTCGTAAATGTAGGAATTTCCATATGTTTACAAATGGCCCTCCATACTGCTCGCGCATCTAATACTGTCTTTAGTTTAATTTTTTTGTAATATGATGGTTCCACCTGTCTTAAAAACAGCCCTTTATATTTCTCCCCCAAACTAAGCTCATATATCGATGGAATATATGGGGCTAGAGTGGTTACCGGCCCGGATTTCGCGGTCAAAAGTGGGTCCATATATTGCACTAGTGTTGCCCAAAAATATAATCTTAAATTTGGTATAGCAAGACCGCCCCTGTCTTTAGGTAGCGCCAACAGAGGGAGAGCCCGCCTTATTTTCCCATAGCTCCAAATAAACTTCGATATAAGGGAATTAATACTCTTGATAAAGTGTTCTCCAGGTAGTACAGGGATTGCTCTAAAAAAATATAGCACCCGTGGAAATAAGTTCATTTTAACATAGTTGGTCCTGCCAATTATTGACAAATGTAGGTTATCTATCCTTCTAAGATCTACTTTAATTCTATCAATAAGAGGGGAGTAATTTAAATCGCTAATCTTGCTTACTTCCGTAGAGAGGCATACTCCTAGGTATGTAGCTTATTTTACCCTGAGTACACTTTCGTAGTGTATTTTATTAGTGGCTAGTACCATCGTTTTGTCTTTGTTCAAAGAGTACCCTGAATAAAGCCCAAATGCCTGAGTAATTGCCTCGATTTCGGGAATTGCCTCAGAGGGATTTGTAGTTATAACAGCGACATCATCTGCATATGCCATGATTTTCGTGGAAAAAGACCCGGTAATGACTGGTTGGATTGCGGGTGACATTAATAGCTTCTGAATAAGGGGATCGATATACAGGGCAAATAGAGCCGGGGAGCATGGGCACCCTTGCCTCGTACCTCTTTGGACCTTAATAAACTCCGACTCATTGCTACCTATGGTGATTTTGGCTATGGGGTTGGAGTATATAGCTTTAATGGCATTAATAAAGTTGTTACCAAAGTTCTTACTTTTCAGAATGTTCCAAAGATACTGCCATGATACTCGATCAAATGCCTTCTCGGCATCGAGGAGGATCATCGACATCTGCCCCCCCATGGCACCCATAATGTCGAATAGGGTTATGGCTCTCCGTGTATGGTCTGTGGTGTCTTTGCCAGGGATAAAGCCGTGTTGCCAGGGGGACACAAGGTGCTCGATAACCCCACTCAGCCGGTTTGCGAGTATTTTAGCATCGAGCTTTGAGTCGGAGTTGATCAAGGATATAGGCCTATATGATGACGGTAATTGAGGTGGTTTGCCCTTTTTGTGAAAAATTATTATATTTGTTTGTTTCCATGACTCTGGAGGAATTGTATGATATTGCACTCCAAGAAAGAGATCAAGCAAAAGGGGGGTTATTTGATCCCCAAGAATTTTATAGAGTTCCAATGGGATTTTATCTGGTCCAGCCGCTTTGCCGTTAGCCAGCTCAGTTAAAGCGATCTCAACTTCAGTGAGCGTGATTTCTCTATCAAGATTGGCCTTAGTCGCATCGTCAATAGTTTTATATATTCCCTGATCTGGGAGCCAATTATTTAGAAAAGTTGTTATGTCACTGTTGGAATCTGAAATATTGCTATCATAAAGCTTTTGGTAATATTTCTGGAAAACTCCTACAATATCTTTAGGGGTTGTATGTTGATTACCCTCAAATTCTATCTTTTTAATATTGCCCAGTGATTGTTTTTGTCGGGTACGTAATGCTAACTGCTTTCCCACGTTTTCTCCTGCTTCATACAGCTTAGTCTTATTGGCCTGATAGGTTTCGGCAGCTTTTTGAATGAGCATACTATTGATCTCGTTTTTAAGTATCGTTATTTTGTTTAGAGTTTTTCCAGGCTCTGAAGTAGAGTCTGCTTGACCTCTTTAAGCCTGATTTATTTGGGAGGCGTGATAAGTCTCGAGAATTGAGAGTTCTTTCATGCGTTGTATATTGATTTGTTTTTCATTCTTTCGTTTATTTGCCACAAATGAAATGGTTTCTCCCCTCAATGCTGCTTTAAAACAATCCCATACAATTAAGCGGGACGTGCTAAACCGATTACAGTCAAAAAAAGATTGGGCCCATGATTTTATATGCGTTACATATTCCTGGTTGACCAGTAATTTCCTGTCAAAGGTCCATTGACTCTGTGGCTTGGCCATACTAGCAGTATCGAAAGTAATGGTTAGCGCGTTGTGATCTGATATTGTTTTCGGGGATTTGGTTATTTCGATAATATCCGCCTTCTCTATAGATGTCATGATATAATCGATTCTAACGTATTTATTATGGGGAAAGGAGAAGTATGTAAAGCCATCTGTGTTTGGTCCCCGAAACAGCCCCCAGATATCGACTAGATTATGGCTTTTCATCGTCTGCCTTAGTGCTCTGTATACCTTCGGTTTACGCCCTTTATACTTTACAGACGGGCCGTTTTCTGCGGGCAGCCCCATATCAATATTAAAGTCCCCGCAAAAAATCAAAGGACCGGCCCAGGAAGCCAGTTCGATTTCAAGTTCCTGAAAAATATCTGGGTCGTCTAAGTTGGAACCATAGATTACACAGATAGTAATACCGAGCTGCAGCTGAGCTATGACCCATCTTCCATATTTATCGGCCAGTTTGCGAATTGGAGAGCCTATTATAGGTTTAGCTAGGATGGCTACCCCTCTGATTTTTGATGTCTGGGATGTAGTAGCCATAAGGTTATAGCCGGGTATTTTAAGTAGGTCTCTGTCTGCGTATGATATATGTGTTTCTTGTAAACATATTATATCAACTGGGTTCTGACGTGTCAATTGATATAGTTGGATCCTTTTGTTTTTGTGATTAAGGCCTGCAATATTCCATGTGCATAGGCTTATTCTCCCCATTTGTCGTCATGAAAGTCTGGCCCAGATTTAGAATATAGGAACCTTGCAGCACTAATATTCTCAAGCTGCTTAGTACAGTTTTGCTTATTACTTTGGTTTTGCTGGTTGTGGTGGTTGTGTTGATTATACTGATTTACACTTACATTTACATTGAACAGTAGATTTAGTGTACATCTCGGCTTGTGTCCGTGTTTGCCAAATTTTTTTTTGTGCATTTTTTTACCCCCTGCACCCCCTTCCCCCCTCGATCACCACCCTGATCGTCCCCCCCATCCCCAACCCCCACCCCCAAACCACCACCCTTTGAGGCATATAGACTCTAGCTAGAGTCTGTAGTGATGGAGAGACATCTCTTGCGCTGTGCCATATTATAACTCTTGTGTTTATCTGTTAGCACATTTCTGGGCTAGTGGAGAAATACTAAAAGAGGTTGAATACAGTAAAGGTTTACAATTCTAAGACCTTATCATGCCCACTAAGGTAACATACAAACCCATAAGTGCCGAACAATAGATTACTAGAAAGGCATTGTATTCCTGCCCTAAGCGATTAGCATAGGAAAAAAAATAATTTTTTTTTTATATAAATAAATAATATAAGCGTCAATATTAGAACCAGGTAACCTCTATAACTATGCTTTCATTTTCTATGTAATAGGTCATAGCCATAAATCATAGCCAGCCGAGAAATTAAGGGGGGAAAAAAAGAAAGGAAAGATAGAAAAAGCCCATAGTAATCACTAATCACTAGTCCTTAATCCTTAATCTTAGTCATTATATCATATTTCCCATATTAGGTCAGACTGTCTAAGAAGACTTTCGCTTTGATTTCGGAGGTAAAATTTTTTACCTGACCCTTATATACTATCTTAAGCGTAGCAGGGTTATTTAAATAGACTTTGGCGTTTTTGTCCGTAAAGGGTTTGATTAATTGACGGAGCCGCCATCTCCGCTCCACAGTTGTGTGACAAAAGTCCGGCCTAACAAAATACGAAATGTCACCTCGTATCCGAAGTGCATCCGGCCTCGCCTTCTCTGCAATAGTTTGGCGCAAGAGAAAGTTGCCGAAGTACACCAATATTGCTCTGGGGTATCTGCTCTGTGAGTTATTATCCCGTAGTGTAAACGGGGTTCTGTGGACTCATTGAACTTCTAAGTCCCAATTCCAAGCAGATAGTTCGGGAAATGTATCCTTAAGGAGCTGAAGAACAAAACCGCGTATATTATCTCCTTCGCTTTTCTCCGGGACCCCCAATATCCGGAGGTTATTGCGGCGCATGCGATTTTCCATCTCCTCGAGCTTCCACCTTACGTCGGTCAGCTCTGCCTCGTGGGCATCAACCTGCTCTTTCACCGCTGTTGCCTCAGCCTCATTAACCACTATCCTGTCTTCCATATCTGCCATTCTTGCATTGGAGGCCGCTACAGATTTGGAAAGCTTTCGTACCACGCCTTGCACTTTTTGTAGGGCTTGCTGGGCCTTCCGACCATCTTTTGAGGTTTGTTCCCTGTGGGAAGCGATCGCCTGCAACACAGTGTCCATTACTGTTGTTAGAGTAGCATTTTGCTCCTTCGAGGTGGAAGGCCCTTGTGGGATAGGGGTTGCCGCAGGAACATAGTCCCGGATACGTCCTGCTACACCATGATGGTTTCTTTTTTTTTTCCCTGTATGCTTCCCCATTGAGGTTCTGTCCAATAGCTCATCTTCGTCCGCGTCGCTATCTTGCGTGCTGGTGCCAGAGCCTGAGTGTGAATCGGATAGGGATAGGGAATATAAATCAGAGTCCAATTCTTGATCCCTTCCAGGGTCCATTCGGCCTTCGGAGATAGTATAGAACTCTGTTGGTTCCAGGTCTGTATCAGAGATGATCCCAGCTCCACTAGCAGGGTCCGGCGTGGGCGTGGGCGCCACTGCCCCCTCTCTATTAGCGTATTCATTGCCCAATATAATGCCTACAGCCAAGGCACCTTGTGTCTGCGTTATAATGTGTGCATGGTGGAGCGGCTCTATATAATCCTCCTCGTTAGCCCCCTCGTTAGCCATATAGGGTGTGGCGGGTAGGGTTTCAGATAATGTTTCAGCCTGTATCGGTTTAGATATGATAGCTGGGCTAGCTGTGTTGTTTATCCTCATCATCTTGTGTCTGTATCTGTACTTTTTGTGGATTCTTAACAATAAATGTTGTGGGTACAGTTATTAACAGACCTGGTTCCGGAGGCAATACACCCACCTCTGTCAGAGCCGCTGATACAGCTTGAAGATGTAGTTTCGAAGTAGCAGGCACCGTTAGAGCCTCCCCTTCTGCCGTCTCAACAGTCACACCAGCAGGGACTCCGGGGCTTCCCACCAAGACTCCCCGGCCTTGCAGTGGTAACGGTGTGGGTGCGAGTGCGGATGCGGAGTCAGCTACCGCTGTGATTGAGGCTACTACCGGAGTAGGGCCAGACGCTCCCACAAGAGGCTTGGTGTGGGTCACAGCTATCCCCAGCGAATCCGTAATGGAGGGTGCCGCAGGAATCACAGGCAGCGCTGCAATCAGAGAACCGCTTGTTGCATGACGAGGAGAGGGAGAGGGAGACGCTGCGGTTCCAGCCGGCGTCTTTCGTAGCAGGTCAACAACCGAGGGACCCGAGCCCGGGATACAGGTAGTTTTGGTCCCTTTCTGTTGTTTTGGTTGGGTCATGGCTATCCCTCCGTCCGAGCCCGCAGCTTCATCTGTTACGGAGCCAGCGCGCCTCGCCGCCAGCTTCTGATCCCGGAGCGCTTGCTTGGCAGCCCGAGTCTTAGAAGCAGCCGCCACTGCCGCTGCGTTCTTGGGAGCCATCAGCCTGCTCACCCCGCTCTGCACGGTAAGATCGATGTCAGGGGCACTCGGCTTGTCTTGTGATTTCCTGATGACGCAAAATTTGATGTAGAGCCTTAGCAGCGTTAGGCCAAGGGCTGACGCGATAAGATGAAGTAGGGGTTGTGGCACCCCAGATGAGGATGGCTGATCTCTTATCGCTTCAAAGTAGGCGCCGACCATTCTGGGTGCTCCTCACTCATCCCTTTCATATCTCTGCTTGCTCTGCTGCCGTCACGATTAGTTTTTTTCTTCAATGTCTTTTTGTGTGTGGCATTCTTAGGTGAGTCGAGCAGTACTACAGTGGGTATCCAAGGCCTCTCCTAGCCCATTGACTTAGGCTCAGCGCAGGAGAGTGTCTCAC
This sequence comes from Lissotriton helveticus, assembly GCF_964261635.1. Lineage (NCBI taxonomy): Eukaryota > Metazoa > Chordata > Amphibia > Caudata > Salamandridae > Lissotriton > Lissotriton helveticus. The sequence continues at coordinate 1,178,748,365 of NC_136061.1, forward strand.
AGCGGTCTAGTGAGCCGCCGCCATCTTGCCCCCCTGATGCCAATTGAGTGAAGCCGGGAGAGGAGAATCTGGTGTGAGACCGTTTCGAAAGCAGCCGATAGGTCTAGTAGGACCAACAACTCTCTCTCCCCTGGTTCCAGACCCAGCCGGATGGAGTGGACTGCCTCCAGTAAAGCAGTTCCCATTCTGTGTTTCTGGCGAAAGTGGCTAGGGTGAAGTAGGCAGTTCTTTTAAAAAAAGGATAACTACTGGTTCACGTGTTTCTCTAGAAGCTTCGAGAAGGTGGGGAGGAGGAAGATAGGCCTATAATTGGCCAGGTCAGAGGGATTTGCCTAGGCCTTTTTTAGCAATGGAATGACCTTTGCTTGTTTCCATTTGCTGGGCAGAGTGACTGACGAGAGGGAAGTATTCAACAGCTGATTCATGAGTGGATTTATAGCCTCTGCCCCCAAGACAAGAATGGAGGCAGGGGCTGGCCGTCCCTGAAACCTATGGTTTTGTCAGTGAATTTCTAATATATATATATCTATCTATCTATATATTATATAAAATATATATGTATATATATACGTGTATATATGTATGTGTATATATATATATATATATATATATATATATATATATATATATGTGTGTATTTCCACAACATGTCCCTTCCTGAACTCTCGAGCTTTGATATCTTACCTCAATAACTTGTTAGAATTTAACTAAACGGTCCTATATCCTGATTTATTGATGCACTTGCCTTACTTTAAGATTTTGATAAACTATTCTAAATTTTCATACCGACTCAGCTATCATGATTTGGTTCTATCCAAGTGAATGTGCAATCTTGATTTGGGGTTAATAATGAATAAAGGAGATCCTATTAGAGAGATCTCAGAGCATCAAATATTAATACTATTATTCTGTATACCTTTAACTGAACTTTTAGTGTGTATGATTGTGTCTCGCCTACATTTCTTCCATAGATTTGGCCTTACAGTGATAATATTTTATCTTTACAGAATTAATTTGAAAATAATTTAGATGAGTCTGATTTCTAGTTTGTAGTTCAGTTATCTAATTCCTGGTCCTCATTGCATGACTGTTGGGACCCTTTATATCCGACCCCTCTAGGCACTAATCAAGATTCATCAGAGGACCAAGACAGAGAGGTACTAATCACTGGCAGGGATAAAGATAAGTAAGAGAAAGGAAAACTAAAAATGATGGGCCTTGTAACGCTGCGACAATGGAAATGGGTTGTGGGGCTACTCAGCTCCTCTCTTGTGTGCTCTTTTTGGCTGAGAGGGAATTAATAGGATTGCTGCCGCTTCAGGCTGTAATTAATTCCACCACCCCGTGCATCCCGGATTGAGATAGGATACTGGTCCGCTGTCTCATTACGTGAACCGATTGGAGGTTTATCCCAATTATCTCCAAGTGGCACTGCAGCTCAAGCAACCCTGATCCTCCGGACAGCAGGATGGTGCTTGGCACATTGTCATTTAACCACTAAAAGGGTGAGTTGCATTTTTAATTTTTGGTAACCATTAGAATGCCATCCTCCCCACTGACAATGGCAACACTCAGAATTATACTGTACTGGCAGGTGTTACATGACCTATTGAGTAATTAATACTTATTTTTCTCACCCTTGGTATTGCACTGATATGCCATACATAGACTCACACATTAACCGGATGACATGATTGCCCCATGTGACTCCTCCAACGATCTATGGTAACTTCTTTTATCCGTCCTAACCATATTCATCTCACTATTGACACTTTATCTGATGGTAATATCTTTATGATTCTGCTATGGAGGTGTCCCGTTATAACCCGTCCTGAAGACACCTCTACATTTCAAATTAGGACAAAATGCCATCAGCAATGTTCTGCACACAAACATATTGGTAGCTGTATTTAAGTAAATTCCAGGCATATGTAAGCCATTAAAAAAGGACTGAAGTTGTTTGATTTGCATGAATATATACTCTGCGTGTCACTATATGTACATCACTTTCTCCTTTTTTGTGTTTTCACTGGGACATGGTGTACACCTCTCTTGCTTCAGTCCTTGTATGTACTTGCACTTGAGAACTGGATAGTAGTTTGTGGATATTTCTAATTTTGTGTTTAATTGAATCTTTTTTCCTTCCAAAGCTGGGCAGAAGCCTTTGTTCTTAGACATATGTCATATCCAGTTATTTTCCTGCTACATGTTCTTTACTTCACAAAACGTTCAGGAGAACCATTGTTTTTACATATAATTACAGACACAGGTTCCCACTGACGTATGGGTTGCTTTTGTTATTGTAATACTTCTAGGCTGTATGACATTGACATTCAAAATTTGCAGCTCTGTGTGATTCATTATTTTGAGAATGCGACTATTAATGGAACACTGTTGGAAATTTGTTGGGTTAGTGCTTTGGGATTTGCCATTCACAAATAGCAATTCTATTTTTTTGCTAATTTGGAATCAGAAATGTCTACCTTCATACTCAATCAGGCCCTTTGTTCCCTAATTCTAACTTTTTCTTTTAGACAAATAAACTCAAATCCCTCACACAATGGTTGTATATTTTCAAAAACACTGTCATCAAAATAACGCGTTTTCATTTAAAAAAAACTCATATTTTGCCTCAAATTTTAACATGTCTTTTTCATAAATGTGTCGCACGTACTCCTGCCCGGCGTGGAAAGAAGAATATACCTATGTGCCCATGTACTGCAAGTACATGAAAAGGACCCTAACTTATGCCAGGATACCAATCAGAAGCCATTGGTGTACAGCATATGGGAGGGATGGCCACCAGTCTGTATTTATTGGTCTATATAATAAGGATGCAAAAAACTTACATAAAATGGTGTATTTGTGCCTCATAATTCTTACACTGTTCTTTATTTAAGTATCCTCCTTCATTCTCTACTTGAAGCTTTCATTCTACTCAGTATTTCTTATGTCTTCCTCCTTTCTGACTTAAACACCTTTCTTCTTTTTTTCCTTCACACTCTATTATCTTTCATTACACACATTTTATTTTCCTTCGTTGTTTCTTTGTTCTCATTTGTTACTTGTACTCTTTCTTTCTTTCTTTCTTTCTTTCTCTTTCTTTCCTTCCTTCTTTCCTTCTTTTTCTTTCCTTTTCTTAAATCTGCTCATATTTTATTCTGAATCTTTCTCTGTTTATATTTCTTTCTTCTCCTCTTTGTCTTTTCTCAAGCTCTTTCTTCTTAGGTCCTTCATCTTTCCATATCTCCACCCTTGCTCTCTTCATTGTTTCTTTCCTTTATCCCTTTTCCTTTCTTTTTTCTTTCTTCCCTTCAGCCTTCCTTCTGTTACATTCCTTCTTTCATACCGTATTTTTTTCAATATCTTCTTTCTTTCTTTTTGTTTTCTTCCTTTCCTCCTTTTTTGCCCTTCCCTTTCTTTCTTTTTTACTTTCTTCTTCTTTTCAGTTTTCTTTTTACTTCAATATTACTTTGTTCTTTGCTTCCTTTCTTTCATTCTTCCTCAATTCCTTCTTGTTATTTTTCTCCTGGTTCCTGTTTCCCTTTTATTCCATCCTTCATTGCTCCCCCTTTTCTAATTTTCTCCTTCCAGTCTTTCGTTTCATTTCTTCCCTTCACTTTAATTTCTTTCTTTCTTGAATTTTTTCTTCTTTGATTCTTTCCCCTGTAATTCTGTTCCTTTTTTTTTTTCCCATGCATCCTTACTTTCTTCTCCTTCTTTTATTCCTTCTGTTTACTTTGTGTCCCCCTCTCTTTCCTTCTTTCTAGCAATTTCTATTTTTATTTTGTCTTTATCGGTTTTTCTTTTTCTTCTTCCATCCACTCATTCTTTTTTTCATTACTTTTGTTTCTTCTTGTTTCACCTTCTTTTTCCCCTCCCTCCCTTTGTTAGTTTGTCAGTCCCTACTTCTCACTCGTTTGTCCGCTTACTTAATTTTGATTGCATTCTTTTTACTTTAATTTCTTTCTTCTTTAATTCATTTAAATATTCTGGTGTTTCTTGTGCCCTCTCTTCTCTCCTTTCTACCGTTTTCATCTTCTTTACCTTTCTTCGCCCATCACTGACTTAGCCTCGTCTCTCTTACTTGTCCCTTTCACTTTTTCTCATATCCCCCATTCCATGTGCTTTTGACCCTTCCTTCCTACTTTCTTAATTTTTCTTTCTTTCTCTGTAATCAAGATTGCCTCCTTTGATACTGCAGACCCTTGGTGCCCAACTCTCCCTTGCTATTGCAGTGTTATTTATGAGTACCTTCTGTCAATGTGGATAGGGCCTATGAATAACATTTCACACAACTAGATTGACTCGGCCGCGCAAGCAGGCCCCATGGCAACTCCACCTCTCAATTATGGAGTGTGTATATGTTTGTGGTGGGGGCTATCTTACCTCTAAGAAACACATAATACAGCCAGACAGCTGCAGTGCATACGTCGCTCATTTCATCCCACACAAAACAGGTCTAAAGTGGCATAGTAGAGTATTCCCTCTGTAACACATGACAAATCTTGGACACTGAAATGCTGCCTCACATAAAATTCAAGTATGGAACAGGATCGTAGCAATGTGAGTAGCCCTCAGAATCAGAGGAGGTTGAGCACACACTGGGCAGCATTGGAGCTGAGGGTGCATGTTGTGCCCACATCCAAGGATATTCTGTTGTCATTTGAGGCTCTACAGCATTGGTCTTCAAACTTTTTTGGTTGAGCCCCCCCAGCTCAATCTTTTTAGATGTCGCCTCCCCCCCCCCACCTGACAGAAATGTCAGGAATCTGGTGCACTACATAATTGACCGCCATCTGCATATCCCAGAACATATCCGGCAATTTCTGTCACCCTGCCTGCTACAGCGCAAGCACTGTCCCCAGCAGTAATGATGCCAATGCCTGTGAGAAGTGAGTATGGCTGTTGCGTCTATTGAGCTCACGCACACTCCGCAATTAGCCTGCTGGGAGGCAGCGCACCAATACTGCAGGTGGCTCCATAGCGCACTAAAAGTTGCGGTGGCCACAGCTGCATTGAGCACATTGAGGATTGTAGCAATGCACGGCTGCAGGCTATACTACTCTGGCTACGCTCCAAATAGAAAGTTTACACTTACTTTTGTTCATTCTTCCTCACGAGCCCTCACTCCCAAGTTCGAAATGCACTCTTGCAGCTTCCTTGCCTTAACTCGGTCATAAGCCAGCCCACAGCTACAATTATCCAATGAGAGGCTTAGGCTCAGGCAGTGTCAGGGTGCAGCAGACTCGGACAATAGAATGCAAGCCATTCATTGATGATGACTTCTTGGATTCATGACTGGCTTGATGACGTCATCACTAACGTGGTGATACACAATCATGCCTGCCTGGACAGACCTATGCCTGCCTATGAAAACTTACCAGCCCGTCACCATGCAAGGTATGTTGTTCTTTTTATTTTGAAGTTGGGCAGTTAATATTGAGACCACCACCTGCAGGGTCAGAAATTATAGCCCTGTGAAAAAGGTGCTGGTGGTTAGTCCTGGAAAGCACCGGCTCTAATTTAGCACTGCTTAACCCTTATCCACGCCCCATTTACCCAAACACAGAACTGCTAATGTACTATTAAATGACTGTGCGTGTCCCCAGAGTATTTGAATCATCCTACATGACATGAAACTAAACAGAATACGATACTGCATTACGTGGCCCTTCTCAAACCATAAAAAATATGCAAACATTTCTCCTCACCAAATGTTTTGTTTAAAAAACAATCATTGACACAGGAACACGCTTTAAAACTCATACTAATGATAAATTTGTCAGTGTACAATGTGTCTAAATGTTGCCAACTCAGTAAATGTCCACACTATCTTCATGAAATCGTTGCATAATTGAAACTGAAGGGAAAGCCAGCTTAAAGTTTTTAACACAGTCAATTAAGTGCGCATTCTACAATTTATGAAGAATTGACATGCCCATACTAATGTAATTTAAAGATAAACTTTGCCTCCTTCCTGTGAAGAACTAACCTTCACGGGAGGATTCATTCCGAGAGCTGAAAAGCTTATTCTGCGGTGGGAGGCAGAGAGTCTCCTATGCTGTGAAACCGAAAGTGGACTGCTTTCACGGTTTGCTTTCAACATGACAAAATTATGGGCAGGTCGTGCCCCAATGATTAGGAAAGTGGGGAACAATGAGATGCTAGGGTGGAGTGCGCCCCCCCCCTGAGATGGTGTCGCGCCCCTCCCCCCCCCCCCCCGGGGGGGGGGGGGGGGGCACGCACCACAGTTTGAAGAACTGTGCTCTACAGGAACTACATCTGTGCCTCGCCCGATCTAAAACCGGTTCGATACTAGTTACCTAAAATGGAGCTGGAGTCCTTTGATAAAGCTGCTCGGTAACTACAGTCTCTACGATCTTAGTGAGAAAAGGTAGAAGTAAAACAGGTCTAAACTTAGAAGCAATGGATGGGACTGCAGAAGGTTTCTTCAATTATAGAATTACTGACTCTTTCAGAAAAGCGGAACCGCCACTTGCTAATGTATAGTGAGGTTGTAGTTTTGTAAGGTGAATGCTTAGGTTATTTGTCATGTACACCTGTTTCAATAAGTGGCCTTTTTCACAAAAACCTGGTGTCAGTGGTCTGTGCTGCCCCCCTCTTCCCCAAATGCATCAGTAAGAATTTGTAAATGAAATTAGGCTGGAACTGCGAATCTGTTTATAGAAAGGCTGTCTTTTTTTCCAAGGATCAGCTGAAGTGTATGACAGGATCAAAGATATGATTAAAAATAGCATCATGTTCTGGGACTATTTTGCGCTATTTTTTGACCTGTAGGTAACTGCAGATAAAATAACCACACTGTAAATGAAAAATTGTTTCTAGATAATACTTTTTGATTCGTAAAATAGTTAATGCAATTACTGCAGACATTTGTGTGTGAGGCCAAAGAGTTACAAAATCGAATTCCACCGGGCGCAGTGGGGAAAAGGGGCTTGTGTATATATAGTGCTACGAGACCCCAGTCTGTAACAAAAAGCACTGTGAATGTGAATTTGTAAATCATTATTTTAAAACTGTATTATGCCAAGTATAAGATAGGCTGCAGCAAAGTGGTTTAGGGAGAGCCAAATTATGCAGCAGGGTTGATGAAATTAGCAAGTAGAAAAGACAAATTATGGGGAATAATGTGGTATATTTGTTATTAGTATTGCTTCATTATTTTCTACTTTTTACACATAGTAATACTATTTGAGCAAAAATGTAACCTTATTAGTACCAGTTTAACAACCAAATAAAGAAATAAGCAAATGATAGGTGACTGGTAATTTATTATTTTTTATAGAGCAAACTTGACCCAAAGGTATCAGAGCACTTTACATGAGCACCGGTAGCATTACAGATGGACACATTCATTTTGCAAAAGTCTGGGAGATTAAGTGATTTGGATGAAAGAATAACAGGCTGTAGAGTGTCCCTGCCGAGATTCAAACCCGGTTCCCCAACATCGTCTTCGACCGCTGTAGCCGTTAGGACACATCATCACCTTTGTGAAGGGCCTTCCACTGTGTGAGAACACATTTCGTTACATTTTAGTAACTTTTTGATCCATTTGAGATCAAAATATATTTTTTTCTAGACTATGCAGTTTATGCACCAGATAATGGATTATGTGGCAAATGTTACAGATCCATAATTATGTGAAAAAAGTCACAAAATCACATAAATCCATGAGTCTGGGTTTAGTGTTTAAGATAAAACAAGTGCTTTCAAAGTGTATATTTAGTGATAGGTAATACCACTGTACCTAATGCAAGCATTTTTATAAGTATCAATTGAAAGGACATTTTCCAGAACTCAACACTCTTATGTCACGTCATCATAAAACCTCTGGTGACTCCTTTAATTAAAGCTCAATCTGGGTCCCAAGCAGCCCTTATATTTGGTGATTAACCAATTCCACACATTTACATTTCTTTCAGGTAGCAGGCACATTGGTGAAAAGGGCTATTTCTTCTTTACCTCTGTCCCGCCCTATCAACACATGAGAGCCCCTCCCTTTTCACGTTCACTTAGGGGCACCACAAGGCCCACATTAAACATTCACGGATGGCTTTATTTAACAAAAGGATTGGGAACTGGTTTTGTGAAATAAAAACAAAACATAGACACATTGATCCCTGCAAACCCTGCCCATTTGGACATGCAGATGTCCTTTCAGGTAAGTTGATGGGCAGCCTACAGGTCGCATTCAGAAGCAGAGGTCTGATCATTCAGACCCCTGGGGCTTCAGAATATTTGCCCAGGAGAAAGAGGAAAGAAATGAGATCCATAGATAATATCAAAGTTATCACCTACAGGAGGGGTGCTATCTAGGGGGCACATTTTTCCATCTAAAAATGGAAACACATATGGGCAACGTACGGGGATGTCTTTCTAATGAAAGAGTCAGCACTACCATTGATGTAGCAGGTGCAGTGTCACTGGGACGAAGAGTGTGAGAGGGCACTACACCACAAGTATGACTGTCCTACAAGCAAAAAGTAAAGTGGAGGTCGGTTTTCCTTTCTAGTATTAGGGCCCAGGTCACCCTGGTTGCACAGGGAACATGGCCCCAGCACCAAGGAAGGGGAGTGAGATGTGGGGCTTGGTTCCCATTTTTTTTATAAAACAAAGGGGCAGACAGCCTACTCTGAGCCTCAGGTCTAGGAGGGATAGCCCTGTGTAGAGGGCATAAAACGAAGACTGTTTCGTAGGGCAGTAGGTATCGTTCGCCTCGTTCTTCCACCGCAAGATCGCCGACATACACAACAACTTCGGCGCACAGTTCACGCACCCAACCACCGAACCAGCACCCCCACCACCACCCTCTGCACCTGGACCCCGGTCAGCACCAAAGACACCACCCGCATGATGAACACCACCCACTCCGGCTCCCCAACCGACCCCTGTCCACACCACCTCTTCAACAAAGCAGACACCATCATCGCACCCCATCTCCGGGACATCATTAACTGCTTCTTCGCATCCGCCACCTTCCCGGAGAGCTGGAAACATGCCGAGCTCAGCGCCCTCCTGAAGAAACCCACCGCGGACCCCACGGACCTCAAGAACTTCCGCCCCATCTCGCTCCTCCCTTTTCCTGCCAAAGTCACCGAAAAGACGGTCAACAAACAACTCTCCGCCTTCCTCGAGACAAACGGATCCCTCAACCCCTCGCAGTCCGGCTTCCGAGCAAACCACAGCACCAAGACCGCCCTCATCGCAGCTACCGACGACATCAGGTCCCTGCTCAACAAAGGGGAAACAGCCGCCCTCATCCTCCTAGACCTCTCTGCAGCCTTCGACACCGTATGCCACCGCACCCTAGTACAGCGCCTCAGCAACACCGGAATCCAAGGAACGGCCTTGGAGTGGGTAATCTTGTTCCTCGCCGGAAGAACCCAGAGAGTCCGCCTCCCCCCGTTCCGTTCCGCGGCCACCGAAGTCATCTGCAGCGTTCCGCAAGGATCCTCGCTCAGCCCCACCCTCTTCAACGTCTACATGAGCCCCCTTGCAGCCATCGCACGCCAACACAACCTCAACATCATCTCCTACGCTGACGACACCCAGCTGATACTCTCCCTCACCAACGACCCCACCACCGCCAGAACCACCAGCCTCCAGGAAGGAATGAAAGACGTCGCGGAATGGATGAAGCTCAGCCGTCTGAAACTGAACTCAGACAAGACGGAAGTCCTCATCCTGGGAACTTCCCCCTTTGCCTGGGACAACTCCTGGTGGCCCCTGGCCCTGGGTCCCGCCCCCAAGCCAACGGACCATGCACGCAACCTGGGCTTCATCCTGGACTCCTCGCTCACGATGACCTAACAAGTCAACGCTGTCTCGTCATCCTGTTATAACACCCTGCGCATGATCCGTAAGATCTTCCGGTGGATCCCCACCGAAACCAGGAAGACGGTCACCCAGGCCCTCGTCACCAGTCGTCTGGACTACGGGAACACCCTCTATGCGGGAACCACAGTCAGACTCCAGCGCATACAGAACGCTTCTGCACGACTCACCCTGGACATCCCCCGCCACAACCACATCTTTGCCCATCTGAGAGACCTACACTGGATCCCCGTCAGCAAGAGGATCACGTTCAGGCTCCTCACCCACGCACATAAGGCTCTCCACGACACGGGCCCCAAATACCTCAACAGCCACCTCACATTCTACACACCCACCCGCCAGTTTTGATCCGCCAGCCTCGCCCTCGCCTCCGTCCCACGAATCCGCAGAACCACCGCCGGAGGAAGATCCTTCTCCTACCTGGCGGCCAAGACATGGAACTCCCTCCCCACCCACCTTCGGCTGATCCAGGACCATCTCTCCTTCAGGAAGCAACTCAAGACCTGGCTGTTCGAGCAGTAGCGTCTCCCCCTCCTCCCAGCGCCTTGAGACCCTAGTAGGTGAGTAGCACGCTTTACAAATTTTGTTGATTGATTGATTGATTGATTGATGCTGCAGGTGCAATGGAAATGAGGCCCAGTGGTGTGATGGACCAAGTAAACCCCAGTTATGACTGTTTTACTATCCTTACTTCGTTGCATTATGCCTCAGTGCACCCGTGCTGTGCCAGTATGTGTGGGATCATGCCAACAGCCCAAGGTAGGTGAATATTTCAGCTGAGGAACCAGCTTAGCCTGGGCCTCAGAGAGATGACAGAAGGATATATTACTAGATCGGGCCCATGTTTTTAACACAAAGCAGAGGAGACTGCCTGTTTCACAAGGCAGTAGCTATCATTAGTGAAGAAGATAAAGTGGCATTGGATGCCAGGGGGTTGAGAGGCCCACTCCATCAGATTCATGACTGTCTTACTCTCCAAAAAAGGCATGGGGCCTGGCCAGCATTAGAGCCGAGCTAACCATTGCCGCAAACTGGGGGCAACACATGGGGCCTCGATTTTTTCTAGAAGAGACAGAGATTCTGTTTCAGGACTACTGGAAGGATGTCCAGGCATGGAGGAAAAGGCAGAGGCAAAGAGGCAGCCTGCTACTCAGGGCTGCAGCTATAATTAGTGCAGCAGTTACAGCTGCATTGGGGCCCAGCAGAATGAGGGGCTGGCAACACTTTAATATGTGGGGTAGAGTTATTTGGTCAAATTTCGCTTTTGTGTGACATATTTGCTCTTCCATACTGTTATGTTTGCTCATTAGTGCTCTTTTATACTGCTATATTTGCTCTTTAGTGCAAAAGTTGAGCTCCCGAAAAGTACCCCTGAACTTATCCCATACTCCCAGCCCCCTGTGCTTAGCCGTGCCCCTCCTGCTCACCCAAGTCTTGCCATAATGTTTTGGAGGGCGACCCGACTTCAAAACATTTTCCTTAGGGGGGCTTAGAGCAAAAATGTTTGAAGATCTCTGGCCAGAATCAGTGAGATCTTTCACGTTCGTAAAAGACATAGCCCTGGCAGTAGCATTGTATGCGGTACGTTGCTTGATCAGTAGAATTGAGGGGGGGGGTGAGCTTTAGATTTCCCCTCAATCATGCTGGCACATAATGTAAAAATGCATTATACATGGGCAGGGGGCATGGGGGGGCTTAAGGGGCAGTTGAAAGGGAGAGCAATGCAGATTAATATGGGCCAATTGAGAGAAAATACAGTGCTTTGAAAACTTACCAACATTTGTAAAGACTTCACAGAGAAAGGGAGGGAGTGTGTGCGTTTTTTTTGTTTTAATGGTGAAATCCGATATACACCTCACAATACCCGACTTACATAACCTGTACCCAACTATTAATCAGAATATACATTTATTAGGATGGGGTACATGACACCCCAAACACCCTCCCAAAGCTGCACCCCTGATTGTGTGCTTCCCTCAGAAATAGGAAAGGCACTGAACACTTGCAACATCAGCATAGACTAAACAAGCTCTCGCTTCCTCACGTGCAGAATAGATGTAGCACAGACAGCAACACACACTCACACAAATAACGCCCTGCACGTAAACCAGAAGGGACATACATATGCAAACCAACAACAATACAACAAACTTCCATTTCTACTAGAACTGGCACAACAGTGTAAGGATCCATTCAGCTTAATAAAAGACACTGCAGACAGTCTTCTCCACGAGCCACAGAGCAGGCAACGCACAGGTGGAGCAGTACAAAACTTCTGCCGCCAATAGACCGGCTTCCATCACAAGCAGCCGTGCAAGCTTCACGCACAGACAGCGACACAGCAAAAAATAGAGAGAGCTAGGATTTCCCACCAGCTGGTGCACGTTCTGCTGATTGTTTTTCCTCTCCTACACATGGCGGTGGAGCATCATTCGCTCATTATGAGATTGGTATTTAATCTTTTTTCATAATTACTTCCCTTCTGTTCCTCATTCCCACATACATCTTTTTTCTTGCAGCTCTGAGCCCTGACCTACATAATCCACGCAGCGAAAGTCAATACCGGCTCGTTGATTTCAGACTGGTGTTGAGAGGGCATTATGTAATGGCACCCCCTGACCTGCTTCCCTGGGGCCCTAAGACACCAACTTACGCCTGCAACGAGGAATTAACCGCAAGATTCACTAATTTGGAAGGAATTGTTATACAAATTCGCTGTTTCTGGTGCCGTACATCAAACTCAGCACCAAAAATAAAGAGTTTAATATTAGATTAGAGAAACGCCAGTGGATGTGCAGACAGATACTATGGTCAACTCTACCGCCATGACAATTGATGTCCTGGTCACATCACAGATTGTTTTCCTTATGTGGTGGGGTCTCTGCTTTATGGGCTGGATGCGCTTTTGTTTTGCAGCCATTGTGTGTTCTTGGATTGTGGCCTTGAAGTCTTTATACATTATGGCTGTGGTGTATTTATGCATTGTGGCCATACGTTGTTCATGCATTGTGGCAATTGTGCATTCATGCATTTTGGTTGTGATGTGTTCATGCATTGTTATGTTATGTTATGTTATATATAGATTTGTATCGCGCACTGCTACTCAAGAGTGTCTTGGCGCGTTGGGGGAACAGTGACATCGCAGACTGGGGAGGCTACGCAGCTTGTTTGAACATATGTGTTTTGAAGAGTTTTTTGAAGGTGGTTAGTTTCCTCGTGTGTCTTAGCGCATTGTGGCCATGGAAGTAGTCATGCATTGTGGCTATGGGGTATTCATGCATTTTTTGTTATGTATCCATGCATAGTGGTCATGAAAGTAGTCATGCATTATGGCTGTGGTGTGTTCAGGCATAATGGCTATGTAAGTATTCATATATTGTGGCCATGATATGTTTGTGCATTGTGGTGTTAATGCATGTATTGTGTGTAGTAATGCATTGAGGGTGTGGTATACTCATGCATTGTAGCCATACCCTGTTCATGCTTCATGGTCAGGGTGAGTTCACGCATTGTCCTCATGGTGTGCTCTTGCAATGTTTCCTTTGAGTGTTCATGAATTGAGGCAATAATGTGTTCACGCATTGTGCTCATGGTGTGTTCTTGCAATGTTTCCTTTGAGTGTTCATGAATTGAGGTTACAATGTGTTCACGCATTGTGCTCATGGTGTGTTCTTGCAATGTTTCCTTTGAGTGTTCATGAATTGATGCAATAATGTGTTCACGCATTGTGCTCATGGTGTGTTCTTGCAATTTTTCCTTTGAGTGTTCATGAATTGAGGCAATAATGTGTTCACGTATTGTGCTCATGGTGTGTTCTTGCAATTTTTCCTTTGAGTGCTCATGAATTGAGGTTACAATGTGTTCACGCATTGTGCTCATGGTGTGTTCTTGCAATGTTTCCTTTGAGTGTTCATGAATTGAGGCAATAATGTGTTCACGCATTGTGCTCATGGTGTGTTCTTGCAATTTTTCCTATGAGTGTTCATGAATTGAGGTTACAATGTGTTCAGGCATTGTGCTCATGGTGTGTTCTTGCAATGTTTCCTTTGAGTGTTCATGAATTGAGGCAATAATGTGTTCATGCATTGTGATCATTGTGTCTTCTTGCATTGTGTCCATGCTGTGTTCTTGCAGTTTAGCGGTAGTATGTTCATTCGTTGCGGCTGTGGTATATTCATGCTTTGTAGTAATGGAGTGTTCGTGCATTGTGGTTGGTGTGTGTCCATGAATTTAGCTGAGGTGTATTCAAGCATTTTTGTTTTAGAAAATTCATAACTACATTGGACTGCCCAACACAAATTTCTGGACCACAGATCACTCAGACCATTGTAGAGCCCATGGGAATCTACTGGATTCCAAAAAGGGTTCTCTGGCTGTCCATCATCGGTCTCCATTTATTATTCATGTCCATTCTCTGTATCACTTGCCAAAATGCATTGCTCATATCTATATTACACTTTGGAAAGGTAATCACTAACCGGGCCGAGCCCAAACGCCAAGTGCCAAATACCACTCATTATGCTGTACTGCTTTGGGAGTGTGGCTTGGACCTTACCAGGGATATCAACAGTGGTGGCTCGCATCTACAAGGAGGGTGAGGCGGGTGATTGCGTGCACAAATTACATAAAATTGCAACAAAAAAATGCAGCATATAATATAATACATAATAGAATAAAACACAAAAAATACTTACAGTACACGTCCTCATTGCTCCGGACCTCGGAGCTCTTCTTTCTTCGACTGCAGTGCGGGCACCAGCAAACTCCCTTGACCAATCCTCGTACTGCTGACATGCCGTTAACCAGCAAGAGTGCAGCACCCTAATTGGAGGGGGCAGCCTCTGTCCGTGCTCCCCAGAGCTCAGGAGGCCTGCAATGGCTTTCAACCCAGCTGTCCAAAGATAGCTGGGTTAAGCAGTTTAAAGTGCGCATGTCTGGCTGGCCGTTTCAAGACGACCGGCCAAAGAGACATGCGCACTTTAAACAATGCACAGACAGCCCTCTGCCAACCACTCCTCTCTGCTGCCACTGAACAGGCCCGCCCCCTCCTGGCACTCGTTTCAGGACGGGAAGATGAAAAATAAAATGGTAATTACCTGCCGTTTTATTTTTCGTCTCTGGGGCTTGGGGGGATGTAAGTGGGGTGACATTCCTCCACTCTCATGGAGGAGCCGCCCCTGGCAAAATGTCGCTTAACCTGGAGCTCCAAAGGCGCTCGGCTAACCCTAGTCCCTAAATCTGATGCAAGAGCCAGAGTGTTTGTGGTTGACATGTATAGGTGAGGCACGTGATGAATATTAAACTTCCACTGCACGAATTCAAACTAACACACCTGGGTGATCATTCTTTTTGCTGGGAGGCCATAACATGGTTGGGCCACAATATAGTGATCTAACATAACATACATCAAAAGCCATTACAACCATCTTCAAGACGCTGCCATTGCCATACTGAGTTATTAACTTCTGCCTTTTATAGAGGGTGATAGGTTTGTGCCATTTCAGTAGAGTTACCAAGTATAGCGTCAGTTGGGGGCAAACGCAAAAGAAGAAAAATGGAGATGTCTTCTCAGGTTTTTTCTACTGAAAGGCTGTTGTGGATTAGGAAGTGAGTGAGGTTCGACATATTCTGTCTCAGCTTTATTTCTCCTTCAGAGACTCTGACGGCCTTTCCAAGAGTGAGGCTTGTGTGTAAAAGTGACAGTTTAGCTGCAGGCCAGCCGGCCTTGACAAAAGTAGGCCACAGGGTTCCATCAATAGTTAAATAGAAAATGCATGACTAAAAGAGATCCGATCGTGGAACTTCTATCACAAGTAATGAAGGAATGCTGTATTTTTCTTTCCCCTTCAGGGTTTGCTGACAAACGTGTTTTCCTAAATAAATGAGGCATATTTCTCATTATCAGTCTCCTTTTTTTCTCCTTTGGGTGAAAACCTTTCATGCGAGCGGCCAGTGATTAATTGATGAAAACAGGTGCAGATATTTTCGGAATACCAAAAGGGCCTTCTGCGAAGAACAAAGTGAGGAAACAATGTCCTTTTCTAATTGCAAAAGCCCTCAGGCATTCGATCTTAAGACCATGTCCAGGGGCAGGTTTCTATATGTTTCCGAGGTGAGGCTAATTTGCACAGCTTCCATTTAGTACCATAAAACACACAATAAGAATGTTATTTCCACTTGCTTTTTCGGCTTTGTTAAGCTGTTTCCGTGAAGCGAAAAATCTCAATTTCTATGTTGTGTATGCAGATTCAGTCACTGACTTATCTCAGAATGGGTTATGTCTCTAAATAAAAGGCAAGGTCAGACTACATATCCCTTCAGCCTTTGACTTAGCACAAGAGACACACCTCTTGATAATGCCAAAGATTAGATGTTTTTGCTGTCTTTGTATATTTTGAACCTCGCCTGAGGGCATTGCAGATGGTACAGTTGAAAGTGGTGGTGTGTAAAACAATTGTCGTAATGCACTGCGCCGAGCAAGTGTAGCGAGCGAGCCAGAACCACCTACGGGTGGTTCGGGGGGAGGGGGGGAAGATTTGAGAAAAGAGTGGGCAATTTTAGAAAACAGGAAGGTGTCAACCACTCTGAGGCCTGATGACCCCGTCCAGTCGCCGGCCCGGCCCCTCTACACCCCGCATCCGGTGGGTCCTACTAAGGTCATCCCTGTGATCTCTATTGCATTACACAAATCAAACGTGGGGACATTAAGAGACAGGTAATAACTTCTCTGATCTTGTCCCTGCAGGGTACACCCCCGCACCTCTCCTCAGGGTGGGCTTTCACCATAAACGGAGGCTTCACTGCCTAGCTTAGCATTGAAATCCCCTGCAAAAAAGCACTTTCAGCCCTCACCTCTGTGATTGAACTCTGTCAAGGCTTTATTCCAAACTCCCAGGGTCGGTACATTGCTCAAATGGGTCCACCTCTAAATCGCCCCACTCTCTGATGCTATAATAGCGCAGAGGGTTGGAATGATTAAGCGAGGGAAGGAAAGGATGGGGACTGCTGGGAGGGAGACCTAAAACACAATAAAGAATTAATTGACTGTTCAGTTTCCACTCTAAATATCCTACAAAACACAATTGAGAAACAGATGAGGTAACTACCTGTAACGGAAAATAACACGAAGCCTTGTAAACATTCTTTTCGTGAGATGCCTTATCGTCTGAAGGCTCTCTAAAGATAAGAAAACACCAATCAGCATATGGTGAAACAAATCATAAGTAGGATTCACACACGCTCACTCCAATCGTTACCCTCCACAATAAGGAATTGATCTGGCGTCACAGGGGAGGTTGAGTACACGCCACACACACTAATATCCCCTGCTAAAAAGGGATCCAGAAGAACAAACATAAAGTAATGTCGATGTTATCTCTTCAAGGTTAACATTCAGAATAGGCATTGATTCCATGCCCTTCACAATGTTGACTGTTCATGCACAGCCCAAGTATCCATGTGGCCCATTCATAGGCAGAATTGTCATGAAATCAAGGTTCACATACAAACAGAATAAAACACCCCGTGCACTCAATGACTTCAGAGTGTAACAGTCAGGAAGTTATAGAAGTTTGCCAAAAGGACTCCAAAGAGGCTTGATACCTTATCAACCTTTACTATAGTCATGAATGGCGACTGAGTCACCCTTACCGCCCTTCCAGAGTAACAGATGTTCCAGCGTCTCTGCTCATCTCAATTCTGCCTACGGTCTAAGCTCCAAACAGAATAAGCAGCAAGAAACTGACACACCCGCCCAGTATTTGTTCTTCCGGGTGCTGCGTCGCGTCACCAGTGCGCTAACGCTGCAGGAATGCCGCTGCCCGCGTCTCACGCAGGGGGACATTGGAAGGGCAGCTCCCTATTGGCCGTTTGCCGCAGCTCGCCGCCCTGTACCCGGGGCGTGGAGGGGAGGCATGCAGGGCTCCCTGCCCCTCCCCGTGGTCGCCATGACGTGCGGCCAGGGGAGGGCTTTCCTGTGGGGGGCGTGCCATTACTTAAGCCCCGGCTGCCCCTGGCTCTGCCTCTTTTTCGGCTTTCCGCCCGCCTGAGCGCTGCACCAGCGTCGTTGTCGTCGTTTGTCATTCAGAGGTATGTGCTACTTTCTTGCCTCCCCCCCGGCCCCGTCCCTGGGCATGACCAGGTTGCACAGGGGCCCTGTGGTAGGATACCACGGGAGGGGAAGAAGTGGTCGGGCTAGACATTGTGTGCGGGCGGGCTTGGGCTTGGCGGACCGTGGGGTCGAGGCGGCAGTGGAGGGAAAAAGGGGCTGCTCGGAGAGCGGGGGCTCGCCTGCAGTGCCGCTCCGATCTGAGATCAGTTGGCTCCGGGTTTCGGCCGGGTGCCGATCAGGCTACAAAGTCGGTGTCTCGATCCGATCCTACCCGTACGGGCCTGTGTAGGCTGTTTGGACCAGCGAGTCCGTGTTAGGTCGTTCAATAGCTAAAAAACCTTCCTACCTAGCGTCGGACCGGGTTGTTGCGATGGGTTCCCGAACAGCGGCCCCGCCGCATGCTGCTTTTGTTGCCTGATGCGGCAAGGCACCCCTCCCCCCGCCCCCCCGCAGCTACCTAGCTCCATTGTTTAGCGCGTGATGCTAGGAACGCTAAAGGCGTGGGTGCTATCCGACAGCTGCCTTCGTGATCGGGGGTTAGAGCAGTGGTCTCGCAAAACCAGGGGTCGCGAGTTCAGATCTCGCTGGGGCCTCACCTACATTACCCATGCGGTGTGAAAGTTTCCCACCGGCTTTGTAGAATCGGCTCCCTTATAGCCGGTAACCTGATAGTGAGGCCTGATGTTGGAAGAGTTGTGCTTTTCGAATGTAATGTGATTCATTGCTAGGCACAGAATTTTTTCAAGCCTCTGAATTAATTAGCATGAATTAATAAGGGTTGCAGACGATCCGGTGCCCGTCAAATACTGTCAGGGGTGATGCCTTAAGGCTTAGGGGATACCAGCCCTGTATGAAATAAATTATCTAAAGGCTACAGTTCCTATCGTTACATCCACGGACATGTGTAAATAAAAAATAAATAATCTGCCACTCGAGAATAGGCCCTCCCTCCATCGCATAGGTTGGCTCCGGAATACGGACCGAGTATTCCATTACCAGTTGTGACCAGGGCCGACGCCCGGTGCGTTCTATCGTGGGGGGGGGAGCTCGGTCGGGATGAGTTCATCGCTGCTGCCGCCTGGGCGGCGCTCGGCCCCTTTCCATGCGGTCACTTTCCTTGCAATTGCCAGGGAAGCAGGGGTCTGCCATTGGTCACACGGGATATGGCAACGAACCGTAGCAGCTGGGCCAGCTGGTTTTGCCGCCCCCACCCCCCTGAATTTGATATAGTTATCATTTGGCGATTTTATATAGCGTGAACATTACCCAAAGGTGCCAGAGAGATTTATAGGAGGACCAGTTCAGGCGCCCAGTTTCCCCCAGCGGCGGCGTCCTACCGAAAGGGAGGGGAGGCACGAGGGTTTCCACTTGCGGCAACTCTTTGCCCCGTTTCTCCCCAGCATATGTGGCCAGGCGGGTCGCCCGGCACTGCTGTAACCCCCCTTGGAGGGGGGGGGCGCATCGTGGGGATTTCCTGGCTGGTAAGGCAACACCACCAGTGGCGATCATGCAATAGCCAGGGTAAAGGCACCAACAGGGCTGCCCATCACTATGGACAATTTGGTGGGACAGGCATTCTGCCCCGGGAACACAAGCAGAAGGCGTGCACAGCATTTGGTTACCTATGCGTTCACCACACCCAGGCAGGGTAGCAGTGCACGAGATATAGCACGCGCAGCTCCCCAGAAGTACTGTCCCATGATCACGCCATATAGAGCTCAGTGTGATGCGCCTGCTTGCGCGAACGTGCCCCCGCCTTGGGCTACCACATGCCTCACCTGGGCAGGCAGGTAAATTTTCACCAAAGTATGTAGTTTTGCGACAATGATATACATTACGTCCCACCTGGACCAGACTTTCATGTCCCCGGGCCGGGTCACGCAGGTTGGGACCGGTGCATGACTCAAAGGGGGCTGGCTGGCATGCATGAAGTTCATGCACTAAAGGATGGGAGTGGGCTTTGTTAAATTTTGCCTTGTCATTTCAGGTTGTTTCACTCAGAAGGTTGAAGGGACTGGCCGGCTCGAAAACAGTCAGCAACCACCAGTGAGAACCAGGTATAAAACGTGTTAGGGCGACACGGTGTGTTCAGGTGGGGGGGCCAGGTGCGAGAATTCAGGGTGCAATTATGCGCCGGTCAATTCAGGGCGCGCACGAACTCATGTACTGTTTCACCCTTAGGGACCCGCAAGGGCAGAAGCCACCAGGATGGACCCACTCGGGACCCCGCTACCGCAGGAGGGTTTGTGTGCCGAATTCTTGGCCAAGGCCAATGCGAAAGGACCAGTGTGGGCGCAAGGTTGTATCGAGGCGCGTAGGCAGGAGGATTCGGGCGTCGTAGTCGCCTCCCCACTGGACGACGCGGCGGGACCTTCAACCGGAGAGTTGTGGAGGTCTAAACGTAACCGGAAACAAACCCGCAGACTTCTCGACCGAGGCACCGCGAGCAAAGACGAAACCGTCGCCACCACCTCCCGCCGCACAGGCCCCCGAACCAGCGAGGGCACCAGTGGTGGTGCAGGACTCGGCTGCTGGCCTATCTGACTTGGCCCAAATGGGTAAGGCTATGGACCAAATGCTGGGGCTGATGGCACTTTTTCAAAAACGTTTGGATGATGTGACGGCGGTACCACAAGTATTGCCACTCGCCCCCGCTGCAGCGGCCTGACATCGGTGCTGCAGGTGTGGGCTCAACAAGGGGTGCCGGCTGCCGTGACGTCTGCGGCAGGGTCCACAGCTACCGGTGTGCCGGTCTCAGTATCCGCTGCTCTCGCCGCGACCCCAACGGTAGGGCTGTCTACCCAGTCCAGCGGCACGACACCCCCCAGCACCAGCGCAGCAAACCCAACTGCGGCGACCGGGGTGGTGCCCGCCCAGCCCAGTGCCACGGCATCACACAGCGCCAGCACAATAGGCACAAATGCGACAGCGGAGGTGGTGCAGCCCGGCCCGACCGGGGCCACTCCCGTTCAGGGTGAGATAGTAAAGGTGGCCGCAGGAGGGGTACCGCGACCGGTAGTCACGCAAGCACCCCTGGCCTCAGGCCGTTGTTCATTAGCATGGCAGGTACCGCAGGCAGCGAAAGAAGGGATATGGAGACGAGAGTACATTGATATCTTGACATTACTGATGCATGGAACAGCGGGGGTAGACACTAGAAAGATGGGGGGGAAGGATGATGAGAAGAAGACCAGGTATCAGCGTTGGCCCGAGAAATCATTAGAGAATTGGACAGAGGCATTCAACAACTTAGCTGCAGTAGTAGTACAGAAAGACCCTGACCAAAGTGAGGCCTTGATGGAATACGCTACCACCATCCAGCAGGAAGCAAGACATTCAGGGGGGATGGGTTGGTTCTTCTACGATCAAGATTTTCGCAAGAGAATGGCCATATGCCCTGAGTTAGGGTGGGACCAGAAAGAGATACACCTCTGGATCAAGCACATGTGCAGAACAAAAAGTGACAAGAAAGACACAACATACAAAGCACAGGGTGAGATAGAAAGCAAGAAATGGGAGCAATTTCCTGGACGGCCTTTCAAGCAGTCCTTTCGTGGGGGCCGTGGGAGGGGCCACAAGGCGGGGCAAAAACGTTTCAATTCTGGGACATGCAGACTGTTCAATGGAGGGGTGTACACCTAGGGTAGGGCTTGCAAGTTCACACACAGCTGCAGCAAATGCGGCGCCCAGCATGCAGCATTCTCCGGCACAACCAGTCCAGGTTTGCCCCCCGTCGTCCAGGCTAACAGACCAGACATTCCACGCCAGTGAGTGTGTCAGTACGGGCCGGACCACAATGATGACAAACAACAGGGCCCCACCCACGTCTGATAGGCATGAGCAGCCTTCTGCAAACAGCAAGGGTCCTTCCCCCATCATCATGCAGAACATCCTCCCACTAATCAGGTTATATCCCCTCTTGAAGTAAAAAGCGCTACTAGCTGAAGGTTTCATAGATGGGTTCAGGATACCATACAAAGGTCCACTGGGTTGTAGGGATGCGTTAAACCTCAAATCAGCCATAGAACTGCCGCTAGTAGTCAGTGAGAAGATCAGGAAGGAGTTGGCCCTAGGGAGGGTTGCGGGCCCATTTCCCCCCCCCCCCCTCCTCGAGCACTTTTTGGTCTCACCACTGGGAGTTGTGCCAAAAAAGCAGCCAGGAGCATATCGACTGATACATCACTTGTCCTATCCTGAGGGTAACTCCGTGAACCATTGGCTGGATGAAGGGGCTTGTTCTGTGTCTTACTGTTCACTTGACATGGCTATAGATATGGTGAGGAGGACTGGGAAGGGGCGTGGCTGGCTAAGGCCAACATTGAATCTGCGTTCCGCCTCCTGCCTGTGCATCCATCCACTCAGCACCTGCTAGGTTTTAGGTGGGGAGGCGAATTCTTCTTTGACCGCTGCATGCCGATGGGTTGTGCCGTCTCTTGCGCTTATTTTGAGGCCTTCAGCTCCTTCCTTCAGTGGGCCCTTGCTAGCACACATGGCATATCCCAAGTGACACATTACTTGGATGACTTTCTGTTTTTTGGTAGGGACTCAGGAGTGCGCAGATGGTTTGTGGGCCTTTGAGACGATGGCGGGACACCTCGGGGTGGCCCTTGCCCCGGGTAATACCGAGGGTCCGGCTGAGGTCCTGACTTTTTTGGGCATCGAGCTGGACACCATCAAGGGTGAATCCAGGCTCCCTGCTGATAAGGTCTGCGATTTGAAGCAGGATATTCGGGCTTTATTGGGCAGGGATAAAGCGACCTTGGGGGTTATCCAGAGTCTCTTGGGTAAGCTGAACTTTGCGGCCCGTCATACCAGCAGGCATAGTTTTTTCCCGCAGGTTAGCTAAAGCCACAGCCAATATAAGTAAGAAGCACCATCTGGTACACCTGGGTTCCGGTTTGAAAGCGGAACTAAAAATGTGGGATGAATTTCTGGAGAATTTCAATGGTAAGGTCATTTGGAGGGCCCCTTGGGAGTGCAGCCAGGAACTTTGCCTTTTCTCAGACGCATCAGGTAGGGAAGGTTTTGGTGTTATCTTAGGAGAAGAGTGGTGTGCAATGCGTTGGCCCAATGCATGGCGTAAGAAGGGGATTACTGCAAACATAACCGTCCTTGAGCTCTTTCCCGTTGTAGCGGCATTGCATTTGTGGCCAGAGAGGTTGGGCAAAAGGAATGTGGTGTTCTGATCAGACAACATGGCCGTGGTTCAGGCAATCAATGGGCTATCAGCCACATGCCCCCTTGTTTTGAGTCTACTCAGAGAATTGGTGAGAGCGGGATTGCAGAATAACACAGAGTTTAGGGCGCGACACATTGGAGGTGTGAAGAATGTGGCAGCTGACGCTTTCTCTCGCTTTCAGTGGCTCCGTTTCTGAGAGGCCTGGCTGCGGGAAAAGGCGGCGATGACACCACTATGGCGACTCCTTCGGTGGGGGAGCGATTGAAGAGGATGGGCGAGCGATCCCTGGCTCCTGCAACTCGGAAGAAATATGGCTCCCAGTTGGTCACTTTCAGAACAGTGATAGAGTCTTTAGAAGCAGTGGCATTGGGACTGGATGAACAGGTCGAAACTTTTGTGGTTTGGGCTAAAGAAACGGGCAAGACGCATTCATGGGTGTGTGGCCACCTGGCGGCCCTGAAGCATGATACCAGACTCAACGGGGGTGATGACCCCACTAGCTCATTTAGGGTGAGGGCAGCACTAAGAGGGTGGGCCCGGGACGAGATAAAGTCTTCCGACAGCAGGTCGCCAATAGATTTCCCTTCCTTGCAGCGCATGATAGAAACCCTACCTCTAGTGACCAATTCCCCTTTCGAGGCTAGGCTTTTCACCACCGCTTTCTGCCTGGCTTTCTTTGGTGCCTTTAAGGTGAGTGAGCTCGTAGCCAAAGCAAAAACAGACAGGACAGGGGCAGCACTGGATATATTGGATGTCTGTGCGACAGACGCCCTGGCACTCCGCATCCGCAGATCTAAGACAGACCAGGCAGGCCGGGGCACAACCATAGTGCTTCAGGCTTTAGGGGACCCCAGATACTGCCCTGTCACCACGGTTAGGGAATATTTGAAGATCAGACCGGCCCTCTCAGGGCACTTTCTAATTCATGCAGATGGGGCGCCATTGACCAGGTTCCAGCTGGAACGCATCATGGGGGCAGCTTTGGCCAAATCCGGTCTCTCAGGGAAGGGGAGGAGATTTTCGAGCCACTCCTTCAGGATTGGAGCGGCCACAGCTGCATTCAAGGCAGGGATGGGGCCAGAAGGGGTCAAGAGTGTGGGACGATGGAATTCGAACTGCTTTCAACGATACATCCGCCCCTATAAACCCAGGCTGGGTGGTGTAGATATGTGTACCAGCATTATACTGGGTTTTACGGATTACTGCTTTAATTATGTTCAGAGTATAGACAATTCAATCATGATCTTCCAGTTAATTGTGTGGTGTTCAACTATTGAACCACGTGTGATAAACATACGGCGTCCTCCCCATTTGTTTGAATTTGATTTGTTTTGTTTCCAGCAGGCTGTTGCGTGTGGGTGATGGGACATTCTTATGTTGCCAGGTTGGAACAGTGGGCAGCACTCAAGAATTGGACCCGGGGTTTCGCGCAGACGCAGTTCGTATGGTTGGGCTCCCCAGGAATGAAATGGAGCAACCTGAGGCCCAACCTGAGCAACCTGAGGCCCAGGCTAGAACAACGCCTCACATTAGGGGGGCCTCTACCCAATGTCCTCATTATCCACTTGGGGGGGAACGACTTGGTCACCAAGGGGAGGAGGGCATTGATTCAGGTCATGCAGAAGGACATCGTGGCAATAAGCAACAGGCTGGGAGCGTGCGAGTTATGGTGGTCCAAGATTGTTCCTCGCAGAGAATGGAAGGGGATGAGATCCCCTTTAGCAGTAGAACATTCTCGCAGGAGGGTCAACAGGTCCAGAAGTTCATGGACCGGAGAGGCCTTGGTTTCATTAGGCACGCATTAATACAAGAGAAAACGGAAGGGTACTATGATAAACACGGGGTGCACTTGTCAAAATTAGGAATGGATAAGTTCCTATTGGATGTGCAAGAGGCACTATCAGCTGCAGGATGTCAGTAACTAACTAGGTTGGGGGGCTCTGTCATCGACGGTGGCCTCCTCCACAGCTGTGGCGGAGTTACAGGGTGATCTGGAGGCAGACGGGTACAGTAAGGGTACCTCTGCCACAGACTGGTACAGTAAGGGTACCTCTGCCTGGCACAGTAAGGGTGCCTGGGCCAAGGACCTGGAGCCGCAGGAGGTTCTGGGAAACCGCGACAGCGCCCCGTTAGTCCTTCGGGCGGTCGGGGGGCCTGAACCGACCGGGGGTGTGCCATACCGCTCCGCCCTGAAAGGGGGGGGGCGGGAGTATAAGATAGGATCTACAAGGTGCTGCACCGTCTGAGCATTGACTCACCGTGCTGGCTGGTTCGTTAGGCAGGCGGGACAGCGAGGGGCTGCCTGCTTTGGATCGCCCGTAAGATGACCCACCAAACGTCATACACTTGTTGTATGAAAATAAACCTGCAGCAGTTCTTACCCATAAATACGTGTCCAGTGTATCATTATGGGGCTAGATGTGCATGATGATGGGTGAGAGCGGATGACGGTGTGGGCACTATGCCGCTGCCCGCGTCTCACGCAGGGGGACATTGGCAGGGCAGCTCCCTAGTGGCCATTCGTCGCAGCTCGCCGCAGTGTACCCGGGGCGTGGAGGAAAGGCATGCAGGGCTCCCTGCCCCTCCCCGCGGTCGCCATGATGCGCGGCCAGGAGAGGGCTTACCTGTGGGGGGGCGTGCCATTACTTAAGCCCCGGCTGCCCCAGGCTCTGCCTCTTTTTCGGCTTTCCGCCCGCCTGAGCGCTGCACCCACCCTATCCTCGTACCCAGCGGCTCGACAGGCGGCGCGAAGTGATGGAATGTTTTAACGTTGTCTTTTGTGTTGCAGGGGAAGGTGCAGGGCGATCTGGCGGCAGACGGGTACAGTAAGGGTACCTCTGCGGCAGACTGGTACAGTAAGGGTACCTCTGCCTGGCACAGTAAGGGTGCCTGGGCCAAGGACCTGGAGCCGCAGGAGGTTCCGGGAAACCGCGACGGCGCCCCGTTAGTCCTTCGGGCAGTTGGGGGGCCTGAACCGACCGGGGGTGTGCCATACCGCTCTGCCCTGAAAGGGGGGGCAGGAGTATAAGATAGGATCTACAAGGTGCTGCACCGTCCGAGCATCGACTCACCATGCTAGCTGGCTCGTTAGGCAGGCGGGACAGCGATGGGCTGCCTGCTTTGGATCGCCCGTAAGATGACCCACCAAACGTCATACGCCTGTTGTATGAAAATAAACCTGCAGCAGTTCTTACCCAAAAATACGTGTCCAGTGTATCATTTATGGGGCTAGATGTGCATGATGTTGGGTGGGAGCGGATGACGGTGTGGGCACTATGATGGGAGTTGTAGTCCTGGCAAGAGACGGATTCACACGCTATCGCCCTCACTCATGACTCTGACACCAGAGTGTGATAAACTCCCCTATAGAACGGTCAGAAAAAATGAAAAAGCAGGACAAATTTGGAAAATGAAATACATGTGAAATTGTTATTATAAACATGTATAACACACAGACTAAAACCATCAACACATACCAAGTGGAAAGCCTGTGTTAAATCTGAATTGGTGTTTAGTGCAGCAGTGCTACATCCCAGAGATGTTTTGAGCCATGTAGCTAGCCCTGCCCGTGCGTTACCAACCAGCGAGAGAGTAGCGCGGTTGAGTAAAACGAGTAACCCCTGCAAAAAAACTCATTTGTCGACCACGTTTCTGGAAGCAGAACTACATTAAAAGTCCTCACATACTCCTGCCTGTTATCATTCGTCAACTTAGTGGCCAGACCGCGACATTGCCGCTAAGGATTTTCAGTGACCTTTGATTAAAACTGAGTTTCCATGCGCCCAGCTGGTCTTATAACGTGCCACAGCAAGAGAACAATAAAGCTACACATTCAGACACTAAACCAATAAAGCATCTGATGTCAAGTCTAGCCTAATGCTGACAGGAGGGGAGGATGAGAACACCTCACGCACTGCACTTTTTTAACATCTAAATCAATATCACAACAACAATTTGAAAGCAGGGAACATAAAACCACTGCACTGTGTAGAATCCAAAGCACTACCCCAAGACGTCTGAAGCAATGTGACACTCAAGCTGCAGCCCATGCCATCTCTGTCCAGTCCACCACTGTCCCAGTCTGACCCAGAACACACTCTTTAACTTATGTGACACATTAGACACACCCTAAAAGCAGTTGCCATATCGAACTCCTTCAACCTTTCGTTCCTTGGTGACAGGTTGTTGAGTTACAGTCAGAGCTGCAGACTTTGGAACTGGTGAATCAGGTCCGAATCCCAACGTCCACTTTAACATCCAGTGATTCTTGGCTAATCGCTTAATCTCCCCATGCCCCAAAAAATGAACCTGAACTTGTGTAATGTAACAGATGCTCAGATAAAACGCTCCAATGCCTTTGGGCCGATTTACAGCTGTATAAAACTACAAAATAAAATAAAGAAAGCGTAACTGTTCAAACTGGCAACATCAGTATTTTACTCTACAGCACTCGTCAACTGGCACGCCTTTTAATGCTGCTGAAGCCACCACTCAATGCATGTTATTATTTAATATTTTCCTATATAGCTAAAGCAGGTCTACTCTTTGCTTTCTCTTCAGCGACAGTTAAACTTTGTGGATCTAGAGTCTCACTTTCAGCAGTGCCAAATACCAACCAACCAACCTGACGTCACACAATGACCTAGGTGCCACATGAGGTTGAACGGCAACGGTGGCGCAAGAATGCAGCTATCTTCACGTTTTTTACCTGAAAATTGCAAGATAAGGTGCATTACTAACACTATTAAATGACTGGGAGCTGCTGCATCATATGAGGAGTTTCCGAGAGGCAATGGGAAGGGATCATGGTGGTTTCTGAACCCTTCCCATTGCCTCGCGATATTCCCTTTATTTATTGTACTAATTGTATATCTTGATTTAACTTACATTTGCTATTTTCTATTATGCTTATACTGTTTTTTATCTCCCCGTATTAATTGATTGATTTCTTCATGCAATCATGCTGATTAATATGCATTTTATTTTGTTTCCTTTTAAATGCAATATTTTCTATTGATGTCATTTATGTTTGTTTCTTCACTTTTCAGCCTTTCTGCCTTTTGGTTTATGTTTTCATTATATTCTAATAAAATTCAAACTTAAAAAAAGGAGTTTCCAAGTCCAGTTGGACCATGGAAATGTCTTATTACTTACCGGTAATCTTCATTACCCCGATTAGGGTCCTCCCCGTCCCAGTCCTAACAACGTGAGGCAGTCCTGCCTCCACCCAGCCAATCACAATGCCAGTATTTCTTTACTACATAAGCCCCGCCCACCTACCGCCATGCCTGTTATCAACAAGACTCCGACACAAACACAGCGGGAGGGTGGGAGGGAAGAGGACTGGGACGGGGAGGACCCTAATCGGGGTAATGAAGATTACCGGTAAGTAATAAGACATTACCCCCTCATGGGTCCTCCCCGTCTCAGTCCTAACAACGTGAGGAACTCACAAGCAGAGAACCAAAAAAGAAAACACGCAGGACACCAGGGATCCATGCAGAGTACAAAACTTTAATCAATAAAAGATCAATGAACAACAGCGTTCAAGACGCCAACAGAAAAACTGTCAGCAGAGGCATGTAAAACATCAAGCCGATAATGTCGCACAAATGTGTGATGAGACTGCCAGGTGGCCGCCCTACAAATCTCCTGGATAGAGACCCCCGCCGCCTCAGCCCAGGAAGCAGACACAGAACGCGTCGACCGACCTTGTACATGAGACGGAGGAGGCAAATCCAAAGACTTGTAAGATTGACAGACCGCCAAACGGACCCACCGACTGATCGTGGAAGTGGAAACCTTCTTCCCTTTAGCCACTCCCCCACAGGAGACAAACAGGGCAGGAGAACTCCGGAACCCCAGGGAACGTTGGACGTAAATCTGGAGAGCCCTGCGAACATCCAAAGAAGGGGGAACAAGGGAATCCCCCTCAGCAGGCAAATCAGAAAGAATCACCTCCTGCTGCAAATGAAAACTCGAAGAAACCTTAGGCAGAAAAGCCGGATCAAGCCGCAAAATGACCCGATCCGGAAGGAACTGCAAATAGGGAAACGAAACGAGCAAGGCACCCAACTCACCCAACCTGCGAGCGGAGGTAATGGCCAACAGGAAAGCCACCTTAGCGGACAGCCACAACAAATCTGCCTTCATCAAAGGCTCAAAAGGGGGCAACTGCAGACCACGCAAAACAGTAGGCAAATCCCAAGAAGGAATGAGAACAGGAGAAACCGGCCGACGAAGCCGAAAGCTCCGAAGAAGCCGACTAACCAAAGGAGCAACACCCTCCAAGGAGGCCCCAGGACCCCGACAAGCACGAACCGCCGCCCACTGAGCAGACAACGTGGAAGGGGAAAGGCCTTTCAAAAAACCATCCCGGAGAAACTCCAACACAGAAGTAGGAACCCCCAGTACAGGATCCACCCCATGAGAAGAACACCAAGAAACAAAAGAACCCCAATGGCGCCCATAGCACTTAAGGGTCGAAGGGCGGCGAGACAACTGGATGTCACGAGCCACCACCGAAGAACAACCCAAAGACTCCAAAGTCAACCGCTCAAGAGCCAAGCCGTCAGCTGCAAACGACGAAGACAAGGCAGAGACAGGAGTGGAAACTGAAGAGGAGATGGACACAAAGGAAGCCGGACAAACCGACCCTCCGCCAGCTTCATCAGGAGAGGAAACCAAATGCGGCGAGGCCAGAAAGGAGCAATCAACAGGACCGAAACCTTCTCCATCCGAATCTTCTGCAGCACCCTCGGGAGGAGGGGAATGGGAGGGAATGCATACAGAAGGCCCGAAGGCCAGGGAATCGAAAGAGCATCCACCGCCCAAGCCTGAGGACACAGCACCTCCGAACAAAACCGGGGCAGGAGAGAGTTGTGAGGGGACGCAAAAAGATCGATCCAAGGAGTCCCGAACCGAAGGCAAAGGGACAGGAACAGAGGAAGAGAGAGATGGTACAGAACAGAAGATGGAAGGTCGCGGCTCAAAGCGTCCGCATTAAAATTCAACCGTCCCGGAATGTACACCGCCCTCAAGGCCAACAGATGAGATTCCGCCCAAGCACAAATCATGGAGGCCAACATGTTCAGAGACGCGCACCTGGTCCCCCCCTGACGGTTCAAGTAACAACGAGCCACCTGGTTGTCGGTACGAACCAACAGATTCGCCCCCAGGAGAGGAACCCGAAAGAACTGCACCGCCTCCCAGACAGCCGCCAACTCCCGCCAGTTCGAGGAACGGGTGCTGTCCCCCTGAGACCACCGACCCTTGGCTTCCAAGGACCCCAAAGTGGCCCCCCAACCCCAGAGACTGGCATCCGTCGTCAACAAAAGGGGAGGAGGAAGACAAAACCGCACCCCCTTCTCCAGGTTGGGAGTGCAAAGCCACCAATCCAAGTCCCGAACCAGAGCAGGAGAGAGGGGAATCAGAGTCTCGTAATCCGCCCGGGAGGGGTCCCACCGAGCCAACAGATGAGTCACCAAGGGCTTGAGATGGAGGCGAGCCCACGGAACGACAGCAGTGGTCGCAGCCATCAACCCCTGGACCCGCAACCAAACACGAGCAGGGGCAGAGGGACGACTCAACAGATCCCGCAGCAGAGTCTGTAAGGAAAGGACCCAAACAGGAGGGAGAAACACCGCCCCCAGAGAGGTGTCGAACAGACCCCCGATGAACTGAAGTCTCCGAACAGGATCCAGATGAGACTTGGCCAAATTCACCTTGAACCCCAGCTCCCGGAACAGGGACAACGTAGCCTCCACCGCCAGAAGAGCCTGAGGGAAAGAGGAAGCAGAGACCAAACAATCATCAATATAGGGAAACACGGAGAAACCCTGATGTTGCAAAACCCCCACAGCAGGAGCCAATACCTTGGTAAAAGTCCTGGGAGCAGTGGAGAGGCCGAACGGCAGAACCCGAAACTGGTAATGCATCCCCTGGACCACAAACCTCAGGAACCGCTGACTGGCAGGATGGACCGGAACATGAAAATAGGCGTCCTCCAAGTCCAGGGAAGCCAAAAAATCTCCCTCCTGGATGAGGGGAATGACGGACTGCAACGTGACCATCCGAAAATGATCCAACCTCACCAACTTGTTCAGGGAACGAAGATTCAAAATGGGGCGGAAGGAACCATCGGGCTTTGGAACCAGAAACAGACGGGAATAGAACCCCAGGCCCACTTCCTCCACTGGAACCGGCACCACCGCCCCTTTCTGGAACAACATGGCGACGCCGGACAACATGGCAGACCGCCGCACGGGGTCCCTTGACAATGGGGTAACCAGAAGACAATCCAGAGGGGGAGGGCCTCGGAAGGGAATCCGGTAACCCCACCTGATGACATCCAAGACCCATTGATCGGAGATCAGAGCTGACCAACGGTCCAGAAACAAATGGAGACGAGCCCCCACAGCCGCATAGTCACTTTTGTCCAGCACCAGAGGGAGGCTGCGGCAGCTGCTGCTGCTGTTGCTGATGAGGCCGGGATTTATAATGGAACGCGGCCCCGCGACCACGGGCCCGACCACGAAAGGGCTGAGAGGACAAAACCCCCTGAAACCCCTGCTTCTGGAAAAAAGACCTTTTCTTAGGAGCAGGCTGAAAAGGCTTCAACAACTTCTTCTCCTCCGCAGAGCGCTGCACCATCGAATTCAAGGCATCCCCAAAGAGACGAGGACCCTCAAAAGGCAGTTTATGGACCAAAGACTTCTGAGCAGCATCAAGACGCCATGGCTTAGTCCACAGAGACCTCCTCCCAGCCACCGCCGCCCCAGCAGCCGAGGAGAAAGCCCACAAGGAATCAAAAGTGACATCTGACAGGAATTGCGCCAAAACCTCCATTTGAGCCAACACAGGAGTAGGGTCCCCATGATCCTGAAGACAGTCAAACAGCCTCTCGAAATCCTTGAGCAGGACCTGTGACGCATAGGCTGCATAAGTGCTAGCACGCACCCCAAAGTGAGAAGCGGCATAAGAACGCTTGAGTGCAGATTCCACCTTACGCTCCACCGGATCAGACAGGGAAGCCTCCTCCGAAGATAAAGAGGAAGAGGAGGAAGCCATAGAAGACAAAAGAGAATTGACCTTCGGAATCGCAGGAAACTGGGAATCAAAGTCCGCCAGGCGATATCGCTTCCCCAGGAATCGCGGAATACCTTGCTTATCCACCTCCAGCCACTCTTTCGTGAGGATATCCTTCAGGACATCATGGAAGGGGAGGTCATCCACCACAGAGGAACTATACTGTGCGTAAAACCCATCTTCAGACAGGGTTTTAGGGTCAAACCCAAGCACCTCTCGAATATGCACCAGCATGTCCGAAAAAACCTTGCCCTGGATGTACTTTCCCTTAGGGGAATTGTCCAGTTCATCCTCATCATCCTTAGCCCGCTTAGCCGCAGGCTCAAGCAGCGCAGACTGGACCGCAGAATCAATCAAGTCACGCAAATCAGCTCTAGAAATCTGCAAGACGTCGTCCTCCTGTAGATCCTGAACATTATGCTGCTTGGAAAAAGCCTTAGCCGGCACAGGAGAAGAAGCCCCCTCACTCATGGTGACAAAAACCCAGAAGCAACCAAACAGGAAATCACCACAACAAAGGAAGTGCCCAGCAACCTCCAATAAATACTGCCCCCAATCAACCAATCACGCACAGGTGTGTTGAAGAATGAAATAAAAGAGGGCAGCCCTGACGTCTCCACCCACAGCCACAAGTCAAAAAGAGAATGGCCGCGGGGGCCAGACGCTGCGATAGTGCAGCAGCGCCGGAACGACCCGAGGACAGGACACCATTAAAACTCCCCGCCCCAGCCCAGCACATGAGCGGGGAGCGTACCTGACCCCCAGAACAGGAGCCCGGCCGACCGGAAACCGGAGCGGCCGAGCCGTGCAATACAACATGAAAACAACAGTTTCAATGAAAACACAGATGAAATACTCACGGAACCGCCACCAAGGGAAACTGGATCCAGGGACCGGAACCGGGAGTACCAGCGTTCCGACAGCCGTCGGAGCAGAAAAAAAACAGGCATGGCGGTAGGTGGGCGGGGCTTATGTAGTAAAGAAATACTGGCGTTGTGATTGGCTGGGTGGAGGCAGGACTGCCTCACGTTGTTAGGACTGGGACGGGGAGGACCCATGAGGGGGTAATGCCGCTAGTAGAATTCAGAAGGCAGAATATTCCACAAAAAGACTCCCCCAGACCATACAAGAAGCTCTAGCTGCAGGCAGGAGCGCGGGACTTTGTGTTTTTTACTGGTGCGACAGAGGAGGACTGCCTGTGTTATGATGTTTTTTTTACCTGTGTGGCACACGTCTTCTATTCGCGTATATTAAGAGGAAAGGTTGGCTGGGTCATATTTTAATGGTTGTTCTGTGGTGTCTGAAGCGGTTTCCCGCGCAGGTGATAAAAATCATGCACCACGTTTTCCAGACAATGGGTGCCTTTAGCCACTGCTGCACGTGGAGTTCTACGATGGTTGCTTTTACTGACATATAATTACTAATCTTGGGTTCTGAGTATTTTACTACTCGCCGCAAAAAGCACTTCAATGCCTCTTCAGGGAGTCCTAAGCGCCATATAAATACATTTACAATTACAATATATGAAAGTAACCGCTGCGCTTGATGAATTATGGCTACAGGTATTTAACATATATATTTATAGCAATGTGTATATCTTTTCCATTTCAAGCGTTAGTAAGTAGCACATGAAGGCAAGTCATGCACAATTAGAGGTGTTAAAGTCGCGGCTCACAAAACTCGTGGAAGGGACGGCATGGGGGTTACCGCCGGGTGGGGGGGTGGGAGGGTGGGACGTTAAAATAAAATTAATTGAAAACTTACCTGACTGGTCGGGGTCCAGCGCCACCTCTGCTCCTGGGCCAGGTTTCGCGCCGCCTCTGCTGCTCCTCAGGAACAGCAAAACACACAAGATGATGGACGGAATGTTGCACAATGGCAAAACATTCACCCCCAGTCACAGATCTGGGTTTAATCCATCGTTATTTTGCTCACCAAGCCACCCCAGTTCAGACATGGCCATATACAAATCAGTCTTGACCCTGTGCCTCATGGGAACAGTCCAGCCCGAACTGCCAAGCCATGTCTTTCCTGGACCGGAATCAAGCATCCTAGGACCGGTTTCTGGCTATCAGCCGTCTTCAGCCAGGATAGCTTGACTCCAGTGGCATAGTGAGCACGGCACCCACGTCTGGGCATACCTTTCCCACATAGGGTGAAGGGTATGCCATTGTGCAACATTACGTCCATCAATTGTTGTTTTTGCGCTCCTCAGGAACAGGCGTGCTGCTTCCTCTTCCCCTGTAAGCCAATCACAACGCTGCAATGGCAACGTAGTGATTGGTGCGGAGTTGTAGGCAGTGCCCAACCGGGCACCTGTCGGGCGGCCATTTTCTATATGTAGGCGGGATGCAGCCTACATAGATAAATTGTAGAGTGTGCATGACTGCTGGGGCCGACCAAACAATCAGGGCACTCAGAGTGGTGCAAACCACTCCTCCCCGACCCACCCACCCCCAACCAGGCATACCCTCCCGCACGCCCCCAACCAGGCAAACCCCTGCCTCCTGCTTTCTCGCAGCACGAGAAGCAGAACATTAAATGGTATTTAAAATACCATTATATTTTGTGCTCTCACACTGCGAGAAAACAGTGGGGCAACGCTCCTACGCCCTAATGGAGTGGCCACCACTGGCATTAGAGTGCTTCCAACAGAATCAGACGAGGTTTCATATTTTGGGGCATGTTCACAAGAAAATGTCAGAGTGCGGAGCTGTGCCAAACTTAGCTGCACTGTGTTCTGATATTTTCAAAACACAGGGATGCACCATATTCACAAGAATGCAGCGCACCCCTGTATTTCCCCTAGCACTGGCACAAAAAAGCTGCCTAGTGCCAGCACAGGCACCCTGCCACCATGTAGCAAGAGCGCCTGCACTGCAGGGACGATTGTTTATGTGCAGGAAGGGATACCTTCTATAATGGTGATTTGCATTACACTCATGGAAAGAGCTCAAAACAAAGAGAAATTAAATATTTCTCCCCATTGTGCCATTCAAGCACCTGGTATTCCATTGTGTTAGTTTTTGGTGCTGCCTCAGCTTTGTAAATCTGGGGCAGCGTCAAAAAGTAATGGGTGTTGCGGTGGAACGCCCACCGCAACACCCATTACAATTCCCCTTTGCAGCAGAGGACTGCGGCGGAAGGGGCATATTTACAAGGTGGTGTTAAGCCACACAAAGTGGCTTAGTGCCAGCCTGTAAATATGGAAAATGGTGCTGCACCACCGGAACGTCAAAAAATGTGACGCTCCGGTGGCGCTTAGGGATTGTAAATATGCCCCTTTGTTTTCTTTTCTGGCGCAGGAAGGTTAAGTGGTTCACCCAAAATCCCAAGATGTTGAACCTAAGTCGGCAATTAGGACCTGCTTTCCCATGTTCCAAAGACAGCAACTCTAGCCACTCAGCCATGTCCATTGAACTCTAGCAATAGGGGTGAGATTGGTGTTATCCATGCCAGTTCTGTTATTGATATCTCTGCAGCAATTATCAATAGATACCAGATAGGAGTTCATATTACGGGGAGTATGAAGCTCCAAAGATTTTCTCTCCCGAAGCTTGATAAAATTCGAATAAATAATGTGCTGGCTACCAGTAGCTCAAAATGCTGTCCATTTAGAACAATGACATTTCTGCCCAAATTATAGGTTGTTGGAAGAAAAAAAATCCAGTTTACATAGAAAAGCGAGTCCAGGGTATAAACATAGAAAAAACAGGAAACATTTCTAGCTATGGGTAGAACAATAAGCAAATTGAGGCAAACTTTGTTTGCAGCGCTTACTCCTCCTGGTGGTCACTTGGCGCACACTTGAGCCACATTCAATCGTTCACCTAGCTCAGACTTGATGCCCTTTTAATAGTTGTCTTCTCTCACGAAGGGTCACAGATAGAGCTGCAGAGGTGGTGAATCCCCCGGGCTCATGAATACTTTAATGTGTCAGTTTGAGAATCTCTTCTGGTCAGAGCCGGATAGGGTTAATGCCTGGGGTATTTTGAGTTCAGGCTCGCATCCCACAGCAAGTGTCCATACTTAGGCTGACACTTGGCCAAGGTGCGGGTTTAATGGGTGACAGATGTAACTACTGAGGGCAATTACAAACTTCTAGCTACATTCAGTACAGCACCTCTGATGTTTAATATACAGGCACCAGTCGGTTCTGGATCCCATTTTTGCAAATGACCTTTATGCCCCTTAACTGATTAATGCCCCAGATCATTATAACTCATTTGGCCTCAGAGTAATACGTCCTACAAATATTCAATCTTTGATCTGTTTCAAGAAGGGTCATCACCAGAGGTGAGCTCCGAGATCAGACAGGTGGGTCATTCAGAATGATTCTATGTTTGAAATTCTTTTTGAAACCCAAACCTACTTAATGACTTCACTAAATTCTCTTACAATATCGCCACCTTCACTGACCTTGTCCACTAGTAAGACCATATTATGAGAATTGGGATTAGGCCTGATCCCCAAGTCTCGCTGCTGTTACCACTCCAAAATATTATCCCTACATTTGTCCACATAAACCTTTCCCAGTGTTTCTCCCCCTTTTAAATTGATGTTCATTATGAAGTAATGGTGCCAGTTTTGTGAATGTTCATATCCCCACAGCCACACAGATTAATGTCAGGAGGAGACAACACTAGTTGTGTGACACCAAACATCTCTTCCCAGTTGTTGTCACCAATTAGCGTAAAAGGGAAGCCTGAATCAGCCCAAACCACCACAGTCTTTCAACCTACTTCAATTTCACATTCCGGCATAGATAGGCAACCTCTATTTAAAAGACCATCAATTTTACTCACCACATTGCTCCTGGAGGAACTCAGATGCAATATTAGTTTCTGGCTAACCTCCAGAGTATCCATAATATGTTGCAGTTGGCATTCTCACACATTCGAGCAAAATTACCTCACGTGCAGCAGTTTCCACAAGCAGAATTGTCA
The DNA here is from genome assembly GCF_964261635.1 of Lissotriton helveticus. Taxonomy (NCBI): domain Eukaryota; kingdom Metazoa; phylum Chordata; class Amphibia; order Caudata; family Salamandridae; genus Lissotriton; species Lissotriton helveticus. Next base: position 1,178,785,545 of record NC_136061.1, read on the forward strand.
GTATAACAATTGGAACTGTTTGAAACATGCCCACGTCTGCCAAACTTGTAAGATCTAACTTTGTAATCCTTTATAGCACTCATATTTCTTTGGAAGTGATCTCAAACTACTTTCAGTACAGTCAACTTGTTCTCCTCACACTTATCCTCGGCCAGCCCCAACCCACCATTCTCTCAACCATACTGTGCATCTCCTTGACCCAACAGGAAGTGTGTTTTATCCCCTCTACAGTGTCAACAGCATCTTTGAAAGGTGTTATTTTAGCTAGGAGTTTCTCCTGTGCTCTTGGATTCAATCATTGTTACAACCCACCAGTTGGTCATTAATGAGAGAATCTAGAAGGTCTCCAAATTTGCAGGTATGCACCAGACTTTTGAAAGAAGCAACATAATTTCCCATTTTTCCTTCTTTGGCTTGTACCCTAGTGAAAAATGTCTCCATGACTACATTATTGTGGTGATTGACATTTCATCAACATCTTTAGAATCACCCTTCCCATTGCCTGTGGTAAGTTCGTCAAGGCTGTCATGGATGTTCCTTCCCTTGAAAAGGCGTTTGACTCGGTGGAGTGGCCCTATCTCCTCCGGGTCCTCGAGAAGTATGACCTGGGCGATGCCTATGTCCAGATGGTGGGGCTCCTCTACCAGGCGCCCGAGGTACGAGTCCGGACTGGGCGATTGTTCTCTGACAGAATAAGGATTGGGAGAGGCACCAGGCAGGGTTGTCCCCTCTCCCCCCTGTTATTCGCCCTCGTGATGGAGCCATTGGCAGAACTGCTCCGGGCCTCCGGCGTCACCTGGGGTATCCCACTGGCAGACGGCACCCACTCGGTGTCTCTGTATGCCGACGACTTACTGTTATATATCAGGGACCTCGCCCATATACCCGCGGCAATCACGGACATCTTTCAGGTGTTCGGGGACATGTCAGGGCTCCGCGTCAACTGGGCTAAATCAGGAGTTTATGCGTTCAGTGACTCAATGCCACAATGCGATGTGCGCATGATGGGAGAGACGCTCCGATGGCACCCAACGGTATTCAGGTACCTGGGGATCCTCATATATCGGGACCCCATTGATCTCCTGGAGGGCAACCTAGTGAGAGCCATATCCTCGCTGTCATCCCAGGTCATGTTCTGGAACTCCCTCCCACTGAATGTGCCAGCCCGAGTGGCGCTGACGAAGATGATAATGCTCCCCCGGCTCCTCTATTTTTATGCTAACCTACCAGTGTATGTACCAACGCGCATATTCAAGGGGTTGGAAGCCCTCACAAGGCGCCTTATTTGGAATAAAGGACGCCCCCGGGTAGCATTGAGGACCCTCTACGCAGCCTCGGAATCTGGTGGCTTAGCGGCTCCCAATCAGGAACTATATTACCTGGCGGCCCAGCTACAATGGGTTACCTATTGGCTGAGTGGTAAGAACCTGATGGATACGGCCACGGAAGACACTACCCTGTCCCCCACACAAGTGCTGACGCTCTTCCACCCCCTGATGCGGGGCCGGCCCCCCAAACAGGCAGTGCTTTATGCGGAGCCTCAGACTCACCAAGAACACGGTGCCCTATGCCCCGAACCTGCCTCTGCAGGGGACCCCCTTGGGAACTGGCGCGCTGTCCTCCTCTGAGCTACGCAGTTGGACTGCGGCAGACTTAGACGGCCTGGGAGACCTGTATAGCGATGGGGAGTTACTGTCCTTCGAGACTCTGGCCACTGACACCGGTCTACCGGCGGGCCAATTTCTGACGCATGCCAGGCTTCTTCGTGCGCTGACGGGGGCATGGGGAGACCTGACCCACGAGCCGACCACGCATATGCTCATTCAGTACCTACATGTGATGGGCGATGGCTCCCATATAGTGCACAGGCTGGCACAGGCACTAAACTGTCATACTCAATTCTCCTCCCAACGACTGAGGGAGAAGTGGACGGCCGACCGGGGTAGTGAATGGACAGACAAACAGTGGGCAGCGGTATTGGCAGGCGCCAGAAACGTTCCTCGCAACGCGAAGTTTAAGATCATCCAGTATTACATAATACACCGAGCATACTTATCCCCAGACAAACTGAACCGCTACTTTGGACTCACCTCGTCAGCGTGCCCCAGGTGCGGTCTCCCGAACTCGGACATCCTACACGCGCTCTGGAGTTGCCCTCACCTCACCTTGTACTGGTCGGCAGTCGCTGACACATTGACGGCGGCCACGGGCGATACCCTCCCCAAGACGTGGGAAGCATGCCTGCTGGGACTCTACAAAAGAACCAAGCAGACCAAACTACAGGCACGTTTCTGGGACCTGGGGCTCATTACGGCTAAGCGACTCATCACGAAACGATGGAAGAATGACACCCCCCCGCGCCCTGCAGACTGGCGTCGCTCATTTGACAACTGGGCTTGCACAGAGAGCGTGTCTCTACACAGGGAGGAGACGGCGGGCCTCCGTATGTACCCGATTGCCCAAGACTGGGACGCTACTCCGACCGCATACCATCGGACATGCACCCAGGCTGGTATAACGTAACCGCCTCGACACGGAGCAGTGGGGGAACAGTCGTCCGCCGCCCCAGCGTGACGCTCCCCCCACTCCCCCTCCCCCCCCTCCCCCGGCCACTAAGGTACTACCCGACTAGGTCTACTTGCTATCAACCCCTCCCCTCCCCTCCCGCCATACGGCCACAGCAACCCTACATCCACAGCCGTCCCCACCCCCACACAGTCCAGATAGGGCGTACCATGCGCCGCTAGGGTCACTGATACACTACTGTACACGCTAATACTAGTCCAACTGTTGTTGAAGTGTTCCTCCCTCCTTTCTTTTTTCCTTTTCTTTTTTATTTCCTTTTTTCATTATTTCCCTGTTGTATCTCTTGGTTGACAGTGAGTTCGTTTCTGCTGTACTCACAATGATGTTCATTTTCCCCTCCCTGTTTACCCTTCACACAATGTTTATTGCACACTGCCACGATCAGGAGACTGTAGCCCAGCGATCCATATGGCACTATGGGATATGACTCCTGTCTTTGACCTCATCCGTGCCAACCAGGGAACACGGCCTAGAACAATCGCTGTTGGCTTTTATGACCACCTTGGTCCTTTTGCAGTGACACATGCTACAGGCACTGCAACCCGAGACTTTTCCTGGCACTGATAATTGCGAACTAATGCACCTCCCCTGGCTACTGTTTATTTTCACTTATGTATGACCGACATGTCGAAACAAGTTACTGGCTGAGTAAAGTTTGTAGTTTTTATGACATTGTATGATCATTTGGTTTGTTACTTGTGAAACTAAATAAAATTTGGGACCATTGGTCTTTTAAAAAAAAAAAAATGGATGTTCCTTCCCTCGTTGCCAAGATGGTGAAGAAGCATTCCCTGTTTCCATGCTGGTGAAAACGTCTTCCCTCCAAACGCTATTAAAAGGATTCAAAGTGGAGAGATTAAACAGGCTGTATGCAATCACCGGTTTCTTGGTTACTGGTAAGAGGACAAATGAATATATTTAAAGGGGCTATAAATTGACAATTAAAAGGGACATTAAAGGACAAGTAATAAAGACACCATTAAAACACTTGCCTTGTGAGAGCTTGAAGTCCAGCAGGTGGGCAGGCATTAGGCTTGGGGCCTCAATGACGTAGGTGTGGAGGTAGCCAGCAGTAGGCCGGTGCGGCGTGAGCCTTGTAGAGGGGCCAGCATGCCCTCACACTCAGCATCGTGCCCCTACACTTATACCTCCACCTATATCCTCTTCAGTGCAAGGTGTTAGCCTCTTTGAACCTGTCACCGTGTCTGGGAACCATAGACAGGCAGACTGGCAGTAATTTGATGGTTTTGAGGCCTTTGTGGGAGCCCTGTTGGATTTAAGCACCGGGCATATGATCTGCTGTCCAATCATCCTGGCCTCCCTCAGCTAGCATTCATCTGCCCATCTATCCAGAAAGTAACCCAGCTGCATACACGTGCTCCTCCATAGCTGCACTAATTCAGGAGGTGAGGCTGCGCAGTAAGGGATAATCTGACTCTCCAGTCAGATCCGAAGGAGCTGTGAAACCCCCTGAGTTTGGTCCAAAAGTGCAAACTCTCCAGAAAGGGTTAGATGGAAGCAGCCACCAAGCAAAAAGGCTCTGGCCGGTGAATTAATGGATGACTGGTCATCACAACTCTTACATTCAGATCTAGTCACTTCTGCCTGCCCCAGAATAGTGTCTACGGTGGAATGGTGCACGGGTCCTGACCTATCTCCATCTCAGGCTCACTTCTCTACAAATAACTCAATTAAGCAATATTTTTATGAGGCAATAGACACAGTCACAAAAAGATATTCTAGACACAGTATCTAAAGATATTTGCCTGGTTAATTCAGAGTGTTCCATCAGCAGTCTGCATAGCACATCTCAGGTAGCCACAAGAAAGCCAAGCAAAGAAACTGCCTGCACAGGGCTCCTCACCAAGCACAGAACACACTCATGGCCCAGCTTAAGATAGTGTGAGTCATTTATTGATCTGACAACAGACTCTTCTCCACAGCTTGCTCCCCTCATATTCGAAGACCTTTGTACAGGAGGGCAGGTGCAAATGCTAAAAGCACTGCCTAATGCTAGCCCCAGCTCTACCCTTAAAATAGGTAACTTCCCAGTTTCCATAAGGGTAATCTCAAGCTCAATATGATACAGATGACTGCACACGTTTATCGATCCTTGGATTGGTCCCTGAAGCCGATGAGCCCCATGGCCTTGCTACCTCAAACAAGTGAATCCCCCTAAACCAAAATCCCACTTGTTCATTACCCAGAAGGGAGAGCTTCAGTGACCAGGAACTGGGAATCTTGATGGATTGTTTTTTTTCTAACATTGAGGCTTAAATAGTTGATAAACTGGGGCAAACCCCGTTAGTGAAGCGGGGTACAGCAGAAAAAAATGCCTAGCCAGCTTTGATCCCGCAGGCCACACCGCTTGCCAGAGAGATGGTAGCAATAAGAGCCACGCGGGACATTATAGCCAGGTGCCTACTCTGGCATTCATGTAAAATGGAACTGCAATTAGATCTGATCCATTAATTGGCAACTCAACTTGCAGAAATTGGTTCCAAACTTAATCTCCTGGAAACAGACGTAAAATCCTTGTGAAGCCTTGTGAAGGATAAACCCTGCCCATGGTCTCCAATCTTTAACAAGTTGAATACACTAAAAGAGATACTGGGGAATTTGGTTGGTACCATTAAGGCCTCTACAACTCATAAAGCAACCCAGCCTCAGTTATTACATGCTACTGTGGTGGAGGATGTCTATCAAATTAGCCAAGGTATAATCAAACCTGTCATTACCCTGGCAGTTTCTCAACAACCATCTGACATCCAGGATCAGGTGGCCTGTTCTTCTTCCAACAGGCCAATGAATTGACAAGGGGAGCTTCTGGCGAGGACCACTCAAGTGTGTGATGTGGCGGATAATGCAAGAGGGTTTCAAGCGATATCAGAAACCAGAAATCCACCTAACCCCCTCTCATCTTCCTGTCTGACAAGTAGGGCAAAAAAAGGTTAAAAAGGACAAAAAAGCAGCACCTGTTTCAAAGAACTGCCTCCCAAGTTACATAGAAGTAATAAAGTACAAGATCTCACAAATTCTGGAAATCTCTTTGCAATCTTTGCCCCTCCAACACAGACAATACCTCAACCCCCATTCCCCATCCACACATCCATCGTAGTCCCCCAAGGCCGTATGAAGTTATGCCTTTACTTTAAATCAATAGATCAATAGGCAGCAAAGCTTCAAGTTGGAATTTGTAGCAGGTTTATTATACAGCACGCAGATCAGAGTCCTCACCCACAGGGAAGCTGCAACCAACTGTCCAACTTCAATATTCAACATTCTCCCTGCAGATGCTTACATTCTAGATTCCTACATCATCTCCTAGCAACAAGGTCTTAAGGAGATGCTTACTTTAGAACACCACATCATCTCCCCCCCTAACACCATCAAATGACGAGAAAAAGAAGTTACAAAAATCAAACATACCATTAAGTAATAGAGGTGCATCAAAACATACAACGAGACTAAATAAATTAGCGAACACAATCTTGCAAATGAAGAGGAATCCCCTTCATGCAAAGAGACTTCCTCCCTTCTTCTTGTGAAACAGGAACATCCGCACAATTAGCTTCTTGTGGTTGGCATTTAGCAATTCTGTTTAGATTCCATATCCTATGGTCATTGGTTTTGACTGCATTGTTAAACAACTTAATGATCTTTATGGGTTGTCCAAACTTGGACTTACTCACACCCTTTCTAGGTAACTTGACTCTGACCCAGTCACCAACTCCCAGAACTGTGCTTTTCACCGCTTTCCTCTCATCAAGCAACTCTTTCCTCTTTTCCATCTCCCTCATCTCCCTTTCCTTCCATCCACCTGTACAATCCACACCACCATCTGCTTCCTTACTTCTAGAAGCAACCCACAATGTAATAACCTCTGTGTTGGCTGCTCTTCCTCTGAACAACCAAAAAGGGGCTACCCCGTAGAAGAGTATGGGGTAAACCTGTACTTTCGTATCTTTTTTTTACAGCCTCTTCCCAGTCATTACCAGAGACCACAGCCAATTGCCTAGCTTCCCTAAGAACCTTTATGAACCTCTCCACCACACCATTGTATTCAGGATGATACAAAGCTGCCTTGCTATGCTTGATGCCTTTCTCCTTTAAAAAATCTTCTACTACTCGAGAAGTGAACTGAGCCCCATTGTTTGATAAAAAAGACATGGGAAAGCCTTCTCTTTAAAAGAGATCCTCCAAATAGTTTATTACTGCTTCTGATTCCACAGAGTTGACTATCTTTACCTCTGGCTACCTTGAGAACATGTCCAGACAGACTAAAACATAACGATCCTGAAGACTTCAACTTGACCAGACCTAAAATGTCTATTGCTATGTCCACCCACGGGCCAATAGCTTGCTCTCTTGTCACCATGGGTTGTGTCCTGCACTTCAGAATTTTGTCACAACAAGCACATTGAGAACAATCATGCACAACTCTCTCTATGTGCACATTCATAGCTGGACACCAGTATTCCTCTCTGATCCTCTCCTTGGATTTAGCAATTCCCATGTGACTTGTGTGAGTATTAGCCACAAGTTTGCTTTTCAAACTCTCAGGAACAACCAATTTATTGCCACGCATTAGCAAACCAATCATTACAGCCAAATCATTGTTGACATGCCAAAATCCTTTGAGATCCTCCTCACAATCCCGTTTCTCTCCCCATCCACTTTGTACCTTAGCCATCACCTGTTGCATAGTTTGATAGTTATCTAGGATACCATTCCACAAAGCATCAGAGATTAACCCATCACTAATCATACAGACGTTTACCTCCTCATCAAATTCTTCTCCTGCAAAAACATCACAATTCACACACAAATCAGCACTCTCCGTAGTTCCACACAGCCTGGAAATACAGTCTGCCAAAATCTTTTTAGAACCAGGTAAGTATGAGACCTTAAACTCGAATTCTTGCAAGGCTACCACCCACTTTCTTGTCCTATAAGAAACAAAATCAACACCTTCCTTACCGAAAACTTCTTTTAAAGGCTTGTGATCAGAAATTACTTCAAAGCACTAACCCCACAAGAATGTTTTTAGTTTGTGTATTGCCCAGTAAACATCAAGCACCACTTTCTCCACCACTGAGTAATTGCATTCAGCTCCCCTCAAAAGTATGGATATGAACAAAATGGTTTTCTCAGAACCTTCCACACACTGCACCTAGGGCCAGATGTAGGTGGCCAATTACCGGTCGGTAACGGCCGAATTCGGCCGTTACCGACCGGTAATTGGAATTTGAGATGTAGGGCCCTTAATTTTACAGAATCGGTAAATTTACCGATCGGTAAATTTACCAATTCTGTAAAATACCGAATCGGTATTTATACCGATTCGGTAAATTTGAGATGTAGGTGGGACTCTTTTGAGTCCCACAAGCCTTACCGATTCCGTATTTTACCATCAAATCCAATTTGATGGTAAAATACCGATTCCGGTGTGCATGCACATGTGTGCATGCACACCTCTGCCATATGACAGGCAGACCTGCCCTTGGGGCATGTATGCCTGCCACATGGCACCCGAGCCTGTTTTGGGGGGGCCAGAGGGTGTCAAAGTGACACCCCCTGCACCCTTGTGAAATTCGGTATTTACCGATTCGGTAAATACCGAATCGGTAATGCCCATTCATTCCTATGGGCTTCAAAGCCCATAGGAATGAATGGGCATTACCGATCGGTATTTACCGAATCGGTAAATACCGTTTTTCTCCGATTCGGTATTCCAGCACATCTGGAATACCTACATACCCCCCCTCTGATTTACCGATTCTTAATTACCGAATCGGTAAAATTCGGTAATTATGAATCGGTAAATCAATCCTACCTACATCTGGCCCTAAATCCCTTAGAACTCGGGTCAGTCATCACATATGAGACCTTGGAGGGATCATAACTAGCCAAATTAGGAGCCTCATTCAAATGTTTCTTAATCACATCAAACTCTACATTACATGCTTGACCCCACGCAAACTCACATCTTTTTTAATGAATCCAATGCATTCAGTTTTCTGTGCAAAGTTAGGAACACACATATTGTTAAATTCCGCCATCCCCAAAAATGTCACCAATTCTTCTTTATTCTTAGGATAATTCCGAATGGAAATGGCGTCTACCAACAAAGGTTTAGGCATTACCAACAAAGGTTTAGGCTTGATTCCCGACCCAGAGAGCAAGTGGCCTAAATATATAATCTCTCCAACATCAAATTAGCATTTTTCCACCCTTAGAGTGAGGCCAGAAACAAGCAGTCAGTCTCTCATTATGCTCCTTTAGATCAACTCTATAAACCCGTACATCGTCTTGATATACCTTAATTCCATCAATACCTTTGAGAACACTTTCCGTCACCCGTTGGAAGACAGAACCTGCGGAGATGATTCCAAAAGGCATTCTGAGGAATTTGAAGGTTCAGAATAGTGTGATGAGAGTTGTAAGGCCCTGAGATGTCGGATTAATTTTGACCTCATGATAAGCTGAAGAAAGATCCGATGTAGAAAAGTTTTTTGCTCCACCCAGTGAAGACTACATTTCGGTAATGTTTGGGATTGGGTAATGATCAACAACCACGGCCTCGTTCAGCTCCCTCAAATCAATGCATAGCCTAGCCTCACTGCTGGCTTTGCGCGCCATGACAACAGGAGGAATCCAAAAGAACAATTGACGGGTAGAATGCAGAACAATGTCATACATTCACCCCAGTACAGAGATCTGGGCCTAAATCCATCGATTTGTTTTGCTCACTGTTAGACCTGGCACCATTGGCGTGGGTCTCCCTTCCATTTTTGCTGTTGCCTCATGCATATTTGCTGGTGTTAGATGCTTTGGGCACTGTGCCACTGCTGTCCTGTGCCACAGTGCGAGTGCTCCCTACTGTAAATTGTTATATTAATCAGTGGATCCATGTTTGGCTATTTGGTTTACTTGTCAGACCCTAGTCTAGTGCACTAAGTGTGCCCGGGGCTGGTAATCTAAATGCTGCTATGGGCTTGCAGCACTGGTTGTGCCACCCACCGAAGCAGCCTTGTAAAATATGTCTAAGGTCTGCCATTGCGGAGCCTGCGTGCAGTCTGGTACTGTCATGATGACTGGGCAAGTGCACCCACTTGCAAGTCCCTAAACCTTCCATTTTCTTCATATCAGACACCCCTATGGTAGGCCCAAAGGCAGGGTGCATTGTAAGTATAAGGTAGGACATGCCCTGGTGTGTTTGGCATGTCCTAATAGTGATTTACAGCAATTTGCGTGTTTCACTATTGCAAGGCTACCTGTTCTCCATAGGCCAGAATAGGCAGTTAAATTATTACATTTTTATAATCCTAACTGACTCAGAGAACATGGTAGAAATTCGAGTTTAATATGCCTGGACTCAGAAGGATTAAAATGCATATTTTAGTGAAGTTGGTTTTAACATTCTGTGTGTGAAAATACCACTTTTAGAAAGTCAGTATTTTCTTGTCTAACTATCCAAAGCCTGCTTCTGCTAGGTTGTGTATTCTCCTCTCTGGTTTTGTGAGTGACAGGGCTGGGGGATTCCAAGATACAGGATGAGTCAGCCCAGTGGTGAATAGAGAGATCTGCATCTAGATGGGAGGGAGGAGTTGCACCTGAGCCTTGAATAGAGCTGTGCCTGCCTTCCACAATGCTGGCTCCACCTCCTAGGGTGAGGCTGATGTCTCTGCCCTGCTCACTTAAAAAAGAGAAGGAAGCCTGTCAACAAAGTGCTGCAGGGCTGTACCTGCCTTCCACAATGCTGGATCCACCTCCTGTGGGGTGTCTGATGTTTCTGCCCTGCACTGTGAAAGGAAATGAGAAGTCTGGTAAACAGAGTGCTTCAGAAATGGTTCGGATTGGGCAAAGGCCCCTCTCCCCTCAGAGAACTAAGGATTTTGGGATATAAATATTGGGACCCTGATCCCATGAAATTAGATCACTTTTGGACTACAAGAAGAAACCTTTACTGAGGAAAGGAACCTGAAGAAACTGAGGAGAGACTATTCCCAAGCTGAAGTGCTGCTTGGGGGATTGGCCTGCAGTGGTTGCCTTACTGCCAAAGGAAGGAGAAAGGAACTTTGTGTACTTTGCTTTCAACTTGTGAAGGATTTCCAAGGGCTTGGAAAAGAGCTTGCCTCCTGCTGAAGTCTTAGGGACAACAGACTTCAACCCCCAGCTCCCCAGAGTTCTTTGGCAGTGCCTGCTGCTGTTTTGGGCCTTCTGAGGAACTGAGTGTCGCAAGGAGCTGGAAGCGCGCCTCAGCGAGGAAGAAGCGTGTCGCTGCCGTCGCAAGTCCAAGGGAGGGTGTTGCCGCTGTAGCTGTCATATTGCACTGCATCGAAAGCAGTGTCTCTTAACGAGGAAGAAGTGTGTTGCCGTCGCTGCCGTCGCATCTTGAATGTCGGCGCTGTAGCTGTTGTATTGCACTGCATCGAAGAAAGCGCCAAGGGATCCTCCGGAGAAGCGCGCCACCGTCTGAGCTGCTGCTGTCGCATCGTGAATGTCGGCGCTGTAGTTGTCGCATTGTGCGGAAGCTTCTTGCAAACGTCGGAGAAGAGTGTCGCAGCTGAAGCTGTTGCAGCCGCATCCCTGAACAAGGGTGTCGCCGCTGCAGTCCTGTCTTTATTTCTTTGCACCGGAACTTTGCCGCATTTCCATCGCTGCGACATTACTTGTTGTGGAAGCCCAACGCATTGTAAGGTACATTGACGCAAAGTGTCGCATCTTAAGAACTGAACTAAACTAAGCTAAAACTGCCATCTTAAAGTAACAGTATTGTCTATTTTTGTCATTTATGGTCTTGAGGTGAATATATATAAAGTATACTTATTTTTTATATAAAACCTCATGTGGTGTCCATCTGTAGTGTTGTCACTGGGTTACTGTATGTGGTCACAAATGCTTTACACACTGCCTCTGAGATAAGCCTGTCTGCACGTGCCAAGCTACCAAGGGGGTGAGCAGGGGTTATTTTAGGAGTGTAATCCCCTTATCCTGACTAGAGGCAAGGTTCCCTATGTGTCACAAGTACCTACCTGTGCCAACTAGAGCTCCCCAAATCTAACACCCACCATGCCATTCCAGTTTAGACCCAGCGACAATCAATCAATCAATCAATCAATCAATCAATCAATCAATCAGAGTACTTGTAACGCGCGCTACTTACCCGTGAGGGCCCCAAGGTGCTGAGGGGAGACGGGGGTGCTGCTACTGCTCGAAGAGCCAGGTCTTGAGGAGTCTTCTGAAGGCGAGTAGGTCTTGGGTCTGCCGTATGTGGGTAGGGAGGGTGTTCCAGGTCTTGGCGGCGAGGTAGGAGAAGGATCTGCCGCCGGACATCGTTCGTTGGATGCGGGGGACAGCGGCAAGGCTGGCGGAGCGGAGCTGGCGGGTGGGGGTGTGGAAGCTGAGTCTGCTGTTCAGGTAGGCTGGTCCGGCGTTGTGGAGTGCTTTGTGTGCATGGGTGAGGATCTTGAAGGTGATCCTCTTGTCAACGGGGAGCCAGTGTAGGTCTCTCAGGTGGGGGGTGATGTGGCTGCGGCGGGGGACGTTGACGATCAGTCGGACGGAGGCATTTTGGATGCGTTGTAGTCGTCGTAGGTGTTTGGCTGGGATTCCTGCGTAGAGTGCATTGCCGTAGTCCAGTCTGCTGCTGACGAGGGCCTGTGTCACTGTTCTTCTTGTTTCGGTCGAGATCCACTTGTAGATCCTGCGGAGCATGCGCAGGGTGTTGTAGCAGGAGGTGAGACGGCGTTGATCTGCTTAGACATGGAGAGGGAGGAGTTGAGGATGAATCCTAGATTGCGTGCATGGTCGGTGGGTGTTGGTGCTGTTCCCAGTGTGGTCAGCCACCAGGAGTCGTCTCAGGCTGAGGGGGTGGTCCGAGGATGAGGACCTCTGTCTTGTCCGAGTTCAGCTTCAGACGGCTGCTCCTCATCCAGTCGGCAACGGCCTTCATTCCCTCGTGGAGGTTAGTTTTGGTGGTGTGTGGATCCTTGGTGAGGGAGAGGATGAGCTGGGTGTCGTCAGCGTAGGAGATGATGTTGAGGTCATGATGGCGGGCCACTTGTGCGAGGGGGGCAATGTAGACATTGAACAGTGTTGGGCTGAGGGAGGAGCCCTGGGGGACGCCGCAGATGATGTCGGTGGCTTTGGATCGGAAGGGTGAGAGGCGGACGCTCTGGGTTCTGCCGGAGAGGAAGGAGCCTTCTCTTGGATTCCAGCTTCTAGGAGGCGTGTATTTAGAGTGCGAGGGCAGACCGTGTCGAAGGCGGCTGACAGGTCCAGGAGGATGAGGGCTGATGTTTCGCCATTGTCTAGGTGGCGCCTGATGTCGTCTGTGGCGGCGATGAGGGCTGTCTCAGTGCTGTGGTTTCGTCTGAATCCGGACTCGATCAAATGCAAATCAGCCTTGACTCTACGCCCAATGGGAACAGTCCAGCCCTAACTGCCAGGCCATGTCCTCTCTGGACTGGAAACAAGCATTCTAGTACCGGTTCCGGGCTTTCAGCTCTCATCAGCCAGTATAGATTGACTCCAGTGGCATGGAGAGCACAGAACCCACGTCTGGGCATACCCGTCGCACTCTGGTGACAAATGTAAAAAGAACAATTGATGGACAGAATGCAGAACAATGTCATACATTCACCCCAGTACAGAGATCTGGGCCTAAATCCATAGTTATTTTGCTCACCATTAGTGTATATGTAACAAGGACCCCCTGTATTCAAAAAGAATAAGATTCCTAGACCAAGGATAAACAATGCTTGAGAAATAACAATCTAGGCAATCATAGAGAACATAGATCAATGTCAATATTAAACAAGGAAATTAAGCTACAACAGTGAAGTAAAATTCAGTATTTTATTGGGAATTAAGCAAAGAATCACATTTCAAGAATTGAGAAAAAGGTTCTAATCAAAAAATTCTACATTTAGAGAATTGACATAATAATAAAAACATTTTATGTATTAAAACATTTATTTTGGTAAACAACAAGTAAGAGGAAATGAGTGGCAAGTTGGTGCTCTACGCGCGTTTCGGCGACCAGCGCCTTCTTCTGGAGCAGCCACGAATGATTCTATAAAGTAAAATTTAATATACAGAAAAAAGAATTACTAACAAAACTAATTGAAAACAAATTATGCAATACACATTTTACAGTTTCTTTTGTAGCCTAAAACCGTGTCAGATTAATAGATATTTCACATGTCATGGTACAATCATATTAGCATTTTCATTTCCTTGCGACACTTGCCATTGTCATAATTCTCTAAAGGTACGATGACCTTTGAGTGGAGGTGACAGATACCTAAAGAAGACAGGTGCACTTATTATATAATTGTATGGGGATTCAGGGGGGGCGCCCATTGTGTGTTCTCTAAGAATTAGAGACTGTATTTAGCTCGTTTTTTCAGGTAAGTATATTCTACATTTATGGTAGGTAGGTGAAATACAGACAGAAAAAATTCTGGTTGGATTACATCCTGTGAGATCGATCTATTTTTATCAATAATCACATGTTTGACCATACTATTTTTATCAATAATCACACGTTTGACTGTACTTACATGATCAGAGTTTTTTTGGATGTGTTGAATAAGTTGTTTTGATAAAACTGAACCCACATCGATATTCTTTATTTTGAGGGTTTGTACTAAAAAAAGAGATAGGGTAAAAGAGCTTTATAGGTATAGGGGTCAGGTTACATTTATCAATATTGTTCATATCTATTACTATTTTAAGCCTAAGATGTCCAGTTAACTTCTGAATTGCTGTCTTTATAGCCAGATACTCTCTGATCGCTAATGTAAATTTTCTGTTTTAGGAAACATGAAAAGTTCGTGAGATCTCAGACTATGTAGAGGTATTATGCATACCATAAATTCAAAATAGTATGGCAATTTACCTGATAAACTAAAAAGAAGTGAGGTTACTTCTGCCGTCCGGAACCTTTAAATTGTTGGAGTCAGATAAGGATATCTTGACAAGACGTGAAAATGATGTATCCTCCTGATATGGGGATCTTTGATTAAAGAAAACTTTTTTCTTTTTGCACTACAGACAAGAAAATTTAAATATGTTTTGTATTAGGGATAGGCGATATTATTACATTAGTTTTTATCAACTATAAGTCGTTTTTATAAAGTTAAGTTCTCTATTTTGTGTTGTATATTACCTTACATGAGGTGCTTCAGTCTTGGCGAGGTAATGGTATTTATTGATTAAAATAACTCCCTGTCTGGAAAAAAACAGAGAGACAAAGAGGGGGTGTAACTACTCCGTTTTTAAAGCAAGGGGACTGCTGACCTCGCAGGCGCTCCACTAAGGACTTACCCAAAAAGATATAACAGGGCTCCAAATTTCCGGCGGCAGGACAGCGACTTCTCACGATCAACGCGAAGATGGAAATGTGAAACGATGCCGATGTTGTGTTTAAATAGAGCCTGAGGCAAGTGAAATGGAGATCAGGTAAGTAAATAGTAAAGAGCGAGAGAGGACTGTATTTGACCAGAGATGGAAAGTGGACTTTGTTGAATAAAGGAGAGTAGGGATAGCACTTCCTGTTAAAATGAAAGAAGGCGGACTACGAGGAAAGAAATAAAAAAAGGACTGTACTTGTTCAGAATTGGAGAACAGACTCGTAAAATAAAGGAAGACAAAGAAGGAAACTATGTTGAATAATATGAAAAAAGGACTGAGACTTCACAGTACACAGCAAAATGTGCGATAAGGGAACTATGTAAATTAATTTCAAATGGATATTTTTGGGTAAGGTTAGTCAATGATTCTAATTAAACATATATTCATAATTAAAAAGATGAAATACAAATTCGTAAAAAAAGAGAGAAGGGATAAAATTAGATTTGTAAATATAATGAAATTTTCGGGACTGCTGATAAGGTTGAAAGGGGGCAGGGGAAGGGATATTTATATGTGGCCCAGGGGCTCACTGTTCATTACTAAAGGGAGATGGAAGTACTGCGACGCGTCAGCGACCCTGAAATATTTTACTCTAATAACTTTATTAGGCCAATAGAGGCTTCAGTGAACTGGCTATTTTATTGCCAAAAAGTAGAACGGGGGCTATGTCTTCTATGGAGTTTACAGATATTTAGCCTCCTAGAAATTTGGCCTCCTATATATTATTTCTAGGCCAGTCTGGTTTAGACTTACAGTATATACTACCTTGAAACAAGGAGAGGAGTCACAATATGAATCACCAAGGAAACAGTTCTTATGTGACTGGATATTTTAACATATGGCATGTTCCCAAGGAATTTCGCTGTTCATTCCTTTTCGGAAGGTGTCAAAGACAAAAATCCAAAACACCTCCCGTTTCTTTCTTATGGCTAAACCTCCATGGGTGTCTGGAGTGTTGATTTTTTCAAGGATGCGCCATGTAAAGTCTTCTGCTTTATGGCCTTTGTCCAAGAAATGTTTAACCATAGGGGCAGCAATTTTCTTTGTCCGAATAGCTGAACGATGTTCGTTTAGGCGTGTCTGGATCATACGTGATGTCTCGCCTATATATCCTAGAAGACACGGGCATTGTATAAAGTAATTGACATTCGATGATCTACAGTTACTCATTTCCTTAGCACATGTTTTGTGTCCATTATGAGTAAATTCTTCTCCTTTCAAGATACTGGTGCAGGAAGAGCAGGAGGAGCAAGGAAAGGTTCCTTTGATGGGTTTATTTGTTATGATCGACCTTTGAGTCGAATTCCCTTCAGTGATTGAATTTTTAAAACGTGAGTGGACGATATGCTCTTTTATGTTTTTGTTTCTTTTATAGGCAAATAGTGGTTTTGCCAATTTTTGTTCAGTGGAGCAGTTACTATTTAGGATGTGCCAATTAGAATTTATGACTCTTTTGATTTTTGCATCTATTGTGGAGTGTTTTGTGATGCAGACAACCTGTTCAGTTGGTTTCGGGGTTTTAGATTGGAGTAAACAGTCTCGGTCATAATAACGTGCGCGTTTGTATGAATGTCTAACCAGTCGGTGGGGATATCCTCTTTCGATGAATTTGCTTCTCATAATGAGGGCTTGTCGGTCAAAGTCAGCTAAATTGCTACAGTTTCGTCTAACTCGCAAAAATTGCGAGAAGGGGATGCTGTCCTTTTGCGACCTGGGGTGAAAACTGTTGTAGTGAAGCAAGGTGTTTCTTGCTGTAGGTTTAACATGTAAATCTACCTTCAAAGTGCCATCTGCGTTCATTATTTCTATATCTAAGAATTCTATTTTGTCCTGACTGATATTTGAGGTAAAATGCAGGTTAGGGTCAGCTGCATTAATCCATAGGATGAACTCCTCTAGCGTCTCCCTCCCATCGGTCCAGACAAAGAAGATGTCATCTATGTATCTGGACCAATGGGAGACAGACTCGAAGAAGGGGGCCATCTCATTTAGGACGTATCTTTTTTCGAACGCAGCCATGAATATATTGGCAATTGAAGGCGCTACTGAAGCCCCCATACTCACGCCCTTGATCTGGCGGTAAGTATTGGATCCGAATTCAAAGATATTTTCTGTCAATACCATTTCTAAGCAATCTAGAAGAAATGATTTTGGACAAGGGATATTGTGCAAGTCAATGAACCATTCAGTAGTTCTAAGTGCTTCTGTTATTGGGATATTGCTATAAAGGGATTCCACATCCATGGTGACAAGTAAGTCATGGGTGGAGTTAAATGCTAATCCCTCTGTCTTTTTGATCATATCGCCTGTGTCACGCACATATGATTCAATTCTTGGTATAAATGGGCGTAAGTAGTTATCGACGTATTTTGACAGGGGTTCCGTAGCGGTGCCTATAGTAGAGACTATTGGGCGATAGGGGGGATCATTGAGATTCTTATGGATTTTGGGGAGTCCGTAGATACATGCAGTTTTGCCTGAGTTAAAATTTAAAAAATCAAATTCCTTTATATTTATTACTCCATCTTCTAGTGCTTTTTTGGTCATAGACATGATTCTTTTAGATAGATTTAGTATGGAGTATGTTTGGACAGGACAGTAAAATTCACTGTCACTCAACATTTTCAACATGTTGGATTCATACATGTTAGTATCTAAAATAACAATGCCGCCTCCCTTATCACAATTTTTGATCGTAAAATCTTTATTAGAGGCAAAAGATATTAAGGATTGGTGTTCTTCTTTGTTCAAATTATAAATGGGTTTTGGGATGAATTTCAGTGCTTGATCTAACTTTTTTAGTACTACCAGTTCAAAGGTCGCTACTTCCGGTCCAAATTGCTCTAGCGAGGGACTAAAAGTAGAGGGTAGGCTTAGAGGTTTTACAAGTGCTGTTTCTACCTCATTATCATTTGTGATGCCAAAGAACTTTTTTAGTCGGATTTTACGAAAAAATGAGATGATGTCACAGTGGAGTTCAAATAAATTGGGTGTGGAGTGAGGTACATAAGACAGGCCCTTTGATAATAGTGTGGTATCAGAGGTACCTAGTTCAAATGTGGAGAGGTTGAAAATGGGAATTATATCCCTTGCTTCCAGTATTGCCTGCTTCTGGTTTCGCGTACGAACTGGGGATCTTCCTGTTGCTGTTGATGATGTTGGGGTTTGTAGTTCCCCCTTGTTTGTCCTTGAAAGTGAACTCTGGGACGGCCCCGCCCCATCCCTCGGTTCCCTAAAAAAGGTTGTCTCGGGGTCCCTCTGTTCTGTATCTGATTGTAGTTTTGCTCAGGTTCATAATAGCCCTCATTTTCATTTTCTGAATCTGAGCTTTGTGAGAAGGTATTGACTCTCTGTTGTTCGTTTCTACTCTCAGTTGTGTAGTGGTTCTGTTTATAAAAATCAGGTTTTAAGTAAGGGTAGGCATTTTCAAGAGAGGCAAACCGTTTGTCTTTCATTAATTTGTCATTTTTTCTTTTATCAAGGTAGCTTGAAAATGACTCAAGCTCTTTATTGCAGTCTGCAATCTTTTTAATAGCATCCTCGATGTTTCCCATCTTTTTAATTTTGTCCTCAAGATCTTCGATTTCAGATCTTACTTCTATTGCCAATTCTTTGGCCGTTGCAACAATGAGCATCATCAGATCTCTTGAGCATCTACTCGCAATACGACTCAATTTGTCAAGGAATGACTGGTGGTGGACAAAGAGACCTGGAATGTTTCTGACACGGAGCCCCATAGGAATAATGCCGAGGCGTAAATATGCCAGCATAAATTCACCATGGGCCTCAATGCGTGTCAGTTTCTTTTTAAGCTCTAATAATTTTTTTGAATCTTCATGGTGGTGGTTTGATTCATTCGGGGTATTGTGGAAGGAACTTGAGGTGCCGACAAGCACTTCAAACTCTTCATCAGTAAAGCCAAAAGTCTTTTGGAGTGCCATGGTCTTAATTCTTAACGGGACTGGAGGCTAGTTAGTGGAGTGGCAGTTTAAGGGATAAAAGGTGAAATGATGAGTGAGGCAAGGAAACGAAGTACATAAATACTTAGAACATTAAAGCAAAACAATAAAACAAAAACAGTTTCGTGGCTGCTCCAGAAGAAGGCGCTGGTCGCCGAAACGCGCGTAGAGCACCAACTTGCCACTCATTTCCTCTTACTTGTTGTTTACCAAAATAAATGTTTTAATACATAAAATGTTTTTATTATTATGTCAATTCTCTAAATGTAGAATTTTTTAATTAGAACCTTTTTCTCAATTCTTGAAATGTGATTCTTTGCTTAATTCCCAATAAAATACTGAATTTTATTTCACTGTTGTAGCTTAATTTCCTTGTTTAATATTGACATTGATCTATGTTCTCTATGATTGCCTAGATTGTTATTTCTCAAGTATTTTGCTCACCATGCCATTCCGGTTTGAACCCAGCCAAATGCAAATCAGTTGCAGTTACACATTTCGCCCTAAGTGGGATGGGTATGCCAAGACGTGGGTTCCTTGCTCACACTGCCACTGGATTCAAGCTAGCCTGGCTGATGAAGGTGACATACCCTGAAACCGGTTCCAGGATGCCTGTTTCTGGTCCAGGGAGGCCCTGGCTTCGCAGTTCGGTCTGGACTGGGGTGGCGCAGTGGGCAAAAGAACGATGGATTTAACCCAGATCTCTTGACTGGGGAGAATGTTTGAATCATTCTGCATTCCATCCATCATTTCTTGCAGTTAAACAGGAGACATCCATTCAGTGGCTTCCACCTCCTGAATAATTCAATTATTTAACCCCTTCCCTGCTGATGACGAGCTGAACTATTCATGGCACACAGTGGACGTGTGCTGATGACAAGTCCAGCTCGTCATGGGCCCCACCGACGGGTGTCTGATTTCGCCCCACAAAGGGGGATGGCAGCGGACCCATTGGGCGTAGAGTGAAGGCTAATTTGCATTTGGTCGAGTCCGGATTCAGACGAAACCACAGCACTGAGACAGCCCTCATCGCCACCACAGACGACATCAGGCGCCACCTAGACAATGGCGAAACATCAGCCCTCATCCTCCTGGACCTGTCAGCCGCCTTCGACACGGTCTGCCATCGCACTCTAAATACACGCCTCCTAGAAGCTGGAATCCAAGAGAAGGCTCTTTCCTCTCCGGCAGAACCCAGAGCGTCTGCCTCTCACCCTTCCGATCCAAAGCCACCGACATCATCTGCGGCGTCCCCAAGGGCTCCTCCCTCAGCCCAACACTGTTGAATGTCTACATTGCCCCCCTCGCACAAGTGGCCCGCCATCATGACCTCAACATCATCTCCTACGCTGACGACACCCAGACCCCCCCCCCTTGGGAATCCCATGACATCAGCGCGCACAGCGTGCGCTGACGTCATGTGGAAGTCCCAGACGTTCGGGAAGCCAGTTGCTTCCTGAGCGTCGAGCAAAGAGGTAAGAGTCCTCGGTCCCGGGGGGCTAGGGGGATTTGGGGAATGCATGGAGGCATCAGGGGAGAGGAAAGAGATTTTCCTCTCCCCTGATGTCTCTTTGCAAGGCATTTCTGCCTCATGATCGCGCACAGTGTCACAATCGTGCAGTGGAAAAGCCCCCAATAGCACCAGGCATTTTAATTTTCAGCATTGGAAGCAACCCCTTAAGCAAGGGTCGCTTCCAAGTGGCGGCAAATATTAATAATGATTTTCTGCCCCCCAGGGGGCAAATCTGCCCTTTTTTTCGGCTGTTTTGCCCCCGGGGGGGGGGGGGCAGCAAATGCCACTAGGCACCAGGGACATGTCAGCAAACATTTAGATTTGGTTGGAAGCGACCCCTTGGGCAAGGGTCGCTTCCAAGTGGAGGCAATTTTTGCCCCGGGGGCAAATCGGCCCATTTTTTCAGCCGTTTTGCCCCCGGGGGGGGGGGAGCAGAAAATGCCACTAGGCACCAGGGACATTTAGGCGGACATTTAAATTTGGTTGGAAGCGACCCCTTGGGCAAGGGTCGCCTCCAAAGTGTCGCATTTCTTGTTGATGTTTGTGTGCCCCAGATCTGCCCATTTTTTGGGACTTTCTGGCCCACTAGGCCCTAGGGATTGTGTTTTGTAGTGTGTGGAAGCGACCCCTTGGGCAAGGTTCGCTTCCAAAGGTGGTTATATTTTTGGATGTTTTTTTTCTGCCCGCCCCCCTTGGTGGCAGTCAGTCTTTTTTTTGTCCTTACTGCTCCCGGGTGAGGGGGGGGGGGGACAGTAAAGACAAAAAAAACACCGACTGCCACCAAGGGGGGGCGCAGAAAAAAACATCAAAAATATAACCAGTGGCTTGGTGGAAAACCTCACCTAATCCCCATTGGTCTCAGCCCTATTTGAAGGCTCATCTGGCCGAATGTCCATTTGGGTAGCGACATTGTGTGTTATAATTTTAATTGTCATAATGTTTGTGAAATGTAATAGTAATTTTTGTATTTCTTTTTTTCATTCTAGTTCAAGGCTTTTGCTGTTTGGATTGTTGTAGGTTGCGGTTTTGTTACTGCTGGCTTTGCAGCTTATGAAGTTTCATGTGCTTGGTAAGTGAACTTATTTTGTACTATTTACTCTAAATTAGTTTAATTTCCCTACATGAATGTGTTTTTGTAAATGGTGTAGTAATATCAGTTTCTATGGCTTCTTTGTTTTGAGTGTCAACATCTTTTTTGCAATAGTGCTTGATGTGTACTTTGTTGTCTTATGTGTAATTGTTTTGTTTTTCTTTCTAGTGGGATATTGCTGCTTTTTGCTGTGTCTCTGCAGAGTAGGTGCTGGTGAGTGTAGCTATCTTTGGTAAGAGTTATATTGTTTTGGAGTGTATAGATCGTTGTGCTAAAACCCCACTTTGTTTACTACTTACATTGCACAGTGTTGGTTGTTGTTGGCTTGTTTGTGCAGTCTCCTTTCTTAGTAAGGGTAATGGCTAGCCACAGGATTAAGGCTCAGCAGGTTGTTGGTATGCTTTTTGAGTCTTCCTCTGACCTTGGTTCAGAGACTGACTCTGATTCTGCGGCAGAGGTAGGAGGGCAAGATTCAGGCAGTGAGTTTTCTCTTCACATGGAATTATCGGATGATGAAGCTTCTTCTAGTGCTGATGAAGTGCCTGTGTTAGAGGAGGACATTCATGTGCCGGTAGTACGCCAAGAGGCATCTGGGCTACAGCATAAGGCTGCAAGGTTTCCTATTGGTATAGGTCGGCAAGAGGCATCTGGGCTGCAGCCTGCGGCTACAAGGCTTCATGTTGCTGTGGTGCGGCAAGAGGCATCTGTGGCTGCTAGGCTTCCTGTTGGTGTAGTGCGGCAAGAGGGATCTGGGGCTGCTAGGCTTCCCGTTGATGTAGTGCGGCAAGAGGCATCTGGGCTGCAGACTGGGGCTGCAGCACTTCCCGTTGATTGTGTTGGCCTCTGGGTTGCCCCTGGCATGGTGCAGGCGGCATTGCCAGACTTTACTGGTGTTCCAGGGTGTAAAGTGAATACTGAGAACTTTTTGCTGATACGTTTTTTTCAGTTGTTTATGGACGATGTGTTTTTGGCAGAGATTGTTAGCGCCGCCTGTATAACATTGGAACCTCCTGAGGCTTGAGCCGGGAGTAGAGCTATTCGCTTTTAAAAACGAAGTATTGAATTTGTCTTTGTGTTTTTTAAACCTGCACTCACCTTCTGAGCACCTCGCGCCTGACTTTAATTTCCTTTGACAGCTGACTAGAAAGCTGCCGCTGGCGAGGGTTTGTTTCTGTTCTCCCTGCCACCATCGACCAGGACTTAGGCCACGCCCATCTGATTAGGCCACGCCCACCCCTCATATTTCCACTATATAGCCTGCGCTGATTGCTAGCGCCGCCTGTATAACATTGGAACCGCCTGAGGCTTGAGCCGGGAGTAGAGCTATTCGCTTTTAAAAACGAAGTATTGAATTTGTCTTTGTGTTTTTTAAACCTGCACTCACCTTCTGAGCACCTCGCGCCTGACTCTAATTTCCTTTGACAGCTGACTAGAAAGCTGCCGCTGGCGAGGGTTTGTTTCTGTTCTCCCTGCCGCCATCGCCCAGGACTTAGGCCACGCCCATCTGATTAGGCCACGCCCACCCCTCGTATCTCCACTATATAGCCTGCGCTGATTGCTAGCGCCGCCTGTATAACATTGGAACCTCCTGAGGCTTGAGCCGGGAGTAGAGCTATTCGCTTTTAAAAACGAAGTATTGAATTTGTCTTTGTGTTTTTTAAACCTGCACTCACCTTCTGAGCACCTCGCGCCTGACTTTAATTTCCTTTGACAGCTGACTAGAAAGCTGCCGCTGGCGAGGGTTTGTTTCTGTTCTCCCTGCCACCATCGACCAGGACTTAGGCCACGCCCATCTGATTAGGCCACGCCCACCCCTCATATTTCCACTATATAGCCTGCGCTGATTGCTAGCGCCGCCTGTATAACATTGGAACCGCCTGAGGCTTGAGCCGGGAGTAGAGCTATTCGCTTTTAAAAACGAAGTATTGAATTTGTCTTTGTGTTTTTTAAACCTGCACTCACCTTCTGAGCACCTCGCGCCTGACTCTAATTTCCTTTGACAGCTGACTAGAAAGCTGCCGCTGGCGAGGGTTTGTTTCTGTTCTCCCTGCCGCCATCGCCCAGGACTTAGGCCACGCCCATCTGATTAGGCCACGCCCACCCCTCGTATCTCCACTATATAGCCTGCGCTGATTGCTAGCGCCGCCTGTATAACATTGGAACCTCCTGAGGCTTGAGCCGGGAGTAGAGCTATTCGCTTTTAAAAACGAAGTATTGAATTTGTCTTTGTGTTTTTTAAACCTGCACTCACCTTCTGAGCACCTCGCGCCTGACTCTAATTTCCTTTGACAGCTGACTAGAAAGCTGCCGCTGGCGAGGATTTGTTTCTGTTCTCCCTGCTGCCATCGACCAGGACTTAAGCCACGCCCATCTGATTAGGCCACGCCCACCCCTCGTATCTCCACTATATAGCCTGCCCTGATTGCTAGCGCCGCCTGTATAACATTGGAACCTCCTGAGGCTTGAGCCGGGAGTAGAGCTATTCGCTTTTAAAAACGAAGTATTGAATTTGTCTTTGTGTTTTTTAAACCTGCACTCACCTTCTGAGCACCTCGCGCCTGACTCTAATTTCCTTTGACAGCTGACTAGAAAGCTGCCGCTGGCGAGGGTTTGTTTCTGTTCTCCCTGCCGCCATCGCCCAGGACTTAGGCCACGCCCATCTGATTAGGCCACGCCCACCCCTCGTATCTCCACTATATAGCCTGCGCTGATTGCTAGCGCCGCCTGTATAACATTGGAACCTCCTGAGGCTTGAGCCGGGAGTAGAGCTATTCGCTTTTAAAAACGAAGTATTGAATTTGTCTTTGTGTTTTTTAAACCTGCACTCACCTTCTGAGCACCTCGCGCCTGACTCTAATTTCCTTTGACAGCTGACTAGAAAGCTGCCGCTGGCGAGGGTTTGTTTCTGTTCTCCCTGCCGCCATCGCCCAGGACTTAGGCCACGCCCATCTGATTAGGCCACGCCCACCCCTCGTATCTCCACTATATAGCCTGCGCTGATTGCTAGCGCCGCCTGTATAACATTGGAACCTCCTGAGGCTTGAGCCGGGAGTAGAGCTATTCGCTTTTAAAAACGAAGTATTGAATTTGTCTTTGTGTTTTTTAAACCTGCACTCACCTTCTGAGCACCTCGCGCCTGACTCTAATTTCCTTTGACAGCTGACTAGAAAGCTGCCGCTGGCGAGGGTTTGTTTCTGTTCTCCCTGCCGCCATCGACCAGGACTTAAGCCACGCCCATCTGATTAGGCCACGCCCACCCCTCGTATCTCCACTATATAGCCTGCGCTGATTGCTAGCGCCGCCTGTATAACATTGGAACCTCCTGAGGCTTGAGCCGGGAGTAGAGCTATTCGCTTTTAAAAACGAAGTATTGAATTTGTCTTTGTGTTTTTTAAACCTGCACTCACCTTCTGAGCACCTCGCGCCTGACTCTAATTTCCTTTGACAGCTGACTAGAAAGCTGCCGCTGGCGAGGGTTTGTTTCTGTTCTCCCTGCCGCCATCGCCCAGGACTTAGGCCACGCCCATCTGATTAGGCCACGCCCACCCCTCGTATCTCCACTATATAGCCTGCGCTGATTGCTAGCGCCGCCTGTATAACATTGGAACCTCCTGAGGCTTGAGCCGGGAGTAGAGCTATTCGCTTTTAAAAACGAAGTATTGAATTTGTCTTTGTGTTTTTTAAACCTGCACTCACCTTCTGAGCACCTCGCGCCTGACTCTAATTTCCTTTGACAGCTGACTAGAAAGCTGCCGCTGGCGAGGGTTTGTTTCTGTTCTCCCTGCCGCCATCGACCAGGACTTAGGCCACGCCCATCTGATTAGGCCACGCCCACCCCTCGTAACTCCGGCCTCTATAAATCATGTGCCTTTACAGGAAGCGCAGCGGACGAGCGCAGCGGGCGCGACAATTGCGCGCCGAAGGCGCGCATAAGGCAAGCCCGTCTGCGCCCGTCCGCGCTCGACCGGGCTTAGGGCCAGAACCCATGCCAGACTCGGCTCCTACAAGGGTAAGCTATTCTCGTCGAGACCTTCTTATGTCGTGTATTTCTATAGGTTCTGAATCGATCCCCCTATTCCTGACCATATTCTGGTTAACCTACCTAGCTAGTTAACTAACAGTCAGCCCATGAGGCAAGAAATCCCCCATGATGCAGATACCGTTATCTGACGCAGTCACACTACGGCACAGGAACGTGTTATCTGATTAGGTCATAACGCTTGAGATCTAATTAGACAAGCGACATTCCTCCAGCCCCTGATAAGGCATACGACGTTCTCATAACAAATCAAACCTATGACAACCTGGATAATCCGTGCGGCCATTGTTTTGATTTCACAGAGAACTTTAGTAAAGAATGTGCTAACGAGCAAGTCGTATGACATCTTTATTGACGTACCTATGTCCATCCTTACGTCAATCCCGGCACCTTTAAGGTATAAATATTGCCGACCTTGCCCTATGCAAACACACGCGTGGTGACAAGACGGAGCAGCCATACTTGCCGAAGCCGAGAGCAGAAGCAGACCCCGCAGGCAACAGCCCCGCCTTCCTGACGCGCTGAGAGACGCGCTGCTATCTCAAGCCGAGAGACCCAGCACCGGCGCTTCTGGGCAGCCCTCGCAGGCAGCCTGGAATATCGAGAGCAGAGAAAGAGATACCATTCCTCATTCATCCTAAATTCCAGGTACAGAACTGAATAACCCCTCCTAGAGAATTCTTTAGTTATTCACTTGGCAAAAACAAACTTAACTTAAACTGTAACTTTCTATTCCCGCCCACGTATTAGACTTAGGTCAGGTACACGGGGTAGGCGTATTTAGAAACACCAGTTGAGTACGTTTAGTCAAATGTATATGTGTATGTAAATATATTTTAATCATTTTAAACATCATATGGCTCAGAAACCATATCAATGTTTTTGCAGTATTATTTTATACTATTGCTTTTAATGTATGCACTTTACTTAACTATAAGTATTGCAATAATATCGATCCATTTCTCTTGTACGAGAAAAGATACTGATCAATAAATAACACCTTTTATTGAACACGCCCGTCTCTTCCTTTTCTCTACACTCTGATGAGACTAAGAATGCACGTACTGACTGAGTAAAATAATTGCCTTGTGCTCACACGACTCTTGAGATTGACTCTTGATTAGGGGAGAGCAAAGTTGTCATGTTCTATGGTTGTCAGAAACTAAATCCCTTCTTGTCTAATCAGGGGAGTTAATCCTTCCTTGAACATTCGAGAAAGTTTCTAGCGAACTCTGAGCTTAGCTGGCAAACCCAAAAATTAAGTCTAGTATCGACAGTAGTAGACCTAGTTAACGTCTGGCCTAGGCCTTTACTGCTGTAGGTACTATTCCAATGCGCAGAGCCTATTGGGAAAATAGGAGCTACACTACATGGCGCCCAACGCGTTTGGAAAGGGCGATAAAACTAACGTAAGACATTTAGAGTAACCCAGTCGTGCTTTCTCACTCAGACCCCTTTTCCCAAATACTCCAAAGACGTCTGGAGTGGGTGAAAGGTTACAATATCCTCCAAAACCTCGCAGGAGGGAACTCCTATGTATGGTTCTTGGTCTAAGTCAACGTTGAAGGATAAACAGTTCCAAAATATTGTGCATCTAATCTCTGTTTCCATAAAGAAACCTGATCTGCAAATAAACATAATACCATCCTGTCAGCAAAATGGACAGCGATGAAGAACGAGAGGTTACTAGATTAGCTACTGAAATAGCAGATGCTGATGCTACCATGCAAGCAGCAGACGCGGATATAATACTCATTCCGGTCGCCAAAAGAAGATCTATAACCTTAAAACTTATAGAAAATGGACTGACACCTAGAGGTGGCACAGTCATATTCGTAATCGAGGCACACGAATATCGGCAGACAGAGGTATACTATACATGGATACATTTTCCAGCAGCTAATACTATAACAAAGTACTTCCACTATTACAAAGTAGAGGAACCTCCTAATGAGTACACTCCTTTCGAGGAGGTGGAAGTACCACTCAAATTCCAAGAGCATTTGCTCTTATTTGATGGCGCCCTAAAACATAATAATCACATTACAAGGCTCGGTCCTTTAGGAAGACCAGGAGCAACGTGGCCGGTCTTAGCCGGATACACACCATATCCAGACATCGAAAGAATGCCTGCAGCAGAGCTGATAATACAGCTAAAACAACTACTAAAAATTCACAGACAATTAGTTCAGTATGTAATGCGGACTTCAACAATACAGCCAGCGATTAAACTTCCACAGCTGACCCCTCACCAGGGGAACACAAATAAAATTACACCACAGAACATCCAATCCTGCCTAGGTAAAGTTCCAGCTAAACGGGAACAAATACCATTCTGGTTGGCACAGAAAATTACCCAAATAGAGGCGGTGTTTCCTGACACCACCCCATTAGAAAAACACAGGATTCTGACTATATGTCTCCCAATGGGAATCGCACCACACATTGAGGACTGTGACACTTGGGGTACAGTCTTTGCTTCCATCTACACAAAAACGCACGGTGTTCCATCCATTTCGGTAATACCAGATGTGCTAAAACAAATTCAAGATGAATACGGTCCAGAACCTGCTTTAACTCTTGGTATGAAATTACTAAAAGACTTCAAGCAGGTATCGGCTATATTACTAGCCAACATAAAGGGTGAAGCAGCAAACGTGGCGATCCGCCAGAGGTTAAAAGAGACAGATATAGCAGACCAACCAGCTGAAATTGCCAGAATCATAGAAAAATCCTATGAAGAACTAGGCAGAGATAGTCTAGGTGAAATACCAGTAAAACCGCAACTGACTACAAGTCCAGAAAAAATGTTTTTTAATAATAATAATAATTCACCAAAAAAGAACTGGGATGGGAACAAACAATCCAATCCAAAAGAAAAGAAATTCCAGTCCAGAGGAAGGTCTCCTAGGCGAAGAGAGAAATCTCCAAACCCGAGACAAATGTCACCTCAGAGTGAACCCTCTGGGAATAGATATAACCTTAGAAATAGGGATAATATTAAAAAACCTGATAGATATCAAGACATTGATACACGTCCCTCTCAATCTTTTCAGAATTCCTCGCAGAAATCGGAAAGAAGAGGACGATCAGAAGAGCACGCCAAGTCCAAAGACAAGGAACCTGCTCAACTGAAAAAGAAATCACAATTTCCAAAAAAGAAGGTAGCCAGTATCAAGGTAGTTAACAATGCCGAGAATACTGAGGACACAACTGAAAAACGGAGAGTGGGCTCAGACAATGCTAGACAGCGCAGCAGAGGTGAGCATAGCTCGCAAAGTCCTTATGGATCATCTGGAGACAGTGGACACAAATGAATACCTTCAAGTGGAAACTGCAGATACCAGAGTTAGCAAGCCCCACAAAATATACGAGATAACATTACGTATAGAGGGAGATAAGACTAGGAAAATAAGGGGACTATTTTGGGATAACCTCTCAAAGGGTTATGACATACTTCTAGCTGAAAAAGACTGGCCACCAGAGTTTGTCAGGGAGTGCCCTCATGGCGAAGAAGTAATTATGCCTGCCTTCTCGAATCAAATCCCGATTCATAAAAAATACACACTTGCTAGAAAGTGGGCAGTGGCCTTAGCACCTGCTTTATATAAAAATCATGTAGGATGGGATGAGGATTCTCCTCCTCACAAAGTCCAGTTAAAATCACAACCAACTGCACAAAGGCAGTACCCAATTAAGCAAGAAGCTAAAAAACAAGTAAATGAAATACTAGATCAGCTAGAATACCAGGGGGTGATTGAAACTTGCACCTCACAAATGAACAATCCTTTGTTTCCGGTCTCCAAACCAGACAATTCATACCGTCTAGTTTTGGATTACCGACACCTTAACACATGTTGCAAAACGTTTGCAGTGCAAAACTCACACAGTGCTGCACTAATGAATAACATAGTGCGCAAAAAATACAAAACTACCTTGGACATCTCCAACGGATTCTTTTGTCAAAACATAGCACCAGAGAGCAGATATTTAACAGCTTTCTCAGTAAATGGCACTCAAAAACAATTCTGTCGGTTAGCCCAGGGGTACAAGAATAGCCCGGGGGTATTCTCAGCGAGAGTAACAGAATTACTACAACAATATGATGATGAAGCATTATCTTATGTCGATGACATTTACTTAACAGATGATGACTTGGAAACTCACTTGAAAAGAGTGAACACCATAATACTTGGTTTCGCTGCAGAGGGTTACAAATTCAACTTCAAAAAATCCAGAATTGCCCATCTGACAGTCCTATTCTTAGGATATGAGTTATCAAGTGAAGGCAAAAGCCTGGCAGACAATTTCCTAGAGAAATGTGCCGTAATCCAAGCTCCTAAAACACTAAAAAACCTACAGTCAATTCTAGGCTTCCTAAATTTCGGAAGAACTTACATTGCAAATTACGCAGAAAGGGTCAAACCCCTTTACGATCTAATTAAACCAGACTTTAAAAGATCCAGTTGGACTCAAACACACACAGAAATTTTGAGATCCTTACAAACAGACATGCTAATTAAAACAAAATTAGAAACCCGTGATAATACACGCAACCTTGTGATCCGAGTCATCCCAGGGAGATGCGGATTCACATACCTGACCTCTAATGAGGGAGAAAAGGTACCAATTGCATTCAGATCACACTTGTACACAAAAGCTGAACAGAGATTCAGCAACAAAGGAAAAATTGTTCAAGCAGTTCAAACCGCAATAGCTAGAGAAAAAGACATAGCTGACGGTAGACATATCACAGTCAGAACAGCTGAATCAGCCTTTGAAGCATTAACAACACCGTGTAATTTACCAACAACAACATTGGATCCAGAATGGTTACAATGGGTAAATTCAATCACAACGGACAAAGTATACTACTTCTTTGATCCAGAACTAGAAGAATTAAAAAATCTAAAAAATGAAAAAACGTATCCTCTGCCAATCGACATTCTGCCTCTACGACATTACGCCTGTGTAATCTATACAGACGGACATGCTCAACCCTCCGTTTGGGGAGAACATGCATACAATCCCACATGTGAGATCACAAAAGAAGTGTGGCGCGGAGGTAAACTAAGACCTCTATTAACAAAATCACACTCAGTAGAAACAAATTCAGAAATGCAAACTGAAATAATAGCTTTGAAAATGGCGCTAGACAATGCGGATCGCGAATTCCCGACACTTATAGTGTCAGATTCATATTTCTGCATCAAAGCATATAACAAGGATTTGCAGACATGGATTCAGAACGGTTACAAAGATGACACAGGTGCACCAATAAAGCAGAGACTTCTCTGGGAACAAGTAGCTCTTTTGAAGAAAGAACTACCAAAGACTCACGTGACTCACTCACTGAGTCATCAACGTGATGGCGTTCACGTTGTGGGGAATTCATTGGCTGAGACAGCCGCAGCGGCAGCCACTAAATCGGCTCCCGTAGATCGAAAAAAGCATACATTAAAATACATTGACGGTGAAACATTGCTGGCGGTGAAAACGTCATCAAAAGGCGACTGCTCAGCGTTACCGATCAACTATCCACTCAATTATACATACATAATCGATGCAAACTCCGTCCCTTTTGCTCGAATCCCTGGAGTGGGGGATAGAGTGATTCCAAACAAGGACAGGAGAAACTTGTTAATCACAGACGCACACATGGGCGAGGGTCACAGACACCTTAAATTAAAAGATTCTCTGGAAGATTTACAATCACGGTACTGGTGGCCAGGCATGAGCCTCCATCTTACCATCTTTGTAAAAAACTGCCCAAACTGCAACAGAGATCGCAGTGGGGAGAGAAGCAGTTTAATACCTCGTCGTATCAAGGCAGATAATGTTACCAGCAAAAAGAATGGCTTGCGATTAACATATACAGGCTAGTTCCCACTTATAATGTAGATCCACAGCACTCAGCTGACGTCCGGACTGTTATACAAGATTTGCGAGTCTAAATGGCATATACGCTAAGAGCATGCTACGTTCGACCATTTTTTTTTCTTTTTCTCAGGCAATCCAGCCTGGGGGGAAAAGAATGACCAAATGAGCACAGCCCAGCGGGAATCTTCTCACTTCCTTCCTGAGGGTATGGGATGGTGTAAAGAAAAAACCAAGACAGAAAGCAATCTATAATAGAAAGGATATTAGGTTCGGGAGCTGGGTGGGTCAAACATCTAATAAGTGTCCAACGTAGTCTAAATAACTTGCCAAGAAATTCTCTGAAGGGATTCAGTCCGTACGAATTATTATTCGGAACTAGGATGTTGATCTCTGACCTTGATAGTCAGACTTCAGTGGTAATAGAAAAAAGCTTTGATGTCAAAGACCGTTTGGCTATTTTGCAGGACTTAAACAAAACAAGAAAAGACCTGAGCAACATACAGTTGAAACAACAGCCAACAACCACTGAAGAATCACCACCTGTCCCAGCAAGACCTGTCTGGATTCCAAAAGTCGGGGATCTAGTCAGGGAGAAGATCGCGGTAAAGAAGGAATTTGGGCCTTCTTACAGAAAAGCAGTTCCTGTCTTGTCTGTCAACGGGACAAGATCAGTTGTACTACCGCCACTTGCTGGAAAAAAGGAGAACCGAGTTGTATCCATCGACCTGGTAAAACCACAACATGTGGCCAATAACAAACAGTAGGCCAAGTGGACTCCCAATAAGTAGCAGAACACCAAGGTTTGCTACCAGTACAGAGGTCCTAACAAAGAGGCTCATCACATTCGAAACGCCTACAGAAGAACAACAAGGACTATGCAACAATGCAATAGAACTTAGACCTCTGAAAACCCAAATAAAGACATTTAGCAGAGACACACCAATCTATACTGAAGTACCAAGTGAAAATGCAAAAAACAAAAATCCTGAACCAATTGGAACAATTGACAGAACTGCATCCGGTTACTTCATCAACTTCGATGATTCCTCTGAAGGCTTCAGCGAACAAAAGACACAGCCATCATCAAAATCCTTTAAAGACAAAGCGAAGGAACTTTTGAAACAACTAAAAGAAACATATCTGATTTCTCCATGGATTGAATTTTGGGTGGGTTTTGGTGCATTTATCCTCATACTTTGGCTCATCATGGTATTTACTTTGGGACGCTTCATTGAGGGAAAATATGCTAAAATGGACACAGCAAGTCAGAACATCAACTTGGTCCTCAAACCACACACATCTTCACACGTCGAGAAACGAGAACTTTCTTCAGAACTTTCTTCAGCCAACTTCACAGCAATTCCAATACCTGGTGGGGTAGCCTGGGACAACACTGACTATGAAATTTATGGTCCGGTCGAGATCCTGAAATATCCACACCAAATTAAGATCTCTTTGAGTGACTTTGCAAAACCAAACTCATTTGCTGATGATTGGGACTTTGAAAGTATAAACAATATGATGTCTGACTTAGTAATGTCTGCTAAATTTACAAAACATGATTATTTGCAAGGTTCTACAAATTATGATAGTATGTATTGCTATAACCACTATGGTAACCATTTCTTGCATAAATCTGCACAACCTAGAAATGTTTTAAATTTTAATCAATGGGAACATTGTGCTACACCTCCAAAAGGGAGCTCTAGAACCGTTTATGACAAATATTCATACTTTCAAGGTTTTAACACTAGTAATGCTGAAACATTTTATTATAAATTGTCAAACAAGACAGGGACCAAAACCATGATAACCAACACAAAATTGATTTATTCTGATTCATTCTTTGAAAAAATGAATACTTTTGGATTCGATTATTGGGACAAAAATGTTGATTTGAAAAGTGTTTGGGGCACAAAAGAATGGCAAGTACAGGGTTTAGAAGCTTTGTTTAGAGCCTGCATGATCCCAGAACAAATGATATTTTTAAATAACACTGTTCAACAAACCACCTGTCTTGGCTTAGCCAAAATCAAAGATTTAAATAACCCGTCTATTCCAAAGCCAACAATGTTTAGCAATAACTCTGATACAGATGAAGAAATAGACATAAACCATATACTTAACCAAAACAGAACACATCCTGATTGGAAACAATGGTTGATCTGGCCCACAGATACAAATAACTGTCAAGATAGATTCCTGAATAAAACACAGGGTTTCAAAATGACCAGGCCAGACCCTAGATATCCCCAAAGACATCACCCAGGGATAATAACAACCTACAGTGTGGGCAAATTATGCCTTCAATGGCTACAAACTTCCACACTGCCTGAAATTAAGCAACACCTAACTTTACTTACTGATGGTGCTGACTTGCGTGATTTCATAATGGGACCACGCAAACAGCGTCAAAAGCGTTTCATAGCAGCCTCTGTATATGCAGCATACAATGAGGCCTGGAAGGTTACTCAAATTGAGACAGCAGAAAGAATACGGGAAATTGACCGTATTAATTTGGAAAAATCACTTTCTGTAGTGGACAATGGGTTAATGACTCTGTCCTCCAGAATTTTTTCATTGGACAGCATTGTGTCTTCAGCAATCGATATATTATCGCAAGACTTACTGTTATTACAACATGGTCAGTCACAATTGCGTTCTATCGTACAGCTTGGCTGGACGTTACAAAATCTGCGTTCAGGCTATGTGCCTTGGCGTTTAATCAACACTACGTCACTATTCCAAATCTTTAACCTTACTGATAGACAAATCGGTATGGCGCAGAAGGGTGCTGATTATACAATCTTGAGCATTGAAAAACTAGAAAGATTACCGTTGACAATGTCAGAACGACCTGTCAGTGAATGGATAATCCACGGAATCATAAATATTCCAATCTCAACCTTCAGGTTTCAATACTGCCAAAAATATATACAGGCTGGCATGTACGAGAAATTGGGAAAGGGGTACCTTAAAACAACTTGGAACCTGCCCTATTCACATGCATGTGTCAGTAACAAAGGACAGAAAGTGTTTCTTAGTGGCAACAATTGTGCTATGTCACTAAGCGGCACGCTTCTGTGTAACGGTATTAGTTTGCACGGAGCCTGTGAAGGGAATTCATACAACCTTTCATGTCACCAGCAAGGCGCACCTGCAACTGAAATAGAACCATTCTTTCAAAGACTCTATAATGGGAGTTACATTCTTATTGTAGACCGCAGATGCTGTAGTCTTATGCCCGGGACTCCTTATCTCGTCACTACGACGGCGAAGGTCAAGTGCTGTGGACGTTCTTTGTTCCCCAGCTCCTTTCCAGACAGGGAGGCGAGGGCATGGCCCAGTTTGAAAATTACTTCTATTCGAATAGACACTTTAAGCAGAATGAAAACAGTGCTTCTTCAGACGCCTACAAGGCTCACGTCATCAAAAGAAACGTATGATCTACAAGTCGCAAGGACGACTGCAGAGATACATACATTATTATCAACCAATTCCCCCGTACATTTCGCGGAAATCCTGAGCGAAATCTTAAATATTTCTGATACCACAGGAGTCTCAAAGGTATTTAAGACAGTATTTTCGATGGCATTAACACCATTCAAAGCCATACTGGGTATTTTTCCAGATTTCGTCCATTCGATTTTTGGCGGACTTCCCCTAATCCTAGGACTAATTGCAGGAATCCTATTCCTAGTCCTTATTTTTCGATATGGCAACCCATGTCACAGATCAAACTCTCGCGACAATGGAAGATACGATCCTAGCCATTGGATACCGGGACCGGATATCAAAAATCCTGGGACTCTCCCGGCTTAGAGACCTGAACATGACTTGGTTTCTATCATTTCGACCAATGTGGCAAAGGTGTGTTTTACCTGTACTAAGGTGTCTGCTATGCGGAGAAGAATGCGTGTTAGACACCTGTCTGACGCTACAATCGGATGCGCCGGTGGATGCAGATACACTGTTGGTTCCTACCAAGGTTCACGCACTGTGCTGCCCTCAAAGGCTGCCAATTCTGATGACGGCATTCCTGGAATCTTCACCACTGCGATTGAAGAGTAGTGAAGTACGAGATGAAAGCAGCATCGAACAGGTACGACCTTCTGTCAGCAATGCAAATCAGAATGTCAATGCAGACAATCATGCGCATGAATGCATGGTTACCCCTATTTCCGACAAGTGGAACTTTCCCATGAAGCTGTTGACAGTTTTTTCGAAAGCCTGAATGATATGATGTTCTCTCCGGAACAGAAATAGAGACTTTTGAGTAAACTCGCACACGGCGTTCCCTGAATCCGGCCTTCAACTTAAAAAATAAAGTCACATGAACAATTACAATCCAGTTCACGGACAGCAACTTTTTTCAGCAAGCCCTTAAAATATTTTTCAATATATTTTTCCCCGGGACACTGACCTTCTGGTTAAAGTAAGAAACTATTCCTAGAGAACTAAGATTTCTATTTTTTTAGATACTTTATAGACTTTATATAGACTTTAGCTGCCCGCTGGTATGTTCACAATATATTTTATGTGATGAAATGGTTTCGACTTTTTTTCTGTATAGCCATATTAAGAGCCATTTCATGTGTATTTCTCATATACCAACAAGCAATAATGCATAACAATGCGTGTTTACTTTTGCATTTAATTCATAGCTTAAGTGCATACAATATATATGACTGCAATTTTTCAGTATATTTGAAAATTTCAAAATGCATTTATGTATTTTGGGGTGGTAAGGTATACACTATACTCTATAGTATGTTGTACTATGTTATACTATGCATAGATTAGTAGATATGACCATAGTTAGCGTGGAGTGGGTGTCGTGTATTTCTATAGGTTCTGAATCGATCCCCCTATTCCTGACCATATTCTGGTTAACCTACCTAGCTAGTTAACTAACAGTCAGCCCATGAGGCAAGAAATCCCCCATGATGCAGATACCGTTATCTGACGCAGTCACACTACGGCACAGGAACGTGTTATCTGATTAGGTCATAACGCTTGAGATCTAATTAGACAAGCGACATTCCTCCAGCCCCTGATAAGGCATACGACGTTCTCATAACAAATCAAACCTATGACAACCTGGATAATCCGTGCGGCCATTGTTTTGATTTCACAGAAACCTTTAGTAAAGAATGTGCTAACGAGCAAGTCGTATGACATCTTTATTGACGTACCTATGTCCATCCTTACGTCAATCCCGGCACCTTTAAGGTATAAATATTGCCGACCTTGCCCTATGCAAACACACGCGTGGTGACAAGACGGAGCAGCCATACTTGCCGAAGCCGAGAGCAGAAGCAGACCCCGCAGGCAACAGCCCCGCCTTCCTGACGCGCTGAGAGACGCGCTGCTATCTCAAGCCGAGAGACCCAGCACCGGCGCTTCTGGGCAGCCCTCGCAGGCAGCCTGGAATATCGAGAGCAGAGAAAGAGATACCATTCCTCATTCATCCTAAATTCCAGGTACAGAACTGAATAACCCCTCCTAGAGAATTCTTTAGTTATTCACTTGGCAAAAACAAACTTAACTTAAACTGTAACTTTCTATTCCCGCCCACGTATTAGACTTAGGTCAGGTACACGGGGTAGGCGTATTTAGAAACACCAGTTGAGTACGTTTAGTCAAATGTATATGTGTATGTAAATATATTTTAATCATTTTAAACATCATATGGCTCAGAAACCATATCAATGTTTTTGCAGTATTATTTTATACTATTGCTTTTAATGTATGCACTTTACTTAACTATAAGTATTGCAATAATATCGATCCATTTCTCTTGTACGAGAAAAGAGACTGATCAATAAATAACACCTTTTATTGAACACGCCCGTCTCTTCCTTTTCTCTACACTCTGATGAGACTAAGAATGCACGTACTGACTGAGTAAAATAATTGCCTTGTGCTCACACGACTCTTGAGATTGACTCTTGATTAGGGGAGAGCAAAGTTGTCATGTTCTATGGTTGTCAGAAACGAAATCCCTTCTTGTCTAATCAGGGGAGTTAATCCTTCCTTGAACATTCGAGAAAGTTTCTAGCGAACTCTGAGCTTAGCTGGCAAACCCAAAAATTAAGTCTAGTATCGACAGTAGTAGACCTAGTTAACGTCTGGCCTAGGCCTTTACTGCTGTAGGTACTATTCCAATGCGCAGAGCCTATTGGGAAAATAGGAGCTACACTACACTTAGTCTCAGACCCGTTAATGATAGCACTTGCAACTATGTACACGACCTAAACGGACGCCTCACTAGCTGCATTATCTGCAACCCAGTCCAGCTACAACTCCTCAAACCTCCAGTACCCCCCCCGGGCCTTAAACTATAGCCACTTTAAACTGCAGGTCTCTACCCATGCATGCCATGCTCATCAACCATCTTATAGTAGACCACGACCTGGATATTCTGTTCCTTACAGAAACGTGGATCACCAATCATTCAGATTCAGATGTAGTCATGGCCCTTCCCCCGGGCTTCCTCATTCAGTCTCAACCTCGCCTCACCGGCAGAGGAGGCGGACTAGCCATCATCTTCCGGGATCATTTATCTTGTAGATCTGAAGATGCCCACATCCTGGACTCCGAAAGCTGCCTTTTTACCATCCAGCTAGCCCCGACAAGTACCTTGTCTGGCCTATTGGTATATCGTCCCCCTGGCCATTCTGGCCCTTTTGCGGTCGCTCTCCTTGAATCCATATCATCCTTGGCCCATCTCACCTCCAATTTTTCGATTCTGGGAGATTTAAACATTCACTTCGACGACCCTCTGGACACAGGGGCATCCGACTTGATCAACGACCTGTCGGCCTATGGCCTCCTTCTTATCAACTCCGGAGCCACACACATTAAGGGACACTTGCTAGACCCGGTGTTCTCTAACTGCCTTGCCCTACAAACCAAAGAGTCCCTCCCTCTCCCGTGGACGGACCACTTCTTGGTCACTATCCACCTTTCAGGGTCATTCAGGAAACCCCCAAAACCGGCCATCCTTACCAGGGACAGGGCATGGGCCAGACTTTCGGCGGAGGACTGGACCAAAGCCCTAAACTCAACAACCCCTAGTCTTCCTGATGATCCGGCCACCGCCGACAAACAGTTCAGGGAGTGGATCTCCACCTCCCTCGACTCCATCCTTCCTAGAAAAACTCGGGAGGAAAAAAATAGGAAAACTGGCTCTGCCCCTTGGTATAGCCCTGAACTCAGATCTCTCCGCAAAGAGTGCAAAAAAGCAGAGAGATTGTGGAGAAAGGAATGGCTCCATGCCAGTAAGGATGCCTACCGCAGGTCGGTGAGAACTTATAAAGCCACCTTGAAGCTTACTAAAGCCGCCTACTATGACGCCAGAATACAAAACGCTACCAACTCGGCTAGAGAAT
This sequence comes from Lissotriton helveticus, assembly GCF_964261635.1. Taxonomy (NCBI): domain Eukaryota; kingdom Metazoa; phylum Chordata; class Amphibia; order Caudata; family Salamandridae; genus Lissotriton; species Lissotriton helveticus. The sequence goes on from NC_136061.1 coordinate 1,178,824,429, forward strand.
CTTACCTTATTGCCAAAGAACTGCTTAAAATACCAGGGCCTTCTTCTTCGTATCCACCCCCACCAGACAGAAGTAACGAACTGGCATCTTACTTCGACTCCAAAATTGCCCGGATACTAGCCTCCCTCCCACCTCCTAGTCCATTCAACCACACGGACAAAGAGGCGGCTACTACACCTTCGAGCAACAGCTTACATCCCCAGCTGTCCACTTTTAGAGCCATATCTCTGGACGAAGTAGTTTCAACACTGGCTAAGATGAAAAGCGGCTCTCCCCTTGACCCGGCCCCTGTGAGATTCTTAAAAACTGTGTCCCCTAGCATAGCTCCTACTATCATGGAACTAATCAACATCTCTCTTTCGCAAGGCTTTGTTCCTCCGAACTGGAAGAGCGCTGTTGTCAAGGCTCTCCTCAAAAAACCCCAACTGGACCCCGCGGACATGGCCAATTACAGACCGATCTCGCTTCTCCCATGCATTAGCAAGATGGCTGAGAAATTGGTCAATGAGCAACTTTCCCAGTACCTCGAGGTTAACAACCTCCTGCGCCGGTCCCAAACTGGATTCCGCCCCGGCCATGGCACGGACACCGCACTCCTCACTGTCATCGAGGAGGCAAGGTGCATTCTGGATTCAGGAGGGTCAGTGGCAGTGATCCTCCTGGACCTCAGCGCAGCCTTTGATACGGTGGACCACTGTGTCCTTCTCCATCGGCTGGCCAGGGCAGGAATCGCGGGTACTGCGCTTGCTTGAATAGACTCGTTTCTATCAGGCCGCTCATTTCAGGTGTGGGACGGCAACTCTCGCTCTGCCCCTCTTCCACTCTCAAGCGGAGTCCCCCAGGGGTCTTCGCTTAGTCCCACCCTGTTTAATGTCTACATGGCCCCCCTTGAGGATGTCGTTGCCCCCTACAGGATAAAAATAGTGAGCTATGCGGACGACACGCAATTGGTCGTCTCATTATCCCATCTTGACAACCACCCAGATATCCTGTTGAATTGCCTCCAGGACATTTATAACTGGATGAGCGAGTCCTCTCTGAAGCTCAACGGAGCAAAAACTGAAATCATGCTCATGGGCAAGAAAGGGACAACCATGCCCCTTTCGGTTTGGCCAGACGTCCTCGGTGAGGTGCCAACCCCGAAGAGGGAAATCAAGACACTGGGAGTCTGGCTAGAACCTGAGCTGACCATGAAGACCCAGGCAGCCAAAACAGCAGGAATCTGTTTTGGGCTTATGCGATCCATCCGCAAGATCCTTCCACTTCTTCCCCCATTATCGAGGAAACTACTGGTTCAAGGTCTTATTCTTGCCCGGCTTGACTACAGCAACGCCATCTACCTCGGGGCCCCTGAATTCACCTTGGCTAAACTTCAACGCATTCAAAATGCGGTGGAGCGGCTCATTATAGGCCTCCCCCCTAGAGCATCGGCCAGACCTGCCCTCAAGGTCCTACACTGGCTTCCTGTGCGGCAGAGGGTCGAATTTAAGGCCCTGTGCACTGCCCATAAACTCATCAACGGTACTGGCCCAGCTGCCCTCAAAGATATGGTCACTCCCTACAAAGCCCCCAGACTCCTACGCTCGGACAACGAACACTTGGCCACTGTCCCTAGATTCAGGAAGGCACGCACCGGTGGTCGACGCTTCTCGGTCAAAGCGTCCTCAGGTTGGAACTCACTTCCCCGCAGCCTTCGTCTGGAATCCTGTTACCCCCTCTTCCGTAAAAGACTGAAAACTTTCCTCTTCCCCAAATAGTATCTCCCCCCATTCATTCCCTCCGGTCTCCAATATTCTCACAGCGCGGGGATGCCTCCGGGTCACCAGGCGCTCTATAAATCGCTAAATAAATAAATAAATAAATAAAATTGTTGAGCAGACTAATTTGTATGCCGAACAGTTTTTGAGGGACAACAGTGCCAGCCTTAAGCCCCATTCTAGAGCTACCCGGTGGACTCCCACAAATCTTGAAGAGATGAAGAAGTTCTTGGGATTAACTTTTTTGATGGGCTTGCTAAGGAAATCAACAATGGCTTCATATTGGTCTACTAGTCCCTTGAGGGCAACGACTACATTTCCGGCAGTCATGAGTCGTGATAGGTATTTGCTTCTGCTTTGTATGATGCATTTTGTCGATAATGGTTTAGCGTTGCCACGAGATCACCCTGATTGTGACTCTCTTTTTAAGATTCGGCCTGTCCTTCATCACTTTGTTGATAATTTTTCTGAGATCTATTCTCCAGGAAAAGAAATAGGCAGCCTTGTTCTAGTGGAACAGGCAAGTGTTCCTAGAGTTGGAGTAGTGGACGATGTGGCTAGACTGAAAGATCGCCACTTTCCTGAATACATTCCTCCCACAACCTCAAAGACTTTCCCACTAGGAGATGTAGAGTCTGTTGCCGAAGAGGTGTGTGGAGGGAGACTCGTATGTACTGCCCCGACTGTCCTTCTAAACCTGGATTGTGTGTGTCAGCTTGTTTTAAATCTTACCACAAGCATAAGAATTTTTGGAGTATCCATGAGTGGTAAAGTGAATTGCCTGGCCGGTATTGTTTAATATTCTTTATTCTGTGTCAAGGTTGGCATTAGTGCAATGTATTTAGTTTCAGATTTTGTGTTAGCAGATTTGTATCTATTTGCAATTTGTTTGTGTTTTTTTGTTTAAAACAATTCTTAATTTGATGGCGGTGTGTGTAGGCTGGCGCTTGGATGGCGGTGTGCGTGGACTGGCGCTTGGCTGGCGGTGTGAGTGGATTGGCGCTTGGCTGGAGGTGTGCGTGGACTGGCACTTGGCTGGCGGTGTGCGTGGACTGGCGCTTGGCTGGTGGTGTGCGTGGACTGGTGCTTGGCTGGCGGTGTGTGTGGACTGGTGCTTGGCTGGCGGTGTGTGTGGACTGGCACTTGGCTGGGGTGTGCATGGACTGGCACTTGGCTGGCGGTGTGCGTGGACTAGCGCTTGGCTGGCGGTGTGTGTGGACTAGCGCTTGGCTGGCGGTGTGCGTGGACTGGCGCTTGGCTGGCAGTGTGCGTGGACTGGGGCTTGGCTGGCGGTGTGCGAGGGCTGGTGCTTGGCTGGTGGTGTGTGTGGATTGGCGCTTGGCTGGCGGTGTGTGAGTAGTGACTTGCTGCTGGTCAGTACACACACTGCTAGCTGAGCGCCACTCCACGCAATTCATCAGTTTGTGTAGTTGCTGTGTCAGGAATGTGGGCGTGTGAAAGTGATGGGCCCTTGAATGGTGCTGTTTGCTGGTGTGAGTGTTGTAATGTGATGGGCCCGCAGCTGGCAGTGTGAATGTTTTGTATGTGTCACACGTATGAAAGGTGTATGAATGGCCTGTAAAGAGGTTGGGGCCTTGTCGTGGCTTTACAGCTCACGAGCTGTGAGTTAATGGTTCAGTTTCTCGTCATTTCATTTATTAACAGTGCATTTCATTTTTTTTAAATCACTTGCTAATACAATTGTGTATACTGAACCATCACTCACCCTTGTGCCAAATCCAACCAGTATGTGTGTGTGTTTGAGGATTAGATGGCTGTGCAGTAATATTTGTCTATTTTGTCTTTCTGAAGCAGGGTGTACCTTGTCCCTTTTTGTGAATGTTGTAATGTGTTGGTTTTTGTGTCTGGTGGTGTGAATGGTCTTGTGTGTATCACGTATGAAAGGTGCGTGAATGGCCTGTAATGGTTGGTGCCTTGTCGTGGCTTTACAGCTCATGAGCTGCGAGTCACTGGTTAGGTTTTTTGAGCATTTAATTATAGACAGTGCATTTCTTTTTTGTGAAATCTCTTGTTAATATAATTTTATGTACCGAACCATCACTCGCCCTCGTGCCAAATCCAACCAGTATGTGTGTGTGTTTGAGGAATACATGGCTGTGCTGGAATCTTTGTCTTTGAGTCTCTCTGTCAAGGTGTACATTCCATCTAAGAGTAACCTACCAAATGTAGATATTATTGTTAACCCCTGGGAGTACATGGTGATCGCTCTCTTGTGAATTCTACCAAGTTATTTTATCCACAATGTCCTGCAAACTTAAAAATGTCTGTCACATTTTCCTTGCAATATTGTGCTAAAAATCTCACGCTTAGTTTGCAAGGGAGGTCACCTGGGCTTTTGGTCCCGTGCTCGGCGGCCATTTAGGGAAACCTAACAAACCCACACATTTCTGAAAACTAGACACCTGTGGACTTCCAAGGAGGTATGGCTTGCGTGGATCCCTCAACGTTTCCTTACCCAGAATCCCTTGCAAACCTCAATTTTAGCTGGGAAATTCTGTTTTTTCACACATTTTTGTGTGGGAAAGAGTGGCAACACCGGGCTCACACAATTTTCCTATGTGATGAATTTAATAGTTAGGGGGTCTGCAGTCCCAATCCATAAAAAGGGAAATAGGGAGGACCTCGCCAACTACAGGCCGATTAGTGTAATCGATGTGATCCAGAAGGTGGTTGGCAGGGTGCTTCTTCTGAGGATAAGGACCTGGATGGAGGATGGAAACATCCTCTCTCATTATCAAGCAGGCTTCAGGCAAAAGGTGGGCACAATGGATCAGGTCTTCAGATTTTTTATGATCCACTGGAAAACAGTGATCATTGGGAAAGGCAGTTTGTACCTGGCCTTCATAGATCTGAAGACCGCATTCGACTTATTACCATGTGATAAGCTTTGGCAGGTCCTACATGAACTGGGCATTTCCCCTCAGATCCTCGATTTTATAAAACGTTTGCATGAAGACAACTATGCCAAAATTAGGTGGGGATCAGAGGGGCAACTGACGGAGAGGGTCGTGGTGGATAGGGGGGTGCGCCAGGGTTGCGTGCTGGCCCCTACCCTGTCCTCTTTATTCATTAATGGGGTGGAAGACCATCTTAGAGAGGAACCAGCAGACGCTCCTACCCTGGCTGGGGAAAAAACGCCAACAATACCCTCCTGATCTCCAAGTCACCGGGCGGTCTTCAAAAACTTTTAAATAGGTTTAGCCTCTTTTGTAACTCCCGGGGGTTAACAATAAATACAAGTAAAACTAAATTAATGACAATCAACCCATCAAAACATTTCAGAAATGGCATTACCCTGAACGATACCTCGTTAGACACTGTTGAGTCTTTTGAAAATCTGGGAATCCAGGTCTCCAAAGGCATGAAATGGAGCTCCCATTTAGCCAAAATGCTCCTAAGCCACAAGCGGGTGTCCGGGGCCATCGTCAGAGAACATCACCTTTCTGCGAGTAGGCCAGTTGCTCCGGCTCTTGCGGTCTATGACGGCAAAGCGCTACCATCAGCCCTATATGGTGAAGAACGTTGGGGCTTTGAGAATACTAGTGAGCTTGTCAGATCTGAAAACAAGTTTTTAAGAGACCTCATCTCCCTCCCTACTCCCCCCCCCCCTTAAACCCTTATTCTATGACATGCGAAGATGTTCCATTCAGGACATTGCACGCCTTCGTCCCTTACTTTTCTGGGCGCGCATAAGTAGGACCGCAGAGCTGTCCAATTATGCTGCTGCCCTTAGCGAACTAATAACAGCTGATACAGGGAACAGGATTAAATGGATAACTAATCTTAGGCAGCTTTTAACAGACATAGGATTTGGGAGGCCTCGATCAGCCAGATCCCGCCATCCAAGCAGGATCTAAAATGTGCCTATTGGCAATGGTACAGGCAGAAGAGCCAAGTAATCCCAAAATAGGAAAACTTACTAAGGAGTTTTTTTTAGCACAAATCCATCTGTAAATTCGAACCCTACCTTGATTTCATACAAGCACCCAGGGATAGGGTGCTTTACATGAAGATGAAATTAGGGACTCTCCCGCTCAATAATGTGATAGCAACCTGGAAGGGGCACAATTCACCATCTGCACCCTGTCCAGGTTGTGCTGCTCCTAATGAGTCTACTGCCCATTTCTTCTTTGCATGCCCAGCCTATAGGATGGCTAGAGCCAAATGGCTCAAACCGGTCTGTAAAATGCTGGGCTCAACGAACTATCGTGTTGCATTACGCATTTTAAAAACTGACACTTCCTCTCTTACTATGATTTGCGGTGTGACTAATTTCCTGGGTGGTAGGAAATTTGTGTGAGCCCGGTGATGCCACACTTTCCCACACAAAAATGTGTAGAAAAACTGATATTTCAGCTAAAATTGAGGTTTGCAAGGGATTGTGGGTAAGGAAACGTTGGGGGATCCACGCAAGCCATACCTCCCTGGAAGCCCCCGGGTGTCTAGATTTCAGAAATGTGTGGGTTAGGTAGGTTTCCCTAGATGGCCGCCGAGCAGGGGGCCAAAAACTTAGGTGACCCCCCTTGCAAAACCAGGTGGTTTTGAGATAGGCAATTTTGATGTCGCCTCACCACGTTTTGGGCCCTTGCCTGTCGCAGACACTAGGCCAACGCACACAAGTGAGGTACAATTTTTATCGAGAGACCTGGGGGAACTCTGGGTGGTAGGAAATTTGTGTGAGCCCGGTGATGCCACACTTTCCCACACAAAAATGTGTGAAAAAAGGGTTTTTTTCAGCTAAAATTGAGGTTTGCAAGGGATTCTGGGTAAGGAAACGTCGGGGGATCAATGCATGCCATACCTCCCTTGAAGCCCACGGGTGTCTAGTTTTCAGAAATGTATAGGTTTGGTAGGTCCCCCTAGATGGACGCCGAGCACGGGGCCAAAAACACAGGTGACCCCCCTTGCAAAACCAGGTGGTTTTGAGATAGGCAATTTTGATGTCGCCTCACCACGTTTTGGGCCCTTGCCTGTCGCAGGTACTTGGGCCTCACACACAAGTGAGGCACCATTTGTATCAGGAGACCTGGGGGAACGCTGTGGGGTAGGAAATGTGTGTGAGGCCAGTAATTCCACACTTTCCCACACAAAAATATGTGAAAAAACAGATTTTTTTCAGCTAAAATTGAGGTTTGCAATGGATTCTGGGTAAGAAAAGGTTGGGGAATTCATACAAGCCATACCTCCCTGGAAGACCCTGGGTGTCTAGTTTTCAGAAATCTGTGGATTTGGTAGTTTTCCCTAGATGGCCACCGAGTACAGGGCCAAAAACCCAGGTGACCCCCTTGCAAAAGCACGTGATTTTGAGATAGGCAATTTTGATGTCGCCTCACCACGTTTTGGGCCCTTGCCTGTCGCGGGTACTTGGGCCTCCCACACAAGTGAGGCACCATTTTTATCTGGAGACCTGAGGGAATGCTAAGGGGTCGGAAATTTGTGTGAGCCCGGTGATGCCACACTTTCCCACACAAAAATATGTGAAAAAAACTGATTTTTTCACCTAAAATTGAGGTTTTCAATGGATTCTGGGTAAGAAAAGGTTGGGGAATCCATACAAGCCATACCTCCCTGGAAGCCCCTGGGTGTCTAGTTTTCAGAAATCTGTGGGTTTGGTAGTTTTCCCTAGATGGCCACCGAGTACAGGGCCAAAAACCCAGGTGACCCCCTTGCAAAAGCACGTGATTTTGAGATAGGCAATTTTGATGTCGCCTCACCACGTTTTGGGTCCTTGCCTGTCGCGGGTACTTGGGCCTCCCACACAAGTGAGGCACCATTTTTATCGGGAGACCTGAGGGAATGCTGGGTGGTTGGAAATTTGTGTGAGCCTGGTGATGCCACACTTTCCCACACAAAAATGTGTGAAAAAAGTGATTTTCTTCAGCTAAAATTGAGGTTTGTAAGGGATTCTGGGTAAGGAAATGTTGGGGGATCCACGAAAGCCATACATCCCTGGAAGCCCACAGGTGTCTAGTTTTCAGAAATGTGTAGGTTTGGTAGGTTTCCAGAGATGGCCGCCGAGCACGGGGCCAAAAACCCAGGTGACCCCCTTGCAAAACCAGGTGGTTTTGAGATAGGCAATTTTGATGTCGCCTCACCACGTTTTGGGCCTTTGCCTGTCGCGGGTACTTGGGCCTCACACATAAGTGAGGCACCATTTGTATCGGGAGACCTGGGGGAACACTGGGTGGAAGGACATTTGTGTGAGCCCAGTAATGCCACACTTTCCCACACAAAAGTGTGTGAAAAAACTGATGTTTTTCAGCTAAAATTGAGGTTTGCAAGGGATTCTGGGTAAGGAAACGTTGGGGGATTCATGCAAGCCATAAACTCCCTGGAAGCCCCGGGGTGTCTTTTTTTCAGAAATGTGTGGGTTTGGTAGGTTTCCCTAGATGTCTGCCGAGCACGGGGCCAAAAACCCAGGTGACCCTCCTTGCAAAACCAGGTGATTTTGAGATAGGCAATTTTGAAGTCGCCTCACTACGTTTTGGGCCCTTGCCTGTCGCGGACACTAGGCCAACGCACACAAGTGAGGTACAATTTTTCTCAGAAGATTTTGAGGAACGCGGGTTGGGTAGAAATTTGTGGATCCATGCAGATTCCAGAACTTTTCACCACAGAAATATGAGCAAAATTTGTTTTTTGACAATATTTTAGGTTTCCAAGGGATTCTGGGTAACAGAACCTGGTGGGAGGCAGTCACGTCACCCCATCCTGAATTTCCCTGGGTGTCTAGTTTTTCCCTGGGTGTCTAGTTTTCAAAAATGTATAGGTTTGCTAGGATTTCCTAGTTGCGGCAGAGCTAGGGTTCAAAAACTACAGCTAGGCACTTTGCAAAAAAAAGGGTCCTTTTTCAGTGCGAAATTGAGGTGTCACCACATTGCGTTTGGCGCAGTTTCCTGTCACGGACACTAGGCCGACCTACACAAGTGAGGTACCATTTTTCTCGGAAGATGTTGGGGAACGTGGGGTGGGTGGAAATTTATGGATCCATGCAGATTCTAGAACTTTCCACCACAGAAATGTGGGGAAAATCTATTTTTCTGAAAAATCTTTATGTTTGCAAGGGATTCTGGGTAACAGAACCTGGTGGGAGGCAGTCAAGTCACCCCATCCTGGATTTCCCTGGGTGTCTAGTTTTCAAAAATGTATAGGTTTGCTAGGTTTCCCTAGGTTCCGGCAGAGCTAGGGTTCAAAAACAACAGCTAGGCACTTTGCAAAAAAAGGGTAATTTTTCACTGTGAAATTGAGGTGTGACCACGTTACGTTTTGTGCCGTTTCCTATCGTGGGCACTAGACCGACCCACACAAATGAGGTATCATTTTTCTTGGAAGACTTTAGGGAATGCGGGGTGGGTGGAAATTTGTGGATATATGCAGATTCCAGAACATTCCACAACAGAAATTTGGGCAAAATGTGTTTTATTTTACAATTTTGTAGGTTTGCAAGGGATTCTGGGTAACAGAACCTGGTAGGAGGCAGTCAAGTCACCCCATTCTGGATTTCCCTAGGTGTCTAGTTTTCAAAAATGTATAGGTTTGCTAGGTTTTCCTAGGTTCGGCAGAGCTAGGGTTCAAAAACTACTGCTAGGCACTTTGCAAAAAAAGGGTCATTTTTCACTGCGAAATTGAGGTGTTACCACGTTGCGTTTTGCGCCGTTTCCTGACACGGGCACTAGGCCGACTGATAAAAGTCCAAAATCCAGAAGTGTTTCATGCGTCAGCTTTAATGCATACAACCATCAACAAGTCTAGCCTCCAACTGAATCTCCCTTGACATGGAATGCTCAGCGCAAACAGTAATGCAATGCACTTTAGATTCTACGCAGACAGCTAATTATAACACATCCCCCTTACAAAATAAATCATAAAATAGGAAACAAACATTGAACAGAAACTATAAAGTAAATGGCAAGAAAACAAGAAAATACGTCAATACAGAACATAATCTTTGAGCTTCATGGGTAAATGTTTGTCCCGCCTACTCACATATCCAGTCCTCAAGTTCTTATTTGGAGGAACAACATGCTGAGTAGTCACAGGACCATCCTTAGAATCTGTGAACTTTGTCAATCTAGACATGTTCCATGTACAACCATTGTCCAAGGTTACAACATTTTTTTAATTGCAATAATGATGAAAGGACCACAGAAATTAGAGGCACCCTTGTGACCATGTTTAGGTTTCCTTACCAAAACACGATCACCCAAGTTCCATTTCTTCACTTTGACTGCCATCCTGATATCATACCGATGTTTAAACTGATGTTGGTACTCAATAAGCTAGTCTTTCCTACTCAACTCACCATTTATACCTTTATGACTATTCCTCACAGGAAGCCAAAACGAGTTGAGCTTGGAGTCTGCCACTCTACCCCTCAAGGCTTCGAAAGGAGATTTCTGCATAATAGCATTGGGAACAGTGTGATGTGCCCACCAAGTTTCCCTCAACACACTACTAAAAGAGGTCTCAGAATCCAATGCTCGTTGAGCACAACTCTTTACAACCCTGTTCATCCTCTCCGTAAGACCATTGGCTTGAGGAGAATACAGAGCCGTTGATGAACAATTCCAAGATCCTTAAGAAAAACATCCATCTCATTAGAGATAAATTGTACCCCATTGTCCGTAACTAAGTATTTAGGGATACCTTCTGAAACAAATACATCCTTTAAAATTCAATCATAGACTTGGAATTGACAACACTCATGCACTTTGAAACTACCCATTTAGAAGTGTAATCAACCAAAAGGATGACAAATCTCTCATGAGAAGGCATCAACTCAAAATGGGCAGCTATATCCATACCAACTTTTGTCCAAACTGCATCAGGAACTTCCACAGGTGAAAGAGGAGAATGACTAGTCGCCAGTGATAAAAGTCCAAAATCAAGAAGAGTTTCATGTGTCAGCTTTAATGCATACAACCATCAACAAGTCTAGCCTCCAACTGAATCTCCCTTGACATGGAATGCTCAGCACAAACAGTGAGGCAATGCACTCCAGATTCTACGCAGACAGCTAATTATAACACAGACCCAGACAAGTGAGGTACCATTTTTCTCGGAAGACTTTGGTGAACGCGGGGTGGGTGGAAATTTGTGGTCCACACAGATTTCAGAACTTTCCACTACCAAAATGTGGGGAAAATCTGTTTTTTGGACAATTCTTTAGGTTTGCAAAGGATTCTGGGTAACAGAACCTGGTGGGAGGCAGTCAACACCCCATCCTGGATTCCCCTGGGTGTCTAGTTTTAAAAAATGTATAGGTTTGCTAGGTTTCCCTAGGTGCCGGCAGAGCTAGGGTTAAAAAACTACAGCTAGGCACTTTGCCAAAACAGTGTCATTTTTTACTGCGAAATTGAGGTGTGACCATGTTGCGTTTTGCACCGTTTCCTGTCGTGGGCACTATGCCTACCCACACAAGTGAGGTACCATTTTTATTGGGAGACTTAGGGTAATTCAGATTTGTAAAGTAACTGTTACTACCCATTGATTTTTGGTGCATTTCTGCCTTCCAAATTTCGAAAATGTGCAAATATGTACTGTTTCTAAACTCTATAATTTGTTCCCATTTCAGAAATACATAGGTGTCATTCATTTCTATGTATATATTTTCCCACAATAATTGCTATATACCCGGTACCTAATAAAAAGCCATTGCAAATTGCTGCTCAGTTTTTGACTCTGGGTTTGTCTGGTTCTCAGTGAACTTACAAGTCCTATATATCCCCACAACCAGGAAGGTCCACCAGATGTAACGGTATATTGCTTTCAAAGAGCTGTCATAATTACAAGAAGTTACAGGTGAAAACATTGACACAAAAGGCTGTCTTTTTCAACTAATTTTCAATTTTTCCTATATTTAACTGTTAGCTTCTATAAAAAACCTTAATGGATCTACACACATGACCCATTGCAGAATTCAGAATTGTTTCTACTTTTCAGAAATGTATAGCTTGCCTGGATCCATTATTGCTTTCACACTCATTTTTGCCATTAACTGGAAGGAGGTTGAAAGCACAAAAAATACCAAAAATAGGCTATGTTCCAGAAAAATGCCAAAACTGTGTAAACAATGTTGGTTTTCTGACAAAAGTCTGTCATTCCCTAAAAGCTGAGAAAATGGTGATTTTAGCCCCACAAACCCTTTTTTGATAACATTTGCAGGGAAAAACCCAGACGCTTTCATTTGCAGTCCGTTTTTCCCATTTGTCCAAAGAAAACCAAAATGTTGCTGTATTTTGTCTAATTTCTGAGACCCCTCCAGGGGAATCCACAAACCCTGGGTACCTTTAAAATCCCCATGATGTTGGAAGAAATGGACGCAAATTTGGCGTGGATACCTTATGTTGTCAAAATGTTACAGGGGCCTAAGCGCGCACTACCCCAAATAGCCCAAAAAAGGCTTAGCACAGGAGGGGAAAAGGCCTAGCAGCGAGAAGGTTTGTTCAATTTGTTTCTCATGCTATATTTGACCAACAAGGGAACACCCCTAACCTTTGCTACTCTAGGAACAGTGCCTGACCGTAGTCTTATGTGAAGGGCATAGTTCTTGAGGCAACCCAACTTCTTTACAAATACCTTTGGGAACCTTTTGTCCCAAGTTTCACTTCTCCCACTCATGGTCTTAACTGCTGGTAACTCCTTTAGACCCACTCAGGGAGGTTCATTGGGGTTTAAGTATACATACAAATCACTCTGGTGAAACCAACTAATTAAAGAGTCCCCCGTCATCGAGACATACATTTTACCAGGCATGATTCTTACCTTAAATCCAGTTGTGCTCCAAAAATTACTGGTCAATGATTTCTCCACCATAGCCCCTAGGTTTGATGTCAGGCTTCACTAAAATTACTTTACCTAACAGTTGCTGGTCATATCATTCCTTGGGAATAAGCATAATCTTAGCCCCCAAGTCAAAAAGCTTATTCACTGACTGGCTATTAATTAACACCTCTTCAAATGGACTTTCATTAACTGGTTCTTTTACCTGAAGAACAACAACATCCTCACTAGACTGATCATAAATGTCAACTTTCCTTACTTTCTTATGCTTTTTGCTTGATTTGCAACACCTCAAATAATGTCTCTTTTTCCCACAGCAGGAACATGTGACCTTCCACCCCGGACACTCCTTAAAGTTCACTATATGACCAGGATTCCCACATCTGAAACATCTACCTTGAAAGGTTTTGAAATTGGATGTTTTAGTTGGCACAGTCGTCTTGTCAGATCTGTTTATGAAAGGCTTGTCAGAGGGTTTGCTGCTCACCTCTGCGACTACTTTGCCTTCACTCTTTCCCACATTGCTTTCTTTATGAATCATGTCAACACAGGCTTTTGAATGCTCACGCATTTTCAAAATAGTGATTACTTCTTGCAGTGAAGTATTGTCTTTTTGCCACCAACTGTCCTTACCTTTGTCAATAATGCATCCTAGCATTAGCTGATTCCTTAATCTTTCCTCTAAGTTTGCGCCAAAACACAAGTGGATGCCAATTTTCCAACATGGTGATGTATTGCTCTACAGATTCCTCTTGTCTTTGCATTCTCTTCAAAAGTGATAATGTTCCAACGCCATGCTTACTTTGGGAAGATAAGGCAAATCCATCTTTCTGATGCAAATCTCATATTGATTCAAAGCTTAACATTCACTGTCAGGAAGCTCAAGGAGATGTTCAAATACTTCTTGCCACTTTCAGCCTAGATAATGCTTAAAAAAGACAACTTCCTTTCAGTGCTCAACGAAGTACCACACCCCCTAACATAATTAGCAAAAACCTTCTTCCAGTTTAACCAAGAAATTGTAGGTTCACCTGGAGAGGACAAGAAAAATGGAGGAGCAGTAACATTTTGCATTTTGTAACTCTAACTGTACCTCTCTTTTGATATGTAATGAGACACAAACCAATTACAACTGTTTTAAAAATAGTACAAAAAAATACAGCAAATCAACTAAATGAAAACAAAAGCACTGTAATATTCACGCAGAATACAATTATTATTTTTTTGTATACAAGTTCATGAACATAAAGTGCTGTGCATATCAGCGTTGAAAACTAATGCACAGTGAAATATTATTTTCTCAAAGAAGACACCGTAGTACCTCCACCGAAGAAAAAGACAGATGAGGTGAGCTGTGCACATCAGCGAGTGATGAATTGATCTGTACACATCGGTGCAAATACAAGCTCCTGTGACCACAATCAAAGTTCAGGAACACTTTTAGAGAGATTCAATGTGTAATTAAGCTGTGCACATCAGCACAGCGGAAGACGATGAAGAGAACTGACATGCAAATATGCTGTGCATATCAGCGCAATGAAGGAAGAGACAAAATAATATGACCTCTACTCATGTTGGTGGAATACACTGTGAGTTTTTGTTGTGGCTGTTGCAGGCAGTTCACATTTCCACCTGCTTCGTGACATATGGCATCACTTAATCTGGGAAGTCAGGCAAGATCAAACAAGTATCTGTGGTAGCTTCAAAAATGGCGGCTCTGCATTAAATGCCCCAAGTGACTTGCGTCACTGCCCGACGTGGAGAGTCAGGCAAGGGCAGGCAAGTTATGCACGAGGTCCGCATGTACTGGCTTGCGTTACATATGGTGCTAATATGGTGCTACTCGACATGGGAAGTCAGGCAAGATCAGGCAAGTATGTGCGAGGGCCACAAAATGGCAGCTCTGCACATAATGCCCCATGTGCTGCCTGATGTGGAGAGTCAGGCAAGGGCAGGCAAGTTATGCACGAGCACGATCGAAATGCGATCAGCATGTTAGTCTCCCTCCACCAAAGGTACCTGTGGGTTGGGGCTCAGGCAAAGCCCAAATTAAAGTAGAGATTCCATGTAGCTCGACTCTGCATCAGGACACAAGCTCATCTTGCCTTATGACCCACAGCTCCATCTCACCTCAGAAAACGGAGACTTCTCACCTCAGGTTCACAACATCAAGCTGGCACAGGGGTTCCGCTCCAAGTCAGACTTGTCTCAAGCTGGCAGCAGAAGTAGAGTTGAAGACACCTATAGGAGGTGAGCCACCAAACTTTGCTTCCTAGTAGAGTAAATGCTGAATACACAGGCTGTGTTGAGATCTCTTGTACCTGGAAAGGCTATGTCGAATGTTCGCTCGTCGCCAAAATGAACTGATACATTTACTTTAACTCAATAGCCTGCAAAGCTTCAAGTTGTAATTTGTAGCAGGTTTATTATAAAGCATGCAGAATAGAGACCTCACCCACAGAGAAGCTGCAATCAACTGCCAAACTTCAATAATCAATTTTCTCCCTGCAGATGCCTACATTCTAGATTTCTTCATCATCTCCTAGCAACAAGGACATAGAGGAGATGTTTACTTCAGAAAACAACACCGTACCTGTATTATCTGAAACAGAAGAGATAAATAACTTCAGAGGGGCTTGGGAATCGACGGCCACTCGGTGCAAAAGACAACCCGAGATACGGAACAAGTGGAGTGTGGAATGTCCAGTCATGCTGCCCATCCCCTTGATAAAGAAGGGAAACTGACAGGAGCGGATGGAATGCCAGGCACGCGGAGTGAAAGGTTGGACCAAGGCACCCAATCCAAATGGGAGACCCTAGAATTTCCAGGACTTAATCCCAGAGGTCCTCAAAGGAGCCCACAAACCTACAGAACCATAATTGATCACCAAATGCCTGGCAGGGAGAGACCACCAACTTGTTGGAGCAAAACTGCACCTTCAGTGCATGGAAGAGAGAGGACTTTACAGCACACAGAAATTATTGGGCCCCAGTTGGTTTCAAGTTGCCGGGAAGCCGTATTTAGTCTGCACCAGAGAAGTGAGCCAAATAGCTCGGCAGGCAATAAATCACGTCACAACATTTAACTACTTGCACAGGCCCCCCAGAGATCAGTTCGAAGAGCAGCAAGATTTCAACCACCATTATGTGCAAGGAAGAGGAGAGTACTCAGTCACTGCTGCTCTTAATCTCTCGATATATTTTGAAGTATTCTATGGACACCCTCAACAGAGGGAACTTGTTGTGGTTGTTTGCTCATATCCCAGCACTTAAGAACATAACTACAGATGATCTGGATTGGGTCAAATTTGAATCGCCTCTGTTAAACTCAACTAGGGACATGACCAAGACAATTTGGAAAAGAACGGCCCATCATACTGCCATATTGTCCGAAAGGGCTGTCTTTGAAGAATGGGGCATTGATCTTCACATTCTTGCCACAGTGAAATATCTGCATGTTCTTTTAAAACCACACCCTGCTCAAATCCTAGCCGGTGTGTAGAGAGGGGAAATTGGGGAAAATCAGAGCTGGGCCCCAACTCTAGAGGTATTATTCATCAAAGGGATGACCGAAGGGAGGTTTTATTCAACACTCCAAGGAATGATAATAGGGGAGGTAGCTGTCGGTCGAATCTAACTCACAGGATCCCTTTAGAAATGCAGCTTATACCTATGAATAACTTGATAATGATTTCTTGGAACATTGTGGGGCTGGGTAGTAAGCTTGTTCAAGAGGACTCTTTCATAGAAACAGCTGACATAATCATGTTTCAAGAAACCTGGGAGATCTTCCCTTCATATAGGCAGGGTTTTAAAACATTCAGTGTCCCAGAATGTAAATCTAAACCATGCATACCCTCTGGTGGGTTGCTAATTTGGGTTAAGATTTTGTTAGCCAATTACCTATCATTTGTCCAGAGAGCATGTGACAAACAGGGAAATAAACGCACTGCCTCTTGGTTACTTTTACCCCCTAAGACTATCTGGAGCAACACTCACAGAGAAGTGCCATAACCTGTGCCCCAGCTAATCAATCCAGCATACCAATCCATAATAGGTTTGATTTACTTCCGTCACTCGAAGACATAGACTGGCTTAATAATAAGGATAGCATCATTGATGTAAACATACCCAGTGGAAAGCAACTGTATTCTGCTGAACTGGACCAAGCGAGCTGTATGGGTTCACATCAAAATAAGTTTAACTTAACACATGTCAGTCACAACGCATTTATACCTCAAAATCATAGGTCATTAGTGATCGACCAACCTAGTACCACTGTTAATGACGCCCACGAAGGACATAGGAATGTGAAGACGAGAATGCTCATAAAAAACTACCATGAGTAGACATCCTGAATCACGAAACAACCCCCCTTATAATGATCATATATTCTTTACTGAACCTAATCATAATAATAATAATAACTTAGGAGCGAGAAGGACTTGTAAGAGTAATCTATTGTTTTGGAATGTGGCTGGATTAACTTCCAAGTTTACAAACCCAGCCTGGCTAGAATTTATACAGTATTTCGATATATTATGCCTACAAGAAACATGGGTGGACACAGCTCAACATATCAACTGGCATAACACTTTTTCTGCCCCTGCTGTGCCCACCAAACATGGGAAGAAGAAAGGTGGATTATGAACCTATATCTCCTACAGAATGAAAGTAAAAAAAATTGACCTTACGGTTACTAATACTTATTATCAGATCTTAAAGCTGCATGTCAACAGCTCGTATTGCTTAGTTCTTTTGAATTTTTACAACATCCCAGTAACACAGATTGAGATGGTCCTGGGGCATCTTCGTAACGATCTGGATAAGTCACAAAAGTAAACTAACAAGGATCTCTGTATTCTCTGGGGCAGGGATTTTAATACCACTTTGTGTGGCCACACTGAGGGAGGCATCTGTGGCATTAAACAAGATGAAGATAATGATATAAGCCACTTTCTACATTCTCGCTTGGGAAAGCAATTACACAACATCAAATATTCTGTAGACCTGGGTTTTGAAAATTAACCATGCTCTCCCCCTATATCCTTCAGCAGTACGTATAATGGGCATGGGGCGTTTAGTATTATAGATTACGTGCTAGTCTCAATCAGACATGCCCAACAGGTGCACAACTTTACAACTCATACCGTAGACATTAGCGACCATTTCCTGGTCAGCGTTACCCTGGATATGCCGATCAATATGCTAACCAAAAGGGACCGCATTAAACATCCAGCACAGGACATCTCCCTTAATGGAACCAATGGGCATACAATTAAATGGGTGGGGGAGGATATAACCATGCTAACTAGGTCACTTCTAAGTAACCTTAAAATGAATTTGCAATCTGCCTGGATCCTAAGGCCGTAGGTACAGACATTCTGAACTCATTTCAGGGCATAACGTTGGCTATCAGGAAGAATCTTCTGAGAGTGCATAAAAGATATGATGACAACATGAAAGGCTAGTTTGTCACCAACTGCACAAAGGCTCATGTAGGCCTAAAAACTGCCTTGCTTATATGGGTTAGAGATCAGTTGGAGGTGAAGAGGGCAAGAATACTATACAAAACTATGATCAGACACCGTAAGGAGACCATAAGAAAAGAATTATGGGAGGCACTCCATAAATCATCTGAATTAAATGAAGGCAGTTTTTGGCCCCCATTGGTGGACCCTCAATCGAATCCACCATTGGGGAAGATCAGTGTGTAACCCATTTTTCTAAACTATACGGTATTAAGTCATGTGCACTATCATCCAATTGGAATTTACATCAGTGTGGATGAGGTGTTATTGGCCATCAACTTAAGGGTAGGGGGAAAAGCCCCTAGCCCTGACTCTATTCCTATAGATCTATATAAGGCCGCACCCCTGATATGGGGTCCTCTACTAACTTCCGTCATAAGGGCATGCTGCAAACAGGTATTCATCCCAACGTGGGTTCAGTCCATATTAGTCCCCATCTTCAAGAAAGGAGACTGCAATGATCCAGCCTATTACAGGCCTATTTTGTTGCTCGACTCTCTCGCGAAGGTGGTTGGACAAATCATCTTAAATAGATTGCAGACATGGGCCGAAACCAGGGGCGTGATTTCAGAACTCTAATATGGATTCCGACAAGGACTTGGAGCAGTGGAGCATCGCCTAAACTTGAGCCTGATCTGGGGGAAGTATATACTAGCCAAACAGGAAAACCTTTTTTTATGTTTTGTTGATTTAAGTTCTGCATTTGATTGTGTTGCCCACGGGAAACTATGGAGTATTTTAGACTCCATGGGGGTTGAAGTTCCGCTTATTAACTTTTTATGGCAGATGTACCAAGGCGCACAGGCCAGTGTACATTATGGTAGGGCAGATGAGCTTAGCCCAAATTTCCCAGTAAGGAAGGGGGTTAGATAGGGGTGCGTGCTAGCCCTCTTTCTTTTTACTCTGTATATAAACAGCCTAGGTGAAACATTGTCACAGGAATGTCAAGATCTTCCTCGTATTGGCAACCAGTCAATCGGAGGCTTAATGTATGCAGACAATGCCGTTCTCCTATGCCGTATGCAGATAGGGCTACAGAAAATTGTTACAAGGTTTGTAACCTACATGTCCAGCCTAGATCCCAATATAAATATTTCAAAAACCTATGTTATGAAGTGCTGTAAGACGAGAGTAAAGTGTTGTGACATAATTTGTAATGACAAGAATCTTTAATTTACAAAAAAAAAATCTTACTTGGGAATTGTTTTTGAGCACAGAAGTTCATGGGCTAATGCAATTACCATGAGAAGATTACTATTTGCCAAAGCCACAGGCGCACTGGTAAATTTTGCAAGAAAATTGGGACAGTGCTTAATCTGAGAATTCATAAAAATCTACAAAGCTAAATACATTCTACGGCAATATACGGAGCCGGAATATGGAGATTTGCTAATGTGGACTCACTCCTATCAATTGAGAATACGTTTTTAAGATCTCTCCTGGCAACCCCAAATAGTACCGCCTCGTATATATGCCACGCAAAATTGGGAATGCCATATTCTGCAGGTCTGATCAAAATGCAACCTGTGTTACTTTGGCATAATATATGTACCAGCCACTGGCCTTAACCTAGATGTATTTAACGATTGTCTTAATTTGCAACGGGCAAATCGTATCCCTTTTTGAATTACATTAAAGATTTTGTGGCTAAGTTAGGCAGCCCGGAATACTTTATTAATCCAGAGAGTATGAGCTCAATTACCAGGCAAGATCTAAAGCCAATATGTGTGAAGTTCTTGGAGACGGTCAGATTTCAATGTAATTATTGTAAAATTTCTGTCATAGAAAATCAATTGCCTCTGATGCAAGCAGGGATACAGCCATATTTACTGCATATACATGGGAGTTATGAAAGGATGTTATGGACACATCTCAGTTAACTTGTATAATGTATTGTGCTTTTATGATTTGAAACTTTTTTAATTGAGTAAAGGTTTTTGACTTGAATTATCTATCATTTGTCCAGATCTGCTTGGTATTGAGATCTCTACTTCAGATGAAGCAAAAAAAATTTGTTTTAATCTATATAGCACGAGTATCTCCAAATCTGCTGATTCCCCTGTCCTTCATCTTTTGATTGACTATATTTCCACTTTTCCACGGAAAGAAGCAGTTGTGATTGTGGCTGGGGATGTTAATGTATGCTTTGAACCATCAGCACTCTATAACAAAATAGCAGGAGGGGAAGACAAATATTGGGGTATTCCTCAAATTTCGAGTCCATCCTTAACCTTGCTTCCATATGTTGACTTACAATTGCTGGATCTTTGTATGAGTTGCCGCTTGAGTGCATGTAACAGTAGAACCAAACCTGATTTGGAGATGTGTTCTACTTTTAAAAGGAATATCTATCAGAGCTGAATTGACTAATTTTATATCCAATCCAATCCTGGGTAAATCTCATTATATATGGGAGTCCTGCATAGATATGAGAGTGACCACTTCCTTCTTTGTCTCTCCCTTTGTGGAAGTGGCAAACGGGGGAGTGGGATTCCTCAATTGCCTTAGGGTGTTGTTTCAATCTGTAACAATCGGAGGAGAATAAAGTGGGAGAGCACAATGGGCAATAAGTCAAGACCTAGTCCCCATTTTGTCTTACATGGCTAACGTAGAAGAAGCTCCTGACATGATTATGGGTGCTCATTCAAAAGGGTGGAGAAATTGAAAATGTGCTTCTTTACTAAACCTCCCCAAGTAAGGATACCCCTCAGAAGGCAGATCCTACATGGTGTGGCAGGACTTGTAGGTCAGCCAAGTGCAATCTTCTTAGTGCCCTTAAAAAAGGGCCTTCGAAGAATATAAAGTCAGCTAGAGCAAACTACAGACCAGTCCTGAAACATGCAAAATCTACATGAAATACAGCAATTTGGAATCATATTTTATTCTACAGCATGCTCATGGGGCCAGGTAGCTTTCTAATATAATAGCACATAGCGCCTAGACAAACAGGATGAAACCAGAAGCACTCATTCTCCAACAAGACTGGGTGAATAAGTTTAAATCTTTATATAGAAGCTCTCCTCTAACCATTGTAACCTTGATTTCCCTGATTCTGTGGTGTCCCCCACATCTTGCAAGACTCTTTTTGGACTAGACACTATTAAAGATGGAGGGCATTCTCAGTGACCAAAGTGACTGTGGCCATTAGATCTTAGAAGGCAGGAAAGGCACCCAGGCTAGATTGAATCCCAGTGGACCTCTTTAAGTCTGGACCGGTAATTCGGGCACCCTACCTTAAAAGGTTTTCAATGCCATTTTAGCTGGAGGCAAGATTCCAACCTAATGGAAAGGTGCGAAGCTTATTCGGATACATAAGAAAATCCCAAAGTCTGATTCATCCAACTAGCACCCAATTAGGCTTATTGATTCCTCCCCAAAAATCTTTTGTAACCTTTCCTTAGATCAGCTCCATACCTGGGTTGAAGAAAATTACATTTTACCAGTTTCAGGCTGAATTTCAGTCCAGAATTGGCATAGTCGACTTTTTAAGTTTCAATAAATGAGGAGGATAGAAGTAGCCCCTCTGTTGTTGCTTGCTGCCGCGGGGGCCAGAACTCCAACCACCAGCCTGCAAAGCGGCTCTCACGCCACCGCCGCCACCATCACCTCTGCGCCAGGAGGCGCATAAATCTGCCCAGGGCTCCCACAGCACAGGAGCCTGTTTGTTGTTGCTTGCTGCCGTGGTGGGCTGGAACACCAAGCCCGAGCCTGCAAAACGGGTCTCACGCCGCCACCGCCATCACCACCGCTCTGCGCCAGGAGGTGTTAAATCTGCCCTGGGCTCCCACGAAGCCCAGGCCAAAGGCAGACCAGTCTGAGCTCGTCCACGGCTGTTCTTGGCTGGGCTGGGCCTACTCTCATGGCTGGTTGGCTTTGAGGCGGAGGAGGAGCCACTTTTTCGACGCTACCGGTTAGTAAAAGTCTAGGAAGATTTAAAGCTGCTGTGAGCACTGTTCTAACTGTGGATGACCCTGTGCCTTGACTGAAATTTTCAACTGCAGGAATCCTCTGTATTTACCTACTATGGGGCAGAGAAAGGCTGCTAACACTGACCACCTTAATAGCAAAAAAAAGGCTACTATTGACTCCTTTTGTGCAAAAGCGAGGGGACCCATTTAAAACGAGATTGACAAAGCAGAGAGGATACTTTCTATGGGACCTTTCGGTCCCCGGGTACCATCACTTTTGCCTGTTGAATTAGTAGGAACGATGGCCATGAATCCCGAGTTTATTACTTCTATTAATTCACAGGTTTCTCCTATATGTGCTTTAATGCCAGGGGGAGGTGAGCAATGTTCTTTCCCCCTCTCCTGTCACAGTGGGGGACAGAGGGGCACCCTAAGATAATAAAAAGGGCCATGGAGCCAGAGGTATCACCAGAACCCAAGAGACTGCATAAAGCAAAGAAGAGAAATTAGCCCACACGGAGATTGGAGTAGCCAATAATATCGACTAACCTAATAGATATGGGGGAAATTTGGAATACTCTGAGGGAAATATTTACAGATTTGCTGACAGACCTGCTATCTCAGACCCAGGACAAACAAGACAAAGTTTTATCAGACTCTAGAGAAACATTTGAAAAAGTGGAGAGAGTGTTGAACACTATTTCCAAAGTACCCTCCCCACCAAGTGCCCAGTCAGAGGCAGTATTTCTCATTTTCCCCTGCAAAATAATTCAAATGGTTGGCCACCACATAATAACCCACCGTTAGAGAAAGAGTCTCTGAGACATGCAATGGACCCGGGTAAGGCTTCTTGTAGTAGGCTTAACCCCCAAACAGGAGGTTTGGCCAGGGTTGTTGGGAGTGTTGGGGAGCAGCATTCTACCGATTGTGAGCCTGAGAAAGTTAGGGTTAGTTTGAACAATAAAAACAGAGTAGGTCTACCAGCAATTGATCTGCCTCCGGCTTGTTGTCCCTATACTGTGGTTCTGTTTGGGGTCCAATGTCTGGGCGCACGCACTGACGAAACTACAGTTAATTTGATTATTAAAGTGCCGCACTGGCTAGGGAAAGATAGTAGATTCAACGTGGCAGATCACACTCATATTTTGATGGCAAGAAGGGTTTCTTGGATTGGATGATCCAAGAAAACATTCGAGGGTGATGCTGTGATTGTCACTTTTAGATTCCCAACACTGGCATATAACAGTGCTGAGACGTTCTGCGACGTTCTGCAGCATTCTGTTGAGCTCCCATTTTATGCTTCATTGATTAAATCACTCCAGCTAGGTTTCTTTTATAGACCTAGTCCCAGCGTCTCAGCAAATAATCATGCCCATGGTTTGGACGGGCGGGATCACATTTGGGAGGGATTTGAGGTGTCAGCATATATCTAAGGCCCCTTGTCGGATCTTAATGGTCTGGATTGACATGCCGAGGACACTGAACACATCTTAGTACAGAGAACATCGACTGACATATAAACGCAGGACATCATGCCTAGTGAGCCCCAGCTGAGAGAGAATGCAGACCATCCTTTTCGATTGTTTTCACCCTCACTGCCATATAGGCTCCCGGGGGGAATATACGGACTCAGCTAATTTACCTAGTTCCCAATGTGGGGGAGATATCAATCTGATTTCTTGGAACACGGCAGACCTAGCTTCTAAATTAGAAGATGATAGATGGACTCAATTAATAATATCATATAAGATCATTTGTCTTTAGGAGAACTGGGAGGGAGAAAATAAATATTTCCTGGAAGGTTACAAGACGTATTTCCTTCCGCAGAAGGGTCTACTTTTGCTCGAGCAAAAGGCGGATTAGATACTTATATGGAACTTGAGCTCTGTACGGCTGTGAAACAAATGACTTGGACTTCTAAAGTGCCACACGGCCTTGAGCTATTGATCTGGAGAACATTGCAGATTACATTAATAAACTTTTATAATGCAAAAAGTAAGAATCACAGCCCGTACAGTTTGACGGAGTTATCTGGGCTTCTGGAACAGTTACAGGGGGATGACCTCCCACAGTAAAACCTTATTCTGTTAGGTGACTTTGTCATTTGTGCTTGGACATCAGACAAAACTTGAGAGACACTCCCATATACCCGGCATCAGAAGAATGGCATATGGAGCATTCTCCAGCTGGCCCGTGATTTAAACGCCCTTTTAAGTGCTCATGATTTAATGTTTACATTACAGAATGCAGTTATGTCCCCTAATAGTTTTCACCCACCATCTTATAAAGGAAGGGGCTGTGCCAGAACCATTGTTTTTATTTTTGTATCATCATCCATGGGTCTCATTATATCATTTTTTAAGACTTTACATGGTCCCTATGGTGATCATATTACTTTGACTTTGGGGCAGCGGGTACAGGGTTCTAAGTCAGCACAAGGCAGCAGGATGGCAGGGACAATATTGGCAACTGATCAGGGAAGACACCTGCTGTAGTCGCAGGTGGATATTAATGCTCTCAATCAATCCCTTTTTTAAATTGAGGCAACAGGAGATTTTGAGGTGCCTAGAAATCACCTTCAGATGACGATGTAAATAGTTCTTTTGTTGCAATTGCTCAGTCAGTGGCTAGTTTGTTAACTGTCCCAGAAGTCTCTCACTAATCAGATAGCCCAAGATGGTTCGACAGTGGGCACTCCTAGGCGTTGAGGAAGTTAAAAACGGCCTTGAAAGAGATCCCCCGTAATCAATCATTGGTAACCACTTGCCGTAATAACTATAAAAGTGCGCTTAAGGAACAGAGGTCCTCATTAAAAAAACAGGCCTGGGTGAATTGATTTAAGCTAGTGAACTAAAAGATAGTGCTCTTTTTTGGAAGGGTATTAATAGACCTTGTTTTTCTGAACCTGTCAAACCAAACTTAGGTCATCGTATCACCCAGGACCAATGGAAGGATAATTTCCAGGCGGTTTATAAACGCGGGGACGGAGAACAATGTATCAATGATTTGGTGCTCCTCCAATATGATGCGCAGATTATCTTTCTACTAGATGAGGTGGATTGTCCCAGAATAAGGCCCCAGGTCCAGATAGGATGGCCCGACCTGTTTCCGTGGGAGCCGCGGACGGGATGGTTAGGACCAGAGAATCTCCGTGACTTGTTGCTAATTAGCACCAGATCCCTCAGTTTTCAGGCTCATGTCGCCATTCAACAACTGGTAAAAAGTCCTCATTGCAGGTACTTCTTGATGGATATTAAAAGGAATAGGCACATTTAGCATATTACTTACATATTAATACATATAGTACAGGTAATTTACCCTTTTTCCTGACGTGAGTAAGGTGGGGATCTATGCACCCCGTCCTGAAGAAGAAGCCTTGCTTCGAAACATCTCAACGCACAAGTGAGGTATTGTACATTAAATACAGTAAAACCTCCACGCCACACCCCTTTTAATAATACCAGCATGGAGACCGAATACATTTTATTTCAGCACTCACATGCCAGGTATCTTTTAAACACTCACACGTCATTTCACTCCTGACCCCACCACTCACATTTTGTCCAATACCCTCACACACCACACATAGAGTTTACATCAGTGCTCCCGCGTAGTCGCTGGTTAGTAGCACGCCGCATTCCGTAGAGGTATGCAAAGACCCCTATGATGAAGCATGACACCAAGGGATCTTTTGGTGTGTGAGGGGTATTTAAAGAACACTGTGTGCTCCCCACCACTGTAGGGACCATACCAAATACTTTACTGTGGATTCCTTTTGTTTATGTATGTTGCGGATGGGGAGACCAAAGCCACAACCTCTCCACTCCCTCTTTGTTTTGTTTTAGGAAGTATAGACTAGCCAAACAGGAAAACCTTTTTTTATGTTTTGTTGATTTGACTTCTGCGTTTGATTGTGTTAACCACAGGAAACTATGGAGTATTTTAGAGTTCATGGGCGTTGAAGTTGCGCTTATTAACTTTTTACAGCAGAGTACCAATGCGCACAGGCCAGTGTACGTTATAGTAGGGCAGGTGAGCATAGCCCAAATTTGCCAGTAAGGAAGGGGGTTAGACAGGGGTGCCTGCTAGCCCACTTTCTTTTTACTCAGTATATAAACAGCCTAGGTGAAACATTGTCACATGAATGTCAAGATCTTCCTCATATTGGCAACCGGTCAATCGAAGGCTTAATGTATGCAGACATTGCCTTTCTCCCATGCCGTACGCAAGTAGGGCTACAGAAAATTGTTACTAGGTTTGTAACCTACATGTCCAGCCTAGATCTCAATGTAAATATTTCAAAAACCTATGTTATGAAGTGCTGTAAGACGAGAGTAAAGTGTTGTGACATCATTATTAATGACAAGAAATTTGAATTTACTAAAAACATTTCTTACTTGGGAATTGTTTTTGAGCACAGAGGTTCATGGGCTAATGCAAATACCACAAGAA
Organism: Lissotriton helveticus; assembly: GCF_964261635.1. Classification (NCBI taxonomy): domain Eukaryota; kingdom Metazoa; phylum Chordata; class Amphibia; order Caudata; family Salamandridae; genus Lissotriton; species Lissotriton helveticus. The sequence goes on from NC_136061.1 coordinate 1,178,850,880, forward strand.
GATTACTATTTGCAAAAGCCACAGGGGCACTGGTCAATTTTGACAGAAAATTGGGACAGCACCCAATCTGAGAATTGATAAAAATCTACAACGCTAAATGCATTCTACGGCAATATAAGGAGCCGGAATATGGGGAATTGCTAATGTGGACTCACTCCAATTAATTAAGAATACGTTTTTAAGATCTCTGCTAGCAACCCCAAATAATACCGCCTCATATATATGTCACGCAGAATTGGGAATGCCATATTTATCAGATCTGATCAAAATGTAACCTGTGTTACTGTGGCATAAAATATGGACCAATACAGCCACTGGCCTTAACTGGGATGTAATTAACTATTGTCTTAATTTACAGCTGGCAAATCGTATCCCTTGGCTGAATTACGTTAAAGATTTTGTGGCTAAATTAGGCAGCCCAGAATATTTTATTACTCCAGAGAGTGTGAGCTCCATTACCAGGCAAGATCTAAACTCCGCATGTATGCAGTTCTTGGAGACAGTCAGATTTCAATGTAATTATGGTAAAATTTATGTCATAGGAAATCAATTGCTTCTGACGCAAGCAGGGATACAGCCATATTTACTGCATATACAAGGGAGTTATGAAAGGATGTTATTGACATGTCACAGATTAGGTAATTTCCATATTATGGTAACATTCCCAAATGTGAATGATGGGTCGCGCACACTGGGCTTTTGCCCATGCGACGATCTTTCTGTCCAGACTGCTATACACCTAATATTTTTCTGTAAATTTTATTCCTTACTTAGGAAAAGGTGGATCCTGCCGATTTTGAAAGTGTTAGGTTTTAGACAGTGTCGACCCGCCTTCTGTAAATTGCAACTATTAGATGACGATAGATTTATCGATCACATAGCCAAGTACTTGAAGGGAGTCCTTTGATGTAGAAAAATCGTGTAAGGTTTTCCTATATCAAATATACGAATCTGTGCGCCTCATTCAATGTGAATCGGATAATATTTTAAGTATTCTGGCAGATGTCATTTAACATTTGTAATTAGGAAAACACTAATTTTATGGATTTTATGAACTATCATATTGAATATATGTTTTTAACTGTTAACTTGTATAATGTATTGTGCTTTTATGATTTGAAACTTTTTAAACTGAAGAAATGTTTTTGACTTGAATTACCTATCATTTGTCTAGATCTGCTTGGTATTGAGATCTCTACCTCTGATGAAGCAAAAATATTTTTAATCTATATAGCAGGAGTATCTCCAAATCTGCTGATTCCCCATTGCTTCCTCTTTTGATTGACTATATTTCCACTTTACCACAGGAAGAAACAGTTGTGATTGTGGCTGGGGATGTCAATGTATGCTTTGAACCATCAGCACTATATAACAAAATAACAGGAGAGGAAGACAAATATTGGGGTATTCCTCACATTTAGAATCCATCCTTAACCTTGCTTCCATGTGTTGACTTACAATTGCTGGATCTTTGTATGAGTTGCCGTATGAGTGCATGTAACAGTAGAACCAAACATGATTTGGAGATGTGTCCTACTTTTAAAAGAAATATCTATCAGAGCCGAATTGACTACTTTTATTTAAATTGTCTAATCCTAAGTAAATCTTATAATATATGGGAGTCCTGCCTAAATATGAGAGTGACCACTTCCCTCTTCGTCTCTCCATTTGTGGAAGTGGAGAACGGGGAAGTGGGATTCTTCAATTGCCTTGGGGTGTTGTTTCAATCAGTAACAATCGGAGGAGAATAAAGTGGGAGAGCACAATTGACAATGAGTCAAGACCTAGTCCCCATTTTGTCTTACATGGCTAATGTAGAAAAAGCTCCTGACATGATTATAGGTGCTCATTCTAAATGGTTTGAGAAATTGAAAATGAGCTTCTTTACTAAACGTCCCCCACGTAAGAATACGCCTCAGAAGGCAGAACCTACATGGTATGGCAGGACTTGTAGGTCAGCCAAGTGGGACTTCGAAGGATATAAAGTCCGCTAGAACAAACTACAAACCTGTCCTGAAACATGCAAAATCTACATGAAATACAGCAATTTGGAATCACATTTTTTTCTGCAGCATGCTCATGGGGCCAGGTAGCTTTCTAATATAATAGCACATAGCGCCTAGACAAACAGGATGAAACCAGAAGCACTCATTCTCCAACAAGACGGGGTGAATCATTTTAAATCATTATATAGAAGCTCCCCTCTTACCCTTGTAACCTTGATTCCCCTGATTCTGTGGTGTCCCCCACATCTTGCAAGACTCTTTTTGCACTAGACACTATTAAAGATGAATGGGCATTCTCAGTGACCAAAGGGACTGTAGGCATTAGATCTCAGAAGGCAGGAAAGGCACTCAGGCTAGATTGAATCCCAGTGGCCCTCTTTAAGTCTGAACCGGTAATTTGGGCACTCTACCTTACAATGCCATTTTAGCAGGAGGCAAGATTCCAACCTCATGGAAAGGGCGAAGCTTATTCCCATACATAAGAAAATCCCAAAGTCTGATTCATCCAACTAGCGCCCAATTAAACTTATTAATTCCTACCCAAAAATCTTTTGTAAGCTTTTCTTAGATCGGCTCCTTACTTGGGTCGAAGAAAATTAAATTTGAACAGTTTCAGGCTGAATTTCATCCCAGAATAGGTACAGTCGACTTTTTAAGTTTCAATGAATAAGGAGGAAAGACGTAGCCCCTCTGTTGTTCCTTGCTGCCGCGGGGGCCAGAACTCCAAGACCCAGCCTGCAAAGCGGCTCTAACGCCGCCACCGCCATCACCAGCGGTCCACGCCAAGATGTGCATAAATCTGCCCAGGGCTCCCCCAGCACGGTAGACTGTTTGTTGTTGCTTGCTGCCGTGGGCGGCTGGAACTTCAAGCCCCAGTCTGCAAAGCTGGTCTCACGCCGCCATCACCGCCGCTCCGCGCCAGGAGGTGTATACATCTGCCCAGGGCCCCCGCGAAGCCCAGGCCAAGGGCGGGCCTGTCTGAACCCGTCCGCGGCTGTTCGTGGCTGGGACTTCTCTCTTGGCTGGTTGGCTTTGAGGCGGATACAGAGCGAGGGATATATCATTCCATCTTCTTCGACGCTACCGGTCAGTGAAAGTCTAGGTAGATTTAAAGCTGCTGTGAGCACTGTCTTAACCTGTGATGACCCTGTGTCTTGACTGAAATTTTAAACTGCAGGAATCCTCTGTATTTACCTACTATGGGGCAGAGAAAGGCTGCTAACACTGACCACCTTAATAGCAACAAAAGGGCTACTATTGACTCCTTTTGTGCAAAAGCGGTGGGCCCCATTTCAAACAAGATTGACAGACCAGAGAGGAGACTTTCTATGGGCTCCATTGGTCCCCCAGTACCAACACTTTTGCCTGTTGAATTAATAGAAACGATAGCCACAAATCCAGAGTTTATTACCTCTATTAATTCACAGGTTTCTGCTAAATCTGCTTTAATGCCGGGGGAGGAGAGCAATATTCTGGTACCCCCTCTCCTGGCACAGTGGGGGATGGGTGAGGGGCACCCCCAGACAATACAAAAGACCATAGAGCCAGAGGTATCACCAGCACCCAAGAGACTGTGTAAAGCAAAGGAGAGAAATGAGCCCACAGGGGAAGTGGAGAAGCCAATAATATCAACTAGCCTGACAGATATGGGGGAATTGTGGAATACTCTCAGGGAAACATTTACAGATTTGCTGACAGACCTGCTATCGCAGATCAGGGACAAACAAGACAAAGTTTTATCAGACTCTAGAGCTGGGGTCTCCAACCGGTCGATCGCGAGCTACCGGTAGCTCGTGGAGACCCCGGGAGTAGCTCGTGTAGCCCTTCAGTAGTATTTGGTGGTATATTGGGCTATTAGCCTTCCCGGCGCCATTTGCCCGCCATCACCCAAACCAGCCGCTCGAATTGGAGCTAAGCTGGTGTGGGGGCGGGCGAAGAGGATGAAGCTCCTCTCCTGAGCTGCAGACTCCTCTCGTGAGAGTCTGACTCTTGTGACGTCATCGTGTACTGAAAACGCACTGGCATCGCACTGTCTTCCATTGTGCGACAGGTGCCAGCGCGGAGCAGTAGGAGACGTGACTTCAACCACCAGAAGCAGCCAGGAGACGTCCCTTCCACCGCAGGTAAACTCAATGGTGGAATTAGGGATCCCATAGGAGGGATGGCTGACAAGGCGTCAGAGAGCGCTGGTGGAACAGAGGGCAGAAAGGCTCAAAAAACGAGTGGAACAGAGGGCAGAAGGGCACATAAAACGAGTGGGACAGAGGGCAGAAGGGCACAAAAAATGAGTGGGACAGAGGGCAGAAGGGCACTAAAAACGAGTGGAACAGAGGGCAGAAGGGCACAAAAAACGAAGCAAAAGCGAGTGGAACAGAGGCCAGAAAGGCAGGAAAAATGACTGGCAGAAAGGCACAAAAAACGAGTGGAACAGAGGACAGAAAGACACAAAAAACAAGGGGAAAACGAGTGGAACTGAGGGCAGAAGGGCACAATAAATGAAGGAAAAACGAGTGGAACAGAGGGCAGAAAGGCGCAAAAAACGAGTGGAACAGAGGGCAGAAAGGCACAAAAAACGAGTGGAACAGAGGGCAGAAGGGCACAGAAAACGAGTGGAACAGAGGGCAGAATGGCACAATAAACAAGTGGAACAGAGGGCAGAAGGGCACAAAAACAAGGGAAAAACGAGTGGAACAGAGGGCAGAAGGGCACAAAAAACGAAGCAAAAACGAGTGGAACAGAGGGCAGAAAGGCACAAAAAATGAGTGGAACAGAGGACAGACGGGCACAGAAAACGAGTGGAACAGAGGGCAGAAAGGCACAAAAAACAAGTGTAACAGAGGGCAGAAGGGCACAAAAAACAAGGGGAATACAAGTGGAACAGAGCGCAGAAGGGCACAAAAAACGAGTGGAACAGAGGGCAGAAGGGCACAGAAAATGAGTGGAACAGAGGGCAGAAAGGCACAAAAAACGAGTGGAACAGAGGGCAGAAAGGCACAAAAAACAAATGGAACAGAGGGCGGAAGGGCACAAAAAACAAGGGGAAAACAAGTGGAACAGAGGGCAGAAGGGCACAAAAAACAAGGGGAAAACGAGTGGAACAGAGGGCAGAAGGGCACAAAAAACTAAGCAAAAACGAGTGGAACAGAGGGCAGAAAGGCACAAAAAACAAATGGAACAGAGGGCAGAAGGGCACAAAAAACAAGGGGAAAACGAGTGGAACAGAGGGAAGAAGGGCACAAAAAACGAAGAAAAAGCGAGTGGAACAGAGGGCAGAAGGGCACAAAAAACAAGGGGAAAACGAGTGGAACAGAAGGCAGAAGGGCACAAAAAACGAAGGAAAAACGAGTGGAACAGAGGGTAGAAAGGAACAAAAAACAAGTGGAACAGTGGGCAGAAAGGCAAAAAAAACGAGTGGAACAGAGGGCAGAAGGGCACAAAAAAGAAGGGGAAAATGAGTGGAACAGAGGGCACAAGGGCACAAAAAATGAAGGAAAAAAGAGTGGAACAGAGTGCAGAAAGGCACAAAAAAAGAGTGAAACCGAGGGCAGAAAGGCACAAAAAACGAGTGGAACAGAGGGCACAAGGGCACAAAAAAATGAAGCAAAAATGAGTGGAACAAAGGGCAGAAAGGCACAAAAAAAGAGTGGAAAAGAGGGCCGAAAGGCACAAAAAACGAATGGAAAAGAGGGCAGAATGGCACAAAAAACAAGGGGAAAACGAGTGGACCAGAGGGCAGAAGGGCACAAAAAACGAAGCAAAAACGAATGGAACAGAGGGCAGAAAGGCACGAAAAACAAGTGGAACAGAAGGCAGAAAGGCACAAAAAACGAGTGGAACAGAGGGCAGAAGGGCACAAGAAATGAAGTCTTAATTTTGGACCTATTAATTGAAATGTCTTGAAGCGTCAAAACCCAAAAGTCATTCCTTTTGGTGTTCTAGGGAACTCTTAAGTCGGGCCTGTCTTAGGTATTTTGTTCAAACCACAGTATGGGCTCTGATGAAATTAGGCTTAAAGTCAATGAAACTGGGTCTCTCGGAAAAATGCTTTGGGTTCAGTAGCTCAGGACGATTTTCTCTGGCCAGAAGTATCTCTGACTACACAAAAGGTTGGAGACCCCTGCTCTAGAGAAACATTTGATAGAGTGGAGAGAGTGTTGAACACTATTTCTAAAGTACCTTCCCCACCAAGTGCCCAGTCAGAGGCAGTATTTTCTCATTTTCCCCTGCAAAATAATTAAAATGGTTAGCTACCACATAATAACACACTGTTAGAGAAAGGGTCTCTGAGATATGCAATGGACCTGGGTAAGGCTTCTTGTAGTAGGCCTAACCCGCAAACAGGTGGTTTGGCCAGGGATGTTGTGGGTGTTGGGGAGCAACATTCTACCGCATGTGAGCCTGAGAAAGTTAGGGTTAGTTTAAAAAATACAAACAGAGTAGGTCTACCAGTAATTGATCTGCCTCTGGCTTGTTGTCCCTGTACTGTGGTTCTGTTTGGGGTCCAATGTCTGGGTGCACGCACTGATGAAACTACAGTTAATTTGATTATTAAAGTGCCGCACTGGCTAGGGAAAGATAGTAGATTCAGCGTGGCAGATCACACTCATATTTTGATGGCAAGAAGGGTTTCTTGGATTGGATGATCCAAGAAAACATTCGAGGGTGATGCTGCGATTGTCACTTTTAGATTCCCAACACTGGCATATAACAGTCTGAGACATTCTGCAACATTCTGCTGAGCTCCCTTTTTATGCTTCAGAGATTAAACCACTCCCACTAGGTTTCTTTTATAGACCTAGTCCCAAAGTCTCAGCAAATAATCATGCCCATGGTTTGGAGGGGCGGGATCACGTTTGGGAGGGATTTCAGGTGTCATCGATTATCTATGGCCCCTTGTTGGATCTTAATGGTCTGGATTGACATGCCGAGGGCACTGAACACAGCTTAGTGCAGAGAACATCGACTGACATAAAAACGCAGGACATCATGCCTAGTGAGCCCCAGCTGAGCGAGAATGCATACCATCCTCTCAATTGTTTTCACCCTCACTGCTGGATAGGCTCCCGGTGGAAAGATACGGCCTCAGCTACTTTACCTAGTTCCCAATGTGGGAGAGATATCAATCTGATTTCTTGGAACGCTGCAGGCCTAGCTTCTAAATTTGAAGACGATAGATGGACTCACTTCATAATATCATATACGATCATTTGCCTTTAGGAGAACTGGGAGGGGGAAAATATATGTTTCCTGGAAGGTTACAAGACTTATTTCCTTCCTGCATAAGGGTCGACTTTTGGTCGAGCAAAAGGCGGATTAAATACTTATATAGCACTTGAGCTCTGTGAAACAAATAACTTGGAATTCTAAAGTGCCACACGGCCTTAAGCCAGTGATCGGGAGAACATTGTAGTTTACATTAATAAACTTTTAAAATGCAAAAAGTAAGAATCACAGCCCGTCCAGTTTGACTGAGTTATCTGGGCTTCTGGAACAGTTACAGGGGGATAACCTCCCACAGGAAAACCTTATTCTGTTAGGGGACTTTGTCATTTGTGCTTGGACATCGGACAAAACTTTAGAGTCCCTCACATATACCCGGCATCAGAAGAATGGCATATGGAGCATTCTCCAGCTGGCCCGTGATTTAAACGCCCTTTTAAATACTCATTATTTAATGTTTACATTACAGAATGCAGTTAGGTCCCCTAATAGTTTTCACCCACCATCTTATAAAGGAAGGGGCCGTGCCACAACCATTGTTTTTATTTTTGTATCATCATTCATGGGTCTCATTATATCATTTTTTAAGACTTTATATGGTCCCTATAGTGATCATAATTCTTTGACTTTGGGGCTGCGGGTACAGGGTTCTAAGTCAGCACAAGGCAGCAGAATGGCGGGGACAATATTGCCAACTGATCAGGGAAGGCGCCTGTGGTAGTCGCAGGTGGATATTAATGCTCTCAATCAATCCCTTTTTAAATTGAGGCAACAGGAGATTTTGAGGTGCCTAGAAATCACCCTCAGATGATGATGTAAATGGTTATTTTGTTGCAATTGCTCAGTCAGTGGCTAGTTTGTTAACTGTCCCAGCAGTCTCTCACTAATCGGATAGCCCAAGATTGTTCGACACTGGGTGCTCTCAGGCATTGAGGAAGTTAAAAACGGCCTTGAAAGAGAACCCCTGTAATAGATCATTGGTAGCCGCTTACCGTAATAACTATAAAAGTGCGCTTAAGGAACAGAGGTCCTCATTAAAAAAACAGGCCAGGGGTGAATTGATTTAAGCTAGTGAACTAAAAAATAGTGCTCTTTTTTGGAGGGGTAATAATAGACCTTGTTTTTCTGAACCGGACAAACCAAACTTAGGTCATCGTATCACCCAGGACCAATGGCAGGATAATTTCCAGGCGGTTTATAATCGCGGGGACGGAGAACAATGTATCAATGATTTGGTGCTCTCCCAATATGATGCACAGATTATCTTTCTACTAGATGAGGGGGATAGTCCCAGAATAAGGCCCCAGGTCCAGATGGGATGCCCCGTCCTGTTTCGGAATAATATAGATGTGTGGTCCCCAATCCTGACTATGGTACTAAATGCAGCAGTACTATCTTATATGCCCCAGTCTTGGTCCACTGCCATTATTGTCCCTATGTACGAAAAGGGTGGCAGGGATAATCCTCATTTTTACTGCCCCATATACCTGATAGACTCCACTGTTAAGGTTATGGGTCGGGTAGGCTATCCGAGTGGGCAGGTAAAAATCAAATTATTTCAGAGGTTCAATACGGCTTTCGAATAGGCAAATGCCAATGTCTGAACCTTTCTCTGTTGATATCCAAACATACAATCCCCAAAGCAGGTTCTATCTATCTAGGTTTTATGGGTCTCACTGCAGCGTTCGACAGAGTGGACCGCAGTAAATTGTGATCGCTACTAGATGGGTTAGGTGTCGAGCGTGCAATAATAAATGTGTTCTAATAACTTTATATGCCCATACTTCAGCTGCAGTCCGATTTACATAAGAGGGGGGACTCACCGATAATTTTAAATGCTCAAGAGGTGTGAGTCAAGTGTGCATTCTTGCCATTTTCTTTTTACATCGTATAATAATGGGTTGGAATCTGCCCTGATATCACTGCAAGCCGATACTCCGAGTACAGGCAGTAGACCAGTACCAGTTCTGTTGCATGCAGACGATGCTGTGCTTATAGCACGTATTCCCAGAGCACTACAAGTCCTAATTAACGGGTTTGTCTCCTTCATGAATAGGCTGGACTTGTCCCCTAACTTTACCGTTAGTTTGTGATGGAAGTAGATTGTTGAGGGACTACTACAAAAACCTACAAGGCAGGCCCTTTTAGTTTAACCAAAGTCCCGGCTTTCACATATCTTTGTGTTCTATTTGACGCCAAATCACATTGGAATAACCTGAAGGCAGAGAAGATAAAGGATATGAAGAAAGCCCTGGGAGCTATTGCAAATTATGTACACAGATTAGGCTCATGGTTGCCAGGGCTGATTTTAAAATTATACCAGTAATTCTGTATTTCCAAGGCCTTGTACGGGAAGGAGAGTTGGGGTTACAAGGCAGCTGGTAAATTACAGACAATGCACAACAAATTTTTGAGACAAATTTTAAAGGTCCCACAGGAAACCCCTGCATACTCTGTACATGAGGAAATTGGGGTTAAGTATATCACTGATTTAGGTGAAGTTAAGACTCTGCTTTGCTGAGTGAATGTTTGATCCAATGAGGAGGCATCCTTTAACCAAGCAGTAATTCTGGACTGCCTCTCATTGGATCGTGTTTTTAAAATTCCTTGTTTAAGATATATTAAGGAAACATTCTCTGCCCTAGGAAGATCAGACCTTTTTATGAATTATAACACAGTGAAGAGAGAGGATAACAAATTAATTAAAGATTTGTTCTTTAAAATAGCCAGTGTTGAGCGTGAAGGCAAGGAGCTGAATAAGCCCATGGTAAGAACACATGTTTTAGTTAAATCAGTGCTGGGAATAGAGTCTTATCTTACCATTTTAACCAGTGCCCATGACCGTTTTTTTAATTACTCGTTTTAGATTAAATATGTTTCATCACCCAGTGGCCTCTCCTCCTGGCTTTGTTGCATGAGCCAAGGATAAAGGGCCCTGTGGCTCCGACAATAGGTCCCCACAAGATATTTTACATTTTGTCTTTTTATGTAAATATTTTATGCAACCCAGGCATCTGTATCTTAAACCTTATTGAAAAGAAATTGGATTCAGGCAGACTATTATTGCACTTTTGCACTTGCAACTTCTGCAGAATGAACACACTTTATTTGTTGTTACGCACCTTTTAAGAACAATGATAAGATCAAGGAAATCCAGATATGACTGCGATAGAGAGGGACATTTTTGATCTGTTCTGTGATGATATAAGGCTTTATTGAATTGGTTATGTTTTACAGCCGTGTTTATGCCTCAGGACTTTATAGATGATTGTATATTGTGCGATGTCATTCTAGACTCGATTTAGAAAGGTAGGGCCAATAGCGATGTTTATTATGATGAAATATGTTTTTTAATGGATTTGCTACTGTTTTTAATTTATTGTATCTTTTATGGCTGTGTTCACTGCCAAATAAAGATTGTTTAATAATAATAAAAGTAGACATAAAAAGAGGTAGCCTTTAAGTAGCTTTTGTTGATCTGCATTCGACATGGTCCCTAAGGATAATTTAGCACGTACACTAGGTGACCTTGGGCTTCCCCATCCTCTCTTTGATTTATTTGCCCGGCTTCAACATGAAAGTTTTGCTCAAGTTAGATGGTCTTCAAAGAGGGAAAACACGTACCCCTTTCTGTTGCAAAAAGGCAAGGATGCCTCCTTGCCCCCACGTTGTTCCTGCTGTTTTATAAATGGCAGCATTGATTATCTCTTGGCTCGTAAAAAGGACTCTCCGGTTCTAGTGAGAACCAAAATACCCACCCGATTATTTGCAGACAATACTTTATTAGTATCAAAAACGCGAAAGGGCCCAGGGACCTTTTTGAGTAAGTTTAACATATTCTGCCTAGATCATGGACTGCCAATTAACACCAGTAAGACAACATTTGTGGCCGTCCACCCCCATAGAGGCTTTAGAGGATCAATAATGTTGGATGGGGAGGAGTTGGAGAAAGTGCCAGATTTTGATTATCTTGGCATTCGCCTCTCAAGTGCAAACACCTGGGGCACAAAGCTGTAGTTGCAGCAACATATGGAGCTGAACTCTGGGCCCATGTTAATTTAAAAGCTCCAGAAGTGGCTGAGAATACATTTTTAGGAGCAGCCCTTAAATTGCCCCAAAGCACGCCATTGAGTTTTTAAACATGACTTAGGTTTCCAGTCTATTGTATCGCCAGCTCACCTGAAATCTACTCTGTTCTGGCTACGAATCTGGTCTATGCCTGACCTGGCAGAATATTGGGTGGGATTAAAAGATGTTCTCGATAAATCACGGAGAGGGGTTTTACTACCCTGTTTGAACTATGTAAAACAGTCCTTATACTGTTTGAATCTACATGAGTATTGGTTGTCCTCTGAAACTATTCCACCTTCTGGAAATAAGAAATTGAATGCCATCTATTGGGAGCTTGAGGAGTTTAAATTTCCCAAACAGATAGGTTTGGGCAAAATGGCTGATTGTTTCAAAGGGTTCAGGTTATGTACATCACCACTGGCTACCTTTACCGCTAAATGGAATATTCAACAAGGAGGCAGTAAAATTTGTCCTGTTTAAGAATTGCTGAAGAAACCAACGACCATCTCCTCTTTTTTTGCCCAAGGTATTATAAGCAGCGCAGGTGCTGGATTGCTCCTCTGCGCCTCCTTTTATGTGATGCCTGTAATAGTGTGGGGCCCTAGGCCCACATGGTGGAAGAACTGCGACACACACACCAGATGTATCGTGGGTTAGTGAGCCTCGAGCACGTGCGCTCGGCTCCTTTTATTAACTGTGTCACGTGATGTCGTGACATCAGTGGTGGGTGGGTGTTCAGTGTAGGCATACATGGTTAACCCTTAACAGTGTCAGCTAGGACACTACATTCCTCCCAAACTTTAATAAAAATTAAGGAAAGGCAAAAAGTCCGAGCCTGTGGGAGGAAGTACATAAATATACAGTAATTACAAATTTACAGTGAGTCTCTTCAGCTGCTTGCTTGATGACGGTGATGGAAATTGCTGCTGAGACTTTAATTCTTCTTGGCTCGACGTCCTGGTTCTCGGTGGGCGTGTTCTTCTTTGTTTGCGCCGTGGACGTGTGGTGGTCAGTCCATGGAGATCTTGCTTTTGAGGATGACGTCAAACAGGATGACCAGAAGTTAGACTTGGATGGGGTTGTCTTCAGCTGGTCCGTCGGTTTCTTCACTGTAGGCAGCTTGGCTTCACTTTTTAAAGGGTGGAGTGTTCGAAGGACATTCTTCTCACTAGGACGCCCCTCTCGCGGGTGTTCTCCTGCCACAAGATATCACCGGAGGCCCTTTTTACCAGGTTTCCACTGGGCCGGGTATTATTCCACAGCGTTGCTCCAACTCCACAGTCTGCATGTGAATGGAGGAGTCGATGGGGTACTACCTCACAAAGTCCGTAGCTCCACCTGAAGGGTAGTTGTTGACTCTTGCCTTTGCGCACAAGTTCCTCATCTTCCTGGGACGTGCAGGTTAGACGGCGATGGACTCATCTCTCGTGTTGGGACCCTCTGCCACCGGTGTCCCTGAGGCCTTTGCCCCTTGGATCTCCACGGGCTGGTGTGGATTGGTCAGTTCTCCTTGTTCAGGACATCTGAGCTCCCTCAGCTTCCAGACTTCCGCTCAATCCCAAAGGTGGGTGTTGCCAATGGTCCGGCCTGTGCTCTCCTACCGTCCATGGGTCGTCGGGGTCTTGTGAATAGGTGCCTGTTCTGTTCTTGGTGCTATCAGTGTTCTCCAGGACGTGCGGGTCACTGTACACGATGTTGTGGTGTGTCACCTCTTCTTCTTCTTGTAGGTGTGTGGACTTGTTACACCTCTCTTCACCTTTTCCAGAAGTTGTTGATGATGGCGTCGTGCCACATGACTTCTTACTTTAGTTCTCTTTTGCATGGCATCGTGCCACTCTTCTCCTTTTCACGACACAGTGCGGTCACCTTTCTTCCTTTGTCTTGCTGACCAGGCTTCTTCAAGCAGCGTGCACTCCGCTTGTTTCCGTCGGGTCCTGTCCTGTATTTAGGACACTGTCTTCTCTTCACTCTTCCGTGACTGGACCGGTCATTATGATCTTATCTCTTGTCTCCTATTACTTCCAGTTACTCTTGGTGTTGCGTCCATCTCTCCGGGTCTTCTGATCTCTCGGTTTACGGACGTCTTCTGGCAGGACATATTCATCCTGACTTGGCAGAATTTCTTCTTTCATTTCTGGCGATCATTTTGGGTGATCGGCTTTTGTTTGGGTGCCCCTCTGGCTTGTTGGATCATCCTTTTTCCTGGGCGATCTTCTTTGCTACCAGATAGGGGGACAGCTTGCTCTTTGTGAGTCTTCTTGCTATCCGCGACCGTTGGGATCGCTATTGGTTCTGCTGCAGTGCTTTTGCGTTGGCGCAGTTTCTCCTGCGCTCTTCGTGTGCTCTGCTTTTCCGGAGGGTTGGCTTCACCTCTCCTTGGACCTTCTCCGGTGGATGCACTTCTCGTGCTCGCTTCCGGTGAGGCTCTTTAGCTTCTTGGGGTGTTCACCTTGCTTGGTTGTTTCGCCTCCTTTTGGCTGCGGGGTAACTTTGCGTTACTCTTCCGGTGCACGTCAGTGTGCAGTGTAGTGGCAAGTTCTTGCTTCACTTGGTACCGTCCTGATACATCTTCAGTGTAGCTTTGTTCCTTGTGGTTCATTTGATTCTTTGGCGTTGTCGCTTTTCCACTTGCGTGTCGCACTTTTCTTCTTCACACTTGGGTACTTTCCTCGCACGTCTTCTGGTGCTTTGGGTGTGGCTTCCTTACTTTCAGGCGCTGTCCTGTACTGTCCGCGTCCGGGGTACACTTGCGCTCTTCCAGTAGGTTGCCTGTGAAACTTGCTGCTTGCGGTAGACGTCTTGACTCTCCCTCTTCGTCCAGCGTGAGGTTGTCTTCTGCGATTGCGGTGAGCACCTGTGGCCACAGGCGTCACTTCAGCAGTGTTGATGGGTCTCCGTCTTAGTCGCTGCAGGCTTGCTCTCCCTTGTAGGCTTTCCCTTGTGTTGTCTTGTGCTTGTTTCCTGCATTGGTGCTTTTGTGCAATACTCCCCAGTGTCCACTAGATGGCAGCCCAGGCTGTTGGTCTTCTTTCAGTAGCAGCCTCCTCTTGGTGACTTTCTTTTCTTTCAGCTTGTAGGGCCAGTTGTCCATGAAGTGTGCAGGAGAGGGGGCTGGAGTCACTGCTGGGCAGAGGTAAGTCCCATCACTTTTCTCTTTTGTTCTGGGAGGCAGTGGGGCTGCAGTGCATGCGGGCTTTCCTTGCTGCAGGTTGAACAAAAAGGGGGGTTGCCGGTAATTCTCTCCTCAGCCTGCAGATTGTTTGGGCTGCCTGTGGGGGAGAAGATGAGGGCGTGTTTCACTCTGTTGCCCCTCACCATGTACTTCGGAGGCTCCGGTCGGCTGGAGTAGCTCCTCTTCTGCTGCGGGCCTCCCTGGGATGTCTCTTCACTTTCGCAGCCTTTCTGCTGCTTGTGTTTGGGGGCACACGTAGTCAGGCACCGCTCCGCCTTAAAGCCGGCGAGCCCCTTCCACAAATGCTGCCATGCTCGCGGTCTTTTCTCTCTCTCTGCCTCTCCTCCGCCCGGCCTCGGTTCCTCACACAGCACGGGACGGAGGGGAAAAATAGCCGGCCGCGCGCTACCTCTTGTCTCCCTACCGCAGCCTCACTTGCGGTGCAGCGGGGGAGTCGGCGCTGTCGTCGTGAGCCTGGTGCTTCTCTTGCACCGGTGGGGCAGGATTCTCCCTAATGCGGGTAGGTTCCGCTTCAGAGGGGGTGCCTCGCAGCTCTCCTTCAGGTTAATTCCCGCCGCCGCAGCAACTCTCGCGACACGCTCCGCGGCGGGGAAACACTGCAGGCAGGCCGCGGGTGGGCTCCGCCGGCGCTGCTGTATATATCACTAATTGTCGCGGCAATGTCTATGCGGGTGGGCACCGCGTCAGTTTGCTCATACGGGGGTCACCTCAGGCAGGCCGCGGGTGGGCTCCGCTGGCGCTGCTTTATTTTAAAGTTTATTGTGCCAGGGGCGCTGGTCATGCGGGTGGGCTCCGCTTGGTGCGTTCACACGAGGGGGATCGCTGCTGGCATCTGCGACCCCCGGGGCCATTCGCAGCACCCAGGCTCACCTCCGGCCTACGGGCCTCGTGATCAGCTGCGGCCGTGGTGAGTGGGCTCCGCCCGGTCAGCACTCCGCTCCGGTGGGGATCCCTGCTGCTGCGGGTCCGCTTGGGGCACAGTTGCGGCCGGTGCAGGTGGGCACTTCCCGGTCCGCTTCTTCTCCGATGACTCGGCCCGGGGTACGGCACACGGCCCACGGGCCTCTCGGTGGCCGGCGCCGCCTCTCCAGGGGGTGCCCTTCGCTCGGGCAGTATTCTCCCCTCTTTCAGCAGTGGCTGCGTCGCGTGGAGTTAGATCCACTCCCTCGTCGCCATTGTAATAGTGTGGGGCCCTAGGCCCACATGGTGGAAGAACTGCGACACACACACCAGATGTATCGTGGGTTAGTGAGCCTCGAGCAGGTGCGCTCGGCTCCTTTTATTAACTGTGTCACGTGATGCCGTGACATCAGTGGTGGGTGGGTGTTCAGTGTAGGCATACATGGTTAACCCTTAATAGTGTCAGCTAGGACACTACAATGCCCAATACAAGGTTGCGATAAGACTATGTAGAGCAAAGAAGTCTCTGATCATGTCTTCTCCATTGCTACATTTTTGGAGAGCATATGGCCAACTCTGCAAATAATTGGTGCTCTTACCCTTTTTTCACCATCTCCCTAATGCAAGCCCCCCTCCCTTTGAGCATCATGGTTTTACTGATTTTAGAACTCGTGTTTTTAGTTATAACGTAAGCTGAAGCACTTGCACTTTATTCAGCTATGATGTCTGTGCGACTAGGAAGGGTATGTAATCCCAGTTGTATCCTGTATCCATATCATCTTTGTTCCACAATGGAAAAATCCCTATGTTCTATGTGTTAAATGTTAATGCACATGTCCAGCAAAGTGTTTAATTGGGGTATCTACTTTTTAAAGTTTGTTATTCTGTACTGACACTTTTCAAACACCCTTACTACAGCATGACATGTATAAATTGTACTTTTAGGCATGACGGATCACATTAGGTTGTTGTCCATAGTCAAGTGTTTGTAAATATGTTCTATGGAGAAGTGTGGCTCAATGATTAGAGCGGCAGACCCTGATGCAGAGATCTGGCCCGGGACCAGGGTTCAATTCCCGCCTCGGCAGGTCTTGGGCTCAATTTCCTCGGACCTAATAATTCTCGCCTCTGTGCCTATTCTAATCATGGGTCCCACTCTGCAACTCTGGGCAATAGCTTGCTTAATCTCCACAACGGCCCCAACAGCGCTGGGATGCCTGGCTTCACCTTGGGGGTGCCCAGGAGTGGACATTTTCACAGGAAAGCCAGGACGGGTTACTAAGCGGTATACGGACAGCGCCGGGACACCTCCGGCGGAGGTAGCTGTGCGCTTTACAAATGTCGGCATTTGCATTTGCATGTCCCTAGGCCAAGAGTGGATACTTTTAATTGTATTACTTCTATGGCCATTGGCCGAAATGAAGTGGAGAAAGAAAGAAAGAAAGAAAGAAAAAGTGTGAGGCAGGGTTTTTGCAACAGTACTAAGGGCTCTCCTGACTAAGAAAGAAACTGTGGGGCTTGTGACATGCTTTGTGCTGCCACAGTTTGTCTAGTACCTTCTTCACAACAAGGATGAGTAGGCTAAATACAGCAAGCTAAAATATTGAACTAACACAGTAGGATAACGAAATAAACTAAATTAATAAATAACTTAATAAATGAAAGTGCTAACAGTACATGTCACAAAGTGTAATGCCCAACTGCCAATCATGATCACCTTGTTTTAATTGCGTGATGAATCTATTAAACCGTTAGTTGCTGCATACATATGCCAGGTACAAATGTTCAACCAAAAGCCGAGTTGATTCACAATATGAGTTCACTTTCCCATTTCATATCTGGAGCCATATTACATAAAGTGCACCATGGGGCGCAATGGATATTTGCGCCTGCTTTGCGCAGCCCCGCGGCACTTTAGTATCACAGAAGGTGCCACAGATACTTTTGCAGTTCAAAAGATTTGGTGAACCCAATATACCCTTGTAGGTATGGGCAATGAAATTGTTCAAGTAAGAAAGGTATCTACAAGGGATTTCACTTAATTCACATAGTGGTTATAATTTAAACGTAATTTGTAAGTCAATGCAATATATTCAGACTCCACGGTGTCCAACAGAACAACCAGAAACAATAAATGTGATTATTTTCGAAACACAAGAAGAGGAAAAAGCACAAAACACACGGAAAGTCCTAGTCAGGAAGAGAGATTTATCTGATAAAACATAAAAGGGTACACATCAATACAATCAATGTAGGCAAATGAGTTATGAAAAAAGATGTACAAATAAATGTGAACACACAATTCATAACATGACGTCAGCTCCTAGAAATAAACAACCAATATTATCCTATTATCGATAAATATGGTTTAGATACAAAATTCTTGGAGTTGACGGAGATGTCGACGTTTCGGTCTCAGTGGCTTCAGTCCATTAGACCATCTTCAGGACATACAGTTTAATGCCAGAAACATAACCTTCTATAATAGTTGCAAGGATAAACAGATGTTATCCTTGAATTGAACGGACGCTAATTGATACGCAGCGTTACAAATCACTCGTGTTGATAGACACAAGAAGTTGTCTAGGGGGGAAAAACCGATGATGGGTCTTCTGGTATTCTTTTATGAGGACCACTTCCAGATTAATTTTGGTGATGCGGTCAACCGAGAGGCATAGCAATGTTGCATAAAGAAACATACAAAGTGCTGGTTTAATCGTTGGCTATTTAAGCGTTACTGGTCGGAAATGCATTAAATAGCCAGCGATTAAACCAGCACTTTGTATGTTTCTTTATGCAACATAGCTACGCCTCTCGGTTGACCGCATCACCAAAATTAATCTGGAAGTGGTCCTCATAAAAGAATACCAGAAGACCCATCGTCGGTTTTTCCCCCCCAGACAACTTCTTGTGTCTATCAACACGAGTGATTTGTAACGCTGCGTATCAATTAGCGTCCGTTCAATTCAAGGATAACATCTGTTTTTCCTTGCAACTATTATAGAAGGTTATGTTTCTGGCATTAAACTGTATGTCCTGAAGATGGTCTAATGGACTGAAGCCACTGAGACCGAAACGTCGACATCTCCGTCAACTCCAAGAATTTTGTATCTAAACCATATTTATCGATAATAGGATAATATTGGTTGTTTATTTCTAGGAGCTGACGTCATGTTATGAATTGTGTGTTCAAATTTATTTGTAAATCTTTTTTCATAACTCATTTGCCTACATTGATTGTATTGATGTGTACCCTTTTATGTTTTATCAGATAA
This sequence comes from Lissotriton helveticus, assembly GCF_964261635.1. Classification (NCBI taxonomy): domain Eukaryota; kingdom Metazoa; phylum Chordata; class Amphibia; order Caudata; family Salamandridae; genus Lissotriton; species Lissotriton helveticus. The sequence continues at coordinate 1,178,869,545 of NC_136061.1, forward strand.
ATCTCTCTTCCTGTCTAGGACTTTCCTTGTGTTTTGTGCTTTTTCCTCTTCTTGTGTTTTGAAAATAATCACATTTATTGTTTCTGGTTGTTCTGTTGGACACCGTGGAGTCTGACTATATTGCATTGACTTACAAATTACGTTCAAAATTATAACCACTGTGTGAATTAAGTGAAATCTCTTGTAGATACCTTTCTTACTTGAACAGATACTTTTGCGGCACCTTCTATAATACCAATAGCGCTGGCGCACATAAAGCACCAGCACTATCTTCATGGGGGCATTCCATCATTTGTATGGGTGCGTACCCCATGCAAATTTGGGAATCCCTTTGCCTCTGCGCCCATGCCATAATACCGACACACAGCAGCAAAAAAGGGAGGGAACCCATACAAACTTCGAGAGGTAAGGTTGTGCCCTTTGAATATACAAAAAACACAAAGAACAGCTCTAGCAGGAACAATTGCAATGCTTTTTAGAGAAAAATGACATACCATTTGTCTCCTCTAGCAGTAGAAAAATCAAGCTCGCTTAGGGTTTACGATCAATTACTATTGAACCTGAAGGAAATTAGTGTCTCTTAACTCAAAGAAGGGAGCCGTACTGAACACCAAGTCACAGCACCATTGTTTCTTTGTTATCTGTATTTATGGTGTAAATTGCAATGGTGAAAATCTTGTCACAAATAATCACTTGAAAAACACCACCATATGCATAGTCAACATTAAAACAGCACAGGAAAAACATCACATTAGCATAAAAACTAGGTGAACACTAGTTACCGAAATAGAAGATTGTCTACCCCCAATACAAAAATTACAATAGGAGTATCCCACCATCAGGTCTCATCATCAAATCGATATGTGACAGTCTAGTAAATGGCTCAAAAAGTTGCCTCAAATAATGTCTCTGTGGTCACGAAACTCGATGAAGTGCATACATTTTTCCTGAACGATTGGCATTGATCCTGGAAAAAAGGAGGTGACGCGTTTCAGACTAACATTTAAGGCCTCCTCAGGAAAAAGCAGAACCTGGGTCATCAAAACTCGAAAATTAATTATGTTGTACAAAAAGCACATGCCTTACACATGTGTCTTTTAACCTCCAAGTGTGGTGCAGTTGATGGAAGTTAAGTGCCACGTCAGAGATTAAGTGTTGCTTTTATGACCACGCGCTCTGGTTAACAGGGTAACCAAGACCTAACATTCTTCAGTTTTCCAAAATCCGTCACGAGAACGAACTGATGCATCAGCTGGAGGCTGCAACAACGGAAATATGAATAGACCGGACAGTTCTCAACTCACCAGGACCAGACAGTCCTCAACTCTCCAACCTCTGTCGCATCAGTGATCTGGCACATCAGCCAATTATTGGGGGGCCGAAATCCTTGTCACTGATGCAGGCGCAGAGGCAAAGAAGCCCTCAGGAGGCGCACTGACAGCTCCACCTCAAAGGTGGCGCACTGTCAGTGCACCTCCTGAGAGCAGACCTCTGCAGAGGGTAAAGGGGGTCCCATGGATCTCCCAGACATCCCCTTGCAGGCAGGAGCAGTTTCTGACTGCAACTGTCTGCAAGGGGATCTCTATTCCCCTTTAAAAGTGCAGGCGGGTTGCCACCTACACAGTGAAACACAGTGCGGCTTCAAAGCAGCAGCTCCGTATTTCACGTGAATGTGATGCCCCCAGGGCAGCACCAGTTTGCAGCTGCCCTGGGGCAGCACATTCACCATAATGCGGTGTACCAGGCGCACCTCTTTAAAGGTGCGCCTGGCACAACGAAGGAAAGTGCACCAAATGTGTAATGCGGCCCCTGGAAGTATTTGACAATACTGTTATATTTCCTCACCCCAGTTCTTCCCTTTATCCTAGGAATTGATTGTTGTTGCCTTTCTTTGCTAGCATCAACTAACTTGCGTTATGGGCTCACTTGCAGTGCTGCTTACACATGCACAGCTTAATTTGCACATTTGTGATAGACAGTGATGTGTCAAAGTGTGATGCGCATGTGCAATAGTGTGTCACATTCTTCGTCAAGGTGTGTTTCTCGCATGAAGGTGATGAGAGCTGCCTGGAATCCTACTGCTTTTGCATTTACATAATGCCCTTGCCCCCCTTTCTCACTTCCTCTTACAGTCGGTGTGAGCTGCGGACAAAATCTGATCTATTTCCTTATCTCTATCAACTCAAATTAATAAGTGACTTTTTCTCCTTATATTGGTATGCACACATAGTATCCGTATGTGGGTTGTTGGTGGAGGTAGCCTGCCGCAAGCAAATCATAGCCATTGTTGAGTGCATTTCTCAAAAGTTAATGACTCCTCTAACAAAATGGAGACACAGCAGCAAGATACAGCCACAGCAGTAATTGACTCTAACTGCTAGTAACACAGATTCTGCTGTCTTCTATGAAGTACAAACATTCTAACCCTTATGACATAGAAGGATTCCAAAGATAAAGAGAACAGACCAGAACCGGTCGAAGCAAAATGGAGGACCGGGAGGATGGAAACAACATAGAGGGTGAGAGTAACATGGAGGGAACTGGAAGAAACACCAGGGGTGGAGGGAGGGACGTACAACCATGGATAGAGAGAAAAGTGGAGTATGGAAGTGAAGCGAGACACCAACAAGGGGAAAGCACACGAGGAAATCATGGAAGGGGCAGGGAAGAAGCACGGGAGTGAAAGAGGACAGCATTGAGTGGGTGGGGGGAGAGAAGTCCATGAGAAAGACAGCTGGAAAACACATAGACTCTCATGGGGTACTTGACCCCCACAAAAAAAGTAGGAGTGGGTGGAATATTCCATTCAGCCCGCTGAATTGGTAGAAATTTGGCAACTCTGTGTTACTCTTGTATAGTGGAATTCTGGCTAAATTCCACCATTGACCATGTGGCGGGATTTTTTCTCTGGTACGGCTACAGATCAGTAAGATGGCAAGCAAGAGAGAGATTTGGCGTCCCCTAGTGCGATTTTCGATCGCTCGGAGGACATCCGGCTAGATTATTCAAACGCGGGCGATCTTGAGGGTTCGCTGTCAGAAGTCTGCCGTTCACGTAGAAACTCTACTCGAGCATCAGTAGGCTGCAGTTCAAGTAGAAACTCAACTCGAACAGCAGCAAAATCAACTCAAGTCGCTGCGCCCTTTGACACACCACATTGTGTCATTCGCCCTGAGTTTTCAGCACAGAATGCGCTTCTGGTGCTAAATCAAAGAGCAAGCATCATGAAGTGCCTATTTACGGCTATTGGTGGAACTCTGGATATCTCGCAGAGATTTTATGTAAGTCTCCAGTATTTTGCGGAGTCTAATTATGTACGTTCTGCTCACCCTATTAAAAGTAGTAGTTGAAAAGTATGCTTTGGAGTACACAAACAATCACGCAATGCTCCAGGGAAGAGACAAACACAAGAAGACGAAGAAAAGCCCACACAGGCTAGTGCATATAAAGTAAGTAAATGAAAGTGAAAATAAATCCAGCCAATGGTAAGAAATGGGCATTCTATAAGCCCATTGTAAGATAACAATAGGTATTTTCGCATATGAACCACTTGCGCTATCTGGTAGGTCAGACCAATGTGCAGACACATGGACGGTCATTTTTTATTCAAACTGAAGAAAGGATTTGAAATGGCAGAGAGGATGCATCACCAGAGCTAACATTACAGGATGTGATGATAACATATTCTGTGCCCCTGCACTGCAATAAAGTGTTCCCATGCCCTGTGAGCCAATGGCTGTACAAGGGATAATCTCATTGGCAACCCTAATGGCATGAACAATATTCAAGCAGCTCTTCAGGATGTTTTAGCACTGTACATGGACACATGTTGTCTCTTCCGTTGCCAGCCTATGACACACCAGGAGAAGCCTTTCTCAAGCAAAGAAGATACATATTAGCTCTGCATACCAGTAGCTCATCATTGTCAAGATCACTTTGTTTGACTAAATATCAGCTGTAGTTACCACATAAGCTGGCCTGATTTATACAACCAGCAACCTATTTTGTGGATAACAACCACTCTAATTTGCCAAGCATCACACTAACCCATAATTTTCCCATCAGCCGTGGCGAGCCATCATTAATGCATACATAGGACAGTAACCCTACATTTGAATGTAAATCTTGTAATGAGCTTGTAACTACTCTGCTACTAACTAGTAACCTGCACTACCAGTAAACTCATCTCCGCATTATCTCAGCCTGTCAAGTGTCTTGTGTTTACCCATGCTCCTCTGTTCAGCAGAGACCCCCGTGAAGACCAACCCCTCACAAGCCTGTTGCCTTCACTTATCAGAAACCTTTTTGGTAAAGCTACCAGTCTCTGTACCATTCCATGAAATTTGGTATTTCTGGCTAGTCCTGTTATGTTATATTGGTATTTGCAGTGCGCACAATTACTCTTGAGTATCTTGGCTCGGAGCAATACTACATAGACAGCGAGAGAGAAGCATTTTAGTAGGTCTGATGTGGTAATATCCTTCTTTTCTTTCTAGCATTGTCATTGATGTCACTTTTGGAATTGTCATATGTATAAAAGAATGTTACACATGTAATGGAGAATGTTGTAGTGGACCGGAGTTCTAAATCAGAGAAGTGGTTGGAGCTGATCTGATTTAGATGCTTTGGTTTGTGCTCCAGTGGGTCCTTGGCTTTAACTTAAATAAATCCTATTTTAAACATTTCATTGCCTCCTCCGCATCTTTACATTGGTGACGAGGTTTATTTAATAATTTATGGACCCACTGTGTTGCCAAGCGTAATTTTAATTTAATTTATTTCAAACTTGAATGAAAACCGAACTCACTGCGTGGTCTTTTAACTTTTACTCTGATGACACCTGATGTATCCTCTCTCCGCTGAACTACAAGGTACTGTGAAATTTGTATTTTTGGAGGATTTCACGCCGCAAGATTGAGCATCTGTGAAGCGTTTCAACGGCTGTTTCCTTGCTCGTGCACTTGCACGCTGCCTGTGTGATGTCAAGTGAAGCTTGAAACGCATCGTTGGAACGCAGCATTTTGAAGCGTTCAACGTGGACGCCATCTTTGTTTTATTAAATCGCAAGCGGCTGAATGAAGCGCAACGTTCATCTGAAACGCAACGTTATGACAGCGCTACGTCGTGGCCATTTTGCGAGTTTCGTTTCTGCATTGTGAAAAGGGTGTCGGAGATCTTTAGCGGAGTGAAGCAGTTCGAGGAATTTGATCAATTTAAGGTCATTTCTTTTAATTTGAACCACAAATTCACTGATTCGCACACTCGTTTTCAAGACCCTGTTATTGGCACTTTGTGGAAGCAATCTACATTGGTATTTACATTCATTTATTTACTATCTTCTACAGTGATACGCACACTTTTAATTTTGAAGTGCTTGTCACAATTTATTCCAACTGTGATCTGCACACATTTTTTTTTTCAGTTTTACTGGTTTGTTTGTGTAGGTGATTGAGATGGCAGCGTCTCAAATCTGTAATCAACCATCTATTTTTTTAGAAATTCCAGGGAAACCAAAACTGAGGTGGAATAAATGGTTTGACACATTTGAGAATTATATCGTTGCCATTGATGGAACAAAATTTTCTGTAGAATGGAAGAAAGCTATTCTTTTCAGTTATTTAGGCACAGCTGCTATTGAAATTTTCAAGAACCTTATACCCATTGCGCCACCAATTGAGGGAGGTGATTGATGGAATGTTTTTGTTGAAGCTGTTGGTAGACTTGAGAAACAGTTTGAAGATGAACCTAATGTCATGATTGAAAGGCATTCTTTTCATAAGAGGAAACAGTCCGCTGATGAATCTGTTGAAGATTATGTAGCAGCTCTGAGGGTTTTAGCTGCAAACTGCGATTTTGGTGCCTATGTTGATACAGCGTTAAGGGATCAATTTGTGTTTAATTGTGCAGCTAAAAAAGTGCAAGAACGACTCTCAGCTTGTCGTAATCCTACTCTGGCAGAAGTAATTGATTTGGCCAAAGGGATTGAAAGATCAATTGAGTCATCTAAGATCATTGCTGCTAATGAAAACAAGAATACTAATGACACCGCTGTTTGTGCTGTTCAAATGCATAGTAAGGGTAATTTTCAAACTAATAGAGTTTTAAGTTGTTTTAGGTGTGGGTCAAAAGCACATTTGGCGAACTGTCCAGATTGTCCTGCACTTAAAAAAAAGTGTACTAAATGTGGTAAAATAGGTCATCTTACATCTTCATGTAGGATTCAAAAGAAAGGTGGTAAGTCTAATTCCGCTGTTAGTAGTGTTTCTTATGTTAATGATGATTTGGAGAATTTAATCATCACTATTTATGATGATTCCTTTGATAGTCACATAAATAGTATTTATCTTCCTTTCAAAGCTCCTTTAGGGATAGTTCATGTCGGTAAGATTGCCTTTGAAGCTATGGCTGACTCAGGTTCGCCGGTGACTATCTTATCAGATGCGTTCTTTTATGAAAAATGGAAATGTGTCAAACTTGCTAAATCTGATATCAATCCTAAAGCTTTTGGTAATTTTGACATCAAAATGTTAGGTTTCTTTGAGGATTCGTTAAAATTTGAGACCCGTGTCATATTTACCAAAATTTATGTTGCAACTGATGGAAAAATATTGTTGGGTGGTATGATCTTGGTAAACTTGGCATTAATTTATGACCAGGATCAGATCGTCCCATTCAGTTGAGAGAAATGCCTGTTAACAATGTTTCTTTGGAATATCCTCTATCTTCCATTCTGAATAAGTATACGAATGTTTTTGAAGATGTTGTAGGTGAGGTCAAAGGTTTTTCACACAGGATTAAACTTAAAAAAGGAGCTTTACCTGTACAACATAAAGTTTGTATGGTACCTTTGGGTGTGAGGGACAAGCTCAAATCACATTTGGATGGTCTCTGTTCTCAAGGTATCATAGAACCTCCTGATAGCTCAGAATGGGTTTCGGCTATCGTTATTGCTCTTAAGAAGAATCAAGAAATTAGATTGTGTGTAGATCTTCGATCTCTCAATAAAAATATTGTAGTCGAAACTTATCCTTTGCCTAGAATACAAGAAATGTTGGCTGCTGTCAATGGAGCAATTTTTTTTTCTATTATTGACTTAAAGGCAGCATACCATCAGGCCTGACGGCGTTTATAACTCCGTTTGGGTTATTTAGATTCTTGAGGATGCCTTTTGGTCTGGCATCTGCTGCCAGTGTTTTCCAAAAGTTAATTGAAAATTTGTTTAGTGGAGTTAAAGGTGTCCAGTCTTTTCAAGACAACATTTTAATCTTTGCTAAGTCAATTGATGAGCATAATGTCACTCTGGAAAAAGTTTTGAAGATCCTAAGCAGCAAAGGCATGACGGTGAGCAAGGAAAAATTTAAATTCTTAGTTAAAGAAATTGACTATTTAGGTCATAAAATTACTCAGGAAGGTATTTTTCCCAAAAAAGATATCATTAGCAACCTTGAAAATGCCAGCAAGCCTCAGGACAAGGATGCTTTACGCTCTTTTCGTGGGTTAAGTGAATATTATGCGAAATTTGTGAAAGGATATGCTTTGGTTGGTGAACCACTCAGACAACTACTGAAGAAAGGTTCGAGATTTGTTTGGACTGATGTCCATGATTCAGCTTTTCAGGGTGTGATTAAGCTTATTGCTAGTTCTCCGGGTCTTAAAACTTTTGATCCTGAAGGGAAGTCTTTTGTAACTGTGGATGCAAGCACGGTTGGATTGGGGGCTGTTTTCACGCAGATGGTTAATGGCAAGGAGAGAGTTATTTCGTTTATCTCAAGAGCGATTAGGGGTGCTGAAGTTCATTATAGTACAATCGAGAAGGAGGCTTTAGCCTGTGTGTGGGCTGTGGAGAAGTTAAAGAATTTTTTGTGGGGTAGGCCTTTTGTTTTGGTGACGGACCATTAGCCTTTGGTTTATATGATGGATGGCGTGAGGAATGGTAGAGCATCTTCTAGGTTGGTTCGGTTAATAGCGAGACTGCAGGAGTTTAACTTTGAGATTCAGCATATTCCAGGTGGAAATAATTTTGCTGCAGATTGCTTATCTAGGTTACCTCCACTGGGTGATTCTTGTGATGAGGTCACTGATCAGCAAGAGTGTGTTGTGGCTGCTTTGGATGCTGTTGAGTCCAGCAATTTTGGCAGCGATGAGGATGAATGGAATGATCACGTTGGTAGAGATAATTTGTTAGTTAAGGTCAAATCTTATGTTGTTAATGGATGGCCTTCTGTTAAAAGTCTTGAATCATCATTGAGAAGTTTTGCACAAGTGGCGAATGAGTTATCTATTGAAAATAGAATTTTGTTGAGGAATGATTTGTTTGTTCCACCAGGTAGTCTCAGAGAGAAGATTATCAAATTAGCACATTCAGGGCATCCTGGTGTTTCAGGTACAAAGAGGTTGCTTAAGTGTCATTATTGGTGGCCTGATTTGGATGCCTCTGTTGAGACGTTTATCAATAACTGTGCGGTGTGTGTTAGGTCTGACAAGCACTGGAAGGTTTCAACTGAACCTTTGTCAATTTGTGAAGCTCCTACAGGTCCGTGGGAAAAGCTCTTTATTGACTTTTCAGGACCTTATGATTGTCTTGGCAGAGAAAATAGATTTTTAATTGTTCTCATTGATGATTTTTCTAAATGGTTACATTATTCTTTTGTGGAGCATCCTAGTACTGATGTGGTTATTAGTTTCCTGGACAATGTTTTCAGGATTGAAGGGGCACCTATTTCCATTAGGTCTGACAATGGTGTTCGGTTCGTTTCAAACAAAATGGAAATGTTTCTTAAAAAGTTTGGAGTGTCTGCTAAGAGGGCTCCTCTTTATAGTCCACGTTCCAATGGTCAGGTCGAAAGGGCCAACAGATTTTTTTAAGAGGGGATCCAAGCTGCATTGGAGAGTAATTTGGATGTTTTTGACTTTTTGAAAGACAAAATTTGGAGTTATCATCTAAAACAGAAGTTATGGTTGTCGGTAGGGGAGCGGAACTCTGGGGCGACCAATGGTGGCCACTTGAGCTGGGACCATCCCTGGCGCCGGTTCTGGAGCTGACAAATCTGGGCGTGTGGATAGACTCGGGCCTGACTTTCGTAGGGCACACTAAAAGAACAGCGGCTTGTTGTTTCGGTCTGTTGAGAGGCTTAAGACCTGTTCTTAAGTACTTTGATGCCCCAACTAGACAGCTTGTAATCCAGGCTACTGTCATTTCTCGCTTGGATTACGCGAGTTCCCTTCTCGCCGGGGCCAACCAGGCCGAACTTACTCGATTACAACGAGTACAAAACGCCGCAGCCAGGGCAATCGTCGGCCTCCCTAAATTCTGTTCGGTCGCGAATGTTCTTCGTTCCCTACACTGGCTCCCAATACGGAAGCGGATTCTTTTTAAGATACTCTGCCTCGCTTTTAAGATCTTGAGAGGCATGGGTCCTGAAATCTTGTCTGGCTCTCTTTTCTTTTATGTCCCTACGCGCGCTCTTCGCTCCCAGGGCCAGGCCATGGCTGTAGTTCCCAGATACAGGCTCTGCCGCATGGGTGGCCGTTCCTTTGGTGTAAAGGCGGCATCAGCTTGGAATTCCCTCCCGGTGGAACTGTGCCTGTTAGAAGATCTTATGGCTTTTAGGAAAGCCTTGAAAACATTCCTGTTTTAGTTTTCTACCCTCAGTATGTGCTATGTATTTAGAGTGGTCCTTTTTGGTTCTTTTAGCTGTGTTATGTTTCTCATGCTATCTTCTTGTCAATGCGCCAGGACGCTCCTTAGCTGGAGTAGCTGCGCGCATAATAAAAACCTATAACATAACATAACATAACATAACGCCTAACTCTTGTACAGGAGTTTCTCCTTTTTGTCTGATGAGAGGCAGACAAGCTAGATCTTTGTTTTTGCCTCAACGTAAAAACAAGAGCAATTTGACAGAGTGTTTTGAGTCTTCTATCTCTAAAGCTAGAGATAATATCACTTCTGCACGAATGTCAGGAAAGTCCTATCATGATAATTTTCATCATTGTAAGAGCAAAGTTGTGAATGTTGGTGATTGGGTTAGGATTGTTAGTCCCTCTCACACACCCAAAGGTATGTCCAAGTTCAGCAAGCCCTTTGAGGTGGAACAAGTTTCAGAATCCACTGTTTTCCTCAAGGGCAGAGGGTGGTGGAGTAAAAGTTCTGTGGTTGTTCTTAAACCTGGCCAAGAATTTGTTTTAAAAGGGAAGATTGTGAAGATGTTTGGTTTGATAATTCCTGTTCTGGTCCATTACGGAAGGAACAGTTTGCTTGTTCCAGTGATAGTCTTGGTTCTACTCTTTGTTCAGAGTCTGATCCTATTTTGGGTTCTTCTGTTTCTGATTGTGATGCTGGTACTAGTTCATCTGTTCTTGGATCACATGTTCCTCTTAAAAGATGTGTTAAGTTGCCAAAGAGATTTGATGATTATATTCTGGATTAATCTTTCTTTGTTTTGTTTTACTTGTTCCTCTTAAAAGATGTGTTAAGTTGCCAAAGAGATTAGATGATTATATTCTGGATTAATCTTTCTTTGTTTTGTTTTACTTTTCTTTTGTTTTGTTCAATTTTATTTTTTATTTTGTTTTATTTGTGGAAAAGATACATGTGGTAATATCCTTCTTTTCTTTCTAGCATTGTCATTGATGTCACTTTTGGAATTGTCATATGTATTAAAGAATGTTACACCTGTAATGGAGAATGTTGTATTGGACCGGAGTTCTAAATCAGAGAAGCGGTTGGAGCTGATCTGATTTAGACGCTTTGGTTTGTGCTCCAGTGGGTCCTTGGATTTAACTTAAATAAATCCTATTTTAAACATTTCATTGCCTCCTCCGCATCTTCACACCTGACTGAAGAGGTGGGATTTGAGGAGTTTTTTAAAGCTTCTTAGGTCCCGAGTGTGGCAGAGTGTTAGTGGGAGGGAGTTCCAGAGAGTGGCTGCTTTCACCGAAAACGATTGACCGCCCAGCCTGGTTCGTCGGAAATGGGGGATTGCCACCAGATGCTGGGAGGCCGACCTAAGTGATCGGCTGGGGATGTAAAAGGCCACAACATAGTCCTCAACATTTTTCAGTTTTCCTCAACACTTCCTCTCTATTGGTGATGGGTAGGTGGTGGGAGGGTTAGGGAACTATGATGAGAAGGACGTCATTTGTGTACTTGTGGTAGTACCTCTGGTTATTAGTTATGCACCATGATATTGTCAGCATCATGCTGTCAAACATCTTAAACAGTCCATTTTCCTTGTCTATGGTTGATTTTGTTGCCCCTCTAACGAGATAACTAGATCTCCTTTCTTAGCTCTACCCTTCTTTGCCAGAGTCTCTATGTGCAGTTGGAGAAGGGAGCTAGAAATTATGCCAGAGGTCTTGAGACAAGACTTAGTATGTCTACGGGTCAGACCTCTGCCCCTGAAGTGTAATATACAGAGAATTAGCGGATGTGGCAAGTCAGCTGCCACCCTAGCTACCAAGCAGCACATATGAAGCACATATGCTGAAAAACAATGTCCCTTTTCAAGACTGGGTTCAAACTGCAATGCAGCACAGAGTTTGAAAACCATTCACCTGATTAGCATATACTCCAGGTCTCTGACAACAGCATCTCCAGTATCCCTTCGATCTGTGACAACTCTCTTTAGTTTGTCACATGCTCAACCACCAAGTCCTGCTTAACCCATTCACAATCAGAATGGGTTTTGACTGCATCATCTTCCAACTATTCATGTCCTACCTAAAGGAGAAATACAAGTTTTCCAAATTATTTTGACCAGTACCGTATCTATATTGATAACATGGTAGCCACTAAGGACCGGTCATCTTTTGGATTCCTACTGGCTAATTTATTCATCAATTTCCATCAGTTATGAGAAACTGGCCTTGTTACAACAGACAACAGTCTATTATGGAGACTTCCAAATAGTTTGCAATTCACCCCCAAAGTTCTGTGATTACATACTTATAACAGATTATGTTCTGTAAAATTACAAATAACATCTGCAACAGTCAGCTGTACCGGAAGGTCTTCCCTGACCAGCAGATGGAACACCAGGAGGAGTATGCTTCTAGAGGATTCAAGTTTGAGTGCCAATTGCTGACCTCAAGCTCAATCCTACTAGCATGTAATGTGTGTTCATCATCAGTGACAGCAACATCAAGTGTGGAGTTGCTCCTCTGCAATGATTCTTTATTACTTTATTCCAAGACTCAATGGACAGCTCTAAATCCCCTGGTTTTATCATAGACACCAGCCGCAGCTTCTGGGTCCACATCACAGACAAGATGAAAATCAACCCACTCCACCTCAACAGTCTGTATTATGATGGATGAAAGCATTTCTATCGGAATCAAACTTCAGATCCTCCATCTAAGAACATCTCCTAGCCTACCTTGTCAGAGACAACACCCTGCTGGTGAGCATGACTGAAACACACCAGCCCCTTAAAGAGTGTCCATCGTACAGTGGCCAGCCTGATCAATTGTCTCAGAAACCAACACCAACAGTCAATTTATCTACCACAGACGTTGCTCTCCTATGCATAACAGAATCAAATTCAAGACCTGAATCTGATGTATTTATAACCTTATATATGTATAAGACAATATCTCTGGTGGAACAAGTAACACCCACAGCTGCAGCATCACAGGGCTTGAGGCCTGAAATCACAATTAAAGATAACAAAAAGGCAGCCTTCTCCTGATTTGCACTGTGGGATTCAAATTTCTTTCTAGCACACTGGGCCCCTATTTCACTTCCAGGAGGAGCTTATAACACATCTCTTAAAGTAACTCCACATTGCAGCATTGCCACCCGGTTACCAGTCTCCCACTGAAGAGATTGCCCACCCTCATGCCCTCACTATGCCTAAAATGGTTCCCTTTTTCCCCCTTACATGGGCTGTCCAATTTATTATGGTAAACCTCACTCCCCTTTGTCTGTTTTTGTTACCTCTTATTCTGCCTTCTCTTCTAAATCACATTCTTGTAGTGCCCCAATACTATTTTATAAACCCCATTCTTCTGTACATCTCTCCATTACTTTGTAGCTAACTCCATGCTTTATAAGTGACATACAAACAGTCATTGCTTCAAGTATGTATGTATGCACATATGTGGTATTTGTAATCTGCTAACCCAGCCAAGAGGTATCAGAGGACTGTATTGTATCAAAGACATGGTCAACGAGTAGATGAAAGGCAAATGGGTATTGTGGGAAAAGAAGACTGTTACTGCATTGTGATGTAGTGTTCTGTAAAGTAGTGTGCCTTCAACTCTACCCTAAATGGGAGCAAGGTTGGGGCAATGCTGATAGATACAGAGATGTTGTTCCAGGATTGGGGTGTATGGATGGAGAAGGACTTAAATATTGTGTTTTTCTTTTTTTTACTTCTTTGCCTTCTGTTTGATGCTGTGAAAGTGAGCTTGTCAGCCAGATATATAGGGTGCTGTTCTTGATGGCTTTGTAAATGATGCAGCTGGTGAGCTGTGTAGTGTAGGATGACCTTAAGGGGTCCCACTGTGGAGTCTTAGTGGCCATGGCGCAGGATGTGGCCATCATCCAGATATGAAATTACAAGGGCTGAACAGTAGTACTGAAGCAATTTCTGAGAGGGACTGTTTCATTTTCTTTATTAGAGAGAACTGGTACCAAGTTATGTTCATTTTCTTGCCAGTGTGAATCTTGAGTGTGAAATTGGTGTTCAGGGTCAATCCAAGTGACGTGTTAGTGTGTGAAAGCTGCGGTTTGTACCTGTCCAGGTCTATATTCATGAGCTAGGTTTGGACTGGTTGCTCCTTGTTGTTCTTGGCAAATAACTAGATTTTTTGGGGTGCACTGCGGGTAAATGCTGGACAGCGAGATATGGTTAATTGCAGGCATATATGAGGTGCAAAATGCTTGCAAAAGAGGATATTTTGAAGTAAAGTTGTGTGTCATCAGCATATTAGTGAATTGTGGCTCCTTGTAGTGGTTGAATATGACAGGGACAAGTTCAGCAGCGGTCTGTGCCGGTAAGCGCGGTGAGGGGGAGGGTGGGGGAGTCAACAGACAAATGAATAGGGATAAATTAATAATTCCTATTCCGTCGTCTGTCGACATCACCCCCGCCCATTACCGCCCCACCTCGCCTAGCTGCATGCACCTCTGCTGGACAAGATGTTATGTTATGTTACTTTGGTTTGTATAGCGCCAACTCACCTACAGGTCTCGAGGCGCTCTAGACCAAAGGAACCACACCATATTCTTACCAGCAGGGGGGATGAAGTAGTGTACATACTATCATATAGATCCAAAGGCCTCCCTAAACAGGGTAGTTTTCAACTGCTTTCTAAAGCGAAAAAGATTAGCCTCTTTGCGCAAGGAAACTGGCAGCTTATTCCACAACAGTGGAGTAAGTATAGAAAAGGATCTTCCACCCTTTGTAGCCATTTTAAAACGAGGGCAGGTCAACAGCTGAGCATCAGACGATCTTAGAGATCGTTTCGGATTGTAAGGCATCAAACGATCCTTTATATAGACAGGTGCCTGCCCATATATTGCCTTGTGTGCTATGCACAAGCTTTTAAACTCCACCCTCTGTTTCACGGGGAGCCAGTGAAGCTTGAGCAATAGAGGGGACGCATGAGTTCTTCTAGGAAGCTTGAAGATTAAACGTGCAGTGTCGTTCAAAACAACCTGCAGTCTGTTAATCAGGTTCTTTGGCAGGCCTAAATAAAGGACATTGCCATAGTCCAATCTTGATATTATTGTGGCCGAAACCACAGTCCGAAGCATAGATTCGGATAGAAGAGGGACTAATCTACGCAATTGCCTGATTAGGCCGATGCAAGTTCCCACGACAGTTGAAATCTGGGCAGTCATTGACAATTCTTTGTCAATTTTTATACCCAGACTTTTTACATTTGACACTGGTATTGGAGTGGGCCCAAGTTCTTTTGGCCAAAACAGGTCACCCCACGGTGATATGCCAGTTGACACCACCAGAACCTCTGTCTTCTCAGGGTTGATTTTCAGCAGGTTATTAGTCATCCAGCTGACTGTATACCTAAGAACCTCTTGCACATGTAACTGTGCCCCATTTGAGTTCTCAATACTAAATAACAGTTGGGTGTCGTCAGCGTAATTAAACACTCGACAACCCATGTGTACCAAGGACTCAATGAGAGGTTGCAGGTAGAGGTTAAAAAGCAGTGGTGATAACGCAGAGCCCTGCGGGACCCCACATTCCACAATGCCCACCTCAGAGATCTCCTCTCCCAGTTGGATCCTCTGCCGCCTCCCTGTCAAAAAGGACTCTAGCCATTTATAAGCTATGCCCTTTATTCCAAAGCCACCAGTCTGTCCAGGAGCAGATCATGGCTGACAGTATCAAATGCCGCTGATAGGTCTAAAAGTATCAGGGCACTTGGTTTCCTACTGTCAGCCATGACTCTGAGCTCATCCAGCACCAAGAGCATCACCAACTCGGTTCTGTGGTGTGCCCGAAAGCCTGCTTGACGCCCCTGGAGAAGATTGTATGACTCCAGAAAGGCAGACATCGACTGTAGCACATGCTGTTCCAGAATTTTGGACATAAATGGCAGTTGAGAAATCGGTCGGTAGTTTTTTTAGATTTGCTGGGTCAGCTCCTGGTTTCTTTAACAGAGGTCGGACCCGGGCCTCTTTAAGCCTCATTGGGAGATAGCCCATCTGCAGTGAGCTATTTAAGAAGGAGACGATGTGGTCTGCCAAGATAGACTGCGCTACCCGGAAGACACTTGGGGGACAAGGGTCCGCCGGTGATCCTGATTTTATAGAGGACATGAGATGCTCAAGGTTAGTAGAATCAAGCTCTGGAAAGGTCGAAATAGTACAGTCCTGAGGGATTTCGGCATTCTGCCGCTGGATAAACCCACTTACAGTATTGCTCTTAATCTCAGAGAGGATAGTCTCTACTTTCTCTAAGAAGTATTGTTGGAAAGTATTACACTCAATCTTTGTATCCGCATTTACCGGTTTCTTTGTCAGTTCTGACAAAATATTAAAAGTTTCCTTCTGCACATTATGTGCCCGCTTAATGCGGATATCAAAATATTCAGCTTTAGCAGCCAACATACATTTCTTATATGCATTTAGTGAAGTTTTATATTGCTCCCTGTCAATTTCATCCTTTGATTTCCTCCATCTCCTCTCCACGCCACGGAGCTTTTTTTTATATTCTCTCAGGGAGGGAGTATACCAGGGCGCACCCTTCCCCAGCCCTTTTACTCTTTGTAACTTCTCTGGGGCTATCTGATCGATTGCCTGGGATAGAGTCTGAGTTAAACGCGAGTAGTCCTCATCTAGATTTCCACTAAGCGGAGTAAAATCTTGTGGGAGAGTGTCTAACAGGGCTTGTGAGTCAACCTTCTTCCATTGACGTACTCGCTTCATTTTTGGGACTTTAAGAGGGGGTTTCCCATTAATGGGGATAGCACAATAAATAAGGTAGTGGTCTGACCAGATACAAGGTAGAACCCCTTCTATAGTAACTTCGGGATCCGAGGTCCAGATCAGGTCAAGCGTATGTCCTTTAATATGTGTGGGGCCTTCTACCAGCTGTTTCAGGCCAATTGAGGACAAAGCAAGCTCCAATTGTCGAGATACTGAGTCTTTGATGGGTTTTTCCCAGTGAAAATTAAAATCACCGGTTACCACCACTTTTTGGTATCTAGTACAGATGTCTGATATAATGGGGCCAAAAAGATCATTAAATGCTGGCGTAGAATTAGGGGGTCGATAGATTGTAAGAATCACCAGACATGAATTCTCAAAGACAAATTTTACACCAAGTAGGTCTGCAAGATCCTGCGATTCTGCTATTAAGTTTTCCACTATCAGGTGCCTCTTAAATAAAATTACAATTCCTCCACCTCGCGAATTATTTGCACGATTGTGCCAAACTGCATCATATTCTTGGATGGAATCCTAATGGACACCACAGGTGATAGGGATCTTCTGGGACCTGGAGATACCCATTGTGAACAAACTGGTGTTGGTTGGATAGGTATGGGGAGAACTAGTGAAGGATGTTGCCAGTGTAGGTGAGAGTGGGATGATCAATGGTATGGGAGATGGCTGGGAGGGCCAGAAATATCAGGACGCCAAGGTCGTCTTTATCTTTGGCCAGGACATTTTATACAATTTATAATTTAGCTTTCTCCATGTTGTTGTGTGATCTGAAACCAGACTGCTTGTCGTGCAGGGGATTATTGTTCATGTGATCTTGGAGTTGAGTGTAGACTGCTTTTTCAAAGCTCTTGTCGATGAAGGATAGGTGAGTGATGGGCGATGTGATCAAGCAGACCCTCCAGCATTTTGCGATTTCGCGATTCACGAAAAAAATCGCAAAATCAGCTGCCAAGCGCGATGGCCGTGATATTTAACAAACCGTCCGCAAAAAAAGTCTCCGGGTAGGCATAAAAAAATTATGCCATTTTATTGGCTGTACGCTCATACGCCACCCATTGAACAGCGCTGTACAGCCATATTAGTTGCCTGCTTCCTCGATTACAAATGGTTATGAAAGAGGAGCGAAAAAAGCTTCTCTGCTCTCCAGCTTGCAGGCTCGACTGGAAAGAATGTGAAAAATTAGTATCCCAGGACGGGGACCGGCAGGGAGTGCAGAGAAGGAAAAGGACTCTGTCTTTTCCTTCTTGCGCACAGAACACACTGACAGTGTCTACTCTACCGCTTCAACTGCCCTCCCCCTTTATTTCTTCCTCCCTTTTATTATGTCTCTTTGTCTAGCAGCTTCTTCTCTCTTACTGAAAAGCCTGACTTCAGAAACGGTTCTCCCCCTCTTTAATTCTTGCGTTGTTTTGCTCCACTGTGAAATGGATCAAAAAAAGAAAAACACTGTAACTCGTCTTTTTCTGACATTTTTCTATTGCAAAGCAGTTTCTGAGAAGTGCCAGTATTCTCTCTCAATATAAAAAAATGCTGGTACTCTATACCAGACAGTATCGGCCCATTGAAAGCACTGTTCCAAAGGGCAGCTGTGGAAATAAAAGGTTCAACATATGAACAATAACTAAATAAAGCCAAACAGAGTGGTAGCAAAGCGGGCAGATTGATTTTATCCATACCCAAAACATTTGCGCCACTCTAAGGAGTTTGCCAGTGAAGCGCTACTTTTGTTTACTTGTCTTTCTCTGAATAATGTTGTTTTTCCCCGGGCGGGGAACTAGTGCACCAATCCTGGAGGCCCTGCAACATGTGGACTGGAAAACAAAATGTGTGCTGCGGCTCGGTGTTCAGGGAATTGGTCTTTTAATTATACTGCTTAAGTTCTGTAAGGATATAATCAATGGACATTGAAATGGGTCCATTCCGTGCCCTGTAATCATGCCCTTAACTTTTCAGACAAAAGCACTCACTGATTTCTGAATAGTGAGTGTAAAAGTGTGAAAGTAACCATGTTGTTCCTGCTTACATTTCACATGCTTTACTTAATTTTGCATTCCCTATGAGTGTTTGCTTTTTCCTGGGTGTTACTTTTTTTTGTAGGCAGCATATTGCTCTTATCTAATGCGTAATTTAAATTGAGCTGCATCCAGGTGTTTGTAGCGGGGCACAATTGGGTTATATTTGAGGGCAGTGCGAGTTTCTCTCAGTGGGGCAGTATGGTGTTTAGTTGGGGAGAGGATGTGACACCATGGTCAGAGCTGCCGAATTTGGAACCGGGGAACCTGGTTCTGAAGGATGATTTTTGCGAGATGTCTGTCCTGTCAGCACTACACATAAAAGGGAGTCAGTGCACGCAACACAAGAGGAGGCTGTGTGACTGCACCCAGGGAGCGAAGGGGGGCTGTGTGACTGCACCCAGGGAGCAAATGGGGGCTGGGTGACTGCACCCATGGAGCGAAGGGGGGCTGTGTGACTGCACCCAGGGAGCTGTGAAAATGGTGTTCTGCCTGGGGTGCACTCATGGGTGCTAGAACATTCCAGGGAGAAATACGGCCCCCCCTCCCACAAGGTTAGTAGGTTAGGAGATTGGAGCTGTGCTTCCATAGAACTGCAGAAACTTTAAACATGCCTATTTCAAAGAGGAATACTATGCTAAAACAGGTTCCATTGATTTAGGGCTGAAAAGGAATGATTATGAGTAAAATAAAGTGCCGCAATAATGACGCAAAAAGTTCATTTTTGCGCTGCTAAATTTAAATTTTTGTGCCACACAATTGGCAAATTTATGCCGCAATATCCTGGGGGTCTGATCAAGGCCTGATTACACAGGTATAGCACATGCTGCATCTGTGTCAGTGTGGTCAACATTGAGTTTCCAAGCTGTTAAATGGTAGGTGTAGAAGAAAGGCACTGACACAGCAACTAATCACACTTGTATGCATACCCCACTGCACTATTAAAAAAAAGCCTTTGACATTGATAGTCCTGGGGCTGCAGTATCACTGACATGACAAAAAGTCAATGACTTGACATATTTAGGCAAAAAAGAATACAAAGTTCCCCGGGGACAACAAAGGAGGTATGTGTGTGTGAATCTGGATTAGAGCAAGAGCAGGGAACGGGGTGTTCCCTTGTTGGAACTAGCAGACCTCACACACCCAGAAGCTTAGGTGTCATGCTTCATCATTGGTCTCCTGCTCCTCGTCAGACTGGCGCTGCAATGTCCGACGGGCGCCGTAGGCGCTCTTTGATGGAGATCTTTTGTTCCAGCCAATGGTTTGAGTGCGTGTGAGGGGTCTGGTGAAGGTGTAGTCGTGAGGGAATGGTGAGGTTTAAAAAAGGTGAGTCAAAACACTAGGGACTTTATTCACGTGGCTGACTCCCTTAGTTAAAATGGTGGGAGGGGAGAAAGGAACCATGAGGTGCACAGTAGACTAACTCAACCCTCTAAAAAGGTCGACATGTTTCTTGCCTTGCTGGCAATTCTTCAGGACCTCGGGTGCTAAGTACTACACAGTGAGAAAGATAAAAAAGAAGAGATAGATACAACCTCACTGGGTCAATCAGAAGGCAGGCCAAGTGGTCCTGCTTTTAGAGGGGAGACCTACAAGAAATATGCAAAAGTGAGCCAGGTACAATAACAATGGCATCATCTTAACAAAACATAGGTCACCACAGTAATCGTTAAAGCACACATACGCATAACATTAAGACAGGGTACTGTCCTGTGTCATCCAAAAATTGGCGACTAAGATTAATTCGTCCACAGCTTACATCGTGGTACTGGGACAGTGCTACTGTCAGTACATCAAAACATTGTTAGCTTAAACATGGGTTAATGAAGAGGTAATGATATTTTAATGGATGATTGGTCTGGTGCTTACCCTAAAAGTAACCCTAAAGGGCCCCGCAGTCTGTTCCCGTGGGGCTGTTCGTAAAGGTAAGATACCTGAAAAAGAGGAACAGATACAGCCATACAGGTAGTTTCCAGAGTGTGAAGTACGGCACGTTGGTGGGACAACTGGGGAAGCAGGCTAAGGTAAACTGTGGGTCAAAGAAAGGGGCTATACGGAAATGAACAAGCCTCTGTTGATAAGGACTAAGGCGGCTCATCGTTGATCCCGCCTCTGCATCGCAGGCAGCTGTAGGTAATGTTGTGCCCCAGAGACACCCCCATTGATGGTGTGCATGGGGCCCCCCGTATACAGCAGGGGAAGGTCACAGGAAGGGAGAGAGGATTAACTACATTCCAAGAGGATGAGAAAGTGTCAACATTATCCCGGTGGGACAATGGGATTATCTCAACTCATGGTAAGGAGCCATTCCAAACCATCCCCCCTGGCCAGTCCACGGTAGCACGGTAAGGCTAAGCCGATGACAACCCATCCAATCACGGGTGAAAATGAGGGCACAAGATGACTCTAGGTATGCCCTCGAGGTAAGAGAGCAGGGTTGCACCAACGAGACTCTGTAAGGTGCAAAAAACTCCACACCACACAATGGCAGCCTCGACTCCATGACGATGGTCACACCGCTTACCTCAGATCAGAACAGCTAGGGCGTAGGACCTACCCCCAACGGAAGGCGCCCCACTCGGTAGCGCGGAACAGCTGGTGCAGGATCGCCTCGGCAACCGGGATTAAATATCGGATCCCGCACTTCCGCATTTCCGCGTAGCGTCGCCCCGTCAGTGGGCGTGGCATCCCTGCTCCTGACTGCGCATGCGCGGCTACAGTGGACGCGTGAGGTGCAAGGCTACCGCTGTGGGTTGTATGATAGTGCGGCGGCCATCTTAGCAGGGGTAAAGTTAGTATCGAAGGCAGTAACCAAACGCTAAGTGAGGAAATAAGGCAACGTTAATAATAATGCACATATTGTCTAACTGCCCATAGTGGTGTAGGGTGGGAAGGCGGAAAATAAATGCAATAGCGTAAAATTAGCGTTGGTCACAACCTAGGAGTGTATCATCCAAAGCTACCAAAAATCGATAGTTTTGAAAAGCGTGGTAGTCCTATTGGTATAGTGGTTGGGCTTAGTGGATCAACCAGTGTTCCAATAGAGTACACACAATTATTGTGCTTCGTGGTCTCTGCAGAGTGAGTGCCTAACCCTCAGAGACCCTTAAAGGGTAGGGTCAGTTGTGGTGAGTAGGGAAAGAAACCAATGATACTGCAAGGCGCTGTACCTGGGGTTCGTTGGGTATGGATGGGTTATATAGGATAGTATTATCATGGCAGTGTCCAAGTAATTTGTTTATTCAATTCATGGTGTGACAGTCATATATTATAACCAGCAAGGATCTCAATGCCGGATTAAGCAAACGGCAAAAATGGCGGACAGTGTTCCAGAGAAACCAAGGGGTTCATTTGGCAAGGGATGTCCATGGGACAGAATCGTTGAGGCCCAGTATGTCTAATTGGAGGCGATGTATCCATCGTTGTTCGATTCTGAAAAGGGCTTGTTGTGTAATGGAGGGGTGAGACTCAAGTACCAGCCATTTGATGTTGTCAGCTTGGTGGCCATGTTGGACATAGTGTTCATAGAGTCTGGTGTGAGTTTTTGAGCACCGAATATTGCTCTTATGTTCCATTATCCTTAGTTTGACTTGTCTCATGGTCATGCCAATGTAGTTCTTTCCACAGGGGCAAGTGAGTAGGTAAATGCATCTACAGCTGTTGCAGTTTGTGTGTTTATTCATGTGCCAGGTGAAGGTATCTGAAAGTTTAATGTCTTTGCATTGTACTGTCTGTTGGCATACGACACACCCCCCACATGGATAATGCCCCACCACTGGTGGAAGATTCCACAGGGTATTCTGATTGGTGGTAGTTGGTTTTTTAGGGCGTGTATGACTTGACATATACCATGGCTTACCTTAAGGCAAATAACAGACCCCTGGCGTATTATACCCACAACCTGCAGCATCTCTGAAATCACACACGGCAGCCAGCCTTCTAGTAACATTCAAATTACATACCTCAAAGATGCAGGACCACTTATGTGGCATACCTCAGGGCTCGAGTCGAGGGTAGATGCAGCTAGACACTGTCTACCAACTATTTTCAGAGGGTAGACGCCGTCTACCCTGCTGGAAAGCTGTCCACTTTCATCACAGTGCCAAGATCCTTTTCTATTTCTCCTGGAATTCACAGAAGTATGCTGAACTCGTCCCTGTGTCATTTTCGGACATCGGGACACTTTCAGCAATGCCTGCATGCTTTCTGCGGGGTTTTTTATAACTCTTTTTTTATTAAACTCAATTTAGCAATTGTTACAATCAGGAGACAAGTACATCGTATTACAGTATGACTTATTACCAACAATTGGGCACATTTAACTTTCCAATGGCAACACAGTTTCTGCCTGCACTGTCCCTCTCCCACCACCTTAGAGGCCTCCGTAGATTTGCCAGGCACTCCATATTTTTTCCCACTTTTTTAGACACCTCCTGCTCTTTTATATTGTTTGTTCCACTTGTCTGCATCAATCTAGGTCCGTTTTCCATTCTCTTATTGATGGCCTTTCTGCCGCCCCCATTTTCTCGCTACGTTTCGTTTGGCTACTCCCAATGCTAGTGTCACCCATTGTCTTGTGTATCTAGGCCAGTCTTCCTCTCCGGCAACCATGAGTATCACCTATTTCGGTGTCAGGTCTATCTCTGTTCCCGCGACCTCTGTTAGGACCTCCCCCACTTTACTCCAAAACACTTGTAAGCTTGGGCAGTCCCAGATAAGCAGGTAGAAGGTCCCTTCCAAACCGCACCCACTCTAACACGTTGCATCTTCACTTTTGTTCATACGATATAGTACTCTTCTGGGGTAGTAAACTCGGTGGAGGAATTTCAACTGAATTAGTCTAAATCGCGCCCTGATCGCCACCTCCCTAGGGCCTTGTAGTGCTTCCATCCATTCCTCATCTTCTAAAGGACCAATGTATTTCTCCCAGGTTGCCCTCAGTGAGTGCAGCACCTCCAGGGCGTTGTTGATCATTTTTTTATATATCAGGGAAATGGCCTTTTCCAACAGAGACTCGTCTGTATTCTGTCCTCAAGAGGTGCAGTTTCTATCAGTGTCTCCCCTTCTTTGATATGGGTGCATAGAGCATGTCCCAGCTGTAAGTATCGTAGACCCTCCCCATTCCCCATTTCATACTCTGATTGCAGGGTTGCAAATGTGATGTAGGCTTGACCACTCCATACATCCCCAAATGTTTAAATGCCCAGCAACTCCCATTTTGTAAAATCCCTCAGTTTATTCACTGAACATAACCCAGTACCTACCCAGAGTGGGGTCATTCCAGTCAACTTACTCTCCCAACCTAGGAATTTTGTTGCTGCCCACCACGCCAATATCACTGTCCGGGTATGATGCGGTACATAGCTCGCCAATAGTTTGGTATGTAACAGCGACCTGGGCCCACCCCGACCCATGGTTAATCTATCAACTCTATATGCTGGTTCTGAACGATCTCCAAAGAACCATTCATTTACTGTCACCAGTTGGGCCACCTAGTAGTATCCTCGGACATCTGGGATTGCTAGCCCCCCATCATAGACCCTCTTTGCAGTTTTTGCAACACTATACTGGGGGACCCTCCATCCCACAGCAATGTTCACAGTTCCACCTCCACACTCTCTTGAAGTTTAGCTGGGGTACTTCATATGGCGTATTTTGTAGACCGTAAAACAGATGTAGGAGAGTCATCATTTTACACAAGTCAGAATATAATTCCCTTTGGGCGAATTACCGTAGACACACAGGTTCTTACAGACACACACATATAGACTCACCAATATCAAATTATAACAAGGAAGCAATATAAACAATTTAAAAATGTTAATAGAAGTAAAACACTCTAATAAAAGTAAATCTTAAACAATTTATTGACATACATTATATTTTTTTTAAAAATGGGAAACACATACAGGACGGAACATTATATAATAAATAAAATCAACATTCCAATTAAAAGGAGCTACGGAAAAGGACTAAATTCCAACAAAACACTTATTTAGAATTTTCCTTAATTTCTTATTCCAGTTTTGCTCCTTAAGCATCGACGCGTTTCGGCGGTATATTTAATGTCTGACCGCCTTCATCAGGACAATTATAATAAATGTTTCCCAATGGTTCTCAACCGATTCTTTTGAGAAGATAATTCGCTGGACGAATATCTCCTACAAGTGAGAAGGAGGCAGAGTACCCCTTATCATATACTGAGCGATCTTTATCGGTTGAGAACCATTGGGAAACATTTATTATAATTGTCCTGATGAAGGCGGTCAGACATTAAATATACCGCCGAAACGCGTCGATGCTTAAGGAGCAAAACTGGAATAAGAAATTAAGGAACATTCTAAATAAGTGTTTTGTTGGAATTTAGTCATTTTCCGTAGCTCCTTTTAATTGGAATGTTGATTTTATTTATTATATAATGTTCCGTCCTGTATGTGTTTCCCATTTTTTAACAAAATATAATGTATGTCAATAAATTGTTTAAGATTTACTTTTATTAGAGTGTTTTACTTCTATTAACATTTTTAAATTGTTTATATTGCTTCCTTGTTATAATTTGATATTGGTGAGTCTATATGTGTGTGTCTGTAAGAACCTGTGTGTCTACGGTAATTCGCCCAAAGGGAATTATATTCTGACTTGTGTCAATTGTGGAACCCTATCCCTTTGGTTTCGGGGTCCCTCTCTCTTTTATTAGAGAGTCATCATTTTAAACAATGCTGCTCGCCCCATCAGGGTGAGAGGCAGTGTCAGCCAATGTTTGGCATCCGTGCCTAATCTATCAAGCTGAGTGCCTAGATTACTACAATAGAATTCCTGGGCGATTCTTGTCACCTAAATTCCTAAATACTTGAACTCTTTTGTCTCCACCGGCACTCTACATCTGGATGTTAAGTCTGGGACACCCCCTGCCAGGGTAAAGAGTAGTGATGTATTCCAATTGATTTGGTATCCGGAGTATTCCCCCCATATATTCTGAATATTTGTAATATCCTGTTGATCGATTGGCATAGTCTTGTCACGTACAGCATAACATCTTCTGCCTATAGTGAAAAATATGTTCCTCCCATTCCTCCCCAATCGGTATCCGCCATATCAGGGGGTCTTGATGTATCCATGCCGCCAAAGGCTCCAGGGCCAGGGCAAGCACCGGAGGGGACAGAGGGCACCCCTGTCTTGTGCCCTTTTGAAGGTGGAACACCCTTGACACCTTGGCGTTCACTCGTACTCTGGCTAACGGATTTTGGTAGAGTTATCTCACCCACCCTATGTACTTTGGTCCCAATCCCAATTTCCCTAGCACAGCAAAAAGATAGTTCCACTCCATGCTATCAAACGCCATTCTGGCATCCATTGATAAAGGTGCTGTTTGTTCATCCGGTGTCTCCTCCGTAAAATGTAGAACCCCAAATAATCTATGCAGATTGAGCCTGGTTCCTCTATGCGGCATGAACCCCGATTGGTCTGGGTGCACCAGTGAGGTGATCACCTTGCCCAATCTCATGGAAAAAAGTTTCGCCAGGACCTTGACTTAGAAATTAAGCAGTGAGATAGGCCTGTATGAACCACACTGCATATGCGGTTTACCCTCCTTCGGAATGACCACTATTACTGCAGTCCTCTGGTCTGTGGGGAGTCTACCTTCTTCTTTGGCCTCTTGTAACATAGCTAGTAAATGGCCAGTTGTGCCCTCCAGTAGACATTTATACATCTCAACAGGTAGTCCGTTAGGACCCGCTGATTTGCCCGATTGCAGGGAGAGGGTGGCTGCTTTTCTTTCCTCAACTGGTAAATCCTCTAACATTTCTCTTTCTACCTCTCACAGGAGCTTAATATCTTGCAAGAAGTCAGTACAATCTTGCTCTGTTTTCCCGGAGGCATACACCTGCTCGTAAAAATGCTGCAAAGCCCTCCGCTACTTCCTTCCCTGTGACAAGCCCATGCCCCTTTAAGTCTATCAGGACAGGCACCCACTTGCCCTTTGCCCTTCCCTTGTCTAACCAGGCCAGCAGCTTATTTGCCTTATCCCCTACATCATACAATCTATGTTGCGTAGCTAACGCCTGGGCTTTGGTGCTTTCTTCCAGCAGATCTCCTAATTCTTTTTGGCGGAGCTGCAGGCAGCTCTGCCTGCCTGCCGAGTCCTGCCCACCCTGTACTACCTGGGTTTCCAATACCGTTATTTCATCTTCTAGGGTTTGGCACTTAAGAGCTTTCTCTTTCCTTCCGGTCCCTACCTGTACCTGAATCCTCCCTCAGAGAACCGTCTTGAAGGCCTCCCATAATATCACTTTAGAGTCTACAGAACCCATATTTTCAGCAAAAAAGAGGTCTCTCCTTTTTTTAGGAACTTCCCTAAATTCTTCATCTTTGAATAACCATGTATCTATCCGTGGTGGCAGAGCATAGTCTCTCATGGGGCCAATGAGACCCACCTCCATGGGGGAATGGTCTGATATTCCACACGCCCTGTCATTGCACCTTCCAATCCCGCAAATTGCGTTATCATATAATCTAGTCTTGACAGGCTCCCACTCACGGCTGCCAGATGTGTGTATTGTTTATCAGTGGGGTGTTGGTATCTCCATACATCCCCCAGTCCCATCG
The DNA here is from genome assembly GCF_964261635.1 of Lissotriton helveticus. Lineage (NCBI taxonomy): Eukaryota > Metazoa > Chordata > Amphibia > Caudata > Salamandridae > Lissotriton > Lissotriton helveticus. The sequence continues at coordinate 1,178,896,581 of NC_136061.1, forward strand.
CTTGGAGAAAAAACCCCAGGAGGCCTACTCTTCTGCCCATTCCTAATTGCCTAGGGAAGTCCATTTCTGCATTGACAATGTTGTTCATATCATCTACTAAAATTTGAGGCCCCTCTGGGAGACCAAGTAACCAGGGGCCCAACTTTTCTAGTGTGGTGTCCTGTAGCCCCAGAGGGACATAGACTGCCAAAGGTTTAGCCTTTTCTGTTCCCATGTCCCGCTAATTGCTACGTATCTTCCCAGGGTGTCCTCCCATACCCTCCCCTGAATGAATGGGAGCGCTTTCCTTATAAGCTCCCCCACAGCCCTGGAACCCGAAGTGTATCCTGCATGCGCCACTGTTAGATCTGGGGGTCTCTAGTTGGCAATGGTATTCACCTTTGTCCAAATAGGGGCCCTTACTTCTAAGTCAGGATAAGGGGATTACACTCCTTAATAACTCCTGCTCACTCCCTTGGTAGCTTGGCATGAGCAGACAGGCTTATCTCAGAGGCAGTGTGTTAAGCAATTGTGAATATACACAGTAATACAGTGGAAACACTACAGATGGGCACAACACAGGTTTTATAAAATTAAGTATTCTTTATATAGACTTAAACACAAGACCACACACGACAAACATCCACAATACTACACTTAAGATTACTTAAAATATGATTAAAGTTGCTTAGTTCAAGTTGATGATAAATGCGACAAAGTTCTCAACAAAGTACCTGGATGCGTAACGCAAAGTAAACAAAAGGCTCGCAAAAGGGGAGATGTGTTGGTTCCGTGATCGGGGGGAAATGATGTGTCGTGCCTCAATGCTTGGCAGAGTAGGGGATGCGCCGTAATCCTTACCGGTGCGGAGGTGATACAAAGATTCTCGGCCTGCGGGCCAGCTGCGGTGCGCAAGATGGCGCCTTGATGCGATGTGATGATTGGCTTGTGATGCTAGAAAATGGCGCCCTTGATGCGACTATGCGACGAAGCGATAACGCTGCAATGATGATGCGAAGGCGCCTTGGCAGCCTTGCGACGGCTCTGTACTTTGGAGCCACGACAGGCCCTGAGACATGCTCCTCCGGTGATGCGATGGGGACTCTTTTGATGGCGTCACGCTTCTCCAGTGATGGAACAGCTGGCAGCTTCGATGAACACATGCTTCCAGGGAGATGCGGCGAAGGCTCGCTTCTCCAGCGATGCGATGATATCAGCTGCGGCGGCGACACGCTTCCTCTCGATGCGTCGCGCTTCCAGCTCCCAGCGACACGCAAATGTCTGGAGTTGAGAATTCCTAGCAAGGAAATTCAGAGGGGAGCTGGAGATGAAGTCTTTTGTCCCTGAGACTTCAGCAGGAGGCAAGCACAGTTCAAGCCCCTGGAGAATATTCTGTAGATAATGAAAGTCCTTAAAAAGTTCCTTGGCAATGAAGCAACCACTGCAGGCCAACCCAGCAAACAGCACACTGGCAGAGGGGCAGTAAAACTCCTGCAGCTTCCTTGGTTCTTCTCCTTGGAAAAAGGTTTCTTGTTCCAGAAGTGGTGTAATTTCTTGGGATCAGGGTCCCAATATTTATACCCCAAAATCCTTTGTTCTCTGAAGGCAGAGAGGCCTCTGCCTAGTCCAAACCAGTTCCCGAGCACTTTGTTTACATGACTCTCTTCTTCCTTTCACTGTGCAGGGCAGAGACATCAGCCGCCCCACAGGAGGTGGAGCCAGCACAGGGGAGGGAAGATACAGCTCTGGAGCACTCTGTTGACAGGATTCCTCTTCTCCTTTCACTGTGCAGGGCTGAGACATCAGACAAGACACAGGGGTGGAGCCAGCATTGTAGAGGGAAGGCCCAGCCCTATTCAGGTCCCAGGTGCAACTCCTCCCTCCCATCTAGATGCAGATCTCTCTGTTCACCACTGGGCTGCCCCAGCCTGTCTCCTGGAATCCCCCAGCCCTGTCTCTCACAAACCCAGACAAGGAATACACAACCTCGCAGTGGCAGGCCTGGACAGTTAGGCAAGAAAATACCTACTTTCTAAAATTGGTATTTTCAAACACAGAATATTAAAACCAACTTTACTAAAAGATGTATTTTATCATTCTGAATTCAGGCATACTAAATTCGAGGTTCTACCATGTTTCCTGAGTCAGTTAGGATTATAAGAATGTAATAATCTAACTGCCCATTCTAGCCCATGGAGAACAGGTAGCTTTCAATAGTGAAAAGCGAAAATGGCTGTAGTTCACTATTAGGACATGCTACACACACCAGAGCATGTCCAACCTTATACTTACAACGCACCCTGCCCTTGGGCCTACCATAGGGGTGTCTAATATGAAGCAAAGGGAAGGTTTAGGGACTGGCAAGTGGGTGCACTTGCCAAGTCGACATGGCAGTACTAGACTGCACACAGGCCTTAGACTAAGGCCAATGGCAGGCCTTAGACACACTTTACAAGCTGTTTCTGTGGGAGGCACAACCAGTGCTGCAAACCCACCAGCAGCATTTGATTTACAAGCCCTGGGCACACATGGTGCACTGTACTAGGGGCTGACAGGTAAATCAAATAACCCAATCATGGAATCACCAATTAGTACATCAATTTAACATAGGGAGCACTTGCACTGTGGCAGTGAATAGCAGTGGCACAGTGCCCAAAGCATATGTAATGACAAATTTCTCCGTATGTTTTGGTGCTTCTGTCAGTCACCAGGTCATTACTTACCACACCCTTTCTCAGGTTACAGAAAGACACCACATTTCACAATACTTACCCAAGAAAGGAATAAACACTGACAACATATAAGACCATTGCCGAGGAGCTCGCAAATAACAACAAGTCACAACACCTCCCAATCCAAGAGGGTACGCAGAAATTCACAACACCTCCTAATCTAAGAGGATACACAGCACATGCTCCTCCTAGCAATGTACTTTAGACATCCCTGATGGGAGGCACTTTCCCTTCCGTATCAACAATTACCCATTAGAGGGGAATCGCCCATCCCTCTGTAAGTACTTGGTAAAAGGGTCCCAACCTTCCCTCACAAGGAATACCAACAAATGATATGCTCTAGGGTTTCTTTATTACATGATAATAGGATGACAAAAGAAAGAAATAACTAAACATCACAGTAAACATTAGCAGCAATCATCAGCACATAGATATACATAGAGCCTGAAAATAAAAGCATAGTTAAATAAAGTTAGATATACATCGAACACCTCACCATAATCTTAGGCATCTTAAGCGTCTTGGCGTCTTGGCATCTGAAGAAGGGTCCATCTCTCTTTCCCTCACTGGTTGGTTCCGGACTCTCTGTTGCACACACACGTCTGCACGTCTGCACCGTGATGTATCATCAGACCGCCAAAACACCAGACCAGCATCTCAGCTCAGCATATCAGCATCTCTCAGCATCTCAGAAGCTCTCTGCCTCTCAGAAACTCTCTCTCTCTCTGCCTCTCTCTCGGACCCCCTTTCTCTAATATAGAACTCTATCCTCTATCGAAGCTTCTGGAAGAACCCGCCTACCTTTCTCACAAGATTCCTGTACTTTTCCACACCAAGCACCCAACAGCAGCTGGCCAAGCTTTTGTTCTGGCGCCAATGCGAAGAAGGCACATTCCTCCTGATTAGAACTGGTCTGCTCTGGTTCACTGCCGGTGAACGACACATGTAATCTCAAATATCACCTCTCACCTACAGAGGCTCAGAAGATGGCCGCAGTTTAGAATATGGAGTTGCTCAAGCATAGGCCTCTACTACTTGGAAAGCAGAATAATATTAGACCATGTCAAAGCCAATAGGCTAAAGTCATAATTCACCTAACTCAAATAAAACTATGCACTTAATACCTCAGTTTCCACTATGGAGCACATGTGTGCACCATCACCAACAACTCTGCACCTCGACATCCCACACCTTCTATTCTTTGGCAAGATTATTCTAATGTAAGACCGTCCTACATTAAGGCTAAAGCAACATAGCACACTAAAATCAGTACACAATGGTGGTGATCGAGGGTCATCAAAGATCATCAGACCACTAAAGTGGCTCATGCACTACAGCATATAACCAGCAAAAACATATCAAAACAGAGGAGGCAATCCGTAAAAAGGAAAGGGAGACTCACGCCAATGATGTCATGTCTAACACGCGTTCCCTCCAGCTGAAATGTGGGGAGAACTACCCTTCCCCTTGGGAGTTCTCTTCACTAAGGCGGAAAATCTGGACAGACCATCAGCGTTGGTGTGTTCTGTACCTGGGCGGTGTTCCACTGTAAAGTCCATACCCTGTAGGGAAATGGACCACCTCAACAACTTTGGGTTCTCACCCCTCATCTGCATTAGCCATGTGAGCGGCCTGTGGTCGGTCTGAACCAGGAAGTGAGTCCAAAACAAGTATGGTCTCAACTTCTTCAGTGCCCAGACCACAGCAAATGCCTCACGCTCAATTGCACTCCACCTCTGTTCCCGTGGAAGTAACCTCCTACTGATGAAGGCTACAGGTTGGTCTAGGCCCTCTTCATTAATCTGTGATAGAACAGCCCCCACACCATGCACTGAAGCGTCTGTCTGAACAATGAATTCTGTTGAGAAGTTGGGCGCCCAAAGCACGGGTGCTGTGCACAAGGCAGTCTTCAGGGCGTCAAAAGCCTTCTGACAGGTGTCGGTCCAGTTCACTTTCTTGGGCTGCTTGCTGGAAGTCAACTCAGTCAAGGGTGCAACAATATTGCCATACCCCTTGACAAACCTCCTGTAGTACCCCGTGAGTCCTAAAAAGGCTCTCACCTGTGTCTGAGTCTTTGGGGGTTCTCATGCCAGGATGGTATCAATCTTGGGTGGTAGAGACGCCACCTGGCCGCTTCCTACCTGGTGACCCAAGTACACCATGGAACCCTGCTCAATCTGGCACTTACTCACCTTGATCATGAGGCCTGCCTTGCGCAGTGCCATCAACACTTCCCAGAGGTGGTGCAGGTGTTCTTCCCAACTGGCGCTGAACACTGCAATGTCATCCAGGTAGGCGGCACTGAAATCCTCCAGTCCAGCCAAACCGTGGTTGACCAATCTCTGAAAGGTGGCAAGGGTATCCTTCATCCCAAAGGGCATAACCCGTAATTGGTAGTGCCCATCTGGTGTGGAGAATGCTGACCTCTCCTTAGCCCCATCAGTCAAGGTGATCTGCCAGTACCCAGATGTCAAATCAAACGTGCTGAGGTTCCGTGCAGCTCCTAACCGATCAATGAGCTCATCAGCTTTGGGAATGGGGTGTGCGTCAGTCCTGGTGACTGAATTTAGCCCTCTGTAGTCCACACAGAACCGGAGTTCAGGTGTGGCACCCAGCGTGGCAGCCTTTGGGACCAAGACCACTGGGCTGGGCCAAGGACTGTTTGAGGACTCAATTACCCCTAAAGCAAACATCTTGGAGACTTCCTCCTTAATGTAAGCCCTAACTTAGTCAGTCAATCTGTAAGCCTTGTGCTTCACAGGAGGACTGTCTCCAGTGTCCACATCATGAACGCACCACTCTTTGACACCAGGAACCAAGGAAACTAGATCAGAGATTTGCCCCAACAGTTGGCGACAATCTTGCTGCTGATCAGGGGTCAGAGTGGCAGAGAGGCTGACACCATCCACTGACCCATCTTGCTCTGCTGCAGACAGGGGGTCAGGAAGAGGCTCGGTCTCCTCTTCCATTCCATCATCTGTCGCTAGGAGCATGCCCAATTCGGACCTTTCTAAGTGGGGCTTTAGGTGGTTGACATACAGGACACTCAAGGGGTTCCTGAGAGACCGCAAGTTCACCAGATAAGTGACATCACTCTTGCGCTCCACCACCTCATATGGACCGGTCCACCTGTCCTGGAGTGCACAAGGCTCCACAGGGGCCATGACCCAAACTTTCTGTCCAGGCTGAAGTTCAATCAGAGTGGCATTCTGATCGTACCACTGCTTCATTTCCTCCTGGCTGGCTTGCAGATTTGCCTGAGCGAGATCTCTGAAACGCCGAGTTTGGTTCCTGAAGGCCAGCATGTAACTATATACATCCAGGCGAGGTTTCCTGGGAGATTACTCCCAGCCTTCCTTGATCAAACTCAAAGGTCCTCTTACCGGGTGACCACACAAAAGCTCAAAGGGGCTGAACCCTAGGGACTTTTGTGGCACCTCATGGTAGGCAAACAGAAGGCATGGCAAGAGGACGTCCCACTTACGCCTCATTGGTTCCTCAAGACTCATGATCATGCCTTTGAGGGTCCAGTTGAATCTTTCAACCAGCCCATTACCTTGTGATTGGTAAGGAGTGGTGAACTTGTAGGTAACACCACACTCCTTCCACAGAGATTTTATATAATTACAAAATGAAGTTTGTATCACGGTCAGACACCACCTCTCTGGGGAACCCCACACGGGAGAAGATCCCCATCAGTGCACGTCCCACCACGGGGGCAGTCACTGTCCTGAGCGGAATGGCTTCCGGGTACCGGGTAGCATGGTCCATCAAGACCAGGATATACATGTTGCCCATGGCTGTCTTGGCGTCCAGTGGACCCACAATGTCAATGCCCACCCGTTCAAAGAGGGTACTGACTACAGGGAAAGGTTAGAGAGGGGCCTTGTGCCTCCTTCTACTTTTCCCACTTGTCTGGCAAGTTTGACAGGTCCTACAATGAGTATCTGAACTCTTCCGCATCTGGGGCCAATAAAAGTGGGAGACAAGCCTTTCAAAGGACTTGTTCTGCCCCAGATGACCAGCTAAAGGAACATCATGAGCCAAACCCAGTAGAAAGGCTCTGAAGCGCTGGGGTACCACCAGCACACAGGCTGACCCAGGCTCAGCAACTTTAGGCTTGCTATACAGGAGATATTCTCCCAGTAGATCCGATGTGATCCAGTCTGATCACCAGCTGCCTGGTTTGTGGCCTGTTGCCTCAAACCCACAAGAGGAGGGCACTTCTGCTACTCTTCACAAAATTCCTCCTTGGAGGGACTCCCTTCTTGCTGCCAATCGGTTAGCTCAGGTAGGTTCCCCAGTTCAGAAACTTGCTCCCTTGTAGGTTCCAGGGCATCCCCCTCAAGGTCTGCCTCCTCCTGGACCGTGGGAACAATGGGGGCTGGTTTCCCGTGCCCCCTACCTCTTCTCTTTAAGGCAGGTCCCTGGGCCATATTTTCAGGCTCCAGGGTCTCTTAAACACCCTTAGCTGCCATAGACCGAGTGGACACACATGCCCACTCAGGCAGACCCAACATCTCTAAATGAGCCTTCTTCTCCACCTTAACCCAAGGGGAGCTTTCTGAATCATTGCCTGACAGACAATCAACCGGCATGGCTGGCCTCACAGCTACTTGAGGAGTACCAGAGAACCCCCTCCACTCAAAGGGAACTTGAGCCACTTTGCAATGGATCGCTGTGTTGTCAGCGGCAACAACTGGGAAGAATGTATTGGGGACCACCTGCTCTTCAGACACCAAGTGACACTTGACAGCTGTCACACTGGCTCCTGTGTCTCTCAGAGCTTCCACTCTATGGCCATTGATGGTCACCCACTGCCTGTATTTCTTAGTGTTATCAGGCAGCTGAGTTCTAGGGACCATCTCAAAGTCTCCTAATGAGACATGGGACATTTCTGCAGGACCCCACCCACCTTGGGCACCCATCTCCTCCCCACTCAGGGCTACACTGGCCATCTGATGGGGTGGTGCACGGGGTGACACATACTGACCCTTGTGGGGACACTGGGGATCATATCAACGGTGTCCCACTTGCTTACACTGAAAGCAGGTAACAGCCCCCCTATGAAAAGGTTTACCTGTCGGGGGTCCTGACTTCTTCTCAGAGGGATGCTGGGAACCCTGACCTTGGTTGCCTTGGGAATTATTTGGGGTCCTTTCTGGAACTCCCTCTGTTTAGCCTTGCCCCCCCCCCCACTCTTCTGCTGAGGACCCTGCCCACCTTTGGCAGAGTGTCCCACAAGACCCTTGTGGACCCTGGTACTGACCCAGCAGTCCGCCTCTACAGCAAGCTTTCTAGGGTTAGTCAACTTGCTATCAATAAGGTACTGGCGTAGCTTTGGAAAACAATTAGCAGACAGGTGCTCCCTAGCAATCAAATCATAGAGCGCTTGAAAATTATCCACATTGCTACCCCTCACCCAACCATCCATAGCTCTGCAAAAGAAAAACACATATTCTACCCAAGTGGTTCCCTCCAACTTCTTACACTTCCTGAACCTCTGTCTATAGAGTTCTGGAGTTAAACCATACCTTGTCATCAGTGCTTCTTTCATCTGGGCATAAGACATCTTATGATCACTGGGCAAGTCTAACAAAGTATCCCTACCTTCAGTTAAAAAGCGGCCCCACAACCCCGCTCCCCAATCCTTCTCAGGCACCCAGTGGGCCAACTTTGTTATCTCATAGGCTGCAAACCACTGCCCAATATCTTCACTTTTATGGAAATCTTTAATGATATCCTTGGGAATATGTACTCTGCCTTCTGAAGGCACAGATGGTGGGCTGCCACCCGAGGGATTTAATTCTAAGCGCTTGGCCGTGATTTCTAACTCCCTCAACATCCTCTCATATTCCATTTTCGTTCTCTCTCTTTCAACCTGTTATTCTCCGTTTCCCTCTGACTCTCCATCTTAAGTATAGCCAACTCCAGCTTGAGTGCCCTATTTCTCTCCCTGTCTTCCAACTCTCTGGGGGACAGGTCTTTGGAAGAGATACTGCTGCCAGGTGGAGAGAGTCCCCCTCCCCTAGCTGAAAACACTGGCCTCTCAATGGGCCAATCTGTATCCCCAACTGGCTCCACCACAAGACCAAGGGCATTTCTTGCTTCTACCCAGGTCCTCAGTGCCTTCTGGTAGTCATCCTTTTTAGAAAAGCCTGGTGTAGCAACTTTCAATTTCCTGCACAGATGTTTGAGCTGTTTCACAGTGTAGGTATCCAACCTCTCTTCCTCAAATTCAAGATCCATAGATGCAACAGATGCTGGTTTACTCATGGTGGTAAAAATTGGGCGTTTCCAGGAAAAACGAACAGTCCAATAAAAAAGATTTTTTTTAAAAAGTATGTGGTCGCGTTTGGTCTGCACTCACTAGTAGTGTACACCAATCACTGTACAGGAAACACAAATGCAAAGTCCAAATCCTCACTGCTGACCACCAATGTAAGATTTGGGGGTCTCTAGTTGGCAATGGTATTCACCTTTGTCCAAATAGGGACCCGTACTTCTAATTATAACAATAGACGGTTCAAAGCCACAGGGTCCTAGGGAGGATTTATAGACCGCACAGGATTTATTCCACAAAATCAGAATAAAGAACAATACAAAAGCCAGGGGTCTGAAAAATAGTATAAAGAGTGTGGCAAACCACTACTGTGAATTCACAAACATTGTGTATAAAATAACAAACAAAACCAGTGGCTAAGCCCAACAGGAAAATCTTTGGGCATTTCCCTTTTTAGGACGCAACCCCTCACTCACCATAGGTGACATGCTTCATCATTTGAGATTCTCCTCCCAGAGGAAAACTCCGCTAAGATTAAAAACGCCGTGCACCAGCGGTCTAGATTCAAAACCGCTGTGGTGTAAATTACTTGGTCGACATGTTTCAGCCAAAAAAGCCTGACTGTGGGCTAGGCTTTCATCAGGACCTATGATGCTGCTGCAAGAAAGTGATAACAGAAAAGGATACAAAGACACAATTCTTCTTGATGTGTCAATTATAAGGAAGACATTACCCGTGACTACTGGGTAAATCACCACCCCTCTCCCTGGCAACCGCTCAGGAAAAAGGCACCGCTCTTTCCGTCGGTACCTCGCGTGGAGTAGAGCCTGAAGTCGGTGGTGCACTGCTTTTTTAATCCTATCGGAGTACGTCCTATAATAAAGGTTTCTTGGACGCCCTCGAGCTAGTTTTACTTCACTTTTCTCATAGTTTTTCACTACATTTGCTTTGCACTGCGCCCTCACTCACACTATTAGCTCTTCATTTGTGGATTTAGAATATCCTAGACAACATCTAAAACATCCCTGAGCTCCTCCCTCTCAGAGAGGGGGTCGTCGCCCCCAGAGGAACTAGGTTTATCCTCTGGGAGGAGAATCCCAAATGATAAAGCATGTCACCTATGGTGAGTGAGGGATTCCGTCCTAAAAAGGGAAATGCCCAAAGATTTTTCTTTTGGGCTTAGTCACTGGTTTTGTTTGGTATTTTACACACAATGTTTGTGAATTCACAGTAGTGGTTTGCCACACTCTTTATACTATTTTTTCAGACCTCAGGAATTCGGATTGTTCTTTACCCTTACATCTAAGTCAGGATAAGGGGATTACACTCCTTAATAACCCTTGCTCACCCCCTTGGTAGACAGGTTTATCTCAGAGGCAGTGTGTTAAGCATTTGTGAATATACACAGTAATACAGTGGAAACACTACAGATGGACACAACACAGGTTTTATCAAAATAAGTATTCTTTATATAGACTTAAACACAAGACCACAAAAAACAAAAATCCACAATACTACACTTAACATTACTTAAAAGCTGATTAAAGTTGCTTAGTTCAAGTTGATGATAAATGCGACAAAGTTCTCAACAAAGTACCTGGATGCGTAACGCAAAGTAAACAAAAGGCTCGCAAAAGGGGAGATGCGCCGGTTCAGTGTTCCGCGGGAAATGATGTGTCGTGCCTCAATGCTTGCCGAGAGTAGGGGATGCGTCGTAATCCTTACCGGTGCGGAGGTGATGCGTAGAATCTTGGCCTGCGGGCCCGTTGCAGGGCGCGAGATGGCGCCTTGATGCGATGCGCTGATCCAGTTGCGATGCGGGAAGATGGTGCCCTTGATGCGACGATGGGGAGGGGAGGGAAGATACAGCTCTGGAGCTCTTTGTTGACAACATTCCTTCTCTCCTTTCACTGTGCAGGGCAGAGACATCAGACAAGCCACAGGAGGTGGAACCAGCTTTGTAGAGGGAAGGACCTGCCCTATTCAGGTCCCAGGTGCAACTCCTCCCTTCCATCTAGATGAAGATCTCTCTATTCACCACTGGGCTGCCCCAGCCCGTCTCCTGGAATCTCCCAGCCCTGTCACTCACAAACCCAGACAAGGAATACACAACCTAGCAGAGGCAGGCCTGGACAGTTAGGCAAGAAAATACCTACTTTCTAAAAGTGGTATTTTCAAACACAGAATATTAAAACCAACTTTACTAAAATATGTATTTTATCATTCTGAGTTCAGGCATACTAAATTCGAATTTCTACCATGTTCCCTGAGTCGGGTAGGATTATAAGAATGTAATAATCTAACTGCCCATTCTAGCCTATGGAGAACAGGTAGCCTTCAATAGTGAAAAACGAAAATGGCTGTAGCTCGATATTAGGACATGCTACACACTACTTACAATGCACCCTGCCCGTGGGCCTACCATAGGGCTGTCTAATATGAAGCAAAGGGAAGGTTTAGGGACTGGCAAGTGGGTGCACTTGCCAAGTCGACATGGCAGTACTGAACTGCACACAGGCCTTGCAATGGCAGGCCTGAGACACACTGCTACTGAGGGTGGCACAACCAGTGCTGCAAGCCCACCAGAAGCATTTGATTTAGAAGCCCTGGGCACACATTGTGCACTGTACTAGGGGCTGACAGATAAATCAAATAACCCAATCATGGAATCACCAATTAGTACATCAATTTTACATAGGGAGCACTTGCACTGTGGCACTGAATAGCAGTGGCACATTGCCCAAAGCATATAACCAGCAAAAACATATCAAAACAGAGGAGGCAGTCCGTCAAAATGGATGGGAGACTCACGCCAATGATGTCAGGTCTGACAGCCACTATCGTATGTCCAAATCTATTCAATGCTTTATATTGACTGCCCATTAAGTGCGTTTCCTGCTGCACGACAATGTCTGGCATGTGTCACTTGATATATTGCAGGACTACAGAGCGTTAGTTAGTTTACCATTAGGCCATTTACATTCCAAGACCTCACTCTCAAAGGGTTGCCACCACAGGACTGAGAACCCGCACCCTCGGGACAAACCCTTTACGGCACTCTTGTGTATTTATCCCCCCTACCAGCAGCACTCATTCTATTGGGTCACGGTGTCCCGTGGCACTACTATGTCCCAACCAGATTTCAGGCACTCGTGACAGTCTCTGTGGCCAGGCCCAGTGTATCTTACGCAGGATTGCTGTTTCTTACTCCTCTTCTCTCACACTTATTCTAGGCACCGACTCTTTGTTCCTTTTGCTGGAGTTTCGCTCTTGACTCAGTGTGAGATATCCTTGCCTCTGCCGTCCTCCACCAAAGTGCCAGCCCTCCAGCCATTCCCAGGCCTCCTCTGTAGTTGCGAAGTGCCAGGTCTTGCCTTCTGCAATTACTCATAGCTTTGCTGGGAACAGCATCATGTATTTCAGTTCATGTCCTCTTAACTCCTGCTTTACCTCTTCGAAACTCCTCTGCTGTCATTGCAATCGAAAAGTAAAGTCCAGAAAAAAGAAAATCTGGGCATTGCACAATTTCATCAATCCCATGGATCTGGCAGCTTGAAGTATTGCATCACGATCTCTCTAGTTGAACACTTTCGCTATGATTGTCCTTGGGGGAGCCCCGGGTCTAGGTGGCGGTATTGGCGCCCTATGCGTTCTTTCGATCGACAAAAAATTGGAGAGTCCCTCAGGCTTTAGAACTTTTGTGATGAGGCCTTCCAGGAAGATGTCTATCAACCCCCCCTTCTGCCCCATCCAGGACACCCACCACCCTACTATTGTTTCTCCTTGCTCTACCTTCTTGGTCTTCCAGCTTTGCTGCCATTTCTGTGGTCTTCTGTGTGAGTGTCTGTACCTGGGCCTCAAGAAGTTTGGTGGTTGACTGGAACTGGATGATATTTGTCTCTGCTGTAGTTACCTTCTTGGAGAGTTTGTGCAGATCCGCTCTAATCAAGTTTGTTTCAACTTGCACCGCATGAATTTTAGGCTCTAGTGTGCCCTTTAGGTCCTGGATAGCCGCCATGATTGCACTTAGCATAGGTCCCGCTGTTTTTTCAGTGTGTGACACCGCAAGGTTTTTGGGCACAGCAAAGTTGTCCATTTTTATTGGTTTGTGGGGGACCCACAGGTCTGGGCTTTCACACTACACCCCTGCTTGATTTTGGGGTGTCTCCCACTCTTCACCGCCACTCAATTTCGAGCTCCACTATGTCCCCTCTACTTAATAATCCTGCAGGCTTTAGCCAGGCACCTTGTGCAACCTTGCTCTAAGACGCACTACTCACCTTCAGGATGCACACAATGTTATTTTCCCTTCAGTGGGCTCACTCAACTCCTCTTGTGTTGTTGGGCTAGGGGGAGCACCGCAATGTGCCATCTCATTGCCTTTTTTAACTTGCTCATGCACTCCTTCCCTTGCCGGTGAGCATTTGCCTTCTCAACTCTGATAAGCGGGCCTGTGCTTGATCGCACCTGATATGCAGCCACACTCCAGCTCGCACTCGAGATCCCCGGGTGGGACCTAGGTATTAACTGTTTCTCGTCCCAACCCGGCTCCACAACTCCCAGGCATCTGGTGTAGGCCATTTTTGGTGTGGCTTCCTCCAATCAGTTGCTCAGCTCTCAGATGCTTACAGCACCCATCGTTTCTGCCCTAGCCCGCTCACCTCTTCTGCGGGTCCCGATTCCTACTGGTATTTCTGCTTGCCTCAAGGGCCTCCGTCCCCGCCCCAGCTACATTGCGTGTGTGCAGCTACCTTCCTCTACCGCACCACTGAGATCTTGCGCTGCCAGGTGGGGGGGTGGAGAGACGGAGAGACCCAGGGGGTTCTGCAGCTGGTCGTGTTCTTCTCGGTGTGCCGCTTTCATGTCTTTGCTTTACGCATCCCGCTGCTACACACAGTCAGGCCTCTCCATTTCCAATCCTGAAGTAGTGCTGGATTTCTGCCTTCTGATCCTCGTTTTGTCCTGTGAACATGCTGTTCACGCTCCTGATGTTCTCCCTAGCACTGTGTTCACGCTACTGATGTTCTCCCTAACACTGTCGTAAGCCATACTGCTTGTTTTGGGGGCCGGATGTAGGACTCATGTAGGACTGATGATGGGTTTTGTGTCCCTCGGCTAGCTGAGCTACAGTGCCACCATTTTTTCTTGCAGCCAAGCCACGCCCCCATGTTGTCTGCTTTTGTTTCGAGCAGCAACGTGCAAGAAGGGAAGGGGCTTATCATATTCCAGCTTTGCCTATAACAAAAGCCAAAGTTAAGGGGCCATTAGGCCTCTTTTTTTCAGAGAATCCTGGTTAAGAGGTATAGGGAGCCTCACGCCTAGATGCAATGGAGGGGAAACAAAGGCTCACAGCTTGTAATGGCTTCACGGGTACTTAAAAGAGAAATACTTTTGACTTTGTTCCGTCCCTGTATATGAGATACGCATACACTTGAAGAATGCCAGATGTGATGGGTTTCCCAGTATTTACACAAATAACAATTTAAATGCCACTATTTTGTTTATTTCTTTTAAAATGCTTTAGCTCTACTCATCCCAATGCAGGATTTCAGAGTGCTACAGATTAAACATTGACAATAAATCATATGTGTGTACATCAATATAAAGGATGTGTTACATAAGACAGTGAGGGTTACAAGGTGTGGGAGCTGCATGTCATTCGTAGCTCACTGTGCTATATTAGAAAGTAACTAACAGATCTCTGTCTTAAAAGGATTAACACACTTACCCATTTACATAAAATAAAAATCTGTGTTCTGTGTGTTACCATCAATAAGCTTTATTCGGTTGAAACAGAGCAACCATAAAAGCACAGTACAAAATTTAAAATACATTCGTTACAATACATAGTAAGAAACAAAATACTACATCATAGAATAATAAAATTAATATACATAAAAAAAGAAAACCTCATTTGTTTGTAAGAGAGATGCAACCCTCAGTGTCTCTTGATAAAAACAATCTGTTCATGGTAGCTTTCCACACTTAATACTGTCTCCACTGCAGTTCTCCTAGTGTAGACAATAAATTCACCATAGTGTTACAAATGGGCTACAGAGTAAGCGAGAGTGCAAAAAAAAGCGTAAGAACTTATTCAAGTAAAGACCAACCCCAGGCTTCGAATCATTATTAGCTGACCAAACGGAGATCGGTTTAACAGGTCAGTACACCGGATTTATACCGGTAAGTAAAGCAAAACGATTACGAATGCGTATGTTGGAGTTGCTGAGTATATGGCCTCTATTGCCTCTGCGGTGGTTCTTTTCTACATTTAGACTTACAGGGGGCAAGTATATGGTTCTAGGGTAGAAGTCTCTCAGTTCCCTAGTAACTATAGGGCCGTCTCCCATTTGTGGCTGCCAGCCTTGCAGATATGAGACGACGTGGGAGTCCCTAAAGTTTACAATGATCAGGTCACCCACTATATCTTTAGGTAAAGGTCCCAACCATTTCACCCTTCTAACGTTTAAAATTTTCCCATCGATGTTTGGTGGGAGGGGCCTGTTCTTAGTCAGCCAGAAAGATACCTTATTTGCCAATTCAGCTTGTCCTTCCCTCTTACCTTTAGTTAGTTCGGGCACGCCTGAGAGAATGCACACAAATGGGGCGGCCTCCGGCGGTAGGTCAATTTGTGTAAACTTTCTTTGCATATAGCCATGGTTGGGAAGAGTACCCTCTAAGGGCGTGGGAACATTTGTCGGCCCTACTCTATTAACTGTGCTCTGCGGTACTACCAAGTTTGGTGTTGGGTACAGAGTATTTGATATTAATAACGTTTTTGGGGCAACTAACTGGACTGGGGCAGTAGTGCTTTGTACCAAGATTTTGGGAACATCTGTAGCGACTAGAGACTCTACCTGCTTAGATCCTACCAATCTTTTTAAAAGTATCGCGTTTTCTTTTTAGCAGTGGGGATATTATAGATTTGACAAGCAGTTCAAACTGGGCCAGTAGTTCAGATGATATGATAGATAGAGGGGAATTAGGAGTTGAGCATGCCCTGGATGAATTTGGGGTGTTAGTAATGACTGAGGTGGGACTAGAGTACAATTTTTGTTTTTTTAATAGTCTTCCCCTTTGTTTGGCACCTCTGCGCTTTCTTTTAACAGAGGGAGTCTGAGGGTTCGTTATCGGTTGAGTGTTGGCTTTTGCTGGAGGTAAAAGGGGGGTTCTCGAATGACTTACTTTAGGTTTGGATGGGGCACCTGATTGTTTGTTTCCCTCTTCAACATTGACATGTACCGTATGACAGAGCAGATTAAGTTCCTCCAATAAGTTTAAATTTTGGCATTGGCCTGCTACCGCCAAAGGGGATTGGCAACTAGGGGGCCGATTATGATGGCGGACCTGAGTCCGTCCGCCACCATAGAGTAGGAGGGACCGTCCGCAGGGGCAGCGGCGGTCCCTCCATACAGATTAGGATGTGACCGCCAGGGTGGCGGTCACATCCTCTATTTTTAACATTGCGGCAGGTGCAGCTTCAAGCTGCACCCGCCGCAATGTTAAAAATGCATGCACGGCATTTGCGTGCACAAAGCGGCAGGCACCGCGCGGTGCCTGCCGCTTTGTGCACGCAAATGCAGGGGGGTACCATAGGTACCCCCCATGTGCACCCCTCACCCCCCCTTCACCCAGGGGGCCCGCAACGGGCCCCCGAAGTGAAGGTCCGTATGCTTTTCCACGGCGGAAAAGCCGCCGTGGAAAAGCATACTTTTTACTCCATCATAATATGGCTGGCGGTGTCTGATAGACACCGCCAGCCATGTTAATGCTTTTCCGCTGCGGTCGGAATGCGACCGTGGCGGAAAAGCGGCGGACAGATTCTAAGACCCACCAGCCATCCTAATTTGGCGGTGGGTCTTTAAAGCATCCGCGGCGGTTTTCCCGCATCCTCCGGGCCGGCGGTGGCTTCCGCCGGCCCGGAGGATGCGGGAAATCCGCAATCCTAATGAGCCCCTATATGTGGCTTCTATAAGAGGACTTTGTTCAACTCTCTCTATTGCGCATTCAATGTCCGATGTTACCCTAGTAAGGTAATTGTCCAAAGTCCCCTTCCGAGGCCCCCCCTGAGAGTTAACGTTTTTGATACTTCTTTCCCAGTCATAGTGCGGATTACTAATATAGTACAAACAGACACCTACGCTGGGCCAACGTGTTACGTTGTAACCTCGGGAATCTTTAAATGTTAGTCAAAAGTCACTGTTATGGGTCAAAAGTGCGTACCTCCTTTTTCCAGCGGTGGACCGGCGAGGAACAAGTGAGGTGGCCCTGCCCTGCCTCTTCCTGCCTCTGTGTGTTACATAATGTGCTTAGCAGGAGACATAATAATTCTCTAAGCTACTTTGATTCAAAACTAGGTCTAGACAAAACACAGATCTCTCCAGCAAGTATGTTATCCTCCAGAGTTATCTTACCATTATTATTATTTCCCGAGATTTAGTCGGTACCCAAAGATCTCTGCAGCACATGCCTTAACCCCATAAGATATTTTAAAATACAGATTTTGCAACCAACTAAGCAGAAGAGATTCAAGGCCATTGTTCTCCTTTTTGCCAAGTTCTTTGTGTCAGGGTTTAAAACAAGTAACTGTATGAGTTGAGGCTCAGATTTTCTGTAGGGTGTGTCAATATCTTGACACACCACCGATGCAAAATCATATTTGTTAAATATTGTAATGGAGTCAAATGTACTGTTGATAGACCTGTGAACATATGTGGGTCTTAAGATGTAATGTCTTTTCCTGTGAGCTCATGGGTTGCGATGCCACTTCCTGTGATGTCACATGCGATGTCAAGCGTTGTGATATCACTTCCTATGTTGTCACACGCGATGATGTCACTTCTTGTGATGTCACACCCATTCTGCCTAACTTGGTGAGTCCCCCTACTTATTTTGTTAGGGCTTTAGCCCTGACGTACCTCTATGCTACAAGAACACATAGTGTCTGGCATGACATACCCCAAGGCTGCAATAACATTAAGTCGACACACCCCAGTGCTGCAGTACCGAAGGCACTCTGACAGACCCCAAGATTATAGTAGCAGGCTCTGAGCCTCTGACGTGTGTAGCCTAAGGCGGAAACAGCGAGGCATATTGGCGGCTTCGTGCCTGAACGATTGTCAAGGCACAAACACACCCTAGGGCTGCAATAACACGTTGTCTCTGACTTCCTTCCAGGGGTCGCGGTATGTTTATCATTACTTGAAAGCCAAGAATTGATCTGTACAAAAATGTTCCCTCCTATTAAACTGGTGTTCTTGAGAAAAAGGTTGAAATTTGCTGAGATTGGTTGGATGTCAATCGATGATATTCTGCAAACTCTGACCCATCCACACCTTCCAGACGCCATGATTAATATTTTTTGAGTGCTGTCATTTAACCTACCGGCCTAGCCTGCGGCACGCGCTGTGGGCTGTCCGGGCCTGTCTGGGGCCGCAGACTAGTCCCAGCAGCACCGAGAAGGATGTTCAACAGGAGAGCGCAGGAGAGCGCAGGCGCGCGAGAGCGAACTGCTGGCCTGGCAGAATGAGGCAGCCAGTGCGGAATCAGTCAGGGAATGACGCATACATTATGTAGCACAACAACATTAATAGCGGCAGCTCTATTTTTCCGAGTGAGGCACGTATATTTACCAGAGAGAAAGGTACAAGGATGGGCGGGAGCAAGACCCGGGGATAGCGATGAGCTGAGACCAGGTGAGGAAGATGGGAAGAGAAATGAGTAGAAAGAACATGAGACCGGGAGGGAAATAGCAGGTCCTAGGATAGTGAGCAACAGCCGTTGAGGAAAAGGAAAAAGAGATACAGTAAGAGAAATGAAAAGGGATAATGCACAGAGTGCGTGAGTATGATCTCAAATTTATAGATGCAGATATATATATATATATATATATATATATATATATATATATATATATATATATATATATATATATATATTATATTTATTTATACATACATACATAAATGGAGAATGGTTTACAGTGCCCACCAAGCATCCTCAAGGTTGGGATAGTGGGTGTCCCCTGGTGGGGGGGTAGTTTTTAAAAATATATTTTGGCATGGGCAGGTTTGAAGAGAGGATGGTGTGGATTGGTAGTAGGACACCACATTTCATTATGTTTTTGGAGGAATATAATAAATGCATAGGTTATTGAGGTGGGCGGCAGTAAGCCAGGTATTATGGGGCATATTATCAAGGGGGTTTATCTCCGCTTTTTTGGCTTTAAAAGCCAAGAAAGCGGAGATAAAATTATCTCCCTATTACCAAGCTGTCGCTAACACCAGTTAGCGACAGCTAATAGGAGATAGCGACCATCTTGGGCCCCTGCTTTGCATGTCAGTGATATTTATCACTAATGACATGCAAAGTGGGCGTGCCAAGATGTTAGCGACTGGAAACAGTCGCTAACATCGCTATCTCCTATTACCAACTTTTGGAGATATTCGCGTTAAGCGCGAATATCTCCAAAAGCTAACAACTGCCCTGAGCAGTTCTTAGCCATGTTATCCAATGGGAGGTGGATAACATGGCTAAGAGCATTTGCTCGATAATGCATGAATATCGCTGACTTTTCAGCGATATTCATGCATTGCGGCCATTTTTTATCGCATTTGCGATAAACCTTGATAATAGCAAGGTTTATCTGCGATAAAAATCGCCGATTTGCGTCGATAATTTTTGTCTCTAAACAAGTTAGAGACAAAAATTATCTCTATTGGTTGGTAATATGCCCCTATGTTTCTTGCATTTGGGAGGCGGGGCCATGTTATGTTAGGCTCTCCCTTTCCTCCTCTGTCTCTTCATAACAGTTGAAAAGCAGGGACAGATGATTTAGAGGGGGCATACATAACATCAAATTGCAGATGGGTTAAAAGTGAGTAACTGGGGTGTTTTTCACTATAGGACTCCGAGTGACAGTCTATGTGAATTTCGCTTGCATTGAAAGTGCTAGCCAGGGCTGTAAGTGGGCCAGGTCTCAACTGGTGTTAAGCACCAGCTGTTTTTTAAAGGAGGCCACGAAACGGGTCTCTATCGGACTCGGTTATATGCTCTGCCGGACTGCAGTGACAGCAGGCACGTTGATGTGCGCATGATCACACTGCTCACTTCTCACTAGTGGGGAAGTTACAGCATGATGTCATGCCTGGTGAGCATTGTAGGGGAAAGATAATCCTTTAAAGAGAGTCATTTTCTCTCTGGATTTCCCTTCTCTTTTTTAAACTGAGGAGCAGCAACATTGTTGTTGTGTCACCAGGGCTTTAAGTGTAAGCGTTTTCAATATTATATTCAAGCCATAGTTTCTGCTTATTTATCTTATGCAACTAACAACCATTGACAAAGCCAATAGTACTGACTTCTTGTAGGTATTATGCTACTTGTTTTATCATATATCTGGATGCAATGACAGAAACAGCAAAATATAAGTCTGGCCGCACACTAAGCTAAGCACAGATTTTTAGCTTACGTGTTTTAAGCCACGCCCTTAATTACATTGGCCACTCCCCTTTGATAGACCCCCCCAGTTTTGTAATCCCTCTTAAAGCATTGGTGCTAGCTCTCCTTAACTAAAGCTGCCTACTGATAAGCCTATACATCATCAGCAAACTTTTGAAAAGCCTCCCTGGACGTGGTAAGTCATTCCACCGGAGTGGGATAGAAGCCTACTCTGACTTGTCCAAGTCATGGGGCACATGGAGTGGATCTTTCAGCAAATTCTCAAATTTGTTTGCGTGTTTTCTTCTGCGAGGTCTATTTGTAACCAGAGAGGATGATTACAAGTATCTGGCGCAAGTGTGGAAAGCTGGTGATATGGTGTCCATGAGGTTTCTGGAGAGATGAATTGCTCTAGTGAATAAAATTCAACTTCTGATCCAAAGTTTTAAATGCCATTGTAGCTGACCATTGGGAGCAGACACTGCTGGTTTTCGAGTATCACCTGCAAACTCCACCCAACAGTCTCGCTGTTCAGACCTGGACCGACACA
Organism: Lissotriton helveticus; assembly: GCF_964261635.1. Classification (NCBI taxonomy): domain Eukaryota; kingdom Metazoa; phylum Chordata; class Amphibia; order Caudata; family Salamandridae; genus Lissotriton; species Lissotriton helveticus. The sequence continues at coordinate 1,178,917,561 of NC_136061.1, forward strand.
CTCCTGAGTGGGTTTCTAAATTGTTGCAAAGGCTTCTTCTTCACAACTTTGTAAAGATTTGTCAAAACATGAAAATATTAATGAACTTCACAAATTTTGCACAGGTTCAAAATAAAGAGATAGCCTGATAAAACATTTACCGGAAATAGGTTTCCCAGGGGGTCGCTGTCCCAACCACAAAACATACTTTAAGCAAGACTATTTTCCTGCAAAAGGATTTTCCAAGAAATTTCTTGCACAAAGAAATGTGCACGACTCGCCCACTGTTGAGCTTGGGCATAGTTAACAATGGGAGCATATTTTTATAAACAATATTTAGGATATGTTATGTATGACACATACCACTTCTGTATTCCGTATTCTGACATACAATGACTCCTTCCTATCCCACATAGCTCCATATGCCTTTTATCTCCAGCAGCGAGCTCTGTGTGTTTCTTCCATCCCTTCATATAAGGTGATCGCCCCCTGCCAGGTTATTATGGACAGTCTTTCCAGTCTTCGACTGTTATGTGATAGCCTAATGCATTGTGATCATTGAGTCTTGATTTGCTCCACTGACCTAATTAGACTAACAAACCTCAAATCAATGATTTGTAGGTGAAAAGTTCAGGACTGGAGACAGTGTCCCGTAATGACCTGGAGTGGGGGTAGTCACAACTTGCAGGTATTTCTCTATCTGGGATCAATCTGTGTGCTTTGTGCCATCACAGAGCTCGGTATAGCCATACTTTCTCTTCCACAGTAATGAGTGTGATTTCTCCTGTCAACCTCAGTACATCTCACAGTTCAACCTCCTTTGTTTTTAGGCTATACATTTGTACAGTTAATGTTTTGAGCAAATATCGGGCACTGTATACTCCTCCCTTTGAGCAGCCAATCAGTGCTGCAGTGCAGTGAAAAACACCTGCTCGTCTCTCTGGCGTGTGCCCTTAAGTTGTCACTTCTCTGTCTCCCTCCCCTGGATTCTAGGTCTGTTACAGTCTTTTCTTCCCTTCCTATCTTTCTCTGTTCTTTGCTTTATCTATCTCTATTGGGCCAATTCTCTTTTTCTAGTTCCTTTAGCACTCTTCCTTTTTTATTGTCCACCTGTTTCTTCAGTACTATCCTATTAAATTATAGCGAGGCTCAACTTCTTAGTAAACTGTGAGTTCATTTGTGCGCTTGAGTTTTACGATAGTTTGCCGGTTGAGGGGTAGGCGAAGCGTGCTGATTCACCAGTTTTTTAAAATATATTTTCCATCGCATGCATTTGCCAAAATTATGAAATGCGTGACTGCGACCTTCATGGTGTCTACCTAGACATTTGAGTATCGTACGTTGGAGGCGTGGGGGGGGGGCGGGGGGGGGAATAGAGCAGGGGTGGGGTGGTGGGAAGCAGTGCAACCCCAGGATGCCATCTTGTGAAATCCTAGACCTCACAACTTTTAAATATTTATTTGAAGCCTTTCTAGTTTCTCATTCCATGAAGCTGGACACTCAAAAGAACTGTGTGAGAGCGATTGGCTTTGCCAATGTCTTTTAGCCATGTTGTACAGCAGCATCGAGTGGAGTGAAGTGGCAAGGTGTGGAGTAGAGTAAAGTGGCATAGAGCAGAGTAGAGTGGCATAGAATAAATAGAGTGGTGTGGAGTGGGGTAGAGTGGCGTAGACTATAGTGAATTAGAGTGAAGTGGGATAGGTTGAAGTGGCGTAGAGTACAGTGTCATAGAGTAGAGTGGCATTGTGTTTAGTGGAGTGGGGTAGAGTGGCATAGAGTGACATTTAGTTTAATGGCATGGCTTGGAATAGAATGGCATACAGTAGAGTGACATGCAGCGGAGTAGAGTGAAATGCACTGGAGTAGATTGGACTGACATAGAGAGTAGTAGAGTAGAGCAGAGTGGTGCAAAGTAGAGTAGAGTGGAGTGGTGCAGACTAGAGGGGTGTACAGTGCAGTTATGTAGAGTGCACAAGTGTAGAGTGCAGTGGCATATAGTACAGCAGCATAAAGTAGAGTGCCATAGAGTGCAGAGACGTAGAGTAGAGTGGCTTAGAGTGCATTGACATAGAGTTCAATGGCATAGAGTGGTGCAGCGTAGAGTGACCTAAAGTGCAGTGGCGTAGAGCAGTGCAGAGTAGAGTGGTGAAGAGTGCAGTGGTGTAGACTGTAGTGTCATAGAGTAGTGTGATCCAGAGTAGAGTACAGCAGTGTAGAGTGTGATGGCATAGAGTAAAGTGGTGTAGAGTGAAGGAGAGTAGTGCAGAATGCAGTGACATAGAGTGGCATAGAGTGTGGTGGCCAGAGTAAAGTGGCACATAGTGCAGTGGAGTAGAGTAGAGTAGAGTGCAGTGGCACTCCACACGTAGAGGACAGTGGCATAGAGTGTTGCAGAATAGAGTGCTGTGGTGTACAGTGCAGTGGCACAGAGTAGAGTGTTGCAGAGTAGAATGGCATAGAGTGCAGTAGTGCAGAGTAGAGGGCAGTGGTGTAGAGTGCAGTAATGTAGAGTGGGGCAGAGTAGAGTGCAGTGGCACAGAGCACAATGGGCATAGAGTAAAGTGGTGCAGAGTAGAGTAGAGTGGCATAGATTTCAGTGACATAGAGTTGAGTGGTGCAGAGTAGAGTAGACTGGCTTAGAATGCAGTGTCATTAAGTAGAGTGGTGCAGAGTAAGTTAGAGTGCCATACAGTGCAATTGTGTAGAGTGCAGTGGTGCAGAGTGGAGTAAGGTGGCGTAGAGTGATGCAGAGTACAGTACAGTGGCATAGAGTGGAGTGGCATAGAGTGGTGCTGATAGAATGAAGTGGTGTAGAGTGCAGTGGGCACAGAGTAAAGTGGTGCAGAGTAGAGTAGTGTGACATGGAGTGCAGTGGCATAGAATATTGAAAGTAGAGTGGCGTAGAATGATGTGGTATAGAGAAGAGTGGTGCAGAGTAGGTTAGAGTGACATAGAGTAGAGTGATGCAGAGTAGAGTGCAGTGGTGTTGGGTGCAGTGGCAAAGAGTGCAGTGGTGCAGAATAGAATAGAGTGTCGTAGAGTGCAGTGGTGGAGGAAAGAGTGGTGTAGAGTGCAGTGCCATAGAGTGAAGTAGTGCAGGGTGGAGTGCAGTGGCATAAAGTGCAGTGACTTGGAGTAGAATGGTGCAGAGTAGAGTGGCGTAGAGTGCAGTAGAGTGGTGCAGGGAAGAGTGCCATGGAGTTTGGTGGCATAAAGTGTAGTGGTGTAGGGTAGAGTGATGCAGAGTAGAGTGCAGTGACATAGAGTGCAGTGGCATCCATTGCAGTGGCGTAGAGTGCAGTGTCATAGCGTAGAGTGGTGCAGAGTAGAGTAGTATAAAGTGCAGTGGCATAGATTGATGCAGAGTAGAGTGGTGTAGAATGCAATGATATACAGTAGAATGTTGCAGGGAAGAGTAACGTGCAGTACAGTGCAGTAGCACTGAGTCGAGTGTGTTGAGTGCAGTGGCATAGAGTGGTGTGGAATAGAGTGGAGTGGCGGGGAGTGCAGTGGCAAAGAGTAGAGTGGTGCAAAGTAGAGTGCAGTGGCATAGAGTAGATTGGTGCAGAGTAGAATATCATAGAGTGCAGCAGCATTGAGTGGTGCAGAGCACAAGACAGTGGCGTAGAGTACAGAGGCACAGAGTACAGTAGCACGGAGTACAGTGCATTGACATGGAGTAGAATGGTGCAGAGTAGATGCAGTGGTGTTGGGTGCAGTGGCGCAGAATACAGGGCACATGAGTGGGAGGGAAAAGAAGCAGCATGGAAGGTGGTGGGTGGGTATATGGGAGACTGACTGAAAACACAAGCATGCATATGGAGTGCTTGAGCACAAAGGAAAAAGTAGCTCCAAAAATGGGAGCAGTGGATGGGCACCAGTATTTGGTCCATGCTCCAGGGGAAGCTAAACACAAGAAGAAGACATGACGCCCACATGCTGTGACAAACAGAAGCTAAGTAAATGAGAGCCATGCTGAAGCTAACAATTGGTCATCTACGGGCAGGCCGTAAACCCAGTGTATATAAACAAAAAACTCTCACAGACAGCACATGCTCTGTCTGTGCGGAACCTAAAAATTGGGACAGAGAAGATGTTGAACACTGCAGTCGAATCTTATGCTGATGTGCAGGACTCTGGGGCACCTTTCAGCAACTGCTTATTGTTGTTTTAAACAACACCAGACACATTTCCTTTCTCTTCTGTCACAAATCATCATGTCAGGACTTCTGGCAGCGAAGAAAGTATATGTCTAGTCTGTTGTGCTACCCTGAGAAGAAACAAAATGCCCAGTGACCACATACCTCTCCATGTCAAGCATGATATATGGCTGATTAGACTCAGGATGGGAAAGTAAAATTATGCTTCAGGCGAAGTCAGAAAACCTTACACTTCTACACAAAGTGTAGTGTTTCCCTTCGCCACCCCAGAAACCTATGAAGATAGACTAGCAATGCAAGCTACCACTTTAATTTTGTTTTACAAGTGATTAGGAGGTTATTGGCCAAGATTTGTAACATAGCTGTTTCCATGCTGCCGTATGATCCGAAACTGGCCAGGCAATTATAATCATGTCACCACAAATGGTGTGTATTAAAGATGATAACTATTACCTAAGGAGAAGTGGAAGTGTTTCACCATTGGCACCTCACAGTAGTTATCAACTGATTTGAAGTGGCACATCCGTTTCAAACCGAGGCTGGGAACACCATTAAATGACAATGAAACATAAAACATTACACATGAAAGGCAAGGTAAGACATAACTACAACCTACCACATTCCTGTTCCCTGAAAAAAATAAAATACAACAAACACAATGGATAGGTGTGATTGCAGCATTACAGATTATACAAACAAAACAAGAACCACAAACCTGATCAGTTTATATCAATTGACAACAAATGATTTCAAATAATGCTGTTTGGCACTTTCCATTGCGGTCGACTGCCCTGCAAATCTCCTTGGGCTTGAGTTCTACTTGCTCCCAACTTCTTGCACAAATAGTTTGTTTTTTCGCTTAGCGATGCACTCTGTACTTATTCCAAATCATACCATAGCCCAAAATGATGAAATCCTCACTCACCTTAACAACACTCTTGAGAGCAGGACATGACGATTTGTTTTTCTTAACACAATCTCTTCCCTTTACCCTGACTAGATCATTCACTCAGACTGTAAATGCTTCCGCCTCCTAAGTTTTGCGTTAAATTTGCCCTTTTATGGCACTCCTCACAATCACCAAGTCCTTCACTTAATTCACATAAATCTCCTTCCACCCCATCCATGTTGTGTTCAAACCAGATCCGCAACCCTTCGACTAAACAAAACAAATGGAGACAGTTCTGTGCTCACACGGAGCAGCATCCTAACAACTCATAACATGAGTTGTTATTTCTTCTACCCCATAGCATTTACAGAGGCTAACTGCAAGCGGCTTTTAATAACTCAATAAAACAGCTCTGCTAATCCATTCTCCTGGGAGGACAAAGAGATGCCATGTATGCTTGATTTTTAACGACTTTAAATTTTCTTCATATTTTGTGGAAATGAAGTGTAGACCATTGTCATTCACCAACTGTTCGGGTAGTCCTAACCTGTTGAGTATATTCCTCAAAATCCAATTACTGTCTTACTGTCCACTCTTTCCACCAATTTGACTTCTCTAAGATTTAATTTGTCATTTAAATTGCATACTTAGGGTAATCACCCAATACAACAAATGATCAGGAATTTCCAAGGTAAACGTATTCTTTGGGAACATGAGCACCCCAACCAGCTTAATTGGAGCTAGCTTTGTTTGCTGGACTTGTTGCTAAGCATACATGTAGCAATCTTACTTAACACAACATTGACTTGTCCATTCCGGGCCACTAAACATCTTACAGAATCCTTCTTTTCATCAGCCATATGCATATATAGCCCTCTTGAGCTGATTACAGTATTATTCTTCGTGCTCCTGTAGGTGTCACTATCAACTCAAGCTGCCTCAATCTTCCTCTACCACAAGACAATCACATTGCTAATGTGATTGTCACACCCATCTCTTGGTACAGTTGCATGAGAGAGGCACGCATGGCTAAACCACATGTGCCTCTACAGCGCTGCCTGAACATCGAATGCATCTTTACAACGCTTTCCTTTACTACGTATGCCTTTACCACGCAATTTCATGGTAAAGGCATGACTGGTAAAGGTATATGTGTGGCCCACCGTGAGCCCTAAAAATAACCTGACCCCAGAACCCTAAAAACAACTCTGACTCCCCAAGCCCTAAATCCACCCAACCCCGAGCCCTGAAAACAACCCCTAAAAACGACCCCAACCCCCCAAAAACAACTTACTAGACCACAACCACATTTCCTGAGCTTTCCTCTTCTTGTGCCTTCCCATCCATGCATCTAGCCCAGGCACTGCCTTAAACATGCATATGCGTGTTTAAGGTGTATGCATGGTCAAGGCGAGCGTTGTTCCGCTTGTGAGGCTGTTTTCCCTTGGTTCATGAGCTTGTCCTTTGGTCAACATTCCTTCACATTCTATTTGACTTTGTTCAATACTTCTTTATTGTCCACTGCTTTCATTCACTATTGCTAAACCAAATACCATACTAACTTGGCTTAAGGTACACTTCTCAATGTCATCCAGTGCAACACCCCTCACTTGTTCAGGCAGTGGCAAACGAGAGAGGCAATCAGCAGCAAAGTGTTTTGCTTCAAGTAGATACTGTAATTTATACTGGTACTTTTGCAGTCTGTGTTGCCATATCTTGATGCTTGGTGTGACCTGACCGCCATCCATTGTAGTAAATAAATCCAGTATGAGTTTGTAGGTGGTGCTCAGTATTAACACTGCACCCCAGATGCATGCTGTAAAATAATACAGTACCAACACAATACCAGAGCCTCCTTTTTCTTTTACTGAACAAGCTGGTGCAGCACCATGCAAACACCTTTAGGGAAATTCCATAATCTACTCCTTACCACACCTCCAGTATCAGTGCCCAAGACTTTTGCAACTGTAATCCGTATTTATAACAGTCTCATCAAGTGTATCAATTGTCTTAATGGGTGTGCACTTACTAAGTCCATTTATACTTGCCAACACATTCTCCATAGAAGCTTCTCATTCTTCTTTAACAACGTTCTTAAAATTTATATTTTGCTTGCAAAATGAGGTACAAATTTTGTATAAAATTCCACTAACCCTAGGAAGGACCTTAATTGATACTTATTGGGTGAATTAGGTGCGTCCTCTATCGCTTTAACAACTTCATCTTGGACTCAAGTCTCTTCTTGGATACTTGCTGCCTCATGTAATCCACCCCTTTTTTCAAAACTTACACTTCTTCACCTTCAGTTTCAGACCACGTTACTTCAATGTATGCAACACAAGATTACTTTGCTTGTCTTGCTCCCATACATTACTCCTGTTAGATTAGGCCCGTTGATGCTCATGCAATGCTATGTATAAGTTAGCATTCTCTGCACCATTTTCTTTTTAGACTCCATTTTGTGTGATGATCGAAACTAATCTTTTCTCAGTTCTGAGAAATAACCCTTGCTAAGTTTTGTTTCTGCAATAAAGAACTGTTAGTGCCAGTGCCAGTGCATAGCTTTCCCATTAGATAAAGGCCCTCTCCCACCTGTCTGGCAGCTTGATCGCAGCCTAGGGTGAAACAGCCTTGGACTGTGCTGAGTTGTGAAAGATACGAGAGCAGAAAGCAGAAACCTTTTTTTGGTCTTTTCCTGTCCAGCTACATCTGCTCGGATGTGTTCTTAACTAACCATATAATGTACATAATGTATCTTTATGCCTACTGTCTTTCAGTTCCCTCTGTAGCACTCTCTCGAGACTATGCAGACGGGCCCTGCTCTGAGCGTATACAAATAAATAGTTATTGGTGTATATTCTCCACTGTCTCTCCGACTCTTCATTTGGTACGGAAGGCTGACAGGTGGTCAGTGGTGACCCAGATGGCCCTCAGCGGGTCACTTCCTTCACTCCCATGAACCAATATATAGTCTTGAAGGAATGCCATCCCATTGTTCCATTAAATAGGATGTCCATGTGCCTTTGGAATACTGTGCATGAAGATAGATGCCAAGCAAAGTGCATATGTATGTAATGGTGCACACCTTAAGGGTTAACCAAAAAAAGAAAGATGTTATGATTCGCGTTGCAGCTCGATTTGTCAATTTGATGGTACACTGCTGACCTATTGAGTAAGGTAATTACCTTTGCACTTTTTAATTCAATCACGTCAAGAAAACAATTATTTGAAACCAAAATGACGGATTGACCTGTAAGTACCACCACAATCTTAAGCTGGAATGTAGCGGGACTTCGCAGCAAGTACAGTTTACCAGAATGGTTAGACTTTACGACACGTTTTGACATCATCTGCCTTCAAGAAACCTGGGCAGTTGAATTAGTTCATCTCAACGGCAACAACACATTCCATTCTCCAGATATTACATCGAGACACGGCAGGCCGAAGACCATTAATTAATGACTAACTCACAAGTTTGAAATAGAGTTCAAAATCACTACTCCCAGGGCCATACTGTAAAAATAAAGTGTCACAATGGAGAGTCCCAATCTCCCAAGGAAATTAAGCCTAACTAAAATGATACACACTAGAAGCTCTGCTACTGCGACACAAATTAGAAGAAGTAGAACTTGATATTCTAAAAGATTTGTTGATTCCCCCTACAGTGCATTTAAAAAGAAAATGTAGCTCAGTTTCAAATAAAGGACATCAGGACAGAATAATAGACTCAGGCTATTTAAATAGTTATATATTTTATTAATGTTTCAAAATCAATACAGATAAACAATTTCTTAAGCATCTCAGTCAAGAAAATCAAAGCATCTAATATTAGACTACACATTTAGTCAGAGGTTCAAATCCAAAGAGGATGGTTTAAAACAAACAATAGATACAAGGTTATAGACTCCTACCACCATTAAAGGCAGAATGATAATTAGATTCTCTTTAACAGCATCTAAAGATTTAAAGCAAAAGGATAAAGGAATTAAGTTTAAAGTCCTCTAAGAGGGAGTCCATGAGCCTGGGCAAAAAGGAATTAAGTAAAAAATTGATTCGTTTGGCAAAGAAGGATCCAATTTAACTGCATAAAAACAACAGCATCAACAAAAAGGCAGTCCAAGATATAAATTTTATGGATGATTATAAAATCATAGAAAAAGAGTCCTGTTCTCTTCCAAGGAAAATAAATATATGCGTGTTTAAATAGGAAAAAATATATTGTTCTCGCATTAGGAGGCAAAGAGAAATATGGCGTTGAGTGGATGTGTATGCCAATAAAAAATAATAGCATTGCGTTGTCCCTCCTTTTGAGTTTCTTCTTTTATAGCTCTTATGACACTTTAATGTTGTGGTGTCACTCCACTTGTCAGTCCATTGTATGATTAGTTTACGTATATAGTCATCCAACTAAATTTAGTTACTCCTGCATTCTTTTCTAAGCACTTCATGTGAAGGACTTACAATGCAAATACAATGTAACAGACTATGGCAGTTTGGAACTGGCTTTCCCACAAGCCATTTCACAGCTAACTTCGAAAGAATGTCCTTTGAATGTAAAATGAAAATATGCACAGAACAAATATAATGCAACTTTTGTCAATGTATTATTTTTCTGGCTAAGGGAACATTGCAGCTCGAAAACGAACATGTTTTAAAGCTTAAGATGCATACATCAGCTTTAAATGAATTAAACCTAATTAAACTCAACTATATTGCATTGAATGATTATTGTATAGTAAGTGAAGAACAATAAATGTTTCACCAATGTATAATTACTCGAAATTGACAAACATTATCTCTGCCCTACTGCCACAAATTCTTTCATAATAAATACTTGTAAAATATTCAAGTCAAGGCAAGCCAAATTAGCTTTATTCGAGATGTGCTCATAAAAGCATAAGAATAAAAAGTCCACATTCTATACAAATATTTATGTAATTGCAATTTGCTATTTGTATATACATAAAAATTTGCTATAAAAACAGAATATAAAACAGTGATTAAAAAGAGAAATCTTCCCGAAAGCTATATACAAAAAAACAAATAAAACAAGTTGTGTTCAAGCTTATTACATGGTTATCCTAGGCATATATCATTTTTCATAAAAACTCAACAGGCACATAGTAGATAATCACAGCTTGGGTTTCTGCCTTAAGCCCCACGCCCATCCCAAATATTTGGCAACTGCTATTGAGATGAATGGTAAAGTGCTAGTGCATATATGTCTCAGCACTTCGGCACTGCTTTTTGTACCCAATAATTTACACATTGGGGTTAGCCAAACACGCCTTGGGATTACATATACAGGACAAACAAACAGAAGAGTCCTTATGACTCCCACAGGCTGGGCAGATGTTACTACTTGCACTAGCCCACCTACCAGTCAACGACTTCAGGGGCAAAGATCCAGCTCCAAGCTGGAAATAGAGCTTTCTATCTCCAGGCTTCATGATGTTATCCCAATATAGTTCTAGCCTAGGAGTAAGTTTTGTCTCGAGGAATCCCCCCCTGTCATGGTGGAAGAGTCGGTGCCACTCCAAGTGCGATATGCAACCTGCTCCCAATACGTCTCCTTTAAAGCTTTTTTTGATGGGAAAGAGGCTACCGCTGGGTTTTCCCACAGCGTTTGCATGCCCAGACCCACCAGAGTATTTCTAAGTTCCCTTACCCAACTAATCTTGTGGAAGTCCTCAGATTTTATAACATCCATGAACCCTTCAGCATAATAAGAGAGCTCCGGTGTAGTCCAAAGCCTACACCAATATAAAATAGGACAAAGCTTTGCTACATCCGCGATGGCCTTCCTACCCAGATCATATCTCAGTGGCTTCAATGGGGTGCTCTGGGGAAGACCGGTAATGCTGCGGAAAAACTTATTTTCTGAAAGCGTTAATGGCAACAATTTCTCAAACCCCCATAGCTCTGCATCGTAAAGTGCAGAGCTGAGAGCTTTGGCTTCATAAACTTGGAGTACTGGCTTTATCGGTTTTGTTAATGATTTTCTATGCTTCAGGTTTAGAGCCCCCGCATATTGCCGGTGTTTTAGGGCGGCCATGTCTATGTGTTTGTACCATTTATTATCTTTAGCTATATGAATCCCTAAATAAGTAAAAGCCTTGACCATTTCCAAAGGTTGGCCATTCATAAAAAACTTCCCTCTAAAACTACAATGAGGATTAAAAGCCATGAGTTTCGTTTTTGCCACGTTAACTTCCAAACCATGGTCAAGACAAAACTCCTCAAAAATTACTAGGGCACTCTGTAGGCCACTCGGAGTTTTGGATAAAATAAGCGTATCATCCGCAAACATTAAAATCTGGATTTTTACGCCGGCTAGGGAGGGGGCGTCTGTATTTACTAGTGCCATGCAATCAACTATTCCATTAAGATACAATGTAAAGGGCGTAGGAGCCATTGCGCAGCCTTGGCGCACACCACGCTCTACCGGGAATTCGGGAGTGACCTTTCCCTGTCCACCCCACTGTATCTTCGCATAATTAGCCTCGTGTAGCCTCACCACCAGAGTTAAAATTTCTACTGGTAGGCCTAATTTTTTTTAAGTTGCCCACAGCTGTGACCGAGGGACAAGGTCAAAGGCTGCACGTAGGTCGACAAAGGTAGCAAAAAGGCTGCCTTTTCCCAGTGCCAGGGTCTTGAAATGGAGTAGGGTGAAGCGGAATACTTGGTCAATCGTACTTGTGAATTTGCAAAATCCCGCTTGAAAGTGAGACAATATATTATTTTCTTCGACCCAATCTAGTATCTTATTCAGGGTCATACTCCCAATCACCTTTTGAATAGTATCTATCAGGCTGATGGGCCTGTAATTCCCCGGCTGCGTTTTGTCACCTTTTTTAAACACTGGGATTATCACCGCCCCTTTCCATGATACCGGGACCGGTGCCCCCTGAGCCACAGCATTAGCCAATAACATAATATACTTGCCCCAGCGTACTTTATCATGAAGAAAAATGTCCGCTGGTAGCCCATCCGGCCCCGGCGCTCTACCGCCAGCCTCTGCGTTGAGAGCCACTAAAACATCACTGTCATTGAAAGGCATATCTATGTATAAAACAAATCTAGAATCTTCCATAACATTGTCTAGGGGGTTACACGCATATTGCGGTCTAAAGTAATTTACACAACCTTCCTGGGAAACATGATTTTCGGGCGAATCGGACTGGCATCCCCCTCCCCCATTTGACAATATTTCAAAATAGCCTAGTATCCTTGCTGTCACTTGCCTCCTTAAGGTCCTGCCATCGGAGGCCATCCCACGATTTCTTGGCCTCATATATGCACCTTTTATACTCCTTTCTAGCTGAACGAACAGCATCCAATTCCCCCCTCCTAGTAGCAGTACCTAGTGAAGTTCTGGCAGACCTGCAGTCATCGTTATACCATCTGAGTGGTTTGGGGGCAATGACCTTGTTACTTTTTGCCGATTTAAAAAAGTAGGCACTGATACTCTCAAAAAGACTTTCATGCATTTTAGTTACATGACCCAGATCTTTGCCAGATCTATTCACACGATCTAATTCCAATATGGCTTTGTCAACCTCCGTGCTAATATTATCCATGGCCCTTTGGTTAATCTTGACCTGCGGCCATTTGAGCCGGCGCATATCATTTGTAAGGACCCTTTCAGGGAGACAATACTCAGCCATATCTTCCCCTGGTTGCTCCGACTTCCACCATTGATGCCTCACACACAAAGGGTTATGGTCACTTTCAATTCTTAAAAACCATTTTGCAAAAAAAAATCCACATTTTTCTTAATCATTAGGGTCTCTACTATCACAGCTGTAAGTTCATTTTCTTAGCTAATTTTATGGCATAGTTGAACATCAAACTATTCATAATACATTTGGCAATGAAAAGCAATAAAACAATTAGGCCTCACCATTAGATTATTAGTTTTCATCAGTTTGTGAATAGTACAACATCATTTCATGAGTAATCTTGTTCCTAAAAATCTATTAATAAACATTATAACTATTTAGCAACGTCTTTCCTCCTTTATCTAACTCTTTCAAGCACGCTTTTACTGTGCTGTCACTTCACTTGCCTCTATTTCTGTATCACCTTCTTCATCCTGTGCAATGTGCACATTCAGGTTTTTGTGTCTAAACAGTAAAAGTGTCATTTTAAAGTGTTTTTAAAATATTTGCGCTATCAGCCTCTTTCTGAAAAGTATGATGTCTAGGCAGTCATTTTCGTGAAGCCATTCTGTTAACAAAGGGTATAACCATTCATATACTGGCAGACAACATACTTCCTGACAAAAAGGGGAAAGAGTTTGAACAGGAGCCACGTGATAGAAAGGCAGTTGGGCTCAAACAGTATTCTTCTCCAAGAGGGGGCTGATTTCGGAAACAGACATGCAGAAATGGTGTCCATGTTTGGTGGCCTTCTTGGAATGAAGTCTGTGCTTGGTAGCCATATAATACAGTTTGTGTTTGTGCCATCTGCAAGTGTGTCTTATTCCAGGGAATTAGAACTACCCCTCCTGCTTGCCCTCATGCCTGTTGCATAAACGTCAGGGCAACAGTTTACTGTACATTGCTTCTATGTATAGGGAATTTTCAGTTTGACCTTAATTCTCTATCTTTTGATAAGCTACAATGGTTCTGTCATGTTTATCTTGCAAGTAGTGTAAATAGCTGTCTCTTCTGTATTATAGTCTCTTTTGTGTGGTCACCAAAGCTCGGGCTTTAGAAAATGATTTTAGTGGAAAGATGCTTTATCACAATCAATTAGATTTCCTAGTCGTTCAGTCTGTTCCATGATTTTGGACTTTTATTTGTCAAAGAAAATATGCCTTATTCCCTCCAGGACTGCTACTTGATTGTGCTCATTTAAAAAAACCTTTATCACATCCATGACTAGGTTTGTGGAATTATCTGCAGAAACATCAAATTGAAATATTTGCAACGTGGATTTTCTTTTCTGTCATAACTTAATTGAGGTGGTCATAATTTAAAGCTCTCATGTAAAGGCCAGCGGTGTGGCAAATTGGAACATTGGCAGGATATGTAGGATTTGTGTGTATTCACAGACATTCCCATTAGATTCTCACACCCTAAATACAGACATAAATTTAGTTAACATTTTTCGATTATGTGTGCATTTAGAGTGGCAACGTGTTCAATGATTCGATGGGTCTTGGGGAGGGAATACGAGTAAATATGCAATCATTCCATATCCTTGCTAAATATGGATGGGTGAATCTTTGTGCAAAACATTGCACTGGAACCACAGTGAGAGTGTAATAGCCGGAGAGTTTGGCGTACAGGGGGTGGATGCTGCTGTGTGTTCCAACCAAGTCTGCTTGTCGTCATTTGCTTTGCTGTGCATTGTCATTTGTACCTTCATGAGTTGCTTCTAAAAAAATATGTATTGTGTATAACTGCTGCAACTGAATTATAATTTCTGTGCACCTGAAAAAACAAACCCGCCTAAATAGCATGGACGAAACCAAAGATTCCATGTGTGCAAAGGAGTCATTTTAATTAGCTATCTAAGTTTTTTTGGGGCTTAGCCAAAAACAACTTGAATAATAAATAAAGCTGAATAAACTTTCCCTCCAACCTTGAAGAGTATATAATTCAAGAAATACAAGAAACAAAGTGGTAAATGATGTGTAGTCTAAAGCCTTGGCCTTGGTGCACGAACCAGGGAATGTTCCTTTTTCCCACAAATATTCTACTCCTGAAAAACATATCTCTTTTAATTTAGATTTCCAGTAATGAGCAAAAAAACTGTTTTGTTCTCGATACTCTTAACCTTCTAACATTCAATAATATCCTTTAGGATACACAGCCCTGCGGCTAGAGGCAGAGCCTTAGAAATATGATTCTAGGGCAATTCTAGAGGTGTGAAATTGATAAGAGAATTTGTGCTTATTCATAGAGATATCCAAAATGATAAATGTCACAAATCTGAAAGATATCTTTGGTTAACGTTGACAGATGTTAAAGATGACTTTAATAACAAAACTAAAGGCCAGAGGGCACATTTTCCACATTATCATAACCTTTTCCACATTATCATAATACTCAAGCCAAAATCAGTGTAGTGACCATATGTCGCCTGTTTTAAGCATACATCAAGAGCAACTCAGCAATTGGAAAATGTTAGGTTTGACTACCGAATCACCATGATACTAGCTTACAGAAATTTTACTATCAGGAGTTTCATAGATATAATAATTTGGGAACACAGGACCAAACATATGTGCAAGATGCAAATCATATATTGACATAGGAAAGAGATTATGAGTCAGGCGGAGCATAATTGCCTCCCGGAATTCCTCTCCTACTGATTCTGAGTAGTTACTTTATTCCCATACAGTTTTCTCAGATGTGGGAGAACTTTACTCGTTTTTTCTGACTGGTGATATGATTTCAATAGACAATAAAGTCTGCCAAAGTGCATTAATTCCAAATAAATTCAAAATGATAACTAGTGTCACGGTTTTTCATAAGACTCAACGACTTCACAGGTGACCCATAGTTCGTCCGCAGGTTTCTTCAATAATAAAAATGATTCAAATAAAATTCGATAAACAACTAATGATTTACAGCCAGATGCATCAAGCCAAATAGCGATCGCAATAGGTGCATAATAGCTATTGCGATCGCGAATGAAAGAAAAGCTATTCATGATGCCAAAAAACCCCAAATTGCGAATTCGCAAAATCAAAAATGCGAATTCGCTAAATAAATCGCAGAATCCAGGTGGAACCCCGTTAGCGATTCAGAATTTGCGAGAATCCAAGGATACTGCGAAATATTTAGCGATTTCGCAAAATAGATTTTGCGAAATCGCAAAATAATCGCAAACACTAATCATGAAAAATCGCAAATAGCGATTATATCAAAAATCGCTAATTTGCGATAGCAGTTTAAAGGGAATCACAATCAAGTGGTAAAAAAATAAAACTTTACTCACCTGCTATCCATCTGAAGCCTATTTAAACAGACCCATGAGGCCATAGTGGCCTTCCACAATGGCAGCACTCTTCATTTTTGCGAGGAGGATACTTGCAGCAGGCCAGCCCAGAAGGAGAATCCAGGAGAGAATCTTCCGCCTGCGCATCACTTTGTTGGGACAGACTCGTGAGCAAATATATGACAAGTACAGGCTGAATACTGCAATGATTCACTACTTAATAGATGAATTGGACCCACTATTGCAGCGCCAAACACTTAGGACCCAGGCCATCCCTACTCATGTCCAGGTGCTATGTTGCCTGCACCTGCTTGCGTCAGGTAGCTTCCAGGATGTAGTGGCAGAAGCCGGAGGGGTATCACAGAGATCCCTCTCGCGGTTCTTTAAATCCTTCCTGGCCGCCATGATGTCTTTGATCAACAACCACATCACCTGCCCCACAACCCAACAGGAATTGACCCAAACAAAACAGGACTTCTACCAAGTTGCCCAGTTTCCACACGTGATCGGATGCATAGATTGCACCCACGTAGCCATATGCCCCCCTGCCGTAAATGAGTATATCTTCCGCAACCGGAAAGCATATCACTCAATAAATGTCCAAGCAGTGTGCAATGCAAAAAACATCATTACCGACCTCGTAGCACAATACCCTGGGAGCACCCACGATTCCTACATCTTCCGCCATAGTGGCTTGCACACACGTCTGCTCAGGGGTGATTTTGGCGATGGACACCTGCTAGGTAAATTGAATACAAAACTCATCACTGAAGCATGTAATGGCAATGCATACCTAACACTAAAACATTGCTTGTAACCCTGTAGGTGACCGTGCATACGCGGTGAGGCATTACATCATGACTCCATACTTGAACCCAGCCAGCCCACAACAACAGAGGTACAATGCAGCCCACATCAGGACACGTAATATAATCGAACGGACATTTGGATGGCTCAAGAGTCGCTTCCGCATCCTGCATAAAACTGGAGGAGCAATGCTGCACCAACCAGAAACATGCTGTAGGATAGTGGCGGCGTGTGCTATGTTGCACAATATTGCAACAAGGAGAGGTATCCCCATTGAGGAATCCGATACTGAAGGCAACCAGCCCCCAGCACACCCACGCCGGGCACATCTTGCGAATTCAGCGGAGGGGCAAAGAAAACTTACAGACATCACCCAGCATTATTTCTAAGGTATGTAATGATGACACACAACACTTATTTGCATTTGAAGGAAAATATTTATTACCACGTGAGGCGGTAGGGGTGTATAATTGAACATAGCTGGTGTCCATTAGCACATTAACTGCATGCACTGAAGGACAAATGAGACACACAAAGGACTTGAAATGCAGTCACAAAGAATGTTCTGGACATGGTTACGTCACCATGATGAATTCCACCCTTCTGATTATGCTTAGCTTTTCCTCCCTCTCACACCCATACGTCTTTCACCAGCATCTGCATCTGAATTCCCGGATGCAGCGGGAGGTGTTTGTCTATGGCTACTTCTTCTCCTGACAGTGGTGAGTGGCGCAGTGATGCTGCTTAGGCTGGATGCCTCACTACCCTCTTCCCCTGTAGCATTGCCGTGGCCACCAGTACTAGACTGCATCAGTTCAACAGCAGTGGTAATTTGGCAAAGTGCTTTAGACACATCCCCACAACAATGGCCCATGTCAATCTGCATTTCCACCGACCGATGTGACAGCTGTGCTATGCTGTCTCAAATCTTGTTGTTGGACCTGGTATAGCCAGTCATGCAGGTCACAAACTGGAGATGCCTCCTCCTCTGTGTGGTGTGTCCCTCCTGCATCACATGTGCAACCTCCTGCAGTGTGTTGTTTGATTGTCTGTTTGCTTCAACAAGTGCAGTAGTTAGTTCCCTCACACTCTCGGCCATGACCGATATGTTTTTGTTCATTTTCGTCATCTGCAGCTTGATGGCTCCCATATGCCTCGCTTGCAGGCGCTGCACCGGCAACATCTGTGACTCCACGCCACCCCACTCATTGGGAGTTCCTGCCTCCTGTGCCAAGATATGGGTCCTTGGCCTGCGTCTTGTTCCTGGACGGACATGTGCCTGGGGTGTAGTTGTGTGGCTCGCACTTGACGGCTTGTCCCAGGAGCAGTTTCTGGTTCCTGTTCTGTCTCCATTGGCTGCAGTGGTGTAACTGTGGCCCTGCGTTTTGCTGGTGCCTTGGATTTGGGTGGTGGTGTCACAGGTTTTGACACGGCAGCCTCTTCAATGACCTGTGTGCTGTCTCCACAATCACTGTCATCAGTGTGTACTTCTGCTGCATCTGTGATGTGAAACAGTGCAATGTTATTTTATGTTATTGCATTAGTTGAGCAACAGTGAAATTCTTTACATTTATGCTTTCACTGTCTCTCATCAATGACTGTACTGCATTTTGGTAGCATTTGGGCTTACAATGTTGGATTGTGACAGGCAATTGGGCTCTACAGCCTACAGGTCCCATAATGCATTAGTGTCCCTATGTAAAATGTGGACTCGACTATTTCTACTGTGATTTTGCTGGTTGATTAAAGTTTGGGCACAATCAGTATGTACATTGATATGTTGATTATCATGCATCTTACCTTGTGTGCTACTGGCAGCCCCGGATGTATCCCGCTGCGTTACTCCCACCACTGCTTCAAGCTCGATTGTGCCCTCAACCATGTCCTCCTGGGCTGTATTGTCTAGGACTGTTGGGCTTCCTCCTGCGGTCCCCGTCGCCTCCTTCAGCCTTTCCGCTATCCGCTCCTTGGCACGGCTACGCAGGTCGTACCATTGTTTCTTTAAGTCATCTATGCTGCGGTGGGTGACCCCCACAGCATTCACTTTGTTTTTAATCCAGTTCCAGATCCTTCTTTTTTCAGCCTCTGGTACTTTAAGGGAGAGCTTCCCAAAAAGCTTCTCATGGTTGTTTGCCACCTCCTCGATGAGGTTCTCAAATTTACTCTCACTGAGCTTGATTTTTCTCTTCCTGGCCACTGCACCCTCCTCTGTAGCTGTTTGGGACATTTTGGCTGTCTCCACCTGTCAGCAAACAACAGTTTGTGTTTTCTGCTCTCTCCCCCAGCACTTAACTTCTGCCTCTCTGTTTCTCTGTGCACAGGTGGCAGCATGGGCTGATTGACTTCCTGATTGTGATGTCATCAGCCTGCTCCCAATGCGACTCTGTAGTTTTCCCGATCCCGCTATTTGCGATTTCGCTATTTGCGATATCGCAATTTGCGATATCGCAAATAGCGGGATCGCAAAATGCGAAAATGGAGGTTTTTCACGATAGCGATTCCTTAACATAGAATCGCTATTGTATTTAGTGATTTTTAGCTAATCTTTATTTTTTCGCTATCCTCATCATGCATAGCTCACAGCGAGTCCTTATAAGCGATTCCTTAATAATCGCTAATAAGGAATCGCTATTTCTTTGCTTGATGCATCTGGCCCTTAATGAGTTAGTCTTTGGTTAAAAGGAAAAACAGTACTTTCTGTCTATTTGAGGGTAATTTTTTTAAGACTACTAGATTCAAAGTTCCTCCCCTTCTTCATTTTGGGGTTCTGAATTTGTTCTTAGTTGCTTCTCCACACACTCCAAAAAGTTTCTCAGTTATGTGATCACTTGCTACTGCTCATTGTTCATTAGGAGTCTCATGGCAGATGGTAATGGCTGTGTCCCCTCCTTAGCCCATAGAAGCCTAAGCAATCTTCATATGAGAGTTTGGCTGCAGCAGCAGCCAAATCTCATTCCCATTTTTCAGTTTCATCAACCAGACAACACAAGCTGTCTGTTTAAGAAAGACCTATTGTTGGCTTTTACAGAATTTACTGATGGATTACAACCCAATCATGGCATACCATTGATTGGCTCTATAGTCACTATGGTTTGCTTGCATCTTATTTGTTGACTTGCATTCTCTTTCTTGAGTTAGTCCCCTTCCTCTTTACCATCCTTTTAATTGGCTGACTTGTATTCTTTAACTGGCCACTTTTAGGGAACTACTTTTTTTTTTCATTCAGCACTCCATGAGAATGCATGTGTTTCCTGTCTCTCTCCCACTATGCTGGTGCCTCTCTTAAATTCCTCTTCCAGCTCTCTGTTTTGTTCCTCCAAGCTCATTTATTGTTTCAACATCAATCTCATCACCTGTTTCACCCCCGGTGCTTAATTTGAGCTGGCTCATTTATTAGGAGTCTTTGTGGTGAAGTGAGCAGCCTACTCACTTTACTAACAGAGTCCAGGGACTTCCTTGCTGCTAGAACACCCATTTGACAATCCAAGAGCCTGACAACCTGCAGTAATTGTGTTTTGATTTTCCTTTCATGTTCATGCTCCTTGAAGGATACTGGGGTGGTGTTTGTGGGCACCAGCACGTGCTGTGTTTATTTTAGACTAAAATGAGCTGACCGGCTTCTGACCCCATAGCTTCTCCATCCCCCAGACCCCACTCTATGGGTGCTCCAAGATATATCTCTGCCACATTGACTACAAGTCCTCTGGCTGGATCATCAGCATCTTACAAACTGTACGCCATACCTCAACTTTACTGTTTGGCAAAGAACACCCTAGATGCATGGATCAACCCAATGCATTTTCACCCATCTCAGTTTTCTTCTAAACAGGAGGCTAACATGCCCTCACCGGAAAACCATCATGCAGGGGTGGATGTACTCTCCCGTTCCCCTTTGGCTTCTTCCAAGCTTACCTAGGACTCGCTATCCAAAGATTGGATCCCGCCATTGGCGGACTGCTCTGCCTTCCTAAGCCCGACTGTACATCCCTTGACCTCCGGACATAGGATTCCCTGCTGGTGAGAGCACTATGTTGATCCAAGGGACTTTCCTTTGCAAACCCTTACATTGGAAGGGCCTGTGACACCAATCGCTCTGTGCTACCCCTCCTGGCTGCTAAAGTGCAGTCGATCACCCTTAAGGTGCTGAATGTAGGCATGGGGAGAGTGGGTGATTTGCAGAGCATAATAGGATGTTGACGTTGAGACTCGAACCTGGTTCCAACCGGCTACAAAGTAGGCAGCTCTGGCTGATATGCCACACCCCCACAGCTAATGACAATTCACTATATCCTGTGCTCTACACTAATGGTATTGCTTCCCTAGGATGGTGAGCCAACAACAAGACTCAACCCTGCTTCCCCTTCACCCCAAAGTAGATAGCTGTATCAGTTAGACCACAACCTCTCCCGGATAATATAAACTTACAGGGTCAAATCACTTAGGCACTAACAGTGATAGCCCACTTGCAGTGCTTTGAAGCGGGCCCTGTGTTGCATTCGGCCTGTTCTAATATACAGCTAAGCTGGCAACACATATCCTGAGCCAATGTGCGTATCACATACAAATGTGACCCGGAGTCCTTCCCCTATGTCTGTTGGCATCGTGACTGTTATCCACAAGTTCTTGCCATACGTTGCGTTGCTGCTGCAGGCCAGCCCACCCTCCTTATATGCTAGTTAGCATCTTGAGGTCATGTTGCTGTCAAGTTCACGAGGTGCACCTCCACAGCTATGAAAGGTAAGAGAAAATCAAGCAATCAATGTTTGGTGCACTTCTCAATTAATAAAGATATTGACTGTAGAAGATTAACAGGAACCCCATGACTGAAAACATATGCACTACGCTTTGGCTATGTAACCTCCGTACACTAAAAAAGCTTTTGCTCGATTATCTGAATTACAGCAGCCGTATCCATGGCTATGTTCGTGGTAGTCCTCTCCATCGCGCCCCTCCATCTACCCTGCTCACCATTGAAGCATCCCTTGACATTCAAAACTCCAGAACCTGGTTGATGCAGTATGTTGACTTGTGTGCAGGGGAAGGAGAAGATGCCGATCCTTCACCATATGGTTCCTTAAATGTTACCTCCCCTTACTCCCCCAGATGACGACACAGGCGACCTTCTTTATGGCAAAAACAGACTAGGGACTCCCAGCCTTGGCTCCTGCCTGTGGAGCCACTAAGTGCACTCCTATTGCTATTTGCAGGGGGCACATTGTCATTTAGACTGTTGCAGGAATTCTACGGAGTCACAGAACTATGCTTTGGATCATGGAACCTTAGTAGGCAGGGACTGAGTCATCCTACCACCTGAGTACCCATGAGCCCCAGGGACCAACTAGCTATAGTGTCTCACTTGCCCTCCTACTCACTCACAGAGGGACAAGTGATTAGACAACCCAGAACACAACACTCCTGACCCTCTCAGGAATCGCGGTTGCAATACACATGCTTTCGCTCTTACTCCTACCAGTCCACAATAAGATTTGACAGAGACACAAGGAAAGTTTAAAATGTTTATTTTACCTATCGTGCTCTAGAGTGCAGTATAAGTGCCACAACAAGTAGAAAAATGCCTAATACAAATACAGTTAGCATAGCAAGTAGTCCCTAAATCATAAAAGGTGCTATCATTATATACAACACTTTAGCCTCCACTCCCTCCCCTCTACAGAAGCAAAATTATTATATATTACATGATCTCTGGGAGTTAGCAGCAGACTTTGTACCTCAGTCTATAGATGGAAGATCTACATCACACGTGCTGTCACGCTCCCTCTCTGGAAAGATCCCTCTCCAAGTGTGTGTTACCTACCCATGTATACCTATATGACCAAAGGACATGTTCCCAAATAACAGCTACGTCTGCATGTTTTGTCTAGTTGCTAGGCCTGACTGGAACAGAATAACAAGGAGCAGTGTTGTTCGACCTTGTCTGCAGTGTTCAGACTAAATCCCAGGAATGGGCAGAACGCAAAAAACAACAGCATGTTCTTGGTGAAAGTTGCAGTGTGGCACAAAGCAACATGCGTTAGTGTAGTAACATGCGCAAAACAGAGGACGGTCTGCCACAGGCTCATGAAAACATAGGGAAAAACGACAATGCCCAAATGGACCATTTGACAAGACTAAGGCCACTTTGCTAACTTATTTCCTACTGTCTGGGCTCACACAAAAAAGACCAGTTCTGTGTCTTTTTCTCATTTTCTTTTTTTGTTCGTTGTGTCGCTTCCTGTCAGCCCCCACCACTGACATAGAATGAAACACGATGCCCTTGTCCTCGTGTAATTGTGGGAGGCAGGCGAAGGGAAAACAACCAGAACACTGTGGTTTCCAGTGAATGCGCAAATTATAGCTGTTGCTAAAATCCAAGGAATAGAGCTATAAAAGTCCACAACCTTTCTTGGTTACAGAAAAGAACATCTCAAGCAGCTATATAAGAAACAATTAGTATGATTGTTTTCAGCATGAGCGTGGGGATTTATACCCTCCAGAATTTGGAGTAGGTGGAACAAGATTAGGGATTGAGTGGACAAAATAATGTTCCCGCTCACTGCCACACTTTGCAGGGCCAGAGGCACGCGAATGTGCTACCGTAATGACCCTGCTTTTGACCTGCCTCCAGTATTTGTGACCAATCTGAAGGTCACAGAATGAAATTGACGTCAAAGAAACCACCCTCGCCTTGTGTTCCCCACCCTTTTATTTGGACTCTCTTCCTCTCTCCTTTCGATTACTGGCCGGACTTCCCTCAAACCCAAAGTCTTCTCAGTGCCACCCAGCCTATCCGTGACACCAGCCGTATTCCTGCTAGCCTCACCACCTGATGTGTGGCCTCTTCATGCCTTTGCCTCATTGGCTCTCCAGCCCGGCACCAGCAGAGAGTTAACAGTTTAACACCAGTCTAACCCTCATTCACCACCATCCGACTGCCTTCAGCTGAGAGTGCCAACTTAATAAAAATTAAAAAAGAAGTGGAAGTGATTGCAGTATTCCGGCCATTGGTTCATGTTTTAAGTTACTGCAAAAACCTGAACATGATTCCTAAATGGAACTTTAAACATTATCATTGGTTTATATATTTAACATGGCCTATCTGTATTTGTCTACTTTAATTATCCGTCAGGGGTCGTTAAGAACGCTCTAGAATACATTTTAAAGTAATTTCTTCTTAATATTTATTGTTTTAAGTATGCATTGATAAGCAGAAAAATACTCGTTTTAGGAGATTTTCCTAATTTCTGTACCAATTGAAACGTTAAAATACCAGTCATGCTGGTAAAGAAAACAGGCCAGATGGCAAGCCAAGTTTCCCCCTTTCCTAAAGAAAAATACTGTTCATTTGTTCATGTTTTACAATGCCTCAACATGATACTTAATAAAATGTTTGTAATCATTTTTAACTGGTCCTTTCTGTCTTTGTTTACTTTAATCATCAGTCAGAAATCATAAAGTCACCCCTAGAACACATTTTAAAGTTCTTTCTTCTCATATTTACTGTTAAAAGTGTGAATTGATAAGGGGAGAAGTACTGACTTTAGGTGATTTTTCCAATTTTTGTTTTGGCTAGGACATTAAAATACTGGTCTTGCCGGTCAGAAAAATGGCAACCGTATTTGTTGCTATAAAAAAAACTAATCGGCCAGCCCCTGGTTGCACACAAATTAAGAGGTTTCAAGATACATGGCCGGCAATAAAGTACGTAAGACAACATGCCCTTGTGCTCTGGGGCCTGATGTCCAGTTGACTGCAGTGGCTACCCATTTCTTTCCTGCATTACACATGGCTGGATGGAAAGGCAAGAATTTTATCTAAATAAATATCCAGCAGTTCTAGAGCATTACATTTCCTTATGTTTTTACTGTCCAAATATGATACTTTGCCTTGCTGCTTCAGTTATGTTTTTATCTATCACGTGTCAACGTGAAATGTTTTGAAGCGCCTTCTTCTCAGGACATGAACACAAACCCTCAACCCCTCACTATTACATTTCTTCGTTTTTTGGTGCAACCCCTCAAATCCCGCATTGTTTTAACACCTTACCTCCCTGTACTCTTACCTGCATGAACCCTAAAACCCCCTAACCTCTCTATTTCTTTCTGCCACTGAACCCTTTACCTTCCTTTGTCACTACCTGCTATTGAATGCTAAAACCCCCAACGTTACCCTCCACACTGCTGAACCTTAAAATCCCTGTAGTGGTCTAGTTCTTGCTGCTCAGCCATAAGTAGTATGAATGTTAGTGGAATGTTGGTGCGCGTGTGAGTGGAGTGTTGGAATGCTTGTGTGTGAGCGTGAGGATTCAGTTAGAGCCGGGCTGAGCAGCAAGTGAGCTGCTCCTGGTGGGGTCTGAGCAGCAAGTGAGCTGCTCCTGGTGGGGTCCCCCCTTGATACTTACCATCTGATGAATAAAGCATCCTACTTATGCTACACCGCGTCTATTCATCATTTATTCATCTTATTACAATCCCGTACATCCCCTTAGCTCTGTCCCCACCCGAACCTTAAAAAACCTCTTACCAGCCTTTATCTCTATCCGCCCCAGAACTCTTAAGCAGTGGTTAATTTGTAAAAAACATAAGTGCTGGGCTCTCGCCAGGAGGCAACTTGCGCCAGCCCATTTCTCCTGTTGGCGCTGCCTAAAACAGAACCAACCACTGTCCATGCAAGTGGGGAGAGGATATAGTTTAATGGCCAGAGCTGCTGACTCCTGAGCTGAGGAACCAGATTCGAGTTTCGGTGTCCGCTCAATATTCTGTGATCAGGGGCGGCTCCTCCATTAGGGAGGAGGAGCGTTGCCCCACTGCTTTCTCGCAGTGCGAGAAGCAGAAACAGAAAATGGTATTTTAAATACTATTTTATGTTTCTGTTTCTCGTGCTGGGAGAAAGCAGAACAGTATGCCTTGTTGTGGGCAGGCGGGTGGGTGGGTCGGGGACGAGTGGCTTGCCAAATGCTCTGGGCCCTGACTGTTTGGTCGGCCCTCTGGGGCTGACCAAACCAGTCATGCGCACTCTGCATTTTCTCTATGTAGGCTGCATGCAGCATACATAGAGAAAATGGCCTTCCTACAGGCGCCAGGCTGGGCGCCGTCCGCACCAATCACAAAGCTACCATTGCAGCGTTGTGATTGGCTTAGGGGAGGGGTGGGGAGGGAGTATGCTTGCTTCCTGTTACTGCTGAACGCAGGACCCGACCAGGAGCGAAGGCGGCGCAGGACCCGGTAAGGTAAGTTTTTTATTTTTTTATTTAAATCCCCCCACACGTGAACCCCCACATGACCCCCCCTCACCCGGCATCCCACCCGCGAGTCATGCGAGACGCGACTGCCTGTGATTATGGGAAAATCACTTAAACTCCCTATGCATAGCATAAATGAATGTGCCCTTAACTGGTGCTCATGAAAAGCTCTAGTCACTGTTGATAATTAAGTGCCGGTCAGCAGCGGAAACCATCGGCTTAATTTAGGCACTGCCCTTAAAAAATTTGATCTAATTACACTGCAGAACGTGAATTACAATTAAGCACAAGTACAAACTATGACTGCATGCCTGCCTTTCTATTTCACTTCAAACTGTTCTATTTTGGGGAACATCCTTTACAACGCGGATGTTACCCCGCTGTGCAGTTACGACCCGTCTTTTACAATGCAAGTCATAACCACGACTTGCGCTGGAGGGCGCTCTAGGATAGGGGATAGTTTAATTTACTATCCAACACCTTCCCTACTATCCACGGGGGCTGGTGTTGGAATAGTAAATTAAACTATTCACTATCAGCGCACCCCCAACGCAAGTCGTTTTACCGACTTGCGTTGTTAAAACTGCGTCGTAAAGGGACGCGTTGTAACGGTACGCGTTGTACCATCATACATCCTTCAATTTTATACATGTATCAGAGTCTGTGGCCCCACAACCATGGACAATTTGTACAGCATCAATCGAAAGTCCTCAAGGCTGCCCTCCCTTTATACAGATAATTCCTGTCGACAGCCCTGCTTTACATATATCACGTTCATTCTTTCACACAAATTATGCCATTGTTTACATTAACAGGCATCCCACACTGTATTTTATGGTCTTCCCTGTATACTCATATAGTGGAATTTACTGAAATTGTAACTTTGTTTTTTTTTAATATGTTCAGGGTCCTTGTGTTCACGTCGCCACTGCTTGTTGAATAATCTCGAAAACCTGCTTAATCCGGTTCAGTTGATTTTACTGCACCGCAAAACATCTTTGTAATTCCTATTGAGCATCTTTCCAAAAAATAAAAAAAGAATAACCTGCGAGTTTTCAGCAGTGAATTCTGTGTTCTGTGCTTTGGTTGCTGATGTTTGTGTCTCGTTTGCAGCCTTTGCTAGTCAGAATTAGGCCTTGTGGCCCTGCAAGCACAGTCCGCCATTAAAAGCCACACATGGAGGTCCATTAGGATGGCGGACGGACAAAGTCTGTCCGCCATCCTGTCGGGGGCCGGTACCGTCCGCCACAAGGGCGGAGGAACCGTGCCCCCAATTAGGATGCATCCGCCACAGTGGTGGGTGCATCCCGCATTTTTTTACATTGCTTGAAGCACCGGCCGCCGCAATGCTAAGAATGCACGTTGTACATTTCAATGCACAACATGACAGGCACCGCGCAGTGCCTGTCATGGTGTACATTGAAATGCTGGTGGGTACCATAGGTACCCCCCATGTGCACCCCCACACCCCCCCCTTTACCCTGGGGGCCCGCAATGGGCCCCCAAAGCAAAGACCGTAATGCCGCCACGGAAAGGCATTCCTCACCGGCCATCCTAATATGGCTGGCGGTGTCTGATAGACACCGCCACCATATCAGGCCTTTTCCGCCGCGGTCGCAAGCCGACCACAGCGGAAAAGCGGCGGACGGTCTTCCCCTTCTGCCACGGTCCCCCCCGCCATCATAATATGGCGGGGGAAGAAAGGTGGCGGACGGGCAGGGATGGCGGACGGATCGCCACCGCCTGCATGGCAGTGGCGATCCGTCTACCATCCTAATGGACCCCATGGTTTGGTGATGGACTATGCTATTTACATGTAAACTATGTGCCTGTCATTCAAAAAGGAAACAACATTCATCAAATAATCTTACTAAGCTAGGAACATCTGAAGACAGTGGTGGCACCTCTGCTAAGGCGGAGGAGCGTCCCCCCCACTACTCTGCGAGCAGTAGTTAAAGGAAACCTAAAATGATAATAACCAGTGTTATTATCATTTTAGTTTTCCGTTTCCTAGTGCGGGCGGGGATGGACTGCCAGAGCAGGGGCCAGGAGGAGGAGTGGCTGTTCCACTCTAAAGTGTGCATAACTGTTTGGCCGGCTCTCTCGTGCCACCCATAATAGTCAGGCGCTCTTTGCATGTGCTGCACCCAGGATGCATTACAGCCGGGGTGCAGAGCATGTCCATGGACCCTTTCCCCGTGGTTCGGTGCTCAGACCAATTAGAACGCTACTTTACAGCATTGTGATTGGCTAGGGGAGTCAGGAGCCTGGGTGCTTCCTGGTTTCTGCTTCCAAGGAGCGAGAAGAGGCGGAGTGCGGACTGGGAGTCAGTGGCCAGCCCGGCCATAAGAAGGTAAGTGGTTAAAAAACAAATATATATATATATATATATATATATACATATATATTAATTTAATTTAAACCCCTAGCGCCCTTCCTCCCCCTGCTCCGCTGTAAATAGCAGCCACCACTGGCTGAAGACACTTTCGACTTTACATGATAAAATAGAAACACAGGTCTCTCAACAATATCAAAGGAGACTGTATGAATGCTAACGCTCACTTGCTTTGAACTATAAAACCCTTTATTTGCTGTGGTTCTTTCAAGTGGTAATGTGGTGCTGCTGACCTGCGCTTAAAAATGTAGTCCCAAGACCAGCCTGCTAGATTATTCTGCTTTAAAATATGGAAATCGGGATTAGGCCCAGGCGGAATCTAAATTGCGCAGAGGTAATTTGTGCATTAGGTCAAAAATCACCTTATGCTTTTTACGTGAAATTCCTGAAATAATGCCAGTACACCACTTTGCCTATTTGCGTACCATATGTGGTAAAAATGTTGCATGAGTGCTCAATTCACTGTAAAATTTTACTGCGAATAAATGCAAGTGGCTGTTGTTTGCAGTGCCTTTGTTTTTTTGCTCTATTTTTTAGCAAAAAGTTCATCTTCACAGAAAAAAATTGACACTAGGATGCATTTTGTGTTAAAATATAGTGCGAAATGACAGATTTGAATAATTAAGTGAAAACAAATTACGTGATTTTTGCACACTTTTAGCCGAGCCCTATCCATCAGTCTGCTGTTGCAGCTGGAGCAGTTTACTGAAGATATTTTTCTATGCTGTTTTGTACAAAAACACGGTCTAGGGGAGCCCCCCATTGATAGGAGTACACTCTTGTAATAACGCCAATCCGGTCTTCCTTCTCCTTGAAGAACTTTAACCCCTTCAGCGCTGATGACAAAGCCAGCTCGTCATGGGCGTTACCTGCGCTACGCGCATGACGAGCTGGCTTTGTCACGTTACGCGCGATTTTCAAATTTCAGCGCATAGCGGGAAAACCCGCTAGCGCGGTAGAGGTTAAGAAAGAAGAGGTGCAGGTAATCTTTGTGCCGGGTGAAATATAGGCTCCAAATAGTCCTCCTCATGGGAAAATTAGGAGATTGCGCATGGAAATAAGTACAATTTACCAAAAACATCACATTGGGACCTAGAATTTAGTTTGAAAATTTCTGCAGGGGCTAAGGGTGCTGCTTCAATTTCTCATGTGCAGTAAAAACACAAAGCTGTACAACATTGTATCACTCCCCTAGCCAAGTATGTCTCTTTTCGGCTGATTTAGTGTGCTGGTCCTGGACCATTCGGGGCTTGAATGATCACCGCAAAGCCCGCTTGATCCACTCCCATCTGCAGCGCCACAAAGTAGATCTCTGTCTCCTACACGAGACGCACCTTCTGCCGGGGACTATCGCCAAACTCCACTCCAGATATTGGGGGGAATCCCATTCCTCCACTTACTCCTCATACTCCAGGGGCGTCTCAATCTTGATGTGGTGGGGCCTTCCCTGGCAGACTTACAGGGTAATCCTCGACCCGGAGGGTAGATATGTTATTCTACACAGCTTGCTACTGGCACAACCTGTCACTGTTGCTGCAGTCTATGGCCCCAAATGTGAGAACGCGGATTTCTTCACCCATGTCTGGCATCTCATCTCTTCTTGCAGCCCCGCAGCGATTATTTGGGGTGGGGACTTCAATGTTAATCCATCTGCAGCTTTGGACCGGTCGGGCTCCCAATCCTTCCATCCACGCGCTGCTGCAACTCTTTCCTCTATTCGTGCCGATAATGCTCTCTGTGACGTTTGGCATCATTTCTATCCTGATGTGCGGGAGGGCACTTGCTTCACTGGTGCGCGAGGCTGCTGGTCCTGGATAGATCTTTGGCTGACCTCCCCGGAAGTCCTGTCCTGGATTTCTGACGTGAGGCACATGGCTCGCACCTTTTCCGACCATGCTGCAATGTATAACGACTCGTTCAACACAGGCTCCTTCCCGCCCTCCCTTCGTGAGGCGCTGTTAACCCTTCTTCTCAAACCCGATAAGCCTTCTGACCGCCGCGACTTCTACCGCTCTTTGTCTCTTAAAAACATCGACAACAACGTTTTTGCTAAGTTGCTCGCTTCCCGCCTTCTCTTACTTATGCCTACCATTGCTCTTCCCGATCAATCGGGTTTCATCCCTGGAAGGGAGACTTCCCACAACCTCCGCATGATCTTCTCGGTATTGCATCAAATTAAGCCTAACCTTCCGGCTGTGGCTGCCTTGCTTAACGCCACCAAGGCATTTGACACACTGGAGTGGCCCTTCTTCTTTTACATCTTGCCAGGCATGGGCTTTAGCGACCACTTCATGCGTAACGTCAAGCTCCTCTATACCAACCCCACAGCGCGTCTCCGCATCAAAGGCCAAGTTTCGGACCCTATTACCATAGCTCGTGGTACGCGCCAGGGTTGTCCGCTATCGCTCATGCTATTCGCTATAGCGATGGAGCCCCTGGCCTCCAGGCTGCAGTAGCACCATACTCACAGGGGTATTGGTTTCTCGTCCCGCTCCTTACTCGTCTCTATGTATGCGGACGACATTGTGCTTTATGTCCGTCATCCCCAAGAGAAACTTTGTCCTCTTGTCCACGAAATAATTTGATTTGTTGGGTTGTCGGGCATCCAGGTAAACTGGAGCAAGTCGGTCCTTTTCCCACTGACTGACGCCACTGTGCCATTCCCCCTTGATTTTCCATTCGTGTGGGCTTTGGGCCCCACGCGCTATTTGGGCGTCTGGCTCAGTAGGGACCTGGACAAATTGTGGAGATCGAAGTTCGGATGTGCGGTGGACTGGCTGGAATCCAAGATCCCATTGTGAAGTCTTTGGCGGGCCGCATCGCAATCGCCAAAATGGTCGTCCTCCCAAAATTTCTCTACCTGTTTTTAAAAATTCCCATCCCCTCACCGCTCATTTTTTCCACAAACGACGCTCCTTAACTATTTCACTGGTCTGGGCGGGTAAACAACCAAGAGTGGCTTACGATATCCTTACCCTTCCCATGTCTGCTGGCGGAATGGGCGCGCCTGACTTCAAGCTGTATGCCCTGTGCGCTCAGGCTAGTTTCCTGCACTTTTGGATTCACCCCTCTCCTTACCAGCCTCACATCGCCGTTGAGACGGAAACAGCTTCTCCCTGGCCTTTGTCCACAACTGTGTTTGTGCCTGCGGTGCACCATTGAGCTGAGGTCGACACGGTCGGGATGCTTTGGTGGGCCTGGTCCGGCCTTTGCCGGCTGTCCGGCATCCCCTTGCTCTCGGCTAACTCCGTGCCCATAGTAAACCACCCGGATTTTCCTTCTCTTCAGGCCTCCAGCATGTCCAGGTGTGTGGCGCGCTTGGGTCTGACGACAGTGGCGGACCTCTATCCGGAGAACACATTTTTCGCGCTCCCTGACGCCTCGGGGCCACAGAACACCTTCCCTAAACCCCCAGCCAATGGGCCTGCTCTGGATCTCATTTAAACCTCCTCGTCCCCACACAAGTTAGTCACCAAACTTTATGCAATTACCCTGGTGTCCGCCCCCATCTCCTCTGAACATGCTCAGGAGGCATGTGGCACTGATCTTGGTGCCGAAATCTCACCAGCTGACGGGCTCTATTGTTGTAATCAGACGAAAAGGCTGTCACCGAACTACCGGCTTCGGTTGATCCATTTTAAGTACCTGCATAGGCTTTATCGTACCCCGGTGCAACTTCATAGGCTTGGACTCACTCCCGTTGATCATTGTATGCGTTGTGCTGCTCCTGCGGCGGATTTCGCTCCTCTGGCTTGGCTTTGCCCGAAGGTCTCGGAGCTTTAGAGGGCAGTGTGTTCGGTTATTTCTGACATTACCGGCACGACAGTGCAACCTGAGCCTCCTCTGTGCATCCTTGGGTTTGTTAAGTTCTGCCCTGATGTCTCCCGCCGCTTTATTGCAATGCTGCTGGTTCTTGCTAGGCGTAGGGTGGCCATGTGTTGGGGTCGCAAGCCGGCTCCCAGGGCTGGAGGACGCCTCGGTGCCAGACTCTCCTGTCGGAGTTTTGGGAAATTATGCCTGCTAGGTCTCGCCCTGTTGACATTTGGGGCCCCCTGATTGCATACCTCTTTTCCCGCTCTCACCCCAGTGGGGCTACCTCTCCCGCGCTCCCCGCTGGCCCTGGGTCCGCGATGGCCGCCGGTGTTGGTCAGTGACTGCTCTCCCCACCGCAGCGGGCACTCCTGCTCCTTTCTATCCACCCTTTTTCTTCCTGAAAACGCATGGTCTGTGATTTCCCACGGGGAGGGACCTTGCTGTGATGGAGCTTTGATATCCTTTTCATGTTTATCCACTGTGTTGGCAATTGACATCAATGTATCATGGAGCGCATGCCCGGCTTTTTATTTTGTGTATTGCACTGCACTCTCGCACGATGTACTGTGTCCGCCTTGGTTTCTTTTCAATAAAAGTTTTTGGGGAAAAAAAAGTACGTCTCTTTTTTTTTCTTTCGTAATGCTACACAGTTTATAAACCAATACATTAAGAATAATAATTTAACTCTGCTGTCTCTGATATGTTCCGTGAATAAGAAACACTCGGGTAGCAACACTATTTTTTCATGCACACCATTCCTTCAACTGCACATTGAACGAAGAAATACATCTCATTTTCTTGCCTAGACCGGACCATTCTTGTCAGAACGGAGTTAAAATTCGCCTTCATGGTATGAAAGATGTCCAATGTTCACAATCATTTATGTAGAAAATGCCCCCGCAGGAGGGCTTTCATGCATGTACTGCCTTCTAGACAGTGTCCTGCAAGTCAGAACTGTGAGACCTCACGATACCTTCCTTCTCAGAGGTCTCCCACATGCTCTTCATTAGATTCAAAACAGATGCATTCTCTTTCCAGAGACACTGCCCATCAATGTAAGCTGAAAAGCAGCCAAGTGTAATATAATGAATTCTTCCTGTCAGCTCTTCTGTCTGGAGGTGACCCTAAGAGCACATTCTCTGGTTAAACAATCAGTTCTCATGCATCTTTAATCCTGTCCCTGGCAAAAGCTGCGGTCCTTCCTTCTTAGGCAGAGTTTAGAGGTGGCTGATGCAGCAGGCCATGGGACTAAGGGTTACTGAGTGATGGTGCACATCTGAGCATGCATTTAGTATTACTGAGTGACTGTGTAAATCTGAATCTATGTTATGAATTAGAGTGACTGGACAGATCTGAACATAAAGTAAGGATTATTGAATGATCTGGCAAATATGAACTTGGACCAAGTATTAATGTGATGATACATATATAGGCACGCAGTGGGGGCTTCTAAATGTGCCTATGGTTATCAGCAGGGACTAATAATGACTGACTCATGGGGCAAATCTGGGTATGCACTAAGGATCAGTGTGTGGAGGTGCAAATCTGAAGGTGCACCAAAGTTTACAGAGCTATGGGCAAATCTACACATGCACTGTTATTATTGAGTGATGGTGCAAATCTGTTGAAGCCTTCAATAATTAGACCTTTGCATCAGCTAAAATTGTCAATGTGCATTTCCAGTTTATACCTCGTAATCCTGATTGTCCGAGATAAATAAATTAGGAACATATGACTTCATAGGTTGATTTGGGTTCAATAGCGATCCCAGCAAAGCTTAGCCACCGTCACAGTGAGGGTAGATTACTTGTTGGACCTTTTTGGTTTCAACAGAGAGTACTCATCTTGAACCTCTCAGAGTATGGAAGTATGTAGTTCGATCCATGTGGCTAATCACTGCAGTTCTGCCCCAAAATATTATATTCCGGAAACTGGGATTTCCAAGCCTGCTTCATCAATGGGAAGCTGGAGTTTATGAGGACTACCCTGTGGTGTCCTCTGTTCTGTGTCAAAACAATTAGTAAAGTGTCTAGCTCAATAAAACATGTCCGTGCAGAAACAATAGCAGGTTGGCAGAGCAACATAGCGGACTCATAGATTCACAATTGTGATTTGGAAAATTCTGCTCTGTGTTGTGAGTGGGTGGGTCTTCCAGAAGCCTGCACATCTTTTCAGCACTTTCAGTGCTCTGCTTACGTCCCCATCTAGCTCTTGATGATATTCCTGTATTCCAAGGTAAGAGAAAATATTGTATTCCAATTGAAGGCCATAGTAATTAGTTGGTATTACTGATTTTTCGATATCGGGTCCTGTGAAGAATTTGCAGAATTTTGACCATTTTACCCGTACTCCAGATCCCCCCCAAAAGTCTTGATCCAGTTTATGTATGGTGCAAAATACATTCTTTCAAAAATTTGGGAAATCCCTGTTGTTGTAGCAGACTAGAATCGCTGGAATGAACTGGGGGGGGGGATTATTTAGAAAGGAATGGATCTATGCTCCTAATAAAATAATAGGGATTTTAGCAACATAACCTTTCAACCTAGATCAAGGCAGAACACTAAAGTACACAGAATTAAATAGCACTACTACCAGAATTATAAAAATGATGTACAAAATCTATTTGTAGCCTCCCAAATGGGTTACAATCTAAAACATGATGCAGACGTTAATTAAAATACCACCAGAAAGTGGTAACACAATATAAAAAACAGTCAAAATATAAACTAGTCGACGCGGCGTTTCGGTGCTACTAAATCTTGTCACCTTCATCAGGACATTTGGAACATTTGACTCCGTATCTATAAACAAATGACAATCTTTTAGCATTATTGTCTACTTTATATATTTTCTACATGTCCTAATCAGCAAGGCTATTGTCTAAACACTTAGCATCGATCCCCTGTACCATCCTCGCCCCAGTTTTTTACATACTTAGTAATCTGTATACAACCAGATCATTACTGCTGGTTATGCCCTTATATTGGTTTGCTTCTGACAGATATTGCTGAATTTACCTGTATGTTTGTGTTGATCTAGCTTGTCAATTGCTTTTCAACTTGGTATGGACACTTTTCAAATAGTTATCCTAGATCTTTTCACGGTTCTATAGGGGGTGCAGAAACCAAAAATAAGCCTTTTAATTGCTTGTTACTATTGAGGTTCCTCTCGGTATTACACATGAAAGTCCTTTATTTACCTTGTTGGTAGAAACCAATATTATGTCTCTGCACGGAGGGGCCACCGTAGTTAATAGAAATGGCTTTGTTAATTTATTCTCTTGTGGGAATCATCGTGACCTATATATAGAGAGATCACGTGTGGTGAGGCACAGATTTTAGTCTATCTCTGGTCACCAAGCAAAACATTGTATTTATTTCCCTTAGTATCTCTAGGGTGAATACTCACCAGTTTTATCTTAATTGGGTCTTCTAGTTAAAGCTGGGATAAATGAGCTTCAACCACCATCCCAATCATTCACATTGACAGGAAATTCGATATCTATGGATATAAATTGAATAAAGCTG
This sequence comes from Lissotriton helveticus, assembly GCF_964261635.1. Lineage (NCBI taxonomy): Eukaryota > Metazoa > Chordata > Amphibia > Caudata > Salamandridae > Lissotriton > Lissotriton helveticus. Next base: position 1,178,953,322 of record NC_136061.1, read on the forward strand.
TAATCAAGAATTATTTCTATGTCTCCGAGGTTTGTACATAGATATACTGTGTGAGAAAATAGGGCTCTATGGGTCTATTCAGGCATATATCTCTTTGGTCTACTACTGCCCTTATTATTCATTATTCAGTATTAGTTTCACATTATGGCATTATTTATGTCTGTTAATCGACTAAATCTCCAAAAGATATGTCTATAGTTATTATACTTCTGTTTGTAACATAGTTCCTCGTATTGTTTGTTACATGCCCTCTATAATGCACCTCCAAACTGTATTTAGAGTCCCCAATAGTTTTCAAAATGTCTATTATGTACAGAATATGGTTAAAAGGGTGCCTGGAGAGTTGTCTGCTATGGGTTTTAAAATACTCTCGAGCTACAAGAGTATCCGCTTGTCCCAGATTCAATTGTCACGAAACCGAGGTCCAACATACCTTCTGCATTAAAATCGGCCTCCCTGCTCCTCCGTGCTTCCTCCTTCGTTTCAATTTGAAGTGAGAAGGCTAGCTGGCGAGGCGGCGTGTTTATACTGCCCCATCCCAGCCTGACCCGGAAGTCAGACTTACTTTATCGTGTTTAGATCTAAATACTTTTGTAAATTTTGTTCGCTTATTTTTATTAGCCGTGCAAAAGCATGTTATTTTTGTGGGGTCTTTTTCCCTCTTAATTAATCTTGAATTAGCTAATCGCGCACAGCCTTTCTTTCCGGAAAACCGGAAGTGTTTCTCGTCACCTTGAACGATAGCTATAGAAATACTTGCTTAAAACAAATTTATTCCCGCTTATTTTGCATATTATCCTTATAGTTACTCTTGGTGATTCGGCCTGGTCTATACATTAGGATATTGGTTTCGGCGATATGTTATATCAAATGTGGCGGCCATATTGGATTGGGAACCACTAATCAATGGTTTTTGCAGAATGTAGTCAACCTATAATCGTACTAGACATTGCCCAATAGTCGACGTTTCAGGTATACATACAAAATTATTTTGATTATCACGAAAATACACAAACAATAAACATGTGGCAATTTGATATTTGAAAATTATCGTACTTTGTACATCGTTATACAATCAAATTGTGATGCATCCCGGCAGACTGTAGTACAGTGTGTAACTTAACCTGCGAAATCTTATGTCTTATATTCGGGTTGTTTTGTTGATAATTTATACAAGTTTGTACAAAAATAACAATAATAATAATCATAAACCCATGATGGCGGCCATGTTGGATGTGGAAAACTCAGTCAAGGGATATCTATAGTATCGTGATCTTAGCTTGTGTGTTGGCATTAACCAGTTAGCAAGAAATTCACTGATCATTAATACATAGGCTCAATATCCCATATTTTTTTAAAAAATATAAAAAAATAAAAAAATATATATAAAAAGACAACATTATTTCTATGCTTTACTGTTATTAGTTGTGTTTTCAATTCATTCAAATTTTGTCTAAAACACTCTCCATTGGCCACATCTTGACACCATACTTGATAGAGTAATTAAAACAGTCATTACCAAAGGGCAAATATCTAATAGTCATATCTTAATAGATTTAAATTATCTATTTTTTCATTATTCAACACAAGCAAGGAAAACAACAACATAAATGTATATATATAGTTATAGTCCTGTCTTGTTTGCCACAGATAGTTACAGGGTATTATTGGTTACTATGGTTCCTATTTTATAACAAACTGTATAATCTTAGCATACCATATTCTTCACTTAAAGGAACAGCCAGTTACTGTTTAGGGATCATTTTCTACTAACAGAGTCCATGGTAGATGTTATAAAATTAGTCTTTCCCATTCCTCTCTATTGTTGAGACCTGTTCTGAAGGTATTAAAGAGAGACATGTAGAATTGCTCTCTCTTTTTCCTCTTAATGTTGTTATTACCTCCTCTAATACTGTGAGATATTGCTTCTACCCCACACCATTTAAGATCTTCCAATTTATGGTTATGGGTTAACCAATGATCCACCAGTGGGGCTGTCATTTTCTTAGTCCTGATAGCGGACTTATGTTCTGTTATTCTCGTTTTGACCTCTCTTGCTGTTTCACCAATGTATGCCTTATTACACGGGCATTGTATTATGTAAATTAGATTCTTGCTTTTACAATTCATGAAACTTTTGATCTTGTGAGTAATTCCATTATACATGATTACATTGCCCTTCATCTGTGATTGGCAGTTGGAACACATGTTACATGTAAAGTTCCCAGTGGGGAGTGGGGTCTTATCAATTGTTCCTTGGTTTTCTCTGTTGATATCTTTAAAGGTATGTACAAGACAGTTTCTTATAGTTCTATTTCTACGAAAACTAAACATGGGTTTAGGGATGTTCACTCCCTGTCTGTCGTTTAACAGTGGCCAATTCCGATTAATAATATTTTTAATTTTATTGCTTGCTGTGCTATAGTTGGTGACAAAAATTAATTTGTCCTCAGTTTTGTCAGTTTTGTGTTTATCTTTGGCGAACAATGCGTCTCTGTCATAATATTTTGCGCGTTTGTACGCTTTTTTGATCAACCTTTTCGGGTAACCCCGATTCCTCAGTTTTTCAGAAAGTACATCCGCATGTTTGTTAAAGTCCTGTAGATTTGTACAATTCCGTCTAATTCTTAGATATTGGCCAAACGATATGTTGTCTTTTTGGCTGTTGGGGTGATTACTTTTATAATGTAATAAGGTGTTCCTGTCAGTTGGTTTAGTGTACAGGTCAACACCTAACACTGCGTTGTCCACACGGATCTTGATATCTAAGAAATCAATTGTTTCCTTATTATAGTTTGAGGTGAATTTAAGGTTTTTGTCGCCTAAGTTTAACCAAAGGATGAACTCAGTTAGTACCTCAAGAGAACCTGTCCAAATAAAAAAAATATCATCGATATACCTCGACCAGCACGTTATATTTTCACTAAATGGTGCTATGTTGTTAAATATGTGCTTTTCCTCAAATGCCGCTACATATAAGCATGCCAGACTTGGGGCGCAAGTTGCGCCCATGCTGGTGCCTTTGATTTGTTTATAAAAATCATTTTTAAATAAAAAAATATTATTTTTTAAGTAAATTCTGCACATTCCAATATAAAAGTTGCATGATGATTAAGGTCTTCTTGTCCTGTTTTTAAGAGGCCCTCTAACATCTCAGTAGTGTCATCCTGAGGGATGTTGGTATAGAGGGCCTCTATGTCGAGAGTAACCAACCATTGGTTGGTAACATCATAAGGTAACCCCTCAATTTTTTCAATCATGCAGGTAGTGTCTTTTATGTATGCCTTTTGTCAAGAGAATAAATTAACGAAGCCATTCCTATTAACTACGGTGGCCCCTCCGTGCAGAGACATAATATTGGTTTCTACCAACAAGGTAAATAAAGGACTTTCATGTGTAATACCGATAGGAACCTCAATAGTAACAAGCAATTAAAAGGCTTATTTTTGGTTTCTGCACCCCCTATAGAACCGTGAAAAGATCTAGGATAACTATTTGAAAAGTGTCCATACCAAGTTGAAAAGCAATTGACAAGCTTGATCAACACAAACATACAGGTAAATTCAGCAATATCTGTCAGAAGCAAACCAATATAAGGGCATAACCAGCAGTAATGATCTGGTTGTATACAGATTACTAAGTATGTAAAAAACTGGGGCGAGGATGGTACAGGGGATCGATGCTAAGTGTTTAGACAATAGCCTTGCTGATTAGGACATGTAGAAAATATATAAAGTACACAATGATGCTAAAAGATTGTCATTTGTTTATAGATACGGAGTCAAATGTTCCAAATGTCCTGATGAAGGTGACAAGATTTAGTAGCACTGAAACGCCGCGTCGACTTTTTTATACCTTGACTGTTTTTTATATTGTGTTACCACTTTCTGGTGGTATTTTAATTAACGTCTGCATCATGTTTTAGATTGTAACCCATTTGGGAGGCTACAAATAAATTTTGTTTATCATTTTTATAATTCTGGGAGTAGTGCTATTTACTTCTGTGTACTTTAGTGTTCTGCCTTGATCTAGGTTGAAGGGTTATGTTGTTAAAATCCCTATTATTTTATTAAGAGCATAGATCCATTCCTTTCTAAATAATCCCCCCCCCCCCCAGTTCATTCCAGCGATTCTAGTCTGCTACAACAACAGGGATTTCCCAAATTTTTGAAACTGTGTATACCCCTTCCCTAATACAGATAACAGGGGCACCTCCTTTCTTTGAGGCAAAATACATTCTTACATCAGTAATATAAATAATATATCACCTGCATATAGTCCATTCATTCCATTCATTAATCTTTATTTCGGCGATTTGCCATAAAAGATAAGCATAAAATAAATACAGACAAAAATCAGACATCAGTGTTACATCAATAACGGGGTAGTACTTAAATATAAAGAGAGAGTGCCTCACATATACTATAAAAACAATCAAATAACCCACTACTAATTAATTAAAACGGTCTATAATATTACAAATTAGTAATGAGGACAATTTTTAACAATAAGACTAAAATCTTTACATAAAATAACTTAATACAGAATTTTAGCACTAAGTAGCACAACAAATGTCTCAGGAATAAGGTACCCTAGGAATTAGAAGCAATCTCTTGTGCCATGCTGCTTCTAGAAATTTGGCCATTGCGAAGACAGTTACTTTTGAAAGGTCAGTTTTAAGAATTCTAAAGGCCTCAGAGCATTTGACAAACCCTAGATTTTTACATAAAGGAATTAACCAGAACCTTCTGGCCGCAATGTAGGCAGGGCAAAAGAAGACTAAATGTAGTTCATCTTCAAGCCTACAATTGCAGCCAGGGCAGTTTTCCAGGGAATGCTGCTTCCATTTACTGGTAAATGCTCTTAGCGGAAGGGTACTGTACCGCCATTGGAGATATAATTTCCTGGCAAGATTCGGAAAGATGTCATCAAAAACTGACTTGAACTTAAAAAAGTCTTTCACCCCAAGAAAAGTGTTAGCCAAAGAGTCCGGGCGTATACCCTGTGTGTGGGATGCAAGATTACATGCATAGAAGGTTGCCACCAGATGTTTGCGGGACAATCCTTGACAGGCCACTTCCGGATCGCTCCACAGGGTCGGAAAGCCCAGTCGGGCAAACTCAGTTTTTATGTATTTAAACCACGGGATGTTCTCTATAGCAGGAAGAGCCAGGATTTCCCGCAATTCCTGCCTATAATTGGCTAACTCAGGAGTGGACCATAATCTTCTCCAAAAAGTTAGGGGCCTCACACCCACTACTTCGTCCAAAGGTTTCAGACCCAGATCCAACCTAAGGGGAAGAAGGGGTGTACTGGCCGGTAACTTTAGGAGTTGTCTAAGAAACTTGTTTTCTACAATAACCAACTCTTTTTTGCAGGCATGTCCCCAGAGTTCACTGCCATAGAGGATCGCACCTCTGGCCTGGAGTCTATAAATCTCCAACGGGGGGGCTAACGGCCTAACAGATGATTTGTTGGAATTTACTAGCCTAATTATTCCCCCTGCTATTTGAGCCAATCTGAGCTGGGACTTAGCCTGGTGATCGCCCCATTCCAGTTTATCATTCATGTTCACGCCCAGATACTCAAACGTAAAGACTCTTTCTAGTCTATTCGGGCCTATAGATGGGTTGGGGCGTGTTTTATGGGGGGGGATTAAAGATCATGTACTTGGTCTTCAGGGCATTTATTTCGAGACCATGCTCTCCACAAAATGCCTCGAACCCCTCCGGGATACGCTGAATCCCCATAGGGGATTTCGACAGCAGCAGGGTATCATCCGCAAACATGATTGGGGGCACCCTGCTGCCGCCAAGCCTAGGTGCATCTGTGTTGGTAACATTGTTTAAATAGTCGATCACCCCGTTGACAAAGAGGAAAAACAGGGTCGGTGCAAGAACACAGCCCTGCCTTACCCCTCGTGGGACCAAGTCAAATGCTGCGCGGAGGTCGACAAAGACGGTATACAACGTACCCCCCTCCACCTGCACCGTCTTCCAAAAGAGAAGGGCCAGCCGAAAGATTTGGTCCGTGGTTGACACCTTGCTCCTAAACCCAGCCTAGAACGTGCTTAAAATAGAGTGGTCCGTCATCCATTCCTGGAGACAGTCAAGAATCAGCCTCGCAAAGGTTTTTTGTGAAACATCAATGAGGCTGATTGGCCTGTAGTTGGCTGGGAGCAGAGGGGAGCCCTTCTTGAACGTAGATACAATCTCTGCTCCCAGCCAAGTACTGGGGACTGCCATACCCCCAAGAATTGCATTAAACACTACCAGCAGGTAGGGGGCCCAGACCCCAGGTTGGTGCTTAAATAAGTCACCCGCTATTTTATCTAGCCCGGGGGCTTTTCCTGATGGCAGTTTGGATATTACGTTAGAAACCTTCCCCAGTGGAAATTGCATTGGCTCAGCAACCTCCAGAGTTAAAAATTGCGTGGTTTTCCCCCCAGGGGGCAAAGGCTGTTCAAACGATAACCCATCTTGGAGGTTATGCAAGCCATGGGCAACCTCTTCATAGAGGCTGCGGAAGTGATCCTCCCACACTGAAGCCGCTATGTTGGCCTCCACAGCTTGAGTCGGCTCGGCAGAACCTGATCTCACTATCTGCCAAAATTTACGAGCATCTCTAATCTGGAGGGAGGCCAGCATATTTTTCCATTTGGAATAGTCCCATTCCACCTTTGCACGGTGGATAGCTTGCTTCAATTCCGCCCTCCTTGTCCTAATTAACTCTGTGTCCCTGGGGTGCTTCAATACTGCGAGCAGGTTGGCCTTTGCCTTCCTACAAGCTGGATTGAACCAAGAGGGTCTTTGCCCCCTGCGGGGCCCTTTCCGCACAACTGGGTTTAAAAGTTCCACAAGGGTGTCCACCAAATCCGTATGGAGGGTGCCCAGCTTGGAAAACTGTTCTTCTGAAGAGGGTTGATTAATAAGGGCCCCAACACGTTCAAATGTGGGGAGGATCCGTGCATAGAGCTTGGAAATGTGGGCGGGATTATCCAAGAGCTTGGTCCATCTGACTCTGCGCCTATCATTCGTTAAAATTAATTTATGATCTGGAGGTGCCTCTGCCGGCTGGTCACCCGTGGGACCACTGGGCGAAACCAGCGAAAGAATCAGCGCGTTGTGGTCGCTGTCACTTCTTTGTACTACCTCAAAGTCAGAGACGTTGTTCCAGTCCGATATCTGAACAAGGATGTAGTCCAAATGAGACTCCTGCCCGGGTTTATTAAAAGTAGGTTTTGAAGGGATGTCACTCCTAAGTCGGCCATTACAAGCCCTCAGAGAATTACTGAGAGTAAGTGCCAGAATTTGTGTTGCTAGGGGAGACCATGGCTTAGCTGGGGGGCCAACTAATTGCGGAATTCCCCAACGGTCATCCTCCTCCAGAAGTGCTCCCTCCATAGTCAGGGTTAGCGGCTCATACTGACAATTAAAATCTCCCCCCAGCAGAATCCTAACACCCTTGGGTAATGTAGGCAAAAATAAGGAGAGCTCATCAAAGGTGGGTGAGGGCTTTGTTATACCCACCGGTCTAGAATATACATTTATCAGCGCGAGTGTGTACGGTTCAACCATTCCAACAGCACGCACTGAACATCCAGTGAGTTAGTTTTAAGGGCCCTAGCCTTGCATCCCAAATGGGACGCCACCCAAATGCAAAGGCCCCCTGAAGGCCGTCCTTTTCCCTCCCATTTAGCTGGAATTGAAAAGGTTGCAAAACCTGATCGCCATTTGTCCTCCCGAACCCATGTCTCCTGAAACAGGCATACGTCCTGAGTGTCAATAAGACCCCCAATCTGGGGAGTCTAATTTGCCCTGGAGTCCCGCCAAATTCCAGGAAAGAATAGATAAGCAGGCTATACGCTTGCCAGAAGACATCGCAGGAGAGTCAGGCAGTGCAACCACAGTAATGTCTGCCAACTCGGGTAGGGGTTCGGCAGATTGAACTTCCATACTGATCACACCCTCGCCTATTTCATTTATTTGGCCACCCGTGCCCTGGTCAGACTGTAATCTTCAATCGCAGTTGTCCAACCCAGAGAACACATCAAACCTATTTACTGTCTCCAGGGGTGTAAAAGGTCTCAGGTGATCCATTCTCCTATGGGAGTTTCTATTGGGCCTAGGAGGTACCGTATTCCACCCGAAGGGGTCAGCAACAGGATGAGGGTGTGAAACTTGTAGCGGATATCCAGTATTATAGGGCATTGAGGGGACAATCTGATTAGGTACCAAGCCACCAATGTAGGTGGAAGGGAACACTAGGGATCTGGGGTAAAAGTAAGTCAGGGGACGAGGGACAATGGAATTGCTGCCGCCACCCTGGGGCCAGTTTAATATATAGTTGACTGCTCGAGGGTCTCTAAAATTTACAACAACAAGATCTCCATCGTTATCCTTGACCCTACTACCCAGCCAATAGAGTCGTCGAACATGCACAATATTACCATTGATGTTATGTGTAAGTGGTCTAAATTGGGCAAGCCAGTGCATCATTTTGTTTTTCAACTGGTGGAACTCCTCCCTCTTATTATCTGGCAAACTGGGGACCCCCGCCAGAACAACCACATACGGGCCAGCTTCAGGAGGTAATTCTGCTTGGGGGCTTTTACGAGAGGGTGACCTGGTATATCTAGTGGTACCCCGTTGGTCTCCTGTGGGTTTCCGGCAGATGATTTTCCAGGTCCCATCAAAGCTACACTGACTGGTTTGGGAGCTGAGTTGTTATTCTGCTTAGGGGGAGGAACCTTCTGTTGCTGGGGGTTCGTTAATTTAACAGATTGGGCAGTACCTTTAGGAGCACCGAGAGTGCACAAAGTCACCACAGGTGGGGGTGGGATGACCCCACTCGCCGGTACCTTGGATGATCCCTCATGATTACTAATTACAGCCTCAATGTCCTCAAGCCTTTTCTCCACCCTCCTCAACCTCTCTATAATGGGTAAGATGAAAGACCTTATTAGGTGTTCCATATTATCCAGTGAAGCAACAGTAGAAACATCCATTAGAGAGAGGTCATCAGGAATATCAATTGGGACAGTTGTGTTCACAAGCTGTACAACTGGCACCAATGGTGGCAAAGGTGCCGAGTTTGGCGTATTAACTTGGGCGGCCATTGGGGCCAAAGCAGTTCTGATAATAGGCTTGGAAGGTTTACCAAAATCAGTGTGACTGATCTTGGGCTTTTGCGGGTCGCCCCCCTTCCGTCTTCTTTTTGCAGGTGGTGGGCCATGGACCTTGGAAGGCACTGTTTTTTTCAGTTTATTTTGAGCAGGTTTAACCTGAACCAAAGTCCGGGTAATCGAATCGGCATCCAACAGTATCGGACTGGAAGGAGGAATGTCACTTGTGGGCTGGTCTATGGGGACCAAAGGTGTTGGAGAGCATTCGCGTAACAAAAGTGGGAAGCTTTCTAAGGATAAGAAGTCTTCATTGCTGGGAGTACATCCAACAGTAAGGGAAAGGGCATTGAGCGGAGAATCTGAGGAAACCTTGTTCTTCATACTTTCGACAGAGCGACGACGCTCTGCCCTGCGCGCTGCCAGAGCCTTCTCCCTATCTGGATCAATAGGAGCCTTTATAAAATAATTATCAAGGGGGCCGTTAAAACTACCCCGATCTTCTCAGTAAGTTCTTGGTCCGGACTTTGGGCCATTGTAGATAGGTGGACCAAATAAAAGTAACAATCAATACGATGGAAGAGGGTAGGCCCTGCCCGGCCTCACTCGGTCTCTGAGGGCCTCAGAGGGCCCGCCCTTTGTCCGAGCTTCGCCCCGTGCTCCGTCCCGCGCGCGTCCCGCGTTGCGGAGTGAGTAGACTGCTCTTGAAGCCCCGAATTAAGGGGGCGTGGCCGCTGCGGGAAGAGGCTGCAGGTGTTCCAATGCCTCGCAGTTCCGCAGCGGTGCTGATTGGCTCATCGGCGGGCCCGTGAAGCGGGGGCCGCGCTTGGCAAACTCCTCGGTGGTGTCCCAGCAGCAGAAACAACAATCTGCCTAAATCCCGTAAGTGTCTGGCAAGTGAGTGGCATATAGTGATATGATGTGGACTGTGTTATTTTTAGGTTTACCACTGTTTTAGCATCACATCACTTTGTGATGTTAAGGGGTTCCATCACTAATATGACTATCAGTCGGAATACGGTTTACCATTGTCTAGTACCCCTCTTGTTATGTTATGTTATTTATATTTAACACCTTCCATGCGTCGGACAGTCCCCGGCCGTCTGACGTCACAGTGGGCGTGTGCATCGGATGGCTGGAGGCCGTCCGATTTCCGCACGCGTACAATCCGCCCGCACTGCGGGGCAATTTGCGCCACAGCGAACGGGTTAATATAGCGCACTAATTACCCGGGGGCATCTCGCCGCTGTCATGGAAACAAGTATCAATGGAAGGGAAAAGGATGCAGAATAGATGAGATTTAAGTAGTTTTCTGACTATACAATAGTTCGAACATGAAGTGGAACCTTATTCCAGTAAAAGGGAGTGAGGTAAGAAAAAGCCTTTTCACCGCGAGTCAGGTGAATGTGAGGAATGCACAATAAGGCTTTATCGCAAGATCTTAGGTTACTACCAGATGTGTATGCTTTTATATTTTTTGCAGATATAGCGGGCCTTTCCCTTGTAGGTCATTACAGGTAAGGCAGCAGATCTTAAAAGAAGATCGTTCCTTCAGCAGAGGGGCCGAAGGAGTACCAGAAGGGTAATTGAAAACGAGCCCGGCTTCAGTATTTTGAGCAACCTGGAGTTTGGCAACTAAAGTCTCATTAGCATCTGCCAAAAGGGCGTTGCCATAGTCTAGCCTGCCTATTACTAAGGCTTGGACAAGAGTTCTTCGGACGGAGGTTGGAATGTTGAGGAATATTCTGCGCAGAAGGCGCATGTTGTGGTAGTATATTTCAGTGGTAGCCAAGAAGTGCTCTTAATGGAGCATAGTTCTGATATTATTTTACCCCTATTGCAACCTTCCAATGATTGCGTTTATGTTAATTTTTCTATCTGCAAAACCTAGCCACTTCATTATTACAGATGACTGTGGAAACGATTGGGGACGGATTTGGGGGGCAATCAACTAATATTTGTTGATCTATTATGCCCAGGAACACATCCACTCTGGGTGAATATTTGATGGTAACAGACCAATTAATCAGTTTGGATGATCCTACTAATGAATTTGTTTGATGTTCAGCAATGATTGTGGTTTCAAGAATGTTCTAACCAGGGCCCCTTCTCAAATTTAGGTAGAAAGACAATAAATGATGTGCTTATAAGGAAGTGCCTTTTTTCTATGGCAGCGGTATACTTGCAAACTAACCTGGGGCCACTAGGTCCAGGTAAGTAGAATACAATACTTCTGGTAACTCATCAGCATCTAGGGGCATATCTCAGACCAATTCAGATATTGCCTTTTTGCATCTCTTGATTAATTTATAAGCCTCAATGACTTCCACTTGATCTTGGGTTATGGATGAGTGCCCTGCCTATTGATATAGTCACCTAACACCAAATCTGATACTTCTATTTCCTCATATAAGTCAGTGTAATAATCTATATATACTGGGTATAAAATGCTGCGTTCACCTTATTATATATGTCCGTGATTAAAGGCCAGCTAGAGCCTGATCTGGACATCCATGCCAACAGTCTTCTTACTTTGCCACTTTCCACATACCTTTTATTTATGTTGGTCTAGTCAGCACAACTTTTCTAATAAAGCTACACATTGTTCCCTTCACTGAATGAGCTTTTTTTCTGATCATGGGGTACCAACGCCATTAGTTCCGTCAGCTGAAGACATTCCCCCAGGTCACACATCTCTCTTTCCAGGTCCTTTCCAATGCCAAATTAAGTTTTAATCCAATGGTTTGGTATCACTACTTTAAGGACTTTATTCTGAGTAGCGGTCCCCCTGGTGGCCCACCACAGATGGGCCAACAGGATGACCGCCAATACTGTTGTGTGTCCACCTGCCAGATTACGAGTGGAATCCATGGAGAGTGGGCGGTGCTGCTGCAGTCTCCCAGTGGCGGCTGTGTAAGGCTCAAAGGAGGGCCTTAACAGCAAAATGCCGCTGTGACAACACCTGGAGCATGCTCCTGCAGGGTGTCACATGCATTTCACACAATGCAGGAATGAGGGTGCGAATCCAGGGGGGCACAAAATGTGCTCCCCTGTATGCACCCCCTGGCCCAGAAGCAGCAGAGGGTCCTGTTAGAGCCCCCTCAGTTGCCTCTTCACCACCCTTTTCATGGTGGACTCACTGCCATGAAATAGGCGGAGGAAATCCAACTCGTAATAAGCTCATCGCCGCCAGCATGTTGGAGCCGATTACAGATCGCCAGCGCTAAGGTATCCTTGATCCCGGCGGAGCCAGAGGTCTTGTAGTGGTCTGACAGCCACACTCAGAATATTGTGGGCCGACCAGCAGTGGTGACGGTGGTTGGACCAACACTGCGAATACGGCGGTCGTGAGGACCACCATACTTGTAATAACGCCCTAAATGATTCTCACTCTGCAAGTGCTGAGTCAGTCGCAATCACACTGTTTTCAAAAAGCAGTATCTCATCCCCTATAGTGCCCTTGACTGCCGGATCTTCCAGTCAGAAATGGTTCTGCAAAGGTATTCAACATGTGATACCAATGCATGCATGCAGAGCAGAATATGTTATTCAGTTGCATCTGCAGGATATATACAGGGTTGGAGTCATCTATAACTTAGTTCCCTATTGCGACAAAAATGTTTTTGAATGTTGAACTTGCCCTTTCCTCCCCTTTTACCGTCATCCACACACCTCATCATATCACTGCTGCACTTTTTTTTTTTTAAAGGGGACTTCAGCTCCATTGAGAAGGTCATGTTCAGGTATCTTCAATTAGAGCTGTCCAGCACCAATCATAAAGTTCTGGTGACTTGTTCTCATTTTTATTAGGGGTTTTCTACATACATACAGTAGAGAAACTATTTGAATCCACTGTCAATTGAAATTGATTCCCTTCTGTGATCAAGCATTTGCCTGAGAAGAGGCCAGGCATATGAGGATATGCTTTCTATCTCTCTCCTGATAGGACAGGTTTATTCCAATTTCAAAGGAAGTGGGGTGTGGCATGTGCTACTGAGTGTCCAACACACTCTAAGGCCTCCAAGAATAGATCCCTTTCTACATCAATTTGATTGTAAGTTGGTGAATGAATTTCAAAGATTGGAAGATATTCAGGGCCGCATTTTCAGGTGATCTATGTTTAACTGTAGAATACTATAATGAGGGTATACAAGAAGGACCAAATATATAAATTCAATTTGTACATTAGTTGACAAAAATGACAATTCCATAATTTGCAATGCTATAATAATGAACATTTGGCATCTACCGTGACTCTGATTTGTACACTTGCTCTGACACTTAAACTAAGGCTATTAAAAATACTTACTTCACTTTTGCCTCTAAATGTAACCATATTTGTAAACCTTTGTGATATCCCAATTTCAGCCTCTAGCCCTTTCTTTAATTCCTGGCACCTTCCTATGTTTAACAATATGGACTCCGTACAATACAATGTTTGTGTTCTTTATTATGTTTTCATTAGTATCTACATACATCAGGTTCACATTTCTTAATTTTGAATCTTTATTATGGTGTTTTTATTATTGCATAATATAAATATTTTTTGCCAAACAGAAACGGTTTGTAATAAGAACATACAGTGGTGTACATAATTTGTGAGAAATGATCTACTGAAAACCTATAGTGGCTCATGAAATTCATTAGAAAGGTTCTGTGTGGATAAGAACATTTTTGTGTGAATCTGGCTAAGGTTGGCAAGTGGGTGAACAAGACTGGGGCTCCACAATTTGTAGATTGATAAAGGAGACATGATCAATAGCAAGAGACAGGTGATAGAGACCAGGGAAGAGGACAAAGGCAAATATTTGGTAGAAGAAAACTATTATGAACTGGAGAAGAAAATATCAATGAGTGTGTAGGGTTCAAGAATGAAGCAATCAATCCTGACAGTAGGGATTGATTGGGGCCACATAGGTCAAGATTTAAGTGAAGTTGAGGCATTATTTGTGGAGGAAAGGACACAAAGGTAATAGAGCAGGGTTTCCCAAACTGTGAGTCAGGACCCACTGGTGTGTCGCAAGTCACATTTTGGTACGTCGCGAAAGTCCTGATCTATGTGCAACGAATTATTTTATGATTATCCCTGTTTCTGCAACAGTGCAAAGGTGTGCACCAATGTCCCTAAGTTTAGTTTCAAAACAAACCCATGGAATTATTCCCAAGCAAGACTCAGAGTGAAACTTCCAGGATTTGTTGCATTTGTGTTTTTTACTTCACAAAGCCATTTCAACAGATAATGTGCTCACTATACATGACCATACACAACATTTGTGTGTGACTTTCATAAATACATTGAAAAATATGGATGTGGCCTAACCACCGTATAAGCCAAATTTGGATCTGGGGAATCAAGTTCAAGTCCCGGTATTGGTTCAACATTCTTTGATTCTGGGCAAATCACTTAACTTCCTGTTCTTATAATAAAATGACTCTGACTTTGTGTAATGTAATCTGGTCATCATGTAAAGTGCTTCATGCAATTTGCCTGTATTCATGCTATTTAAAACTGCAAAAAAAGAATACACACATAGACACACACACAATCACACACACACCCACCCACCCCTAGACCTCCTTTGAACACAAAAATGGACATGAGTGCTTTTCTGCAGAAAGGGTTTCTTAGATTTCCTAAAACCACTGCTGGTATCAACAACCAAGATTTTTCAGAGGCCTTGTAATTTTATTGAAAAGATACTAAAGGTCAGCTCATCACTCTTAAAAGTGCAGTTCACCGCCAGCCATATTTATGGTCAGATCAATAGTGCTTCACTGTATAACAGGTCAAATTCCCTCCTGTTATGTTGGAATCCTGGTCTAGGGATGCCCAAAAAAGTCTGTTGCATACCCATTTTTATTTTTCACCCCTCATCCCATCCAGCTTACCTAAGGTATTTAGTATACCTTTCTCTACTAATGAAAACATCCCCGGGCTCCTCCCTCTTAGCCCCATATGACTAGGTTTATAATGCAAGGAGGTTACTCTATGATGAAGCATGCCACCTTCAGGTGAGTGAGGGAAATTGTTCTTTATAAGGGACACTCCGTTAGCACTCAACTGCACTTTGTAGACCATGGGGTTCTTTTGTGTTTTTGGTTTCTGATCAATATCTTTTCCAAGCCCGAGATCAAGGGCATGGTCAAGGTTGTAACATTTACAAACAATTGCTGTTATTACATTTAAAAAATCGCTCCCACCTCATGTCTATTAAATCTGGGTTGTTTGTGAATGTTTGTCATTCGAAAAATAGTACTGTGGTTCTTAAAAGATTAAAAAGAACAGTACTAGAGCTTAATAGAAAAGTTAAATGTTTGATTCAAGAACTTTATTGACATCGCGGTGTTGGTTCAAGCAGAGAGAATGAAGCTATGTAAAGCAGCTGCACGGTTTTAGAACAATATTATGCTCCCCTTTGCTTTCTAGTTACACCCACATATTTACAAAAGGGAAAGTTAATGCACTATAAGTAGAATGAAAGGGAAGTATTGGCATAATATGGAAGAAAGCCACTATTAAAGAGAAAGAAGAGAGGCTGAGTTTGGTGGGGAAAAAGTGATGACAAATTTCAGATGGAAAGAGATTGGTTTTCTAGGCAAAATTATAACATTGTAATAATTGGCAAGTGGATGCCTGAGTGGAAGGCATTTGAGATAAAAGGATAGTACAGAAAAATACGAGACTGAGGCAATTAGCTACAATAGAGAATGTATAAAATTAATCCTGAACACTGGTCTAGAAGTAATTCTCCTCTTTAGTTTGATACAAATTATTCCGCTGTCACCATGTAGATTAGGATGCCGAAGGAGATTGCAAATCCTCACACCTCTGTATCTATGGAAACTTCAGATCTCCCCCGAGCTGACAAACCTTGTTATTATATATATGCAAGGACAGGATATTGATGGCATTTTTTCAGCACTGGTGTGTCTATAATCTACAGGGCATAAAGAAATCAGGCTGAACTAACGCAGAGGTAGGGAAATGTTTTCAGGGTAAATATCAAATAATGTAATTAATTTCTAGGCACAGCAAGGTTTCATGCTGCATGCAGTCACATATTGATACTATTGTACAAACATTTCAACAATTTTGTAACCAGGTGCTATATTCCTCCATACCAAAGAAAACCAACTTTGACAAAGGCAGCTGGTCTGGCATTGATTGCCAACTTTTTGCATTTGTCAGTTCTTATTTTGATGCGAATATTTTGGTGGAAGATCAGAATGTTGTTTCTTACAGTTAGGTCATTCAATGGCTATGCATCTGGTATATGCTGTGGTGGGGGAAGTAAAAAGGTGAAATATGCTACAGACACTACAGCATACCGAAGGATGAAGGATAGCTCCTGTAAGCTGTTATAGTGTATGTATATTTATTACAACATAAGAGCCAGATGTATCAAAGGGTTTTGCCAATTCTGTGTCTATCGAAAAAAGTGTTCATACTTAAGGCCCTAAATGTATTATCCAACGCATAACCTACAAACGTATTAGATGCCATTGAGGCAATTGAGAAGCTTGTGCCATGCCAAATGAGTTGTTTTTGACTCCTTCTATCATAAACTTAAATACAGCTTACCAGACAGATCCTCTATCTTCTAGCCCTGTTGTTCCAGAAGACGTCTCTGTAATCTGTTGTCCTCTGATCCTGTGTCCCACCACAGATACAGAAGAAGTACCCCTCTGAACTAATCTAAAATATTTTTCACTAAACTATAGCCCAGCAACAGGAATTCTATACCTGAACATTTCCACCATGGTTACTCCCCTGCTTACATCTATATTCAAGTAGTCACTGTTAGAAGTGGTAGTTCCAGCCCCATTGAACTTCTGATACTTTGTGCACACTACTTATCTTGTGCTAATCTGATTTTGGATGCTTTCAGCATGTAGGTATCCTTCCGAACAGACAACATTACTGCTTTAATACAATTCACTTTTGTACCTAGCATTAAAAAAATAAGTCAAATGGAAAAACTAAGCTGAGTGGGGATTGCTAGAGATCGCATAGTAGATTTTTTTTTCTTATTGGAAACATGTCAAAACGTTACATCAGAACAATTACAAATCAACATAGCAAATATTTCACATCTTAAGACAAATGTCACAAATATTCTAAGTCAGACATACTGCAGCACCAATCCCTGCAGAGCCCCAAAATCTCCGTCTGTGTTAGGGTCCGGGTCTCAATTTGTGGAGCCATAAAGCCTGTGGCAGTAACCGGGACCAGAGCGAGGAAGGGACCAAAGAACAAAAGCGCAGGAGACACCCCTGCACCACCTCCAAGCCACTGGAAATTGTTTGCTGAGTAAACCACCCAGGTAAACAGTGTATGCAGTGTACAAAGCTGTTGGTCTCTCTTCATTCTGCTCAATCTCACCTTCATAGTCCAAAGTCAGTCAGATAGTAACCAAAGATTCATAGCATGTGTTGGCTGCCGATACACATGCTATGCATACTCCTGCCATCTAGTGTTGGGTCGGACTTTACAAGTTGTTTTTCCTCAAGGATGTTTTATGATCAGCGTCATGCATCATCTCTCTTCCCCCTCAAGGTATTATGCATGTTCAACGGCTTCTTTCTTAAAAAAAAAAAATCCGCCATCGGGCTCGGACGGACTGTGTCAGAGCTCTGCAGCATTCAACGCCCATGTGGCCTATGGTAGAGAAAACGATCTGACCGGAGATCCAGTAGACGACACTCATGGACCTTGGGCACAGAGGACCACGTACCCAGAAATCAATACACACATGCCTTAGAGAATGACAGTCTCTGGGTGATGAAGACAAAGAAGGACCTCTAGTGATGGTCCCCTCAGTACAGGGCCAAATACACACAGTTTGACACACATGAAGTGTGTCATTTGTGCCTATCTCCAGAGCACAAAGAAGACAAGTGCACAACTTGTACATTTTTCGGAAACAAAAAGACACTTTGGGCCCAGATGGGGTGACGCCTGACACACTCCTTGGAACTGCCAGCTGAGGCGGAGTTCTCGCACGATAGCGATGTGGAGAGCAAGGCAAGTGCTCCAGTAGGAGGTAGGGTAGTCATCACCAGTATATCTCTTCCGAACATGCCCCAGTGAAGTTTGAGGGTCCCACATCGCTAACGTTGATCCCCTTATCTGAGCCGAGGACCAAGATGATGCCACGTACCCTGAGTACTGTTGACTCGTGTGTAAAGAAGATCTTGCACTCACCACCACCACTCCACAGTGTGCCACAGTCCTCGGGCTCAGTCTGACACTGCGAGCACGCCTCAGAGCAGAGAAGGGCTGAGAAAATTGTTGATACCAATCGAGCACCAAGGCCACAGCACAAGGACAGCTCTGGCATTACTCCCAAAACACAAGCAGGCACTGACTGAGCCATCGTCACCGAAGCATAAGTTGGCACCACCAGACTCCTCAGCACCGAAGGATGCCAAGCAGGACACTACCCCAAGAATCATCGGATCCGAAGAAATGCTCGGGCTTGAGCATCTCAGAATCGAAACTGCCCTCCGTTCAGAGGACTGAAAAACATCATAGACACTCTTTTGACCAGAAGAAAAGTCAATCCTCATGCCAAGAGACAGGCTCAGGAACAACCTTGCCACTGCCTCCACCAAAAAGGTAGGCACAAGAGCACAGGGCCACCAGCTCAATTACTTTCAGCCCCCCAGAGTCACCACAAACACACTTGTCCTCTCCACAAGAAGAGGAAGAGGGAGAAATACAGGACAACGATTCCCAAGGAACCTAGAACACCCACCATACCCCTGACCCTTGGGATGATTGTATGTGGTCCTGACAGACCCAGACATGGATCAGCCAGTACCTCCTAAGGTGTCACCACCAGATGCTACTTCCTCATACCACAGTGTCATCCAAAGAACGGCAGAGTACCATAAGCTCCCCATGCACACTTCAGAACAGCCAACTGACTTCCTTGTGAACACACTTTTGCACACAGAGCACCCAATTCAATATCATTGAATGATTGGATCCGTCCTCAACGTATCCAAATAGATCTTCAAAGACCTAGTCAAACTAACTCCTCCCATAGACAAGAAACAAGAGCCATCTTTAACTGACCCAATTTACATTGGGGACATGCCCCTGCAGCCTCCTTTGTTATTACTACTGCCAGGAAGAGATCTACAGCACAAGGCACTGGAGAGGTGCCTCCTCCAGACAAAGAGAGTAAACGAATTGATGCAGGAGGCGAAAGAGTAGCAACAGGGCACACAAACCACTGAAAGAACGCCAATTCAGTTGACCTACTCAAACCAGGCAAACCACTGAAAGATCGCCAATTCACTTGGCCTACTCTCCTGATACAATAGGACTAACTGGGATGAAATGAAAGACTCCATGCAACATCTCCCAGATGAATACAAAAAACTAGGAGAAGCCTTCGTATATGATGGGAGGCAGATATCAAAGGCAAAGCAAACACAAAGAGATGATGGACAGAGCGCAGAAACTTTTCAGACACTCACTCCCAGTCACAGATCTGGGTTGAATCCGTCATCGTTCTTTAGCTCACTTTGCCACCCTAGTTCAGACCCAGCTATATACAAATCAGTATTCACCCTGTGCCTCATGGGAACAGTCTAGCCCGAACTGCCACACTAGGTCTTTCCTGGAACAGAAACAAGCATCCTGAGACTAGTTTCGGATAACACCCCCCATCAGCCAGGCTAGCATAAATTCAGTGGCAAAGTGGGGCAGGGACCCACATCTGGGCATACCCTGCCAACTTAGGGCTAACAAAGCACCACAAGGAGATGATAGACGGAGCACTGAAAATTTTCAGACACTCACACCCAGCCACAAATCTGGGTTGAAACCATCATGGTTCTTCAGCTCACTTCGCCACCCCAGTTAAGACCCAGCCATATGCAAATCAGTCTGGACTCTGTGCCTCATGAGAACAGTTCAGCCCGAACTGCCAAGCCAAGTTTTCCCTGGGCCGGAAACAAGCATCCTGGGACCGGTTTCGGGGTATCACCCCTCATCAGCCAGGCTAGCTGGAATCCAGGGGCAAAGTGAGCAAGGGACCCACATCTGGTCATACCCTGCCAACTTAGGGCTAACAAAGCCAACACAAGGAGATGATGGACGGGGCGCTGAAACTTTTCAGACACTCACATCCAGTCACAGATCTGGGTTGAATCCATCATCATTCTTTACCTCACTTTGCCACCCCAGTTCAGACCCAGCTATATGCAAATTAGTCTTGACCCTGTGCCTCATAGGAATAGTCCAGCCCGAACTGCCAAGTCAGGTCTTCCCTGGACTGGAAACAAGCATCCTGGGACCGGTTTTGGGGTAACATCCCTCATCAGCCAAGCTAGCTTGAATCCAGTGGCAAAGTGAGCTAGGGATCCACGTCTGGAGATACCCTGCCAATTTAGGACTAACAAAGCAAACACAAGGAGATGATGGATGGAGCACTAAAACCGTTCAAACTCTCACCCCCAGTCACAGATCTGGGTTGAATCTATCAACATTCAGATATCAATGGCAACCATCAAATGTGCATTAGACGGAGCTAACACAGCTGTGAGGGGCATCAATCATGTTATGCGTATCCGGGTTCAAACCCGAAGTACAGCAGCCCATTCTCTAAGTCCCATTCGATGGGTAAAACCTCCTTAGACCCACTGTGGCCACACAGCTAGAGAAAATAAAGAAGGGCATTGACACAGCTATGTCCATGGGGGCTTTACAGATAGCACCTCAGAAACAACGGTCCTTTCCATATTACCAGGGGCAAGGGGCAGCAAAAGTAAATAACACATATCAGCGCCAGCAACAATAGTACCACCAGCAAGGGCATGGATACTATTGAGGTTGCACAAATAGGGACAGAGTTAGAGCTACCCCCAACAAGGACACCTCCACACCTACAAGTAAATTACTTTCCCCCACTCCCCCCAGCACAAAATACCTGGGCTCCAACAATTCCACCAGCTGTGGCCACACATCACATCAGACCAATGGTTATTACAAATCGGGCAGGGATATTGCCTAGAAGTGACTCAACAGCCACCAAATATCCTGCCAAAACATCGAGCATCCTGCATCTACATCTGCTAATTGGAAAAGTAAAGGCCTTACTGCTAAAAGGGCCATAGAACTTGTCCCACACACGTTGCTCGTGTAATGCAATTCACTATTGTACCTAGCAACAGAACAATATGTCAAATGAAAACAATAGGCTTAGTGGGGATTGCTCGAGATCAAATAGTTGAAAGACAGTAAATTAAATCCTAAAACAAAAATGCAGAATGCCGGTGTGTCACCAAATGGCTTGTGCAACTGTTCCTGAAGAAGGCAGCCCACGCTTAGCTTTAGCGCTTACTAAATAATGCTAGGTTAGT
The DNA here is from genome assembly GCF_964261635.1 of Lissotriton helveticus. Taxonomy (NCBI): domain Eukaryota; kingdom Metazoa; phylum Chordata; class Amphibia; order Caudata; family Salamandridae; genus Lissotriton; species Lissotriton helveticus. The sequence goes on from NC_136061.1 coordinate 1,178,974,818, forward strand.
TATTTTATACAGATGAAGAAAATGGGAACTGGTGACCCAGTGTGAATGTGCTCATTCACTCTATATCTTTGGTTTCATTTTGCAATCCTCTTTTCTGTGTAAAAGAACCGAAGTTTTTATATGGATCCCTAATACTCACGCCCACCCAGGTTAATGCCCTATAGGGAGCCATTTTTGATGTACGAATACCTGCAAATGTGCACTTCCTAATACACTTTGAGATTAAGCTATTTAGCATTCATCTTTTAATCCCATCTACATTTTGAATGGAATTTCTTAGACCATATCGGTCCTATTTTAACTATTTAATTACCACCCTGAATATTTCAACATCATGTTAAAACCGCTCTAAAGTGACTATAGAAATCTACTAGTACTAGATTATCGTGACCCTTGGTGGAGAAGGGGAGTTTTGAAATAGTAACAATAGCACATGCACGATTCTAAGAATATATGAAAGGGAAATTAACACTTATTTGATATTGCCATGCGCTAGTTTAATAGAATAGAGTGCTCTCTCGGTCTCATTAAATGCCGCAATGGCTTTATCCACTGAGTCCATGCGTAGGGATTATGTTTCAAGTGTTTTCAAAATACATGTAACACAGTTGCTTGGGGGAAAAAAGTGCCCTTTTAAACTCTTAGTGCAGTCGTCGAAAATCCCAATGAAATCTCTTATTTTATAGGTCACAGCTTTCTGGCTCTTACTTATAGTAAACGAGGAATCAATTACTTAAGGCCAGAAATAGTTTAATATCGTACAGAGTATGCTAAGGCTTCTGGATGCCGTTTGAATTACTGCCACTCTTTTACATCTGGTAACAACTGGTTTACATTTTATTTGTATTGCTTTTGACTAGTATGTTGGTGCCGTTCTCAGAGATGAACTTTGACATTCCTAGTGTAAGTCCAGCTATTGTCGAGAACTTAATAAAGAAGTTTTGGCCAAAGCCTTGGAAGTTCCAGAGAAAGCAAGTAAAGGGTTACAGCTCACTTTGGGGGTCCCTCTGATTGCAGAGAAGACCCCAAGAAGTGGTGCTCAAGGTTACGTGTCCACTTGAGGTATAGCAAAGAGAGTGCAGCACATTCTATGTGTGACTTCTTTACACCCACCAGCAGATGTCAATCTCTAAAGTATGGAGCAAAACTGCGAAAGCATAAGAATTCTCATGTTGGGAAGACTGTGAAATGAGGTGAAAAGAACTGATAAAATCAGACTATACCCGAAGGCATCTTGGTGTTGCAAACCGGAGCCAGGATCTAATGAGTAGGGAAGAGAAGAAATCAACCAAGTCTAAATCATTTTCTTAAAAGCGTTATGGTTTTATGTAAGTTTAATACATATTGTCAGCGAGTTCCAAAGTTGCACCGTAAGGTAGGAAGATAATATCAACTTCGTTTAACCTCGAGAACCACCACCTCTTTCTTGTTCATAGATCTCAGATGATGCACGGGAATACACCACTGAAACCTCATGGGAATGAAACTGGCTACAGAATTGTTCAGCGTTTGGTAGGCCAAATACAGTGCTTTGAAAATGACCCTTTTGTAGACCGGAAGCCAGTGAAACTAAGTTCACTGGCTACCGACTGGTGCTTAGGAAAATTAAGAATGAGGCAAGCTACTGCTTTCTTAGCTACTTGCAGAATAGATTGCAAGGCCTGGCTCAACCCCAAATACAAGGCATTACAGTAGTCTAACCAAGATGAAATTAAGGTCTGCGCACCTTTTCGCGTGTTGTGTAGCGATGTAGAAGGGGACTTACAGTGACCTACTGGCTGAGGGAAACCAGGCAATATATGAGGCCGTGGAAGGGCGGTCTGTTGTCTGTTAGAATTTCCTCCGGTGTACCCAGCAGTGCAAACGTCTTTTCCAATATTGTTTTGACACACTCAAATGGCGTGGATCTCATGTCCTCAACGTCAGAAAATTTCATACGACTGTCCATCATGACTAGCGTGAACTGCTCGTCAGGGAAGCTCCCAAAATCCCTACTTATCGCTGCCAGCAGCTCGTACTGGGTGCTTCCGTAATCACCGAGGAACTGGCGATTTACCTTCCATGATGATGCAGGTGTGGCAACTCTTCACCAGTTCTTCGACCGTCCGATCCACCCCAGGAAACCACTCTTTGTCTCTCAGACGTGCCTTGGTTTTCACGAGCCCTTGATGACTTTGGTGAGCGAGTTCCACCGTCCTCTTCCACAAGCTGGCTGGCATTACAATAGTTCTGCCTCTTAGGATCAGTCTTTCACTGCTTTAGCTGACTTTGTCCCGACACCGCCATATGTATGTTTGGGCCTCCTTTTCCTCCACCGTCAGGCTACTTGGCCCATCCAGGAAATTCTTCCACCAGTGTTCCCACAGGGCCTCCTTGACCGCCTCTAGGCATGCATCTTCCTTTGTGGCTGCAACAATATCTTCCAGGGATAGAGATCGTGGGCAGGCAGACTCAGTGACTAGTTTGATGAAGCTTTCCGCTCCTTTGTCAACTTCTTGCTGATGTCCGGGGTCCACTGCCATAGGATGGCGTGATAAGTAATCCGCTGGATTGTTGACACCTGGCCGGTACACTACGATGAAGTTGTAGTGTTGGAGTTGCACTGCCCATCCATCGATGCTAGGAGGTCCATTCATTGCTTTTCCCCCAAACAGTGGCACCAATGGCTTGTGGTCGGTGATCATTCTGAACTTCTGCCCATAGAGGTAGATGTTGAAATGCTGGCACGCCCATTTAATAGCCAGAACATCTCTTTCAATTTGAGCATACCTTGTCTCCAGGGCTGTCAGCGCTCTGCTTAAATACGCTATCTCCGCACCCATTCCTCCTGTCCATACTGTTGAAGTGGTACTGCTCCGAGGCAAACGGGCTGTCATCCACCACCAGCTCTGTGGGGTTTCCCAGTTTGAAGTAAGACACTGTTGCTCCTTGTTGTAGTCCTCCTTTCACTTCCTGAAATGCCCTCGCTTGTCCACTGCCACTTGGTATTCCTGTTTGCAAGGGCCCTCAATGGCTCTGAGATCGTTGCCAGGTGGGGAATGAAACAGCTGCAATAGTTTGCCATGCCTAAGAAGCTTCACATCTCCGTATGATTTTGAGATACACTTGCGGTACGGATGGCATCAACTTTCGCCGGTTCCACCTGTAGACCGATCTTGGAGAATTTGTTGCTGAAGAACTCTACTTTGTTTGTGTAGAATGCACACTTGTCCTGGTACAGCGTCAGACCTTGGTCCACTAGCCTTTGCAGCGCCGCCCGTAGGCACTCGTGATGCTCTTTCAACGTGTAAGAAAAGATTAACACGTCATCACTGATGTTAATGACTCCCATCAACCCCGACAGGGCCTCATAGATCGCATCTTGAAATTCCTTGGCCGCCGGCGATACTCCAAAGCAGAAATTTTTAAACCTCTGCAAGCCCATGTGCGTTGAGAACGTTGTGATATAACTACTATCCTTGTCAAGCAGCAGCTGATGGTATCCAGAAATGAGATCCACCTTCGAGAACCACTTCGCTCTGTTGACTATGTCATCTATAGTCATGTTGATGTGCCTTTCGTTCCTTTTCTCCTTGTTGGGCAGCCGCATGTCCACAAATAGGCATATCACTCCTGGCTGTTTTGGTTTTAGAGCAATCACTGGTGGAGACACCCACCGGGTGAGGCCTGACACTTTTTCAATCACTCCGGCCTTCTCAAATTTCTTCAACTCAGCCTCCACAAGCAGTCCCAAGTGGAATGGCACTCTCCTGTTGAGGTACTGGGTTTTTCAGAACCGGTACCGAACCGGTAACCCAGCGGTGTCAGGGTACACCCTAAGACCTCGAGTACTTTCCTGATTTAGACACAGAAACTCAGAGTCTTCTAGGTGAAGTCAAAGATCGAATTTATTGGCTGCAACCAAGTAACAGGCGTCCTAGAAGTACAACAGCACAGTGGTATATTCTCAGGAGACTGCTCAATCTTACAAAGCCAGCCTTCTCTTTCTATACAAAATATTATGCTTCAGGCAAACATTCTTAGGTTTACAGTTGACCATTCACATATTTTCACTACAAAGAAAAAGCAGAGTCATGATGACAAGCCCACATTTCAGTTTGTCCAGCCCACAACAAATTACCCGGCAAGGACCAACATTTTCATCAGATATCGGTGGACCCCCAATAAAAATGGGCACCTCTTCCTCGTAAAGCAAGACATATGTAAAGAAACAGGGACAGGTGTGAGCAAGATTAGGCAGGGTGTGTGTGCGATGAAAAGGTTTATGGCATGTTGTGCCTTGATGCTATCTCGCTCGGCCACTGGGAAAGGAACTGGCCGGGCAGGTTCGGCCTGGGGCAATGGTTTCAGCTTGCCCAGGTCAGAGAGAAGTCAATTAAGGTGTACGTGTCCTTTGGAATCGAATTTAGCTGTATTATAAGCCTATGTGAGGGCAACTCACAAAATGGCTGCCGTACACAAAATGGAAGCCAAGGGTTCAGGACGAAAATGACGAATTTCGAGGTGAAATCGTTACTGGAATATGACGAAAATGCTTGTACATAGTGTACTAGCCATTCTCGGTCTTTTGATACCAAAATCGTCATACTACGACAAAGTTTATTGCACGAGTCCAGAATTTTCAGAACCACAAACCCTCCTTTTGCCCTTACATAGGCAATTTAACCTATCCTCATGCTAATCTGAGTCCAGGTCTATATTCCTAAAGTCATTAAGATGTTGCTGTAACATCATCCTAGTACTTAGCTTGTCTCTTGATACAGGTTTCCTTACACATGATGTAGCACAGAGGCCATATATTGCAGGAGCACACTGCACGCACAGATAGAACAGGAAAAGAATGGCTAAGACCATCCAAATGACCATCAGAATTTTCCATCCCCAGGCGAATATCAGTTCCCAGAACCATCCCATTAATGACCAATCTCCTTTATCCACATGAATAGATTCGGAAATCTTATGCAGTTTGGAGATGGCCTGGTACACTGTTGGAGCGTTATCTGGAATGAAAACACAGCAACTCGATTAGATCAATTTACATACCCCACCTCGGTCTGCAAGTATGACATCTAATGCGACCCTGTTCTGAAGGGTCATGAGACGATCCGACTGGAGCTCAGCAGTCAAGTTACTAAGGGCACCGGCAGTTTCAACCACGGTGGATTCAACCACCCTTGTCAATTGCCTTATGTTCCTGCTGTTAACCATGGGTCCCCAGAACGGCAGAAAACCCTTTACGAAGTCCCCAAATTCTTGTCCTGCAGTGTCTTCTTTACTGAAGACACCTCTAACTATCCTTGTCTTATGGTAATCTGCCGCAGCTGTGTAGGTGGGAGGCAGCAGGAACGAAACAAAACATGTGCCCGAAAAGTCAGGGGGCAACCATGTATAGGCTCTATCATGGCAGATGAAATAGGTACCCTTAGCTGCTAAGAACGAAGGGGAAGTCTGGGCTGCAAAAACATACGTTTTAGTACAGATACTCTTCCCTAACTGAGCTCTGGGATTCTTGCCAGTACCTTGCAGACACAGGTGTTCCTGATGGGGTACAATCCAAATCGGGGAAGATCTCTTAGCTTGCTGTTTCTCACTCAGAGTAGCTCCATATCCGGTTACGTTCCATCCTATGTATACTAGTGTCTCATCTCTAGGGATAGTCTCGTAGGAAATATCTTCCTTAATCATGTCTACTATACCCTTAACTAGAGCACTATTCTTAGGATTGTCTGTTACAGAACGTAGGGGGTAGACTTCATGTGCATGGATGAACATTGTTCTGTATGCCCACACAGAACCATTGTGGCTGAATGGCAGGACCAGATAGGGAATACCTTTATCCGTTGTATGAGGCATAAGACCACACACCCAACAGTTAGTTGTGTTCATTACTAGTTGGTGTTGGTGCAAAAGCTGAACGAAGGAGTTATTAATAAACTCTAGTCTCCTAGCGGATTCATGTTCAGGGAGAGGTTGAAAAGAGTGTGGGGAAACAGTAGAAGGAGGAGGTATGGGCGATGTAGTGGGTGCAAATGTCACTTGAAAAGAGAATAAAACATATCCTATTAAGAACGTCATTACACTGAATAACATGAAAATGCACAATATCAAAAAGCTTTGCTTGGTCATCATTTTACATATTCTGCTTTTAAAGTGTGTTTCCTTGGCAGATCTCTCCATCTCGAAAAACTCCATCCTCTATAATATGCTGCTCGCGATGGTTGGGTGTTCTATGCTAAGGAATGCTTCTGTCAGTCCAGGGCAACTCCCTTAGACCAACCAGAACTGTCGACCTAACGTCTTCAGCTGCACCCCAAAGACTTTGGGCAACCGCGACCCTACAGCGGAACCCGGATGGTGGTTCGAAAAACAAAAATAAAAAAGTTTCTCAGATGGGAGAGCTGCACTTTCAAAAATAGTTCTTAGAAAGACAATTTTATTAGTTCATAGTTCTCGGCCTCAGACTGTATCTTTGCTTTCCAGGTATTGTTTGATCTTGAAACAAGAGGTCAGGCTCAGTAGTGTTCAATCGAATTGACGGCGGCACAGCTGCTTGCAAGAGCTTGTCACTTTCTTTCTCAGAAATTGTTCCTTTTATACGTGCATCACTGAAAGGCAGAAAACGAGGCACAGTTTCAGTCTCTGAGTCGGCGACACCCTCCTGGACCCACCGGTCGTACGGCAGAGGCAAAGGCGCCCTCTTGCAATGTACACCGTGGATCCAGTGCTTCTTTCCTTCCACTCGAACAGCTGATCTCGTTGAAAGAAGGACGAGGTGTGGGCCGGTCCACCTAGGCTGGTCGTTCTTTGTTCGCTGAAAGTTCTTGACCAGCACCCAGGATCCAGGAACGATCTGATGTCCTGGAGCTTCAGAGACCTGAGGCAGTGTATCATGCACCTGTTGGTGTAAAACACGCAATTTAGCCGTCAATTCGTACAAATAGTCAAGCAAAACAGGGTGTTCGATTTCACTAAATTTTGTGGGCCTAGGCACTCCCCATATGTTGGCCGGGCGGCCGAAAACTATCTCATATGGACTAAGTCCCACTCGCGAATGCACAGTCATTCTTGTTGATAGGAGTGTAAGGGTAGAGCGTCAGGCCATTTAAGACCAGAGCTCGCTTGAATTTTGGCCAATTTTAACTTTAGCGTGCCATTGTAGCATTCTACTAGTCCAGCTGATTGGGGTGATTTGCAGCGTGAAATTTCTGATGAATGCCTAGCCCTTCACATACTTTCTTCATCACTCGACCCACAAATTCACTTCCATTGTCACTCCAGACCATTCTAGGCATTCCAAATCTAGGGAAGAACTCTTTCACAAGGGCTTTAGCTGTGGATAAGGCAGTGTTGTCCTTTACGGGGTAGGCTTCCACCCATCTTGAAAAGGCACAAACAACAACGAGTACGTATTTTAAATTGTTGCATCTTTCCATGTGGATGAAATCTAGCTGCAAAACCTCGAACGGATACGTAGGAGGTGCAAAATGACCAGCTAGAGTTGGGGTTCCCCTACCAGGATTGTATTTCAGACACTCCATGCAATTCTTGACCACATTTTCTGCACACTTGGGAATTCCAGCATTTTGCCATACTGGAGCCAACAACTTACAAATCCCTTTCACACTCATGTGAGCCATTCCATGGGCCATTGTAACCACTGCAAGCACGTACGCATCGGGTAACAACCATCTCTGATGCTCTGACAATTCAATCCAGCAACCATTGGCATCCATTCTACCCGTACTTTCTCTCCACACACTCAATTCTTTCTCTGTAGCTTCAGCTTGGATCGATTTCACACTCTCTATCGTGTCTTCACACATTCCAACGTCACCAATCCATCTTGCAGGGCCTGCAACATACATTCGGCTCATTACATTCCTCGCTGTTTCTTTTGCGATTTCGTCAGCAAATGCATTTCCACAACCAACATCATCAGTCACCTTCTTGTGTGCGCTACATTTCACAATCGCAACTTGCAACGGCAAAGTCAGTGACTCAAGAAGCTCATTCACCAACTGACCATGCTGAATCTTAGCTCCATGTGAAGTCAGGAACCCACGTTCTTTCCACAATCGTCCAAAACTGTGAGCCACACCAAATGCATACTGGCTGTCGGTATAGATAGTCACTTTCATTCCTTTCGACAACACACATGCTCTCGTACGTGCAATCAATTCTGCTGCTTGAGCTGAATTATGTGGGATACGTGCAGCTTCAACAATTGTATGTAAAGTTGTGACAGCATATGCTGCAGTCGTTTCACCATTCGGAAGCTTGAAGCATGAACCATCCACCCATAAGGTACCATCACACTTTGCAAGGGGAGTATCCTGGAGGTCTATTCTCCCTTTCGTTTCTTCTTCTGATCTAAGAAAACAATCATGCTGTTCTGAATCATCTAATTCCTCTACAATCGGCAACAACGTAGCTGAGTTAAGTGTGTTGCATCTTTTTATATGCACATGGCTCGCTAACAATGTCAACTCGTAACCTGACAATCGAGCTCTAGTTAAGTGCTGTGTCTTGGTTCTGTTTAACAACGTGTCCACTGCATGTGGAACCATCACAATCAATGTGTTATTCATCACTAACCCAGCAGACTGTCGAATAGAAACAGCTGCTGCTGCTGTGGCTCTTAAACAACTCGGCAATGCTTTAGCTACCGGGTCCAAAGTCGACGAAAAATACGCGCATGGACACTGCTTGTCTCCAAACAACTGTGTCAATACTGATAATGCACAACCTTCTTTCTCATGGACATACAATGTAAAGGGCTTACTGTAGTTGGGGGTACCCAACACAGGAGCCGAACATAATGCTGTGCGCAATTCGGAAAAACTTTTCTGACAATCTTCAGACCATGGAACGGGATTCGGTGTATCTTTACAGGTTAATGCCACCAAAGGTTTGGCTAATAACGAAAAATTTGGTATCCATTGCCTGCAATATGATGTAATGCCCAAGAAAGCACGCACTTCTCTGTGTGTTCTTGGCACACTCAATTTCGCTATTGCCTGAATTCTTTCTGGGGTCAGTTCCTTCCCTCCTTCGATAAGAGATGACCTAAATAGGTCACTTCTTGTCGACAATATTGCAATTTTGAGAGAGACACTTTGTGATGCAAATCACACAAATGGCGCAATAATGACAACGTGGCTTCTTTACAGATTTCCTCAGTGTCTGCAGCGACAAGTAAATCATCTACATACTGAATAAGGGTAGCGCCATCAGGTAAAACAATCGTATCAAGCTGTGTTTTTAGAGCTTGACTATATATTGATGGACTTTCACAGTAGCCCTGGGGAGCGCGTTTGAAGCGGAAGCTTCGACCTCCTAAACTGAAGCCGAAAATATCCCTACTCTCCTCTGCAATCGGGATGCTGAAGAAAGCATTCTTCAAGTCAATCACCGAGAACCAGGTGGCAGAAGCTGGAATCATAGTCAATAGGGCAGTAATGTCAGAAACAACTGGAAATTGTGGCACAACTATTTTATTCACCTCTCTAAGATCAATCACAAATCTGTAAACAGGTGGCTGGAAAGGGTCAGTTCGTTTCAAAACAGGCAGAACAGGACTATTGCAAACGTTGCCTCTTGTCTCTTCAATTACATCTTTTTCAATCAAATCGTAAATGATCGCAAGCAACGCTTTTTCACCTTCACTAGGAATTTTGTATTGGGGAATTCGTGGCATTTTAACATTGACTTTCAATGTCACAACATACGGCGGTATTTCCAAAAGACCCACATCACTAGGACCAGTAGCCCAAAGAATATTAGGGAGAGATGACAATTCTGTTGGAAGTTTGTCCTTTGACAAATACATTTGAGAAATCACTTTCTTACCCAGTGTAAGTTGTACTCCTGAAGGAGAACAATATAACGTGGCATACAATCTTTTCAACAAGTCCAATCCTAACAAGTTTTCACCACAACCTGTCGTTAAAATAAGGGGTGCTTCGAATTCACAAGGTCCAACATAAAGGGACAAAGGGTCAGAAATCGGATTTCTAACTAGGGCGCCTAGAAGTACAACAGCACGGTGTGTATATTCTCAGGAGACTGCTCAATCTTACAAAGCCAGCCTTCTCTTTTTATACAAAATATTATGCTTCAGGCAAACATTCTTAGGTTTACAGTTGACCATTCACATATTTTCACTACAAAGAAAAAGCAGAGTCATGATGACAAGCCCACATTTCAGTTCGTCCAGCCCACAACAAATTATCCGGCAAGGCTCAACATTTTCATCAGATATCGGTGGACCCCCAATAAAAATGGGCACCTCCTCCTCGTAAAGCAAGACATATGTAAAGAAACAGGGACAGGTGTGAGCAAGATTAGGCAGGGTGTGTGTGCGATGAAAAGGTTTATGGCATGTTGTGCCTTGATGCTATCTCGCTCGCCCACTGGGAAAGGAACTGGACGGGCAGGTTCGGCCTGGGGCAATGGTTTCAGCTTGCCCAGGTCAGAGAGAAGTCAATTAAGGTGTACGTGTCCTTTGGAATCGAATTTAGCTGTATTATAAGCCTATGTGAGGGCAACTCACAAAATAGCTGCCGTACACAAAATGGAAGCCAAGGGTTCAGGACGAAAATGACGAATTTCGAGGTGAAATCGTTACTGGAATATGACGAAAATGCTTGTACATAGTGTACTAGCCATTCTCGGACTTTTGATACCAAAATCGTCATACTACGACAAAGTTTATTGCATGAGTTCAGAATTTTCAGAAGCACACTGTGGCGCAAGGCCACCGGCTTGACCTACTTGTCGATGTGTAACTTGACCTTCACACCCTTCAAGTAGCCAAGCCCTTCAAAGAGTACTGGAAATTCAGCCATGATTACCTCCGCATGCGACTGGTGGATAGGTAGTGTGAACATTAACAGGCCCAGGTCTTCACCCAAGTGACAACCCAGCAGCGTTCCCACGATGTCTTGCATCACGTGGAACCTTGTACGCACCGAGATGTTTCCATGGGTCACCTCCACCTCAATGACACACTGTAGCAGAATGGGCGTGTCACCCCCATACGTGAAGATCTTCGCTTTTGATCAGCTTCGGCCGAAGGTTCAGCCTTTGATACTGTCCCACATCTAGAATGTTATCTGACACTCCGGTATCTATAAGGGCTGTCACCTGGACCTCCCCGATTTGTATCTGCCACATTGTGAAGGCAGTCTCTTTTGATTGGCCCGGCCTGTGTACGAAATGATGAACACATCCATCAAGCTCATCCACTGGTATAGACTATCTACATCCTCCTCGGCATTGGCTGCCTTGACTATCTGCCTGGACTGCCCACATTTTCTGGTCTTGCCGCCCGATGTGGACGTCTTTGCTGCACTCATGCACACCTTCCCAAAGTGTCCAAATTTGCCGCACTTCAAACATGGCTTCCCATACGTGGGACATTCCCTGGGTGGGTGACTCTCCAGCCCACAGTTTCCACATCCTCACCCACCTGGGCGTGCATTGGCGGCTCTTTTTCCGCTTCCTGACCCCTTTCGAATGGTCTCCACCCTCTCTTCCTTGACCGTGACTGGGTGGGTCTATAGGGGTCCCATCGTTCTCCGTGTTATCGCCGACACTATCTCTCCTGCCCAGGCATCCGCCAGCTCATGGGATCTCCCCAGCACCAGGATTTCCTCCAGTGTGATATCTGGCTGGCTGTGTAAACAGGAATATAAAGTGTTGTATTTCCCTGGCAGAGGATAACGTTTTAGCAGACTGTTTGTCAGGGATGCCTACTAAACCGGAGGATTTCGAGTAGGAAGAACTTCCAAGGGGCATTTGTACATGGTAGCGGCAAGCACAATGTGAGTAAGCAACAGTGGTTAGCTGAGAGTGGGAAGGTTGAGGTATTGAAGCAAGTCAAGGAATATGTTTGGAGCAACTGAGCTATCAGTGGAAAGCTCAATTCTGAACTATGAGCTTTTTGGGAAGTCAGATCACTATGACTATCGATAATGATAATGATACTAGGGCCATTTTGGTATAGTTAGGACAAAAACTGTGGTCAGAGATCTATTTTAGTGGCCTGTCATGGCTGCAGACGTTGAAAGGTATGTAAAAAGTTGTAAATATTGCTCTTCTGCAGTCAAAACCGTGAGAGGTTCAACCAAGTTGTCAAGAGGGTCATCCATTCAACCTTGGTGAACAGTATGGATTGGGAGGTGCAACTGCATAAAGCCGTTTGGACGTTTAGGATGATAAGGAATGATTCCACTGGGTTATCTCCCTTTGTAATTATGAGAGTGTGCAACCACAGGTCTGAACTTAACCCAGTTTGGTTGTGCACCACTGGTGTCTAACATTGGTCATTGGGTTCAGTGCAAAGTAAGTTGGCTGATAGATATTCTAAAACGAAGGTGTACTACAATGAAAAACATAGACTCAGGCCAGTCAGCATTGAAGTTGGTGACTGGATTGTGTGAAGAAATCGGGTAAGACTAGGAAGGGTGACAGTCAATTTTGGTTGAAATTCTAAATAATGCTGTCAGGGAAAGGAGTAGAAAAGTTTGGAATTTGCAGCATGTAGCACCTGGTTCTAAGGAGCAGTGGAAAGAATTCCTCACCAGTAATCTTGAGGAGGATTTCCAATGGTTGGAATCGGAGGTTATGAATTCTGGTGGAAGTGAACTGTGTGTGAGTAAGGATGATGGTGTTGAAATAGATGGAGGTGCTGGGCATGATGATATGGATGGTCAATCAGGTTATGAAGTTTCCATAGAGGGACGTGAGGTTGGTGTGAAAGATGTGGGAAATTGTCAGGATGATCAGGATGCCTCTGTAGGCAAAGAAAGCAAGAGGCGTGCTGGTGATAGTACAAGAGAGAATGTTAGTGCAGAAAGACCTCCCAAATGGTTGGAGGGGTATGTGCACGATTGGATGGATTCCCATGGTCCAGAATTATTTAATGTTTCTTCCTTTCCAGGTTTTGTGCTCTTATCGGTTTCGATTTATAATTCTATATTTCATTCCTGTCACAAATTAAGAATCTTTGTATTAAGCTTTAATGCTTATTGAAAAGGAGGGGATGAGTTATGTTATTTATTTATTTATTTCTTGCTAGGTTATTGTTGTGAGGGCTATGTCCCAAAGCTTATGCTATGTTCGAACACTGGAATATTGAGGGGAGTGGGAGTTAGAGAACGACTGAAGGAGGTGCTGAACGGACATTGTGATTGCTTGGCTCCAGACAATAAACTTGTGTACTTTTATTGAAGTCTTGTTATTTGTACACTTCATGTTGGCTGCCTTTGGAAGAGTTGGCAACATGGCCAAAGGGCATGTGCAGCGTAGGGTTGGCTGCATGCAGGATATTGGCTGCAGGCAGACCCTGCAGCCAACCCCCCCCCCACCGCTACCCACTGCAGGAGGGGTTGATTACATAAAGTAATTAAATATTACTTTACGTTAAAAGAACCCTGGAACTTCACTATAAAAAAGGTTGAAGTGACTTTATAGTTATGTGAAATGTTATGTATAAAATTCTAAAAACCAATGAAATTCACAAGAGTTATCTTAATTAAATATAACTCGTGCCCTAAGGTAACAAATGCCCTCGCCGTGCACTGCTAATTTATTCTACATATTATATCACTCATGACATCTTCTTTGACATCATTGATGATATCACTGTGCATGGCGGTGGCACAAGTTATTGTTACCCTAGGGCCCAAATTATAGTAACTTGAGATAACTCTAACTGGTGAATTTTAGTGGTTTAAAGAGTTTAACATTGGACATTTTACCTAACTATAATGTTACTATAACCATTGTTTTTTTTGCAAAGGAAACAATATATATATGACATCCGAGGGAACTCCCAACAAAGCGAGCAAAGAACCCATAAGGTTCATTACAAGATAATGCTGCCAGGCAGACCAGTTACGTAAAATCTAGAGGAAGAGATGGGACATATTATTAAGGCAGGATCCAATCCTTATAAATTAGATAGGCACTATGCCTTCTATCAGATACAGGAGGAGTGCCTCTTCAAAAGACATTATCATACATAGTCACCTGCAGACAAAGGAAACAAATTGGCTGAAACAAACCAAGGGTTTCTGCAGATGTGGCAATTCTAAAGCCTGCGAGAATAGCAGCAATGTGTCGGAGATCATCTTAGAAAGAACCAAAACTCGCTGCAAAATTCCAAAGCTGATTACCTGTAACACGGATTTCGTGGCAAATGTCATTATTTACCCCTGTGGCCTCTGGTATATAGGGTCAACAACTTTCCCAGTTAAAAAGAGAATCTTAGAACAGTGGAGGGCCATTACACATAGGGATCACAGCTACAGTACAGCTAGACATTTTACCACCAACCATGAGGGAGACTGGGTGAGAGCTAGATTCTTTGGGCTTGACACAGTGAACCAGAATACCAGAGGAGGCAATTGCCAAGCTTCCCTGCGTAAATTGGAATCTCGTTTCAACCTCATGGCTGGCACGAAATTCCCTGATGGCCTCACCCAAGATGAGGAGATGTATTGTCATCTATGAATCACAAGTCTAATGATGATATGGTTATTCTTGGCAGCTGACTCACACCCCACCTCTTTTCCGTGATTAATTAATTGTCTATACAACAATGTGGTTCTTAAGTAATTTCTGGAAACCTGATATTTTGACTATAGTGGAGTAAGCTCGTGCTAATGATAATTCTCTTTGGACTTTTACAGATACATGTGGCAGAGACCTCACTCGGAACAACACACCCCGGTTACAATTATGTACACTAGAGTTGATGGAAATTCCTTGGTCCCTCGTTACTCCTAGTCTTTATAGCCAACATTTTGTAGTCCTTCCAGTTTTGGACTCCAAAATTTCACAAAGTTACATTCTTTGTAATGGGAGCTAATTTCTGGCAGCTCAACTGGGCTGGCCCAGGCTCCTATTTCCAACAGGTACTATACCTGCATCTCTGTCCACAACCTGGGCCTCCATCAGAGGAGAGCAACCAGCAGAATGGGCACTAGACCCACACCACTAGATCCAAAGACAACACTAGTACAAGGTAATATACCTAGATTGTGTTCGACCTCACAAACCTAGCCAGCATATCAGATGCCTGAGTTGCCCGAATCCTGGGCCTCCAGTAGAGGAAGGTTGTGATCACCTAGGGCACTAGACCCAAACTATAACCCCCATGACACAGGTGGTATCAGTTGCTCTAGACCCAGTGACAAACATCAGGAAACTAAACACCACATGATGCATGTATATTAAGCATCTAATTATTATCAAACATATTCACCATTAATACTTCAGGCATCCCCACACATGTACTGGCAATATTGTTAATTTATATTGTCTTTTCTATCACTGTGTGTCACATGATTGCAATGTACACTTTTTTGTATGTCTATACCCATGTGGCATGTACATACCTTTTAACTAGAGGTATACTTAAGAAGGAGGTCATGTGACCAAGACCACGGACGAAATGTGTCGTCCTTTTCTGCTATGCAATTAAAAACATTCCTGCATATGATCAGTGGGCTTGTGGAAACTTCTTTTCCTTCATTTCCGTGACATTTGGCTATATATATATCTATATATTCACTGAAAAAAACAAAGGTTACAGGGAAGTTGTAGCTAGGAATCAGCATTTAAAAAACCTTAGAAATTCACTGCAAAAAACAAAGGTTACAGGGATTTATAGGTAGGCTTAGATTTCACTCACACAAAACCATTGAAAATCAGCAGTTTTAGTTACCTGAACAGATAACTGCTGAAATTCTCTTCATCTTCTAACCAGTTGTGCGATAGGGGGTGCATTTGCAGAGTGGTGGAGAAAGGGTGGCCTCTTACCAGCTCACAGTAATCCAGCTGTGTACGACTTACTGGAAGAAACAGGAGGGAGATCGATATTCACGGCAAAAGAAGAAAAAAAAGCAAGCCAGGCTCTGTGCTTGCTTTTAAAAAAAAAAACAGGTGAGCTAGGTCCCGGGGCATATATTAAATATGTGAAGCGGGCGCACGGGGCTGTTCATAGCCAAGGGGGGCCACCACCTCTCTGGCGCACTTTTCATTATGAATGCGGGTCAGCCCACTTGGCCCGCATGCAGCCCCGGGGACAGCTACCTCACTGGGGCTGTGTCCAATTATGTGGGGCCCTCACGGACCCACCTGCCCTGGTGACCGCCACTTCCCTGGGCCTAATTCACACAAATGCTATGGTCCACACAGCCCCCGCAGCCCCGGGGACCACCACCTCCCCACTGCTATATCAAGTAATAGTGCGTGGGGGCTCAACCATAGGGACAGCCTCCTCCCCAGGGCACACATACAACATTTAAGGGGGTCCATTGCAAATCCCGGGGATCACTACCTTGCCAGGACAAACTTGTATAATGGAGGTGGGGACAACCAGCCCCCAGGGCCAGTTCCAGCAGTGTCCCAGGGTGCCCTCCCCGGGGACCACCACCTCCCCACTGCTATATCAAGTAATAGTGCGTGGGGGCTCAACCATAGGGACAGCCTCCTCCCCAGGGCACACATACAACATTTAAGGGGGTCCATTGCAAATCCCGGGGATCACTACCTTGCCAGGACAAACTTGTATAATGGAGGTGGGGACAACCAGCCCCCAGGGCCAGTTCCAGCAGTGTCCCAGGGTGCCCTCCCAGGGACATTGCAGTTTGCTATGACTTGGCTCGAGCACCTCTACTGCCAAGCCATAGCAAACTCTGGTCTGCTTCGTGTAAGTCAGCAGCTCCCTCTATCCAAAGGCAATACCAGCTCCCGCAGGAGGTGGGGAGCCAGCAGGGACTACGGGGGCCTTCAGGCTCCCCCCACAGTCCCAACAAGGTGGCCATGCCCTATGGGATGGGGGCCCCGGGGGCAATATCAGCTTGGGGAGAGGGGCCGTGCAACCCCCTTTACTTAAAAAAAACATATAAAGGCCTGGCTCCGGGGAATGGGTCCTCTCTTCCTAAAAAAGCAGCAAAAAAAGCAGGCAACTAACAGGAGGCTCCTCCCCTTTCTGCATTACTCTGCAAATGAGCCTCCTGTCACACTCCTGGTTGGGGGATGAAGTCCCCTTGGCTGCTGAGGGTCCTTAGGGGCCAACAAGACCTCCTGTTGCCTCCAGTATGCCCCACACAGTTGGATTGCTGAGAGGTGGTCAACAGTAGGTAGTTATAGTTAGGACCTTGTTTCTTTTGCTAATATCTTTAGCGTTGTTTGATGGATTTTCATGCAATAATCAGAACTAATAAGGTGGTCAGGTTAGCTGCTGTGTTGAAAGTTTTTGGGGTGATTAGTCAAGTGGGGGCTGAGTAAAGGGGGGTCCCAAAACACGTTTTTTACGGTAATTTCCATAGGACACTCTTGGTTCAGAAAGTACTCTTTTTGTTAAATGGTGTAAATCCGTTCAATAGTTCCTGAGAAATGTAAACGTTTCTCAGATATACAACTGTGGCCATGGAGGATTTGTGAACCCTTCAGATCTCGAGCCTGCAGTCTGATAGGCTGCCAACACTTAAAACCAGGAAGTGTTGGGAGCCATCTTGTTACTCGGTTGAACCGAGTCACAAGAAATTTTTTTTCAAAAATGTGAAATACGGGGACAGGGTGGAAACACCCTGACCTCTTAGGCCTGCTTAGGGGTTGAAAAAAAAGCATTTTTTAATAAAATATTCAGCGGGATTTTCGGTGGATCTGCGAATCTGGCTCATTTTTCTTTTTTTAAACAAAGTGCTTTATTTTCTTTAGGTCCCCGGGTGGGATAGGTGCCAAGGCAATGAGAAATCGGGATGCTGGGGCCCCGACAGCCCTGGGGACTGCCATCTCCCTGGGGCTTATACATTGAAGTGCAGGGGGCCACAGAGCCCCCGCAGCTCCTTGGACCATCACCCCCCTGGGAATACATTGGAAAAAAATGCAAAGGTGGCTCCTGCCCCCCTACGCAGCCCCGGTGACAGCCACCTCCAAGGGCTATGTAGATAATAATGCATGCGGTGGCTCCTGCCCCCAATGCGGCCTCAGGGACCACCACTTCCCCGGGGGTATGTTTAAAATGATGTGCGGTGGGGTTCCAGCCCCCCCACCGAGTCCAGAGGACCACCACCTCCCCATGGCTACTTTCCAAATGGGAGGGGTCCGCACAGCCCCCGTCCTGGAGCCGTAAATGGTCCTGGGGACTGCCATCCCCCAGGGCCAGCTCCAGCAATGTCTTGGGGTGCCCACCACCCCATACATTGAAGTTTGATAAGGTACAGTGGGAGCACTGCTCCTGCCATCTCGTAGAAATGTGTTCACTTTGAACAAGTGAGAGCACTTAGCTGTTGCTTGTTCAAAGCAAGCACACTTTGCTTTTTACCCCCTGGTGAGCTGCTTCTTTGCATTTCCATGGGGTAAAAAGCAAAGCCGGCTCCCGCAGGAGGTGGGAGCCAGCTGGGACCGCGGGGTCATTTGAGATGTCATAAACGATGTCATGAGTGATGTCACTGACCATGTCATGAGTGATGTAATGTGTGAGGGCATAAGCAGTACATTGTGGGGGTGTGAGTTATAGTTAACTCAGCTAACTATAACGGCTGAATTTCTCTGGTTTTGTTTGAGTAAAACCTGACCCTAACTATAATGTCCCTGTAACTTTTGTTTGAATTTTTAAGGTTTTTTAAATTCTATTTGCTAACTATAATGTCACTGAAACCTTTGTGTTTTTGGTGAAAATATATATATTTTGGTCGGTCGGTCAGACAACGGACGATATTCCACACAATGAATCAACAAAATAAAGGATTCTCGAGCCACACTGATCATCGTAAGGGATTTAATCCGCAGAGAGAAGACACTTTCAACCACAGCCGTGGTCTTGTTCACATGACTCCAAGCCGGGGTCATGGACTTCTTAAAGGTACAACAGTGTGCATCAACCACAACGCTTTATTTCATCACCAATATTTTTAACACACAATTCATGCATCAAGTGATTGTAATTTCATCAACAGCCGGCATTAACCCCTTCCATGCACAGGACGGCCCGGAGCCGTCCTGCGCCACTGTGCTCGTGTGCGCAGGACGGCTCGTGGCCGTCCTCACACATGGCAGGGGAAATCTCTCTGAGGGATTTCCTTTCCCCCCCGACAGCCTCGGGAGCTGGGGAAGGGCTTCCCCAGTTCACAAGGCTGTCTGTGTTGTTTCTGTGCAATGAAGATCAGCGTGCACGTCACATTTACTTCATTGCACGGAAACCAAAACAAAAATGAGCCTTGAGGCTCATTTCAGTTTCACTTTCTATGTGCTCAGGGGGCTCTCTCAACCCCCGAGCACATAGAAAGACGTGAGAGGTATCATTGGAAAGGGGATCAGGTTCCAGAACTTTCCACCACAGAAATGTGAGAAAAATGTGATTTTTTTAACATTTTGAGGTTTGCAGGGATTCTGGGTAAAATAACCTGGTGAGAGCCAGATAAGTCACCCCATCCTAGATTCCCCTGGGTGTCTAGGTTTTAAAAATGTATAGGTTTGCTAGGTTTCCCTAGGTGCTGGCAGAGTTAGGGTTCAAAATCTACAGCTAGGCACTTTGCTAAAAAAGGGTCAGTTTTCACTGTGAAAATGGGGTGTGTCCACGTTGCGTTTTGGGCCGTTTTCTGTCGCGGGAAATAGCCCTACCCACACACGTGAGGTACCATTTTTCTTGGAAGACTTTGGGTAACGTGGGGTGGGTGCAATTTTGTGGATCCACGCAGGTTCCAGGACTTTCCACCACAGAAATGTGAGGAAAATTTGGTTTATTTGGACACATTTTTTTCTTCAAAAATTCTTTTTATTTACCACAGAAGGGAGCAGGCCCCGAGGTTGTAAAGCATTCTGCTATTTTGGGCTCAGATTCATACAGCTCCAAGCCATACCACAACCCCCTACCAAATGAATAATGCTGAGTTTGAAAGAACAAACCCCTGAGGAGGTTCTTCATCCTAGAACCTATCCTCTGAACACCCCTCCCCCTACCCCCCAAGACAACCCCCTCCCCGATCTTGGTGGTGATCGAATAATGCAATAGAGTCTTGAGATACTGAAGCACTGCCTCGGGTTAGAGTGTGCAACCTAGGGTCCACTCAGATCACATATTAAGGGTCACGTTGTTACGAGATGAGTTAAGGTCGACTCAGATTTGAAAAAGGTGCATAGCCCACACGGAGGGTGGGCAGACTGCAGAGGGCAACCAGTGGGTCCCAGCTCAGTTCAAAGCCCTTATAGTTATCTTTAAAGATGTCTGCCAGGCGTTCCATGGAGGGAATCGTCCATAACTGGTGATGCCACAATGAAATAGCTGGTGTTTATGTATTTTTTAATTCAGCTGCTATGGTGAATTTGGCCGCCCCTAAGCTCATCCACATGATCGCCTTGTTGTCTTTTGTTTGGTGTTATAATGTTGGGTCCCTAATACCTAGAAGAGCAAACTCTATGGTGGTGGGAATGGGATACCCCAGCATATCTTTGATGTGGGATAGAATTTCATCCCAAAAAGGGCAAATTCTCGGGGAGTCTCAAAAGATGTCGGAAATCTCCCTGGAGCCACATCCCTGTCAGCAAAGATCTGAGGTATCAGAGAATATTCGTCATGGCTTAGTAGGATTCATATTTCAATTGTGTAGTGTCTTATAGTGAGCTTCCCTTAGGGCCTTGGCCTTATTGTGTTTGGTAATGTCCCCCCAGATGTGTTTCCATTCTACATCGGTTATGCCCCTGCCTAGGACGCGATCCCAGAAGATCATGTATCGTGCATGCGGAGTATGTAAGGTGGTCAATAGCATATCATAGGGTGAGGAGATGGTGCCTTTCATGTTACCTGCCTTGTAGATCACCATCCGCTCCTTTGGTGTAAGGTCTCCAGTGGCCGCCTCACTAACGTGTGGGATTGTAACCCAGTGCTTAATCTGGAGATATTGGTAGTACTCACTATGGGAGATTGCAAATTCTCTCTTACAACTATCAAATGTTAAGACCTCATCGTTAATGAACATATCTGAGAGTTTAAGGCATCCTCCCTCCAGCAGTCGAAAGGCCCCTTGTGTAGCGCCGGAGGAAATGCCAGCTTGAAGTGGATGGGCGTATGGGGAGATGGGAATGAGGTTCAACCTTCTCTCCTTGTGAGTTGGTCCCAAATGGTTAAGCTGGTGTGTGTGGGGTTGCTAATGTACGCATTTGCGGGCCGTCTCCCTTAGCTTTCCAGAGGCCATCCCAAATGGATCTTCCTACAACTGAGTGGCCCATGTGGAGCCAGTGTTTATCAGATTCCCTCACTGACCACTCCGTCGCCACCCTTAGTTGTGAGGCCTGATAATATAATGTGAAATCAGGCAAAGCCCGTCCCCCCTTGTTCCTTGGGCGTCTTAGCGCATGGTAAGACAAGCGAGCCCTCCCTCCCTGCCGAATGAATTTAGTGATTAACGAGCGTAGGTGTGGCATTAGAGTTCGCTCAAGTTCGATGGGTAGGGCTTGGAACAGGTATAAAAATGTGGGCAGTACAGATATTTTAACCGTGTTGATCCGTCCAAGCCATGAGATGTAAAGGGGAGACCATGTCTTGAGATCTTGCTGTAGCTGCGCCACTAAAGGTGGGTAGTTGGCTTAGTATAGATCGCCTATCTTGGCCGTAAGCTGTACTCCCAGATAAAGTAAAGTGTTTGGCCCATTGAAAGCCGTCTAGCTTCTCAATCTGTTTGCCTTGGCGGTAGCGAGTGTAAGGTTAAGTACTGAGGATTTGGAGGGATTCACATTAAAGCCCGCTGTTGAAACCGGTGTAGTTCTCCCTGCATCGCCCGTAGCGAGGAAGCAGGATCTATAAGTTTAAGCAGTATCTCATCGGCAAAAAAGGATGCCTTGTGTTCAAAGCCACTAAATGGAATGGAATGCCTCGTATTTCATCATTGGACCGGAGCTTGGCCACTAGGAGATCAATACTGAGGGCGAATAAAAAGGGGGATAGCGGACAACCCTGTCGGGTGCCTCTACTCAGGGCGGAGGGAAGGGAAGGACCGCCGTTGACCGTGACCCGTGTGTTTGGCAGGTGATAGTTGGCCTTAACCATATTGATGAATAGGTCCCCAAACCCAAATTTCCGCATAGTTAAAAAGAGGAATGAGAAGTCCACCCTGTTGAAGGCCTTCTCCGCGTCTAGGCCCACCAATACGGCAGGAATCTTAAATTTGGATGCTTTCTCAATCAAATGAATGATGCTTCTGATGTTGTCATGTGTTTGCCTACTTTTTATAAAACCTGATTGGTCAGGATGTGTCAGTCATCAGGTTTTCAAGTCTTGCTGCTAAGATCGCGGAGTAGAGCTTTGCGTCAAGGTTAAGAAGAGCTATGGGTCTATATGAGCCACGGAGTTGCGGGTCCTATCCAGGTTCGGGGATTACTGTTATCACTGCTTCAGCCATGGAGCCAGAAACTTGTGCGTCTTTTGCTATTGCCTGAAATAGAGTTGTAAGGTGAGGGACTAGCTCAGAGGCAAAACATAAAAAAATTGTGTCGTAAGGCCATCGGGTCCGGGGGCTTTATGTGGTTTGAGCCTGGAGATTCCGTCCCGTACCTCTTCTTGATTAATGGGAGAGTCCAGTGAGTTAGCTGTCGTGTGGGGGAGTTGCGGGAGCGGCACATTGTCTAAGTATTGTTATTCTATGGTCCTATCTGGAGTAGTGCCTTGATAAAGCAGTCTATAGAAATCCCCAAAAATATTGGCTTAAGTGTGTGTGAGTTGTCCCTGTTGATCCAGGATACCTCCAATAAATTCACGTTCCCTCTTTACTCTGAGTTGGCACGCCAAACTTGAGCCCAACTTGCCGCCCTGTGCAAAGGTTGCCAGGCGAAGCTGTAAAAGAGTGTATTCCGCTCGATTCGCATAAATGGAACGTAGTTTGCCCTGGAGTGCAGTGAGTTGTCTCTGTAGCGCGTGTGTCGGTGTGGCTTTGTGCGCCTGTTCCACTAACTCTAACTCCCCCTCAAGAGCCAAATGCTCTCTCACCCTCTGCTTGTTTAGGGTCAGATTAAGTTGGAGTAATTTCCCTCTTAGTACCACCTTGAAGGCATCCCAATTGTTCTGCGGGGACGTGTTCTGGGGAATGATATGGGTAAAGAAGTCAGTAATAGAAGCCCTTATTTCCTCCCTAAAGACCGTATCCCGTGTGAGTGCTGATGGAAAATACTACTTGGAGGTCCAGTTTTAGGACAGTTCGAGGTCATGCCGATAGTAATCAAGCTATGATCTGAATCTGAGATCGGCAGACTCTGCACTGCTTGGAGTGGCCCCAGCAGAGACTGGCTAATGAAAATATAGTCTAACCTGGAGTACAACTGATGGACATGTGAATAATGTGTATAGTCTTTTGTGGTAGGGTGCATGGAGCGCCAGGTATCGCAAAGGGCGAGAGCAAGCATTTTCTGTTTAACTCCTTTGGTGAAGGTGTTGATAGAGGCCCTGTTAGCACTTGAACTATAATAATAATAATAATAATCCACATTTGTAAAGCGCACAATCACCCGTAAGGGTCTCTAGGCGCTGGAGGCCGTCGGGAAGATTAAGCGAGCTATTGCCCAGAGTCACATGGTGCTGGGCTAACCTGCCGCCGGTGCCGGGGATCGAACCGTGATCCCCAGATTCCAGCGTCAGTCGCCCTGGCCGCGGCGCCACACCTCTCCCTCAACTATCCATTGACCAGTGCCAAGTTAAGTTGAAGTCACCCAGTAGTAATACGGGCCCTTCTGCAAACACACCTATCTGGTCAAGAGTGTTTGAGAGAAATGTGGACTTACCCGAATTGGGGTTGTATAATGAAATGAAAGTGCAAAGTGTGCCTTTCAGCCGCCCCTTAACCATTAGTAATCTCCCTTCCTGATCTGTTTTAACGGCTTCGGGTTTAAACTTCACTGTGCTATGGAAGAGCTGGGCAACTCCATTGTGTTTAGTGGTAGTAGGTGAAGTGTAAATCAGGGGTATGCCCTATGTTGGAGCCTAGTGACTTCAGAACTTGAGATGTGTCTCTTGAAGCGCCACTAATTCAAATTTGTGGTCCGCGAGGTATTTCCACATTTTCTGACGTTTCTTATGGGAATTCAATCCCTTAACGTTCCTCGAAGCTGCATTAACCATCAGGGTGGATGTTCGCTCCCCCTCCACAGTTGGGCCATCGCCTCCCTAACCGCATAGTCGTGACCTCTCCCAGTATGATGCAGGTTACTCCTCCCAAGATAGTGCCACACCCAATCGCTAACCCAACTTTGTCACTGAGTGCAATACAGCCTAAAAGAAGAAACACAGAACCCCAAAAGTCACCACCAGGACCCCTCCCCCTCCCAAAAAAAAACCCAACCTCCCCAAAAATTAGTGGCCTGAGGACCAACGGGTCCTCGACACGTGCATCCTCCAAGAAAAAAAGGAGGAATTGTGGGTAGCATGGGCAAGGCCTGCACCCCCCGATTGCCAAACCATATTGCCTAGTGAGCAGTATATTACGGAACAAGAAAAAATCAAAACCTCAGTGTCCATAGAGATCGGGCTACGTTTCACGTACTTCCACTCCAGCCCCTGTCGGCTTCAGGATCACGTCCATGTGTAGCACCGTCCACTCCTGGATGAGTAGCCAGAACCGAAGTTTCAGGGGACGCGGCAATGAGAAGAAGGTGAATACCCCAGGTGGGACAGGCGCGTTTCAGCATTTTTTTTTGACCGTGTGCCAAAGTCTAGAGCTTCTCCTGGGCAAATCCGCCTCCGCTGAGGTGCCCGTTGTGGATGACTCATCCGGTGAAGGGAGGCCTAAGATGCGGATGCTGTCAGAGAATTCAGTTACGTGGTGTGTCTTGTTACCATACTCAAAAGAAAGGCCAAAGGGGAATGTCCAGCGAAAGCCAATGTTTTCTTCTTGCAATTTGGTGGTGATCGGTCTCAGCGACTGATGACGGGTCAAAGTTGCGGGCCCAGATCTTGGTAGAGGATGCATCTGTGGTCTTGAAAGGACACGTCTTTCTTCTTTCTGGCAGCAGACAAGAAAGCTTCCTTTATTTTAAAAGAATGTAGTTTGACCAAAACATCTCTCGGGTTTTTGCGCCCCCGCCTGTAAATTGCCCACACGATGGACCCTGTCCAGCTTGAGTTTCAGTTGTTGTGGGAATAGGAGCTCTGCAAAAAGGCCCAACACAAATGCCTCTAGGTCAGGCCCCTCCACACCCTCCTCCAAGTCCCGAATTTGTATATTCTCCCGCTGGGTTCTATTCTCCAAGTCTTCTGCTTTTAGCATAACTTGCTGGAGCTGGGCTTGAGGTGCTTGTTGGGAGTCTTGTATTTTGGCAGTAGTCGTCGCCAGGTCTTGCATCTTTTCCTCAACCTCCAGCACTCTGGTCCCCACAGCGTCCACATCTTGCCGGAGGGTTGTCAGTTTCGGGTGAGATTAGCTTTCAGTTGATCCACGCATGTCCCTTCTTGGAGCGCTCACCCATTTTTAAATAATTTTACTACTTCGCATGAATCCCGTCCTGATGATTTAATCCCTTTGATCAACAGGCGCAATTTCGCTACCCTACCCTCTTAAGTCCTGAAGAAGACCCGCCCCAGACCCCAGAACTAAGGCGTCCAAGGGTCGAAACGTCGACGATATTATCACCAGCGGACCAGTCCAGAACATTCAGTTATTTAGGCCAAATGAAAGTGGCATACTGACTGTATCACAAATAAATATAGAAACTGGCCTGTAAAGTGTGAGAGAACACCACCAATCCTCCCCCTCCCCTCCTCTCACTCACTTGATGTATATAACTCACCTTTTCACGAATGCACCACTGGTCACATTGCACGCACCTTATTTATTTGCGCCGTCTGTTATGAAATGATGTTGAATTGTTTTGATTAATTTATATATATCAAAAACAAGATATTCATGAATGAAAGTAATTCAGTGATAAAAAAATACGGTATTACACTGTTCTCTTTGTTACGGGATTTGCTTTCATCTGATGATTCTATGAAATAATTTAAACAATTTTGAAAGATGGATATATATTTTGAAGTAATCAGCTTGCATGCCCGACAGAACCATTGTTGATACTAAACTTTCCTGCCCAGGTTCTGAGGGATACTGGGTTACCCCATAGCGATTTACAGCACATTGGATTTTGGGCCGTTTCCTGTCATGGGCACTAGGCCTACCCACACAAGTGAGGTATCATTTTTCTCTGAAGACATTGGGGAACGCAAGGTGGGTGGAATTTTGTGGATCCATGCAGTTTCCAGAACTTTACACCACAGAAATATGGGGATAATGTGCTTTTTTGTACATATTTTTAAGTTTGCAAGGTATTCTGGGTAATAGAACATGAAGGGAGCCAGTCAAGTCACCCCATCCTGGATTCCCCTGGGTGTCTAGGTTTCAAAAATGTATAGGTTTTCTAGGTTTCCCTAGGTGCCGGCAGAGCTAGGGTTCAAAATCTACAGCTAGGCACTTTGCAAAAAAAAGGGTCAGTTTTCACAGTAAAAATAAAGTGTGTCCATATTGCGTTTTGAGCTGTTTCCTGTCATGGAGGGGTGCAGAAAAAAGCAAGCAAGGTGCAGAAAAAGGCAACAGTGGTGCAGAAGAGGCAAGAGAAGAGCAGAAACAGGCAAGAGAGTTGCAGAAAGAAACAAGAGAGGTGCAGAAAAAAGCTGGGGAAGTGCAGAAAGAGGCAAGTAAGGTGCAGAAAGAGTCAGGAGAGGTACAGAAAGAGGCAAGTGAGGTGTACAAACAGGCAAGAGGGGTGCACAAAGAGGCAAGAGAAGTACAGAAAGAAGCAACAGATGTGCAGAATAAAGCAAGAGAGCTGCAGAAAGAGTCAAGAGAGTTACAGAAAGAGGCAAGAGTGGTACACAAAGAGGGAAGAAGGGTACAGAAAGAGGCAAGAGGGATGCAGAAAGAAGCAAGAGAGGAACAGAAAGAAGCATGAGAAGTGCTGAAAGAAGCAACAGAGGTGCAGAAATAGGGAAGAGAGGTGCAGAAAGAGGCAATAGAAGTGCAGAAAGAGGCAAAAGAGGTACAGAAAGAGGGAAGTGGGGTGCAGAAAGAGGCAAGAGTGGTGCAGAAAGAAACAAGTGAGGTGTAGAAAGAGACAACAGTGGTGCAGAAAGAGGCAAGACAAGTGCAGAAACAGGTAGGAGTAGTGCAGAAAGAGGCAAGTGAAGTGCTTAAAAAAGCAACAGAGGTGTAGAAAGAAGCAAGAGAAGTGATGAAAGAGACAACAGAGTTGCAGAAAGAAACAAGAGAGGTGCAGATAAAAGCCAGAGAACTGCAGAAGGAGTCAAGAGAAGTGCATAAAGAGGCCATAGAGGTGCAGAAAGAGGCAACAGAAGTGAAGAAAGAAGCAATAGAGGTGCAGCAAGAGGCAAAGGGGTGAAGAAAGAGGCAACAGAAGTGCAGAAAGAAGCAATAGAGGTGCAGGAGGCGGCAAGAGAACTGCAGAAAGAGGAAACAGAGGTACAGAAACAGGCAAGAGAGGCACACAAAGAGGGAAGGATGCAGAAAGAGGGAAGCAAGAGAAGTTCAGAAAGAAGCACCGTAGGTGCAGAAAGAGGCAAAAGGGGTGCAGAATGACGCAAAAGAGGTGCAGAAAAAAGCAAAGGAAGTGAAGAAAGAGGCAAGAGAGGTGCAGAAATAGGCAAGAGGCAAGAGAGGTGCAGAAAAATGGAAGAGGGTGAAGGAAGAGGCGAGAGAGGTGCAGAATGAAGCAAGGGTGGTTTGTGCACCATTAGCACCCATTTAGCACCCACATTTAGCAATAAGTAACAGGCAATCATTCCAGCTTTGCAAAGAGTTTTTGACCATGCTTGGCGCTGCTTTTTTGGTAACGTTTGAGCTCTTGGATGGAGATTGAAGTCCCCTTCGCTGCTGGGGATCCTTAGGGGCCAACTAGCCTACCTGTTACCTCCAGTAAGCCCCACACAGAGGGATTAATGTGAAGTGGACACAGGCCACACTCCCTTCTTTTCTTTTTATTTTAGGAAGGGGGATGTGTAGCCTCCCCTTCTCTTAACCCTTTTGGGCCCCGGGAACCACATCCCCTGGGGCCTTAGCCATTTTTTTTTTACAAAATAAAAAAAATTGAAAAGGGAGAGGGGCGCGCGCCGCCACCCTACCCAGGCCGATTTCCGCCCCGGGGATTACAAACCGTGAGGCCCGGCAAAACTTTTTTTATGTAGGGGGGCTGCGGGGCCCCCCTTCCCTGGGCCACTTTTGGCCCTGGGGACCCCATCCCCGGTGCCTGGCCTGCCTTATTTTTTTTTTACATTTTGGAGGGGGGTCGCGTGGCCCTCCTGAGGCTCAGGCGCAGGCTCCCGCGCTTCAGTTTAAAAAGAAATTGCAGCTGGATTTGCGTAACCTACGCGAATCCCATTGAATAAAATAAAAATGCTTTTTAGGGCCCTGGGGGTCCCTGTGGGAGCCCCTGGCCAGGCCTAGGGGGTCATGGTGTTTCTACCCTGCCCCCTTTTCTTGTTTTTTAATGTTTTTTTTTACCTTTTTTCTTGTGACTCGGCTGACAACATTTCCTGGTTTGAAGTGTTGGCAGCCAAACAAAATCACTCTTGTACTCGAGAGGATTTGCGGATCCTCCGTGGTCAACAGATACTAATATTTTTTTATGCATGTATTTCTCAGGAACTACTCAACAGATTTACACCATTTAAAAAAAGGTTGCTTTCTGAACCAAGACCTACCTTTCTGCAGGGAGGGGAGAGGTCCTCTGGCGTGTTGCCTGTTTCTTTTTTTCTTTTTTTAGGAAGGGGGGCTTTGTGGCCCTCCCATCTCTTAACCTATTTGGGCCCCGGGGACCCCAACCCTCAGGGCCTTAGCCATGTAAAAAAATTCAAAAAATACAATCGGGACAGGGGCGCACGCCGCCCCCTCCCCAGGCCGATTACGGCCCCAGGGACCCCATCCCCAAGGACTAGGCCTTTATGATTTTATTTATAGGGGAGGGGGACCATGTGGCCCCTCTCCCCAGGCTAATTCCGGCCCCAGGGCCCCTATCCCCGGGGCCTGGCCTGCCTTTTTAAAAAAACATTATGGAGGGGGGTTGCGTTGCCCCACCCTGCCATAGCAAACCACAATATCCTGGGGGTGGGCAACCCGGAAAATTGCTGGAGCCGTCCCTGGGTTTTGTCCAGACACAAGGGAACCCCCAGTATAAGTCAAAACAATACCCTTTCAGGCGTAGTGTCCCATAAATTATGCAAACAAGAAGCAGAGAACTCTGGGTAGTTCCCAAGTTTAGGTATTGAGCACTCTACAACACCATCAACACCCTAAATTTGCAATCCTCAAGTGTCTGCTTTTCTATCAAAGTTTTTAAGAATAGAATTAGCAGAGTGCAATTCACGCCGAGATACAAAGGGACAAAGTCTTTTGCTGTTTCTACAGCAAATTCTTTAAGCATAGGATTAGCACAGTGCCATCCATGCAAAGCTGTAAAATGACAAAAGCCTTTTACCACTCCAGGCACAGTATTACAGCTTTGAGTTGATAAAACACCATTCAAGCCAACCTGGAATGAATAAAAGCAACCCCTGGCATGTGCTTTGTCCTGACACAAGGGGGGCACCCAGTATAAGTTCAAACAATGCCCTTTCAGGCATATAGTGCTGCATAAAGTAAGCAAAAAAGAAGCAGAGAACTCTGGGTAGTTTAAGCATATGATTAGCACAGTGCCGTCCCCACCCAGATAGAAAGGAACAAAGTCATTCATTTCAGAGAGATTACTCTTCTATCAAGCCCAGGCAATATGTTCAACGGAGTCATCCTGAACATAATGAAGGAACATGTTGATGCTCAGTTGTAGGACCAGCAATCTGGCTTCCTCAAAGTTAGATCCCGCACTGACCAGATTGCAACACTCTGCATCATCATTCAACAGCTTCTGGAATGGAACTGCCCCCTCAATGTCAACTTCATCGACTTCGAGAAGGCATTACACAGCGTGGACAGAGAGAACCTTTGGAAATTTCTCACCCATTATCGTGTGCCAGATAAACTTGTAAGAATTATAATGAACTCTTACAAGTCAATGACCTGCAAGATGGCCCACGGAGGGCAATTTACTGTAGCCTTCAAAGTGAATACCGTAGTCCACTAGGGTTGTTTTTTCTGCCTTTTCTCTTTCTGCTGGCCATAGAATGGATCACAAAGACATCCACAGCAAGGAGAAGAAATGAGATCCAGTGGGCATCTTGGACGCAGCTTGATGACCAAGACTTTGGAGAGGACCTGGCCCTACTCTCCCATATCCATCTGCAGATGCAAGAGAAGTCCAACAAAGTGGCAGTCATAACTTGGCCTCAACATTCACAGGGGAAAAACCAAGATCCTGATGGCCAGCACAAATGCAGTCCTTCTTGCAAGCAATGCACTGGAAGAGGTTGAAGCCATCATCTAGCTGGGCAGTGTCATATACAAGCAGCGTGGGACACACACTGATTTCAAGGCAAGAATTGCCAAAACAAGTCCTGCCTTTATGCAGCTAAGATCTTGAGCTCCAAGGACCTAATGCTACAAACCAAGATCAGACTTTTTAACATCAAAGTAAAAACGTTCCCTCTGTATGGAGCAGAAACTTGGAGAACAACAGTGACCACCACCAACAGAGTCCAGATGTTCAGCAACACCTGTTTGAGAAAGTCCTCCAAATCCGCTGGCCAAACACCATCAGTAACAACGACCTATGGCAGCAGACTTTACAACACCCTGTCATGAAGAAATCATGAAAAGACGCTTAGGCTGGATAGGTGACACCCTCCGCAAGCATGCATCAAACACCACCCGGCAAGCCCTCACCTGGAACCCTCAAGGGAAAAGAGGAAGGCTAAGAAACACCTGGCATGGAGGCCTCAAGGTTGGCTACAAGGAGATGGGTTACACCTGGAATCCGATCGAAAGAAAGGCCAGGACAGAGATGGCTGGAGAGTCCTGGTTGATGGCCTATACCCCATGAGGGGTAGTAGGCATAAGTAAGTAACAGGAGATAATTTTGCCCCCACAATCATAACTGCAAGTCTCGTTCTCTATGTTATTAGGTGCCATGGTCTCAGGGATGACTGCAGCCTTAATCAGCGTTGTGTTAGGGGTGGGACAGAAGTGAAACTTGCAGCTGCATCAGTTATGGACTGACATTTTCAATATATCATTATGGGTACTTGTAGGATATCTAATCATATTGTTACCATAACAGCTGAGTTCCTTCGTAGTGTATATAATATAAATGTTCATCAATTTTTATTTAGGCCTCAGTATTTTTTAGAACCATATTTAACAATAATTCTATATAGCCTGAAACTTTTTGAAATGTTTTCATCATTAGGTTAGATTTTTGTATGTTATTGAAATTTGTATTATGCATGATTTAGCATTGGTCCGCATTTAATTGCTTTCAGTAGTCCAGAGATTACATTTCATATGGTTCCGAGGTTTTAATTGCACACTGAAGCCTTATTTACCTTGTGGAGATTTGTTACCAATAATGTGAATGTCTATTTCCTAAATTAGGGGACTGTGTCAACTTCAATGAGTAGTAAATGGATGCTCTTGAGGCTTAATGGAGGAGATCAGTGAGCTGTTCTAAATAATTTAAGCATATTTTGGGATATTGATTTAGGAGATGGGTGCTTTTGGGTACCTTAACAGACAAATGGAAGCATACTTGGGCGGTGTTGGATAATCTAAGAGCTATGTTGTTTGATATCTTATTACCAAATAACACACTTTATGAAAACAGTCCTAATATGGATGAAGGGGGCATGCCGTCATGCTAGACAAAGCTAAATGGGTCTATTCACTACACTTCTTCAAAATAATTTCAAGATCAGGCTAATGTAGCATAAAATCACCTGTTTTTGTATAATCTTCTTTGACCACTTCATTGATCTTGTTCCATCCATGCTCATTAAGTGCTCTATCAGTGCCTTCTTTGGCGACTTCAATATACATTGGATACATTGGAATGCCAACAATAATCCTCTTAAAACTAAATTAATAGAAACTGCTCTCTCCATGACCTTCCACAACTCACATCTTTCAGGCATATAACACTCTTGATCCAATCATTGCCTTCTCAAACCTCATCATCATGAACAACCCAATCAGCTAGATTGGTTGGGCTTTCATGCTCTTCTATTCTGGATTGCCCCTTAAACCTCCAAAATGTACAAACAAAACCATAGAAAATTAAAGGACACCTAAACCTCATATCTATTACACAACTTTCTGGAAATCTCAGACCGATTATTTCAGATTCCGTTGTCCCTCAGTCTACAAAAGATCTCTCAAACTACAATAAATCGGCCACTGTAAACATCGATAAAAGTGGCATTGTTAAATAGACAAACAGTCAAAGAAAGAAACCATAAAAGAACTGAACGCCTCAAAAATGACAAATCGAAATCTGAAAAAGACATTAAGAATACATCCAACTCATGAACAATCATAAGTATTAAAATATACAGAAAAAAACACAGTAATCCAATTCTTCACACCAAATCCACATATTGCATAGACCCAACACTCCATCTTCAAACTCTATTGCCACCAACACTGCCATTTTGTTTCTGAGAAATGTTTGGATTCAACAATGAATTAAAAAACACTTATAAACAACAACCGACGAATAAAACTATCATGATCAATTACTGAGCCTGTCATTACCAGTGGTTAGTTGAAAAACTCAGACAGCTCCTCAAAAACCTATTTGCACAAGGTCTGGAATTAAATATTTGCAGACTTCATTACACTCGAAACTCGGTGTGATAAAGGCCACATTCCCTTTCATAGACATTGGGAGGTCAAACCTGATAGAATTAAACAAGGGGAAAATGCCCAGTAATTACTCGAAAATTAGGATTTTATATCAGTAAGCATTACAGTCCACATGTTATGTTGAGTGCAAAACATGTAATAGGTTGTTTGACCTGACATCCTTAGCATGGTTTTCCCCCAACTTTTGCTTTCCAATCTCCTGCTTTGCAGACTTTGTGTGCACTTTAACCTGCCATTTTGACCTGGGAAAATTAACATTTTGCCTGACCCAAAACTTCCTTTTTAATACATATAAGTCATCCTTGGGGTAGGCCCTAAACAGTCCAGAGTGAGAGGGTGCAGTGTATTTAAAAAGTAAGACATGTATTTTTAACTTTTACAAGTGCTGGCAGCGAAAAATTCTTACATTTGTTTTTTACTATTGAATGGCCTACCTCTCCCATAGGACAATGTTGGGTTAACTTATTACATTTAAAAAGTGATGCCTTTCAATTGGTAGCAGGTAGGAAGATTGAGTTTTGTGTCTAAATAATTTTAATATAAAGCCCTCTTTAATTGCAAAGTTGGAATTTAAGTCACAATTCTGAAAATTAACTTTTAGAAAGTTGGCATTGTCTTGTCCTAAACATGTAATGCCTGCAGCCTGGTTCTTGGGTCACATGAGTAGATGTAACTGCCAGTTGGTCTTTAGGTATTGCTCCTAGACAGTGAAACAAAGGAAAGATAGGAGTTGGCAGGATGGGCACTCTGACTTAACGAGGGGGTGGAGCTGTTACCTACCACACTTGAACATCACAAAGGCTCTGCCCAGCAGACTCACAGAGGGTTTGTCAACTGATATTTTGTGCCTCCACACGAGGTGGTGCCAGAGCTGGGATGAAGGAAACTTCAAACATCTCAGGGGGTGGACACTTATAGAAACTTCTCCTACTTCAAAGTGGGCACCAGGTATAAATAGTGGACCTCAGACTCCAACTCATCAGTGCGCCTCTGGACCTGTAGAAGACTCAAAAGGACTGATGTGTTGCTCTGCAAGAAGGACTGCTACTCTGATGCCTGAGTGAAGGATTGGACATGCATCTTCAGCCCAAGACCAGTAGAGTGACGTGAAGGGCCAGTTTGCTGGGCTCCTGATGCAGAGCCTCAGGGACAGAACAGGCTCTAACAACCTTGAATCCAGCACCTGGGCTGCGCAAGCTGTGAGTCCTTTACCTTCAAGCGTTGCTACCTCACTCATGGACGGCTGTAAATGGCCTTGAAGGTGCTCTGCCAGCACAGTTGTGATCACAGCAGAACTGAAGCAGCACAATGCATCGTCATGCAAGACTCCGCACTGGAACTGTGGCACGATGCATCACAGACGCAGGACTTCACATCACCACTGCAGCTCATTTGAGCCGACGCTGCACAATACATCGCCACACATGGACATTGCATCACCACAGCAGCTCCACTGAACCGCTGCTGCAGAACACCCAGAACCTCGCATCACCACCACAGCTCTTCAGAACTGCTGATGTGCAACGCATCTCCATTCACGGATCATGCATCATCACTGCAGCTACAGCAGAACTGAAGCAGCACAATGCATCGTCATGCAAGACTCCGCACTGGAACTGTGGCACGATGCATCACAGACGCAGGACTTCACATCACCACTGCAGCTCATTTGAGCCGACGCTGCACAATACATCGCCACACATGGACATTGCATCACCACAGCAGCTCCACTGAACCGCTGCTGCAGAACACCCAGAACCTCGCATCACCACCACAGCTCTTCAGAACTGCTGATGTGCAACGCATCTCCATTCACGGATCATGCATCATCACTGCAGCTCCCTCTGAACTGTCACTGTGCAGTTCATCTCCACTCAGGGATCTCACATTGCCTGTGCTGCGCAACACATCCTCAACCCTGAACTTTACATCGCTCTGCAACTGGGATTTAGGGTATTTTGTTCAGTGGCCCGAACTTGCTTCCTGTAGCCCGTGTGCGCTCCATCGCGGTCGGCTACAACTTGGGACCAGTCTGGCGCTACAAGATAACCACAGTTAGTACTTTGTGCTTCTAGGCACTATTTTTACTTAAAACATTGAAATTGCATATCTCAGGCTCTACTGATTGGATTTTTGCTGTTTTGGTCTCAAATAATTTATTGAATTTAATTTCATTTTTTTATTTGGTGTGGGATTTTTCTTGTTTTATGTTTCCACTTTATTACTGTTTGGAGAACTCTATAAATACTTTACATATTGCCTCTAAGTTTACCCTGACTGCTTTTGTGCCAAGCTTCTAGAGGGTTAAGCACATGTTAATTCGGGGTTTGCTTGTGCTTCACCCTGACAGAAATTGTGGTTGCTGCTTGAGGAGAGTTTCACCCCCTCCCCTCAACCAGAAACCCAATTTTCAAAATGGGTGCTACCTATTGCACACTCGTCTTGGGTACTCCTAATGAGGGTTTAAATTAGGTGTGAACAAATTATTTTATTACAGCTGTGCAATTGACTTAATTTTTTACATTTTGTGTAAGAAAATGTACATGTAAATGCTGAGATTACATCCCATTGCATAACAATACTCCTGTTTGGGGAGGAATTGGAAAACAATGTAAGGAAATAAGGCAATCGGCAGAGACGTTTTAAAGCATGGGCAAAGTGGGCTCTGGCCCAAGGCCCCAGCCTT
The DNA here is from genome assembly GCF_964261635.1 of Lissotriton helveticus. NCBI lineage: Eukaryota > Metazoa > Chordata > Amphibia > Caudata > Salamandridae > Lissotriton > Lissotriton helveticus. The sequence continues at coordinate 1,179,010,296 of NC_136061.1, forward strand.
TCAGGGTTCCCCCAGATAGAGCCAGCTGCGTTATGCAGGGTCTTGTAGAAACAACAAGAGAGGAAGGGTTCAGGGACACTCCTATACCCCAGTCAAAATATCATTTAAACAACAAAGGAGTGACTCAAACAGTGAAAAATAACAAAATGAGACACAGAAAAAGCACGTGGGTGTGTAATAGAAAAAGAATCACAATGATTTTTATAAAACCCTCACTCACCCATCTATTGGGTGACATGCTTCATCATTGGGTTGTTCACCGGGTATGCCAAGTGCATGCCCGGTGTGCTACTACACCTGCAACTGCAGTGGAGCTGGTTACTAGAATAAAAGCAGTGCAAAAAAGTGATAGTGAATTTAAAGTGTAAGAATAAAAAAGTGCGCGTTCCAACCTAGACTTAATTTTAATAAAGGTTGAAGCAGGCACGATGTTAAAAGGATTGACGGACAGGCTTGACTATAAATTTGAGTCAAACAGTCCTGCTTAAAGGTTCAAATGGTCGACATGTTTCTGCTCATAGCGGCCCCTTTAGCCGAGCTTTCTTCAGGACCAAACTGCGACACTGGGCGGTATACACACGCTAAGGCGTACCCTAACCTCAGTGTACTAGAAAGAGAAAGGACTCACGGTTTTTTACCGGATCACCCTGGTATTTCCAGGATATTGTAATCTGTGGAATAAAGACAGAGAAACAGAGCCAAACATATAATCATGGACATGAAAAAATGCATGGGTTCCTTTATCCACCACAAATTATTTTATAACACACCACCGATTTATGTGCTCTTCAAGAGTTTACTTCTCCTCTTTTTTTTATTTTAAATGGGGTTAATTTGTTTGTTTTTGATCGGGTTACAGAAGGGAGTTCCCTCTTCACTCTCACAAACAAACCACTTTGGAGGGCGCCAAAAAATGCGCCTACAACTGTGTTTATACAATTAGTTAAACACGGTGTGATTTTATAAAGTATCACGATCACCACATTTGGTTTTCAAGGAATTGTGCAAATCTAAAAACTTTCAACAAATTAAAAACCACAGTACTCGCACATCGGACCTGGGGGAAATACGCAAAAAAGGAGAAAACAAGCTATTTATAATTACGTGAAAGCACAATTGTCTTCACTTCATAGGTCGGTGGGGCGGGTTATCTTCACACCGGAATAATCTGGTGAAGAGAAAGGGATGGCGATGTCACAACCCGTCTAAGCCTCCAGAGCGGGTAAGAGCTAACTACGGACGTATCCGTTTGGCACTCACCTTCATTCCGGTGACTCCCCGCATTTACACCTTCGTAAGGCACTGCCACCGCCTGAATACTGGAGGATGCGAAGTGCTGACCGGAGGATATCGCGCTAACTGGCACACGTGATGATCCCACCGAATCGGCAACTACGTCCTTGATGACGTCAGGCGTACTGGTTTGTTTTCAAAGGATTTTAAAGCGGAATTAGATAAATAATCCCGATCAGAATAACTTTATCAGTCATTTTTTAACTAAACAGACGCTCGTATTAACAGTTGGTTGCTATACTAGAGGGTAGTTTGCAATATTAATCAAATAGAACAGAGCGTTCTCGATTGCACATGAACAGGGGCATTTGCTACTTTTAAAGCACTTTCATTGATCAGAAACGTGCTGCTTTGTATATGGAATGATCTGGTTGCCTAAGGCAATCTCAAGTGAAGAAGGTTAACGATGCCTTACACTACCCCAAGGGATATTATCATTAAGACCCTGTAGGTGTGTCGAGAGGCGGTACACCCATCGTTGCTCCTTCTCAAACAGTACGCCTGACGTCATCAAGGACGTAGTTGCCGATTCGGTGGGATCATCACGTGTGCCAGTTAGCGCGATATCCTCCGGTCAGCACTTCGCATCCTCCAGTATTCAGGCGGTGGCAGTGCCTTACGAAGGTGTAAATGCGGGGAGTCACCGGAATGAAGGTGAGTGCCAAACGGATACGTCCGTAGTTAGCTCTTACCCGCTCTGGAGGCTTAGACGGGTTGTGACATCGCCATCCCTTTCTCTTCACCAGATTATTCCGGTGTGAAGATAACCCGCCCCACCGACCTATGAAGTGAAGACAATTGTGCTTTCACGTAATTATAAATAGCTTGTTTTCTCCTTTTTTGCGTATTTCCCCCAGGTCCGATGTGCGAGTACTGTGGTTTTTAATTTGTTGAAAGTTTTTAGATTTGCACAATTCCTTGAAAACCAAATGTGGTGATCGTGATACTTTATAAAATCACACCGTGTTTAACTAATTGTATAAACACAGTTGTAGGCGCATTTTTTGGCGCCCTCCAAAGTGGTTTGTTTGTGAGAGTGAAGAGGGAACTCCCTTCTGTAACCCGATCAAAAACAAACAAATTAACCCCATTTAAAATAAAAAAAAGAGGAGAAGTAAACTCTTGAAGAGCACATAAATCGGTGGTGTGTTATAAAATAATTTGTGGTGGATAAAGGAACCCATGCATTTTTTCATGTCCATGATTATATGTTTGGCTCTGTTTCTCTGTCTTTATTCCACAGATTACAATATCCTGGAAATACCAGGGTGATCCGGTAAAAAACCGTGAGTCCTTTCTCTTTCTAGTACACTGAGGTTAGGGTACGCCTTAGCGTGTGTATACCGCCCAGTGTCGCAGTTTGGTCCTGAAGAAAGCTCGGCTAAAGGGGCCGCTATGAGCAGAAACATGTCGACCATTTGAACCTTTAAGCAGGACTGTTTGACTCAAATTTATAGTCAAGCCTGTCCGTCAATCCTTTTAACATCGTGCCTGCTTCAACCTTTATTAAAATTAAGTCTAGGTTGGAACGCGCACTTTTTTATTCTTACACTTTAAATTCACTATCACTTTTTTGCACTGCTTTTACTCTAGTAACCAGCTCCACTGCAGTTGCAGGTGTAGTAGCACACCGGGCATGCACTTGGCATACCCGGTGAACAACCCAATGATGAAGCATGTCACCCAATAGATGGGTGAGTGAGGGTTTTATAAAAATCATTGTGATTCTTTTTCTATTACACACCCACGTGCTTTTTCTGTGTCTCATTTTGTTATTTTTCACTGTTTGAGTCACTCCTTTGTTGTTTAAATGATGTTATGCAGAGTCTTGTCAGGGTGATCCTGAATAATTCTTAAACAGATTGTTTTGAATAGCGCTTTCCTTTAATTTATTTTTAATGTGGGTGATGTGTGAAAATCTTTTACAGACATTTTGAAGACAATGTTATGTTTATGTTTCATGCAACATCCATAAAAAAAGTTTATTTTAGATCCAAACAGGACCTCGCATATGGAAAATGGAAGGGTGTCACAGACATTATTTGCAGTAATATTAGTGAGCTGCTAATGTGTTACAATATTGAAAAAACACCTCGGTATCCTTGTATAATAGATGCAAACACATTTAGAATTTGAAGGAGTGTGCCTGTGCACAGTCAGTGATATCGCCAAAAAGGGCACGAAAGAGCTGGAACTTGATCGAAAATTCAAAGCTGTTCTGTACAGGGTCCCCCCAAATACTTTGGACCAGGGCCCCCAAAATCCTTAAGATGTCGCTAGCAATCAGCACAAACATGAGCAGTGTGTGAAGCAATTCCTTTAATGCAGACTGTCAATAAACACTTCAAGTTGATTTTTTAGCCAAGAAAACCATTCAGGTAATTTATTAGCATAAACTACAAATCTAAACAGGAATGGCAGTTCTTCCAATACAAGCTACTGCAAATTCAACTTTAAATTACATTTTTTTGGTGAATTTTTACCCCTACAGATTAGTAACCCTGGGCGTAGTTCACGTAGTAGCGCTACACGTAGCTAGGCAAAGTGCACTTCGCAAAATACGTGTAGCTACGCGAACTGCGTAGTGCACTGTGCAAAATGCTGTTCGCACTGATTGCACAGTGCCGGATGCTTGTCCGCACTGTGCAATCATTGCAAACCGCATCTTGCACAGTGCAAGCGGTCGTTTTCTGCCGCTCGAGTAGATTTGTACTCGAGTGGCAGCTTTCTCATGCGGACTGGTAGTTTCTCATCGTGAGCGGTCGCAAGCATACGCGACCACTCGCAATGAGAAACCTGAGCTCCCGCGTTGAGAATCTCGCCGGGAGGTTTACTTTCCACGCTCTTGGTCGTCAACTTGATATTGAGGACCGCGAACAAGCAAAAAATGGCCACTACGCTACGTATTTTTGCACTGTGCTATGTGCAATCCGCGTAGCGCGTAGTTGCGAAAACTACGCGAGTGTAACGTAGTTCTACGCCCAGGGTTACAGATTAGTTCGGGTAATTTTTGAATGCAAAACACATTTTTCTTTCTTTTTTTTCTTTTTTATACAGGAAGAAAGTGAAATAGAGACTGAGAGGCAACTGTACTTATAGTAGCATCTTCCTCTTCCTGAAGATTAATCCCACTGCTTTTTTCAACTTTTGGTCATTTCAGAATCTTTATTTTAGTGGAAAGCTTCATTTTTTTCTGTCTGCAATCTGTGTTACATCCACACTCTTGAAATTCTTGACTTTTTGTGGAAAACCAACTAAGTTCAGTTCACTACTTTACAGAAAATGTATTGAGGGAGTGCAGAATCAGTTTTTTTGTTTCTCATTCTGTCTTTTGTATTCTTTATGTTTGTTTGTTGTTGGATGGCCTGAAGTTAGGAGTAGGGGTCTTTTTAGCATTACCTTTTTTAAGGGAATACATGTGCACAGTTTTGAGATGGTGAACACTTTGGGTTACAGATAAATGTTCTCCATTTCCATGTATTTTTTGTGAATTTTGTACATATTTATTGATCATTTGACTGTTTTGTTTGTTTACTGTTTGGGACCCAGTCTGCCCTGCAGAAGGCCCTGGGTGTATTTTTGAAGATATTTTCATGTGCTTACTGCACTTGTGCCATATGTTATTTAATCAATTTAAGGGCCTGCTGATAGCCTTGTATTTCATGCAAAATTAAGATTATTTTCTTTTTGTATGGGCCTATTGGTGGTTAGGGTTGGTAATTCCTAAAGCTAGACATCTTCTTTTGTACTCAGCTAACTTCTTACTCATGAGCTTGCCCACCATTGATTTGAATTTTTGTGTGTGTGACATGATTGATGTTATGTTTTACTTTATTATGCAAGTTTTAAAAGTATTTTGCAGAGGTAATTGGTTTTCCCTTGGGCTGTATGTGTTTGGGAGAGTTTTAAAGTTTCTTTTCTTTTCTTTACTGACATTGCTGATTTACTGGTTTTGGAACAGTCCCATGTGTGGGCAGAGACACATTTTGGTGATAAAATATATTTGTTCAATCCTTCTAGGCAGGATAGGGCAGCCATATATCTTGTTCTTCATGTCTTCGTTTTTGCTGTTCAAGTGGTGGTGGTCATTTTGCACAATCTCTGGCAAGAAAAAGAAAGAGCACTGCCCCAACTTCTCCAAGCCCTCTTACAGTTATCTGAAAATGGATTGGAACCCAACTAAGACTCCCCCGAGAGACAAGGGAAAAGGAATGTTCCTAAAAGTGAAAGTGAGGAAGATGATGAGCCTGTATTTGTTAGTGTGCCAAATGGCATAGAGGAAGTAAAGCTCATCCCTGTTCAACCTGTTTGTAGTCATGTACTTTCACCGACAGGGCCATTTTCCATCTTATTAAGACCCCCAAAACCTGCATCAACCACCATGACCACCATGACTACCGAAGTTACAGTTCTCCCTACGGAAAGGCCAACACAATCACCTAGCTCTACCTGAGCACGTTTCAGGCTTTGGTACCACAAGCTTTTCTCTCTAATGTGGCACTTGTTTACACTCAGGCCACATTAAAAGTACATTACAGAAGGTTCAATGTGCAAAAAATAGTATGTCCTGGTAAGCCAGACGGACATAACATGTATATTTGTAAAGCACACGTTACCCCAGCAATGGAGCATCTTGGCGCTGAATTAACAGATGTATATTGTTACCCAGCTCAATGGAACTCATTTTATCGACCTCAAATGCATGAAAGGCTGAGAGGACCTGCCGGGATTTGAACCTGTGACCATGAGGTCGAACACAGGCCCCTGCAGTGGATGCATTAGCCCACTGAGCCACCACACCAGACAGTATGGTACCAGAGGCCAGCTAGCTCATCTGAAAAATCTAAATGCTTTCAATGTAGGCAGCGCACCACAAAACACATATGCTGGTGGTGAGAGATAAGTTGTTCAACTGATAGAATGAAGTAGTGGTGAGGAGGAAGAGGAGGACGTGTCAAGCAAAGCAGCCTTGCAACTGTCTCATGTAGACTACAGTCATCACCTCCTGTAGCCTCAAAATGGCAGAAGGGACAGAGGAATATTGTCATCCCTAAGCATTCCATCAGCTTACCTGCTCCCTATAGGTCACTATTGCTGGAGGTATCACAATGAAGACAGTCACAAAAACTAAACATCAAGGTTATGCTCATCAAAGAGTCACTATACCGCCAAACCCATGAGAAAGACCCTTTATACAAGGGGAAGCTTTAAAAACATTAGCACTTGACCTCCTCCCTTTTTCTATCATGGAATGAGTGGGGTTTCCTGAATTTGTGGTGATCCATTACCTAAAAATGCAAGGTTCCAAGCCAGACCTATGTTTCCACAGTTGCTGTGCCAGCACTGCACTATCAAGTGCTGTATTTGGTTGGCGGCAATATTAAGGAGAGGACTGTTAAGTCTATGAACCTCACAACAGACCTGTGGACTAGTTGTCAAGCAACAGATTAAATGAGCATGATTGAACACTGATGTCAAGGGAGTAAAGTAATGGTTAACTTCTGGTCTCACTGCTGATGATGCTTTTCAGGGCATTTGGTGGCATGCCACAGTTGCGATGTTTGTCATGTAAAAATTGCATACAGCTGCCAACATCTTGGCCTAATTTAATTCTTAAGTCTTCAAATGGCTTCAGACCAGAGATCTCAGTATTTAATTTGTTGCCACTGACAATGGCAGTAATATTGCCAAAGCCATGACTCACAAATAATACTTCAGAGTCCTGTGTTTTATGCATTGATTAAACTTAATTGTGTAGGATTTCTTCATAAAGATGATGTAGTTAGCAACATACTACACACAATCAATCGATCAGTAACCTTATACATTGTGACTATTCACCTGTGAGGGTCTCATGGTGCTGAGGAGTAGATGGATCCGGGGTTCAGTCGAAAAGCCAGGTCTTGAGGTCTTTCCTGAATTGAGGAAGCAATAGGTATTGCCTGAGGTGCAAAGACAGGGAGTTCCAGGTCTTTGCAGCGAGGTAGGAGAAGGATCTTCCTTTAGCCGTGGTCTAGCGGATCTTTGGGATCGTGACCAGGGCCTGTTGGGCGAAGCGGAGATGGCTGGTAGAAGCATAAAAGGAGAGGCGGTGGTTGAGGTATGTGCGTCCGGTGTTCTGGAGGGCTTTATAGGCATGGTTGAGGAGCTTTAAGGTGATTCTTTTGTTGACAGGTAGCCAGTGAAGGTCTCTCAAGTGGCCAGCGACGTGGCTGTGATGTCGGATGTCCAGTGCAAACATTGGCCCGGAAGGGGGCATCAAGGCCTCTATCCCCCTTTTAAATTATTTTTAAGAAAGGGGCAGGCCCTGTGGGATAGAGTCCCCGGGGCTAAAAATGGCTCTGAGTGGAGCCAGCTGTCCACCCTCCCTTTAATAATAATAATTAAAAAAAATGTCAGGCCCTAGGGGATGGGTCGCTGGGGTCAAAATCAGCCTGAGAGGGAGGATCCACAGCCCTCCCACACTTAAAAAAATTAAAGGGGACAGGACCCGGGGATGGGGTCCCCAGGGCCCAATATGGTCCTGGGAAGGGGGGGTCACTCTGCCCCCTTCCTAAAAAGTAGATTTTGTTTCTTAAATTAACTAAAAAAACAAATGTTACAGGGATGTTATAGTTATACTCAGTTTACACTTGTGTAAAACCCGAGAAATTCAGCAGTTATGGTTAGCTGAACTAACTATTAACTCATGCTCTCACAATGCACTGCTTATGACTCCACATGTTACATCACGCATGACATGGTCAGTGATATCACTGATAACATCTCATATGACATCACTCATGACATCATCCACAGAATCTCTGACATACTCACAAAAATCCATGTAACCTTTCAAACACCCACTCCAACTTCCACACTACCATTCTCAAACCCAGTGACTCACCCATACCAGTACTTGCACACCCACTCACTGATTCATAGGTTTACACACACATCCACTCACTCGCCTGTACAGCCACTCATGCACCCACTCAGTCACTAATACAGGCACTGATATATCTGCTCATATATCCATACAGCCCCTCACACACTGTCAGTCACCCATAGAGCAACTCACAAACATACTCACCCATAGAATCAGTCACATAGCCACTTACTCAACTATACGGTTATACACACACCCACTCACTTACAGATACTAACACGTACTCACTCACCTATACAGTGACTGACACAAGCACACACTCACCCATGCAGCCACTCTCACAATCACTCACTTACTCACCCAAACAGTCACTCGTATAATCCAACACTGACACAGCCATACACTCACTCAGCCATACTGCCCATCACACAAGCGCTTATTGACCCAGACAGCCACTGACTCACCCACTCACTCATCCATGCACCACCTCACCCACCCCCTCAGACACCCATTCAATCACCCATACAGCCACTCACGTACCCCCTCACCAACCCATACAGACACTTAGACATCAACTGACACTGATACAGACATTCACACAGCCTAGTCACTCACCCGTACATTCGCTGACACCTATTCACTACAGTCAGTCATGCACCCACTGAATCACCCATACATGCACTCATACACCCACTGATTCACCAATACACCTTGGTATATATATTTAACACTCATAAACATTTTAAAAACACTCACAGTCCCTGGATGATGTAATCAGTGATGTCATTTGAGATTTCATCAGTGATGTCACTAACCATGCCTCATGATTGATGTAATATGTGAGGTCATAAGCAGTACATTGTAGAGGCGCAACTTATAGTTAGCTCAGCTAACTATAACTGCTGAAATTCTCTGGTTTTGTACGAGTAAACGTCAACATACATAAACCTGTTTACATATTACACATACAAATCCAAATCATAGGGCAAAGCCGCTCCGTTTCTATCTGGGTGGGACAGGGTTTGCTATCTAGTCATATACCTAGGCCGGTCACCCACCAAACTTTGACCAGTGTACAGGTCTAAAACGTGTCAAAAAAGTGTCTCAAAATGTAAGGTGAGTCAAGGAAGTGCTTCATGAAAGCAACACCGGGTTTGCTGCTGGTAGGTACTCACTAGTTAGCTCACTGTGTAATCATTGGCGCTTTCCTGACAAAAGGAAACAAAACCCACCTCCCAATTATGTGAAGCTGAAACAAATCAATGTATCAAAAATAAAGTGATATGAATCCAAAAACTGAAAAGCCCTGTTAGATGAAGGAGCCCAAATGTGCGGCTTCTATAAGGTTAAAATTGAGTCAGGGAAACACAAAACACCTGTCTTTAATATTCATTGTGCCCATACTCATTTATAACAACAATGTCATGTTTAGACCATTTTAACCTGAATGACCGACACGTTTCATTGCCAATACTTTTGTGGCAATTTCATCAGGGCACAGGGACCCAGTTCCAGCTCAAGGATGCACCGGCCCGGATAGATGGCAGGTGGAATACTACCAGCACGCCACTGATAAAAGCCACAGTAGACCAATAACACCAAATGCTGCTGGGCTACAGTGCTTGTTCTCTTTCCTTTAAGAATGGTAGAATTGGCTTACACCCACTTTGCACAGTTAACTTACCTGTAAGAAATGAGTAAAGTTGTACTGCCTGTATCTAGGGCTTGTAAATTAAGTGCTAATAGTGGATCTGCAGTACTGTTTGTGCCACCCACTTAGACATGGCTCAGGTCTGCAATTGTAACCTGTGTGTGTAGTTTTAAACTGCCATCACGACCTGCAAAATAAACTTTTGTCAGACCAAAACATTCATTTTTAATATATATAAGTTACCCTAGGGTACACCCTTGACATCCCAGAGGGCAGGTTGCAGTGTATTTAAAAAATTGGACATGTACTTTTTAGGTTTACATGTACTGGTAGTGATTAATTCTTACATTTGTTTTTCACTCCTGCAAGGCATACCTCTCCCATGGGATAACTTTGGAGTTACCTTATTACATCTAACAAGCGATAATTTCCAAACAAGAGCTGGTGACCAGTTCATGTTTGGTGTCTCTGGAATTTTAATGAAAAATCCTCTCTCATGGTGAAGTCATAGTGTAAGTTACAATTTTTAAAATGCCCCTTTTAGGAAGTCAGTATTTTTCTGATTAAGCCATTTAGTGCCGGGAGCCTGTCTCTAGCTCATCTTACTGGGTATACCTGACATTTCTCCGAGGCAGCCAAACATAATAGAAAGCTTTGGTGTACTTGGATGGGCCATCACTGGCAGAATGGGAGGGTGAAGCTGGGCACAACCTTACTTACAGTTGAATGGGACGTGTCCTCCCTCTACACAAAGGACTGCATACTCTCTGTAGTTAGTCGGGAGTCGGGACAGGGAAGGCAGGAAGCCTGTGGACTTCAAAAGGGATGCTACAGAAGCTTCTTCCACTTCAAAGGAAATACTAGACCCCATACACTAATTCTTCAATGCACTTCTAGATTTGGGAGACTCTTCCAGGAAGAAGGACTGCTGTGCTGCTGAAAGGACTGTGACTCTGCTGGACTGCTTCTCTGAAAGACTGCTGCCCTGCTATGCTGCCCTGCTGCTTTCTTGCTTGGGTGAGAAGTATTGGACCTGCATCTGTTGAACCTAGGACCCCAAATTTACTCCAAGGGTTAGTTTGTTGGCCTCTTGACTACAGCCTGAGGGCCAGCAAGCTCCAACAACCTTGAACCAACACCTGGACTCTATCATCTGTGAGTTCTACAATGCCAAGGACCCTTGAAAGTGGGCCTCAAGGAGCTCTGCCAGCCCATTTGTGGATCCAGCAGAACCTACGCATTACCTCTGCTGCATAGCACAGTAGAAAGTAGAACTGATGTGTTGATTCTGCTGTAAGGATTCCCTCAGTGCAAGGATTCTGCATCGACCTTGGAAACTGCATCCGAACTGTCACTGTGCAAATCTTCCTCGATGCAGGCCCTCACATTGCAAATCTCCAGTTGGCAGCAGCCTCAATGACGACGCAGATTCTCTCATTGCAGAATCACTGCTCTTCAGAACCGATGCATTGCCTCAACTGTGTGAGGCATCCTTGACACCGGACTTCGCATTGCAAGCCCTCATCGACAGGATCCTCGCCAATATCTTAGGATCATGCATCACAGTTTTGCAGCTGCTCAGGACGCGACACATCATCGACATGGGACATCACAATGCTCCGCAACCCAGATTTAAGGTACTCTTGTTCAACGGGCCTATCTAGGTCCCTGTAGCATAACTCCAATTGTACTGATTGATTTTTTGTTGTTTTGGTCTTGTTTGATTTATTAAAATGTATGCTATTTTGCTAAATTGGTGTGGGAGTCTTCCTGTGCTGTGTTTTCACTCAATTGCTGTTTGAAGTGATGCCAAGATACTTTACAAATTGTCTCTCAGTTAAGCCTGACTGCTCTGTGCCAAGCTACCAGAGGGTTGATTACAGGTTCATTTGGGTTTTGCTTGTGCCTCACCCTAACAAGGATAGTGGTTGTGGCTTAAGTAGGATTTCACCCCCCTCAAACAGCAATCCAATTTATCACACCCACTCCATTGAAATAAAGAGAGTGGTTGCAGGCACTCTGGTGCAAAAAGTACATATATTTATGTGATTGGCACCGTGTTCTAGTTCTGACATATGCTCTGTCCACTGTGACCATGGAGTTACTCACATAAGTAAATGTACTTTTTACATCACATTCTTTGTTGCACAGAAGTGGGCAAATAAATAACTACATTTAAAAAATCAAGGTTAAAGTGATGTTATAGTGTGGTGAAAATGTCACTCAAAAGTAGGCCAAGGCGAACTTTGGTGTAGTGACCAAAAAACTCCACCGTGCTACACGGAGTTCCACAATCCGCGGAGTGCATTTGGTCCGCCGTTCGCATTGATTTTCAGCGCCGGGTGTTTGTCCCGCGAACAGCACCATGCGCAGTGCAAGAGGGCGCTGCTTCTTTTCTGCCCCTTGAGCAGAGTTTCTACTCGAGTTGCAGCTTTCTCAACATGAACAGAAGGCTTCTCAATGGTAGCGGTCGCAACCATTCGCGACCACCTGCGTTGAGAAATCCAAGGGGCAGGGGAATTTTCCTCGCTCGCCAACTTGACGTTGGCAAGCGAAGATAAACTCCACTCTGCATAGCAGAGCGGAGTTTTTCGGAATTCCGGGTGCTCCGTGGAGCATGAAGTGCAAAAAACTCAGCAAACACCGCCCAGGCCTACTCAAAAGTATAATTTTTTACTAAAATAAGCACTGAAAATTACCCGTTACAGTTTACTTACCTGACTAGAACTTGCACGCCCACATGCATGTGTTGTCATGAGTTATGTCATTTGAGATGTCAGCAGTGATGTCAAAAGCGATGTCATTGTACATGTCTTGATTGATGGGATATGTGATTTCAAAAGCAGTACGTGTAAATGGTGCAAGTTCTACTTAAGTCAGTAAACTATAACTGGTGAGTGCCACTGTTTTATTTTAGTGCAAAATGTTACTTTTTAACTGACATTTTCACCTTACTATAACACCACTTTACTCTTTGTTTTTTTTCAGTGAATGTTTTACGTTTTTAAAAAAAAGATATTATTACCATACCGACAGTGTATGGCTGTGCCTGGGAAGTTCCTGTCTCCGCGACAATTTCAAGGTCTTTTGTTCAAGGTTCTTGCATGAGACATGCATTGCTTTTATATGTTATTGTAGTAGTTTGTTTTGAAATGCAATCATTTCGTCTTGTTTATTCATATTTTGTTTATTATAATACAGCAAAGTAGGTGTTCCTAGCTATTTCTTATTTCACGTATCATATGAATTCAAACAGTGATGGTACTTTTACATGTATCTTTTTATTATCCAGCCCTATTATGTTTATCCATAAATTGATGCATTTGATGCAGGTATGAAAAAGGATCTATAGTATTTATATAAACCCAAGCGTCTAACAGCCCATGGCTGTCTTTAAGAGTATTTAGTGCCCAATAGACCTGCAGTTTCCTGCCATTATATTGTAGACTGGCATCTCGAGAAATCCCAAGGTGAATATTAAAATCCCCAAATACTATTAATGGAGTTGACCAGGAGGCAAGCTCAACCTCAAGAACCTCCCAGATTCTAGAGTTGTCTTGATTTAAGCCATAGATAATCGCAATCGTAAGCCTCGTGCTTAATGCAGCAATGGCCTATCTTCCCCATTTGTCTGCCATTGTACGCTTCACAGTACCCATATGGTATCTAATAAATATGGCAACTCTACTTATCGTTGTTGTTTGTGTAGAGAAAGCTATAAACTTGTAGCCTCTTATCTGAAGAGAGTCTTTATTGCTGGGATATGGGTTTTCTGTAAGCAAATAATCTCTGGATTCCAGAACCGTAAACTCTCATATACCTTGGCCCTTTTCTTTTTCTTGTTCAGCCCTCCCACATTTACCGAACAGATCCGTATTTTATCCATACCAAGTTATCAGAAGCAGCCATCAATATTGAGTCCTTCTCCAATTTCTTTTTATTATCTCAACTTCCATGTACCTTGCCTGGCTTTTTTCCCCCTCTATGCTTCCTCAAACTCCCTCCTGCACCCTGCCTTCCCTCAACAGCCCCAATCACAACCCCCCCAACCTCCCCCTAGAAGCTTCCAGACCGTAGGTCTGGTGTGAGATAAAGCAGTGCTACACCATGATCCGTGAAACCCCCACCCATATCCCTAAAGTCGAACAAGCTGCACCCACCCAAATGCCAAAGGAGAGAGAAGAGTGTAAGCCTAACCATATTAACATTAAATATGGAGGGTAGCCGTGAAAGTAGAGACCCTCTAAGCAAGGAGGGAGAGAAAAGTATAAAAGTATAAACAATTTCGCCGACCATCCTTTCTACTCCTAAAAGCTACTGTCAAGGCTTACATCTTACACTCTTACACTCTTACATCTTCCCATTTAGCCCATCTAGGAATTACTTGGCTTTATCTTTGGATGTAAAATAGCGGTATCTATCTCCAACATTTTTTATTTATTTGGCAGGGTTCATAAGGTAGGCCTGTGCACCCTTTGCCTGGAACGAATTATTCATCTGTTGCAACCGCCAGCATCTTTCTACCGTTACATGGCAAAAGTCTGGTTGAATAATGAACTCAATGCCGTCATGTTGATACTTCTTGTGCGGTCTACCTTTCTCAAATATGATCTGCCGGTGAAGAAATTCCCCAAATAAACTAGCGCGGCTCTAGGCCTACTGTCCGCACTATTAGGGTGCTTCCCTACCATAGGGACTTGATGAGCCCGTTGGATTTCCTAGGCCCAGTTCCATCCTACAACTTCAGGAAAAGCTTTTGCTAATAAATCAACCATATAGAGGTGGATGTCCATGCCACCTTTGTCCCCTGGTATACCCAGGAATCGCAGATTGTTCCTGCGCTGGCCGTTTTCCTGGTCTTCCAGCTTCCACCGCATATCTATTAATCTAGCCTTGTGTGATTCGGCTGGGAGCTGGGATGCCACAATATCTGTCTCAAGACTTCCAATTCTTGTCTCCAGTGCTGTTAACCGATCTGAAATCTTGCTGCAGGCCTTAGCAAATTTCCAAACTGACCCCTGCAGCTTAAGGACAGCTGCCTGGGAGCGTCTATTATCTTGTCTGCGCTCCTCCCCTTTGGCCAAGACTGATTGCAGAATAGCATCCAGGGTTGTAGTAGTTGTATTCTCCGAACCGGTTGCTTGCTCCCCTATATCCCCAATAAGCCGATTGGATGGTGTATAATCCCAATTTAGGTCTTGCATTTTCTTCTCTTTGCCAAGGCCAGAGATACCAGCTGTCCTCCTAGATTTTCTCATAGTTGCGGCAGAATCCCTCCCGCTGGTGTCTGGTAAGCTCTCACTCTCCCCATCACTCAAACTTGTCAGGAGCGGGGAATCCACTACTGACCCAGTATCATCCAATAGGGAATAGAAATAGTCTCTTGCCTCTGCTTCCATATCTCTCATGCGTTGACTACTATGCTTATTAAGGTTGGGCCCCTGCCGAGTTTGGGTTGGATCCCCTGTCTTGGGCTTAGTAGCCCGTGTTGTATTTCCCCCGGATTTATTTTGAAAAGGGTCTTCAGGGGACTGACTTATATAAGGTGGGGCAGTTGATAGGGTTTTTGTTCCCCCCGTTATTTCAGCATTAGGTAAGCCATTCACACCCTCAATCACGGCTTCGTCTTTTCCGACCTCTGGCACCCCATCGCTGGCAGTTAGCAGCAAATTCCTGGCCTCACTTTCCTCCATTTGGTCGCCCCATAGTAAGGGAGGGCTGACCTCTTGCACTGCGAGTCCATCCTGTCCCAACAGTATATTTTTCCCCGCTTGTGAGTTTACCTTTCAGGGTCTGTAGGGTTATTGAGTCTCTCCTCTCCCTATCCAGCGCATCTCCTTGATCCGGCGTTACAGCCCCTGTACATCCTTCCAGCTTTTTGGAACCGCCAAGCAGTTCCACTATCAACGGGCGGGCAGACGTTGCCTGGGCACCTCTCCTTTCCCTTTCCTCTCTGGTACCTCCTTCCAGGTCGCGGTCTGCCCTCGATATCCAGGTTGCCGAGGAGCACCTCATGGTCCTCCCGCTGCAATACAGATCTCCAATGCAGGACTTCCACTTGTTGGATTCAGCGCCATTTTGCCACGAGTCATAGGCAGCCCCTTCGGTGTATGTATGTAAGCTACTTTTGAGTTCAAATTTTGTACTGTCACTGTGTAGATAGGGGTTCCCTGTTGGTCATTACATGTTATTGTATAAAACCATATTATGTTTTATGACATGTGTCAAAAAAGAAAAAAAATAATACACATAAACCAAATAATTATTGTCGATAAATTACTGTTTTAAAAAACGTTGTACTTTTTTTATACTGATGAAACAAAATAAATAAGTACATATTTGAAATAAAAGAAAGTTGATCTGCAAATACAACATACAACATGGTTTAGAAATGTTCTTTTATAATAGCCCTTTTGGAGCAGTTATTGCCCTGGTATAAACAAATAGAGGTCAAGTGGGAGGTATTTCGATAGTTTACATCCCATCAAGACCTGAGTCCATGTGGAGGAATGC
Organism: Lissotriton helveticus; assembly: GCF_964261635.1. Taxonomy (NCBI): domain Eukaryota; kingdom Metazoa; phylum Chordata; class Amphibia; order Caudata; family Salamandridae; genus Lissotriton; species Lissotriton helveticus. The sequence continues at coordinate 1,179,026,621 of NC_136061.1, forward strand.
AGTGCGATGATCAATCTGAGCAGATGCATGGGGATCCCCATTGCGGCCAGTTTCTTCCACAGGGTCCCTCAGTCAACATGGTTGAAAGCTGTGGAGAAATCTATAAAGGCAGTTTATAAGGCCATTCCCTTGCCCATTGGATATTTTTCAATCAGGGTTTGCAGGGCAGTAATATTACCTGGAGTGCCACTATGTTTATGGACACCAACTTGCTCTGCAGGGACCAAGCTATTTCCAAAAGCTTAATCCTGGAGGTGGAGAAGTATGCTCTTGGCAAACAGTTTTCCTGTCGCAGCCAATAATGTGATCTGCCTAAAGCTGTCAGGGTACATTTTAGGACTCTTTATATATAATGGAACCACAATACTTCCTTTCCAAGAGGATGGATTAGTCCCATGTGAATAACAGTAGGGGAATATTGGACAGAGAAATTGTGCCCATGCTGAGCTATTTTGTTTGATTATAGCTATTGGTAAATCATCAGGGCCCATCGCACCTGAGTACATTGCCCCTTTCATAAAGCACTCTGTTTCCTTACAGGAGGGGGACCATAATAGTTATTCAAGGGAGCCTCCAAGGCTAGCTCTAAATTGGGCCCGTCCATAGGATTTAATGCATATAACTGTGAAATGTACAGAATCCATTCTGCATCTGATATTAAAATGGCTTTTGCCTTAATTCCACAATCGCAATATTTAGCTATTAAAGCCCAATATTTACGCAAGTCACCGGACTTCCCAACCTCTCTTAGTTTAATCCAATTAGCATCTTCCTCCCCTCTGCGCTCGGAGGCCTGCATTATTTTTATTGCCTGCTTCAGTCTATTAATTTCCCTTTGTCTAGTCACAGAAGACTGCTTAAATTGTTCCCTTACTAGAGCATTTATCTCACAATTTAATTTTTTTAGCTCCCCAATATAGCCACAGGAAGATTATTGCAACATCCCGCTTTTTCCTTCCACACAAACTAAATAAGACCAGATTCTTCTCAAACCAGGTGATGGGATTTTCCTGTTTAGGACCAGAGCTCGCATTTTCAATAAGCCCCCGTAGACTTGGGAGGTTTTTATTAAACCAAAAAGTGTGCCTGTTTTTTTTATTTACTTAATGCCATCATCTCTTGGATTCCAGCGCTCCAATGTCTTGGGGCTCCAGGTTGACATCTACTGATAGAATATTGTGATCACTCAGGTTTGTCCTCAGTACCTTTAATTGTGTACATGCACCAAAGAACTGGTAGGATACCACCATATAGTCAATTAGTGATTGCCCACGTAAAGCATGGAAAGTAGGAGAGGCTGGAGAGTCATCTGGGAATCTCCCATATAGAATAACGAGGTCATTCATTCTCAGATAGAGCAAAAATGACAGCCCTCGCCTATGAGATCTAATATTGCCGGGCAATGATATATCAGGGATGGTCCATACATCCTACAGTTTCTGGTTACAAAAGGCCATGGGAGAACAGGTTGAGATTTTGGCATTGAAATCTCCCACGATCAATACCGAAGTGCACTCTTAATTTTATGCATGAAAGAAAAAATAGATTCGACCAGAGAGTCGGACGTTCTCCCAGGGGGTATATATACATTTACTAATAAAAGGGTTGATTGCTGACCTCTTGTCCCATTACCCAGCATAAGTTTCAAACCCTGGTAAAGTTTTGATGGGTGGAGAAAAACCATGGGATTCCAGTTTACAGCACAGCTAAGTGACATAGCTAAGACGTTCTCCCAGGGGGTATATATACATTTACTAATAAAAGGGTTGATTGCTGACCTCTTGTCCCATTACCCAGCATAAGTTTCAAACCCAGGTAAAGTTTTGATGGGTGGAGAAAAACCATGGGGTTCCAGTTTACAGCACAGCTAAGTGAGATAGCTAGGCCTCCACTTCCATGACCTTTTTCCTATTGATTTCGCTGCACAACAGAAAAAATGTTTTTTTTCAATGTTCATAACTACACAACTCCATGTTTCCTGAACGCAAATTATTTTAGGATCATGTATCAGTAAGGAATTTACCTTACAGCTGGGATTTCCTAGACCAGCCAGGTTCCAGGACAACATTTTTCCCAAAGAGACACCTCCGCAGCATTGCAAGTTTTACATTTTCTTTTGAGGCAATCTATGAGCATGCTACCCAACTCCACTGGGCCATCTCTTCTTTTCCTCTGTGTTTGATGACTCTTTGGACCTCAGGATCTGCAATACTAATCAGTCTTTTCTCCGAGAAGCTACCAACCAAGATTTTAATATCTTTCGGTTTCATAGCTCACCTTAATATTAGATAATACCCTACCTGGGTCCTGGGAATCTTTCTGATTGAATTAGAGCGAGGCAGAAACTGGCTCCTCATATGGGAAAACGTCAATCACATTTTTTTTTCAAATGATCGACGTTAGCCAAAACTAACATGGCAATTATCCTGGAGCTAAAAGTAACTCTGGAGTTTGGAAGTCCACTTCTGAGGTCTAGGCAAACCTGCTCAATGTCTTTACTTATTACCAATCGCAATGTCCTCAATTTCGGATAGTAACTGTAAAAGAGAACTTCTATTAAGTGGACCTAATTCTCTATCAAACTGTGAAGCAAAAATCCAAATATTAGATTCTTGCCCTGGCCTATGTCCTACATGTGCATTATCACTCAGCCTTGGGTCGGCCCCAACTCTGGCCTTTGTCCTATGCGAGAAGCAGAGTCAGGCCCCCATTCAAAGAACGTCTCTTGACAAGGATCAATCACTGCAGAAATCCCTACTAGGAAGGATTGGGAGGAAATTATCCACAACCTGCCCTACTTCGGATGAACATCATTTGTCTTTCCTGCTAAGCTCTCTAAATCATGGTATTTCCTTATTTTATAGGGCTCTAAAACTGGGTCTATCCTTGCTTTGGGATTTTCCCATTTATTCTCCCCCTCCATTATATCTGGTTATCCCTCTATCCTCACGCCTTTCCTTCTTCCCCAATCCTTCCCATACTAGATCAACTATCATGATAGGGGGCGGGAGAGGATATAGCTCCAAGCGCCCAAGGTACTGGAGGTCATGGGACCCAGTAGACTTAGGTTCATATCCATTTTGGGGTGAAGGGAAGGTATCAGGCTCCTCGGACACCGTAAGGTACCTCGATTTTTTGGACTTAGGCTTTGTGATACGCTGAATCCTATTCTTCTTCTCCCTTCTTACTTTTAATCCATTACTTTCTATATGAGGGGACCCTTCCTGGGCGGGGGGCAGCGTCAAAATCATCCCTGCGCTGTTTACCAAGGGGAAGGTAAATTGATGAGACTATATCACAAGGCATACTGATGTTCCCTTTCTTTAAAACAGAATAAACCTGCAGCGAATTCTTGAGTGCTGTTGCAATTGTATTTTCCCCGGGACCGATGTGTGGCTGGTCCCCCGTCACTTGGTTTTCGGGGGCGATACAAGGCACTTTATATATAATGTAAGGCTATTTCTGGGCAGCACTATGGGAGGGCCCCCCACCTGTATTCTCCTTTCTTACAGCCCTATATTAGTCTGACTTGCCTGAGATTTCACATCATTTCCCTTTTCTACCTTACCCAAACAGGAACTGGCAGAATTAAGTTTCTGCGTCCACATTAAAATCGGCAAAAGAACATCCAGCATATGATCAGAGTGAACGGTAGATTTCTCAAGCAGAGTTAAAATTGATGAAAGAATCCTCCCCAATGCATAAAGTATGTCAAAATTAGCCCTTCCTCCCCCCAGTCCGTTGTCACCTTCATTTACTAATTGCCAAGAATCATGTACTCCTTTATGTGGAGATGCTTAAGATTTTGACAGGCCCAATGATTGCACAAGTGAAACACTGGAAGGAATGCTATTGAATAGAGCTGGCATATGCGGGCAACTAACATCGGTGACAGCCTCAATGCCGATTCCTGGGCACCTGGCATTTTTAATTTAGCCTCCATTACTTGTTTTTTTCCATGCGTGTAGCTATATCCAGCAGTGATATACACTCTAAACCCCCAGGTTCAAAACTACACTCAACAATCTGTGGCGTTTGTGGGGTTGCTTTAAAGGAAGAGGGACCCAATGATGGCTCTACGACTTTCAAAGGGCCAGTTTTATCGACCGGAGTCGAGAGCTCCAACGTACCCAAAGGTTCGGACATCAAATTAATACTGACAACCTTTGTTTCCGTTTGAACCCTGATATCCTTCATATCCATGTACATTTCCATTTCTGTATATTCGACTGCTATAGTTAAAGCACGTTCATCAGTGGCCTGAATTGGAGGAATTGCTTCCTCTATAATCTGTTTAGTGAACTTGAGGGGCTGTGGGACTGTCAGCTCAGAAATAACTGTACATAAGCCCACCTCGTCCACACTAGCTGTACCTAAAGCCACTCCTGTGTCCTTATTTTTTAACACAGTACCCCTCAGACCCTAAGAGAACATAGACAACACAGAGCGATGGGATTTCAAATATGACAAATGACCTCGGGGCTTCTTACGCCTGATGGTCTTTTGTAATTTGGGGGGGGGGGCTGGTGTGGTTGAATGTAAGTCTAGCTAGCCCTGGTGCGGACCTTGGTGACCCTGAGGATAATCCTGATGGAGTCATTGAGTGTCCTAAGCACAGGCACCTGGAAGGTTTCTCCATAGATTTTCGTGGGTTTACAAGCACTAACTAACCTTGCTACTAGTCTACCGATACCCACTGATTTCCACTGATACCGCTGGTGCCACTGGAACTCCCACCCTTTGCTCCTCCCCAATCAGTTAAAAAAAAAAAAAAAAGTAAAATATATACATATACATATATTAGGTTGCCTTGAGGCTTTCAGACACTCTTTCAATTTACATTTTTTATGCTCACAGTAGTTACAGTCCTGGTAGGTTGGCCTGAGGGAAGGTGGGAAGGTAGAGAGCTAGATAGTTACAAATGAAATGGCTGGTAGGCTTGAGCCTCACTGCTCTTAAATCCCGAAATCGTACCTGCCTCACTTTCTATAATAAAAGCTATGCCGTGTGGCTGTGTGGTGCGGGCAGTTTGGCGCTGGGATTGGCGCATGCCAAAGTCCAACTGTCCAACCTTTCTCTGTGGCTCTATGGCTTTTGCACAGCCCTTGTGTTCCCCCTACGGACTCCAGTAACCCCTCCCACCTCTGCCACTGCATGATCACGCTCCTGCCCAGAGCTGCATCAGTCCTGCTGATAGGTGGCAGTGGCAAGAAGTAAGAGGCTCCCATTGTCCTTAGGTTAGGCTGTGGTCGAGTGAACATGCAACGCACCCCACTCACTTGTTTGTTGTTGCCTTGCTCCATTCACCAGTATAGGTCACTATCTGGACTACTCACCCAACAGATGAATAAGAGATGGGTGAGTGAGGTGAATCAAACAATACAAGAGAGAGGTGAATGTCTAGGGAACATGGGGGAGAAGCTGGAGCAATAGACCTAGTCCAGTCTAATTGTGAGCGGGGCACACTACAGGATACCCACAAGCCACACCCAGCGCTAGCTCGCGCTCTGGCGCTCTATGAGTCTCCTAGGGGCACACACTTAGCAGCACCAGAATACAGCTGCCGCACTCACATTCAGCCCCAGCTCCCCCAATTCCACAACTCAATGGCTCAGCGACCGATACCGATACCAGGGCGGGGTATAGCAAGAATAGTATTAGCGTAAGGAGCGTAAGGAGTTCCGGGGCGATACGTGGGATCGGAGGCTCAGTTCGTCCGGGCTGATGCAAATTGCTGATCCGCTCCGCTCCGCGTCTTACTCACGGGTCGTTCTACCAGTATGGCACTCTGTAGACTGCGATGGCTGACGTCCCCTGCGCAACACCTTTGCCCTGCTCAGCTCCACTCCATACGACATGTGACAAAAATGTTGTTAACTCCATTAAATCAGTGTCTGATTCCAAAGGCAATGAGTAATTGATTGTCCTAGGGGCATTAGGGCATTTGCCTGACAGTGTCATGGCCTTGGTGTAGAGTCTTTGATCACACACAAATAATAGGTGCATGCCAAATAATGATAGTGTAACAAACAATACCACGTGTTGTACTTTTCGAAGTTTTATCGCATTTCCCTGTTTTTGGGTTCTTCGAAGAATATGAGTGCATTTGGTTTTGACAGAATGCTGTCTCTCAGACGTGGGACAAGGTGATGGCAATGGATGCCTGGCCTCCAAACCCGATGAGAAACTACTTAGATTGCTTGTCTGGGGATATCCAAGTGGTCTTGGTTGAATGATGTAAGGTTGATGTTTGAACCTATGGGGGACCAAAGGCTATACAGAAATAGTTTGTAGTTTTCATCAAAATAGAGCTTGAGCTTGGGTTTTCTAAAACTTTAACTGAGAGTGCAGACTTGATGTCACCATACCAACTAGAGACCATACACCTGGTACACTTAAACCCACGAGCCACCTGAGCTTTACATGAGAATTGTGTATTCTGGGCAATGATCAGTCCTGTAAAACTCACTGGAATATTTCTTCGTAATGGGTCCCGAATCTCTTTTCATCATAAATAGATACCCTAAAGAATACACACTATGAATATATTTTATGACTTAATCAAAATCATTGCCCTATCCTAGTACAAATAATGTGAATAGTCATAACTATAACAATTGTTAAAAATTGGGTCTCTAGTTGTCAAAGGTTTGCACCCTGTTCAAGTAGGGACCACATTCCTAGTCTGGGTAAGTCAGATACAAACCTAAATTAACCTGTGCTTACCCTCTGGTAGCTTGGTACAGAGCAGTCAGGCTTCACTTAAGAGGCAATGTGTAAAGTATTTGTGCAACACTTAAATTATGCAAAACAAATGCAATATAGTTCGTTAAAGTCAATAGCGCTAAGGGGTTCCTTGAGGTTGCGCTAGACCGAGGTAAATCCAAAGTTCAGACCAACTGTGATGGAGGGCAGGCTGGCTAAAGGACTCAGACAGGTACCGTTGTCAAAGTACCTTGGATGGAGCAAACGTCAATGTCGAAGACTGAATGCAAGGAATTGACGAGGTTCCGCGTTGTCATCAATCCCGTTGATGGAATCAAAGCGTTGGCGCCGATCCATGCAGTCGCTGAAGACTCCAGCTTTGAACTCCTATACAATGCAGGCAGAGTTGTTGTTGAGCTGGGTTGTTCGTTGAGGCGATGTCATTGAACCGCATAGTGATGTCGTCAGGTCAGCGCTGCATGGGTGTCGAACTATGCAGTCGGGACCCGTATTGGCGTCAAGGCACTCTGGGGTGTCCACGTCTTGGCACTGCATTGGCATCAAAGGGCACTGCATGAGTTCCAATCAGAACAAAGTCATCACTGAGTTGATTTTGAAGCAAAAGCAGCTGCAGAACCCACTTCTGATGCCCAGGGCTGGATTGGAACCTCAGGCAAGTGAGGACCCACAAATGCCAGAGGCCAGCAGCTGAAGTAGAGTTAAAGGAAGTCTTCGATGGCCCTGAGACTTCAAGAACAGGTGGCGAGCCAGAAAGCACTAGGAGAAACGTGGGTTCAAGGATGTAGAGAGCAGGTTCAGTCCTTCTTACCCTCAGGCAAGAGTATGCAGGCCAACAAAGTGAAGCAGTTAGCAGGCTGGCTGTCCCTCCTACAGCACAGTAGCTCTTCTGCCAGGCAGAATGTCCTTAGTTCCAGCACAGTTCTTATTTGGTGGTGTCAGGGGTCCAGTACCTAAACCCAGTTGTGCTTTGAAGATCACAATGTCTCTGCCTTTCTTGTACTGGCTCCAGAATCCCTACAGGGGTTTATGCATCTCTTTGTGTGGGGGCAGTACTACCCTAATCAGTTGCATGTGTCAGCTCCTCCCACCTAATCTACCTCACGAATACCCATCAGCCTGGTGATGGGCCATCAGGATGCAAATGTCACACCCCAGCTTCCTTTGTGTGACTGTCTAGAGGGTATGCACAAAGCTGAGTTGTAACCCAACCCAGATGTGTATTCAGAGACAGGCATAGGCACAGAGGGCCAGATGAATCAACATTAAATTTTGCGAGTCCTTAATACTAAATGTTACTGATTCGCTATTATGGAATCGCAAAATGCAATGCATGTAGGTTTGGCAAACAAAATTGCGATTCCTATATATTCCTTAATAGCGAATCGCAAATTGCGATTCGCTATTAAGGAATGCCTTCCCATTCATTCCTATGGGCCTAGAAGGAATGAATGGGAAAATATTCACCGTTTGCGATTACCAAATTGGTAATCGCAAACACCGAATGCAATAACAAGGGTGATAGGGGCCAAAAGGCCACCCTGAGGCACTACCAAAAAAGGTAAGTGTGCTCATGTGGCGCACATACATGTCCAAAGCACATGGGTGTGCGCCACATGGCACTTAGAAAAATGCAAACATTTGCATTTTTCTAGGATTTTGCTAAATTACCACCAACTTGAAGTTGGTGGTTTTGCGATTCCTTAAAGCAAGGTTGCAATTTTTACCTGCTTCCTGCATTGCATTTAGGGAATTGCAAATTACGATTCCCTTAATGCATTCACAAAATAGGTAATCACAAAAATTGTGATTCCCTATTTTGCGAATGCCTTTTGGGATGATACATCCCAAAAGGCTTTTTACCATTAGCAAACAGGCCGATTCTGCGAATCGGCCCATTTGCGACCAGTAAAAGGCTTGATACATCTGGCCCAGAATGTTGAAAGTAAGAAAATGCCAACTTTCTAAAAGTGGCATTTTCAAACTTATAATTTAAAATCCAAGTTAACCATAATTTGTGATTTTACATTGTGAGTCCAGAGACACCAAACTCCAAATCACTATCTTTTCCCAATTGGAAATTTTACTTAAAAGATATTTTAAGGCAATTCCAATGTCAACCTATTCGAGAGATAGGCCTAGCAGTAGTGAAAAACGAACATAGCAGTTTTTCACTCCCAGGACATGTAAAACTCAAAAGGACTTGTTTAACTTTCAAAATACACTGCACCCTGCCTATAGGGATGCATAGGGCAAACTTAGGGGTGACTTATATGTAATAAAAGGGAAGGTTTGGGCCTGGTAAGTGGGTTGACTTGCCAGGTCAAAATGCCAGTTTAAAACTGCACACTCAGGCTCTGCAGTGGCAGGCGTGATACATGTGTATAGGGCTATTTAAGTATGTGGCACAATCAGTGCTGCAGGCCCACTAGTAGCATTTAATTTGCAGGCCCTGGGCACATATAATGCACTTTAATAGGGACTTAAAAGTAAATTAAATATGCCAATTGTGGATGAGCCAATGTTGCCAGGTTTTAAGTACAGAACATACTCTTTTTAGCACTGGTTAACAGCGGTAAAATGCCCATATTCCTAAAGCGAGCAAAAATGAGGACAGCAAAACGGGAGGTCAGAAGGCCAAAAGTCAGGGGAAACCTCACCAAGGATTACAGGTCTAACAACAATGCACTAAACAACGGCAATGAACACAATTAATAAACAAAATATTAAAAAGATCTGAAACATTCTAACAGTATTTCAGAATTTCTTTGCATGGAAAAGTCACTATTCTCAAACCCTCTCACTTCCTACTTCCAGCCAAGTTGTAATAGCACCAAAGGGGACAGTACGAGTTTCTATGGTGGTCTTTCACCCGCATACCTCAGTTGAGTGTTGTTGTGTATGAAAAAGGTTGTTTTCTATCTCCGCGCTCAGTAGCTATGGCATATCCAGCAAGCCGCTAAGGACAGAGTGGCACGAAGATGCCTACTTATGGCCTTCATGAGGGATTTCACAGCTTCTGCTTTCTTGCTCCAGTCTCCAGTGAAGCGAAGATTCTTCTCTCCCTTCTCTGTACCCAGCTTAAATGATATTTTCCAAATATTTTGAAAAGGGCAGGCCTCACATTAAGGGCCAGATGTAGGTAGCCAAATACCGGTCGGTAATGGCCGATTTCGGCCGTTACCGACCGGTATTTGGCTTTTGAGATGTAGGTGGGTTGTTATTTACAGAAGCGGTATATTTTCCGATTCGGTAAATCTACCACTTCTGTATTTTACCGAATCGGTAAATATACCGTTTCTGTAAATCCATATGTAGGTGGCACAGTTTGCAGTGCCACAGGCCCTTAGGAATTCTTATTTTACCACCCAATCATATTGGGTGGTAAAATACCGAATTCCAGTGTACATGCACATCTGTGCATGTACACCTATGCCATGTGACACACAGACATGCCCTTAGGGCATGTATGTGTGCCACATGGCACACAAGCCTGCAATCGGGGTGCTACAGGGTGTCAAAGTGACACCCCGTTGCCCCTGCCAGGATTCGGTATTTACCGATTCTGTAAATACCGAATCTGTATTTCCCATTGATTCCTATGGGCTTCAAGGCCCATAGGAATCAATGTGAAATACCGATTCGGTATTTACAGAATCGGTAAATACCGAATCTTACCGAATCGGTAATTGAAAAATAAGATTTACCTACATATGCCTCCTTCCTATTTACCTACTCTTAAATACCGAATCGGTATGATTCGGTATTTAAGAGTCGGTAAATAGGATTTACCTACATCTGGCCCTAAATGATTTCTAGTGCTGGAATTAATATCATTTTCTTGTTGTGTTTTCTCTTAATTCTGTAAAACATTAAAAATCGTGAATATATGAATGATTGGTGCGCTATCAAGTTATGTTGAAGTAAATGGTAAATCCAGTACTTATATAGCGCAAAAATCACCGCCGAAAGGGTATCTCGACAATGGGAAGATTAAGCAAGCTATTGCCCAGAGTCGCATGGTGCTGGGCAGACCCCTGCTGCTGGAGTCAGGGATATAACGGTGATCCCCAGCGTCCAGCGTCAGTCGCCGTGGCGCCACACCTCTTCCCATACATGTGCAAATCCTACTAAAAGCAGCATGTGTTTATAAATGAGAAATGTGTACTCAAATAAATTAATATATGAAATGCAATTGCCTTACATTAGTAGAAAATGCAAACTGTGTTAGTAGAGTTCTTCATAGTTCCATTCAATCTTTCTGTGGCACCAGCAAATATATAATGTTACAGTGCCTGGCCCTCGTGCATGCTTTCCTTTTCATGAACCGCAAAAAGCATACACTCTGCACACATCCCACTTGTACACCTCCATATCTCCTCCCCTTCTCATTGTAGTCATTTCCCTGTTTGCCTCACCCCTCAGTATATGAAGAGATATTTGTGCTACTTTCAGTAACTAAACATCCATACTTTTCGATCTAAGGGGGGGGGGTGTACTAAGGATTCAATAGAGTCAAGTTTAGGGGTCAGAACCTAGAGAAAATTTCGGGGTTCTTTAGAGATATCTAATTGCTTTTTGATTATTGCCATGTCAGCGTTTCCCTAGAACAGGCAGAAGAGTGAGCCTTGGTAATGGCAATATGATCCAAAGAATACTGGTAATCATTCTGATTGTTAAAGATGGTTTGCCTGCCGGAGTTTCCCACTTTAAAACTTGATTTTGTTGACCAGTTTCCATCCCACAACTAACATGCACCTCCCACCTTGCCCATAGAAGGACTTTAATATGCCATGGAATTAAACATTTATTGTGAAACATGCCCCTGTTTATTGAGTGTGTTCTCTTTCTGTCTCTTTATATTATTGTGTGTTTCACTGTTAACTGTAGACACATTTCATACTTATCCCTTTTGTCATGGGAGGATTGATAAAGCTCTTATGTTTCAGAAGTTTCTGAAAAACCAGACTCGTCCTACAGGCGGCCATTCTATGCTTGACTAAAGGCCTGGGATTGATACCAATCTTCAGAAGTAAACTATTTACATTCTTATACTATGTTCTTTCCTAAAAAATGTTTGCATGTGATTTTTTTTATTAAATGAAAAGTTCTCAATATAGCCCACAAAACAATTTGTTTGGGCACTGATAAAGAAACTGCATGCTATGCTTAACTGCAGTCCTGGGGTTGATATCAATCTTTACAATTAAACTATTAAAACATTTTTTACTGTGTTCTTTTAAAAAACTGCTAGCATGTAAATCTTTTATGAAATGAAAATGAAAAATTCTTAATATAGCCCACAAAAACACTTGGGAAGGCATTGATAAAGAAACTGCAAATAAGATAGTGCTTTCTTTGGACGCACTTCAAGGCAAAGAAGTTACAATGTATGTGAATGACATCATGGTACCATTTTTAAAAAAAAACGCCTTACCCCTGAGCATACAGATGTTCTGACACTGAAAGTGTTAACATATTCTGGTTTAATTATCCTTTGCTAGGTTAGTAATTTTACTTCTTTAAGCACATGTAATCAGAACGTAATGCTTCCTGGCAAGGATTTGATCAATTGCTTTATTTTGTCTTTTTTTGTGTGAGTCATATTCTCTAATCTTACTCAATCTCTGTTTCCATTTCTCTCAATCCTACTTTTGTTTCTTATATGATGAAAATATTATAGGCAAAAATATTCTGTACCTTTTTTGGCATGTTTAAACAATGTGAGTGCTTTAAACAGGCATTACGATTCCAGGGCGAAACAACATATAAGAAGATATCTGACCTGTTACATTATATAAAACATGTAAAGGGAAAAAAGAAAACATGTATATGGGATAAAGTACTCCCTTCCATACATTATAAGGATATTGCAAGTTACTGAGGAGTTCCTTTATAAGGTCATGGAACTCCGAGGTGAACTGCAATATCCTTGTAATGTATGACAGAGGTTAAATTATTTCTTATAATATATGGTAATACCATCACCCTTCCCAAAAACCACTTAAATATTTGGTGTCTGGCTATTTCATGTTCATTGCAGAAAAGAATAAAATCAAACTCCGTAGTGAGAAATTAAACACACCAAAAAGCATTTGTATTTTTTTCAAAAACAATATTAGAATATATTTAATGTAGGTCAGGTTAAAGTGCCCTGGCTTAGATTGCATAGAAATATTCAGGGATTCTATCTTTCCTGCAGCGACCTAAGCGTGGAAAAAATAAAACATTTTTCCATTAATATCTCCTTTCTGCTGATCACTTTTTCTTTGTAGAACCACGTACCAGAAGACGGTCAGCCAGGCCTTATAGTACCTGTTTAAACTGCAGCTGTAACTATGCTCTGTGGTCTGCTTGCCCTAGTGGGGCACCAAAGCTATCAAAGAATGAATCGGAGGGTTAGTTGCATTGGTCTATCAGAAGTTCAAAGAGGTTTTCTGTGATGTTTACATGGGGAGCCTGATCTGATACCCAGTGCCTGCAAAGTCTCTCATGTCCCTGTTTTTCTTCTGATTGATATATTTTTTTCAAAAAGTATCTGTTAGATCTGGCCATCCCTGCAGGAATCACTCTAGACTTTTGCCTTCCGTTGTCTTATTTTGCTGACTCCATTTTTGTTGGCGTTTAGGACTCTGTGTACTTTACTCTTACTAACCAGTGGTAAGGTGCTTGTGCTCTCTTCCTAAAACATGGTATAATTGCCTTGGCCTACACTGGCTTGACAAATTGAATTTACTTATAAGACCCTTGTAAATATTACTACTTGTACCCAGGGTCTGTATAAAATGCCGCTAGTGTGCTGTAGCACTCATTGTGCCACCCACTAAAGTAGCATCATAAAACATTTCTCAGATCTGCCCCTGAAGCCTGTAGTGCAGTTTTTAACTGCTATTTCGACCTGGCAAAACAAGCCTTTTGCCAGGCCAAAATGTTCCTTTTTAATACTTAAAATTCACCCCTAAGGTAGGCCCAAAAGGCTCATAGGACAGGGTGCATGGCATTTAACCCCTTCGGTGCTGCGGACAGCCCCCGGCCGTCCCACGTGACGGTGGGTGTGTGCAGAGGATGGCCAGGGACTGTCTGAACACAGCCCACTGATTAGAATGCCAGCACTGCGGCGGAATTCGCACTGCTGTCATCGTGTTAAAAAGTAGGACATGTGTCCACCATATAACATGTCTTGACAGTGAAAAACCTCTAAAGTCGTTTTTACTGCTGTAAGGCTCTCCCATAGCCTCAAAACCTAACTTTAGTTTGGAACCAGATAGAGATAAGCTGTTTACACCCAAATGAATGTCAATCTAAAGTCCTCTTTAATGGTAAAGTTGGATTGTAAGTTACACGTTTGAAAATACCACTTTTAAAAGTTGTCATTTTTTTTGCCCTGAACCAACTGTGCCATTCTGCCTGTGTCCTGGGTCACATGACTGTAAATGGCTCTCATGTTGTAGGTTGTGTATTACTTCTAGACATTGAGACAAAAGAGGCTAAGGTGTGAAGAGAGAGGGTCTTCCTAACAGGAGGGCAGGCGAGTTGTGCCCTGCCCTGATTACACTTCAAAGGACCTTGCCTCCAGCTCACCCACAGGAACATGACATCAGGCCTCCCCTTGCCTTTGTCACCCTAGACATTGTAGAGCCGACCCCAGGGGAAGGAGAAGAACTGACCAGAACAAGATTTGAGTGTAAACCAGGGACTTCCCACACACAAAGGCTGGAACCAGGTATAAAAATGGGACCTTCAGGACAGTACCGGCCTTGTGGAAGATTCAGAAGAAAGACTGCCCTGCTGTTTGAAGAAGGATAATTGGACCTGCTTACCTTGATCCCAGGTTTTCCAGAGTGACACCAAGGGGTTAATTGTCAGACTTCTTAGACCTACAGGGACACAACAAACTTCCAGAAGCGCCTCTGCAATTGCCCTACTGAATTGCGTGTCTTAGTCCTGCTGCTGGCTTCTGCTGGAGCGAATCCTGATCCCAAAAGGTGTTACCCAGGTCCTGGTACCTTGGCTGGCAAGTAAAGGTGAAGATACAGAAGATTTGGATTCCTTGTGATCATAAAGCAACCTCATTGTGATGGGTACAACTGTTCATGATGATCAATGCAAAGTGCCAGTGAGACCTACTCATCACGCTGATACTGACAGCCCAGGTTGACTGCCAATGCAATAATGGCCAGCTCTGCGCACTACAGCATCAACTGTTCACAACGCTTGATCTGCTCCTTGTGCCAACATCCTCCCTTCCTCGGCCAATTGAAACTAAAATATTCGCGCAGAACTTGAGAAGGTAACTCTTCTTTGGGATCAACCTGGGCCCTGTATCTGACCGTGTTCTCCATTGCAGCTGGGCTGAACCTCTTACTTTCCTCGATCCAGCATTACCGGTTAACTGCACGTGGGGCTGTCTTCTTTTGGCTCTATTTTCATCTACAACATTAAAAACATATCGCTATGCCTTATTTTTTTATTGATCTTAATCTAGTTTTGTGTAATGTTATTGATCAACCTTGATAAGTAGGACAATCTCTAGAGGTGATCACATTACCTCCTGAGACAATCCCTGTGCTGAATCTTTTAGGCCTTGGTCAGGGTAAACAAAGGTAGGTGAGATGCTTGAATTCATTGCAGGCACTGGCAATCACTCTGGGACACATTTCAATCCTTCATTTTTAGCTAATATGCATGAATGTAGAAAAGGACCTACTGTATGCAAATGAATTTTGTACCTGCCCCACAGATATTTCTTGTTTTGGTGTTATTTTATTTATTATAATTTACTCTGTTTTTTGAAATTGGTATTAGATTTATCTTGCTTCTGTTTTCACTTTATTACTGTTTGAGTACTTCAGAAATACTTTTTACATTTGTTTTAAGTCAAGCCTGCTTTGGCCAAGCTGTCAGAGGGTTAGGCTCAGGTCTATTTAGTGACATTTTTGGTCACCCTGACAAGGATTGTGTTTATTACTTGATCAATTACTATCAACTAATAACCCAATTTCTTACAGTATCTCACTTGGAAATGGTGGTTAAGTGGGATATTTGGCAGGCCCTATTTCAACAACCTCACTGTCATCCTCATATCCTAAAAGAAACATAAAGGCGATGGATGCAATGGTTGAACAAATCTCAACCACTGTCATATTGTTTTTTGGAAGTGGCTATTTACCCAGCCACTGGTCCAATCATACAAAATCTCTGCTATTTACCCAGCAGCCGGCAAAACAGTACATAATCGCTGCTGTTTAGCCAGCCATAGAATAAATAGTAGAGATGATGTACAGTTCGACCAGTGGCCGGATAAAGATTGTGAAGGAGGCCTTAATTTAGATGGCCATGAAGCAAAGAAGGACTCAGACAATAGTAGCATGGAGGCCATCTTGTAAAGAAGATGCATTATGTGTGAAGAATTTGAAAGTAAATGCATATACAAATGTGCAATAGTTTGTAAAAAGGTAAGTGTAAGAATTATGCTAAACTGTCTACGGATTAAAGAACAGTAAAATCAATTTTGAATATAAAATTGAATGTTATTTCAATATTCAAGTGAGGCATTAGAAATAAAACAGAAGCTTCAGGATATGATACACAGATTTTTGCATTGCCGTCAGGGAGTGTTTGGCCATCTGCAAAGAATACTAAGTATGGTTTTAAAGAATTTACATAAATGTTATATTCAATCATATAAACATTTTTTTTATTGTTCATGATGCTCCTTTTGATGATTATTTTAAGGTTGAGATTTCTTGGGCTTCTTGTGGAAGTCCTTGTGCTAGCTTTAGACTTCTGTTTAAGGGGGACTGTACTTGCCTACTATTTCACATCGGGCAGCACAGCAGCAGTCTACAAGCAGCATCAAACTGGGAATGCACACTGATAGGTGGTATTTGGGCCCTAGAGGGATGGACGGGTACGGTAGGCAATTGGTGTTTGGGGCACAGTGCTTTGAGCACTTGCATGAGGTAAATTGAGTGGGACACTGTATTGAAGCTTCTATGAAATGGGGAAGTGAAAGGAGGAGACTGGAAAGTAATGCATCTGTGCAATTCACAAGAGAACTTCACTATGCTGCCTGTGAATAAACACACCTTTTCATTCTATTCACTCAGCAGAGAAGCTATATAATGCCCATGTCTTGAACACTCCCTCCAACGCTACTGACAGTTTAGCCACCTACACAATGCATCTTGGAATGGTAGTTTTGAATTTTAACATGTTAAGGAGTGTTTTCAGGGAGCGAATGTCCTGTCTCTAGTGAGTCCTCATTTCTGTACTTGACAGTACCATCGCAGTAAAAGAAATCTGGAAGCCAATACCAACAAAACAAAATATGTGTGAAGGGCTCGGAATCTGTATCTAACTACAGACAGTGTGATGGGGGCTGGGGAAGGAATCAGTAGAAGGAGGGGATGATAGTTACAGATACTATTCCCAACCTGCACATGCCCTGTACACAAAAGGCACATGCCCTGTACACAAAAGGCAGAGGAAGTATTCAAAATAGGGATGGGCATGACACGCTCACTAGTGACAATCCTGGTAACAAACTGCTGAAAATACTGAGAATGGTTAAAATTAGAAAAATCGTAAAGTTCATCTTTCAATCAAGTACTGTTTTCGTTTTCCATATATAAATTCATACAGGCATCTGGGTCCAATGATCCCTCCCCCCCATTTCCTGCTGGATCGAACCCCTGGTGCGTTTCAATGTAAGCTAGGATCATATTATAATCTTTTTCTGAATATTGTTTGGGGTTTTCCACATAATGGTTATACATGGCTGAGAACATTTGAAGCCATGCCTCACAGCTACCTAAATATGACAAGGGCAGGGAGAGAAATAAATCATGTTTATGCATGACTGAGGGTAGGAGTCCACAAACCCAACAATCTGTCATATTAGTGGTGCTATGGGTTTGGTGGAGCATTTCCACAAATATATTTTTAGCGTAAGTCTGGTGGTGTCTTTCCTTATGTGGGGCTAAGGTGAACATCAGATGCTCAGGTGGGGCAACCGTAGAGGGCATCATTGTTTGCATTTGGTGCTTATACTCCAAATATACGAATATACTCATAAAAATGGCTAATATAACTGCTATTACTAACACAAATGCTATTTTCACACGCATGGTCCAAGCAGAAAACATTGACTCATAAAATGGCAAGTATCGTGGCGCAAAAGGACGTTCTTCTTCGGGTACAATACGACCAAAACGGTACATTCCTAACTAAAAGTCCAAAGCTAAACTTGGGCAAAGCAGTCCGTCCTGCCAGAGGGTTCTTCTCCCTGTGTCCGTCTAGAGTCTCGCAGGCAGACTCCTATCGTTCAGCTCAAGAAAACAAGAAGCCGTTGTCGCGGAAATCCGATGTACACCCTGGCCATTTACATGTGACAGTCTTTTTTTCTGAACAGAGCACAATACCAAAGTTTCAGCTCTCAACGAGTTCAGTCCAGTGTCTCGCTCAGTACCTCAGACACAAATCAAGCAAGCCCTATTTATTCAAGTCTTTCCTTATCTCCTAGCCGTGGTGTCTGAGGTACTTTGGTGTTTTCTTGGCCGTAGGTTGTAACGCACATGACCCGGAGTTTCCTGATCAAAAAATAGCACAGGGGAAGGCACGTTTCCTTTATCAGAGCCCCTGCTTTCCGGAGTATTGGTGACAGGGTTAAGGGCAATTGCGGGTTCAACTGGGACCGTTTCGCCCGATCCCGTCACTCCTTCTTCTTGCCTTTGCTCTATTTCACAGGTGTCGGAAAAAGGAATAAATGCAGTGGCTCTCTCCCTTTCCTGGGTCAAAATTCCATCAGGGTGCTGCTGATCATAAGGAAGCGGAAGTGGTAGCCGTTTGAGGTGAGAAACATGGATCCAATGTTTCTTCCCATCCACCTTTACAGCCGTCCGTGTGGTGAGAAGGATCTGATATGGCTTAGACCATCTCGGGGCCAGGCTGGTGTCTCGTTCGTATTTCTTGACCAGCACCCACTGGCCGGGTTCCAATCGATGTCCGGGCCCTCTGGCAGGGGCTGCAGTACGGACGCTACCTGCTGATGAATAGAACGAAGGTCTTTAGTCAAAGTATACAAGTAATCAATCAACATAGGATATTCAACATCGGTAAATGACCATGGTCTGGGCCCTCCCCATACATTAGCAGGTCGCCCAAAAATTACTTCATAGGGTGAAAGGCCAGAACGTGTATGGGGAGTAACTCATAATGACATGAGGGCCAGGGGCAAGGTGTCAGGCCACTTTAAACCAGTACTCTCTTGAATCTTAGCCATTTTTTGTTTCAGAATCCATTATACTTTTCCACTAATCCTGCAGGCTGAGGGTGTCGAGCCGCATGGAATTTCTGTTGTATCTGCAACCCGTCACAGATGTGTCTGACAAGAGCCCAATGGAAATGCCCCCCATTGTCTGACCAAATCAAGCGGGGCAATCTATACCTAGGGATAAACTCCTTGATAAGAGCTTTCGCGGTAGCCAAAGCGGTGTTATCTTTAGTTGGGTAAGCCTCAACCCATTTGCTAAAGGCACAAACCAATACCATGTTGGGATCGAATTCTCGATACCATGCATTATTGGCCTAATATATCCAATGTAACCTCATAATTATATTATCGCATAGTTAGTGCACTATGAACTTTGAGTGATCGTTGATTCACTTTTGACTCGCTTGTTCCTATTAATATAACCAGAACCATTTTGTTTTGTTTCCCTATGTGCTCGCATTGTTTCCCTGAAATCACGTGATCACGTCTGCCGCTCCAAACTATGACGGCAGTCCGACCACTTATTATTAACCCTGGGCGTAGTGTGCGGAGTGGGGCTCCGCGGAGCTACGGGAAGTGGGCACACAACTACGCCCACCCGCGCACTCCACGTAGCCCCACTCTGCGCCGTCCGCCTCCCTCCCGCCCTCCCTAAATACATAAATAAAAGTATAAAAAGCATTTAAAAACACTTACCTTGTCTGCCGCGTCCCCGGGGCTCCCTCTCGCCGTCCCGCGATTCGCGCCGCCACCGATTCGGATCCTAATGCGCATGCGCGGGCGGCCGCGCATGCGCATTCCTCATGAGAAATGCGCATGCGCGGCCGCCCGCGCATGCGCATTAGGATCCGAAATGGCGGCGCGAATCACGGGACGGCGAGAGGGAGCCCCGGGGACACGGCAGACAAGGTAAGTGTTTTTAAAAGCTGTCTATACTGTTTATTTATGTATTTAGGGAGGGCGGGAGGGAGGCGGGTGGCGGCCGGCTATGCACCGTCTGCGGAGCGCGCGTAGTGCCGCCTGGCTACGCCCGCTACGCAAAATGCGTAGGAGACGGCACTCCGTGCACTCCGTGCACGGAGCGTAGCTGGCCGCCCAGGGTTACTTATTATAGTTGTTAACCAGTAGCTCAAGGAAACCCAAGGTCTCATCTGCCTTTCTTGTGGGACGCGCACATTCTAGCCGAGCCCGTTCCTGTACTCCCTGGGCTACAGATAGACGGGAGGCACCTTGCTGACCTGCCCCCGGAATAGCTTAGGCCTAGGCCACTAGCAATCAATTGTGCCTTATATGGGTATTCCTCTTGGCATTCAGACAAGTTGTATCTTTCCTTGTAGGGTGTCATCTTGAACGCATGAAACGTATATATGCTTTGTATTTCGAATCTGTAATCAGTCTCCTCTGCGCACCTCCAAGGGTTGTGTAGACTGAGGCTCCCCTGTCAGGGCTTGTATCTGCTGAATAAACGATTGAACTTTCTCCATTGACGACTGACTTATTATTACAGAGTAAATACATATGGGCTATTGGTAAGTATAGCCTGTTAGAATTAATTTTGAATCCTTCAGTTGGCGACTCCGCCGGGACTCCGCGATAGGGTCGTCCCCTCCTGTAAACAGGGGTGTTGGGACAGGGAGGAGTTCTGGCCGAGTGGGTGGACGGAAAGAGGATCCTGATTTGAGACACCCGTTTGCGGTACGAAAACAAGCTTGTTCCACTCTCGAGCCCAGTCTCCCTCCCAGCTTTTGAAGACCCTACGCCGGAGTCCTACGGGCTTAACCCGAGAGAAGAACAGACTGTGTCGGTCTGTCTAGATGTCGGCAGTGGAGAATTCGCAATCGACCTGAGTGCACCAGGTGAGTGATATTTGAACTTGAATTGAATAAGAATCACTTAGAAGAAGTGTTTCTTTTTGGATAACAGTTAACTGTTTTTGTTTGAAGGTGGCCGGTGAAGCCGGACCACAAGGGAATCTGGGGATCTATCGTTGCGGCGAAGGGGTTGCACGAGTAGAGGCCCCACGGACTTGTTTGGTGAATAACTGAGATTACACCTGATGCCTTACCCGGAGTACTGTGTTGCTCGCTCGGCCGAATTCTCTCCGGGAAAACTCTGGGAGCAACTGGGTAAGCAAGGGGTCTGGAGACATGTCTAGATGCCTGGCCCATCCAGAACAGGGCCATGGGATGGCCTGTGAGAGAGTTTGTGGTTCGCCTATCAGATGCTCTCAGAACAGTCTAACGACTGTTCCCTTTGGTGAAACTTTGTTGGTCTGGAATTCTTTTGAATCGATTCCCCGAGCAGGAGTCGACGGGCTCTGTTCGTATTTGAAGACGTCATTTGCATAGACTAGGTTCGGAAAGGTTGGCCTTGTACCGTATTACAGCACTTTATTGAGATCATTGAATGAATGAAGAAGTGTATGAGTGGATGATGTCGAGGACGCGTCCAAATATGCGTGCGTGTTGAAATTTTGTGACTGAAGTTACGCGCAAGTATTTTTATAATGTTGTGTTTTAGCAAAATATGTTTTGGGAGTTGTTGTCGGAGAGGTACATGGCTGGAAGAAAGACAGCCTGCCCCTCCCGAAGGCAGCCCTAGTTTTGATATGTATACCAAACATGGTTTACAGCCAATTCTGTTTAATACCTTTTGGAACAAATACACAAAGGATAATTCGGATTTACAGTGGCCTCTCACGGGGTCTTTTGATGAGAAAAAGATCAATTATATACAAAATAAATTGTTTATGAAGAAAAGTCATCAGTCAATGTTTGACTCCTTGAACTTATGGTTGAAGGAAGCAAAAAGACGATGAATCAGGGAAGAGAAGCTGGGGAAGATGAAGTCGGGTCAAACGATCACACAGAAAGCCATAGCATATGATAAGGAAAAGGTGGAAAAAAATATTGAACGGATGGATAGGCAGTTTCGGCTGGAAACCGATAAAAGCTATGTGGCTAGACCAGAGACAGGAGATGAATTAGAGGAATTGCTGGAAACTCGGCCACCTCCCCCTTATGCTCCGCAAGGCTTATATCCAGCCGTGCCTGTGGTACGAGTTGATCGAACGGGTGCCGTTTCAGCCGCCCGACCACCGTCGGGAATGATCGCCACGGCCCCCGTTGGTAGATCGGGATCCGATATTCCGGTTTCCCCTCCTTCTCTTCGACCAACTACCTCACCCTTAATACCCCTTCAGCTGGACGCGGCTGTCCCTTCTCCTTTGCACCCTGTATTTCTTTCCCCTCCGACTCAGACCACTTTAGCCCAAGCGACCGATGTCTGGCTTGAGTGATCAGCGAGCTTTCACTCGGTCACAGTTGGAACAGGAGGAAAGGAGAGCTATTATAATTCAGGCATCCCGGTGGATGCGGACTTCTATTTATACTTTGGAAGATATTTGGAGTACTATAAAGGATTTTGAACCTGTTGCACAACAACTGGCTCTAGAGAGCTTGGCAATCCGATTGATCTCACTATGGGAACAGTTTTTTGAGGAAGGCTTACCTCCTCAGATACTGTGTAATATCAGGGATCATGCTCATAAATTTCATCTCCAAATCGAGGAAGTGTATCAGAATGTAAACATCCTTTTGCATTACAGGGAAAGGATGCACAGAAAGAGTGCTGAATGGGGAGCGCAACACCCCATGAGAGAGGTGCATCCTCTTTTCTTTCCAGAATTACCTGAAATAAAGGATAATGCTGGCAATGTTACTAGGGCACGGGAGGACGCCAGACTTCAGGAACAATGGGTTTATACCCCATGGAAACGAAGTGAGGTCCTTACGTTAAAAGCCCAGCTCCCTGACCCCCGTAAAAACCCTACAGCCTATTATAAAGAATTGACGGAAGCCGCCAATTCGGCCATTATGACCATAGCTGATATCGAGCTATTTTTTGGTCTCCTGATTCCGGTGGATATTTGGAGACAGATACATGATACGGACCACATTCCAGAGCTGGGAGGAACGTGGAATCATGTCAAAGATTGGGATAAGGAACGAAAGCCGGGTGAGAAACCCCGGGATGAAATATTAGCACAACCAGAAAAAATTGTTACATATATGCAGACTCTTCTTCCTCCAAGGAAGGTAGATTGGGATAAATTGACTGTGTGTAAACAGAAAAAGGACGAAAGTGTGTCCGATTTCTTTACAAGGTTCGAGAAGGTGTTCATAGATTTCAATGGACAGGACCTCTCTACAGAGGGAGGAATTCGATTATTTGTAAATAGATTTGTCACAAATTTGCTTCCTGGGGTTATGACTCTTCTTCAATCTGCAGAAAGTACATGGACTACGGCGGCACCCTCTGTTATTCTTAGCATGGCTCAATACTATGAACATCGAGAAAATGAAAGTAAGGAGAAATCAGAGAAAAAGACTAAGGGCCAGATGTAGGTAGGACTAATTTACAGATTCTTATTTACCGAATTTTACCGATTCGGTAAATAAGAATCGGTAAATAAGAAGGGGGGAGATGTAGGAACATCCAGATGTTCCTTTTACCGAATCAGTAAAAATCTGTATTTACCGATTCGGTAAATACCGACCGGTATTGCCCCATTCATTCCTATGGGCTTTGAAGCCCATAGGAATGAATGGGGCATTACCGGTCGGTATTTACCGAATCGGTAAATACCGAATTTGACAAGGGTGCAGGGGGTGTCACTTTGACACCCTCTAGCACCCCCAAAAAAGGTTCGGGGGCCATGTGGCAGGCATACCTGCCCTAAGGGCAGGTCTGCCTGTCATATGGCACAGGTGTGCATGCACACATGTGCATGCACACCTGAATCGGTATTTTACCATCAAATTGAATTTGATGGTAAAATACCGAATTTGTAGGGCTTGTGGGACTCAGAAGAGTCCCACCTACATCTCAATTTTACCGATTCTGTAAAAATACCGGTCGGTAAATTTACCGACCGGTATATTTACCGAATCGGTAAAATTACCGAAATGGCCTGTTTCCTGCCCCCTACATGTCAAAAGCCAAATACCGGTCGGTAACGGCCGAAATCGGCCGTTACCGACCGGTATTTGGCTACCTACATCTGGGCCTAAGGATCTAAAAACTAGGGTGCTACTGCAGCAAGTCAGTAGAGGAAATAATTCAGGACGAGGAGTGCGAGGCTCATTTCAGAGGGGTCAAACGACGGGAAGAGGAAGGGGAGGCCCACCAAATATTGGAATAAATCAATGTTCTTATTGCAAGGAGGAAGGCCATTGGAGAGTAGATTGCCCTCTGTTATTGACGAGGAATGGATCTAGTAGAGGACGAGGAAGAGGCCGAGGGAGCATAGATCGGAGTAGCATGAGAAGAGAGGAGTCACAGAATGAGGGTTCTCGGAAAAATTATTTCGATGACCCTCAGAACAGACAATACTATAATGAGACTTATCAGGATGACCGATATGATGAACGGGATTATGCATGAGACAGCCATGGACAGAGCAGGGGCCATATTACAGTACCAGTTGACCAAGAGGGACCTTATGTACAAGGAGAACTGTTGGGTACATCGGGAAAGTTTTTAGTGGATACTGGGGCGATGAGTAGCTCAGTCGCTCGTACACTGGTCCCAGGGGCAGCTCTGTCTGGCCAAAATAATGTATCAGTGGGATTCTCTGGAATACCGGTAGTGATCCCCGTTTCCAAACCTCCGCCTTTTACCATAGGTCCCATCTCTATGCACACCCCCTTCCTTCTGACTTCTAAAAGTGGTGAAAACCTCTTAGGATTAGACATTCTAAAAAGATTACATGCTCGCATTTATAGTTCCCCGGATGCTGTTTTCTTGACAATGCAGAAACCATCTGTGACAGAAGCCCAATATTTTGCTAAACATGAGACTTTGCCCCCTGAATTCTCCACCATTCCTCGGACATTGTGGGCATCCGGAGACACCGATGTCGGTCTGTTAAGAATAGCTCCTGTGTCAATAACCCTGAAACCAAATGCACAGATGCCACGCATTCCCCAGTACAAGATTTCACCAGAAGGTGAACAGGCCCTGTTGCATATCATTTGTGACCTCATTGACAAGGGAGTGGTGGAAGAAACAGCTGCTAATGTTTGTAACAGTCCCATTTTGCCGATTTTGAAAAAGAGCCCAATTGATGGTGCCCCTGATTACAGAACTGCCTATCATTTTGTGATTGACCTTCGAGCGGTCAATAAGATAGTAGTACCTCAATACCCCGTGGTGCCAGACATTACAACAATTCTTACAATGATTCCCCCTAAAGCCCAATATTTTTCTGTGATAGATTTAAAGAACGCCTTCTTTAGTATTCCAATTCACCCTGATAGCAGACATATCTTCGGATTCTCATTAGGAGGTCGAAGCTTTACATTTACGCGTGCACCCCAAGGCTATACCGAAAGTCCTAGCATCTATAGCCAGGCTTTGAAGGCAGTCCTGGATGAATTAATTTTACCTACGGGCAATACACTCATCCAATATGTGGATGACATTTTGGTGGCCTCTGATACAGAGGAAGGTTGCCAAGAGGCAACAGTGAAATTGTTACATCATTTGGCTGATAAAGGAAATAAAGTCTCCCTCTCTAAATTTCAATATTGTCGGCAGGAAGTGACCTACCTTGGCCACTTACTGTCGAAAGCGGGGAGACGACTAACACCAGAACGAATTTCTGTAATTACTAATATGTCTGTACCTCGTACTCAACGTGATGTCCGTGCTTTTCTTGGCATAACATCTTACTGTCGCCAATGGATTCCTAACTATTCACTTCTCTCTAAACCCTTGTTGTACCTGACTACTAAAGACGTGCATGAACCCCTACCCTGGACGGATGAATGTCAAGAAGCCTTTGACTCTTTGAAATCTGCTTTGTGTTCTGTACCTGTTTTAGGTACCCCGGACTACCGGAAGCCTTTTTCACTTTATGTGCACGAGGTGGACGGTTGTTCCCTTTCAGTATTAACACAGGATTTTGGTGGGAAGCAGAGACCCTGTGCCTTCTTTTCATCAGTATTAGACATGGTAGCTCAAGCCCTTCCCGGTTGTCTGAGGGCCACAGCGGCGGTAGCGGTGGCCATCCGGCAATCGGAAGGTATCGTTTTGAATAGGGAACTTACAGTATTGGTACCACATGCAGTAGATATTCTGTTAAATAGAACTAAGAGCCAGCACCTTACGAGTGCTCGTTTGACAGGATATGAATTAACATTGTTTGCACCCCACATTACAATCAAAAGATGTGCTACATTGAATCTAGCCACATTATTGCCCCTCCCTTCTGATGCTGAAACAAATGATGTCCATGACTGTATATGCAGAACTGAAGAAGAAACAAAAGGCCGTGTAGATCTTACCGACACCCCTTTACTACAACCCCAAGGAGAATTGTATGTGAATGGTTCTTGTTTTAAATTACCGGATGGTACGGCCACAGTTGCGTATGCTATTATGACCTTAAAAACGGTGGTGGAGACCGCTAGGATTTCACATCACTCAGCCCAGGCAGCTGAACCAATAGCCTTGTTACGAGCCTGTGAGATCAGTTAAGGCTTAAGAGTAAATATTTATACAGACAGCCAGTACGCCTTTGGCGTCGCCCATAGCTTTGGGAGGCTGTGGAGAGAAAGGGGTTTCTTTACAACGCATGGTCAGAAAATTCAACACGGTCCTCTAATTGATCGTTTATTACATGCCTTGACACTGCCAGATAAAGTTGCCATTATTAAATGCAGTGCTCATCAGAAAATCATTGATTCCACGGGAAAGGGAAACGCTTATGCTGACTCAGTAGCTAAAGAAACAGCACAAATTAAGATGACTCCCATGTTCTCTAGTGCTTCAGCCCGATGGGTGGCGGAAACATCGGTGTTCGATAATACCATTGAGAGTGTAAAAGAATTACAGAAGGAAGCTACCATAGACGAGGCACAGAAATTTGAACAAGAAGTGGGACAGTTGGACAAAAATGAATGTTGGATAGATCGAACTGAGAAACAGCGTTGGTTACTCCCTAATGCATTGGTATATGCTGTAGTGATCATGGCCCATGGTCCAGCACACATAGGGGCAAAAGGTATTTGTGCAGTGTTGGACCCAGTTTGGAATAACCCAAATATTCCCAAAACAGCAGTACATGTGGTTAAATATTGTCCAGTATGTTTATGTTACAATTCGGGGGGCAGAGAGGTGGTCCTGAGTGGAAATTTTGCACCGCCATCTTTGCCCTTCGAAGTTCTTCAGATTGATTACATACAAATGGAGAGAGTGAATAATTTGAAATATGTGCTAGTGGTGGTTTGTACGTTCAGTAAATGGGTTGAAGCCTACCCCACTAAGGAAGCCACTGCAGTTGCCACTGCTAAAGCTTTGATTAAAGAATATTTTCCTCGCTTTTTTAATTTTTTTATTTTTTTATCCTCACTTGCCTGGCCCTCCTCTTATTCAGCCTCCAACTGCCATGCGCGTATTAAATCGAAGTGCAAGATTCCCACTGCACCTGAAAACGCGATTGATAGGAATCGGCAGGAGATGGCCCGAAGAGAAAACGGGTAATGACTCCAAACTTGATGGTTAACCAGTTGAACTAGCCTTGGAGCCAAGTGAGGGGGCCTAGTTCTTGGAGTTCTAAGGCATAATCATTGGACCGGGGGGAAAAAAAAAAACCCCGGTTACTGTCTCCACTGAACCAAAGAGTTCCAAAAAGCCCGGTTGCGTGGACCACCTGATCTCGACATGTCTGTTTTAGAGGTTGCATAGAGGGATGATAACGAATTTGCATGTGTTGGTGCCGAGTTTTCAATCCAGACCTTGCATATATCTCTTCTTGCAAGCAGTATTGCATAAAACAGAAATGTCCTTGCATGACCCTTGATGCTGTTGTCCCATCCAAATATAATCAGGGGAAGTGTAATAGAGATCGAGATGTTGAGAATAGAGTCCAAGGTCGCTTTTACTTCATTCCAGAACTGTAGTATGCTAGGGCAATCTTTGAACATATGGATGTCCGAAGCTGCGATGTAGTTACATTTATTGCATTTCTTCCCTGGTATGAATTTAGACAGTTTTAGAGGTGTAAAATAGACTCGATGTATCGTAAAAAAATGATTGCGCCTAAGCCATGCAGGTTTAACACACTTGTATAACAAGGTGCAAGATTTCTGCCAGATTTCGATACTCTGGGCCCCGAGTTCTGTGCCCCATAGTTGTTCCGGGAGGGTAAATTCTCCGTCTATCTCTTCTAACAGACTCCAGTACCACTCCGAGACTTCTTTGCCCCCTCCTGATCGTACTACCAATTTCTCTTCAGTGATGCTGCGCTTCCCAAGTGTTACCCCTGTCCTGGCCAGTGCTTTGAACCAACTGTCTAATTGTAAGAACTTAAACCTCGAAAGCTCTGAGCCCAGTTGGTCCCGTAACTCCTCCCAGGGCCTCAATGATTCGCCTACCAACAAATCTCCCCATGTTGATATTCCTCCTACTCTCAACGGGGTTGCAAGCCTGTCTTTCAAGCAAAGCGGCAATCCTGGAGATTCCCAAATGGGTGCAAAGTTAGAGTAGTATGGCAGACCTAATTTCCTCCTTATATGTAACCATGTTTTCGCTTGGGACATAAGGATTTTTAATTTTACTTTTTTTAAGTATTTCTGATCTCCATATTTAAACATGTAGCCGTTAGTTGGTAGACCGGCTCCAATCAGCATGGCATTAAACATGAGACCAATAGATGTATTGGATGGAACTTTTAAAAGCATTCTTGAGTGAGACAGTTGGAATGCCCACGCATAATACTGCAAATCGGGCAGAGACAGACCCCCCTTTTCCCTCCTCCTTCTCAATTTCTTCCATGCCACTCTTGCCGATTTATAGCACCAAACAAAGGAATTAAGCTCTCTCTGACATTTCTCCAAGGCTGCATTATCGTAAGCGAGAGGGATGGTATTAAAAATAAAAGTAAATTTAGGAAGAATGGACATCTTCATCAGACTTATTCTACCGAGGATAGTCAATGGGATATTGGACCAAGATTTTAGTAATTTCTTACTTTCATTAGACACTCTCTCGAGATTAACTTGAGCGATTTTGCCGACGTCTTGCACTACCCGAATACCCAGGTATCTCATTGAGTTGGTTATGTTTAGCCGTAAATCGGGGATGTTCCAAGCCATGATGTCAGTTTTGCTTGGGTTAATCTCATAGCCCGAGATGCGGCCAAACTCTTCGGCTCTCCTTATTACCTCTGGGAATGTAATCTCCGGGTCTGAGGTGAAAATTAGGATGTCGTCTGCATAGAGAGCAAACCCGCTTTTCCCACTCCCCAAATCTAAAAGATGGAATAAGTACATCCCATCTTAGGACTTCCGCAAACGGTTCAATGTACAGATTGAAGAGGAGGGGGGAAAGCGGGCAGCCCTGTCTAGTGCCTCCCGAAATCCCAAGTGATTCAGACAATGTACCATTTATTAGGAGCCGTGCAGATGGTGAGTTGTACATAAGTTCTATAGTGCGACAAAATTTCTCCCCAAAGTTAAACTTCTTCAGTACGTCGTTGAGATAGGGCCAGTTTACCCTATCAAAGGCTTTAGCCGCGTCTAAGGTGAGTGTTGCCAGTGGAAGGGAAAATGATGAGGCGATGTCAATTGCCCCCACTAGGTCGTACGTTAGATCGGAAAGCTGGCGACCTTTGATGAATCCCTTCTGGTCCTGGTGTATAATTTCCCCCACTACTGAAGCCACTCTAGATGATAAGATGGAAGCAAAAATCTTGTAATCGCTGTTCAATAATGATATTGGGCGATATGACCCACATAAGGTTGGGTCTTTGCCAGGTTTGGGAATCAATACTATGGTGGCCTCGCTCCATGATCGAGGGGGGTCATAACCCTCCCTCAAGATACCATTGAAGAGGGCCGTTAGAGTAGGGACAATTGCATCAACCAAGACGCGATACAGTTCACCAGGGAGTTCGTCAGGACCTGCAGCTTTGCCATGTTTAAGTGACAAAATGACCTTCCTTACTTCTGTTTTCGGAGATATCCATCTCAATCCCCTCGCGTTGTGCAAGTGAAAGGGATGGTAAAGGTATCTGATTTAACCATGTGTCCCTTGTCTGTTTGTTATCAAGGATATCTTCCCAGTATATCTCCTCAAAGAATACCCTGAAGGCTGTACTAATTTCTTGGTTCGAAGTCCTGAGCTCACTTTCACCTTCTGCCTTGATTCCTCTTATATGGCTTTTAGCTTGATCAGCCTTAACCCTCCAAGCCAAGATCTTACCCGCTGTTTCCCCGAATTCAAAATTTGAGATTTTACTCGCCTCCCATCTCTTTGTTACTCTCTCTTGTAAAATATTTTCTAGCTGATTTCTCAGATCAGACTTGTTCTTTTGATCTTGAAGTGCCCCAACTGAGGCCTCGAGTCTCTGCTCAATTTTCTCTAGTTCATGTTCGAGATTTTGAATCTTAGATATGTAAATTTTCCTCAAATAGGAGGCTCTATTTGTGATACAGCCTCTCAAGTATGCTTTAAGAGCCTCCCAGACCGTATCAAGAGAGGCTGAACAAAAGTTAATATCTAAGAACATACTAGTTTCGGTCTTTAAATAAGTCACTTCCTCCAGCTCCAATAAAATGGTGCGGTCAAATGACCAAGAGGGATGTTTAATTTGATCTGGAAGTTTTAGCATAAATAAGAGAGCTGAATGGTCCGATAGGTGGGAGGGTATGTACTTAATAGTAGATATAGAGTCTTGGAGGCAATAGCTGAACAGGGCAAAGTCAATTCTTGAGGTGTGTTTATATTAAGTTCCTATAGGATATCCCTTGTTTGGTGCCCGCTTTTCTCTCCATAGATCTGCCAATCCTATTTGCTCCATAATCCCTTTGAGAGACTGTCTAGCTTTAGAAGAAGGATGACTTCTATATCTGCTGTGGTGAGTGGATTTATCTAGTTTTGGATTCAATATAACATTAAAGTCCCCTGTCCATATTATAGGGTCCGAAGTGGTCATTAAGTTGTTCCTGACTATTTCTAAGAAGGACGGATCATCTATATTGGGGCCATAATATCCGACTAGATTACACACCCACCCATTAATAGACAGCTTAACTAGAAGTCATCTTCCACTATTGTCCTCATTGAAATTAAGAATCTGCCCCTTTGCTGTTTTTTTGCAGATTAGGAGAATTCCTCTTATGTTGGCGTTGTGATCAGTGCTGATGAACTGGTCTATCCACTTTTGTTTTTTTAGTATTGAATTGGCCTCACTTTTTAAAAGATGTGATTCTTGGATGACGATGATCTGCGCTGGGGAGTCCCGTAGGTATTGTAGAATACGTTCTCTTCTCCCTCGCATGCGCAGACCATTGACATTCCAAGATAAGAACTGAACTGAGGTCATCTTTCAACATCCTCCCTAGTGTGCGCTTCCCTACTACACACTTTAATGTTGTTGCCTTTATTAACTTTGTTTGTCTTGGCTGTGGCGGTTGAACTAACTATTTAAAAAAAGAACCTGTTTTGAAGGGCCAGACTCCTGAGGATAATTTTGAATTTTTGTATTCCCCCCCCAGCTCCCAGCTCCCCCTCCCCCCCCTTGGAGAATCCACCCATATTTACTCCGACCGGATGTAGGGCCAGCTTCGCGCCAAACTGCGCCTTCTCCTCCCACACCACGAAGTGCTCGCCTTAAAGAAAAAAATGACAAATAACCTGTGCATTAACCTGTGCAGGGACTTACATATATTCATTTTCCCCTTTTGTGTTATTTATTTAATTCTTCATTTATGTATTTATTTATTTATTTTCCTAGCCTTTTCCTTTTTTTTTTTCAAGCTCTTTCTTTCTTTTTTTTTTTTTTCCTATTCCTTCCTGGAACTTCCAATAACTCATATAGCCCTAAAAATCGCCCCTTATAATGTAGCCACTCCGACTGCATTCTCAACAATAAGTCAAGTGAAAGGGAAGTAAACAGGGGGTATAAAAAGGAAAATATGATAGGGGACGGGGACTTGATGGTTCTAATCACTTAGAATTTGCCCTGGGAGTGATTACGAATGGATTCCAGAAGTTCATCTGCCTCGTAAGGTGATCTGACATTGTGCATCTTGTTGTTATTCATAATACGCAGAAAAGCCGGAAACCTCATCTGAACTGTTGCACCAGCCGCTCTAAATTTTTCCATCTTCTGGCCCAACTCCCACTGCCTATCAAGCGTAGTCTTAGATAGATCGGAGCGGATTTCAAAGGGGAAGTCAGGGCCTTTTGTGGTTTTAAGTTTAAGCGCAACGTTAAGAATTTTCTCTTTCAGAGCATACGTCAAGAAGTTTATAAGAATTTTCCTGGGTTTAGTCCTGCCAGAGTTTAATCGGAAAGGATCACGGTGGATTCTCTGTATGTCTTTATCCAACTCCTCTGCTGACTCCTCGAGAGCTAAAGATTCCTTCAATAGTTTTACTATGAAACTCTTAAGGTCTCCGTCTTCCTTTCCCTCCGGGATCTTTAGGAAACGCAAATTATTTCTGCGTGAGTAATTCTCTAACGATTCCACTCTTTCTTTCATCGCATCCCCTTCCCTCCATAAGTTTTGGATTTTTGACTCGGCTGCATCTAAGTTGGCTTTCATTTCTCCAACCGAGCACTCCAATGCTTCTGTTCTTTCCCCCAAGCCATCTACTTTCCTCTCCAATGCTTCACAGGATGACCGAATATCATTCTGATTTGTCTTAGAGACCAGAAAGTCGTTACGGATCTCTTCTCTCATTGAGGCAATTGAGGCTGCCAGGGCCACCAATGCGGACTCGGTGTTGGTAGGTCTCTTATGGCTCCTCGCTTTTGTTTGCCCCGAATTATCTGGTCTGACAATGGCTCACACTTTAATGCCTCCCTGGTTCAGAGTGTGTGTGATGGACTACAAATCAGGCAAATGAGTCATGCAGCCAGACATCCTCAGTCAGCGGGCCTGGTCGAAAAATACAATGGCATATTGAAGTTAAAAATGGCCAAGATCTGTGCTAGTACAGGATTTAAATGGCCCGATGCCCTCCCTTTAGCCTTGCTGTCTTTAAGAACCACCCCGCACACAAGAACAGGTTTATCCCCCTATGAAGTTGTCTTTGGCCGCCCCGCCAATGTGTGGGGAGTCCCTTGACCCAGATCTTTTAGAGATATTGATTATCCTTTGATGGCAGACTACTTGTATGCATTGACTAAAGATCTGCATTCTATTCATCAACAGGTATCCGAAACATTGCGGCCGCTACCAGATTGTCCAGGACATCGGTTGGAACCAGGCCAATGGGTCCTGGTAAGGAACTATCAACGGAAATCGAGTTTGGAACCGAAATGGTCTGACCCCTACAAAATCATACTTGCTACAAGAACGGCAGTAAAGGTGCATGGACGTAAGCATTGGATCCATGCGAGCCATTTGAAGCGCCTTCCGCTTCCTTTGCCCTTTGATTTGCAAAACCGTGAAGAAATTCCTAGCCAGGAAGGAGAGTCGCCACAGAGCTTTGTGCCTTTTTCTGAAGCCCGAGAGGAGGGGCAGCCAAGTGAAGCGTTGCCCTCCGGTGACAAGGCGGCGGCTCAAATAGCGGAGGCCGTTGTTTCTGGTATATCACAGGGGTCAAATGCATCTGATGCCCCTGCGACTGAGTTGTTCTCTGACCAGGAGCAACCTGGTCGCTGTAACTACGACCTGCGGCCCCAAAAATAGAGCGGTACCCCAGTTTTTCGTGGAGGAAAATAGGGAAAGACTTTATTTGAAAAATATCCGATAGGTATACTGGAGTACTGAGCGAGACACTGGACTGAACTCGTTTAGAGCTTGGAACACTGTGTTAAGCAGCTTTGTTCAGAAAGAAAGACTGAGTTGGGGGCTGCGGTTGTTTTCCCAGACAAAGGAGATCATTTCTTTTTCTCACTTGATGGATGATAAGAGTCTGCCTGTGAGGCTCTAGAACGGACACAGGGAGAAGATCCCCTCTGGTGGCGTGCGTGCTTTGTGGATACAAAGATAGTTTTTGGACTTATAGAGAGGGATCGAGTTAGAATTGGACTTATAGAGAGTATGTTTCCTTTTGCTCGATTTGCGATGGAGGATGAAAGGCCATTTGCCCCTCGTCGATATGTGGATAATATGCATTTATTTTCTGGGTGGTCCACCAGAGTGAAGGTGGCATTCGTTGCTTTCATTGTTATCGTTGCAATAATTATGATGTGTGTATTCGTATATTTAGAATTTCAACACCCAGTACAGAAGCTGTTAGGAACTACTGTTGCCCCGGAAGAGCATCTCTTTTATTCTTTGCCCCCTCACAAGGCCAGACATAGAGAAACGTATATGAAAAATGCTTTTATTGAAATGTTGCACCAGACACACAGCACCACAAATAAGACGAACTGTTGAGTATGTGGGTTACTTCCTTCAGTCATGCACCAGCATGAACTGTTTATCTCCTTACCGATGTCATATTTAGCTAGTTGTAAAGCCTGGTTCCAGTTGTTATCTTTAATGTATTCACATTATGTAGCCGAACCGAAAATGTATACCGAAAAGGATTATGAAGCTATTTTGAAATACATAGAAAAACATCAAGGATTTGATGCAGCAGGAAATGGGGGAGAGGGTTCTTTAGACCCTAATGCTTGCATGAACGTGTATACGGATTATAAGAATGTTACATGGCTAATGGAGGAAATGCAGGATTTTGAACTGTTTAATGACACTATGTATTTCCAGCATTTTAAGGAAAGAAATGTTACGAATGACAAGGCCTTGCCGATTCCCATCGTTAATACTACCTCTCCCTTTTGCATACAGGGACGGGGTTATGTTAAGGTTGGAAAGAGCAGATGTAATTACTCCTACACTTTACAGATATATAGTACCCCACCTATGATCACCCCACCAGATGTATATTTCGTCTGTGGTGAGAATGCATATACATGGCTTCCCTGGGGATGGGCCGGAAGTTGCTATCTCTCATTTCTCTACCCTCCTGTGTATATTGCTCCGCCCGATTATCATCAAACTCATCAGTTGGTCCAGAAAGAGGCAGGGGTTAGTAGAAACATTAGAAGCTATGACACTGATAGTACAGATCAAACAGATACTTCTTTACAACAATTCGAAGATTTTGGTATGGGTCTTATACCCTTCTGGGGACCTATATTTAATAGCCGCAGCATACGACGCCTGTCTCGAATAGTTGAAAACGTGGTCCAGACCACTACTGGGATTTTAACTAATATCACTGTAGAGCTTGCAGCGACGAGGCTTGTTTCGCTTCAGAACCAGATGGTTCTTGACATCATCCTCGCAGATAGGGGAGGAGCCTGTCGTGTGATCGGCAGCTCTTGCTGTGTGTTTATTCCAGATTCGGCCCCTACCATTCATCTTGCTATACAGAAACTACATTGATTAGCCAGTGAAGCCCATGTGGATAATGGTACCTGGTCCCTTAGTAGTTGGTTCTGGGGTCTTTTAGCAACCTGGGGTTGGAAAATATTCATAGTGCTGGCAGGACCTTTTGGAGTAATATTTACATGTTGCTTGTGTCTCCAGTGTGGCCCGGCCTGCTGTTCATATTGCGCAAACCAGAATAACATCTGCTATGAATTTTTCTCGACAAGTAAAGGTCGAGAAGCAAATGATCCAGAAGGAAGTGTCGGATCTCATGCAGATCGATGAAGGGGTTTTTGTAGAATAAATTTGTATTGGCTATAGTAGGCCAAAAGGGCCGTGTGTTGGGATCGAATTCTCGATACCATGCATTATTGGCCTAATATATCCAATGTAACCTCATAATTATATTATCGCATAGTTAGAATGCACTATGAACTTTTAGTGATCGTTGATTCACTTTTGACTTGCTTGTTTCTATTAATATAACCAGAACCATTTTGTTTTGGTTCCCTATGTGCTCGCATTGTTTCCCTGAAATCACGTGATCACGTCTGCTGCTCCAAACTATGACGGCAGTCTGACCACTTATTATAGTTGTTAACCGGTAGCTCAAGGAAACCCAAGGTCACATCTGCCTTTCTTGTGGGACGCGCACATTCTAGCCGAGCCCGTTCCTGTACTCCCTGGGCTACAGATAGATGGGAGGCACCTAGCTGACCTGCCCCCGGAATAGCTTAGGCCTAGGCCACTAGCAATCAATTGTGCCTTATATGGGTATTCCTCTTGGCATTCAGACAAGTTGTATCTTTCCTTGTAGGGTGTCATCTTGAACGCATGAAACGTATATATGCTTTGTATTTCTAATCTGTAATCAGTCTCCTCTGCGCACCTACGAGGGTTGTGTAGACTGAGGCTCCCCTGTCAGGGCTTGTATCTGCTGAATAAACAATTGAACTTTCTCCATTGCCGACTGACTTATTATTACAGAGTAAATGCATATGGCCTATTGGTAAGTATAGCCTGTTAGAATTAATTTTGATTAAAATTTTACAAAAAAAAAAAGAATTAATTTTGAATCCTTCAACCAAAACATATTTTAAGTTGTTGACGCGCTCCATATGGATATAATCCATCTGGAGTACTTCAAACGGCAAAGTCGGAGGTGCAAAATTCCTACTCAACACACTTTCCCCTTTTCCTGGATTATGTTGTAAACAGACCATGCAATATTGGACTAAATGGACAGCTGTCCTTTGAATGTTGGGGTTATTCCATACCGGGTCCAATAACGCACAAATACCTTTAGCTCCAATATGGGCTGGACCATGGGCCATAGTTACAACAGCCTGTACCAAAGCATTGCACCATCAGGATTCAAGCAAGCCGGGCCGAAGACGGCTGTAATGCCAGAAACCGGTCCCCGGAAGCTTGTTTCCTTTCCAGTGAAGAATTGGCTTGGTAGTTTGGTCTGCCCTGTTCCCATGATGCACTGGGCCAGGGACAGACTAATTTGCATATAGCCAGGTTCTGAACTGGGATGGTGCAGTGAGCTAAAAAACGGTGATGGATCAAGCCCTGATCTGTTGACTGGGTAGGAGTGTTCTGATTAACTCAGATACTCTGTCCATCACCACCCCCTTTTTGTAATTATTTTGGCCACCATGAGTGTGGCAGGGTATGCTCAGACATGAGTCCCTTGCTCATTGCACCATCAGGATTCAAGCAAGCCGGGCCGAAGACGGCTGTAATGCCAGAAACCGGTCCCCGGAAGCTTGTTTCCTTTCCAGTGAAGAATTGGCTTGGTAGTTTGGTCTGCCCTGTTCCCATGATGCACTGGGCCAGGGACAGACTAATTTGCATATAGCCAGGTTCTGAACTGGGATGGTGCAGTGAGTTAAAAAACGGTGATGGATCAAGCCCTGATCTGTTGACTGGGTAGGAGTGTTCTGATTAACTCAGATACTCTGTCCATCACCACCCCCTTTTTTGTAATTATTTTGGCCACCATGAGTGTGGAAGGGTATGCTCAGACATGAGTCCCTTGCTCATTGCACCATCAGGATTCAAGCAAGCCGGGCCGAAGACGGCTGTAATGCCAGAAACCGGTCCCCGGAAGCTTGTTTCCTTTCCAGTGAAGAATTGGCTTGGTAGTTTGGTCTGCCCTGTTCCCATGATGCACTGGGCCAGGGACAGACTAATTTGCATATAGCCAGGTTCTGAACTGGGATGGTGCAGTGAGCTAAAAAACGGTGATGGATCAAGCCCTGATCTGTTGACTGGGTAGGAGTGTTCTGATTAACTCAGATACTCTGTCCATCACCACCCCCTTTTTGTAATGTACCAAAGCATTAGGCAGCAACCATCTTTGCTTTTCCGTTAAATCAACCCAACAGTTATGTTCATCTAACCTTCCCACTTATTGCTTCCATCGTACCAATTCAACTGGAGTGGCTTCCTTCTGTATTTCTTTCACGCTCTCTATGGTATTATTGAACAAATCAGATTCTTCCACCCATCTTGCAGAGGACGTTACAAACATAGTTGACAGTGTGGACTGAGCCGACCTGGTCAGCAAAGGCATTCCCCTCCCCCACTTCGTCCACCACCGCCTTATGGGCACTGCATTTTATTATGGCTAGTTTCTTGGGTAAGGTTAGGGCAGCAAGTAATTCCAACACCAAAGGGCCATTCTGTATTTTCTGACCATGGGAGGTGAGGAAACCCCGTTCTCTCCACAGCCGCCCAAAGCTATGGGCCACGCCGAAGGCGTATTGGCTGTCTGTATAGATGTTCACCTCGAGTCCCTCACTTAATTCGCAGGCTCGTAATAATGCCACCAGTTCAGCAGCCTGAGCTGATCGATAGGGAACTCAGGAAGTCTCAACTACCGTTTTCAGCGTAGTGATTGCATATGCAGCTGTTGCTGTGCCATCTGCTAACTTGAAACAAGACCCGCCCATATATAATTCCCCTTGGGGGTCAGATAGAGGAATGTCAGTGAGGTCAATCCTCTCCTTCGTTTCTTCTTCAGTCTGAAATATGCAATAATGTACATTATTTGTAGTTTCATTCGAAGGGAGAGGTAACAATGTGGCAGGGTTTAACGTGGCACATCGCATAATCCTAATGTGTGGAACAAACAATGTCAATTCATAACCGGTGAGGCATGCACTTATAAGATGCTGTGTTTTTGTCTTATTTAGCAATGCATCCACAGCATGTGGCACTATCACCGTTAGACTAGAATTTAGAACGAGCCCCTCCGACTGCCGGATGGCCACCGCCACAGCTGCATTGGCCCTCAGACAGCTAGGAAGCGCTCTGGCAACATTATCCAATGTGGCCAAAAAGTAAGAGCAAGGTCTTTGCTTACAACCAAATCCTTGCGCTAACACTGAAAGCGAGCAACCGTCGACCTCATGCACATAGCGTACAAAGGGTTTACGGTAATCAGGAGTACCCAAGACGGGTGCAGAACAAAGAGCAGATTTCAAAGAATCAAAAGAATGCTGACATTCGTCAGTCCAAGGGAGAGGTTCATGCACATCTTTAGTGGTTAAATGTAACAAAGGTTTAGCAAGAAGAGAAAAATTAGGTATCCATTGGCGACAGTAGGAAGTGATGCCAAGAAAAGCACAAACTTCACGCTGGGTGCAAGGGACAGACATGTTAGAAATAGTAGTAATTCGTTCAGGAGTCAAACGCCTACCCTCCTTCGACTGTAGATGACCTAGGTAGGTCACCTCCTGTCGGCAGTATTGAAACTTAGACAGGGACACCTTATTACCTTTCGCCGCCAGATGGTGCAACAATTTAACAGTGGCATCCTTACAACCCTTCTCAGTGTCGGACGCTATCAATAAGTCATCCACATATTGCAAAAGCACATTACCTGCGGGCAAGACTAAATCATCCAAAAGGGCCTTAAGGGCCTTGCTATAGATACTCGGACTTTCAGTATAGCCTTGAGGTGCACGACAAAATCTAAAGCTTCGGCCAGATAACTGGAAGCCGAAGATCTGACGGCTATCTGAATGAATCGGGATACTGAAGAAAGCATTCTTCATATCAATAACTGAAAAATATTGGGCAGTTGGTGGGATCATTGTGAGTTTAGTAGTGATATCAGTCACTACAATCTTATTAACCTCCCGCAGGTCTATCACAAAACGATATGCATCAATATTCCAGGAGATCCGGAATCAGAGGATTTCTTCAAAATCGGGAAAATAGGGCTGTTACAAATATTAGCGGCTGTTTCCTCAACCACCCCTTTGTCAATTAAATCCTGAATGATTGAAAGTAAAGCTCGCTCGCCAGCCGGCGAGATCTTATACTGAGGTATATGTGGTAATTTCACACCCGGTTTCAACGTAATATGGACGGGAGGGATGTCCAATTTACCGACATCCGCATCCCCCGTTGCCCACAACGTATTAGGGATGGCATCAAACTCAGGGGGAAGAGGTTCATCCTTAGCAAAACACTGCTTCATATTCTCAGTGTGGGGTTGTATCGTTAAGTAAACACCATCAGGGGAAAAGTATATTTTCGCATTCAATTTCTTCAACATATCCAAACCTAATAAATTCTCACCACAATGTGAAGTCAACAAAAAGGGGGAATCAATTGTAGCAGGACCAATAGTGAATGGGAGGGGTTTAAAGAAGGGGCTTACCACCGGAACTCCGGAAAATCCCACTGATACATTATTTTGTCCGGACAGAGCCGCCCCTGGGACCAATGATCGAGCAACAGAACTATTCATCGCTCCTGTGTCAATTAGAAAATTCTTGGAAGTCCCCATCAATTCCCCTTTCACATAGGGTCCTTGTTGATTGACTGGGATCAACACTTGGCCCCTACTCTGTCCCTGGCTGTCCTATGGATGAGCATACCCATCCTGATCTCCGAATGCATAATCCTCATTAAAGTACTGCCTACCTTGAGGGTTATCAAAGTGGTTTCGTTCAGACTTTCCTTGAGCAACTTCTTCCCTACGCATATCACTCCGGGCCGGGCCACCTCGACCACGTCCCCGTCCTCGAACAACTCCGTTCTGGGCAAGCAGTAACGGACACTGAGCTCTCCAATGTCCTTCCTGTTTACAATAAGCACACTGATTTATCCCTAACGGCGGGGCTGGGCCTGCACTTCTTCCTGTCCCCACCCCTCTCGATACTGGCCCTCGGACTCCTCTCCCTCCTCCTTGTCCTCAAATAACTTGCTGTAACAACACCCGTGTTTTAAGATCCTTAGCCTTTTTCTCTACTTTATCCTTACTCTCATTTTCCCTGTGCTCATAATATTAGGCCATACTTAGTATTACGGAGGGAGTAGAGGTAGTCCAGGTACTCTCTGCGGCTTGCAGCCGAGCAGAGACTGCAGGTATCAAGTTGGTCACAAAGCGATTTACAAACAACCGGACCCCGCCTTCTGTGGCAAGGTCCTGTCCGCTACAATCAATGAAAGTACCTTCGAACCTAGTGAAAAAATCAGAAACACTTTCGTCTTTCTTCTGTTTACAAGCAGTCAATTTATCCCAGTCTACTTTACGTGGGGCAATTAGTGTGTGCATGTAGGCAATGATTTTCGCGGGGAGGGTAGTAATTCCATCCCTGGGCTTGTCTCCAGGTTTGTGGTCTCGGTCCCAGTCTTTCAACTTGTTCCAGGTTCCCCGTAATTCTGCTGCATGATCGGTGTCATGAACCTGTCGCCATATATCTCCAGGTACCAACAACCCGAAAAACAATTCGACATCAGCTAAAGTCATTACAGCTGATGCTGCGGCTTACGTTAGTTCTTTATAGTAAGTGGTGGTATTTTTGCGAGGATCAGGCAGCTGTGATTTTAAAGCAACTTCGCTTCCATGACGTATATACCCATTGTTCCTAAAACAGCGCTTCCACTCGGGCTCTTGTAACTTGATTATTATCATCACATGCTTCAGGCATTTCAGGATGAAAAATAGGATGCACTTCCCTCATGGGATGTTGATAATCCCAATTGGGACATTTTACAAACATTCTGCCTCGATATTTCACCAATGTTTCTACGTTTTTGTACACTTCCACCGGACTTAAATCGAACTTATGAGCTCGGTCCAAGATGTCATACAATATTTGAGGGGCCAATCTATCCTGAAAGTATTGCTCCCATGCGTCAATAAGATAATGAGACATTTGATGCAAAGCATGTTGCTGCATAACTGGTTCGAGGTCCCTTATGGTACTCCACAAATCGGCCACTGTATATACATCCTTCCGCATCCATTTAACTGCCTGTTCTGCTATAGCCTCCTTCTCACTATAGCCCAGTGAGGCTCTCGTAAACAGTCGCCTAGCGTTTAACCCACTTGGATCCCCCAGCGGAGTACGATCCCTTTCCTCAGGGGTCGCACCAGCTGATTGAGATTTCCATATGGGACTTGGTGCAGCCAGAACTATACGGGAAGTTCCCGGGTGCTGCTGTGTGTCAGGGATAAGGGTAGCCGTGTCTCTCAATGAGGTAGGAGTAGCACGAGTAGCACCCAGGGGGATGAGAGACACGTCTGCAGGGGCGGAGGCAGAAGAGGCCGTAGCCGTGTGTAGAGGTACAGCGGGGTATATGCGTTGTGCCGCATACGGTGGGGGATGTTGAACGTTCAGTAAATCTTCTATTTCATCTTCTGCCTCATTCCGAGTCACATAACTTTTGTCTACCTGTAGCCTAAACTGCCTATCTAAACACTCAATATTTTGTTCGGTCTGATTTTTATCATGGGCAATGGCTTTCTGAGTTACAGTCTGTCCTTGTTTTATCTTTATTAATTTCTCTGCCCTAA
Organism: Lissotriton helveticus; assembly: GCF_964261635.1. Taxonomy (NCBI): domain Eukaryota; kingdom Metazoa; phylum Chordata; class Amphibia; order Caudata; family Salamandridae; genus Lissotriton; species Lissotriton helveticus. The sequence goes on from NC_136061.1 coordinate 1,179,068,840, forward strand.
TACGTCTCCGTTTTGCTTCTTTCTGCCATATGTTAAGAGTGTCAAACATGGCCTGTCTGCTGCGTTTAGCAAACAGACGGTCTTGTAAATATTGGATCTTTTTCTCGTCAAAGGATTCTGTCAGTGGCCACTGTAACTCTACATTGTCTTTAGTGTATTTATGCCATAAGATATTGAATAAAAGTGGGGTAATCCCATGTTTACAATACATATCAAGGCTGGGGCTCCCCTCCGGAGGGGCCGGTTGGCTTCCGTCCAATCTCGTACCCCTTCGGCAAATACAGCCAAAGCATAGCTTACTAAAACATGGCATTGCCCCTCTTATATAGTCTAAATACTTCTAGCTGAAAAGGAAAATGTTATTTACATCACTCTCATACACATGGCCATGTTCACAATCAAATTCAATTACACACAGATAATAGACCGACAACAATCTTTACATTAACATAAAAGACAAACAAACATATTTCAAACAGAAGGTGGAGCCCGTCGACTCCCACCTATGGAGAACTCAGGTTTTCTTCCAAATTCCCAAAAGACCCAAAATCAAGCATCAAAAGCAAACAGTCTTGTCATCAGACTGCCTAGAGATAGCCACACAGGTTTTTCAAACCACAGACCGACCTACGGACCATCTGGCAGCCTTCATGGTTCACCTCCCGGACTATTCTGGCTGAGCCCGCTTTTTCAAGCGCCGCTCCAGATCTGTCCGAGGGCTACCCAATCTCAGCTGTCAGCGTTTCCGAGAGCAATCCGGCCGGGTGTAAACTTCTTCCACAAGTTACACCAAGGCGTCTGGTATTATCTCTATTATTCTCCAAGATATTCCAAAATAGGAGTGTCTGCCCGTGCAGTCTCAATACTGCCCCTTCAGACTTCCTTCTGAGTTCTCCGTGGCATAAGAACCACCAAATACCAAATTCAAATCCAAAGGATATCCAACACGAGACAAAACAAATCACTCACCTGGTGCACTCATGTTTGATTGCAAGCTTCTCCACTGCCAACTCCTGTAGACCAACGTGGTCTGTTCCCGGGTTACACCCGTAGGACTCCGGCGTGGGGTCACTAGCAGCTGAGGCTCTCTCGATCGGGAGAGTGGAACAACCCTCGAACCTTCGGTCGGTCCTCCCCCCGACCTAGATCACCCTTCCCAATGTCCAGTTCCTTTCTGATTACAGAGGGACGACCCCAACGCGGAGTCCCGGCGGAGTAGCCAACTGAAGTACCGAAAAAATAATTACAATCATATAGAGCTATACTTACTAATAGCCCTAATACCAATTACTAATAATCAGTCAGTTGGCAGTGTAGAAGGTTCAATCGTTTATTAAACAAACAACTCTGCCAGAGGAGCTTCTCGCGACCTAACCCCTTGAGGTCCGCCGAGAAGACTGCTGGCACATTATCAACAGATCACATATATACTGTTACATTTCGAAACCGTTACCTAAGAAGGAAAAATACAAGTTGGTACAGGTTGGTGCAAAGGAAAGACCATATATGGAACACAAAGCATCCTCAGTTTAGCTCAGCTCATTATAGCAAGGTCGAGGAGGGGGACTCCCTTCTGCCAGCTCTAGGAGAGTCCGCACAGCACCTTCAGGAATGTGCTTATCCAACCTACCCCCACCTACAACATTGACAGGCCTAACGGGCAGAAGCAGCAGTTGGCTACATTTGTCAGTCTATTTCTCAAGAGAACGATTTTTGCTAAGTGTAATGGTAGGTTTCCACTAATGCTGCAAGCAGACTAGGCCACAAAATGGCGCTGGTCGGGTTAATCTATATTGCTCATAAAAAGGCAAATATCTAAAATAAGGCGTACATTAATCCCTCAACTATTACATGTGTGAGTTTATTAACACTCGAACACCTTCACTGGACTAATAGATGCATCACACTAATTTCTAACCTTAACTATATGTTTTACTAGGCCTAATTCAGATTTCAGTTCCTCAAAGTAGGAACATAAAGGCCAAGAGTTTGACCCCTAGGAGGGCTAGTACGACCAGAGCCATGTGCACCAGGACAAGAAAAACCAGGCCCAGGGAGACCTAATCTACGAGAACCAGGGTTACCAATGCTAGAAAGGACCAGGAACAAATTGATGAGGAGGAACAGGATAATGAAAACAGCACTGGGGGTACCAGGACTAGGTTGAGAAAGATCAGGAGGGCTAGTAGAACGTGGAACAGGGGGATCTGGACCCAGTAGACAAGGACCTGAAGGAATAGATGGTCCTGAGCCATAACGACAAGGAGGTCAATGAGGGCCTGTGTGTACCCGTTTTTACAAAAACAGCAACTCTTGACAAGTCAATAACCACTATATTTTGTGAATCAATCAAACCATAAACTTCACCAGTACTGAAAAGGAAACACCAAGGGGATGTATTTATCTACATCTTCTTTTTAATAAATTAAAACATCCTCAGAATGTACATTACAACATTTCTAAAAAACATATTTCAGACATTAAATACAAAATTGATTTAAAACATAAACAAAAAATTAGGAACAAATATAAAATATTCGAAGAGAATAAGAAACAGATATGAAAATTAATCTTTGACGTTGGTTATTCCATCTGAATCAATAACAGTATTGACAATATTTAATTTCTTTATAATCAATGCAATTCGTTCATTGTATGTAACCTCTTAAAAATGAGCGTCCACGCATTTCGGTGGTACCCAACAAGCATAAGACCACCTTCTTGAGGACAACGTATATTCTATCTCTCTTTCAACTTCATAACCTATATTGTTCAGGTGATATTCACTCAGGTGAGCTGTTCTTTCTGTATAACCTTATGAACATGACCACTTTTATCTATCGTTTTTCAATCTTGCCCCACTCCTATCTCAGATGCGTGAGTGACATCACATTAGAACCATAAATATGCCATACGGCCGTCTCTCCTTATGTTTGGTATAGAATTCTTAACCTAGTTCCACCCAAAAGGGCGTGAGGGGGTTAAGCTATTAGCACAACCTGGGGAGACACTGGCTTAGGCTTCGTATATCTTGTGAAGTTCGTTTATTCACTACACTGAGGCTCAATGTATTCCCTCATATATAGGTAGGCCGAAGCTCCAGTTACAGATGCACTCATCCAGTTAAGATCATTTCTACACGGCAGCAAGGCTCAATGTGTTCCCGCAATTCCTTTTTATTTTCGTAGTGAGAAAAAATCCACGTCTCGATGGGTGCTGAAAGTACCCCCCTGAACCAGAGGGATGAAGACAACCAGGCCCAGGAAAAATAAACCCAAGTATAGAGACCAAAGAAGACTCGTTCTAGGAGACCAATGTAAAGAAGGACCAGAAACAGGAGTCCCAGAGATCAGATAAAGTAGAACAAAGGAGCCAGAAGCAAAAGGACCAGCATTGGGAAGACCAAAACCAGAAAGGAACAGGGCTTACAGGTCCTAGAAACCTTAGATTAGAATGTCTAGGGGGTTAAAAAGCACAAGGAAGTCTAAGTCCAGTGGGACCAGGATCAGAAGCTCCAGCAATCACAGACTCAGGAGAGTCCTAAACCAGGGTGGCCAGAACTACAGGAACTATGGTGACCTACATTTTGGGAACTAGGCGAGCCAGAAAGGATGAAGATGACCAGACCCAACAGGACTATTACTAAGAGGACCATGATAGAGGGACGCATGGTCAGACAGACAAGAGCAGGGTAGAATAGGCAAACCATGTGGACTAGTAGAAGTAATATGGGGCAGGAGGATCGAGGACTAAGAGTGCTAGGGAATCCAAGGCCAATAGAAATAGTACCAGAAAAAATGATACATGAGTACCAGACAAATGAGTACCAAAACTAAGACTAGGAGGGTGAGCAGGATCAGAAGGATTGGAAGAGGTGAACAAGGGGACTAGATAAACCGGGGAGCAGGACCAGGAGGACTGCTGGATGAGAATTAGGATGAGGAGGATGAAAATGTCCAAAACCCTGAGCCTGTGAAACAGGAGACCCAAAATACAAGGGACCCTGGGCAGAAGTACATGGGAATGACTATCTGCCAGAACAGGATGGAAAGGACCAAGAAGCTCTTAGACTAGCATGAACTGGAGGTCCAAGAACATCCACACTAACAAAGTCTGGGATGATCTGTGGCAGGACTAGTTATTGCAGAGCCATGTGGGCAAGGAGCAGGAAAATGAGGGCCAAGAGGATCAGGACCTGATTGAAGAAGACTATGAAGATCAGAGCCATGGCCAAAATGTCCAGGATATTAGGACAAGCAGGACAGGGATTAGGAAGACCGAGGGGGGCAGTACCAAGGGCACCCAGAAGACTAGTGCAAGAGGACTAGTAAACTAAAAGGATTATGACCAGGATGACTAGAAACAGGGCTAAGAGGGTGATGAAGATGAGGACCTAGGGGACCAGGGCTTGGATTTCTAATTGTGCAGAGCAATCACTACAAGTAGCAGGTCCAGGGTAAGAAGAATATGGGGTAATATTACTAACCAGCATCTGCAACACCAAGTGGAATGAGCAGTGATGGACAAGAGGTCCAGGACCAAAATGACCAGACTCAGGAGCACCTGAACAAGGAGAACCTGGATCAAGAGGACCTGGATCAATGGCTACAGTACTAGTAGGACTAAATGGTCAAAGAAAAGATCCAGGAGAACAATTCCAACCCAAACAGGATGACATATAATAAGAGTGCCAGGAGATGATAAGCAGGCTTGACCACAAACTGAGGTGTATGGTGAAGAGAACTAGGACAAGGTGACAAGGACCAAAAGGTAAACAAAGGAACAGGGCCAGATGGGCCAAGACTTGGGAAACAAAGAAGGGCCATGGTGGCCTAAAGGCAAAGTTTATGATAACAAGCAAAAAAGCACAAGAGGGACCAGGACAAAGGAGCACAAGGCTAAAGAAGCAGGCGAGTCAGTGCAGGAGAACTAGATTGAGGAGAACCTAAACTATAAGGAACAGGACAATGTGTATCATGGACACATAATCTTGAGAAGGACTATAAAATACCTGAATAGCATGAACTTGTCAAGGAGTGCCAGGTAGCTGAGGCCAGGGACACAGGCTGCCAGTGTCAGAAAGAAAAGTTCTAAGAGTACCAGGAAACAAAGGACTAAGGGGACCAAGATTATAAGGACCTTCAGTACCAGGACCAAGAGGACCAGGGTAAGGAGGAAAATGAGGATAAGGACAATCAGCACCAGGGAAATCAGGACCAGGATGATAACAGCCTGGAGGTCCTGGCTACAGGGCTGGGAACAGAATAGCCAGGAAGATGAGCAACAAGATGGCCAGGCCCTGGAGGACCACATAAAGGAGTACCAAGATGAGTTTGTGTAGCAGCACAAGGACAAGCAGCAGGAAGACCAGGGCAAGGAGGATCAGCACCAGATCTAGGAAAGTCATGATTCATGCCAATAGGACAGGAAGTCAGAAAAAGTAAGGAAGGCTAGGGGGCAGTACCAAGTATACCAGGAGCACCAGAGCAATGAGAACTAGAAGAATCAGCACCAAGAAGACCTGGAACAGGCCTAGGAGTGCCAAGGGAACCATGACTTTAGGACCAGGTCCCTGAGTACCAAGGGTATCAGGAAGATCAGGACATGGGGGTAACAGGACCAGAGTAAGGAAGATCAGGAGGACCAGAACAGCCAGAACCAGGAAGACTGAGGGGATTTGACCTGGATGTCCAGGAAGACCAGGAAAAAAATGATGAGGCTCAGAAGGACCGAAACAAAGAGATCCAAGAGGGCCAAGGCCATTGGGTACAGTGCCAGAACCAGACATAGGGCCAGGACGACAAGGATTATCAAAAACAGGAAGATAAGAGCTAAGAGGGCAAGGTGTAAGAGCACAAGGAAACAAAAGATCAGATAGGCCCAGGGGACCAGCAGGACCAGGAACTGATGTACTGGGAATTAGATGAGCAGAATGAAAAGGATCAGAAATACCAGGTTAAACGGAGGAGGGTCAAGAGAATCAGGAGAGGAAAAGTAGCGTATGAGTAGCAGGGCCTAATACACCAGGACAAGCAGGGCTAGGATGAAGAGGAAAAGGAGGACCAGGACAAGGAAGGCCAGGATGACAGGGGCCATGATAACCAAGCCAGGTAGCTAAGAACCACTAAGAACAGGATGAGCTGAACAAGGAGGATCAGGAAAAGGTGAGCAAGTTAGTCCAAGATGGCAATTAGCAGGAGGGCCACGGTCAAGAGTATCATGACATGTTTGAGGAGGACACAGAGAACAATTCATTTTAGGGGTGGGTGGACTAGGGACATTAAGACCTTTGGCCAGATGGGGAGGATTAGATACACTAGAAGAATCAGAATAAGCAGGGCCAGGAACAGGGCTAGGAGGACCAGAGAGGTCGGAACCAAAAGGTCTATGTGGAGCAGGAGGACTAGGAACTGCGATGTTAGTACCAGACTGGCAAGGATCAGGGGACCAGGAGAAAGACAGCCATGAGAACCAATAGGACCAGACCACGCCCAAAATGACCAGGCCCAGCCCAAGAGGATCTAATAAGAAGGTCCAGGTCCAGTGGAGGTAGTACCAGGTGGACCACAAGGACCAGGACAAGGGGAATCAGGTTGACCTAAACCAGTAAGACTTGGAGTGCCCGCCCTGCGAGAACCAGGACAACAAAGCTAGGTGGATAAGGATTCAGCAGACCAGCAGAATCAGTATGAGGATCACTTGTACGAGGACCAGGAGGCCCAGAAAGAGTTAATACAAGGATGAGCTAGGAGCAGGGCCAGGAAGACCAGGGTGAAGAAGAACTAAACCCATGACCACCAGAATCAGGAAAAAAGTAGCAGGTTGACTTGAACTTGATAGCCTAGGGCCAGGATGAGGATCTGGAGACCAACACAGGCCAGAAAAGGAGGACTTGGAACAGGACTAGGAGGAGGCCCAAAACTTAAAATCCCAGAAGGACCTAGAAGTGAAAGAAGGTGAATGGGAGAAAAGGGATACCTATGGTATTCAAGGCCATTTGTAATAAATATCCCTTCTGTAATTGGTTCTTATTCATGCTTCTTAAGCTGCCAACACTGAGAATCTTTGCACTGACATGCCATGTGTGTGTATGTAAGGTAGGTATGTTGCCAGGGGCAGATTTACTAAAACGTCCTGCATCACAATGCAGCAAGACACCTTGCTGGGCTGCATTGCATGACAGAGAGAGAAAAAAGAAATGCACTATATCTACTAACATATGACACATTTCTGCTCTCTCCCTGCACTGATACACTATGTGCTGCCTAGCACCAATTGCAAACACCCTTGTGCCATGATGCAAGGATGCTTGCATTAAGAGTAGGATATCTCAATATCTTGATATCTCAAGATCTTGCTTTTTGACATATCTGATAGCCAAACCAATCACTAATAAAATAAATCCTTTATTAACAAAGTCATAAATGAGTATAATACAACAAAACAATAGTAATCAAGCCACTAATAGAACCCAGAATCAGTATCCTTTATTCAAACACTTTGCATATAGCATAGCAATCCATCTCACATATTTGAAGCTCAAGACTTCAAAATACACTTTGGACATTCTAGAAACTTATAGCATCAATGTGCCCCATTCATACTTGCACTCCAAATTGTTAGGGAACAGCACTGCAGATCGAACTTGTTAGCAAAAGCTCAGGACCCTGAACTTCAGAAGTCTCTATGGACAGGGCAAAAAGGAGAACCAGGAAATTGGAGGGAGAAGCCAAGAGGGTTCTCTAGTGAAAGGAGGTGCTCTTTAACATTCAATCATTCTCTGCTACCAAACGTTGTAGGTGCAAAAACGTATCCTATAATTTAGACACCACAAAATGTACCTAATTCAGTTCTCCCACAGCTTACTGGATCGAAAACTATGTTAACCTCAATTTTATGAGGTAATGTATCCCAGCGTTAAGGCATCTCCCCGAACATCAAATTAACAGAGTAGTATAGCTTAATGGGTAAATAGACCCCACCCAATGACTGAGTTCTAGATCAATAAAAAGCTAGAGGGTTTTATTACAAAAAATCTAAATGAATGATACCGAATAAATGTATGCTATGATGATACTAAGTTATACAGAGTATGTAAAAAACTCAATAATTACTTTTAGGGCTAGATTTAGAGTTTGGTGGACTGGGTTACTCCATCTCAAATGTAACGGACATCCCGTCCGCCGTATTACAAGTCCATTCTATACTATGGCACTTAAAACACAGCGGGCGGGATATGTGTCACATTTGTGATGGAGTAACCCATCCATCAAACTCTAAATCAGGCTCTAAGTCACAATGGGCAGCAAAATCCTTTCGGAAAGTGGTAAGCATTCCTAACAGAACAGGAACATCTCTGGCTCACTTCCAAAATCAAGGGGTTCTTATGCAGAGTTCTTGCATAGAAAAGTAAAAATACTGCAAGCTCGTCATGGTGTGAGCAAAAATAGCAGTTCGTTAGCAAATCAGAACACAAGACAAATTAACATCATTGCCTTTACCCATAAGCATCATCCTATTTTCTTGACTAATTTTTCAACACCCTCTATTCTACTGTCATCCAGAGATGTTTGAACAAATACGAAACATTTAACAATAAATCTTTCTCTTTTAATTTATGATAACATTTTCGGGGACACCATCAATATATTTTTAGACGACCTATCTAATACATTATCAAGGGCTACGTTAAAATCTCCTGCCATTATAATGGGGGAGGCAAAATCTAACAAATTTGAGAACATTTGCCTAAAGAGCTCTGTATAGTTTATATTGGGACCATAGTATCCCATCTCCCTGTCTTTTCCATGACATTTTCTTTGGTGGACACATTTAGATGTTTCTTGTCAGAATCGCCACCCCCTTAGTGCGAATATTCTGGGTAGTGCAAACCACCTGTTGAACCCACTATCTAGACCCTTTTTGCTCTGAGCCCCCCTAAGGAAAATGTTTGGAAGTCAGACCCCCCTCCAAAACGTTATGGTAAGACTTGGGGGAGCGGTAGTGGTACGGCTGAGTGCAGGGGGCTAGGAGTAAGATCATTTTAAGGGCACTAAATTTGAGCAGTATAAAGGAGCAAATATGCCACACAAAACAAAAATTGACCAAAAAACTCTGCCTCTCATAATTAGAGTGTGGTGAGCCCCTCATTCTCCTGGACCCCAATGCAGATGTACCTGTGGGTCTAATGATAACTTCAGCCCTGAGTAGCAGGCTGCCTCTCTGCCTCTGCCTTTCCCTACCATACCTGGCCATCCTTCCAGCCCTGACACAGACTCTCTGATTATTTCAGACACAAATGAACCCCCACATGTTTCTCACACTTTGCATCAACGGTTCCCTCAGTTCTAATGGTAGCAGAGCCCCATGCCACTTTTGCAGAGTAAGACAGTCACGTCAGACAGTTGGTCCCTCAACCCCCTGGAATCCAGTGCCACTTTACCTGCTTCACTAATGAAAGCTACGGCCTTGTGAAACAGACAGTCTCATTGGCTCTTTGTTAAAAACATGGGCCCCAATATTGCATCATACCACTTCTGTCATCTCTCTGATGAGGTTATATCTTCAACAATAACAAATATGGCCACCAATCTAGGATTGACTACTTTCTAATGTATCAGAGCATAAGTGGAGAGATTCAGGAAATTAAGTATGTAGGGGCTCATATGTCCAACCGTTTGACAGTATTACTTGCGTTTAAACCAGCCATTGGGGCAGAATTGAGGAGATGGACATTAGACGGCACAATATTGCTAGATAAAGAGGCTGTAAAAGTAGTCCATTCAGAGACAGAGGAGTTTTTTGGGAATCAACTTAGGTACAGCATTGTTGGGTTTAGGGTGGAACTCTTTTAAAGCTTTTTTGAAGGGGAAACTTACTACCATATTATCCTTTAAGAGGAAAGCCTAAAATAAGGATGTTAGCAATCTGGAGTTTGGAAGGTGGAGGGAAAACTGACTTTGCAGATGCTAGGCCCTAGTGACAAAGGACTTAGTTTTATTATAAGTTTATTATAAGTGTATATTGAAGCAATATGCCCATTAAGTAACTTGTGAATTTCTTGTTTTATTTAATATTTAAGTTTGATGCATAACCATCAGTGACTCTGTGCTAGAATACCGTAACACGGAATTGTTAGAAAAAGGTGCCAATTTTGTACCAGAGCACTGTACGAAGATATTCGCAAAATGTTTTTAATGATGATTGAATATGTTTTATGAAAATAAACTTTGAGAGATCCAAATTTAAACTAGTGTGGTGCAATTATAACTTTTAGTGTCACAGCTAAAAACAAAAGTCATTCTATATACATGTAGGCCTGTTGGTCACTAACATAAAAGCCTAATAACACAGAAAGGAAACCTTTTTTAAATTATTGTACACCCGGTCCTTTCTGGTCTCTGGGAAACTCTCTTCTTTGCAAGGGAGAAGCTACTAACCACAAAAGAAATATTGGATGCTGAATTGGAGGATAGAGTTAAGAGTTGGGAAGACAGTAGAAGAGCTCATTTTGAATATAGGGAGAATTGTGGGAAGTTGCTTGCTTGGAAAACGAAATCGGACTTAGCAAGAAACCTAATCAAGGAAATAACGTATAGTAATTCCAGGGAGGTTTTAAGAAGTAGCAATGAGATTGAACATACTTTCTGTAATGTTTTTGAAGATTAATACACAGAAAATCTAGTGACTACAAGGAGAGGGTGAAGGATTGCGTTGCTGAAGAGGAATTTGAACTGTATAAAGTCCTGGATGGCATAATGCAGCCAATAATGGCTAGGCTATTTGGGGAGATCTTCGAGAAAGAGTCAACTCTACCCCCCTCATGGAATGAAGCTGTTGTCACTTTAATCCTTAAGCACAAGAAAAGCTCTTATATTTGTGAGTCGTACAGACTCATATCGCTCCTTATTTGCGACTATAAAATCTGTGCCAAAGTTGTGTCTGAAAGGTGAATGGAGTAATTGGGGGCCTCCTGCATGAGGATCATAAGGGCTTTCAGAGGGGGAGACCATTTCATGGGCTGACCTATGTCCTAATATTCTCCATAGATCTGGCCACTGCTCATAAGGTCCCACTGTCTGAAATGACTTTGGATGCTACAGAAGCATTTGATAAAGTTAATGGGACCTATTTGCAAACAATGCTTCATCCCTACAATTTGGGGGAGAATTGCTGCAGGACACTATATATGATTTATCAAAATCCCTCTGTCAAAGTACTGAAAAATGGTAATCTCCAGCTTTCAAAATATCCAAGGGAACGAGGCAAGGATGCCTGTTAGCACCGTTAATATTCAGTTTGTATATTGAACCATGTAAAATTAGAAACGAAAACTCAATCTCCCCTTTACTTTTCAGTAGCTGGGAATAGAAAGAGTCCTTATATGTAGACGACCCTTAATTGTTACCTTGCCTGCCACTTTGCCTGCCACCGCCAGAATCCACCAGGGACTGCATCCCCCATACAGCATCACGCCAGGAGGCACCAGCGTCACTTCGCTTGCGCCAGAGGGCTCATAAAGTCGGTCTCAGGCTCCCGCAGCACGGGACAAGCACGGGCGTGCTCGGGCAAAGCCCGGGCCAAGGGCAGGCCCATCTGCGCCTTTCAGCGGCAGGAAGAGGTGTGTGGGGCCACCCCCTTTGGTTCTGTAGTAAGCTGCTTGAGTATTTTTTGTTACAGCGGTGGGTTGATTTGTCCCCAATTGGTATTTATCATTGGTGCTAGCCCTTTTCCAGCAACTATTGTAACTTCATGTTACTTTTAATGTAAATTTTAAAACTAGTGTTTGATTATCAACCACTTTCGTGGGTTTTACGACAATGGTTGGGTGTTCTCTCTCCAGGGCACAGGGGCTGAACATAGCTTTTGAGGGGACTCTAGAGAGATGGGTAAAAGAAAAGGCCAGGATAGGGCTCAGGTCATGGATAATTAAAAAAAAAATCCTCTGGTGCAGTCTGTCATGAGACTATGGACCAGATAGAGTCGATCTTGACTGAATGCCAGGAATTAGGAATTAATTGATACTGGCCGAGCCCCTCTCCTTGGACAGGTAGTTTAGTAAGAACAGACACAATTACTGATACAAATCCTGTAGCCCTTTTAAACATCTCCCCTAAGCCGCCACAAGCAAAAAAAACAGCAACGTCAATACCACAAATGTTCAATCAACATATTAAAGGGAGAACCAAGGGTCTGGCAAAAAGGCCTTCTGGCCCGGAGTCTGATCTGGCTACATCCCCATTATGCACTGAGTCAAGTGGGTCCACTATTGTGGCACATGTTACTCAAGTTGAGTGCCACAATAGATTTGATGTCCTCGTCCATGAGGAGGTTGGGGGACCAAGAGCCAGATTAGATGATCCAGAGGAGTTCTGTAAAATCCCCACTTGTGAGGGGGGAATGTATTGAAATCTTTAATTGAGTCCTGAGAGAAGAGGTTGCTGCACTTAAAATGCAGGTTGCTACCCTAACTGAGAGAACAACTTGTAGGAAGGTGGTACATCAAGGGTCTCTGTCAACTCCCCTGTCTGCGGTTCAACTAGTAACAGAGGACAGGTGTATAGGATCCCATTGCTTTAGGAATACTGACCCTCCGCACAAAGCTGCTTTTGCAAGCACTCTATACCAACCCTCTGACCACACTAGAAACATCCATCCTAATGATATATCTAGCTTAACTGCAAGAAATCTGTCAGGAGTTGGCTATGCCAGGGTCGGACCTATGGTTCTGCATAGAGGTGAAGTGATTTTAGACGAGGGGCACGTACCCAAGTTGGGTTGTGGGGAAACACTGGGGAAGGGGTCAGTGAGGGATGGTTTTACATGAGCTCTAGTGCAAGGGGGCTCAAGATGTGGTCTACCTCACTAAGGTTCCTAAACCCTCTATGGCTGGGTATGAAGATCAGGATTTCTTAAAAAATAAGGTTATTCACTGGTTTAGAGCTACCCACCATTGCTATTCTATCATTAGAGATGATATTAAATCTGTAGAAAGATTAAGTCTTCCGGGGTCTCTATGGGACACAATCGAAGTTAGATTCTTTGACAAGGATATGGTCACTGGTCTACTGGCGATGGATTCCTGCACTATCCCTCCTGCAAACACATCTATCTCTATTAGGTAGACTCCCAGCAAGATTAGCTCCAGTGTCCCTTAGATCTGCCCTGGTTGGACCGTTCCCATGTCTTTGAGGAGAAGGAAATGGGCAAAGATGACTGCAGCCTGGTGATAGAATGACCCTTGATAAAAAAACATAGGGTACCCAGGGCCTCCACCAAATTTGCCCTCACTAGAAGTCCCATCACCTAAAGGTCTGGCAACTAGAACTGAGACTTGTTGTGAGCCAATCACTGTTAATGCAAAGAGGCGTAGGGCTCCTATGTGCAGCATTGTAGAAGGAGGGCCATTCTTTAAAGGTTCTAGTTTGGACTGTGGCAGGAATTTCAAAATTACTATCTGACCCCGATTGGTGTTCCTTTGTGGACTCCTATGATACCATCCTATTCCAGGAAACCTGGAGCTTGTGTACTCCATTTGTAAGTGGTTTTTCTGCCTATGGTATTGATGCCATTAGTTAAGAACAGAATAGATCCTCTGAAGGTTTAGCAGTCTGGGTGAAAAATGCTCTGGGGTCTAAAGTTAAGCTCCTCTGTGTTGAGTTGCATGACATTTTAGCGTTTGGGTTGACTTTGCATAGTGGCTGAAAGATTAGAATGTATAATGTGTACAATAGAGTGGTGCGTGGTCTAGAGGAAACTAACACAATCCGCATTTTAGACAACACTCTGGCTGAGTATTCAGATGGTGTTCCAGTATTAGTGGCAGACGATTTTAATTGTACCTTTGAACTCTTCGCCCTTACTCCTCCAGATTTGACAGAGGACTGGGACCATGTGTGGTCTATCGCACAGTTAGATCTCCCTATAGTCAGATGGACAAAGAGAGGAGGCCAGGTGTTAGCTCTTACCCTACAGCATGATTTAAGAGCAACAAATGAGAGAACTATGTCTGATCCCAAAGGAGAGTTTACTTTTAACAGACCTGGCCACACAAGCAGAATTGATTATTGTTTGGTTACTCTCAATCTTTGGCCCCTAGTCGATGATATAGTGGTGGTTAAAAGATTTGATAGTGACCACAACACTCTTGTCATTACTTTTACTAAGCCGGACACTCCACAACCTGACATCAGGGGGTGTACTTGGGTGTTCTTTCTGTTACCAATAATTTAAGATCAATTAAGTGAGATTGGGTGGAGGAGCATCCGGGAGCCCTTGAAGCTGTTAAAAGTAAAGTCTGCCTGGAGTTAGAGGAACTAGCCAAACTCCCCATTAATGATGTTGTGGAGATTCTGGGATCTCCCCAACAAGCTGCTTTTTAATGAGATAAGGGATATGCTTAGCCATCCTTCTAAAGCGCCAAATAGGGGGGCGTATAGATTTGATGCCGGACTCTAAGAATGCCTGGTATAACCAGGACTGTAGGAATGCGAAGGGGGTGCTTATATGTGCAGTAAAATGAAAGGCATGACCAGACGTTGTGAACTGTAGAGCCAAGTGTAGGCAGGCCATAGAGAAATCAAAGAAGGAATGGAAGGGTTCTTTGTGGTCCTCCTTACATTGGGCACTGTCAGACAAAGACGCCAAGATTATTGGGAGGAAAGTAGCATATTGGCTCAAGGGAAATAAGACAGCCCTGGAATATACAGTCCAGCCAGAAGAGTGGGTTGCTCACTTTGGTTCCCTCTATGAAAAAGGCTCTCTGGAAAGAGATGAAGTTAGTGAGATGTGGGACGAGGCCATTGGCGGGGAGTGCGATACTTTGGTTTTCTCTATAGAGGAAACTCAAGCGGCGATTTCATCTTGTGGCCCTGCACGAGCTCCCGGACAGAATTCCTAATGATTAGTATAGAGAGGATAAACTTCTCTGGGGCTCCTATATAAACTTGGTAACTAACATAATTACATCCGGTGCTGTCATACTATTATCGTGGAACATTGCAGAAATAGTGCCCATCTATAAGAAAGGGGGCAGAGCCAAGCCTACCAGCTATAGGCCAATAAGCCTCATTGACTCTCTGCAGAACATTTTTTGTAAGCAGAACTTAGAAAGGATACAGGATAGGATGTCTGAGTTTCGAATTTTGAGCAATTTCCAAGCAGGCTTCCACACAAAAGTTAATACCCTGGACCAGGCCTTCCACCTTCTCTGTATTTATTGGAAGGAAGTAGTTGCCAAGGGGGGAAATCTATACATGGCCTTTGTTGACTTACATACCTGATTTGACCTTGTCCCACGGGCCAGTTTCTGGAGAGTATTGAAAGAGATGGGCTTGCCGGGAAACCTTTTAGACATTTTAATTAGATTACATTCATCTAACCCAGCATAGGTCCTTGAGGAAAAAATGGATACTCCAGTTATGTAGACTGGCAGGCCTGGGACCCTACCTTGAGGGGGAAACAACCTTTACAACACAACTTTTACAACGCACTACCATTACAACAAAACCTTTACAACACAACATCCATTACATCGCATGCCATTGCAACGCAACCATTACAACGCATGACACTACACCGCATACCACTACAACGCATGTCATTACAATGCATACCATTACAACGCATAACATTACAATGCATAGTACCCTTACACTATCCAACACTTACCCTACTGTTGCACCCCCTGGAGTTAGAATAGTAATTTTTGCCCCTACACTATCCAACACTTACCCTACTGTTGCATCCAGTCGGAGTTAGAATAGTAATGTTTACCCCTACACTATCTAATACTTACCATACATGCAATGTACTGTTATGCGTTGTAATGGTATGCGTTGTAAAGGTAGTATGCGTTGTAATGGAATGCGTTGTAAAGGTAGTTTTTAAAAATTTGTTGTAATGGCATGCGTTGTAATGGAATGCATTGTATTGGATGGTGCGTTGTAAAAAATGCGTTGTAAAGGTATGCATTGTAAAAGTATGCATGGTAACGTCATACATCCCCTTCAGGTGATGGGAATCTTGTGTACTGATACATGAAGAGTAAGCCTCTCAAGATTTTGGCATGCACTGTGGATCAGGCATGGAAAATGCTTAGTATGAAGCACTGCACTTTACTCTTTTTTAAGTGGTTGTTTGCTATGTATTTTTTTCACTATTTTATGGCACTGTAATTTTTAAAATATTTTTCTGGTAATGTTTTTATACCTCTGATTTTACTTATCTGTGCTGTATACTTTTCCGGATCTTTGTGATTGAAAAAAAGTTATATGATAATGATGATGATGGTATGTAGACAACTTCATTGTCTATACTTCAGGCCTGAAGATTGCTCTGTCGTTCATTGAGCAGTTTATTCTAGACACACCCATGTCTTGACTCGCCTTATTGATTTGCTTGCAAACCCGCCTCTATTTTCAAATTGGGCTTAGTATATTTGGCCTTTGACCACTTGATAAAATATTTGTCAAAGGCATAGGTTAGAAACAAGGAGGCCTGCCACATGCACCTATTTGACAACCCTACCATCAAGGCTTCTCGTAGCAGAGACGAAGAGTGCATGTAGTACAAATGCATTTAAAATAATTAATCACAGGCCAGGGTAGTCATGAGTTCCGGGAGGAACTACCAGTCCAGGTTGGATATGCAGGGGTGTAGCTTCAAATGAGATGTTTGGGGTATGACGTGCTCTAAATGCATTCTTGGTTAGATAGTTGGGTTTTGGGGCATGGACTCAAATCTGCTATGTCTGTGTTGGTTTTTCTCATTTTTTTTATCAGAATCTTAAACTTATATAGTGATAGGTTTACAAAATAATAAATGTGAACCTATAGAAGTACAACATAAATGGGTGCAAATGTACTATGTTTGGAATTCACACAGTAATAGGCTTGGAAAGCTGCTCGAGTCTCAATTTCCCATGCATACTACTGACAAATAAACACCCAAAAGTTATGTAGTGAAAGCTTGCAAATGGACTCACCTAGAGCAATCACTCAAGGTAGCATTCAAACCCATAGTTTTTCACCCACTGTGCCACTCAAGACAGATGTCCGCTTAATGTAAACCAGTATTGACCCTGTTCATATGGAAAAGGTCCACCCTGAATCTTGGTCATCTCATCCCTCCACCCTGCAGCCCACTACTTTTCTAGTTGGGAAATGTAAGATTCACACTCCCCTCACTGACCAAGATATGCACTGCAGCTGAGCGAGGGAGAAAAATATTGATGAATGATAACTTTTCTGCTGCACCAATTTCCTTTTGTATACTGACAAATAAGACACATGGCCATGAGGGCAAAGTAGAACTGAACACAGAAATATATGAGACACAAATGCAAGTAAAAAGCAATGAAATGGAGACAGAACATTGACATAGAAATCTTTGAGTGAGAAGCAAATGTTGTGTATCCTATTTTGTCAATGTTCATTTTGTAGGATTTATTATTAGTATAGCCTGGAAAGGGTGTTTTTTTAACCGAGTTAGTTTGCCGTCACTGTAGTGATTCTGTGAAGAAGTGGAAATAAATTGTCGGGAAAGAACTTCCAAGTGTGTTATTGAGGTGTCCTTGAAATAAAGGATGGTTTAGGCTGGTGCTGTATTTAGGACATAATAGGCAGTTGTCAGCCTTAACTTTTAACTTTTCCCCGGTCTCGGGCAACCAGGTATCAACGTTGGCGCTGTGATCTTTTAGGTGCTAGTTTACAGCAAAAACTTTGGAAAAAATTCATAACTTTGGGTGTCATTTTATTCATTACATTGTTCTCAATTTTCCTAAATTGTTTTGGGATTTTTCTTGTGTTGTGTTTTCCCTTTATTGCTCTTTGTGTGCTGCATACATATCTGAACACATTGCCTCTAAATTAAGACTAACTGCCTTCGTGCCACATTACCAGAGGGATAAGCATATGTTCATTTAGTGACCTTTATCGTTCACCCTAACAAGGATCGAGGTTGTTGCTTGAGTAGGGTTATCATCCCCTCAATCAATACAGCAATGTGCTCCACTGCTCCATGGAGCTTGTTCCTCACAGTATCTCAAATCTTAACTGGCCTTCAGGCACAAAGTAGCCCTGCACTGAACTTGAATGCTGTTGAAGATGGCATATAATGTAGATATAGGAGCCTAAACTTCCCATGAAAGAGAGGACTGAGGTAGTTGCTGGTTACGTAGACGAGTGGTGATTCATCCTCAGTAAATCATGCTCAGTGAACGTCAAAAAGCGTAGGGGGCATACAAGCAAATAAGGGGGCGTGAGTTCTTCCCCGCCTTCTTTTGTACTAGTTATTCATGAATGTCTTTTACAGTGTTGGGAACCACTTTATCTGATTTAAAATACCCTTTGTTGAAAATGAAGGGGCATATTACCAAGCAATAGCGATAATTATCGCTATTGCTTGGTTAGAGACAAAAATTTACCGCTGAGCTGCGGCGATTTTTATCGCAAATAAACCTTGGTATTACCAAGGTTTATCGCAAATGCGATAAAAAACGGCCGCAATCCATGAATATCGCTGAAAAGTCAGCGATATTCATGCATTACCGAGCTAATGCTCTTAGCCATGTTATCCACCTCCCATTGGATAACATGGCTAAGAACTGCTCAGGGCAGGTGTTAGCTTTTGGAGATATTCGCGCTTAGCGCGAATATCTCCATAAGTTGGTAATAGGAGATAGCGATGTTAGCAACTGTTTCCAGTCGCTAACATCTTGGCACGCCCACTTTGCATGTCATTAGTGATAAATATCACTGACATGCAAAGTGGGGCCCAAGATGGTCGCAATCTCCTACTAGCTGTCGCTAACTGGTGTTAGCGACAGCTAGGTAATAGGGAGATAATTTTATCTCCTTTTTCTTGGCTTTTAAAGCCAAAAAAGTGGAGATAAACCCCCTTGATAATATGCCCCGAAGTTATTTCTTGAAAAAATATTGTAATAGTTCAAACAATTTAACTAGCTGCCCCTCTTACATGAAAGTGGGGGTCACTTTCAGAAGAGCATGATGACGTGGTGCCTGCGTTTTATTGACCATGATTTCACTTGACCAAAATTTCACTTGACCAAAACATAGGAAAGAGGAACACTTGCAATACATTTAGATGAATTTACAAGTTATCCTGCCAGTTGGTAGTCTGTCACTGTTGGTACCTTGTTACGCAACAAGCACAGGCCCCTTCTGAGTGGCAGCCAGGCTGTGGTTCACTCTCAAAAGACTTTTGTCTCCCTGATACTTAAACTCAACAAAGACAGTCGAGTAACCTATAATATGATCTCAGTCACAGCCTCTTCATCAGCTTCCTCCCAATGGATCAATACTTTCCTTTCATTTATGTAATGAAGAGCAGTAATAGATCTAGAAGGGCTGGAGCCTTCCATTACAAAGTGAGATTAGACAGACCAGCCCTGCCAAGGCAGGGAGGCAATCTGCACAAATTGAATCCTGTTAGTCGTCGCATTCACAGTGCCGCAGGCACTCCTAAAGGGAATGTGTAAATGTGATAGGAAAACAGCATCCTGCGGTGGCTTTACAAACTGCCTCCGCGCCCGGTAATGATGATACATCAATGATCTGGAAACACAATCCCTTTCGTATTAACCAGATGTGCGCACAAATTCTCCTGTGACACCAACATGCAACTGCCAAGAGTTTTCAATTAGCTTATCACATTCTGGCTCGTGATTACAAATACATGGCCTGAATCATGATGTATGCCCATACAGTACTGCTACATGAGATAGATATATGGTAGGTGAGAATGCATTACAGCCGTCTAATGACTAGAATCTGTTCAATGCAAGTGGTTTGTAAATTCCACGAGTTTCCCATTTGTTTAATGTTTTTATATCACACAAATTATGATTTTTATTCTAAGCGTTTAGTAGATTGAGATCAGTTCTACAAATCACTGCAGATACACCTCTCCTCCCGTCCATTACAGGAAACAAATGACTTCTACCTCATAATTCCCATGAATTATGAGTTTTTTTATTCCACTACTCTTTTTCAGTAACGCTGACCACACATTGAACTATAGCTGAAGATGTGCTAACTTTGGGTTAGCCCTTGCAATTTTTAGGATTGTTTTCTTGTCCATCTCGTTCCCCTACCTCTTATTTGATGACTCTCCCCTGCAGTCTTTGTTTGTCCCACCTCTGAGGCATTTCTTGCTTACTGTGTTCTGATTGGATGACTTCTATCCTTCCACTGACTGCATTCAGGAAACTGCTTTTTTGCTTATCTTTTAGCACTCCATAGGAGTGCATTTGCTTTCTTGCTTTCGCCCTCATGTGCTGCTTCCCCCTATAAGCCCACATCCCCTATGTGCTTGCACCATCCCCCACAGCTCTTTTGCTGCTTCACCAATGGCTTTTAAAAATTATTTAAACAAGCATTTGCAATGCAATAGGTTTCGCATTTACACGAGTTTAAGCTATTGGCATTGTAAATGACAATGCCTATTTTTTTATTTTTTTTTAAAAATAAAAGGCATTGTCATGTACAATGAAAATAGCCTAAACTCGCGTAAATGCGAGACCTATTGCAAATTATTTTAGTTCAAAACTGAGCGTGGGCCGCTTCAAGGACACCGTGCTCTTTTTTTTTTTTATTTTAACACTGAGCGCGGTGTCCTTGAAGCGTGCACCGCGCTCACTATTAAAGTTGAAAAAATAATAATAAACAGAGCGCGGTGTCCCAGAAGTGAAAGCCACGCTCAACATGAAAGTTAAATATAAATAAATAAACAGAGCCCGGTGTCCCTAAAGCGGGCACTGCGCTCTGGATACAAATACAAAAAAGCCATTTGCTTTGCTAATAGTATTGTATTCTAGCTTTGCATTATTTAGTATATATTTGTGATATGTGCATATATTTGCTCTCGCCTCGCCCCTTTCGTCCGCCTCATGCTATTGTAACCCTCACTATACGAAATTAACACATACTATTCTTCTATTCATTCACCTCCCAATTCGAAAACACTGCTCTTTTCCTACTAACGCTATGCTTTAAACTACTACACATCTAACAAAACAATTCTAACTACATACAACTACAACATATCACAAATATACACTAAATAATGCAAAGCTAGAATACAATACCATTAGCAAAGCAAATGGCTTTAACTTAATCATAGGCGAGACCTATTCCATTTTCAATGCTTGTTAAGTAAGGATACAGCTGAATGGGCCCTGCCGGCTGGCTGAGAGCTTCGATTTCTGCTCCTGAATCCATCTGTATGTTTCAGAAGGACTGAAGCATAAGTGAGGCAAAGGCGTTCATTAACTCTTGGTCAGGCATTCTCCAAGGTGAGGGTACAGGCCAGTCTGCCAATAACTGCCAAGGTTTCCGATGGCTATATGTGACATTTTCATAATTTCATGTAATTATGGGTCAGCCACCTCAGTTGTTTGCACCCGTTTTAAAATCTTACAGTATCTCAGTCTGATTCATTTCTGACATTTGTATGTTTCCCTGTCTTCATTGCTTGATTTTTTTGCTCGTAAGAAAGTGTCACTCTTACTCGTCAAAATGTCACTCATAATTGCATTTACATTTTGAAAATGTCACTCATAGCAATCTGAAACCTTGGCATCTATGGGTGCACTCACACTTGCACAACTTCAGACACTCATGGACAGACTAATGGCCACACAGAAATGATTATAAACACGTAAATGGAATATAGGTGTGGGGCACAAACATGCAGACACGCAGATTTTAAGCCACCTCGTAACACACGGGGAGAATAAAGGAGTGATCGACCCACTTGTAGAGAGCCAGGCGGGCTCTACCCTACAATGTAGCAACACTCACGCATCCACTCCACCCCTCAGGGCGGGCACGCCCCGAGGGTATAATAAACCCCGGGGAAGATCGCTCTGGGTCTTCCCGGCAACCGGAGCACTGAGTGTCTGTCCAGTTACTTAGATAGTGCCCCCACGTGACTAGGCCCCGACCCCCATCACCACATTGGCGACGAGGCCGGACTGTCCTGCGCGTGCAGGAAAAGACGAGGAGTGACGGCGCAACACAGAGCCCGCTCCCGCTCTGCTCCGGTCCGCGGCCTGCCCACGCGCCTTCCCGTCGGAAGCGCTTTCAGCTGGCAGGGCCGGGACCGCGGAGCGCCCTGGGTGAGTGCGCGACTATTGCCCCCCCTGCGAGCGCCTCTCGGCCTACCTGGCTGGTTGTCCGGGCGACGGCTGCCTGTTGTCGAGGCATACGCCGGACCGTGGTTCTGGCTGCGGAGGCCGGTGAGGCTCCGTGCCACGCCTCCGACCCGCCTCATCTGCACCACGCACCTGGCAGTGCGTCAGGCGACGCTCCTGAGCCTCTCCCTACGGCGGCTGCTCCAGGCCCAGCGCGAACGGCGCGAAGAGCGCGAACGAGCGCGAGGCGGCCCCCGGTGGCTGCTAGTGGTAGTGCACACACCACCATCTCCACGTGGCTTCGCCTGAAGAACGGAAGGGAGCTGCACGTCGGCTCGAGCAGACACTGCGCCGCATTGCGAGTGGGCAAAGAGGGCGCGACAAGATCCTGCGATAGACGTCTACCCTGAGGCACTTGGCAGAGCCCCGCTTTCAAGAGTTACCATGTCCCAGGTGGATGGAGCCCCAGCGCTGCAAGATGGTGCACCAGCACAGGCTGCACAGCCTCCGCCACCTGTCCAAGCAGGAAACATCCCAGCACAGGCCCAAGCCGCAGCCCCCGGCCCGCAGACTGGCCACCATGCCCATTCAGGCGCGGCGCCGTTACCGCCATTCAGTGAAGCGTCGGACCCGGCCACTGCGGCGGTGAGATGGAAGGCGTGGGTTCGCAGGCTGAACCATTATTTCAAGGGCACCAGGGAGACGGATGGCGAGGTCAAGAGGTCCCTCTTGATCCTATATGGCGGCGCAGAGATAGAGGAGCTCTTTGAGACGCTCCCCAACACAGGGGGTGACAGTGACTACGAGGCCGCGGTGGCCGCGCTAAACAAACACTTTGACCCCCAGCTAAACAACGATTTCGAAAAGTTTAAATTCAAACGAGCGTGGCAAACGGGCTCCGAGTCGGTAGACATGTTCTACGCACGGCTACGCCGGCTGGCGAACACCTGCCCGTTCACGGACCCGCGTGAGGAAATTCGGGACCAAATCATTGTGGGGTGCCGTTCAAAGCTGCTCAGGAAACTAATTCTGCGCCAACCAGGGATTTCGCTCGATGAGATCCTGATTCTCGCAAGGTCGCATGAGCTGTCAGACGTGAGGGCTGAGGAGATGGAGGCGGCGCTATACACCCCGGTAGCTACCCCCGCACAGACCAAGCCAGTGCAGATCAAGACGGAGAGAGTGGAAGCAATCCACCGGAAACCTGCAGCGAGTCGGCCGCATCAGGTGACTGCGACAAGGAATTTGTGCGGGTACTGTGGAGAGGCCCACTCCGCCACCGCAGCGTGTGCAGCGAAAGGGCGCACGTGCTCCAAATGCGGCAGGATGAACCACTTCGCGAAAGTATGTCGAGGCGGAAAGTACAGACCGGCAATGACAAGGCCGAAAAACATACAGAGGAGAGTTCATCAACTGTCGCTTGAAGAGGATGCCGACCCGCCACCAGACAGCCATGCTCAAGAACGGCCTCAGTGGTACGAGGATGATGAAGACGACGAAGTCTACGTCGTCTCATACGTGGGCAGAGCATCCGCAGCGTCCACGCGGAGAAGACCCCCACCGATGTGTTCAGTCAAGGTGGATGGCACGACAGTACAAGCTCTCATAGACACAGGGGCATCCGTGAATGTCATGGACTCCGAGCAGTACAACCAGATGATGCCGAGGCCCGAACTGGTACCGTCCCAAGCGAGAATATACACGTATGGAGGAACGGAGCCCATGCCGCTACGCGGAGTGATCACGACAACGATCAGGCAAGGGGAATACTCCACCGTAGCAAAATTCCATGTCACGGAAGGGAAGAAAGGCACGCTACTAAGCTGCCACACCGCAGAGGACCTCGGGTTAGTGTTCTTCGCTAACCAGGTGCACCAGTCACATGCAGAGTTCTTGATGGAGGAGTTTCCAGAACTGTTCCGAGGACTAGGGAAACTAAAGAACAAGAAATTCAAACTACACATAGATAAGTCTGTGCGACCGACAGCCCTAAGACACCGGCGTGTCCCGTTCAACCTGCGGCCGCAGGTGGAGGAGGAGCTGAAGAAGCTCGAAGAACTCGGAGTAATCGAGAAAGTGACCGGGCCCACACCGTGGGTCTCTCCACTCGTCGTGGCGCCCAAGGCCAAACAACCTGGAGCTATATGGCTGTGCGTGGATATGCGTCTGCCAAACGTAGCAGTGAGGAGGGAAAGGCATATCACCCCTACCATGGATGACATCATAGCGGACCTCAACGGCGCCAAATGGTTCTCCAAACTAGATTTAAACGCAGGTTACCACCAGCTGGAGCTTGAGCCAGACAGCCGCTACATTACAACCTTCTCCACACACGTCGGGCTAAGGAGGTATAAACGACTAAGCTTCGGAGTGTCTTCGGCAGCTGAAGTATTTCAGAATGCAATCAGAGAGGTGTTATCCGGACTGAGTGGGGTCATCAACTTGAGCGACGACATCCTGGTGTACTCTGGATCGCTTGAAGAACATCACGTACACTTGAGAGCAACCCTCAAAAGGCTATCAGAACAAGGCCTGACACTCCACAAGTCCAAATGTGCATTCTACCAGGACTCGGTGGACTTCTTCGGCTATACTTTCACCCGAGAAGGCCTGAAGGTTGACCCCAAGAAGGCCGAGGCCATCCGGGCTGCCAGCACCCCGCAAAACCCCACAGAAGTCAGGAGTTTCCTCGGGATGGCAACGTATTGCGGGAGGTTCATCCCCAACCTTGCAGACCTGGCCGAGCCACTGAGGCTACTCACCCGCCATGACCATAAGTGGGACTGGACAGTGGCGGCGAACACGGCGTTCCAAGCAATAAAGAACAGCCTCCTGGACACCACAGTGATGGCGTATTTCCAGCCAAAGAGGAAGACTGAACTAGTGGTCGACGCAAGCCCGGTAGGCCTGGGAGCGGTGCTCCTTCAAGAATACGGAGCTGATGTATGGAAACCGGTGGCGTACGCCAGCAAGGCTCTCTCGGACACCGAGACCCGCTATGCACAGATCGAAAGAGAAGCCCTGGCCATCAAATGGGCGTGTCAACACTTTCACTTGTACCTGTGCGGCCAGGAATTCCGAGTGATAACGGACCACAAGCCCCTTGTGCCCCTATTTGCAGGGTCAGCGAGACTGGCCCCTCCAAGGATCGAGAGGTGGGCCGTCCAGCTACAGGGCTATAACTTTAAAGTCATCTTCCGCCCTGGGGCCAACAACCCAGCGGACTACCTGTCGAGACACCCGGACTGCACCAAACCAGCCACTCGACTAGAGGAAAGTCACGAAGCGGACGCCTTTGTGCACTTGATTTCAGAAAACGCGTGTCCAGAGACAATGACACTGCAAGAGATTGGGGAAGCAACGGAAAGAGACGAAACACTATGCAGAGTCAAGTACGCGCTCAGGGAGAACCAATGGGCGCACTTCCTGGATGGAATACATGGGCTCAGGCCGGAGGTCAGTCATGCCCGTCAGCAAATGTGGCAGATCAAGAATGAACTGAGTGTCGGGGATGAAGGTGTAGTCCTGCGAGGGCATCTAATTGTGATACCGGAAGACCTCCATCCCAAGATTCTGTCCCTCGCTCACGTCGGGCATCAGGGAATGGCCAAAACGAAGGCCAGGCTGCGGTGCCGAGTCTGGTTCCCGGCGATGGACCTCAAAGTAGAAGAGATGGTGAGGGCCTGCCACGCGTGTCTCATCACCGGAGGGGATCCCGCACCAGCCCCTGTTATAACGGAGCCCTCCCCGACGCTGCCCTGGACCAACCTGAGCCTGGACTTCGGGAGTTTCCCGGATGGTCGCCATACTCTGGTACTAGTGGACTCTTTCTCCAAGTTCCCGGTGGTGGAGGTGATCCCCTCCACAGCTTTTCCCCAAGTCAAACGGAATCTAGACAAGATCTTCGCAACCATGGGATTGCCGGAGGAAATTAAAACAGACAACGGTCCTCCCTTTCAAGGCCGAGAATTCCAAGCCTACCTGGACGCCCTCCAAATCAAGCATCGGAAAATCACCCCCTTGTGGCCGCAGGCCAATGGAGAGGTGGAGAGACTTATGAGGACCATTAATAGAGCCCTGAGGATTGCCGTAAGTCAAGGAGAAGATCCGGAAGCAGCTCTAGACCGATTCCTAGGAGCCTACCGACAGACGCCTCACAGCACAACCAAATGTGCCCCGGCCCATCTACTGTTCAAAAAGGCCCCCAGAGACACTATCCCGTCCGCACGCACGTGGACACCACCCGAGCGAGATGGGGACGCCATTCAGTCCAGAAGGGATGTAACCAACCAGAAGGCTAGTGCGGCCAGACATGCGAAGACATCAAATCTTCAGGAAGGGGACACAGTGGTGGTCCATGACCGACACCCCGGATGGAAGTATAGGACCCCCTATGAACCGGACCTGTGGACCATTGAAAGGATCAGAGGAACCATGGTGACTGTCAAGAAAGGTGAACAAAGAGTCACGCGAAATGTGTCATGCTTTAAACCAGCGAGAGGAAGAACAGAGGACCAAGGCGAGGAAGAAGAGGTCGGGCCACGACACGCCGGACTGCCTCCGACAGCCTCATCATCAGCGAGAGGATCCGACGCTCAAACGTCGGTCGAAGACCAAAGGAGAAGCCAAGATCCGTTGCCGTTGCCGTGCGCATTGGCCGACAATTCCCCGACCTGCGGAGCGGAAGGAGAGGTGTCCCCGGCTGGGGACACTCAATCACCGAAGGGCCGAAGCCAAAGATACAACCTTCGGCCAAACCCTGGCCCAAGCCACAAGTTACGGGACTTTGTGTGTACCTCCCCCTGAAGGCCAAGAACTGGTGATGAAGCAGACTGAAATGAAGGAGGGATGTAGAGAGCCAGGCGGGCTCTACCCTACAATGTAGCAACACTCACGCATCCACTCCACCCCTCAGGGCGGGCACGCCCCGAGGGTATAATAAACCCCGGGGAAGATCGCTCGGGGTCTTCCCGGCAACCGGAGCACTGAGTGTCTGTCCAGTTACTTAGATAGTGCCCCCACGTGACTAGGCCCCGACCCCCATCACCACACCACTGTGGGTGAGAGAAGCGCACGTTCCAATGAGATATGCGTGTTTTTTAGACAGACGGTGACAGGTACAATGCAGATTTAGAGATAAAGTGTGAGGCGCTATACGTTGCCACACAGTGATTGCGATATGCACGTTCAGACATCCACACACGCGCGAACAGGGTGACACACTGAGGGAAGAGAAGGAAGGTGTATGTGGCGGGAAGGACTCTTATTCTGACACTACTTTCTTCCTTCCAAATGAGGGTCTGGAAAAACTGAGCAGGCGAGCTTGGCTCCCAAATCACAGCACTCCCACTGACACAAAGCCAGGCAGAGGAGAGAGAGAGAGAGAGAAAGACCGAAGCAAGAATAGGGAGAAGAGACAGTGAAGAATGAGGAAACAGGGGCGCGAGAAGTGAGCGCGGAAAGAAGAGCAAAGAGAAATCAAAGAATATGGAGACAGAGAGAAGGGGAGATATGGGAAAGAAAGATACAGCAGCAAGATGGGCCGAGGAGAATGGAGACATAAGTGGGGATCGAGAGAAAAGTGAAGACTGGCAGCGGAACAGGAAAGAAAGAGAGGGGGAGGAGAGAGGGAATAGAACGGAGAGAAAAAGAAAGAGAGTGAAACGGAGGAGCAACACAGACCAAGAGACATATAGGCACGCAACACAACAAATGAAGGAGAAAGAAAGTACAAGGGAAGACAATGAGCGTTGGAAAGTCCCGAGACACTGCGAAAGAAATAGCGCAATATGCAATGGAGAGAAAAAAGAGGGAAGAGGATGGAGGCAAAGAGCGCTGTGCAAAATTATACACCACTATTAAAACAGAATTAAAAAAATATAAAATACAGCGTTGTAACAGCAGGGGCTGAATAGCGTTGGATTTGTCATCTCAGGAGAGAAGCTAAAATTGTACAAGACCTCGCTCCAATACGTTAAAATACTTGCAGCCAGACTCAGGATAATATTTATAAGGCAACTCCTTAAAGCTGAAATAAATGATATGGCTTATTGATGACAGTGTCAGTTCCTATTCCAGAAATGTTCAGAGAAAGAGGGAGATGTATACAAGGCCGTCAACTGTTTCTTAATATTGAAGAATGTGGCTTAGTTTCCCTTGTGTGGGCCAATTGTAACATTTTTAAGCCAAGGTTGAAGAGAGATGCGCACTACAGCATTTCTTCGGCAACATCCTACAGGGGACGTGTGAACAATGTAAGTGTCGAGCCACTGTACGAGATAAGCATCTCAGCTGCTCGCAGCTCTTCGGGGCGGATAGCACACTGAGGATAGTGACCCAAATGAGAAGGAAAGGGGCGGGGCGAGCCAGGGACTGGCTAAGATGTACCCCATGAATACTTTCTTTCACTTGCTGATGGTCTGTAGCTTTGTGACGGAGCAGTGGCACAGACTGACAACTACCACTGCAGGAGGGAGGTGGGGGTATTATTCTTCCGTGGCCAGAGATGGGAGCGAACATAACACCACCTTAGTAGAGAGTCATGGCCTCCGAATGGTGTCTTATGCCGACGACACGCAGTTGGTCATCTCCCTGTCGCGAGCGCCCGGTCCCTCGGCGGACATCTTCCGAGCTTGCATGCAAGACCTTGCTGCCTGGATGTCCGCCAATTGCCTCAAGCTCAACGGAGGCAAGACCGAAGTGCTGGTAGTGGGGGGAGGCCAATCGGCGTGGACGTCGGCATGGTGGCCGCCTTGTTTAGGTCCAACACCCATCCCTTGCCAGAAAGCAAAGAACCTGGGCATTTGGTTTGATTCCGACCTCACCTTTGGCCCCCAGATTAACAAGGTGGTTGGATCATGCTTCGGGACTCTCAAAAGTCTCAGGAAGGTATTGAAGTTCCTACCCATCAGAGCCCGTCAAACCCTGGTACATGCACTAGTCACGTCAAAAATGGACTACGGCAATCTTCTCTACTTAGGGACTCTGGAGAAGAATCTGAGTCGTCTACAGGTTCTACAGAATGCCGCGGCCCGACTAGTGCTCAGACTTCCCAGAAGAGCTGCGTCCATAGCGGCCCTCCGGTCTTTGCACTGGCTCCCGATTAGAAGCAGGGTAGAATTCAAGGCATTATGTACGTGTCACCGGATTATCCATGGGAGGTCTCCTCTCCCGCTAAAAGGGCTGCTGACATCCTACGAGCCGTCCCGCTCCCTGAGATCTTCCGGCTCAGGACTCCTAGTCGTTCCCAAGGTATCCAGAGCTCGGATGGGCGGAAGATCTTTCAGGCACCTTGCAGCTGTTAGATGGAATAAGCTGCCCACGGCGCTGCGATTGGAATCATCAGAACCACTCTTTAGAGCCAAGCTCAAAACTACATTATTCGCACAGTAAGGTGCCCCGCTTGTGTAAGTTTCGGTAAATTCTGCTCCTCAGCGCGGGGACACGCCACTGTGTGTCACCAAGCGCTTTATAAAACCCCCTAAATAGAAATAGAAACATAACAGGAGCGAAGATACAAGTGACAGCCCGACGGCTTCACAACTGGAGTTAGAAGGGGGACGAGAAAAGCTGCATTCGGCGTGTAGTTTAGCTACCCGGTCAAACTGACAGCCTAAGGTTTTTGAGAGTTGAGACAACTTGCATAGCCTTGGTTTACGGTCACTCACCTGTGTACCTTCCTTCGGTATTTCGGTGCCAGCGGCTGACGGCTCCTCGGGAACCTGCGGTGCCGGTGCCGTGGTCTCCATGGGCACCTCGGACTCCCCCTGGGGCTCTGGATCGGCCATCCCAAGGTTGCAGAACAAGATGAAAGCTGTGATGGGCTCCTACGCGGACAGGCAGCGGCGCGAGATTCTCCGCGCGCTAAGTAGGGGGCGGGGGAAGCAAAAGAAAAGGGCAGCAGATTGATCTCCACACGCTGCCGGAGGAGGAAGAGCGCATCCGCCTTGCAGCCGGCTTTTCCAACGCATCCCACCAACCAGCGACTGAAGCCGGCCCCTGCAATTCTCGTGAGAGCCTAGGGAGCGCTTTCGCCAAAACGCACAAAAAACAAAGAAGCTTCGTCCGCGCGCACTCTCTTTACTAGGGTTCTTACAATGAGAGCAGTAAACATAAAATATAGACAACACGAGGAAGTAATTACAACCAGCGCTTTCCTTTGTGAATATAGATGCACCGCAAATAAAAATCCACTACGTTTCAGTTCCTGCTTCATTAAGTATGCAGGTTGCCATGTTGGAGTGGTACGTATTCATCCTGTCATTATGTTTAGGGTTGGGCGGCGTCAGAAAAGCGCAGAAGTATACGTATTTATGGTAGTAAAGACTTCCATACCTGTTTCACTTTTTATAAATGGCACATATTTATATTAATATAAATGCGTTACATTAGGAAAACAAGTCAGGCCCCGGGCCGGCAGCCAATCACAGCACGGCCCGGGGAATGACGTCACGGGGGTGTCCCGGCCGGCAGCCAATCACAGCGCGGCCCGGGACACACGGCAAAAAGGGGCGGGGCTTAAAAAAGAGTCAGAAACGCCCACGATTCGCGTTCTGACCGGGAAAAAGTCATTGACAACGATGTCTTCCAATGGCTAGCCTCCATTTATGGAGCTAGCCAATGAAAGAAGGGGCGGGTTAAAGTCCCCCATAGTGTTCTAACATTAGATTTCGCTTGGCGAAACGCTGCTTCCGCAGCTTTCGACAGGCGAAACCTAAAAAACGAACCCCTTGTTCCTCCATTTCTGCTGTGCCCCACATGGAGGTGCTGACTTCCTTCCCTCACTCATTCCTCTGTTGCGCCCCTTCCCCTCCTCATCAGGTTCTAATTTACATGTTGTTTGGATGATCTGACAGCTGTAATTTGCTGCTGAGCTGTTCCTTTATTAACAGGCAACGATTTTGCGCAAACGTCATATTTTTTTAATTTACTGCTCCTAGATAGGTATCTGCCATTTCCGAACAGTAAATAATAATAAAACAAGCATTTGCAATGCAATAAGTCTCGCATATGTGTGAGTTGGAGCTATTTGTGTTGTAAATGATAATGTGGTTGATTTATGTGTTTTGTTTTGTAGTGTAGCATATGCATGTGGTGTGTAATGTATTCTTGTGTGTATTATTGAAATTGTTAGTTGTTTATATGTGTTTAGTTGTATTGTGTGCTGTTTATTGTATTTGTGTAGTAGAATTATGTGTTTTGTGAATAAATAGAGGCGATAGCTGTTTAGATATAAAGTAAGAATGCGAGGGTTAGTTATATTTGGATGTAGTCAAAAGAGGAGTGTAAATAGCGTGTGAGAAAGAGAAAGAAGTGGAGAGGATGAGATAGTTGTTTAAAGAGTGTTGTTTTGTGTACGTAGGGGAATAGTTTAGAAAAGAAGGATGGGGTGTGTTTTTCTATTTGATGAAGTTTTGAAAATAGATGTGATAGAAATGATGTGTGATTATTTGAAGTTAATTATATTAGTGATGCGCAAATAGTGTATACGAATGGAAGATAGATCAGTGGTATTTACTAGAAGAGATAGATGGGATAGTTTGAAGGGGTTTATTGGAGCACTCTTAATACACTATTATAAATTGGCTACAATACAACAACGTTTTTGTTAGAAATTTCTTTTAAAGTAGGTACATGCATATCCTCTCTAGTTTGGTTACACAATTACTAATACAGCAATGTTTAAATTATAAAGAGAAAAATGAGAAAGAGACAGCTGTGTGCATGTGTGTGAGAGAGTGAGAGAAGGGGAAGGAGCTAGAACAGAGAACAGAGAGATACATTTTAAAGAGAGAAGTACAAAAGAGACACTTGTGTGAATGTGTGTGAGAGAGAGTGAGAGATGGGGAGGGAGTTAGAATGGAGAGAAGAGAGCTAAATTGTAAAGAGACAAGTGAGAAAGAGACAGCTGCGTGCATTTATGTGTGAGAAAGAGAGAGAGAGAGAGAGAGAGAGAGAGAGAGAGAGAGAGAGAGTGAGGGAAGGAGAGGGAGCAAGAACGCAGAGAAGAAATATAAACTGTAAAGAGACATGTGAGAAAGAGACAGCTGAGTGCAGGTATGCATGAGAAAGAGAGAGAGAAGGCGCGAGAGCTAGAACGGAGAGACGAGAGATAAATTGTACAGAGTGTGAGAAAGAGATGGCTGTGTGCATGTATGTGTGAGAGAGAATGCTAGAACAGAGAGAAGAGAGATAAATTGTAAAGAGACAAGCGAGAAAGAGACAGCTGCGTGCAGGTATGTGTGAGGGAGAGTGAGAGAGGGAGCTAGAACGGAGGGAAGAGAGATAAATTGTACAGAGATAAGTGAAATAGAGACAGCTAAGTGCATGTGTGTGTGAGTGATTGAATGAGAGAAGGAGAGGGAGGTACAGCAGAGAGAAGAGAGATACATTTGAAAGAGCCAAGTGTGAAAAAGACAGCTGCCTGTATGTCTGTGTATAAAACAGAATAGATTTTAATATGTGGTTGCCTAATTTTATCTATTGGGTCTGTTTTGAAGATGCTTAAGTAATACTTTGGAAGTGGTTGCACTTGCTGCAGGTAAAAGCAGCTTCTACATTTGAGGTCTAGTGAAAGGTGAAGCATTAAATGTTTTTGGGGCCGAAATAAGGTGTGTTCCCCTTGTTTGGGAGTGTATCCCTGAGGTTACGAGCTACAGTGTAACTGTTTAATTTTAAATAAGAGTGGAATTTGCACGGTGTGTGAGTAAGAAAGAGGGGGGTGATAAACTTATGGCAGAAAAAATGTAAATGGCAGCTATATAGGCATGAAGCGCCAGCTGCACTTGGGGGTAGTGGCCGGCTATATGAAGGTAAGCGTTACAATATGTATACTGGGTACAAGAGAAAGTTATACATTTTACTAATGTATAGTGCTTGTGCATGCTGCACAAACGTGTGCAGGAATATTGAAGCTACAAGTTTGCGGCTATTCACAAACATGTTTTCCCCCGAAAAATTAAAACAACAGCACTTTGATTAATTAAATGAGCTTTTACTTATAATAAAAAAAAACTAAAGCGG
Organism: Lissotriton helveticus; assembly: GCF_964261635.1. Lineage (NCBI taxonomy): Eukaryota > Metazoa > Chordata > Amphibia > Caudata > Salamandridae > Lissotriton > Lissotriton helveticus. The sequence continues at coordinate 1,179,102,015 of NC_136061.1, forward strand.
CCTTTAGGCTGCTCTTACAGTGTAAGTGAATTTAAAGGTATTCACACTTTCTTAAAAACAAGGTAAAAACGTGCCTTAAAGTCTGCAGTAGTGTGACACATTAGCATGTTTTGTCGATGTTTTGTGAAAGAAAACAGGGATAGGACAATAAAGCACACATGACACTTGTACTAAAGATGCTTATCTTGCCGTCTTTTTGTCTTCAAAAATATATATATGTGCCAACCCACTCTGTTCAGGTTTGCTCTAAATCATTAGCAACAGATCAAACTTGGTTTTGATTTGTTCGGTATATTTATTTTTACCTTTTCTTTTACATAAACTTCATAGAAAAAAATCAATTGTTTCTATGTCAGAAAAAACAACACAACATGTAAAACAAATATACACATTAACTTATACATACCATTTATCAAAAGACATTACTACATACACATAAACATTCACTGTACACTATACACAGGTTTTCATTATATACAACCTCACTTGTACAAATCTATTTTCAACTGTTCCTATGACAACTGTCAGCTCTTTGCCTTTTGACAATAAATGAATCAAATCAGAGGAACAGTAGTAGACAAAGTCGTGGTCAACTGGAGATAACCCTTATTATCAATTCAATGAATCAATAATTATTAATATTTTGAACAAATTGTATCTCCATTCTGCCGACGCGTTTCGAACACCACACATAAGTTGTGAGTTCTCCTCAGGGCTTTGTCACTTCTATCTGCAAGTGTATAGAAAAAAGAAAAACACCAAACGGTGTTTCAGTGTACATTCCTAGTGAATGTACACTGAAACACCGTTTGGTGTTTTTCTTTTTTCTATACACTTGCAGATAGAAGTGACAAAGCCCTGAGGAGAACTCACAACTTATGTGTGGTGTTCGAAACGCGTCGGCAGAATGGAGATACAATTTGTTCAAAATATTAATAATTATTGATTCATTGAATTGATAATAAGGGTTATCTCCAGTTGACCACGACTTTGTCTACTACTGTTCCTCTGATTTGATTCATTTATTGTCAAAAGGCAAAGAGCTGACAGTTGTCATAGGAACAGTTGAAAATAGATTTGTACAAGTGAGGTTGTATATAATGAAAACCTGTGTATAGTGTACAGTGAATGTTTATGTGTATGTAGTAATGTCTTTTGATAAATGGTATGTATAAGTTAATGTGTATATTTGTTTTACATGTTGTGTTGTTTTTTCTGACATAGAAACAATTGATTTTTTTCTATGAAGTTTATGTAAAAGAAAAGGTAAAAATAAATATACCGAACAAATCAAAACCAAGTTTGATCTGTTGCTAATGATTTAGAGCAAACCTGAACAGAGTGGGTTGGCACATATATATATTTTTGTATTCATATAGGGTTCAGCCAGTCCCATATTTCAAGAACCTAACTCCTTTTTTCTAAAAAGTCTTTTTGTCTTCAGCATCTGTGGGATACACAAACTAAAATGCCAAAAGCAGCCGGATGTCAAAGTTCGCAAACAAACTGTTGATCACTGCCATTAGAGAAAAGAGTACAGATACAACAGTGAACGTTAGAAAAAGTTACGAACTGTTGACTAAATAACCATATATTAGGGCATTGGAACTTCTCTTTTATTTTTTTGGTAAAGCCTGTCTGTAGATAAGTTTGGGGCGAGGGCATGGTGTACGATTGAACTGTAAGCCAGCCGTGAGCCCGCTTTGACAGGGCGGCTTTGTAATGCAGTAGTGATTCTTTCCGGACTGTCTTGTTGACCACCTGTTTGAAGCCAACTGGGGAGCCTGGGAGTTCCCATAATTGCCGTAAGCCAAGATAGTCAATAGCGGCCTCCAAGTACAGCCTTGCAGGGCAAGTTTCTTTATTTGAAGTTCCTTCCACAGGAGAGTATTTAGGGTTTTTGGTTCTCCCCTGCTTACTTTGTGACGCCAGCTTTTTATGTAGGTTCCTTTGCGTGCCAGCTCTTCTTTTGGTAGCCCAAATTATAGCCTCATTTCGGCAGGCGATGTATACCTAGGAAGGCCAAAGATCATATGTAGCGCCTTTGCTACTGTTCTATCTACTAAGGGAGCGTCCCTCCCCCTCATAGATTCGCTGCCGTAAGTGATGGTTGGGGTTAATTTTGCTTGAATCACCTTCATGAGAGGAAGTAAGCTTGGGCCAGAAACCGCGTTTTTTAAGTTTCTCAGTGCCACCGCAATAGTTAGCCCTCTCATTTTTATGGCTTCACCTTGCGGCTTGAAGTTGCCCTTGCAGTCTATGATGACCTCCAAATATCGATATTCACAGACCATTTCCAGCTTCCTGGATGACAAGAGCCAGTTCCGTGTTACTTTCTTTTTGGGGAGGTTAATGCACATAACTTTGGATTTTTCACGGTTGATGCTAAGCCTGTTAGCAGCGGAGTATCTTGAAGTAATGTCCAGTAGCCACTGGAGGCCAACAGGGGGCCGGCTGATGAGTAACAGGTCGTCTGCATAAAAGAGATTCGACAGCTGGGAGCCCCCTAGCTTTGGTGCGTGCGAGTTGCATTCATTTAGCAGCGTTGATAGCTCTCCCATGAAAAGATTAAAAAGTATTGGGGCGAGTACACAGCCCTGTTTTACTCCTGTATTTGTTGGGATCTTCCTTGTTAGGTAATCACCAGAGCCTAGCCTGACTTGCACCCATGTCTCACTGTGCAGGAGGATTAGTTGGTTTAAGAGCAACGGGGGGATGTTCAGCTTCTTTAACTTTTCCCACAGAAGGTTTCTATTGACATGATCAAAAGCTGAGCTGTAGTCAATGTAGCACAGATATTGTGGTTGCTTCGCTTCCAGGGCGGCATCGATTAATAAAGAAAGAGCTAGAATGTTGGTAGTGGTACCCATACCTTTGCAAAAAACTGTTTGATTGTATGGAATTGCTGAAACATCAGCTGCCCATGATGACAGTTCCTCTAGAAGGCGTCCCGCACAAAAAAAATTCCTCGTTGTCGAGCAGGGCCACTAGCCGGTAATCTTTTGGATCGTGTTGGTCTCCCTTTTTGAAGATAGGTGAAATGATGGCTCCCCTCCATCATGATTGGATTATTGATGTAATTGGTTTAAGAGCAGCGGCCCAATAATCAGGATCTTGCTTGAACAGTATAGGGGGAATCCCATTTGGTCCCGGCGCCCCCTCACGTCTTCCCTTTGAGATTCTATTACAGATCAGTGCACACTTAATTACAATTGCCTGATCTACCTGCTGAGGCTCGTGGTGTTCGCAGCGGAGCCTTAATCGACCCCCAGTGTCCTTCGTGGATATATACATTCTTTGGGTGTTTGTGTCAATACTATTTAAATGCGTGCTAAGAAAGCTTATCCAGTCATCTTCTGTGACATGAGAGTTAATGCCTCGAATCCGCTCCTTGGACAGATTGTTGATCTTTCAGAATTGAGCCCTGTTGTTAGATTTGGCGTCTTGTAAGAGTTTGGCCGACAGGGACTCTTCTGCTTCTCGAGTAAGTCGCCAGACCAGCCTCCCACAGTCGCGCTTTAGCAGCCTCAGTCCTTCCTTGGCAGCAGGATCTGTCCTTACCCTTCGTGGCTTTTGGCCACTGAGAGTCTTTAGAGTTTTTAGATGAGCATTGTTTTTAAAATTATAATTATAATACCGCTTGTGCTTCGCATATTTGCTTGCTCCTTCGAGCTGGTTTTTCCCCTGTGTTGTTCCCATGTTGTTGCGTAGTGTTTCTACAAATTTCTCCCAGCTCTCAATTAGGTCTGTTGTTTCATTTTGGGCTTCGCCGAGTGCTTGCTTATTGTAGAGCAGGAGGCGCTTAGGGTCATCTGTTCTGCACTTTATCTGCCGATCATTCGCAGTATAGACTAGTTTATGCCCATTGGCGCATGCTGGGTTTAGAATTGTGAAGGCCTCCAGTGTCACTTCTTGGGGTAAGTGGTCACTAAAGTATAGTGAGCCGATGTGGAAGTCATTTGCCGATTGAAACAGGTTACTGGAGAGGAAGGTAAAATCTATTGTTAAACTGGTCGTTGTACTGTGGAATGTTGCCGCTTGGGGGCGGGCTCCTGGGAGTCTTCCATTTAGTGCTCGGAGACCTAGTTCTTCTAGTGTCGCTAGGAGTCGTTGCGCTGTTTTTGTACTTCTTCCTCCAGAAGAGTTGTCTTGAGGATGTGGTTCCCATGCAAATGGGTCATCATCTGTGGTAATTTCTGTGGCTGGGTTGATGAGCATATTCTGATTAAAATCGCCACTAATGATCAGACTGTTTGTTTTCTCTGCGGTTATTAGTTTTATAAATTCTTCTTTCATTTGTTGGGCTCCTTGCTTCTTACCCCGGGGCTGTAAGTAAATGTTTATCAGAATTATTGTGAGAAGTTGGCCTGATATATGATGTTTCCAATTCTGGAACCACCTTGTATCAGTCCAAACAACCCTTATGGTGTCTGGTTGTAAGTCAACCTTATTAGACAAGCTATCCTAGGGGTAGCATGGACTAAGCAGCCTTAAAGGCTTAACTTAAGAGGTCGTGTTAAGCGAGCTGTTTTACCACATACAATCCTGTAATATCAAATGAAAGGACACCACACAAGTATATATTATAAAAATATATGTATTTATTACTAAAAACAATCCCCAGTATTCTTTATGAATAAAGGGGCACAAGCGTTAAATCAAAAGCACAGTATAACATTCAAAGTTGCACAATTTTGGATGAGGCCAAGGGGCCACTCAAACCATATACTAAAAAAATGGTATAAGAGGGACCATTTGATCAGTGGTTAGGCCTAGGGCCTAGGGAATCGCTGGGAGCAGTCGGGACAAGCAATGCTGAAGTCGGGAAAAGCCCGCGGGATTCGGGTGCAGTGCAGAAAGTGCACGCATGCATCAATGTTAACCAATGGTGCGTAAAAGTTACAAAGTTAGAGTTTAAGGACACTTCCGCTGAACCTAGAGGAACACAACTTAAGACACAGACCCTAGAGGTGTGTACCAGTGTGGGAACACCGGCGTTGTAATGTTACCTCACCCACAGGAAGTGGGTGCACAGGGTCGAAGTTGAGTCGGGTTTCGTCACGCAGGTTCTTGGTGCTTGAAGCTGAAAGGGCTGCAGGCGAGGTGAAGGAGAAGTGTCCGGTGGAGTCCAAGGGTGGACTCAAGTCGAAAAGTACCTGAAAGCAGAGGGGACAGAGTCTGGGTCACTCAGCAGTGACCAGGGTGGATCAGGACGGAACCAGGCAATGTCGGGCGCAATCAGGTGGTTGTCGAGGAGCTTCTCTCCGCTGTCATGTGGGCTCTGAGGCATCTACGAAGTCCAGGAGCAGGTCACGATCTGTCCCACAAAGGCTCTCGCCGTCGGCGCTGTCGGCTTCAAGTTTGGAGCAAACAACACTTAGCAAAAGCAATCCACGCGGAACAGGAAGATTGCTTCTCACTCGGACCAGGAAGGTCAGAGTGGGGGCTCCTTTTCAGGGGAGCTGGTGAAAATCTGGAGCAACCAGAATCACAAGTTGTATTTCGTTTTTCGTCGGCACAGGGGCCACAAGCCAGCTGGCAAGGGACTGGCCAACGCGTTGAGCCAAAAGAAGCAGAAGGGCCCCACGCAGCACTCGTCGAGTGTGGAGGGCTGAACCTCGGTGCAAGAGTGGCTCAGGGTTGGGGCTTCTCAAACCCCGGTGTACAGCTTTGAGGGTCACTCGTGGGCTGCATGGTCAGCGTCTTGTGGTCTTTCCAGGATGGCGTGCCCCACACTTCCGGTCGCCTCCACGGGTCTCAGCTCTGCAGGGACTGTGGATCGGGCTGTTAGAAGGCAGGCAAGCTTAATCTCGTTGATCTCTGTTGCTCGAGTTCCGGCGGGAACTGCAACAAAGCAGACATCGAGGTGCTGGATGGTGCCTGTTTGCACAGGGTGGTCACTCCTTGACCACAAGGGAGATTCTCAGTCTTCTACGTTGAGTAGGATATCGAAGGGTCCAGAGTTTCGTTTCTTATGTTTCATCAGGATAATCTGAAGTGCATTGGCACTGCTCCCACTCTTATTAGAATCTGGGGGGCTGGATTACCTGCTAGGCCCCCTCCTATGGGTGGGACCCAGGAAGGGGGTGGATACACCCCTTTTCTTTGATCCAGGCCGCGCTGGTACTGGGGCTGGTGTGCCCCAGAACCGGTTTGACCGGATTATGCAAGGGGCAGCCTTGTGCTCCCCATGCAGTGTCTGGTTTCTTTCAAACCTCCCTGCTACAATCCACTATCTCCTGTCTGGGGGGTGTGACACCTCCCTGCAACAGGAAACCCTTTGTCCAGGCCCCTTTGGCTGAGTTTCGGTCAGCTTCAGGGGGTCAGACTTGTGTCTGTGGCAGAAGCATCCATTTTGTGGATCTGAGGTCCTTTTAGAAATTAACCGCATTTCAGTAAAGTAACATGTCTTACCCCTCTAGAGGGGTGGAATGCTATCCCCTTCGCCAGAACTGGCGAGGGGATAGTATTCCAAATCGTATGACACCTTACACGACATGTTTTGATAAAGCCAAACCAAAGTTGCTATATAACCGCGAGGATTATAATGCACTTAATAGTATATGGTATGGCATTATCCTGAAACAGCTTAGGGATTTGTTCCCGACGGCTGCAGACAGGCTCAGCTCAAGCTAGAGCTCCATCTCACATTAAACCACGCACTCTGCCTCCAGGATTGATAAGGCCTTCCATAGGAGTGACTCACAGGTTTATATGTGTCCAGATATAGGTTTAGATATAGGTATACTATATCTAAGCAAGAGGTGATTACACCACCTTGCCCCAGCTGAGTGATCAGCCAGTTGTGTCAATTTAAGAACCAGCCAGGGGTGGCAAAAGATATGCTGCAGCCCCTGGTAGGCCTTGGTGGCGCCTATGCCCTGAGCACCTATAGTGCATGGTACAGGGGCTGACAAGGAGTCCATTTCCAATTGTGGTATGTACCTAGGGTACATGGAATCCATTTTACAGAGAGAGCAGATGGCCTGAGGCCCTGATTGGCAGGGAACCAGGTCAACTAAGTCAAAAACCAGCTAAACACAAGGGAAAAAATCTGGGGTAACCATAGTCAGGTAGCCACCTTCCTACAATTATCTCCTTGTTTTTTTCCTGTCTCGGATGGAGATTCATAGTACTTGCATTGCGTTCGGAGGGTCTAATTTGTATGCTAGTGGCACTACTGGGAACATGCTTCTTAATGAACTGTATGTAGCAAGGCCTCCCTTTTTGTGGCCAAATCTTGCGCTCTGTGTAGGAGAGATAAAATTCAGGGTATGGCCTGGGAGTGGTGGAGGAGAGTCTGACCAAGTTTCTTGCACTGCTATGAGGTCGAATCTTTGCATAGAAAGGTTTAGTTCCGTGTCCGTGAACTTATCTCCGAGACCATTGATGTTCCAGGAGCAGAATTTGAAGATTTTAAAGGATTTCCCGGTAACTGACTTGTTTTGTCAATGTTTTTCCGACTTGTTGTTTAAGGTCTTGGGCAACCAAGTCCAGTCTAGGTTGGTTGCCTCTATCACAACATATTGCCTTCTAAAGCCTTGCTCTTTTTGTTCTAAATTATCAGGGGGGTATCTAAATTATCAGCGGCCCACTTACCCCCATGGTTACTGCCACAATTACCAACAACATGCCGACTTTGCGGGAACGGCAAAGAAAACACAGTTCATCTGATCACCATCTGCAGCAAACTCATTCAAGAACGATGCTCCTTCCTGAGACCACTTTTTAACATCCGTAAGATACGGACCTGCAGGCAAGCGGTGCTCGCTTGTTTCAAAGGTGAAGATATTCAACTGAGCTGCCGAATGGTAAAATTCCTTGAAACAGCAAAGGCCCGCTTGAAAATGCTGAAGGAAACAAAATTTAGCAGCACCGTGAAGGACGAGAGGATCAATCCAACGGTACCCCTGAAGAGCAAGCTCTAGCGGGACACTTTGTCTTTGTCTTACACTGAATAACACTGACTATACAATAGGAATACCCCGAACTGTTACTACAACTAATCACTCTTTCTTGTAACGTAATCAGTTTTTTTTTTGGGGGGGGGGTTCTACTGAAGGGGTACTCTCTAAAATATTCAATTGCATCGGCACTTTACTATATTACCCCTCGGCCGGTATCTAGGACGAACTTACTGCATAACTTTCAATGATAAACAGGCCGTCCAACATGAATTCAAGCTTATTTTAACCCTGCTGCTGCTATCTCACTATGTTTTTATGGAAGGAAATATTGTCTTAACACCTATGATCTTGACTCATGTTTTATGAACTGAACTTTCTTCTTTTATATTGTAAAGGTTTTAAATAACCATGTACAATAAAGTATTATTATTATTATTGTTATATAATAGGGCATTGTTTACAATTCCCACAATGAGCTACATAGTAAACATGTTAAAAAACACATCTTTAAAGTATCAAATGTCCATCCACTCCACATTGCACATACAAATACGGCGTGTTTTACAATTTTAACAATTAAACAAAAAAACTACAAAGTACATAAGCAGGAAAAGATGCATTTACGTTTACCAAATTATAAAAAACTTCTTACCACCGGTTTAAAAAGTAAACTGCATGCAAATTCCGCATAAGCAAACACAAGCAAAACCGTTCCAAAACAAAAAAAGCTCAGACTTCATCCCACCGGTCCAAAAAATAAACTGCATTCACGTTCAAAATAAGCAACCAAATAAAGAGTTCCAAAGCAAATACTTCATCCCACCGGTAGCAAGTTTACAGTAGTCAGGCTCTGCTCCGTAGGCGTTACCAAAGTACTATAAGGAGGAACTAAAACACAGAATAACCACTAGGGACAAAGAGGTTTTACGAGACAAGTGAACAGACCAATAAAAAGCCAATAGGCGGAGTGTCAACACCTATACTGATTACTGCATGTCTCGGAGATACAGCGTATGCGCTGCCTAGGCTTGACCTAAAAAACAGTATAGAGTCAGTGTCATGACATATACATGTGCATGCATGGTGATGCAGGCATACCTATAAATCACCGTGCTGTGCTGGTGATGGAGCTTTGTGATGTGTACTGCCGAATGTGCGAGTCCATTTAATTGCGCTTTCTTTGGTTATGCTAATCAGCACTGGCAAAAAAGCAGTGTCTTTTCTGTAGGCCGATGTGACACCACATCAGAAAAAACTATTAGCAAAGTCAATAGGCCTTCATTGCTTTAGAAAGGCAAGACTGATTGGCTCTGCCAGTGTTTGCTATTTTATTACCTGTTGGCCGAACTAGTGAGCTTGGAGCTGCTTGAGTGCCTTGTGGTAGACCAAAATCTGCATGGTTGAAGTACAACTTGGCTGATCGAGAGGGTGAGACGAAGGGGATGAGCAGTGCATGTACAACATAGATAAATATGTGGTAGTTCGTTAAGAGAGTTCATCGTGTGTCACTTGGTTTCAATAATTTGTCTTTTAAAGGCATTTCTGAGTTCCTAGTTCAGGCTTTCTATTTGGTAAAGGGTCATGCTTTATGCACTGTGTTGCCTGTGTTCTGAGTGATTATCCAACCATGTGGATTTATGATATTGTTAGTTAGCACCTGTACAGCACCTTAATGGAACAGCATCCCATTTGGTGTGATCAGTGCTACTTTCAAAGGGGCTGATGCAGACTACAATTATCCTCCAGGTACCTGAACATTTCTTGGGCGTTGGGAATCATAGACAATAAGAATACTTGGATATCAATGAATTAGGTTTGAGCAATCTGAGCTAGATCTAATACCCTGTACAAATACAAGGTTTGGAAAATGAGGATAACTTAAGGATTGCCCCAGTGTAGAGCGGTGATGGGTGCTTGTGTACAAAGAAAAGTATATAGAGAATACAACGATTTTCCCTAAAATAAGGAACATAAAAACACCGAATACAATTGAGGAAAGTAGACTCAAGTTTTTAACCATTAACCCTTTTTAAACATTAGTACTGCTTTAATGGTCACAGGAGCACTGGATAAGCAGGAGCAAGGGAGTATAGAGTTGAGGAAAGAAAGACAGATGCAACCTGTTTGGTTATGCAAAACTATGAGTTTATTGCAGAAGAGGAATATGGAGGTGTGATAATTCTGTGTGGACACGTATTAAAAGCCCTTACCCCAGGTACCTCCAGTCCTTGTCAAGTTTATGACTTTATGACTTATGGAGACAACCATCTCCCAGACAGAAAACAGAACAGGGGAATGACCCCTACCATGTACTCTCCCATTCTTCCTGTTCTTTTTTCTGTCTGCAGACAGAATGGGACGAGGTGCAGGGTGCTACTCCTTCTGGACCGGAGTGGAGGTTTTCTGTGGAGACCCCGTGTGGCTGCTGGACTGTCCTTGATGGGTTTTTTCATGTGCCTCACGGCCTGCTGGACTTTCTAGGAGGCCAGATGTTACTGGTAGCCCTTTGTGGCTGGTGCGTCTTCCCTCCAGGACGGTTTCGGGGGGGGGTGTTTTCCTGGTGGCTGGGCCAGATGGACGACATGCTGTGGCAGCTGGTTTGTGGGACAGGGGCTGTGCTGGTGGTGCCCCCGTAGTGCCTTGGCTGCCGGTGTCGATGAATAGCTCCTACCCAGGCGATTAGCCATGTTGTGTGCATCTGGGCTGGCTTGTGGAGGCTTTCTTGTGGGAGACTTTGCATTCTTGAGTCTCCCGGCCCTGTGGAAGACTCCTGCATTGCTTTTTTCTTTCTCCCTTCCTTGCTACAGTTTGCTCCTCATGTCATTACTTATTTTTCACCTGGTGCTTGGCGTTTTGGGCATGATCCGTTGGTGTTCCTGCCCACCTGCTCAGATTCCGTGTGCATGGAGCTGTAGGTCGGGGCAAGATCTTATGCCACTCCTCTTACGGGTGTCACTGGTCGTCATTTCATCCATGGGGTGGCTTGGTTTTGTTTAGTGGTCTTCTGTCTTGTGTTCCTCGGCATCTTGTTTGTCCTGTCTCTTATAGGATTCAGCACATGGATGGTGGGATCTGTGTGATGGCACAGGTGGGGTTGGAAGCATGGTGCTTTCCCTCGGCGTTTGGATGCCCTGCTGTGCTGGTGTCAGTATGGGTACTGTTTGTGAGCTGTGCCTCTTCCAGCCTCTGTTCGCTCAGTGGGTTGAGCCGCAGTGTGTCCTGCAGCCTCAGTCTTCCTTGGGTGGACCTTCTGGTCTGATTAGTGGGGTGTTGACTTTGGCCTCAGCTTTCTGTGGCCTAAATCTCTTGTTGTGGCTGTGAGAGTCTCCCTGTTGGGTGCTTTCTGGTTTGAGGGTGCTGGCCTCCTGGGGAGGTGTCCAGTCGTGGGGTCTTGAGGCCTCAGGGGGTCACCTTTTGGGTGTCTGCCCGAGAGCTGGTCTCGCTTGCATTCCTCTTCTTGGTGTTTTGCGAGGGAGTGGGTGCTATGGGTCCCCTTGGGGTCCGGCATTCTGTGCCGAGTGTAGCTAGTGTCCGGGTGCAACCCGATGGGCCTTTCATCCATGTCTGCCTTCCCCGGGTCAGGCAAGGACATGGAGGCGGCATCCTCCTGTAGGATTGTTCTCTTCTGACCTGACTTAACAGCCTCATTTTGCAGTGTGTTGCCACTGTGGCCTTGGTTGTGGCTGCTTCCAATGGGTGTTCTCTCTGCCCTCTGGGGTGGAGTGTTTCTGGGGTGTGGCTGTTTGGTGTTCCTGTGTCACTCTTTCCGGGTCTGTGGGGGTGCCATGTTCATGGCCTCCTTTCTCCCGTTCTGGGGGTGGTAGTGTCTGGTCTTCTGGTGCCAGTTCTTCTGCTCACAACTTTTTGGGTTCTGCCAGGGCCCTCTATATTGGGTCCTTGTTTCCTGGGGCAGTTGGTGGCTGCCCTGCTGATCAGTTGGGGGTGCCAGCTGTGTACTTTCCGGTGGGTATCTGGTTTTCCTTTTTCTGGCCTCTGATTTCTGGACTGTGTGTTGTGTGCTGCAGCTTGTTCTCCTGAGCTGATTCATCCTTCCTGTCTTGGAGCCTGGCTTTCTGGTGGCCGGTGGAAGGTTCCTCCTCCTGTCTCTGCAGGCGAGTCTGTGCTCAGTCTGCTGGCTTGTCCGGTGCCTCTGCGGCCATTGGTGGTGTTGGACCATTGGCAGCTCCACTTGTCTGGTGTGCTTTCTGGCTCCCTGGTCCTCGTGGTCGTGACATGTGGATTTTCCTGCCAGTTTTCGGCCTGTGTCTGTCTCCGTCTCCGGTTACTCTGACGCTGTCGTTAGGCTTTGTGTTGGCCTTATGGGGCTGGGGTTGGGACTCGCTTGGGGTGGCACCCGAAGGTTGTTCTTTGCCCTCCAGGCCAGTTGGTCGGCTGGGGGTTACTCCTTCCCGATTTGGGCTAGTTGGCTCAGTATCCCATAGCCCTTGCCCCTGCTGTTGGGCATGGGGTGTGCAGTGGCTGGTCGTTGTTTGTGTTTAGTGTGTGGCTCATCTCCGGTGGCTAGTGGGCTTCTCTTTCTCTAGAGCTATTTTCTCTGCCTTGGGTCGACCCTGTGGGTTGTAGTTGGGGTTGTTGGCCTTGGTGTGTTGTTTGAGGCAGGGTCTTTCCTGGAGTGCTATTTGAGTCTTTGGATTCCCCTGGTCTCATGGCGTCGGGGGTTTGCCTCGCTCTGCCCTTTGTCCTTTCTGGTTTTTGGGCCCTGGTCCAGTTCGGTCCGATTCTGGCTCTTGTGGTGTCCAACCCTTGGATGTCTTTCCTTGGCTCATTTGGAGACTTGTTGTTGGCCTGTTTTCTTGGTAGGGTGTTGTGCTTCTCTGGGTTCTGGCCTCTGGCACGCCCCCTGTCTTTTTCAGTCCAGGTGGAGTTTAGGTTTCTGGATGCCTGGTCCTCCTATTTTGTCGTTGTCTGGAGTTTTGGTGCTTGTATGGGCCAGCTTCCTTCTGGCTGTCGGGGGGGACCTGTGGCTTCCTTGGACGGTGTTCCAGTTGCTGGGTACTGGCTTCCCAGTGTTCTTTGTGAGTACCTCAGTCTTGGCCTCATGGCCTGTCCCTGTGCCCTGGATCTGTCTCCTTCTACCAGTCTAGTTGCTTTGGCAGTCAATCTGTGTGGACACTGGTGGTTGGTGCTGGACTTTCTTACCGTGGGGCCTGGTCCTCCTCCAGGGTTTTCGGTGACAGTGGTTTCCTCTGATCTCTCTAGCGGCCAAGTTTCATCAGGTTGGTAGGGGCTTGCTCCCTGTACAGTGTTTCCACCCTTCCTAGTTTGGTCTTTTTCTGAATAGTTTTTTTCCTCCTCGAGCATTTGTTCCCTGGTTTTCTGTATCGGATTTGGATGCAGGTGAATGGAGTGTGGCTGTGTGGTCCTGTCCTTTGCTGGTCCTCTGGAGTTGTGCCTTGGCCCCAGTGGTGGTCCCTTTCCGCCGTTTTTTTGGGGCTGGTCGGCTGTGGGATTCCCTTGTGGTGGTGGGGTTGATCCCATTGTTGGCCCTGTCACTTTATGTTTCCTGGTTGGGGCAGGTGGCTTTTGGGTGTTCCCCTGCTTCCCATCGGCTCTCTTCTGGGTTTGGTTGTGAGGGCTTTTGATGTTGTTTAGTGTTCCTTTGAAAGTTGGCTTGGAGTGCTCTCTGTTGGTTCTGCTGCTCTCTCTCTGGGAGGACTTGAGGGGCTCTGGGTGCTGGTGGCCTTGTGGCCCTGTGGGGGCCCTGTCAGGCTTTGCATACCCTGTGGGTTGCTCGGTCTGTTTTGGTCCTCCTTGTGCCTGGTATTCTGGTGGTGTGGTTGCTTCAGCCACCGTTTCCCTCCTGGAGATTGGCCTTTGGGCTTGGGGTGTCTATCGTGTCCCTCTTTTCCGGCCTTGGTTTTGGTTGTCCTTGCTTTGTCGCCTTCATGGTGGTTTTCTGGGCTGGGTCCCTTCCCTTCAGTTGCTTTCGGGGGTTGAGGGCTCAGGGGCCAAGGTGCCCTGTGGTCCTTTTTCTGTGGTTGGATGCCTTCTTTGTGCCTGTAGTGGCTTCTACTTTCGGTTTGTCTCTGGTGCTGGTGTTTCCAGCAGTGGTGTTGGGCCCTGTTTCTTCAGGGGCATTGGTTGTGTCCCAGTTGGTCTGTCCCGGCTCTGCTGGTGTGTCTGGCATTTTGTATTTTTTTGTCTGTGGCCTCCTCACTGTCCTTCTGTTGAGGGCTGTCTCTGGTGTTTTCTTGGCAGGGGCTCCTCCTCCGATGTTGGTTCAGGGGCGTTCTTGATGTGGGTTGGATGCCCTCTGGATTGTGTGGTGTTGGGTGTCTTTCACTGTGATTGTGTGGCATCACAGTGGGCTTGCTGGTCGGCTTTTTGTTTGCCTTAGTTGTCACCTACTCTGGGTATTGCAGCCCTTTATGTTTGGTTGGGAGCATTGTGGGCGGTGTTCTCCTGCCTGTTTTTTCCTGTGCCGTTTGCTTCGGTTGGGATGCTGCTTTTGGTGTGGTGTCCTGGGTGTTCTTTTGGAGTTCGGAAGGTCGGGTTCCTAACTTTAATATGCTCCATAAGTCTTGAATTGGGCAAAGACTGGAGGGACCTGGGGATAATGCCCTATTACTTACCGGTAATCTTCATCACTCCTAGTCCTATTGTCCTCGTCGCATTCATGACAACCCCCCCTCCCTCCTGGACAGCCAGCCTTCCTGTTGGTGGCTTGGTAGTTAAGGAAGAATGCTGGGTAAGTACTGGTTAAGTACTCCCAGTGGGAGGGGTAGTGTAGGTGTTCCAGCATTCCTCTGTTCTTTTTTCTGTCTGGGGGATGGTTATCTCCATAAGTCTTGATTGGAAGGAGTGATATCAAAACAATACTCAATATTATTCTGGATGAAATTAGAGATCTTAGGCCTCACAGGATATTGAAATTGCAGCTTTACATCAGAGACTATACAAAATTGACAAAACTATGACCCAAGTCCCAGAGAGGTTGCAGGAAGCTGAATCCAGAATATCTCATTTGGAGGATCAAGTCACCTCATTGGAGGAAGAAGTCAGCCAGTTCAGAAAGCAGAAATCTTTCTTGAAATACAAAATTGAGGAGCTTGAAAACCATTCATAATGCTCTAATCTACATATAGGTGGGGTTCCTGGGGGAGTGAGGGCCCACAGGTTTTTCAAAGCGTGGACTCTTTTATTACGACTCATGTCCTGCCAGAACGTTCAGGCTATTTGACACAAGCTCATCTGGTTCCGGCACGCTTTCCCAACTCAAAATTTCCACCTATTATCTTGGTAAACTTCTCAGACTATTGTATAAAAGAGTGCATATTGGCCAATGCTTTTGAGAAAATAGTTTTCAAGACCAGAAATACCTCATTGTTGTATATTTGCTGATATGTTGGCCTCTGCATTTAGTCGCTGAAACAACTTTGTCAAAATGCTCTATCTGATTATGGTGCAGGGTGCTCAGGCTACTATTGCACAGCAGTCAAAGCTAAAGATGTAGGTAAAGGGGCAGTTCCATATTTTCACTATTTTAACAGAGGTCGAAGAGTTTCTGCAGAAGATCTCAAATTGATTAGGAGATGTTGATAGGGGTTGTACACTGGATGCTCTGTGCCAGGAATTTAAGATTGCATAAGATGTAAGGTTATTCACATTGCCTAAATGCTACATAGCAGGGGGCTTTGGAGGGTGTGGTGGGAGGGCCATGTGTGCTCCAGGGTGGAGTTCCATGGTACCCCTTGGGGTTGGAGTAGTTTCGACAGGGGTATTGTGAACGATTCCTCCCTCGCAGGGGTTAGGGGGTTCTTGGGTCATGTGAGGTTGTAAGGGGTGTGTGGTATATAAATAAATAATACCGGATCTAGGTTTTACTGGACATAGCAATAACAGATAGCTCAATAAATAAGAGTCAAGATTCGAGGTAGTAGGAGTTTGCAGGTTTAATACAGCATAAAGGACAGGAACAGGACAACCTGCACAGGAATGGGATGGCAGCGCTGCCGGGGGCAGGATCAAGGGAAAGGATAACTTTTAATAACAATGCACAAGCATATATACTAAAACAGTTGCATTACAATACATATGATAGGCGGAGCAGTGGGTGTGGTCAATAACAGTCGCGAAAGATAAGGGTGAAAGTAGGTGTAACAAGAGGCGTATACATAGACATGTGATGTAAACGTAACAGAATATGTCATAAATGGGGCGGAAACATGGAGGGGGCTACCTAAGGAGCCGGGACCTCTAACCTAATGGTGCGCGAAAACTGACAATGACGTGTTACTAGGAGAAGCTGGGGGCTATGAACTCTGTGCTAGGAGTAGAGACTGAAGTCTGGAGAGTCAGGGCGACATGTACCTAACCACTATCTAGTATCTGATGTTTAGAGAACATGTTGATATAAACTAAGAGTCAGGAGGGGAGAGGCTAACAGACTCTAAGACTGGTGCATACATTATTCTACATGTAGTGCGTGATGAAGAATATAAAATGACCATTAATACAGTATTTCTCTTACATGGAGACGTAAAGGCTAGACAATGACGGAAACTATTGATGCGATTCAGTAGCTTAGGAATGCAGAGAAGGAGGGCTGGACTGATAACTAGAATCATAACATACTCTTGGCAGACTCGTGGGCAGAGCCAGGCCGAGCCGGGCACTGTGGGGCAGGAAGTAAGTGAAGGGTCGAGGATACAGGTGGGGGCTGTATCGCTCCTCAGCGAGGGCTCAGGAGACAGGAGCTGAATCTGGTGTCCGGGCCCTTTTGAGGCCTAGAAACGGGGACTTTTCAATGAAATAACGTGCACACTGAGAAACATGGCAACGTAGCTTTACATAGGCCTAATACTCGTAGCTTTCACGAGAACTGGAAACTGGCATACTAGAGATGGACACAACTGTAATTGCGTCTTTAATCGAACATGGGGAATACATATGCATATTAATCATGCACATATAACATAAGATGGGGAACACGTAGGGACACAGAACATGGCAAAATTTACTTTTCCACATTCCCTCCTTGTCACTACGTTTCCATCAGGAAACATCAATATTCATGATACCATCTATCATTTCATACAGTATCATTTGCTCGTCTCGAATTTTCTTGGAACGGGATTTAGGACGGGACTTGGGACTAGGAATACAAGAGGTAGCACAAATGCCACAAATCGCAGGGCCACATTGTATACAGAGGCAGCAACTGAATATGATCGCTACTGCAATACCCAGAAATGACAATACTTTCCATCCCCAGGCGGAAATTATATTCCAGAACCAACCGGACCATGTCCAGGTGCCTGGATCTTGGTGTAACATATGGGCAATTTTATGGAGTCTGGTTATAGCCGAATAAACAGACGGCGCGTTATTAGGAATGAAAATGCAGCAACTAGATCCGATGACTCTACAAGCCCCGCCCCTATCGGCCAGTATGACGTCAAGGACGAGACGATTCTGGAGCACGACAATTCTCATAAAGGATTGTTCTTCGGTTAAGTTACTTAGAGCAGAAGTAGTCTCAATCACTACTGCTTCAAGGGTTCTCGTTAATCTACGTATCAGTTTACTATTCACAACAGTACCTAAATAAGGGAAGACACCTTTATTGATATCTATGTATTGTTCTAGAGCAGTTTCAGTATAATCGACAATCGGGAGGTCTCTCTTGTGTCTAGTATGTACTAGGTGGGAATTCCTATGATAGTCAGGTGGGGCTAGGAAAACTGGTGGCAGTAGGAAGGCAATGTAACAGGTTCCCTCCCAATCGAGGGGCAGACGAACATATGCGGTCTGACCACAAACAAAATAAGAATGACGTGAAGCTTTGAAAATAGATTTCCTACTGTCACTATACTTGACAATAGTAGTACAATCACTATGTCCTATATGTACGGAACCATTCTTTTGGACACATAATTCGCCTTTAACTGGTAGTACTGACATAGCAGGTAAGTCTGGAGTAGTATCAGACTGAACATTCAGGACCATGAAATTCGAAGAATAATTACCTAAGTTATAAACTTCATTTTCTAGATCTAACCCTATTCTGTGGGGAAGACCTTGCTTGTCTGGAAAACATGTACTGTTAAGAAAAGACATATCTGTTGAGGATGACGTTAACGTGGACCATGCTCCACACGAACCATTATGTGAAAATGGATAAGGAAACAGTGGCAGAACTCCCTTCGGTGTCTGGAAAGGGGGGAGTCGACCACACACCCAACAATTAGTGGCATTGCTGGTCTGGTGTGAGTAATGTAACATGCGGATAAAGGAATTATTACGCATAGCAAGACGATAAGATAGTTCATGAGGAGGCAGATCACTAAACGTGTGCTCTACTGTAGCATTAGCAGACTTATTTACATGAGAAACTGGAAAATACAAATAAAATGCATAACCTGTGCAGGTAGTCATAAGGCTGAAAAACAATATGAAACTTAGAAAAACGATACATCGGATTGAGTTTTGACTAACTCTCTCTCTATGGGGGTCTATTTTATACATGTCAGAAACCGGTCTAACCGTTTCACCTAGGGGAGGACTTAGACAATCAAACTGGCTGACTTATTTTACTAGACCTTAATTTTTGCTTATACTCCTGTTGCGGAGTTTTCTCTAACAGGGAGGGTTTAGTATCATTGTCTTTTGCGGGACAGTCCTTAAGAATAGTACTTTGGCAGTCCTTTAAATCCTCGGAAATGTTCTTTGAAACAGTCTTTAGTCCGTAAAATCTTTTCACATGAGACAGGTGGACCCAGCCCTTCCTGCCTTCCAGCTTGACGGCAGTACGGGTGGCCAGGAGGACCTGTCGGGGTTCCTTCCAGCGGGGCTCCAGCGGACTTGAACGATCAAAATTCCGGACAAGAACCAGATTTCCGGGAACGATCTCATGCGGTGCCACCTCGGTATTGTCTGGAAATGCGGCGGCAACCTGTGAACGACAAGAATGTAGGGCAGACATCAAGGAAGCTAGGTAATCTGTCAGCATATTACTTGAAACATCGGTAATACTTCGGGGTCTAGGTGTACCCCACATATTAGGGGGGCGGCCGAATACGACCTCATACGGGGACAGACCTGATCTGGAATGTGCGACCATGCGCATATAAAACAAAGCGACTGGCAGAGCTACTAGCCAGTCCACACCTTTCTCTTTACATATTTTAGCAATGCGGATTTTCAGGGTCTGATTATGTCTCTCTACGAGACCGGCTGCTTCAGGATGGCGTACACAATGGAACTTCCACTGGTACCCTAACAAAAGGGAAACGTGTTTCATAAGCTCAGATGAGAATGGCTGGCCGTTATCAGAATATACGACCCTAGGGAGTCCATAACGGGGGAAGAATTCACGAACCAACTGCTTGGCAGTGGTCGTGGCTGTGTAATCTGGGACTGGATATGCTTCTGTCCACCTGGACAAAGCGCATACAACTACAAGGACATACTTGAAACCTCGACATCGCTCCATCTGAATATAATCCATCTGGAGGACTTCAAAAGGGTGGTCAGGGGGCTGGAATCCACCTTGTTCCACCGGGACACTTTTACCTGGATTAAACTGGCAACATATCATACAGGTACGGACTTTCTGCTTGGCTGCAGCTCGTAAATGCTTGTTGAACCAAATGTTCTGGATACTGTCTAACATAGCTTTTTCTCCTAAATGTGCTGGACTATGTGCGGTATTGATAATGACTTGAACCATTGAGTCGGGGAGAAACCATGTGGCTTTTCCCTTCGTTACCCATCCCTGATCTGTCTGGACCCCTCCTTGTTCGGACCATTTCTTGATTTCATCGGGAGTAGCATGTAACTGGATATCTATGACATCTTGAGTGGGGTCCTTAACTGTCATGCATGTAGTCGGATCTGGAGTATGTGTCTGTGTCGGATTAACTGGAATGTCTGGAGTCTGTGCTGTAAACTTGGCTGTGCGATCTGCTAGATCATTACCTTGAGAAATAATGTCAGTAACTTTCGTATGTGCCTTGCACTTCATGATAGCAATAGATGTCGGTAAATGTATGGCATCTAACAGAGCTTGAATAAGGAGACCATGCTGAATCTTGGTCCCATGAGAAGTCATGAAACCTCTCTCCTGCCAGAGCACTCCGAAGTCGTGTACAACTCCGAATGCGTAGCGTGAATCTGTGTAAACATTAACTTTCAGGTTCTTGGCGTGTATGCAGGCTTGTGTCAGAGCAACTAGCTCTGCTGCTTGAGCAGACAGGGTGTCAATACGGTGTGTTTCTATAACTTCAGTGTCAGTAGTCACTGCATACGCGGCTACTAGTTCTCCTGTACTTGTTCTCATACATGAACCATTCACATAAAGTGTCAGGTTGGGATCTGGTAATGGAATATCTGTCAGATCTTGTCTTGGCTTAGTCATAATATTAACTACTTCCACACAGTCGTGGGTGGCGGGATTCGCAGTAACTGACGGTAACAGTGTAGCAGGATTTAGAACGTTGCAGCGTCTGATTTCTATGTGTGGCTGGAACAGTGTCAATTCATAACCTGTTAAACGTGCAATTGTCAAGTGCTGAGTCTGTGTTCGGTTTAAAAGAACTTCCACGGAGTGTGGAACTTGTACTGTCAAGGAATGTCCTAATACTATGGAATCACTTTGTCTGATAGCTAGTGCTGTGGCTGCAACTGACTTAAGGCACGCAGGCAGAGCCTGGGCTACAGGATCTAATGTGCTTGAAAAATAAGCACAGGGCTTGTATTGTCCTGCTTGATCTTGTGTGAGAACAGATAATGCTGTACCTTCACGTTCAGTGACGAAAAGTGTAAAAGGCTTACTGTAGTTCGGTGTAGCTAGAACTGGAGCTTGGCATAAAGCTTTCTTTAACTCATTGAAACTAAGTGTATGTTCAGATGTCCAAGGGAGGACAGTCGATACGGCTGCCTCCTGTGTCGTTAACTGTATCAGTGGTTTAGCTAGAAATGCATACTGAGGAATCCATTGTCTGCAATAAGAAGTGAGGCCGATAAAAGCACGTACCTCCTTCTGGGTCTTGGGCTGAGGAAGACTCGCTATTAACTGGATACGGTCGGGTGTCAACTGCCTACCCCACTTGGACAGTAAGTGGCCTAAATAGATCACTTGCTGGACACAGAATTGAAGCTTTGAAGGGGACACCTTGTGCCCCATCTCGGCAAGGAAATACAAGACTGTAAGTGATGCTCGCTCGCAAGCACGTTCAGAACGGGCTGTGATCAGTAGATCATCGACATACTGGAGCAGGGCAGTGTCTGTTGGCATGTGAATGTTGTCTAGTTGTCTCTTAAGTGCTTGACTGTAAATGCTAGGACTTTCTGTGAAACCTTGAGGAGCTCGTGTGAACATATAGCTTCTTCCATTTAAACAAAATCCGAAAAGAAACTGACTGTCTGGATGAATGGGGACACTGAAAAACGCGTTCTTGAGGTCTATGACTGTAAAAAATGAGGCTTCGGAATCAATGGCTGTCAATAGGGAAGAGATATCTGGGACAACTGGGTACTGGGGAATAATACATTTATTAAGTTCTCGAAGGTCAATCACTAATCGATATACTGGGGGTGCATTTGGATCAGTACGTTTCATGACTGGAATGATCGGAGAGTTACATACATTGGAGTCAGTTTCTACAACTACTCCTTGAGCCATGAGCTCGTCAATAATTTTGGATAAGGCTGCTACAGCCTCAGGTGGCAATCTGTACTGTCTGATTCGTGGTAACACTACACCTGGTTTGAGAGTCACGCGATGGGGTGTGATTTGCATATAACCTACATCAGTTGGACCTTGCGCCCATAGATGCTGTGGAACATTGGACAATCTCGGATCAAAATCTCGTAATACATAGTGACCCTTGAAGTCACGAAAAAACAGGCGTATTCCCTCTGGGGAACAGCAAATAACTGCACCTAATTCTTTCAGTGTTTTAATACCTAACAGATTTTCTGGACATGACTTCGTAAGTAACAGATCAGTAGTACGGGACAATGGACCTACTTCTAGAGTAACTGGCTTAGATATCTCGTTTACAATAGGCTTTCCTGAAAATCCAAGGGAAACATTTCTCGAGCCTGAGAGCGGAGCCCCTGGAACTTCGGCGTGACTAATGGTCGTCCTACTCGCCCCTGTATCAATCAGAAACTTTCTGTCTTTCCCTAGTACCTGACTATGAACATAGGGACCTTCTTGATCTACAGGAATCTCGATGAGAGGCAAGCCTACCTCCCTCTCTAGGCTGTGTCATGAATATGGCTGATACTCTGGATACTCGGACTGTGCATACTGGTACATCTGCTGTGTAACATGCTGTGTTGCAGCAATAGGCTGCGGTGCTGGAACTGTCTGTTGTGCATTCTGTGGCTGAGAAGTCTGTGAAACTTGTTCTTGTCTAGGCGGACGTGGTCTTTCTCTAGTTTTACCAGTGGCTATATTGTGTTTCAGAACTGCACACTCGTTTATAAAATGACCTGGCTGTTTACAATAATTGCATGTCCCTTTAACGGGAGCTGCAGGATGACTGGCCTGATTCGTACCCCTCTTCTGACTGTCTTGAGGAACAGATTGTGCAACTAGTACTTTCATTTTCGTGTCTTTCATACGTTTTCTTTCGTGTTCTTGCTCTTCTCTGATTCTATTCTGGTGATACTGAAGCATCTGTAACATTTGGGACGGGGTACTAGCTTGCCATGTACTTTCGACTTTCAAAACTCGATTCTTAACTTGTGGACTTGAATTCTCAACTAATTTAGTAACAAAAAGATGAGGGTATGACTCGCTACTTGTCTTGAGGCCACTGTTTATAATAAAGCATTTCTCAAATCTAGAATAAAAATCACTAGTATCTTCGTCTTGTTTCTGTTTACAGGCTGAGATTGCATCCCAGTCTTCCTTTTTAGTGGCCAATAATCTGGGCAAAACTTGTATTAATAGTTCTGGTAATTCTTTACATTTCTCTCCAAGACCGGTACCTGGTACTCGTATCTTATCTTCAGCTTCTAGAACTGCCCAATCGATCTTTTTCTCTCCCACCTCCCATTCTTTTTCCTTGAGTTTTTCGTATACCCCTGCGGGCAACAGGACTTTTAGCATTTTAATTATATCTGGATACGTGTATTCTCCCATACAGAGCATGTCTTTTAATTCTCGGTGGAACCCTGCTGGATCTTTGTCGTGACAGGGAATTAATTTCTTCATCTCTAAGAGTTCGATCTTTGTAATCGGAGTGTAAACAAACACTCGTTGCATTTCACCATCTGTTGTCCTGACTGGGTGTACTTCTCGTAACGGATTCTGTCTGTCTATGTAAAACGGTTTATTTTCTGGAGGTGAGACATGAACAAAATGCGGGTTCAGGAACGTTCTATATTTGTGGCGTTGTTCTAGAATAACACTAATTAAATCGGTACCTAGACCTTTCCATCTATACTGGAGTAACTCGGTCAGGACATCGTGTAACGGACCAGGATCAGAATGTTGACCCTCATACAATGTGATGAGGTGCTGGATCATATACATACCCACCAGTCGCTGCTCGGTTGGGGGCAATTTCAGAAACATATGTGCCACTATTTCGTCTGGAAAAGTGGTAGAATCAGTAATCCATCGGACTGCTGATCGGGCTAGTTCTTGTTCATGCATAGTACTTAATTCACTATAACCGATTCGTGATTTCAGAATGTGATCGGTAGCTTGAAATACTTGTTCTAGAGAACCTTGTTCTGGTGCTGGGTGAGGGACAGTTTTCTTGTAGTCTAGACGTGAATGTCAGTCGGAAAGTCTAGTTCTACCTACGTACGCTATTCTGGCGGGATTCTCGTCCTCTACCTCTTCCGTAGAAGAGTCATTCTCTTTCTCGCTTACTTGTGCTGCTTTACGTTGTTCGTGTAACTTTATTATTTCCTTACGAATTCTCTTGTACATACTCTCTATACTACTGATAGTTCTGTGTTTACCCTCGGCTATATTATCACTCCACCTTGTCAGGATTCTCATTTCGGCCGGATCTTTGGTCGGATAATCTTGTTCCCTTATTAAACAATTAATCAGAAACTTTAATAGCATGAGCTGGATCTCAGCTTTCCTTTGAGACATGGCTTCACCAATACTTTCTGGATCATCCCCTGTACGGATGAAACGATATATTCTGTCTAGATCTTCTTTCATATTCGGTAGGGTGTCCAAATACCCGGTCACCCGTCTTACACGGATGGAATATATAACTGTACTATCATCACCTGCAACTGGATCATAGCGGCATTCAGTAAGGGCTCGTCGGATATCTGCAACGGACTTATATTTGGGCGTACGCTGTAACGCACTTTCATGTAACTCGACTAACGTTACTCGTTGATGTGGTGGCGGGGTACCAGGAGGACCTTCTCCTGCGGCCCCTAAAATGGAATCGTCGACTGATACTCTTCGTGCTGGCAGAGTGGGAAATTGTAATGTAGGCTGGACCGGGGGTACCGTAGCAGGTACTCCGGTGTCTGGAGGAGCAGGAATGGCACGATTTACAGGGACTGGCGGAACAGGATTTGCATATTCTGGGACTGTGTCGTCCAAGTAGGACGAGATGAAAATATCAGCTGCGGTCGGTTTGTGACGTAGCTTGGTCGGAACTAATGGTGGCGGAAAATTACTGGATGCCTCCGGGGTCGCTTTTGGCAAGCCCTCGGCAAGAAGAGGATACATACCCTTAATGAGGGCATGCCTCTGTCTATCTGACTGTTCGGTTTTGACTCGTTCACCTATCTCGATTAATTCCCTTTCGTGGGCTCGTTCTAAGGATTCTCTACTTAATTCTGACTTTCTGATTTCTTTTTCGGTTCTTTTATGAGATTCTTTGCGCCATAACTCGATGGCATCTTTCTGTGACTGTCTGGCTTTCTTTTTCCATAATGCTTCTTCTACTCGCATGATGCACTCGGCATCCCATGTACCCGATACGGGCCATCTATACTTTTCTTCTAACTGTTTGGTATACTCTACCCATAAATCTAGATACAATATGGCACTTATGCCATGCTTCTGATACATAAAATGACCTGGACTGTCCCTAGGCGGGACAGGAACTGCTTCTTCTAACAGACCTTTTCTAGTTCTTAACTGACGTAGTCTGGAAAATAACGGCATGACTGAACTGTAATCTGGACACAATACAATACACAATGAACACGATAATTACACCACTCTCATACCACGACATTAAAATACATGAAGAACATTTAAAATAACAGTTCGAACAGAATACTACCTGGAATACTGAAAACAGAATACATGAATCTTCTCGAGAACAGAACTGACTAGAACAGAAACTAGATGCACTGCTGAAACAGTACGAAACTTACCGGTCTCATAAAGAGACACGTCAGGACCCGCATCCACCAAAGTGGACACTTCGTTTTGGGTCTGTGTACCACCAAAACCCACGGACCAGAGACAATTAGATTGACCCTGTCTAGATACTCCCCAGCAACGGTACTCACCGGGCAGCAAGAACGGAAGGCCTCGGACTGGACGGGACTGCTTCGACGCCGGACGGACGAACTTCGGACTTCAGTTACGGGTGGGCCTCCGGATACCTCGGACCTTGGACTCTCGGCTTGGGCTCTGGTCGGGACTCGCCGCGTTCCTCCACCGCCTCGTCTGGATGCTGGACCGCCACCTCCGTCTCCTCCGTGGGCCTGAGGGATACTTGAAGCAGAAATATCTGCACGTGCACGGTATGGTTCCGTCACGGCTGCAGAGGGTCAGGGGGCCGGCGTGGCTTCACCGGCGCGTGGGGAAAGGGCAAGTCCCTGTTCGGGCGCCATTATGTGGTATATAAATAAATAATACCGGATCTAGGTTTTACTGGACATAGCAATAACAGATAGCTCAATAAATAAGAGTCAAGATTCGAGGTAGTAGGAGTTTGCAGGTTTAATACAGCATAAAGGACAGGAACAGGACAACCTGCACAGGAATGGGATGGCAGCGCTGCCGGGGGCAGGATCAAGGGAAAGGATAACTTTTAATAACAATGCACAAGCATATATACTAAAACAGTTGCATTACAATACATATGATAGGCGGAGCAGTGGGTGTGGTCAATAACAGTCGCGAAAGATAAGGGTGAAAGTAGGTGTAACAAGAGGCGTATACATAGACATGTGATGTAAACGTAACAGAATATGTCATAAATGGGGCGGAAACATGGAGGGGGCTACCTAAGGAGCCGGGACCTCTAACCTAATGGTGCGCGAAAACTGACAATGACGTGTTACTAGGAGAAGCTGGGGGCTATGAACTCTGTGCTAGGAGTAGAGACTGAAGTCTGGAGAGTCAGGGCGACATGTACCTAACCACTATCTAGTATCTGATGTTTAGAGAACATGTTGATATAAACTAAGAGTCAGGAGGGGAGAGGCTAACAGACTCTAAGACTGGTGCATACATTATTCTACATGTAGTGCGTGATGAAGAATATAAAATGACCATTAATACAGTATTTCTCTTACATGGAGACGTAAAGGCTAGACAATGACGGAAACTATTGATGCGATTCAGTAGCTTAGGAATGCAGAGAAGGAGGGCTGGACTGATAACTAGAATCATAACATACTCTTGGCAGACTCGTGGGCAGAGCCAGGCCGAGCCGGGCACTGTGGGGCAGGAAGTAAGTGAAGGGTCGAGGATACAGGTGGGGGCTGTATCGCTCCTCAGCGAGGGCTCAGGAGACAGGAGCTGAATCTGGTGTCCGGGCCCTTTTGAGGCCTAGAAACGGGGACTTTTCAATGAAATAACGTGCACACTGAGAAACATGGCAACGTAGCTTTACATAGGCCTAATACTCGTAGCTTTCACGAGAACTGGAAACTGGCATACTAGAGATGGACACAACTGTAATTGCGTCTTTAATCGAACATGGGGAATACATATGCATATTAACCATGCACATATAACATAAGATGGGGAACACGTAGGGACACAGAACATGGCAAAATTTACTTTTCCACAGGTGGCTCCAGGGATGGAGAGCACTTTCATCAAAAAAGAGCAGAATCAAGGGAGGGCTTGAATAATTTTTTAGTGACATCAGAACAATATTAGTTAGGAAAAGGTGGTTAACAATGGGTCTAAACCTTAGACTTATCTTTTGCAATGTTAATGGGCATGTCTAACAAGCAGAAACATGGGGGGGGGGGGGTAGATTAAATGGTTGACCTTGTTGTCCCCAGAAATCTTATTTTTACCAGAGACCCATCTTAAGACCAACTTCCCGGATCTTTTTATTTCAAAGCAGTATCCATATGCTTACTTTGCTTCAGGTGGGTTGGCAGTAAGACAGGGTTGCATTTTAAGTAGGCAGGGGGCTGGATTGGTTGGTAACCAATGTAATTAGAGTTTCCCAGGGAAGGTGTATTTGGCTGAAAGATTGTGCTAATGGAAACCCTCTAAACTTGGTTAATTACTATGCCCCGTTTTTTGACAAAGTAAACTCATTCTTTCTAATTTACAAAATTGCCATGGAGCAGAAAGCCCGATGATCTTAGGGGTGATTTTAATTACATACAGGATTTGACTCTGGTAAACATCGACTAAATCTAAAAAACAATTAAAGCCCCCCAACTAAAAATGTAGTTATTGTGCTGAAACAAGACTTCCAATTAATTCATCCATGGGATATTGACCATCCCAGCAGTTTACAATATACTTGCTTATTGCACGTGTTTCATACCGCTCCTCGTATTGCTTTTGAAAAATGTAGTAATTTCTTAGTTTATTAATTGGGTAGAGCCTCATTTATTTGGGCCAACTTGTTTTCTGATAATTCGCTGGCCACCATCATAATAGAGCTTAATATAAGTAGAGGCAAAAGGCCTAGGTAGCAGCTGGACTGGAATCTTCTTTCTACCCAAGAGTGGCTTTTAGAAATGAGAACATTAATCCAGGTTTCTGTCATTTAAGTAGCCACACGGTATCATTGTTCTCAGTATGGGAAGCTGTCAAGGCTACAGCTCAGGGGCAGATTATCGCTTATAAGATACAACAAACTAAAGTATGTGCAGGTCGGACAGCCAAGCTGCAATTTGCTTTTGGATCTGGCCCTTCAGGATAAGAATAGACCTTGCTACTTTTCTGCTCCCAATAGAGAACCATCTTGAAAAAGTCAAGCAAAGTCTGAGGGATTTCTTTATTGTGGAGGAAATTAACAGTTCAATGGCATTAATGCAATGAGTATACTAGTAGAGTCAGCAAAATGGGAAATTTATTGTGTGGTCGACAAGGACTTAGTGGGATGCTTCATTTGTGAGGGAGTTACAGAAGCCAGTCACTGGGAAATTAGTATCAGAGAAGACTGAAGTGTCCCAAATTTTTCAAAAGCATTATAAAACCCTCTATGAAACTAAATATTCACTCTTGCAGGCTAACATATATAAAAAAATATTTCTAAAATATCAGCGGTAGAGGTGCAGGAAGCTCTTCCCACTATGCCTAGTGAGAAGGCATATGGCAATTATTTTAGCTTGTTGAATGTTGATTAAAAGATTTTAATAAAAATATGGGCCATACATATTACTACGGCAGTGCAGGCATTAATTCATATTGATCAGACGGGATTTGTGGCGAATATGGGCTTCTTAATCCATGCACTGGACTACTTCACTGCCAATCAGATTGAAGCAGCTCTAATAATGGCTGATGCAGAGAAAGCATTCAACCTGGTTAACTGGTAAGAGCTCTTTTATGGCCTTGAGAAGTTTGGTTTACATGCCCAATTAATTTAAATGCTACAGAATGTATGCACCAGCAGAGGTGTGTATCAACTCTATTGTTGAGAGCATTAGGTATTAATAAGGGAATGTGTCAGGGATGCCCTCTGTCCCTAATTTGATTTCCTTTTTAGGTATCGCCTACGCAGCGTTCATGCGCTGCATAGGAAAGAGACCTGTAGCCATGGATGCACCTTTTTCAGGCTAAATTGTGCACGCGTTCCATTGCCTTCAATGGCAACATATGCACGTGTGGCGATTGCCTTGTGGGAGCGAGCAGTGCCATATGGCAGCTGCCGGCTCCCGCAAGGTAAACACCATACATGGACTTCCGGCCGCGCGCCAGTGACACCCCTTTGAGTGGTGCCCTCAGCGTTAACTTTAGCATCTGCGGAGCCCTGCTTTTCTTTTCTTCGTGGCTGTAACTCAAACATCTTTATGGCTTCTTCTGTCCCCTTATATGCCTTACTGAGGATTTGACACCCACCGTCCTAGGTGCAAAGGATGTTCCTTTGGCTACAACTAAATATAGATTTAATTGTATAGCATCACCTTATTATGTATTTAAGATTAGATTGACAGTCGCGTTATATTCTCCAGAAGTTAGTGGTTCATGTCCTTGGATTCTTTTTGTAGATGTGGTATACCTTGCTTTGATAATTGAATAAGGAATTCCTGTATTGAAAACGTGTGCGAATATTGCCTGTTCACACTTCACGCTTGGAATGTGTTCTTAAGGCAGGCTATTTGGAAAAGATGGGTCTTTTTTAATGGATGTGTAACCTCTGTCCAGGCTTGTTTTCATGTCATCAGTTTAATGTGCTTAGTCACAGTGTGTAAAGGAATGTTTTGCCTCTTTAGAGCTTTTAGATTTGTATGTATCATGTTTCCCTCCCAGTCCTTGATAATTGCACATGCCACTACAGTTGTTTGATTGTATACCGTCCACAGAGAGCTTGTGGGAACATCCCCACCTTGTGGACCATTTCAGAAACATGCGCCAAAGGAAAGCTATAGTAGTGAAGGTAAAAAGGTGTGTGATGATCAGGCCCGTGACATTACACCGTGAAGTTAAACACTTTCGTTTTAGGTTTTCTCCACTAAAGGTCACTGACTTGTGATGGTGCTTTGGGGACCCAGGTTAAAGGGGCGTGGGTCCTGCGGGAGGCAGTCTGTTCTCTGACCGAAGCCAAAATCTAAACAACGTATGCAAGCGATTTTCCGTCTTGCACTCAATACTCTGCAGCACTGTCCGTTTGAGTCTGAATCCACGTGTGGGTAGCAGCACTATTGGGACTGGGCCCTTGGTTCAGTGGTCTCAGGGCACTTCGCCACCAGGTCCAGTACTCTGTGCTACTTCTTACCCAGGGAGCCCCAGGGATTAAAGTTTACTGCTCTTATCCGAGAGGAAAGAGGTAACCTCCTGTGAGCTCCCTTTAGGCCTACACGTCTGGAGGCTAACCTGGAGCACAGCATCCTGAACCTTTAGAGCGGAATGAACCGGACAGCACTCAGGATTGGTTTGTGGCCCGACTTATAAGGTTCAAAAGCGAGACCTATTGGCTATGCCAATGCTTATTTTATAGAGTCCTTGGCCATCAGGATTCGTAGCAATGAGGGCATTGAGGCCCCTGCATCAGGTGTGGCAAAATTAAAAATGTTTGCTGACATTATTATCTTATATTTAAAGCTGGAAAAGGATATTGTCCAGGGGGTGCTGGACGAGTTTGAGCAGTTTAAAAGGATTTGGGTTTTAAAATTAACCAGAATAAAACTAAGCTGATCCTTTTTAATACTTCAATCAGCAATCTGCCCATCTCTTTCCACCAGCAAACCTGTTCCCAAAGCCCGATACGCTATTTGGGGATTTTTGTAATGAATAACTACTCCCAGCTTTATCAATTGAACTATTTAGTAATGCTAAAAAAATGAAGGGGCTTTTGGATAAATAGGCACTTTTTCCCCTTACATTAGTCAGCAGAGTAGGGCTTATGAAAATGTTGATTTTACCTTTACTTCTATTTTTTTTTCTTCGAATGTTACGATAAATGTTATTAAAGAGTTATTTTACTGAATGAAAAATTTCCTAGTAACCATGATGGAAAGTTTCAATTCTATTAAGGACGCGGAGGCGAGGATTATGCTTTATCTTTCTTTATTTCCTTAACTCAGCACTTCAACTTTTCACGAAAATAACTACAAGTCCCAACATTGCAGTAGTTCCCAATGGTCTCTAAACCATCCAATCAGAGGGCTCTTGGTCCACGAGATCGCGCTGCTGCCTACAACCTTCCTCTTTCTTGACTGCGACCAGCCGGACACCAGAGAAATCTTATCCGTTTTGGAACCATCAGGCCCTAGGAGAATCCAAAAGAAACCATTGAAACCATTCTTCAGATTAAATGAAGCATTTCAAGCATATTGCATATATCTAACATTGGATGAAGATCAACATAGTGAAGTTAGAGAATTATACTTATCCCATACGGTGAGAACGCACCATAACCAAAACAACCAAAAGCAACCACCTCCAAACGGGTGGGTTCAGGTCTCACTCTGAGCCGTGGGCGGAAACTATCCTCGCCTCCGCGTCCTTAATAGAATTGAAACTTTCCGTCATGGTTACTAGGAAATTTTTCATTCTATGGCAGGACCGGAGGCGAGGATTATGCTCGTTCAAAGCTTATCCACCACCAAAGACGCCATACTTATGACTGGTTTAAAATAAAACCTATTAAACATTGAGTCCGAAGACCAATCTGCAGCATTGAGGATGACCTCCAGGCTGGCGCCCAAAATAAAGACTTTAGAAGCCATTGCTCCTCGTACTGAGTGTGCTCCAAACTGCCAGACATTAATACCTGCCTCTTGCATGACCCATCTGACCCAACGAGCAATTGTTGGTGGGGAAACAGCTCTGAAAGGTTTCCTTAAGGAGATAAGAAGCTGGGGTTCGCCCTGTGGACAAGCTTCTTCCGTTATACTCTCATATTCTTTGAGACATCGCACAATGCACAATTTAGGGACCTTTTCGAAGGCTGGGTAGTAAACAATCCTGGAATCAGACTTAGTCCTACGCGTTACATGAAACGTAACTCCCTCTGGAGTAAAGACGCGACTAGTGATGTCTAATGCCCTAACGTCTGACACACGATGGCAAGACACCAAACAGAGAAGCATGGCCAACTTAGCCGAAAGCTCCTTGCGGGAGAGATATTTGTTAAGTTGCCAAGACTGAAACAAACGGAAAACCTTATTCACATCCCACAAAGCCGAGTACCTTGGCTCCGGAGGAAGCGAAAGGCCGATACCACGTAACAGCTTACAAATCAGAGGGTGCTCCTCCACGGGCATCCTTCCTCCGGAAGGTGTCCCGCCGAAATTGCCGATCTGTAATAGTTGACCGTGCGTCGCCAGAGAGGCTAGGAAATTCATGACGACCACCACTCCGCACTCCAAGGGATTATGACCCCCCTCTAACACACCAACGGACCCACCTGGTCGACGCTGATTTGTAGCGCTTACTAGTACTGTCTGCCCAGGCTGCTCCCAACGACGTTTGAGCTTCTGCCGATAGGCCCGAGATTCGCCAACGATGCCCAAAATCCGCCACGGCCATCAAGGGCATCCGAGCTTGTTGGACTAGAGGATGGGGATTGCCCTGAGGATCTTTCAGGAGAAAAGGATCGTGGGGTAGAAGGATTGGAGAATCCCAAGAAAGTTCCAGAAGAACTGGAAACCACACTTGAATCCTCCAATAAGGAGTGATTAACACCAACCTCGCTTGTTGTCGTTTGACCTGGGTCGTTAGCTGCA
Source organism: Lissotriton helveticus (assembly GCF_964261635.1). Lineage (NCBI taxonomy): Eukaryota > Metazoa > Chordata > Amphibia > Caudata > Salamandridae > Lissotriton > Lissotriton helveticus. The sequence goes on from NC_136061.1 coordinate 1,179,134,489, forward strand.
GTATCATGGCAAACGGAGGAAACGCATACCCCTCCTCTTTGGACCAATCCTGCAGGAAAGCATCCGTCGCTGCAGCTAGGGGATCTGGGTTCCAGCTGAAGAAGCGCGGAAGCTGATGATCCAATCGGGACGCAAAGAGGTCCACTGAAAAGGGACCCCAGCTGACGTGAAGACGCTGAAACGTCGGAGGATGAAGCTGCCAAAGGCTCGAGTCTGACCAACTCCTGGACCACCAATCCGCCATAACATTGGACTCCCCCGTAAGGTATTCCGCCATCACCGAAATGTTGTGGGACAGACAAAAGGTAAAAAAATCTTTGGCTAGGTCCTCCAATGCTTTGGATTTCGTGCCCCCTAAATGATTGATATACCGGACGGCCGATACATTGTCCATCTTCAGGAGCACACTGCAAGTTGCTCTGTCCTTTGTCCAGCTCTGTACCGTGAAGGACCCCGCCATCAACACTAAGCAGTTGATGTGGAGCCACTCTTCATCTGCGGACCACTTTCCTCCGGTAAAGGAGGCCCCGCAGTGAGCTCCCCAGCCCGACTTGCTGGCATCGGACTCGATTACCAAGACCGGTTCGGAACCGAAAATGGCTCTCCCGTTCCAAGCCTCTATATGTGTGAGCCACCGTGTCATTTCTGTGCGAACCTCGTCTGTCAGGGGAACCTGATCCGAATACTGGAGACCTTTGCGAAGATGGGAAGCTTTCAGGCGTTGCAACGCTCTGTAATGGAGCGGACCCGGAAAGATCGCCTGAATAGAGGAGCTCAACAAACCCACTAGACGTGCCACCCGACGGGGCGAGGTGGACTGACGCGCCAGCATTCGACGCAACTCCCGGAAGTTCTTGGAGATCTTGCGAGCAGGAAGACTCAGAGTACGGGATATCGAATCCACGACAAACCCCAAAAAGGTCAGCTGTTTGGATGGTGTCAGACTCAACTTTTTGGTATTGATAACAAACCCCAGACTCTGGAGTAAGTCTACCGTGAATTGCAGATGCTCCGAGAGTCTGATTGGACACTGATCTAGAAGAAGAAGGTCGTCCAAGTAAATAATGAGGCGGAACCCTTTGGCCAGTAACGTCTCTACCACCGGTTTTAGCACCTTGGTAAAGCACCAAGGGGCCGACAACAGACCGAAGGGAAGGGAAACAAACTTGAACACCCGACCCTTCCATATGAATTGCAGGAAGCGATGGTGAGGAGGGAAGATCGGTACCACCAAGTACGCGTCCTTCAAATCGAGGCAGACCATCCAATCGTCTGGTTGAAGGAGATCTCGTAACAGATGGATGCCTTCCCGTCCGTCTTGTCGACTATGAAAATGTTGCTCAGGAAACTCCTGGGGTGGAGGTGTGTGGGAAGCACCACTCCCTTTTGCAACAGATCGGCCACTTCCTAGTCTATGAGGGAGGCCTGATCTTCTGCAAAAACCAGCGGCCGAGGATGCACCCCTTGAACCGGGGACCCGTAAAACTCTATATGAAACCCTTGGACAGTTTGCAACACCCAGGCGTCTGAGGTAATAGCCCTCCAATTGTCTATGAAACAAGCCAACCTTCCGCCCACCATGCAAGGGGAAAGAGAAGGGACTCTCACCTGGGTTAGGCATGCTGCCTCTGCCGGTTCCTCTTCCTCCGCGGCCCCTGGAGCCTCGTCGAGACTGGAAGAATTCCTGTCTTCCCGCATCCTGCTGTTTCTTGCCATTGCCACGTTGAGGTCCTTGAATGTAGAAGCGGCCGGTCGAACGCCCCCTGCCACAGCCGGCCCCCTCAAAAACCTTAGGGTTAAAAACCCGCTTGATGGAGGACTGCGCTTTATCCAGCGAAGTAAAGGTGGACACAAATCTGGTTAACTCTTTAATAAAGGGCTCTCCGAACAATCCGCCCTGCGCCATAGCTCCGGCTTCAGAAGAGGCGAGGTCGCCCAACTTCAGGTCCACCTTGATGAGGAAAGAGCATCCCCTCTCAGTAGAGAGGGCGCAATTCGTATTACCTAGGAAGACTACAGCGCGCTGAGCCCAGCTAGAGATCCTGTCAGCAGAGAGAGGGGTACCGGAGGCTTTAGCTTCCTCCGCCAGTTCCAGGACTTTAGTTAGTGGACCTGCTATATCCAGCAACTTGTCCTGGCATGCCCGCCAGGAGCGATCAATCCCTTTTTTAGGATCGCGGATATACTTCTGGAGGAAAGTGGCCATTCTAGGGTCAGCGCTACCTTGTCTGGGAGGACTGGGCGTGGACATTCCACCTTTAGACACGCTTGCACTTGCTTTTCAAGAGGCTTCCGCAAACGGCCAGCCACAAAGGTAGAAACCTTGGCAGAGGGGACCCATTCCGACGAACGGGGATGGACCAGGTCCTCAGGGACCAACATGTCAGACTGTTGCTCGCTGCCCCGTGGATCGCTGGATAAGGACTCAGAGGGCCGCCAAGGCCTGGAGGGGCCTGCCTCATCCCCGACTCATCCACGGAATCATCATTGTCGTAGTCGGGCGGGGGAGGAAGGTCTGGGACCACGGGAGGGGGGGAAGGGGATCCTCCTTAGATCTAGCCAAAAGCTCCTTCTTTAAGCGTCAAAGGGACCTGAGTCGGTCGCTGACGTACTTTTGCGCTTCTGCCGTCGCTACGCCTTACAGGCAAATGCATACTTCATTATGCGCTCCTCAAAAGGCCCCATGGCCGCATACACTGCCTGGTGGATGGAGGCATCCACCGCATCACAAAATTCGTCATCTAGGGGGATGACTTGGAGGGTTTCCTCTTCTGTGTAGTCCTCCATTTAGTCAACTGTGGGAACAAGAAGCTTGGAAGAGAAAATGCAGCCCCAACGCCGAGAGCACTAGTACAGGAGTACCTGGCAGGGGCACAGCATTTTGGCATGCTAAGCACTATATTTGGCACACTAAGTGTGGACTGGGCTGGAACCCGCACAACTCAGGAGGGTATCTAGCGCTGGGCCTGCCCCGGGAGTCTCTCAGTAAGCGATGATCTCCGCGCTAAAAAAAACCACACCGGGTGTAATGGACTAACTGACCGGCATACCGACCCGCAAAGCGGGCGTAGGAGAGACCACAATACAAAGATACAGACCTGCCGAAGCAGGCGTAGTGGCTTCCAGCGCAGGTAGAAGAAGGCCGTGCAGACGTGGGGAACGATCGGCGCTCTTTGATCCCGCCGCAGCAAGCGAGCCCGAGATCAACGAGACGCGGAGTCGCGCCCTTTGACAGCTCCGCGCCGCACCGCACCTTCAAAGGGACCGCGAGTGGAGCCGCGAAAGCTCCTGCGGCCCTGCGTACACCACAGAATAAACCCTGTCATCAAGAAAGAATGCTTCGGAATGCCAAATAAACATATGACAGACAATATCAGTACAGCAGAAAAAAAAATACACGAGGACAGGGAGAGGCACTGCACAACGTTAATGACACAACGTGCGCGCGTCTCCCCACAGATGACCAACAAGCCGCCACAACCGCTAAAACAATAAACTACCGCATTACACTCGCCCCAAAGAGCAGAGCAAAATGGTGCTTATCTGAATGTCGAGCAGGAAAGAAAGAGGAAGGTTGTAGGCAGCAGCGCGATCTCGTGGACCAAGAGCCCTCTGATTGTACGGTTGAGAGACCATTGGGAAATACTGCAATGTTGGGACTTGTAGTTTTTTTCGTGAAAAGTTGAAGCGCTGAGCTAAGCAAATAAAGAAAGATAAAGCATAATCCTCGCCTCCGGTCCTGCCATCGAATTAGAAGCACGCTTTTGGCATTTTGTCTGGAATAAGAAGGGTCACAGGGTAAAACTCCCCATACTTCAATTAGACAATAGCCATGGAGGGCCGGTGTTACTCCATCTACGGACATATTATGAAGCGTCTTTTTTAGACACCTTAGCGAGATCAGTGGATGGCAAGAGGGCAGTCAATCTTTTTTGATGGATAAAATGGTCCGGGAAGTTGCAACTCAACTGCCAGTTTTTATAAAGTCAGCAAAACTTCCAAGGAGAACAAAATACAAGGTCTTGCAGGAGATGCCTGGCCGACTCAGTCTTTCTAAACATATTCCACTGGGGTACGAGTATCTTACACTGAAGGAGTGCATGTATGTTGGCCTATAGTACCATATACTCTCAGATAAGAATCTGGAATGCTTGTGGTTTTAAAGAGTTGGGACACTTTCTGTTGAGGGGTAAATGCATTACATGGCAAGTACTGCATGCTCAGTGTGGTAAGCGCTCTTTTATGGGCTTCCAGCAGATCATCAATTAATTTATGAAAAATTCTCAGGAGTCTAGTCAAGACACCCACCCCACTATAAGCTCGCATTTAAGGTCCAAGCTCCAGGGAATTAGAAATTGGTACAGGTTATTATATAATCAGGGGGTTATCCAACATGTGGTAAGCTTTTTAGAAAATGTAGGCTGTTTACACACTGGAGCCTCTCGGAGGAGGACTGGCAGACTATTTCAGTAATAGGCCATAAGGCTTTAAGAGTGGCAAACTTTAAAGAGGATGGCTTTACTATCCTGGTGAATGGCTTATTATACTCCTGTAGCTCTTTATAGAATGTATCCTGCAGTTGAGAATCGCTGCTTTTGATGTCAGCAGCAGGGAAGTGGGGCCTGGCTTCATATTTTCTATACTTGCCACATGTTGGGGCAGTTTTGGGAAAGGATCTTCTCAGCTCTAAGTCTCGGTCTCCAGGTCAATATGATCAGAAAGCTTGTGTGGCACTGTTTGGGTTCTTAAAAAAGAGCCAGGGTTCTAGCCTTGGTTAATGGGGTCAGGTGTTTATATCAATAGATTTTTAATTGCTTGCTCATTGATTTTACAGAAGTGGAAAACGTCCAGGGTTCCAATTTATCAAGATTGGTTTAATAAAATCCTTAGAACAAAAAGATTTGAGGAGACATATGCAAGATGACTTGGGGTCTCAAAGAAATGTAATGCTTCTTGGCAGTTTTTGGATTTAATACAGATAGTGAGCCATGACCCGGTAGCAATGCAACAGGTGATTGTTTAAGGGCAACATTGAAGATGCAGGTAATCCGCAAGGTACCCCACGGGGATTGGGAGGTATGGCTAGCTTACATTTGAAAATCCTGTCATATGGCTCACTAATTCCTCTGTCTGCTCATAGAGAGCTAAGGGGGTGTTGGGATGATTTTCTCTCATCACTGCCATTTGTGACTGAACCAGTTTGAGAAGCTTGATTCTTGGTTTGCTGCTGCTATTTCACTTGTACTGTATTTAAATATAATCACTGAACGAGCGAAGAAATTGTATGAGTAGTGGTTTAATGAGACATGAGGGCATTTTGTCTATTGATAGTATGCATTTTAATGAGACACAATGCCACTTTATATATTGATACTATATATTTATTGAGACACAACAGCATTTTACCTTTCAATATTATGCTTTTGATGAGACATGACTGCACTTTATCTATTGATATTATGAGTATTATCTTTGTCATTTTTCCTTAATCCAATGTCATAATCGTATCTTTTATGGTTGTCTGTGTAATTTTTTATACTTGTATGGGTGTCTGCATATTTGTGTTTGGATAAGGAGTCCAGAAGGGAATATTTTTCCTATTTTAATGCGTACCTTTTGTCACTTGTATTGTGTTAATTGTATATATACTGATCTGTAATTCTGCTCATAATTCTTTTTTTTTTTTAAAGAAGAGGGATAATCTGACTGTGTTGAATGCACTTTGCAGCTCCATTTAGAAATGATGAGGGCTAAAAGCCATTGGTTTGGCCAGCAGTTTGGAGTGAAACTAATGAAACATTCCATTTCGTATGAGTCTGCCACAGTAAAATGAACCTTTACATTAGATGTGGTTTGATCCTGTTGAGGCACATGGGGGAAGGATCAAATATCCAAATCAGAAAAGAAACACTATACCCCTACTAGCCAAAGATTAAACTATAAATAATTACCCTACACGACAGCCGCAGCCTGTGCTGGTAAGAGCAGTGGAGCCAGGTTGAGGGGTGTGGGGGGGATTCGACAGATGACCACGAGGGAAAATTAAATAAAAAAGAATTTTCCCTCTGCTGGTATTATATAGGAGCTATGAGATTGCTGGAAGCAAACCTGCTGACCAGTACCAAGATGCACTTTCCCAAGTAGTCCTCTGACTTCAGCCCATTTAGCACTAAATAAACTGGCTGAAGAACAAGTTCTGCTCAAACTGGTAACACATACTAATCAAGGTGCATGATGCCCACACCGGGGGCGGCAGGTAGGGAACGGTGGCAGAGGGAGTTGTGGAGGATAGAAATTTAAAAAACAAACAAAAAATAAAGAAAACTTACCTACTGGTCGCATCGCCAGCCACTCCCTCTCCACTCCCTCTCCTGTGTCACAGGAGGCACCCTAGTGTCACAGGCTTCCTAAGCCAATGACAACGCTGCAATGCAGCGTTGTGATTGGTCTGAGCACCGTCGGTCAGCGTTCAAACAAGGACATGGAGCCTGTGCATGTTCCCCACCAGGCTGTGTAATGCAGCTTGGGGTGGGGAGGGCAGGGGGGACATGCCAAGTGTGCATGACTGTTTGGCGGGCCCAAGGCAGCTGGCCAAACAGTCATGGGCACTTTGAGTGTGCTCACCACTCCTCCCCCTGGCCCCTGCTCTGGCCTGCCCCTCCCCTCCAAGCACCTAGGAGCGTAGAAATAAAATGATAATAATGTTCCATTACTGTAATTTTAGTTTTCCTCTGCGCTGCTCTGAAAGCAGTGGGGCGACCCTCCTCTGCCGTAGCGGAGGAGCCACTGCTGACCTACACGCTTCTATCTCTGGTATGATGTTACCATGTAAACTACACTTTTTGACATTTCACACCACAGGCCTGCTGTGTGATACATTATTAAACAGCATGTATATTCTGTATTATTTCGAGATTTTTTTGTCACAATTGTTTCAACATCATTGTCGATCACTTCCGTGTTCACGTCAGTATAAACACCTTAAATGTGTACTCAAAAGATTCACAACGTGTACATGCCAGACATTTCATGCCGTTTCGCTTTGTTTCTCGGCATTAAGATTCCAGGTCATTTACACCTCAGGCAGGCAGTGGTCTAATTTGTTACACAGCATGTATATTCGTTTTATGAGGTTAGCGTTAGCATTTCATTTGTTTGTCATGGGATCCCTCCCAGCATGTATAACGCGACTGAGCATTTTGTGACTTCACATATTGGTATGATTTGTTTGAAACCAAGTTACTGGTTATGTAATATGTGGTTCAATGTAGACACAAGCTGTTTGAGCCCACAATGCATTGAACACCATTGTTTTCGTAGAATCTACAAGGACAGTTAAACTTTCCTTTTCAAGTCATTCATGACAATTACTAACATAGGTTAATGTGGTGCAGTGTACTGGGTCCCTCTACTCTGCATAATTGAATTGATCGTTTATTGTTTTGTTTTTAGTTACCTCGATTAAATGTTTTGTTTACCTGAAATACATTGGGTCATTTGAGATATTGCAATCCATTGAAGGAACAAACATAACACAGATAATGTTTGATAATGGAATGAATTATTTTGCTGGATGCTGACACAGTGTTGAATGAATTTAATATTCAAGCATTAAAAATTAAAATTTGCGCAGAACTTTGTCTTTGGCCAGTTTATTTAACGCGAAATGGATTGAGCCCTCAGGCCTACTTGGGACTGGTCAGCAGATTCGCTGCCAGCAATCTCATATTCATGCTGGTGCTCATCTGGACAGAGAATGCATCAAGACAGCACAACATATATACAGCTGCATTTTGTTTATTCAAATTTGCAGTACGTTCGACTGAGTGCATCCATCAGTAATCTATTTCATATTCTATAGGGGCTGCAATTTTATGCCTGTAATCCTCTTTCTTCAGGATGTTGCTTAAATATTCCAAAGTGTTGCTAATAATAGATGCCGAATGTGTCCACCTGCCAGGGAGGCTGCTCATAAATGAAGAGTTATGCCAACTGTGGCATTACTCAAGGGCAAATAGGCCAGAGATACTTACTGTGCAAGAAGTCTTCTCAAGGTGGCAGATCTTTTATTCAAGGGGTTAGCATTGATGTATACCACTGTTTTACCATCTTGCACAATAGTAATCCATTAGATTTCAGTCAGATGATTCTAAGATGCTGTTATGCACATTGCCACAGCATATAAATCACATGTATAGTGAAAGAGTCCACTTCGCTCCTGCATGCTAAGTATTATGACAGTATACTGTAGTGATGTGCCGTATCTGTGTATGCATGGCCATGACCATTTTTCATGTCGTTTTTGTGTCATTTTTGTATTGGTTTTAAATTTGTAGTGTGTGCAAGGATTGGGGATGATTTAGTAACACGATGTGTCTGTGCATGGATGGGCTGAGTGTCAATGTTGTAGAATGTTGAGTGTGGCTGCTGTGAGAATGTACTTATGCATGGAATGCTGGTGCCTTTGAGCTGGGTGAAGCCTGGGAGTTGATGACATTTGTTAGGAGAATGGAGCCCTAACAGGACTTATCAGACAGTGGCTGTAACCTAATGGCCTAGCATGAAATTAATGACTTACCTCCAACATGAATAGTTCCAGACTACTGAGTGGAGTATGTCTTCCAACTACAACATATAGATGTTACTCCCAGAACCCAAATGTATTGCAACGCTGATTCCTTCAGACTCATTCTTACAATGCTTTTGATCTCAGTCAGAAGAGCCTTAAGAGCTCATGATTCAGAATCTACATGTATTTGCATTTGAGGAAATAATATATTATTATGCAGTATGTTTATAAGGTGTTCAAACATGAAAAGAAAAATGATGAACCAGTGCAGTGTACACGAAAATGTGATTAAATACCATAAAAATGCATGAATATTCCAATAAGTCATAGTACTCGTTAATAAAAATGAATTAGGTAGGACATAAGGTTACAATTGATCTAATTGTCTGCAATATTGATTACATTTGCTTAAGCAGTTCAAAGTAATTCAATATTGCTAACATTTTGACCCCAAACAATTATTTCAGTGTAGGTCTTCATCAGGAAGTACATTGGATGCACCCTTAGGGGCCGATTAGGATGGCGGACGGACTTGCGTCCGTCCGCCACCCCTGAGTAGGAGGGACCATCCGCATGGGCAGCGGCGGTCCCTCCATGGCAATTAGGATGTGACCGCCAGGGTGGCGGTCACATCCTCTATTTTTAACATTGCGGCGGGTGCAGCTTCAAGCTGCACCCGCCGCAATGTTAAAAATGCATGTGTTGCATTTACATGCACAAAGCGGCAGGCACCGCACGGTGCCTGCTGCTTTGTGTACGCAAATGCAGGGGGGTACCATAGGTACCCCCCATGTGCACCCCCCACCCCCCATTCACCCAGGGGGCCCGCAACGGGCCCCCAAAGTGAATGTCCGTATGCTTTTCCATGGCGGAAAAGCCGCAGTGGAAAAGCATATTTACACCAACATCATAATATGGCGGACGGTGTCTCATAGACACCGCCTGCCATGTTATAGCTTTTCCGCCGCGGTCGGAAGCCGACCGCGGCGGAAAAGCGGGGGACGGAATTCCAGACCCACCAGCCATCCTAATTTGGCGGTGGGTCTTTGGAATCTCCGCCGCGGTTTTTCCGCATCCTCCAGGCCGCCGGACACTTCCGCCGGCCCGGAGGATGCGGAAAAACCGCCATCCTAATCGGCCCCTTAGTGTGGAAGGATGCAAGTACAACCCACACAGCCGAATTGCTTGAATCAGTTATTTGCCCCACAAAGTAGAGAAAGAGGGTCACAAAATCCCAAAGCGGTTGCAAAACTTTTCCTTCAGCTAATTGTGAATAGAGGGGTCACTTGACTCCCCCATGGCTCCCCCCTCCAATCAGGCTTTGGCCCTCGTAAACACTGAATGAGAGAGAAGTAGGCTCAATATATAAGCAGCATTACCATGCAAGTATCCATATTTACACTCAGTATATAAAACATCATTTCTAAGAGTAACCGGACATTAAGTTAAGTTTTAACCCTGCTTTCTTAGAATAGAATTTGAGAGGAAACTAGAGTATAGTGATGGCTTTGAAGTTTTGACTTTTTGTACTCCAAGAATGTTGAATGGACTGTATTTCCTTTACGTATTCCCAGAAATGGGGGCAGTCAATAAATCTTGATCAATTCAATCTCAGTAGTTCTTGAGCTGTCATACCACTTATAGATGGATTAATTTCTTATATTTCTTTAAAATAGCCAATGAGCCAACACGTTTTGTTTGTGGAACTTCTGCAAGGCTGCAAGTGTCATAATTACAAATAATCCATATGTATACAATGTTTACAAATGTAACAAAAAAAGAAAAAATCTCATATACACAAACAGAAATGGACTAAAATACCCATATTTCTATTTAGTGCATCATAGCTCGTAGGCTAAAAGGAATTGGGGTGCCAATCACAATCATGAATAGGCTTTGCTGACATGTGTAATCTATTCACTTAAACTGAGCAAAGTCTCAGTGTTATTGAGGCTAATATTGCAGTGCTTCTTCCAGTATTTTGATTAGGCCCGGGCCAAGTTTGCGGAGTCCCTCTACGTGGAATTCTGCGGAGTCATGAAAAAACTTCCGCACTACCGCTGAGATTTGCGTACAAGGTGTAGTTTGCCTGCACACCCGTTTGCGTTGCATTGGGAACGCAGAGGGCGTCCGCGTGCTCTAAAATCGCTTGGGAGCAGCAGTACATGGTCCTGAAGTGTGCTTGTTAAGCTAAGCATGGGCGGATTTTGCGGATTGGCAATCCGCGAACTTGCGTATTTACGGATTCGCAATCCGCGAAGATCCGCGAACTCTAGCGGACTTGCGGATTTTTCCGTTTTTTGTGTTGGCGCGTGTTCGCGCCGATTTTGGGACAAGTTCGCAATTGCGAACTTACTTTTCGGCTTGCAACGGCCGCGACTATGTTGTTTCTACGTCTGGTTTATCATCACAGGTTCACAGCACCCTCTGTTTCACCACTGCCACCCTCTGGGACACCCATGCCACCCTCTAGTACATCCTCACAGGCACCTATTAGGTTTATTTATTACTGTAGATTATGGTGGTTGAAAAAAGCTAGCACACCTGCCCTTCTTCAACTGCCATCAATTAATTTGTGTTTCATTAATGTGTCAGTAATTTTGAAAGTTCCAGTCTGGCTGGCACCTGCTTCCTTCCTTATCTGTAATTTGCTTTTTGTTGCAGTGAAATTTTTTTTTTACAGGACCTTTATGGTGCTATTCTATGAGCCTGCTGTTTGGGTCATAGCAGGGTCATAGAATTGTTGCAAACTCTGGAGGGGCCCATCAGGAAGCACTACCTTGAATGTTACTAATGTTAAGTTTGAACTTTTGCACCTGCTCATTGCTTTCATTTTAGCTAAAATCGTTTTTTTTGCAATTTCGCGCGTTATTTGGGGCGCGAATCCGTGCGAGATCGATTTCGGAAGCCGCGAATACGTGCGAATACAAAATTGTTTTTGTTGCGACGTGTATATTCGCGTGATCTTGCGCGTGTTCGCGAGGCGCTTCTAGCTATTCGTTTGCCAAGTTACCCTATCGGTCGTACACGGGCGCGGCCATCTTGTTGGCGTGACGTAATTCCGTTTCCGCCCGCTATGTGTAATCTCGCAAAGTGTGCTGCTCGCGAGTACAAGTTCGCGCGTACTCGCAAGGAAAATCTCGCGCGAACTTACCCACGCGGTCGTGAACGGGCGCGGCCATCTTGTTTCTCATTCATTGCTATGGTTCTGGGCATGCTTTCTCTATCCTCTCTCAATCTCTGCCATCCTTTGCTTGTTTGAAGTTTTTTTGATCTAATTTTACTTATTATCTAACCCTCTATTTTTCTAGCTCTATATTTTTGTGTTTTCTGCAGCTTTTAGTTACTTTTAAACTACTTTTTTAAACTCTTTTATTTTCTTCTTCACTATTCTATTTCTTCTTTATCATTTAAGTTTATTTCTGCCCAGACCATGGTAAAGGGAGCCGGGAAGCACCCTGAGAAGGGGAAGGGTCCCGCACCCCGTGCCCGGCTCCCGTGCGGGCGTTTAAGGGGGGAGCAAGTGGTCCCGAGGGAGATCTTTAGCGCGGAGGAAGTGGCGGCACTGATCTTCCATGTCCAGCGCCGCCTCCCCAAGACGATCCTGGGAGGCGGCAAGATCGCGACCGGCTATGGCATCCGGGAGCGCCGCCAGCGGTGGTAGAAGGTGTGCCGGGCCATGTACAAGATCTCTGGGGTCCGGCGCACATATAACCAGGCCACCCACCGCTGGACCGATGTCATGGACCGGGAGCGGGACTTGCTGGACGCGCTCGGCGTAGAGGTCCCCGGCCTTGGTGAGTAGTAGTAGTAGTACATTTACTACTCTGTTTTATCCTGCTCTGTTATTTGCAAATCTTTGTTCTTTACCAAGAGCAATAATGCTGCCGATTACATTGAGGTAAATTATATTTCAAAATCTTCTATGCATTTCATTTTCAGGTGCACTGCTCTCCTTCTCAGTAGCCTTGCTTGCTACTATGCTTCTTTGTTTTGTATGTTGTGTTCAGAAGCATTTCATTGGCCTGAGAAATTATGTATCAGTGTACTGTAAAGAAAAGAACTGCGTAATGCTAGACAGTAAGGGTCATATTTTCAATTACCGGCGCATCCCTGCAAAGTAGCAGGGATGCGGCAGTAATTGTGTGCCATGCCACCACCACCCATTGGCCCAAAACGTCACAGAAGCCTTACGCATCTGTGCCGTAAAGGCAGCGCATTGCTGGAGTTGCGTGCCAACGATGGCGCAGCTCCAGCAATGCTCTGGGGTACCCTATCTCCCCAATGCTGCATCAAGCCGTACGTCGGCTTCAAGCGCGCAGGGTTTGAGTCATGCATCATTGTCATAAAAATGACTGATTGACATCTTGTAGATTTCCCTCAGCCACTTTTAGGATTCGTTCCTGCGCAGGTACGCCCTCCCTTGCGCCGGAACGCCCCCTGATGGCGCAGGGCTTTACAACGTGATGCATCGCCCATATGCCCATATGTGTTTTTTTTTTTAATATATACGCCGCACCAACACCATGGCGAGTCTTTTGTTCTGCCGCTGCGTCAGAAAAGGCACGCAACAATGGAGGAAAATCAGCCGCAACTTCCGCAAGGGACTTATAAATCAGCCCCAACAGACTGAAGTCCAGTGTCCTTCCTTTAGACAGTCACATGGCTATCAGAAGAAATAGTGGCGGTGGTGGCGGGTGGATTGATAGTTTGAGTATTCACTGATCTGCAAGCAGGATGGACTTTGTCTGTCACGTGTTGTGCACTACTGCCTGCAGTGCCAGGCCTAGGCAAACCTCTTTAGTAGTCTGTTTATTGAGTTACATAGGAACTTTCTAAGTCAACGTTCCGCAAATCAGGCAATACGAATAACGTAGTATACCACATGAGATAGATCCCGTGGAATAGTTGTCTATCTATTTGCTATTTTTCCAAAATATGTTGTTATTGTTCTTTTGAAATGTTTGATTTGGTTGAAAAATCTCATCCATGTTTTATGGTTTTTCTTTCTTTCATGTTGTACATCAGCTCCCCCCAAGGGCAAGAGGACACAGGAGGAGGGTGCTGAGGATGCAGGCCAGGATCGGGCAGGCGAGGGCTCCTTTGCTGGCCCCAGTAAGTTTACATTTTACTAAACAGTACCTATTTTTTCCTAGCGTTCCTCATTCGATTTTTTCTAAATCGTCTTTGATCTTCTTGTAGACTGGATATAAATTCTTATCCTGCCTCGAATATGACTCCCTGTGGTATTACTAGACTATTCTTATTAGTCTGTCTGTGTAGCTAACTAAGATTGGACATTTGGCAATTCCATTGGACTCCCATTATATTCAGCAATACCTCTATGCACTGTCTCCTTACTGACTAGATAGTGTGGCAGAGTCATTCAGCTCCCGAAGTCACCGATTATAGATCCCCAATGATCTCTAGATTATCGTACGCAGGACAAGAGAGTAGTACGGAGTCACAGCACAGTCAAGAAGTGTCAGAGGCACTCATGCTTGCAAAAATTCCAAAACCTTTAGCTCATCCACTCTAGTCTAGAGGAACAAAAACCACAGAGTCTATTTAAGTGTAAAAGCTTTATTAAAAGTAAACACATTTATTGAAATCTACTTTGTCATAAAACTATTTAACTGTAAACGGAAAAGTGGTTAGTGCTGACGATTAATTGGACACATTTCTTGTGGTCGAGCCGAACTCTCACCTACTTTGAACTTGATCCTGGTCGTGTTCTTAGGACTCAGGAGTCAAGCTTCTGTCTGTTAGGAGAAAAAGTGGTGCGTGTTAAAAATCAAAAGCAAGCATTCATCAGTTGTGCATAAAAGTGCAGCAAGACAACAGCCTTCCCTGGAAAATGGGACATTTTTACTATGGAGTAGACAGTCACAAATTATTACATTGTATTCTGTTTTTTTAACATTTCTCCTAGACCAAATATTATATAGTAGTGAGTGGTGTATTCTAACTTTCTTAAATGTACTTTGTAGGTGTAACATCTGGTGACGGGGCCAGCGCGGAGGTGGCTGATGTGTTGGACTTGGACTCGGAGGCCTCTGGGGAGGATGCGGCGGTAGAAGAGCTGGTGGCCGTTCCTGTGGGGGATCAAACGGTGGTGGCGGAAACAGGTAAGCTATATATTCCTTACTTATTGAGATTGAAGACTGCATAGTGTGCTTTCTGCACGGGTGTATTACAATTACAAATCAACCAGGTAGTAGCCTCCTCGAAATGTACTTCGACTTAGCTGTGAAGTTTTTGGTGAGAAGAATCCCAATAAGTTCTTAGACGAACGTGATGGATGGGATGAACGAAAAGCGAAAGAAGGGTGTAAGTAAGTGGGACGCGAACTTGTATGATGGCTGGCAAAGAAGAACGATATGTGTTTGCTTGGACCCAGAGGTGGCTGGGAAGGAAAGAATATGGTATGGTGCATGGCTGGGTCAATGATGAAGCAAGGATGGGTGGAAGGACAGCAGCCTGGGTGGGTGAAACAGAAACTGTATGTGTGCGTATACTTTGAATGAATGGATGCCTGGAGCATGGTATTCTCTGACTCTTACATAGCAAATGTGTATCTAGAGAGAGTAGATGGTCGCCAGGTGAAGTAAGTGTTACCTTGAAGAGCATGTACCACCGCACCCGCACGTCCGTCCCAGTGCAGGGAAGGCAAGGAAAAGAAATTGTAAATGTGTCCAATACTACCATGAATAGTAGCAGTACTTTGTATTGCGTTTGCATTCACAGCATATATCTGGTTATTACGGTGGACACTCCGTACCTCTCTTAATAACTTTAGTTTACTTGTAGTACGTCATTCATGTGTGGGTGTATCACTGTGTTCACTCAATATTAAGCAAAGCACCTAAAGTCATCTCATCTGTCATTAAATACGTCCCATGTGAAGTGATAGATAATCAAATTAGTTAGCTTCTTCAGTTTCCTTTTCTAGTACTCATTTGCACTGTAGGGTGAAAGGTAAATTAATTAAGCAGTAGCCCTTGTAACAGAGTATTCTCAGTGCCACCCGTAATAGAAAAGTAATAGCTTCACCACCTGCATGTACTGGACCGGTACAGTAACGCAAGTCTGTCTCCATCATCATAGTGTGCAACTTTTTTTCTCGGGTGCAACTTCACTGTGCTGTGTCCATGTCATTCTGCCGGCTTGCATAAGATAACGTACCCATTTCCCTAAACAAGAGAGAAGAAGAAGAATAAGACTGGTGTACTGTCATAGTCGACTGTAATGGAAGTCCATAGTGGTCGTAGAATTAGTTCATTAAACTACCACTACTGTTAGAGCAAGGATGCAGAAGTGGGAGGGTTACATAGATACTGTCCTCAATAGTTATGTACTGTGCTTTCAATTTGCTACTTGTACTCTGTGACCCAACTTTCGGCTCAATCACTTTGTGTTATTAATAAGGAGCATTGGTTACAGACTATGTCTTTCTTTCTTCATATAGTTGCTCCTTCCAAATCAACAACAAGGAGGGAGCAGGCTAGATTGGCCCGGCAACGGAGGCTGGAGGCCACAGTCGCCGAGTATCGGCGGCTGGTGGCCCTGGAGGAGGAGGAGGACACGCAGTCGAGCGGGGCAACATCTTCGACTGTGACCACTGCATCCTCCTCCGTGACTAAACCAGCGGGACCGAGCCGGGCTAAGAAAGCCGACCGCCACCGCCAAGCACCCGAAACACCAGCTGCCCCCCACAGGAGCTGCAAGGAACGCCAACACCGCCTACGAGTCCGCATGTCCAACCTGGAGCAGGAGGTCCTGAGGTATAAGACCTTGGTTAAGGGCCTCCGCTCCGAGCTTGCCACCCTCCGCAAGGAGTATGATGCCCATGCCGCATCATGCACCAGCACCAGCACCCTCCAGTAGTGGAGTGTCCCTTGCCCTTTTTTTATAGACTTTTGGGGGGTGGGATTTGGGAGTTGGGATCGTTTTGGGACGTTTCAGAGACAATCGTTGGGGTTAGGGTGGGTGAGGGAGATTATTTTGTTAGGGATAAATAAATATATTTTTCAACTACTTTATCTGACCATACCTGTTTTTTACTGCTTTTCAGTCTGGTGGGTGGGGGGCGGGGGTGTAACAGTAACTTTGTTTTCCTGAACAGTCGTAGGACTTTAGTAGTACAACCGTCAAACTCTTGTCTACTCCGAAATAATACTCCATTATACTACCTCCCACCAAACGCTTATCTTACCTGTAATTTGTGTTAGAAATTAGGGCTAGGCCCAGGGCTGGCTCCAGGTGAAATGGGGATTAACGTTGTCATTCCTGGGCGGGTGACATTTCCTCATTGCGGTGTTACTAGTGGTGTGACACAGTGGCAGTTGCATGCCTATGGAAAAAAAGAAAACGAAACCTTGTTTGTACTCCTTACTGTAGCATTACAACGGTTACGGTACGATCGAGAAAATAGCAGGTGACAGTACACTAGAACAGTGCCATAATGTAGCCTAACAAATGGTAAAGTATTGCAAGTATAACTAGTACTTGCGTTGAATTTATTTGACATTGGCTACTACTACTAGAAGATATAGTACTGAAGCTGAGTAAGTCTAGAAGATATCCTCGTATTCCTTCACCAGCCTGTTGCTGCTATCACCTTATCCTCCCCAGCAAGTGTGTGGAATTATTGATGTCATTTTAGTCAGACATCAAGCAAAACAACACAGCCCGGGGGAAGAGGGTTAGGGTTTGTAAAATGGATGGGAATGGGGGTTTCTTTTTGGGTAGGTTTTGTTGAGAGAAGAAAAAAAAAGCAGAGCATGGACAAACAATAATTGAAGATACAGAGTTTACAGACAATCTTTGGTTACAAAGTAAAGGTAAGCACATGCAGTCACACTCATAGAATAAAAGACAACAATGGATACTGTATCTGTATTGCGTATGTTGTTGGAGTTGTCCTGTTGAAATTGGTAAGTAAGTTGCATGCAGCAAACAATTCCTCTTATTGGCGGCACTCCTCCATTCCAGCTGACGCTTCGTCCATCAATGTGGTGGTGACCACTGACAGAAGAGACACCCTGTCCACTGCCTGCCTGGCGGATGTTGACTGAAACCCGGCCTGTAATTATTGAACGGAAAACAGGAAGTGCTATTACAATACCACTGATAAATAAATAAAAGGTATGTACGCTGTGTGGTTCAAAAAGTCACACTTTGATTTCCC
The DNA here is from genome assembly GCF_964261635.1 of Lissotriton helveticus. Lineage (NCBI taxonomy): Eukaryota > Metazoa > Chordata > Amphibia > Caudata > Salamandridae > Lissotriton > Lissotriton helveticus. Next base: position 1,179,152,248 of record NC_136061.1, read on the forward strand.
TAATAGACAGTACAATATTTTTGAAATTGCGTGCTCTGTCTGAGTCACCTTTTTAAGGATCAATAAGTATGGCCAAAATATTATAGCGGATCTTTCCCCTCAAGGTGGGTGTACTACTGTGTTTTAGAACAAAATTTGACCTTCCCAGCAATGCTCCCACCAAGACCCTTACTAAAGCCAGTCGCAAAAATGTAGAAGAACCCAATCATATCTCCAAAAACGATGCCTAGCAGAAAAATGGTTACAAAACGTACTTTGAAAGTAACAGTAGACCCAAATACAGACCGTGGATTGTATTCAAACCACTTGCCTGCAAGCAAAAGTATCCATAGCCAGCATCGCTCCAACAGTGCTCTACAACAACAGAACCGCGTTGCAATAGAACCCCCCTAAACACATGCAATCCTGCTGCTAGGGCTAACCCTAACGAACCCTAACTTACAAAAAGTGCCAAAACTGGTGTTTCCTTATGGATTTTGTCCAACTAACTTCTAGCCGGTATTAGACCTTCCCAGGAATGCCCCAGGCAAGACCCGCCAACCCACCCGCAAAAAAACACCCGACACAACACCACCAAACAGCGAAAAAGCTAAATCTCATACTTACAATGTCTCTCGGCCTTCGGTCCAAACGCGGCGCTGTGCAGCTAGGTCGTCATCATCATCATCAATCATCATAACTCCTGTTTTCCACCACGGATTTCCTGAAAAGCAAATGCAATCAAGATTAGACTGTCGCAGCAGTGCTTCGACAGAGACCCCGGCCGCAACCCACCCACGAACAGCAGGAAGCCCCCCAAAACGCTACATTGAGCAAGATGTCTGAAGAAATGGCAAAAAAAAGGCTGTTCCTTATGGATTTTGTCCAAAACACTTGTATCCGGTATTAGACCTTCCCAGGAATGCCCCAGGCAAGACCCGCCGGCGCCAACCCACCCGCAAAAAAACACGCGACACAACACCACCAAACAGCGAAAAAGCTAAATCTCATACTTACAATGTCTCTCGGCCTTCGGTCCAAACGCGGCGCTGTGCAGCTAGGTCGTCATCATCATCAATCATCATAACTCCTGTTTTCCACCACGGATTTCCTGAAAAGCAAATGCAATCAAGATTAGACTGTCGCAGCAGTGCTTCGACAGAGACCCCGGCCGCAACCCACCCACGAACAGCAGGAAGCCCCCCAAAAGGCTACATTGAGCAAGATGTCTGAAGAAATGGCAAAAAAAAGGCTGTTCCTTATGGATTTTGTCCAAAACACTTGTATCCGGTATTAGACCTTCCCAGGAATGCCCCAGGCAAGACCCGCCGGCGCCAACCCACCCGCAAAAAAACACCCGACAACACCCCCAAACAGCGAAAAAGCTAAATCTCATACTTACAATATCTCTCGGCCTTCGGTCCAAAGTAACGCGCTGTGCAGCTAGGTCATCATCAATCATCATAACTCCTGTTTTCCACCACGGATTTCCTGAAAAGCAAATGCAATCAAGATTAGACTGTCGCAGCAGTGCTTCGACAGACACCAAAAATTACACACAAACCCCCGGAACCCCGCCAAAGAGCACCTCAAAGGCAAGCAAGTCAGCAAAAACGGCAAGAAATTTCCACCTCATATTTGGTCCAAAACACTTTTGTCCATTATTAGAGCTTCACAGCAATGGGCCCAAAACCGTCAACTCACCCGCAAAGAAGTACAACACCCCCACAAGTGCTGAGTCTTTCTTCATTGTGCGTAATCCAGCACTCTGCTTGGAGGGAAATCGCAGTCTGGAGGAGGAGGATAGAGGAGCATGTTCTTCAGAACTTGTGAACCTGAGGAATGTAGACTGCGGCACCTTCAAATCAATAAGCAAACAAGTGAAGACAGTTCTGATGATGGTCTTGTTTTTGGGATTAGGTGATTAAAGTTTGAATTAAATTAACTGTGCAAAACAAAGAAAGAGAGACACAAAGCACACAGGAATAAAAGTGAATAAGGACGAAAAAGAAAGTTCTTGATTGATTGTCTCATTTTCAGGGCTCGGTGTCAGGGAATAAGAACAAGATTTCGTCATCATACTCTGCGAATTCAGGCTGGATGAGGTCAGTGGCACCGAACAGAGAAAAAATCCCCTCATCTACGTTGCTGTCCTCATCGTCTTCATGTGGCGTGCTTTCTCGCACTTTGTAATCTGGTGGTATGAGGTGCTGATTCATCTTGATCATTGTCAGCCGCTCCACATTTTTGGGCGATAGGCGGCTCCGTTTGGCAGTTACAATGCCACCAGCAGCACTGAAAACACGTTCAGAAGACACACTTGCGAGTGGGCAAGACAAATAGTTTATAGCCAGGTTGTAGAGCTGTGGCCACAATTGTTTTTTGCCATGCCAATACTGCAATGGCTCCTCATTAAGAAAGACCACTGTTGAGTCATTCAGATAGTCCTGCACCATCGACTCAAGGTCATCAACTGTTCCTCCACTTTGCTTACTTTTTGCTGTGCCTGTGACATTTTTTAGAGAACCATACCCCATCAAACTTAGCCAATCCTCCTCCCCAGCCACTGTTAGTGTTGTCATTGTGTGTGGTGCAGATGATCCAGTTGCCGGTGTCTTTAACGGCTGAGAGGTCACTTGTGCCCCAGCCACAGGTGCAGAAGTGGATTCTTGTGACTGCGGATGGCCTGCTGATGCTGATGCTGATGTACTGGCTTCTCCTTCAATAACCTGCCGTTCTTTTTCAAACCTCTTGGCTGACCAGGCTAACCAATGTTTGTACTTTTGAACATCTGCATCAGCGAAAGGAAAGAATGCGTTGTCTGCCAGCGCCTTTTTGTAGCGTGGATCCAGAATAGTAGCACAAATGTAATGCTGATCTGAGTTGATGTTTTTAAGACGTTCATCACCACGTAGGCGATGTAATAATTTCTCAGACAAAATGAAATGGTTTTTTTTTTTTTCATCTTTTTCAAACTCAGAAGAAACCGCCATCAGTTGGTGCTCCAGTATGCACAACAATGGGATAGCTTTTCCCAAATTACAGTCCTCCTGGCTGACTGCACGCGTGAAGAACTCAAAAGGACGAAGCATGTCTGTCAGGCTTTTAACTATGGCCCATTGCGCCTTACTCATCCGCAGGTCCTCCTTCTGAGATGTAGCCTCTGTCAAGAAATAGTGATCGAGTACCGTATACTGCTCATGCAGACGCTCAAGCATGTAGAAGGTTGAGTTCCAACGTGTTGCCACCTCCTGGATGAGTGCTTTCACTGGCATTCCACGTTGAAGTAGCAGTCTCCGCAGATGCTTCCGGGCCTTAAAAGAATGGCTGAAATGGTTGCACATTTTGCGGCAGGTGGCCATTACCTCGAACGCTGGACTCTCTTTATCACTCAAGAATTTTTGAACTACCAGGTTGATACAGTGCGCCAAACACGGCACTCTAACATGGTGACCCTGTGACATGGCCTTAACTACATTGGCGCCATTATCCGTGGAAACATAACCAATCTTGCGTTTTAGGGGGGATAGCATTGACAACACCTTTTTGTCAAACTCTTCCAAAAGGTTTTCTGCTGTGTGACTTTTCTCCAAGGCAAACATGGCTAGTGTTGCATGTTTCCGAGCAGCTTTGAAAACTTGGTCCGGGTCAACACCTGCGTTTAGCTTTGCTATAACACCTGAAAAAGAGACCCAGTGTGCAGTGATGCACATGTAATCATCGCCTGGGCCACTGGTCCACATGTCTGTTGTCAGATGTATTGTGTGAACAGCACTCTTCTGCAAAGCTGCCCCAATCGCCTGCAGCACATCTTCATGTAGTGCTGGAACCGCAACTCTGGCAAAATAGAACCGGCTCGGAACCTTCCATTTAGGGCAGAGCGTTGCAACTAATTCAAGAAAACCTACCGCTTCTACAAAAGAAAAAGGTAGAAGGTCCACAGCTAGCATTTTAGCCAGCTTAGTGTTATACAGACGCGTCAGTGGGTGGTTGCGTTCATATGGCACGTCTGAAGTAAGCATTGTTCTAATGTTGGCCTGGACCAAGCATTTACGGGCTGATAATGACTTCGTTGACCCAATTTTGCTCGCTGGTGAACTTTTGTGCGTTGGTGTCTCACTCGCTCCAACACTCTTAGTGTGCCTCACATTGGGTGTGCTGCTGAGAGGGGTACTGGGTGTAAGGGAAGTGTTTGACACGTCTTCTTCCTGCTCGTCAACATCAGATGAAACATCAACGTTTCCTTGATTTTGGCCTTTCTTGATCGCAGCTAGGTGCGCAAACCATTGGACACCGTGCTTTCTGTCAAGATGACCACTCTGGCCGCCGGTACCATAGTTGCTACCTGGCTTACCACGACTAACTGCAAGCTTACAAAGGGTACAAATGGCAAACCTTGGATTTTTGGGACAAACAGTAAAGAAGTCCCAAACTGGGGACTTGAAGTGTCTGTGGGACCTGGAGGAGGCGGCGATACTGGTGGTGGTGGTGGTCATGAAGCTAATGCCAGATGAAGTGGAGGATCTGGATTGGCCAACTTTTGTACGTTTTCCACTTTCACCGCCACTAATTAAGGTCGAGGTTAACGCAGGTCTCTTCTTGCCAGAAAGAAATATGGAAGCGGGACGAGTTGGTGTACTACTTAACTCCAATGATTGTGGTGTTTCCACTGCCTCCTCATCGACAACATCATCATCATCATCATCACGCGCAGCAGCTCTTCGGGCTAGGGTCAAAATGTCTGTTTGCTGCATGCCCGCTGGGGCTGCAGTGACCTTTATGATGACTGGGTCGTCGTTGGCAGAGTCTTCATCAGCAGCAGTATCCGCCACTTCTTGTTGAGCCTCATCACACTCCATAAGTCTGAGACTTTGGACGAGCTTCCTTTTACGCTTAAGTACCTTTGTTGGATCATGGTGTGCCTCACTCTCAGACGGCTGTGGTGCTGGTTCCCAAGTTTGATCCGTATCATCAGAAGGAGGTGTGCTTGAAGAGGATGTAGACACCACCCTTGATCTCTTCCTTGCTAGGGTTGTGGAAGACAATGAAGGATCATCAGGAGGAGTGGCTTCCTCAAATGATACCTCGCCTTGATTGTCGATTTCCTGATGTGCCCCTACTTCGGGAGGAACAACTATTGTGGGCACTTGTTGTGACCCTCCATGCACCTCTGCATGCGCATCTCCTTGCGCTGCCTCTCCTTCCACATGTACTTGGGCTTGTACTTGCACATGTGATTGTTGTTGCCGCTGTGGTTGTTCAACACTCGTCAGATGAGCTACAACAACCTGTGTTGATTGAGGGACATTGCTGCTGCTTTCTTGCGATGAGCCAACATCACTGGTCGATGGTGATTGAAGAAGTATACTGGCTGCCTCTGCAGCACTCAAGGGCTTGGACTTAAGTTGGCGTGGTGGTGGTGGTGGCACTGAGCCCAATGGAGCGGGGGTGCTGCTGCCAGCTTGGTCCCCAGCAGATCCCGCTGCAGCTGCTGCAGGCATACTTTTTTTTTTACTCACAAAAAAAGGGGCGGGCGGCACACCAGTGTCCTTGGTAACTTGCTTCTTCTGCTCCTTACTGGCACCTTTCTTGCTAGAGGAGCTACGGGTTACTTTTTTTGGGGCCATCTTCTTCAGAGCAGGTCAGCAGGCAGCAGTTGCACGAGTTGCAGAGGGTTCTGTGTCCAGACGTGACGTCGCGTGACGTTATGCTGCACACACCGCTGCAGGACTTCTTCCTGGCACTGGTGGTTCTATTGAGTCTTCTTGTGCACCTAAAAGCAATGGAAGACAGAGGAACATCAGTTCAGTTATACACCCCAAAAAATCGACAAAACACAGAAAAATGAGCACAATCCCATGCCATCCATGATGTTTACATTGAAGACACCCCACAGAAAGACTAGGGACATGCAAGTATGCAACACTCACTACCCCTGGGCATAAGGGATGAAAAGTAGGCAAAATAAGTGCAGGCCTCAGACACTGCCTCTCCTCAAAATGGCCCCCTTACACCCCAAGCACATGTTGCCTGTACCAGCCAGCACTCAAGATGGCCACCACCACCACCCACATGGCCAGTCCACATCAACAGTACACCCCCAAAAAACAGAAAAACAGCCAGAAATCACCACAATCCAATGCCATCCATGATGTTTACATCAAAAAGAGTGAGACAACACCACAGGCACACTCAGTCCATGCACCACCACCACCCCTGGGCAAGCAAAAGGCCACACCAGCAGCCCCCCAAAAACGACAAAAAACAATAAAATAAGCACAATCCCAGCCCATCCATGGCCTCAATTATGTTTAAATTCAAGAAGACACCCCACAGAAAGACTAGGCCCATGCAACACTCACCACCCCTGGGCAAAGGGCCACACCAGCAGGCCCAAAAAAACGACAAAAAACAATAAAATCTGCACAATCCCAGCCCATCCATGGCCTCAATGGTGTTTAAATTCAAGAAGACACCCCACAGAAAGACTAGGCCCATGCAACACTCACCACCCCTGGGCAAAGGGCCACACCAGCAGGCCCAAAAAAACGACAAAAAACAATAAAATCTGCACAATCCCAGCCCATCCATGGCCTCAATGGTGTTTAAATTCAAGAAGACACCCCACAGAAAGACTAGGCCCATGCAACACTCACCACCCCTGGGCAAAGGGCCACACCAGCAGGCCCAAAAAAACGACAAAAAACAATAAAATCTGCACAATCCCAGCCCATCCATGGCCTCAATGGTGTTTAAATTCAAGAAGACACCCCTCAGAAACACTAGGCCCATGCAACACTCACTACCCCTGGGCATAAGGGATGAAAAGTAGGCAAAATAAGTGCAGGCCTCAGACACTGCCTCTCCTCAAAATGGCCCCCTTACACCCCAAGCACATGTTGCCTGTACCAGCCAGCACTCAAGATGGCCACCACCACCACCCACATGGCCAGTCCACATCAACAGTACACCCCCAAAAAACAGAAAAACAGCCAGAAATCACCACAATCCAATGCCATCCATGATGTTTACATCAAAGAGAGTGAGACAACACCACAGGCACACTCAGTCCATGCACCACCACCACCCCTGGGCAAGCAAAAGGCCACACCAGCAGCCCCCCAAAAACGACAAAAAACAATAAAATAAGCACAATCCCAGCCCATCCATGGCCTCAATTATGTTTAAATTCAAGAAGACACCCCACAGAAAGACTAGGCCCATGCAACACTCACCACCCCTGGGCAAAGGGCCACACCAGCAGGCCCAAAAAAACGACAAAAAACAATAAAATCTGCACAATCCCAGCCCATCCATGGCCTCAATGGTGTTTAAATTCAAGAAGACACCCCACAGAAAGACTAGGCCCATGCAACACTCACCACCCCTGGGCAAAGGGCCACACCAGCAGGCCCAAAAAAACGACAAAAAACAATAAAATCTGCACACTCCCAGCCCATCCATGGCCTCAATGGTGTTTAAATTCAAGAAGACACCCCTCAGAAACACTAGGCCCATGCAACACTCACTACCCCTGGGCATAAGGGATGAAAAGTAGGCAAAATAAGTGCAGGCCTCAGACACTGCCTCTCCTCAAAATGGCCCCCTTACACCCCAAGCACATGTTGCCTGTACCAGCCAGCACTCAAGATGGCCACCACCACCACCCACATGGCCAGTCCACATCAACAGTACACCCCCAAAAAACAGAAAAACAGCCAGAAATCACCACAATCCAATGCCATCCATGATGTTTACATCAAAGAGAGTGAGACAACACCACAGGCACACTCAGTCCATGCACCACCACCACCCCTGGGCAAGCAAAAGGCCACACCAGCAGCCCCCCAAAAACGACAAAAAACAATAAAATAAGCACAATCCCAGCCCATCCATGGCCTCAATTATGTTTAAATTCAAGAAGACACCCCACAGAAAGACTAGGCCCATGCAACACTCACCACCCCTGGGCAAAGGGCCACACCAGCAGGCCCAAAAAAACGACAAAAAACAATAAAATCTGCACAATCCCAGCCCATCCATGGCCTCAATGGTGTTTAAATTCAAGAAGACACCCCACAGAAAGACTAGGCCCATGCAACACTCACCACCCCTGGGCAAAGGGCCACACCAGCAGGCCCAAAAAAACGACAAAAAACAATAAAATCTGCACAATCCCAGCCCATCCATGGCCTCAATGGTGTTTAAATTCAAGAAGACACCCCTCAGAAACACTAGGCCCATGCAACACTCACTACCCCTGGGCATAAGGGATGAAAAGTAGGCAAAATAAGTGCAGGCCTCAGACACTGCCTCTCCTCAAAATGGCCCCCTTACACCCCAAGCACATGTTGCCTGTACCAGCCAGCACTCAAGATGGCCACCACCACCACCCACATGGCCAGACCACATCAACAGTACACCCCCAAAAAACAGAAAAACAGCCAGAAATCACCACAATCCAATGCCATCCATGATGTTTACATCAAAGACGTTGAGACAACACCACAGGCACACTCAGTCCATGCACCACCACCACCCCTGGGCAAGCAAAAGGCCACACCAGCAGCCCCCCAAAAACGACAAAAAACAATAAAATAAGCACAATCCCAGCCCATCCATGGCCTCAATTATGTTTAAATTCAAGAAGACACCCCACAGAAAGACTAGGCCCATGCAACACTCACCACCCCTGGGCAAAGGGCCACACCAGCAGGCCCAAAAAAACGACAAAAAACAATAAAATCTGCACAATCCCAGCCCATCCATGGCCTCAATGGTGTTTAAATTCAACAAAACAGTTGTATCATGCACCCATAACCAACCCTGGTCCTACTGGATACTGTGGCTACCCACAATATAATTTATTTAATTTTCTGAAAAAGTTCCAAAATTGTACTTGCAGCAACTGTAATGCCCCAAACAAACTTACTTGTGAAAGTTGATTTCTAATCCAAAAGTGATCCAAAGACAGTCAAAAAGGCCTCAAATCCAAATATCCAGCAGCACCCACAAAAAGTAATCCTTCCAGCTCCAGATCCAAATGAAAGTGACCAGGAGATGGACAAAGCACTGGGAGGAGCCTGCTGGACAGGAACAGGAAGTTGGAGACTGTGGGGCACTTCCTTCCTCCCCCCCCCCCCAAAATGGACTCCTTGCAAAAAAAAAGGCCATGCAAATGTCAACCTGAGGAGTGATTCTGATAAAAATCATAATTTTCTGAAGGTTTATCCTGTTTGCTGGTGATTTTCTTGTGCGAAATTGCAAAATCTCTATTTCGCAAGTGCGAGATTGTTCCTTTCCGCCGCAACTACATGTTCGCAATTGCGAACTCTCGCGAGGTGTGCTGTGCAAGGTGGCAAGCCGCGAGTACGTATTCGCGGGCGACAAACTCCCGCGGGAACACGCAGCAAGATCTAAAATGGCGCGTCACTCGCAAAGAAAAACAACTCGGCAAACGCTAAAATGACGGAAAGTGAACGCCGTGCACCACGCCGCGCGCCGCAACCAAGCAAAAAATCCGCCGCGAGCGGATTCACGGATTTTCGACAAATTCGCGAGCGTTCGCGGATTGCGGATTTGCCGAAAATCCGAAAAATCCGCGAGCGGAGCGGATTTTACGCCCATGCTTAGTGCTTGTATTGTAAATCATGCACAAACAACACCATGCGATCCGCATGGGCACAGCTATCTTGTTTTTCTGCTCTATTATGGTGCTGGGCCTAATTTTTAATCTCTTGTTAATCCTTGTCATGCTCCTCCTTTATTACTTTTCTACCCCTAATTTTTACTTTTTACAATAGTTTGCATCTTTGTGTATTTTGCGTTTTTGTTAACATTTTCTTGTGTTCTTATGACTTTTTTGATTTAGTTTATTTCTCCTTCTTTCCATATTTCTTTCTTCATTACTTTCCCTTCTTATTTTATTTCCTCACCCAGATGCCATGGCAAAGGGGCGTCTTCCATGCAGGCGGCGCCGCTTCCCAGGTGAGCAGCCCCAGGTGATCTTTGGAGATGAGGAGGTGGCAGCACTAGGTTTTTTTGTGCAGCATCAACTTCCCTCTATGCTGGCAACAGGCGGCAGGCCCGGTAGAGGCTACTCCCTGCGAGAGCTTCGGCAGCGCTGGGGGACGGTACACCGGTGCCTGCTGCTCACCAGCAAGGTTCGGCGCACTGCTCAGCAGCTGAGGCACCGCTGGGTTGACATTCTCGACAGGGAGCAAGGCCTGCTCGACCGGTTAGGCATCAGGATTCTGGGGCTGGGTAAGTATTAATTATTTGTTGTGTTTGTGTTCTACAATGCTTACAAAACCCTAATGTCATACTGCACACACTCAGAGGTAAGTTATGTTTAGTAAAGTTTACTCTGGTATATTATTGTGTGATCTATTTTCTAGTATCTGCTAGGCAGGTGCCGCTACCTAATCGCATTCATCAGGCACTCACTTCGGCTGATTAATTAAGAAGCCATTGCAGACTGTTTCTTCTGTCACTATAGTGAATCACTGAGTAGCGTGTTCTCTCTGTGACTTTGTTTATGTAGCTTATATAGTTACAGGTTATTTAATTTGATTCACAGTGATGATGTGAAGTATTCATCTATGAATTGCAAAAAAGGGATACTGATTTGTCTCATCAAGGATGTTGAGAAATGGAGAATTAAAAAAATCAAAGATCATTAACTGCAATACATTAGTTCCAAATGTAGTTTTTGTTAAGGAGATTTGGAATATGGATTTAATGACAGTCGATAGACTGGAGTCAAACTAAACTAGTAGTACTATAGGTGATCTGTTTTAGCGACTGCATTTGCTTTACATAAAACATTTTGTGGAGATTATTAACAGAAACACTAAACTATTTTTATTTATCTTCTTAATTTCTTTCATCCGCACCCAAGGGGAAGAAGAGGGACGATTCCGAGGGTGTGTGGCAAGCTGGTCAGCCGGCACCGACCACCAGCTCCGCTGCTGAGGGCTCCTCAGATCCCAGTAAGTCCTTTTATGATTAGTGTGGACTTCTTATGGTAGAACCGTAGAATCTTGGGGTATTTCTTGTCTATTGGAATGCTGGTGCTATCTACCGTGATTCGTGAAGATTCAGTTAACAGGCCCTAGTAAGCTAGTATTTTAAATTTAAAAATCACCATGTATGTTTGTTCAGAAAACTTTCCTTTTCCTGCTTATGCCTAGCTCTAACACAGTTCAGTTCACAAGACAGTGATCTCTCCTCCTGCAGCGGCACTGGAGCTGGCATCACTGATGTTCTGTGTGGCTAGAATATAAAATATTACACATAATTTAGATCCTGGATACGCTACCCAAATACAACAGCAATGCAGGACTACAGCTCAGTCAGCACGTATCTTCCAAATATCACTCTGGGCATTTGATTGGTTGGTTCACAACGTTAGACAAGCCGGGCATGGAACTACGCTCATTAAAAACCTATGGTCATGGCCATGGTCATAATGGACCACGCCCCCCCTCCCAGTGTAGTGTGCTGCAGACCCGTTCATTTATGGTTGCAGAACACCACCAGTTTCCAATGACAGGTCAGCAAGGCTGAAACAAAATTTATGAGGACCCACTTGCATTGCATTTGCCACTCAACACCATAGGTTTTTAATGAGCGTAGTTCCATGCCCGGCTTGGTGGTGGTGGTGGTAGTGGTTATGCTGATATTGGTAGTATTGGTGGTGGAATTGATGGTGGTGGTATTGGCGTTGGTGGTATTAGTGGTGTTGGTATTGGTGGTCAGGTGTTAGTGGTATTGGTGGTGCTGTCATTGGTGCTGGTATTGGTGGTGGTGGTATTGGTGGCATTGGGGGTATTGGTGGTGGTATTGGCGGTGGTGATATTGGTGGTGGTATTGGTGGTGGTATTGCTATTGGTGGTATTGGTACTGTGGTATTGGTGGTGGTGGTATTGGTGGTGGTATTGGTGGTGGTGGTAGTGGTGGTGGTGGTAGTATTGGTGGTGGTATTGGTATTATTGGTGGTGTCTCTGAACACTGCGACCCCGAAGCAGACATCAGTCCAACTCTCAATGTGCTTGCGGAGGGTGCCACATTTACAAGGAAAACAAAGTTTTGCCCGCCAGTAATGACATACTGGGCAGGTGCTCTGCTGGGTAATCTGATCATTCCTGATATGTATGCATTGTAACTGTTGCTGTCCTCTTTGACAGCCAGTCACAGCAAGTGCAGCACAGGCCTGGGGGCTGAGAGTGGGTCTCGGCTGACTGTGCAGCCAGTTCCCAGGCCTATTCTGAGTTAGCAGTGGTTAGTTGCCTGCGTGTATGCAGCTGGTTGTGGTCACACAGCACAGTGTGTGCAGGGCACTCTGCTAGCAGAGCACCTGAGCTGTGTTACTTTACCTAATGGAGCAGTGCTCCTACTACTGCCTTGGCATGTGCCACGCAGTGTCAGGGGTGTCAGAAGGTGCTATAAATGCGTGACTTATGCATTTTAGTGTGGTGATGCAGACCACTACACTAAAATGTGTTATTCTAATCCCTGATGTGGGACACTTGACAGGATTGAAAATGGCTGCCTGCCATTGCCACATGGTCATCAACAGCAACACAGAGCAAAAGCACACTGGCTGGCTACACAAAATGGCCATCAGCCACACGGTCACAACAACATCAACCAGCAAGTGGGAATGGCCACAAAGAAGAAATGCAGGCCTATGGAGAAAGGACACTGGCTAGCTTCACAAAATGGCCACCAGCCACATTGGTCACAACAACAACAACAAGCAGGAGGCCTGGAAAACAGAGAATACATGCAGGCCTAGGGTGGACACCAACTATATACAATATGGCCCCTGGCTACATGGCATAATGATTCTTGAACAACAAAGGCAAATGGTGGCCTATGCCAAACACACATTCACACAAACACACACACAGTGGCCAGACAAAAGAGGCATGGTAAGACAGAGAACACACCATTAATTAATCAATGCCAAATAAATGAAAATTAACAAGGCAAAATGTTTTCACAACAACATACATCCTCTAAAGGCATTACCCCACCTAAACACTGTTTGCAGGAGGAAAAAGTTAAAAACCACAAAAAAAGTGTTTTTTATTTTAATACAATGCCATCCCTGGCCTAAATGATGGTTCAATTCTTCAGACACCACAGGAACAGTTGTTATATGCACCCATAAATAGTACAGGGCCTACTGTCTGGAAGGCCCATTGGCAAACTAGGCCACAAAGTGAATTAAATCAATTAATATTGCAAACTTATTAAATAAACACAGAGAAGAAAATGGACTGCACTGTGCAAAATGTTGCTTTTACAAATGAAAAATAATTTCATGCACAAAAAACTAGGCCCCTACTAAAACTGCTGGCTGCCCACCACAATACATTTTAAAAATCACTTCACAAACAGATTGGCAATAGGGGAAAAAATGCGCAAAATAGTAAACGAGTTTTCATCAGTTTTACAAGCTAGCATATGCTCCAAGGTGAGAATACAACCACTACCAGGAGTTGTAAGAACAGATAGACAAAAGTCTATTCTAAGACACAAACAGAATTTCCAAACCTGAGCAACGTCTGCAAATATAAATGTCCATATCAATAACACTCCTTTCCAGATTGCAAAGTTCCATTTCTTCTTTTATTGTTCCAATTTCATGATATCTTCATTATATTTCAATTCTCAGTTCAATCCAGCCACAGGGTAACCAATTTAAAGATTATTTGCAGAATCCAGAGAGAAATTCTTCAGCAGTTCAAAAGCCAAAGATCTTGGCAACATGTGTTTTGTCAGGCACAAATGCCAAAAGACTTCATCAGGGCTGAAAGCAAACATGAAATAACCTTAAGTCATACTTGATACAACCCTAATTAGACAAGAGAAAATCACATGGCTAGATATTAAAGATATATGAAAAAAAGAACTTTCAAGAGGTACTAAGTGAAGATCAATTCAAGTGAGCAAGTACAGATGCTCTTGCACAAGAAAAAGAAGAAATAAAAAGAGACAGAGATAAGCCAACACCTCTGGTGCTACAAAACAAAAAGTGCAAATACACACAAGCCACACAAATACGTGTAGATGAAAGATAAAAAAAAGAATACCCCATGTGAACTCCAAGGCACCAACACTTCCACTGTGCCTGTTATATAATAAAGGCCAAATAAACTTACCAGTGAATCATGTATAAGTTAAGAGATGGCAAAAAAATGAATTAAATGGTCCAAAGGCCATAAGTCCTAAGCAGTTCAAATTCCTAAAACGATGAAGTGTACAATATATTAATCACCATTCAAACGCACCATCAATATATTCTCAAATGAAGCAACATATATTGTAATGCTTCAATATCTAAAATTCAACCAACAATATCACCCATCTTTGCATCTGCAAAGGCAGGACAGAAGGCTACACAACATTTACACAACCCCTACCCATCCAGTCAAACAGGAAGAGAATATTAAGATCAATAAACACAATTATGTGTCTATAAAATAATATAGCACAAAGAACAGACTACACAAATTATATAATAATCGTATAAACAGAGCAGAGCTGCAGAGTAAATCTAACTAAACGAGTCTGGGCTAAAATAATTATTCAAAGAAAAAGAGCAACAAAAATTAGTATAGCAAACATAATCAGTAAATGTGCACGTATTCAATATTAAAAGAAGACAGGCCACTCTACTTACATATCTTAAAACCGATAATCACGAAATATGGGACAAATATAATTGCATAATTGTTGTGTTTGCGTTGTTTTTGTCTAATGTAATAGAGGTGACTTGAATGAACGTGGAAGGAATTATCCTCGGTCCGTTCAGCGTTCAGAAAATGATGCATCTACGGGGGAAGTAGTTGTGGTACTACGAAGTTGAATGGGGGCACAGGGGTAATTGATGATGTTAGATGAAGATTAGTTGGGCTTTAAGAAAGTATTATTAGGCTGGCTGAATTTGCAAGTACACGAATTTTGCAATAATCAGAATTGATGAAATGACATACAATTTCACATTAAGCAATTTCGCATACTTTTGAAAGCAAGAGACTTGTTTTATCAGAAAATGTCTAACTGGAACCCATCTCTTGCCGGTATTTTGCGATTTTACTCAAAGTGTGCGATCCCATTAATTGCCTTCGCCCAAGATAAGACAAACCACAATTTGCCTTAAATTGTGCAAAGCTTTTATGGAATTACATGAAATTGTGTAGAAAAAAATTACATAATTTCACCCAGCTTTAAAGCTTAGCAGGCAGCAGTGTCAGTGGTGAAAAGCACTTTGAAAGACCATGAGAAAACGTTTACAGTAATCTAATGTACTCATGGCAAGGCTGTTAAGGACTATTTTCTCGGAGCAGAGTGGAAGGAGAGATCTGTAGAAAGCCTCTTCATGACCAACATTTGGAATTTGGCTACTTCAGCCATGGTGGAGACAAACAGTTCTAAGCCTGTCCACGAATCTTAGAACACACACATTTTCTTCTAGAAGAGAAAGAAATAGATAGAGAGAAGCATCATGATTAGCTGTAAAATAACGGATTTAATTTTAGACAACTTAAACATTAGTGAGTATCAGATTATTCATTGGTGGATAGCAATCAAGTCATTGTTATTTGCATTTATGTAAGGTGAAATATGTGGGATCTTAATTAGTGTTAAAAAGTGGTGAAAAAGGCACTGGCTGTGAACTGATAAGCGAGGGCATTCTTGATGAATGAGGAGAGAAAGCAAGGTCTATTTCCCTAATTAATGATTACCTAAATGTATCAAATTATGCTTGTTAAAAACGCTTTCCAAATACAGGGTTCAAAATTAAGCTCTTCTGAAAAAATATGAGATGCAGGGACTGAGACCGAACCAAATAGTGAAATTATTGTACATCCTGTATGTGCATAAAAGATAATATACCACAGGACGCAATCCACTCAAAGGGGAATTATTTACCCTTTTTGGATGCTGTCATATGCACTAAATTGAAAAGAACTTAAATAGATCTGTGTGAAGATTTATGCATTTATCTAAATGCGATATTTCCAGTGACTCAGAAAGTCATTTTCTGGGACCCAATATTCTTTGTTTGTACAGACCATTTCAGAGTACCTTCCATCATCTGAACGCAGAGAACTCATCGACAATGCTGTCCTGCGTTTAATGGTGTTGGAAAGCAATTGGATGCATTTAAAGCCAGAAATTGTTATCCTTCTTCTTCATGATGGCTGCAGTCACTAAATATCACCTCTCTCCACCATTTTTGTGGTATACATCCCCAGTCCTTGCCATGTGATATTAGAGATCCTTGCCCTAACAATTATTACAATCACTTTCTGAAGAAAAAAACCCATAAATGAGCTTGTGATACCACATAGTTACCCTGATTCATGAGAACAAACCCTGAATGACTCGCAGATCCCAGTCCTTTGGAGTGAAGGAGGATCTCTGCCTCGTTGCAACAGACCTAATGACAATTCCTGTATTTCAATCCAAATTCTGATTTCCTCAGCTCTCATTACCAAAAATTAGCACTCCTGCGTCTCATAAACACGTTCTGCAGATCATTAGCCAAACATTCTCCTACTCTAAACAATCTAAATTTACATTTTCAGACAAAGACATGCCTACCAGATTTCCCCCAACCAGTACTAAACCTCCTATTGCACCTAAGCTACAGGATAATGCAGCTAGATCAGATAAGAAAAACAGGGAGTGGCTTGGCTCCTGCATTCAATGCAAACCTGCCTCCTTCCAACGATTGTCTATTGAAAACCTCTGACAGGAAATCCACTCAATCTATCAATATTTTTTTTTTTTTTTTTTAAATATAAAGCACAAAAGTACATCTCATGTGTAAAAACAAAGATGAAAAGTACATTTGATCATACATACCCACTCATTAGCTCATTATGTATCATTCCGGAGACGACAAGTTATTGTCTGCTGAAGAACTAATAGAGCACCTAGCAGCTCGAGAGCATTCCACTGTCAACAGCATCCTTCTAAGTGACTTCAAACTACTTTGGTGAAATACTAAACACTAAGGGTGGGCGGAACTCGCTGAGTTTTACTCCATGGAATTCCGTGGTGTTACCTAAAAACTCTGAGTGATTCTGTGGTATTCCGCGAGCAGCGGAATTCCGGACCGTCATGCTGCGTGTGCTGATTTCTAGCACTGGAAGCTTGTCCTGTAGTGTAAAATCAGCGCAAATGGCACTACGCGGCGCACCAGAGGACACTGCTACTTTTTGCTGCTCAAGCAGATTTTCTCCTCAAGCAGCAGCTTTAGCAACATGAGTAACAATACTTTCTCAACACGAGCCGTAGCAACCTGCCTCAACCGCCCACTTGGAAAAATCTCACCGGGAGGCGCTGTAGTACTCGGCTGGTGTCTCAGTTTATGCCAAACTCATTGAGCCAAACTCTGCGCATGGAGCAGAGTTTACCACCCATCCCTATTAAAAACACAATTAGACCAACAACTACTTTAAACAACTTTTCTCATTATCTAATCATTGAATGGATTATGGCCCAATTACGATGTTGTCCAGAAAGCAGTCCAACCAAATTGGTTTGGGAATCGTTTTCAAATGAATCGGGTTCTGAGAGTCCACCGAACGATTACGATGCTTTTAGACATCATTCGGTCGGACTTGCATTGACTTCAATTGGAGCCTGTTTTCTGAACGAGAACACAGGCACCCATGGACAGAAGGGGTGGTTGTGGAAATGCTTGCTCTCTGTGGCAGGCTCCCCATGGTCCCTGCCACACTGTGCATGCATGGGAAGGGGGGCCCATGGGTACCTCCATGGGCCCGATTCGGAGGGCCCATGGTGAAGGAAGGCCTAGTACGGGCTCCCAAAGTCAGATTCCAACAACTGATCCATGTCGGCACAACCAAATACGAAAGGCTGTCTGAATCTGACATCCTAATGGCTCGGCTGGAAACGCGGTCCGTAGACCACTACAATTCGGCTCCGAGTGACTCGGCTACTCCGAATGTCTTTCGGAATCGAGTCGGACAGTTCGAAATTTTTCCAGCCATCATAATCGGTCGTTGGGAAATGTGTCTGAGTCGGTCGGAAAGGCAGGTTCCGCATAGGATTTGACTGAATCAGATGCCGTTCGGAGGCTTTCCTGACGGCATCATAATCGGGCCCTTAATCGTAAACCTCCTTATTTACAAAAAAACACCATTGTGATAAGAATCCAATTCCACCTAGCTAGTTAGATCACCTATTTAACTTTATTATAGGCCAAGCAAGGAAACAAAAGGTTTGGGTCAGAAACTTTTTTTTAAAAGTAACAGGTCTACAATGAAATCTGGCAAATAATTACCTAAGAAACTTTTCAAGATTGTTGAACGAATACCAACCCCTCTGCATCCATCTAGCTCTCAAGTATGCAAAGGAGAACCGTAAGAAATTCTCCAGCTTCTTCGACATAATCAAACTTTGTCATCTCACCTATTGACAACTCAGATGATCTCAGTGACAACCCATTCTGAAAATCTGTAGAGGTATAGTCCTCTCTTCAAAGAGATATCAGAATTGGAAGTGACATCACCTCTTGCCGACCTTGGAACTTCAGGACACCCTCATACTGTACCTAACTATTGAGGTCAACACCACTTTCATCCAGAATATCATGGTTATTATTCCCCTTATCTAAAGAACTGGATGTAGACCGGCACGATTTGAATAACTTCTGTTCAGTCTGCTATCTCCCCTTCCTAGCCAAAAGACCTTACTGTGCACCAGGATGCAACAATCTTTGTTGGGGCTCTTCAATGATTCCCTCACTGTCACCCTCCAACAGTGTCTCATTTCTCTAAAGCCACCCTCTCACATATATCTTTTCTTTTATAGCACCTCTCTTACCAGTGTTGGGTGTCAGAGGAGTTTACATCCTACATACAGAAACAGTGAATCATACATGTGTAAATCAGTGTATATAAAATGTTACATAACACATGCCATCCATACTAGTAGGCATTTTTTAAGAGCTCTTGGCCTGGAGAAGCACACACTCAAGATTCAGAAAATAGCATAGTGGTTAGGGATGATTTGAATAATAAGAATGTATTTCTACACAAACAACCCTTTTTTAGCAACATCAGGATATTAAAAGACTGGGAAAAATATATAACTTTCTAACCTGTACCATGCAGTTTAAATGCAGCTATTTGATGGAAGTTCAGAGCCCACTGTGCTAAATTACATGAGTAACTTATGAACTACACAGTAACCAAAGACTCTTTGTGACAAAAGCAGCAACCCACTGAGCTATACACATAAACCACAGTTCTTTGATATGCATGGTTAACGTTCTTTACAGTAGGCATATTAACATGAGATGAGTCAAAACTGCCACCAGACAAAACTCTCATCTCTCTCCAGCAGGCACATTAATCACCAGAGTTATATTGACACTTTTATTGTTACCCAAAAACTGCTGGATATACAAGGAACTTTGCAGTGCTTTTAAAACTGCTGCACTGCTACAAAACTGGCCCTACTAACACAACTGCCCCCACCCTTTCAGCCTCCCGGGGAAATGCCCGATGAGCGGTATGGCCTGCCCGGCTTTGCTTTAGCTGTAGCTGTATTCTCTTTAGCTGGAGCTCTATGCTCTTCAGCTGGAGTGCAGATCCCCCCTGTGGTTGGTTCTGTGGCTGCATTTTGTAGCCTGGTAACTGTCAATAAAAGACTCAGACATGTTTGATTTTTTTTAAATAAAACTTTATTAAAATATTCTGTAAGACAATTACTTTTATTGAACATTGTACTGTGTGAATTAATGAAACATACATTTGAATATGATTATTGGTTATTTTATGACAAAGATATTAGGTGTGCTTTATAGACGTTGGTGTTCATTCCCATTGAAAAATTCAGTAGGTTTGTCTTACTGAAAATGACACCCTTTTGACTGTAACATCACATAGTCAGCCATGAGAAACCTAAAGGGTTTGGGTGATAGGCTCCGTGCCCATTATCCCACCAGTGCCAGCACCCCCACCATTCTCCCACCAGTGCCGCACCCCCAGAGGCCAGACCATGCAGCCAACGCCACACCAGCCGCTGCCGAAGGTCGTGCACGATGGAGGATAGGCTTACTGTGGGGGATTGGCTGCCTGTGGGGCTTGGATGCCCTCACCATGCGCTGCTTATGACCTCACATAGTATAACACTCATGAACACACGGTATAACACTCATGACTTCTTCAGTGACATATTTGATTGCACTACTGATGACAACTGAACTGGCACAATTAATTTATAAGACTGTGTATGGCGGTGAAGAGAGTTATAGTAACTTTAAGACACGAGTCATAGTTACTTGAGATAACCATAACTGGTGATTTATTTTTTTAGTTTAAAACGTTACATTGTCACTGGCATTTTCACCTAACTTTAATGTTACTTTAACCTTTGTTTTTTAAGTTTTTTAATTTGAGCTTTTCTTTTTAATGTAAAGTAAGCTAAAATTACAATTCCTAACTATGATGTCACTTTAACCTTTCTACTCCTAACCTCCCTTCCCTTGTTCGCTCCCCTGAACCCCACAGCCACCTTTACCTTTCTTTACCTCTACACCCTGAACCCTAAAATTACGCTTACTTCCCTTTACCTTTATCCAACTCTAACTACTACAATTTACCTTACCACCCTTTATCTCTACCACCATGAACCCTAAAATCACCCTTACCGCCCTGTACCTCTACCCACCCCTAAACCATAAAATCATCCTTATTTCCCTTTACCTCTACCTACATCTTTACCCCCTTTTTATAAAAACTATGAACAATTAATGTATTCTTTAAAACAAAAATACTTACCTATGTGGTAAAGTATTGCACCACACTTGTTCAACAATGTGTGGTAAATTTAAAACCTATAATACCTACTTACCCGTGCAGTAAAGGTCTTGTGTGATAAAGTCTGGACAGCCTAGATGCATTTGCACTCGGAATAGGTGTGCACACGAGGCAACAAAGGGGTAAGAGTTGCTATTTAGGTACAGCATCATCAACGATAAGGACCAATTCAGCATGAAAAACTATTACAATTAAAAAAGTCTTTTAAGAATAAGCAAATAGTGACTTGAGTTTTCAGAGAGCAGTTAAAAGTGGGATACCTGGTGGAAAAGAAAGGATGAAAGAGAAGTAAACAGAACGCGAAGATGGTGAGAGGGGAAGCAGGTAGGACAGAGAGAGACACTAAGGGCAGAAGTGGAAAGGTGGGAGGGTGGGGAAAGGATATGATAGTGAGAAAGAGACGGGTAAAGAGTAGGTTAAGGGATGAGTGAGCTGGTAGGAAAGTAGGAGAAAATATTAGAGGAAATAGCTGAAAAGGGTGTGAGAGGAAGGATGAATGATGAGGGAATATAAATGTATATCAAAGAGTGGAGTGGATGGGGTTTGGTGTGTGGATGAGATGATGTAATAGGGGGTTGGGATGATATAAGGAACGGCAGAGAGATCTTGGGGAGAGTCAAAAGAGAAGTTAGTTAGAGAGGGCACTGGAAAGGCAGAAAGAGTCTAAGATAAGGGAAAGGGTAAGTGATTGCAAGAAAAGGTAAAGAGTGGAAAGGCTAAGCTAACCGAATGGGAAAGGAGGAGAAGGGGAAGAAGGGGAAGGGAGAATGACTGCGAGATGGGGGGAGAAGGAGAAATAATAATTGTGGGACTGATATACAGGGAGAAGTGCGAAAATAGAATGAGTGCAAAAGATGTGGGTAAGAGAATGTATCAGAAGAAGCAGGCGTAGGTGTGGGGGAGTAGGGGAGAAGGTAAGGATGATAACGGTCGGAAAGTAGGAGGGGGCAAAAAGATGGATGGGGGTGGTAAAACACAGGATAATGTGTTGATATTTAGAGGGTCGGGAACGGCTCCGCGAAGAGTGGAAATGAGAGAGGGAAAAGTTAGAAGTGTGAAGTGAGGAGACGAATGGCACAAATGAGATGAGATTAGGTCAAGCGAGTGGCCTGCGAGGGCAGACATAGGAGGTCCGGAGTCGGGAGGGTGAATAGAGTGAAAGGAGATAATAGAGCTGGAGAAGGGGTCCCTGGAGCAAGGAGGAGTTGGGAAGAGTGGGGACTGGGCGAGAGAGCATATTGTGACAGCTGGTCGTACCTATGAGAGCTGTTAGAAAAGGCTAGCAGGGACAACAGTGCGGGCTGAGAGTAGTGTTTTGGATAGAAGGGACTGTGCCACTAAACTTGAGGGGGAAGGTTCGGGAATGGACGGATTGGAAGTTCAAGAGGCAGTGCTGCGGGATTGAATGCAACGAAAAATAAGAGAAATAGAGACAATAGGAGACGTGTCAGTAGGGATGGTGAGAGGGCCCATGAATTCGACTGACAGGAGAAGGAACTGGGACCGAAGAGCGGGATATTCATCTAACACACAAACGAAGAAAGAGCTTTTTCCTGCTGAGGGCTGGGCAAGCTGCACGAATGAGTCTCCTCGTCCAGACAACTCCCCCGCCCAGGAGAGGAGCCTCTGGGAGGCCGGCGAAGTGTGGAGGGCAGGCCCGAGTTGAAGGGAAAGGAGGCGAGGGGAGATGGGAATAGAATAAAGACAAGTCTTCATTGATTTGAGAAACAGCGAGGATGAAGGCGGAGGGCCAGAGAGGCGCGAGGGAAGCAGTAGCCATGGTAACAGTTACAGGGCGATTCGGGGCGGGCCTATGAAGTATTTTGGCATCGGTACCTGGGTGCAGGAGCAAAGAAGGCAAGACCGTTTCATAGAAAAGCAAAATGTGTAAAGTATAAAATACGAGTTGTTGAGGAAAGGAAGAGGGAGTGCAACCGGTGGAAGAGAGAGGCGAGGCTGCCTTGTTGGAGGAAGAGAGCAAGAGCCTCCCGCGGCTGGAGACTGGGGCCGCGAAGCACGCAGTGAGGAAGACAGCTATGTTATGGATTGGGAGGAGGGGATGTAAACGAAAAGGGAGGAGGGAGAGAGGCTACACTTAGAGGGATATAAATATATTGTTTAGCTGTTCATAAGAGACTCCTCCGGTAAGTCTGTTTATCATCACGGCTCCCACGCACTCTCTTGCGGCCACCTTGGGCTGGTGGCCAGAATAGGGACATAAATGTTATTTATATACATTCTTATTTATTTATTGTGTCATCCCAGGCTCAACAATATGGGCCAGGGAACAAGATGATTACATATATGGGAATTATTTGGCAAGGGACGCAACGAACCAGGAGAGCAAATAATATGATGAACTACAGTCTGCTCCTGTCAACAACACATTTTCTGTCGCCCGCTACAGACCTAATACACTATTAAGATCAAAATCCCTAACACTTATTTCAAAGAAACTGGGATTACACAGGAGCCCCCGGTAATTAGCATTCCAACAAATGCTGTGTTTTATGCCATCTTATCCTCCTTACTGGCTGCATTGCACTCCAGTTTTTATTCCCTTGCAATTCTCTGGAATTACTGTCAATTTTAAAAAAGCACTTAACTAATTCCAGTATTACCAATGATGTCGCTTTGTTTTTTTAAAACATATGTTTTATTTGTTTGCAAAGGTTTTAATTGATCATGCAATAAAGTGAAAGTGAATTTGATGTTGTTGAGCTGGGGGTGTTTATCATGGATCTGACCAGCATGTGGTGGATTAGGAGTATGATGTTACTGGATGCATGCAGGTACCTTTACACAGGCCATTACATAGGGATTCAAAATTATTTTATATTGCATTGACACAATGTTTGCACCCCTGGGCTTTGATTTCATCTACGAGTGCATTCTTGGAGGTATAGTCTTGGTTCTCTTCAATTCAAAATTGATTGGTTTTAATTGTTAACTGTGTTTTTAGAAGGTTTTATGGACAAGTGTCTAAATAAACTTATTTCTACCTACCTTCAATTCAAACAATTAGACAAACACAAGTAAAAATAAGGGTTTGTCAAAGGAAGACACAGGACAAGAAAAGCAGGGTCCTTGTGGCACGGTGCCATTTGGTCACGTGAGATCTAGCAGTTAGGGCTGAGGTAGGGAGGACTGACAAATGGTAGGAGGAGGCAGGTGACCGATATGATTAAGGGCAGGAGAACAATGGTGGGGGAAGGATGAGAGGTGAAGCTGGTAGATTCAATAAGGGTCGTCCTCATGGATTCTAGTGGTGGTATAATAGGAAAACTCATTAGGATGGGGATGTGAAAGATTCGAGAAGGAGAGCCGCATGGTCACATTGAAGGACGAAGAACGGAATCACAACCCAAAGAATTTGTTACAACCGTCCTTCTCACCAACCAAAAAGCGTACCACTCATTAAAACTGACATATTGACTCCAAATCACCATAAAAGAGCATTAGGCTCCACTCAGCATTGGATATATTTGGAAAGTCGCACCCAAAACTACAGGAAGGCATTGTGCTGCTTTACTAATGGAAGATTGTGCTTTATAAAAGTGCTGATTAACCATAAAAATGACAACACTGTCTGTTGTGTATTTTTTACCTTCTCTTTTTTCAGGAGCCAGGCTACAGTAGTATGTGTTAATTAATTTGTATCATAATGCTTTTCATTTCTGTATCGATGTTTATCTGAGTGCGTTCATTGGAAAGCTCTAGAGCGAACCTCTTGCACCCCTGAGAAAAACATACTTACTTGACCAAACTGTATCATCCTACTACAAGATGTCATTTGAATGTCACGGAGCGGAGTCTTCTAATGCATGATGGCTAGGAAAATGGCTGAAAATTGTTTATGAGAAATTGTTCAATCGTATTGTTTCTCTTCTTCGGAAACATATTGGATTGCTCTCCACTGTAAGAATTGTATGGGTTTAATTGTGCATTGTTGAACTACACCAGACCAGATCTCCCTTGCCACTCCCATGAGAGTAGACACTGTACGTTGCTTCTGCCCAAAGAGTCTTGGGCAAATCCATTCTTCACTTATCTGACTAAATCCTCATTTCATTCTGCCTTTAGAGGCTTTTCTTGCTAACACCGTCTGCCAGACTTGTCTCCAACTCACCAAACATCCTAGTTTAGTAAATTAGGGAATGTCCCATTAGGGGAAACTGTACCTGCTTCGATTTGCTTTATGCCAACTTCAATAGTCTGTGTTTGTATTTGCAATTTTGAATTGATTGGAATTATACTGACAATTTTATTCATGTATTAATTAATGATTTACAAGTAATTGGAATGTCTGGAGTTTGTAAGTTTGCAAACATGTGAATAGACTTTCGTGGTTTGCAAATCTACTACTCTGTCATGATTGTGGAGCCTAATGTGATTCACTGTCTTTGATGTACTTTGATGTGTTGAATCAGACCTCCACCCTGAACTAAAGGTCTTTTCACTCAAATGCAGCTTGCACTTGAGTTTGCACCAAAGATCTGCATTGTGTAAATCATGCCTGCATCAACAATAACATATTTAAGGGCTATAAAGATGGAGAAAAGGTGAGAGTATGGGAATAAAAGGTAGGAGTGTCAAGCTTAATTAGAAAGGAAGATGAGTAAATTAGGGAAACGTATTCTGAGGTAGAAGAAACAGGAGAGAATTGAAAGGGAGATGTCAGCAGATTAGTTGGAGAGACAGGGAATTATGTAGGCCAGGGAGACTGGAGGAATAACAGAAGAAATTGACCATATTACTGTCAAATTAAGTTAATTTGGGTAATAGACAGAGGGACACGGAGCATGATAGGTGTTAGCCCTGCAGCCTTACAGTGGTCTTTCGCCAAACAGTTTGCCTTCTCCCCCACTAATTTTCAGAATTTGCTTTTAGTGGCCCTTTACCACTGCTAACCAGTCCAAAAGTGCCTGTGCTCAATACTTTAAGTCTGATAGAATTGGTTTACACCCAATTGGCACATTTAATGGATTATAAATCCATATTAGAGTGGTACTACATGTACCTAGGGCCTGTAAATTAAATGCTATTAGTTTGCCTGCAGTACCTAGTGTGCCACCTACTTAAATAGCCCTTGAAAATATGTCTCCGGCCTGCAATTGCAACCTGTGTGCAGTTTTAATCTGCCATTTTTACTCGGTATGATAAACCTTTTACTTGGGCTAAACCGTTCCTTTTAATATATAGAAATCACCCTAGGGTATCCCGTAAACAGCCCATAGGCCATGGTACACTGTATTAAAAAAGTTGTACATGTACTTTTACATTTTATATGTTCCGGTAGTGAAAAACTAAAAAATGTATATTTAACTACTGCAAGGCCGTCCTCTCGTATAGGATAACATTGGATTTACATATTACATTTAATAAGTGTTAACATTTGCTTAGGAACAGGAAGAATTGTCATGTGTGGTCTCTAAAGAATTGTAACTTTAATTCCTCTTTAATGGTAAAGTCAAATTTTAAGTCACAATTCTGAAAATGACACTTTTAGAAAGTTGTCATTTTCGTGTCCTAACCATTTGGTGCCTGCAGCCTGGGTCACATGAATAAGTGTAGTTGGCACCACTTGACCGTTGTGCATTCCTCCTAGACAGTGTCACAAAGGGGGAACAGGTGTTTTGGCCGGATGGGCCATCCTAACAGGATGGGTGGAACAGAGCTGTCACCTACCACACTTGCACTTCCATAGGGTCTGCCTCCTGCACTCACAAAGAACTTCAAAATAGCCTTTTGTCAGCCCGACATCTTGGGGCCTAGGCAGAGGATGGAAAGTGATTCCAGGAAACGATGTGAGGGGAAGTCTAGATATTTCTCCCACTTCAAAGCTGCCACCAGGTATAAATATTGGACCCTAAGACCCACTCTTCCAAACACTCCTGGACCTACAGACTCTAGAAGAAGGAGGAAATGCCCAGCTGCTGGGAACTGCCCCGTGGCCTCGGGCTTGCTTTGCTGCTTGAACCTAGGACTACCAGAGTGTCTCCAAAAGTCAGTTGAGAGACCTCCTGCTCTGAGTTACAGGAACACAACAGGCTCCTGACTGGCAGCTTCATCAGGACTGATGCAGCGCAATAATCTCAAAGCAAGTCGTTGAACTGCCAGCTCCATATAGGTGGCTTCCTCAGAACTGATGCTGTCCGATGCATCTTGATGCAAGTCCTCTCATCTCCAGACCAGTGGCTTCATTAGAATTGATGCCAAACTGTGCTGCCACCAATGTGTGAGAGCATCCCTGTCATGGGCACACCGTAGGTTCTTTGTCGAAAGACTCCATCAAAGTTTCTTTGAAGTTTTCAAAAGTTTCTTTATTTTTCAAACATGATATTTCAATTCATATCAAGCTTAGTGGGTTTCATCATGGTACATCATTCAGACGCGTTGTTTAAAGTATGCATTATTAAATACTCCAATGCATTTCGGGCATCTTGACCCTTTATCAAGGAGACCTAAAACATAAGGATATAGCAATCATCAAGCTTATAACCATCAGATTGATACATAACATGTTACATTAATGTACATTTATGACTCTAAATGAATATATACAAACATAAACAACAAAAAAAGTAAACAACAACGAGCTTTACATACTAAACAAGTGTGGGCTGTAAATTAACTACAGTAAATAAACGTAAACCCTAGGGACCGGGTATGCTAAAAGGAGTGTGGGTGAAACTCAATTTAAACTAAATTAAAACTAAATATAAACTATAGCGAGGGGCGTCGCCTCTACAACTCAAGTGAGTAAATGTAAACCGTGGCAGTCACCCGAATATTTTAGCACAAAGGGCCTAAACTTACTTCTGGTTCCAGGCAAATACTCTCGAATGTGTACAAGTGTTTGGGAAGTGTCATTACCGGTTAAGAAGTAGCGCGAAACGGCTACTTCGGTCACGTGTGATGGGCGTAACGTGTAGAAATAAACAAGGGACCATGTTTGCTGCCGGCAAATGTGGCGGCCATGATTAAGAGTGTCAATGTGTTAATCTAGATAGAAATAGTGGATGCTATTTACATTGTAAACCACACAGTAAGGAAATATAACATCAGAAGACCACTGAAGTGGCTAAATGAAACAACTAAATTCCAGCCGATCATTTAGTCCAAACGGCTTCATTGATTGTAATTTGTAAATCCATGCAATCTCACGTTGTAACAAATGTTTGTTATTGTCTATGCCTTCACGTTTTTTGATGATTTCAAGAACCATAAATTTCAATTGTGAGATATTGTGTGTGAATTCCATAAAGTGCGCGGCAATATTTGATTTTTCATTGTTAGTTCTTATGTTAGATTTGTGTTCATTGATGCGCACTTTTATTTTCCTTTCGGTTTTGCCGATGTAAATTTTGCCACACGGACATTTCACTAAGTAGATTAGGTTGGCAGAATCACAAGTTGCGTTCACCTTTAACTTGATGTCATGCCCCTTCATGGGGTGTGTGACCACATTGCCTTTGATGACATTATTGCAATTGCTGCAGTTCAAGCATGCTCGGGTACCTCTATTTTCAATTGCTTCACTTGGTTCTTTGTTCAGAATTTCTTGGATGTTTGCATGTCTGGTGTACGCAAACACAGGGGGTGTCTCAAATATGCCTTGAAGATCGGGCTCCATCTTCAAGATTGGCCAATGTTTTAATATGGTTTCTTTGAATGTTTTACTCATGGTGGAAAAATTTTATACCAACACCATTCTAGTGTCTTCAGTTTTTGTTCGTCTCTTTAAAGTGTCATCTCTTGGAATAAGAGCCACTCGGGCTTTTGCTTCTTCCACAATCTTGCTAGGATACCCTCTGTTACTGAATCTTTTACCCATTTCTTCAATGCGTACTTCAGCTAGCTTTAGATTGGAGGTGATTCTTTTAGCACGAAGCATCTGTGAAAAAGGTAGATGTCTTTTCAATGCATTTTGGTGAAAACTTGAAAAATGAAGGGTGTTATTGCGATCTGTGGTTTTTCGGTGAAGGTCAGTGGCAAAACCCATGGGGGTTATGGTAATTGATACGTCCAAAAATGTAATGAATGTATGATTAATTTCCCAAGTGAGTTTGATTCTGTCATCAACAGTGTTCAATTACATCAATGATTGTTCGAGGTTTTGTTTGGTGTCTTGCCAGATAATGAATAAATCATCAATGTATCGGACATACAGTTTCAAGTTGTTGGTCCAATTGGTTTCTCCATAAATGTTATTGTCCTCATATTGTTTCATGTAAGCATTCGCATATGTAGGGGCAGCGCAATTACCCATGGACATCCCAGATAGTTGCAAATACCATTCCTGATCATGTTCAAAATAGCTGTGGTAGAGGGTAAATATCATTAATTCCATTAGGAATTGCCGCATAGAAGGTTCAATGTCACTGTTTAAAATGATGTTTTCAATTGCCTCAATTCCCCCCCCCATGGGGGATAGATGTGTACAATGAGTTTACATCAGCAGTACACAATAGTAGCTGTTCATCTGGGTTAATGGTAACCTCTGAGAGTTTTAACAAAAACTCAGTAGTGTCTTTGATATAGCTTTTCATACTTTTCACCATCGGTTGTAGGTATCGATCCAGAAATTTCCCCACCGGTTCATTCAGGGAACCTCTGGTAGATACTATGGGCCTGAATGGTGGATCCTCGAGACTCTTATGTATTTTCGGCGTCATATGAATAGACAGACTTTTTGGGTGTTGTTGAAGTACGTATCTTTTGGTTTTGTCATCAATTGCTCCTGTGTCCAATGTTTTATTTAAAATGTCATTGAGTTTTTCTTTGAATACGTTCGTACGATTCCCATCCAATTTGGAATATATTTGTTCATCCAAGATGTGTTCTTTCACCTTACTATTATACATGTATGTATTCAAAATGACCAGGGCTCCCCCTTTGTCTGCTTTGATACATTTGACGTTGCGATTGTTGGCAATTTTTTTTAGGGTGTCTTGGTCCTTCTGTGTGATGTTCTTTTCGTATTTGCTTATTAAAAGTAAGTTTTGAGATGTCCTGTTTCACTAAGTTTTCAAAAAGATCAATACATTTATGACTGCAAGGTGCTTGAAAAGTACTAGGTGGTCTCAAGCCCATCAATTGATCTGGTTTTTGCTGAGTAGATGGAGGTAACACATTATCAAAAAAATGTCTTAATCTTAATTTCCGAGTGAACTTAAAGGTGCTGATGTCGAGTTCCAGTAAGTTTTTCTGGGTGGTAGGAATGAAAGATGTTCCTTTTTCTAATGGTCTCATTTCATGCGGTTCCAAAACAGTGTCAGAAATGTTTATGACTAGGTGTTTTTCTTCTTCACAACCTTCTTTTCGGTGGTGCTCCGTGTATTGGGGTGAGCTTTTTCTATCTTTTTTGCCCCGCCTGGGTCTTCTCTTAAGTCCGGGCTTTGCTCTAAAAAAGGTGCCGAAGTAGTTGAACTACCATCCTGATCTGAAGTTAAGGGCTCACTAGATCTCACGGAAGTTCCCGGAAGGTTTGTACGATTTTTGGGACGGTTTGAAGTATCACTTCCCGATGAGGAAGTATCAGTTTGTTGGCTGTATGGTTTATTCCTCCTCCTTTGGGCATATACATCTGCCCATGTGTAAACCTCCCCAAGTTTGTAATCCAGGGTGTCCCTTCTGAATTTTCGAATCTTTCTGTCATTAATTTCCTTTGAATGTTTTTCTAATTGGACTTTGATGTCCTCTAATATTTTAGACCAATTATCTGATGTTGTTGTATCAGCACATTAGAATTGACACAGCGCACCGCCCCTCGATGCCAGACCTCGCATTGCAGCTCCTGATCAGCACCTTCCCCTGCACCGACAGAGCATAACGCACCTTGACGCAGGACGAAGCGGCCCAGCTTCTGCTTGATGGCTCGCCAATGCAGGCTGCACATCTCGACTCCAAAGGAAACAAGGTATGATCTAAGTGGTCCAAATGTCCTATCCTATGTCTGGCCTGTGCTCCCCCAATGACCTTGGGCCTAAACTTGGGACTTTGTCCCGGTCCAGTGCGACCAGATAACTGTACTTGGAGCTGTTGGACTTGGCCCTTTCTGCAGGGTCATCCCCAGACTATTTGCCTTCATTCCTCCAATTTTGCTGAGTTTGTTTTTGTTGGCCTTATTAGTCTGTGCATTTTACCACTGCTAACCTTTGCGAAAGTGCTTTTGCTCTCGCCTTAAAACATGTTAACATTGGCCTATATTCAATTGGAATATTTCTTGTACTTATAAGTCCCTGGTAAAGTGGCACTACATGTGCTCAGGACCTGTAAATTAAATGCTACTAATGGGCCTGCAGGTCTGTTTGAGCCCCCCCCCCCCCCCCAATTAATCAGCACTTTAAATATGTGTCAGATCTGCAATTGCAGAGCCTGTGTGTGCAGTTTTAAATAGCCATTTCAACTGCCAAAATAAATCTTTTGCCAGGTCCAAAACTTCCTTTTTGATACATATAAGTCACCCCTTGGGAAGCCCAGAGGGCAGGGTGCAATTTATTTAAAAAGTAGGACATGCACAATAAGTTTTACATGTTCTTAAGGTAGTGAAAAACCCTCAAAATCGTTTTTCACTACTGCAAGGCCTACATGTTCCTCAGGACAATATTGGAGTTGCCCTATTTTTATTTTTATTTTTATTTAACGCGAACTAAACCTGAAGATGTCCGGTATCAGAGTGCTTTACATGAGCACCAGTTATTTACACAAGGACACATTCATGTTGTTAGGCACAGGAAGTTTAAATGATTTGCCCAGAATCACAGGACACATTTGATAAGTGTAATTTCCAAATAAGAAGAGATAATTAGTTCATGTTTGGAGTCTCTGGAATCACAATTTAAAGTCCTGACTTATTGTGAAGTCGGAGTTTCAATTTTAGCTCTGAAAATGGCACTTAGAAGTTAGCATTTTCCTATCTTATCAATTTAGGGCCTGCTTCCTGTCTCTAATCACATGGCTGGGAATAGCTGACAGCTGGGCGTTGTGTATTCCTCCTAGAAAGCCACACACAATAGGAAGTTTAGGTGTGCCTGTATGGGCTATCACTGGCAGGATGGGAGGGAGGAGATGGACACAACCCCACTTACAAATGAATAGGCTGTATCCTGCCTCCACACAAAGGGCTGCATACCACCTGCACTTAGTTTTGAGCCAGGACTGGGAAGGCAGGATGCCTGGTGGCTTCAAAGGGAAACCTCTACAAGCTTTACCCCCACTTCAAGGGCACAATTGGGTATAAATACTGCACCCCAGACCCCCCCACTTTAGTACACTTCTGGACCGTGGATACTATGCCAGGAAGAAGGACTGCTGTGATGCAGAATGACTGTCACTCTGCTGGACTGCACTCTGTTGGACTCCTGCTTTGCTGTGCTGACCTGCAGCCCTCTTGCCTTGGTGAGAAGAGCTGGACCTGAATCGCTTGAACCCAGAACTCCAAGGGCTAGTTGGCTGGCCTCCCCTTCTGAAGTCTCAGAGACATAACAGGGGTCCAACAACCTTGCATCTGCATCTGGAATTTGCCATCTGTGATTGTACCCTGTCAAGGGGTGCTACCCCATTACTGGACCCTCCTTGGAAATGGGCTTAAGTTGCTGTACCAGCGTCTGTGGATCCAACAGAACCAATGCATCTCCTCTGCTGCGTGGGGCAACCCAGAGTAGAACCAACGCATCTCTGCTGCTGCGTGGTTTACCCACAGCAGCAGAGATGCGCCAGTTCTTTTTGGCATCATCATTGCAACCTGCAATGCCTTAGAGGCTGTAACTTCACGAGGCATTCTTAGCGCAGGTTGTCGTATTCCAATTTGAAGGCAGCCTTGATGATGACACTGGACTTCGCATCGCTTGCTCTCAGCTCTTCAGAACTGACACATCACCCCAACTACGCGCCACCTCCTCAAAGCTTGACTTAGCATTGCAAACCCTGTTTACTGGATCCTTGAGGATGAAGCAGGGGAAACGGCCACTACAACGCGGCCATTTCCACGGAAACATTAACCACGCATGCATTACAACGCATGCGTGGTTACCACGAAAGCCTTTACCACGCATACCATTACTACGAGGTACGTAGTAAAGGCAT
Source organism: Lissotriton helveticus (assembly GCF_964261635.1). Lineage (NCBI taxonomy): Eukaryota > Metazoa > Chordata > Amphibia > Caudata > Salamandridae > Lissotriton > Lissotriton helveticus. The sequence continues at coordinate 1,179,185,190 of NC_136061.1, forward strand.
GTGTGGTAAATGGTAACAAAAAAAAGGGGGGCTTGGGGGGGGGTCTCCCCCCCATAAAATGAAACTCACCTCAAAAAACGTCGAGATGTGCAGGCAAACGGCGTCCTTTAAGAGAAAACGGAAAGAAACGTCCGCTTCCTCCTAACGACGTACGACGTCACCACGGCAGTATTAGAGGAAAAGCCTATGCGAAGAAAAACCATTCCGTTGTAACGCATGCGTGGTAAAGGCATGCGTTGCAACGGAATTCGTTGTAAGATCACATATTCATGAAGCAGGGCTTCGCAGCCTCGCTGCATCTTGTAACTGGCACATCGCTTCAGCTGCGCAACGCATCTTCGTTGCAGAGCCACACAATGCTCCTCAAACCAGGATTGAAGGTACTTTATTCAGCGGGCCTAACTGGGTCGCTGTAGCTGGCCCACACTCTATCATGGTTGGCTTGAACTTCGACTTCGTCCCAGTACAGCATGAACAGATATCCACAGTCGCCTTATGTCTAAAAACTTTAAAATTCAGTATCTCCGGTTCTAGGAAATAGATTTTTATCACTTTGGTCTTCTTTTATTTATTAAATTAAGCTCTCATTTTCTAAACTGGTGTGGGGTTTTCACTGTTTCACTGTTTGAACTGTTGAGCAAATACTTTACACATTGCATCTGAATTAAGCCTAACTGCTTTGTGCCAAGCTCCCTGAAGATTGAGGACAGGTTAATTTAGGGAATGCTTGTGCCTTACCCTAAAAAGGATTGTGGTTGCTTCCTGACCAGTGTTCACACCTCAGTCAACCAGTAACACAATTTCTTATAGGTGCTATTTGCTTCTAAGTGCTATATTTCCTAAAATCTTTGAAACTTCATAACTACGGTTCTACTGATTGGACTTTAGTCGTTTTAGTGTCATTTTATTTATTTAATTCTAGTCTATTTCTCTAAATTGGTCTGGGATTATTCTTGTGTTGTGTTCTCACTATATTACTGTTTGTGTGCTGCAGAATTACTGTACATACACATTGTCGCTAAGTTAAGCGTGACTGTGTTTGTGCCAAGCTACTACAGGGTTAAGCACAGGTTAATGTAGTAACTTTTTTGGTTTACCCTGTCAGGGATTGTGGTTGTCGCTTTAGAAGGGTATTTACCCACTTCCACCAAAACCCTAATTCCTCACAGAGAAGACAAACAATTTGAAAATACGAGAAATTTGAAAAGGAGTTACAGAGCAAGATCCTGCAATATTATTAAAGGGTGTATGGTTGAGGTGAAGTTGCAAGTGCATTACAAAGGCATCTTCCAGTGAAAGCCCTAAAATACTGCAACGCAGTGTAGGCACTCAAGCAGCACCTTGCAAAGAAGAGTACAAAATTAATTATAAAGAAACATGTTTGAGAACGAACCACTAAAAATAAATGTTCTGCTTTGATGAGTGCTCTGATGAAGTCCCATTATGGGGGTGAAACGCATTGGCGGCATGTGTTGACCTTTAAAAAGAAGGATGTAATAAAATGTATATATTGTGCTAGACCTTTCTCTTACCTTCTGGATTTTACATGCTCCTTTTAAACACATCTCGCATTTTACCATGCTCCTCAAAATGGCTCTATTCTCTTTTTCCGGGTAATTATCCCTCATTTCTACTCATGTGTTGTTTTTTTACTTTTTTATTCTCTATAACCCTGTAATACCTGAGTCATCTTCCCAATTCCACAAATTCCCTTTTAATTTTTTAGATAGCAACATTCACACACCTCTTTCCTGTGTCTCCAGATGCTCTTTACAGCTTAACCTTTATAACCTTTTTAACACTAGGGGGCTCTGTCTCCTTTCTATAAAATTCTAGATTCCATACTTTTTTACGTTACTCTTTTCCTTGTAATCCACAGTTCCACAAATGAAAACAGAATGTTATCTCTGTCCAAGTTCAACTCCGAACTTCTTTCGTGTTACATTTCCAAGTCCTTCCTTCATCTCCATTGTTTATCCCATTGGTCAAATTGTTTTCTTTTCTTTCTGGCTTTATCCCTTCTATAATGGAGTAACTGGGGCTGAAAATTAAATAAATTGTATTAGACAACCTTAAGGGTAGAACACAGGAAGGCTTCATGCTTGACGGAAAGATGAGAAAGTGTAAATCATATTGCCCGTTCTAGGGCAAGGAAATGCTAGTCTGATAGGTAACTACAAAGTGGGGCACCATATTTCACCTAATGGAGGTAAACATGGCTTCATTAACCTAGGTTGGCAGAGGTCAGAAAAATGTCTTGTCACTTTGGACAGCAAAAATCCCTGTTTCACCCCTAGTTTGTATTAACGACGAATGCAGCGGGTTAGAGAGAGAGGTTACTGTACGTCTGCAGGAATATTAGTAAGCATGTTTGAAGGATTTTTCTGATGGATCAGGACATGCTTTTTGTCTTTTTGTCTTGGAAAGAAGAACCTTATATTTTGTGGTTACTTCCTCTGTACTTTAGGGATCACAACTAGATTGCCAGAGTTTGGTAATTGGCAGTAAATTGAAATAATTAGATATTGTGTCCTTTTTCAGATACACAGATTTTTTAATTTGAAGGATCATGACGGAGGAAAGTTTGGCAGGGGATCAAAGAAACGCACAGTCATAAATAATATATATTGTACCCGAGTGTCAGAATAAGATACTATCTGTCTATATGGAAAAGGAATTTTGGCATTAAAAAGGCACGGATGTGCGAATGGAAATTCTTCCTAGCTCCAGCCACAGACTCACACACCAGTGGTCCACTCACTATCTGACCTGCTCTCAGAGAAGCCTCCTATCCTTATCCACTTCAGAAAAAGTCCCCCCTAGACCACACCAGATTCGAAAGCTACTTCCCTATCGCATACTTAAATTGGTATGCCGGTTGAAAATAATGTCCCATTATCCTACACTTCTATGTGCCTCCTTTATTTCCATCCTCTATATGACTCCTCCATAGTTGCCCAGTCTTCCTCTCAACATCTTTCTATCCAGTTCTATTGCATTCCAACCTTCCGTTTTCCTTGATTTCCATTGCCTTTTCACCTCATCTTTCAACTTCCACCCTGCCTTCTTGTCCTCTTTTCTTTTCTACCTCATGACAAGCTCCTACACAAACCCAGTGAGTGAATATTTCTGAAGATCTCCCCAAGTCCGAGCAGCCTCTGTTACATGGAATGGCCCAGACTTGTGCACCCCCTGACCCCAGTTTGCCAGCTTCCAACCATTGTAGGTGTATGGGGTCTGAGGTTGTAAGCCGGCCCCCGTTGGCCACACTGCATCTGCAGGCACCCTCAACATGTGTCAGGCCTCCTAAGGTACCTCTACTCAAGCAAGCTTAAATGCAGGACTACGTATACCCTGCACTTCACAAGATTGAATACGTGAAAGACAGTGTGTAGGAGTCCAAAAAAGCATTGGGGACCCCTGTACTGAGTTTCCCCTCTTCACAGAGCTGAAACGCCATCTAACTGTGCTAATGTTCCTTCACTGGGCCCTCCAGAGCCCAGTGCTGATGTCCCCATTCACTCCGAGTTCTCCACAGTACTTACGTGCTTCTTCTCTGCAATGCCTGCAAGCACATTTTTCTTCATACCCCCTGCCGCTGGGCTTCCAGACTCTACCTCCAGTATTGACACCCACACGCTAGTGAGAGCAGACTGATTCTCGGAACTCCATTTCACATGGGTATGCCTGGCTATTCACTCTCATGACACAAAACCATACAGCTAAAAGGTACACCTTGAGGAACTGTTACACAACTCATTGGTGCTCAGTCTATCGACCTCAGAAGGCTGGCCTTTAGTATGACTGACTCCGATGAATGGAGGGAAGGTAGTGCATGAGCAAGTTGTTACTAGCAGTGGAAGAAATTAACGGGGTGAGGGGCTGAGTCGAGGCCACCCTCAGGAGACAGGCTGAGACCAGAGCCTCGGCAGTGGATTAGACATAATAGGAGTGCTCTAAGCTGGGCCTGCCTTATCAGACCTACTCAACGATTGCCTTGTGGCCTTAAATACTGTGCATCTGTCTTTATTTGCTCTTCAGTGATATCAGCTACAAGGAGGACTAGGGCTTGAATCTGGAGTTCTTGACTGGCATGGACTAGACTTCTGTTTTTCTGGGCGACTGCTTTGGGAAACATGATTCCATTTTCAAGCAAAACACTCTTTCTTTCAACATTAATTGATCACACCTCCCGGCCCCTTCCTAACAGAGCCACAACGCACAAACAGATCTTGGAGCTGTGCTTTTCCAGCCCAAGCTGCAGCTGCTGACATTAGCCTGGATCAGCACCAGGTACAGTGATAATTTTACATGGAGATAAAAACAGTTATTCAATTTTAGATTAAAAAATATATATATATATATATTTTGTTAAAAAAACATATATTCAAAGAATTCACATATCAAGTAAGGGGTCACCCTTTGCAAAATGTTTAAGTACATTTTGTTAAAAAAACAGACTTATTAAAACAATGAGACAAGTACAAATCTTTAAAAAGCAGCACTATCAAACATTGAGCTTATGGTATATATGGAATGTCTCCACCATGAGCAACACACTACTTTCATCGTCCCTGTAGTGGCGCATGTGCGACAATCTTTAGCAACCCCCCCAATTACCTTCTTCTCCATGGATTCCCTCACTACCACCCTCCAATAGTATACTTCATCTCTCTAGTGTCCCTCTCTCACACACCATTAATTTGTTGTATAGCATTACTCATACCAGTGTAAGGTGTCAGAGCACATTACATCACACACATACATTACACAGACAATGAATGATGTGTGTGCACTCACTTTATAGAAAATTTACCTAAGACATTGAGAATTGAAGGATATAGTTTTTGATACTAGTAGGCAGTATATTTTAAGAGTGTTTGGTCTGGAGAAGCACAAACTCAGGATTTAAAACTTACCCCAGTGGTTGGGATTGGCCCCAGTGGTTGGTGTTAGCATTACTAATAAGACCATTTTCCGCCCAAACAAACCATTTTTAGCAACATTAAGATAATGAAAGCCTGGGGGAAAAGTATAAAGTTCTAATCTATACCATGCAGTCTGCAAGCAGTTCTTTGATAACAATTTTATAGGTCACTGTTCTATATTGGGATTGTGACTTATGAATTGCAAGTAACAAAAGAATCTCTGTGACGAAAGCAGTATCTACTTGCGCTATCCACATAAATATAATTCCGTGATTTGCATGGCACATGTTCTTTGCAGCAGGCATATTAACCCTCTGCACTACTTTCTGATTAGTCAAAACTGCCACTAGACCAAGATCCCTCTCTCCAACAGGAACATTAGTCACCAGAGTCATTTTGACATTTTACTGTTACCGGAAAACTGCTGAACACATAGCACAACCCTAAAACTAGCCTTGCCTAACAGGCAGCCTGAAATCACGTATTTGAACGAGTTCTTGTATGCGATAATGAATGAAAAAGAGGCCTGGTAAAAAGTCTTTGCCATGTCTTTAAATGAATAATAAAGTTTAACACGTTTTATTTCACAGTGGCCCGGAGTGACCTCCTCAAACGCTCCATTCTTAAACTAAATGAAGTGGCAGCCCCTTTGTCTTTGGTGGATGTCCTGGGCCTCCTGCAGCTCAGCCTGCCACAAAAGAAAGAGTTGTTTTCACACCTACAAAGGTTTGATGCCATGCAACAAGTGTGAAAACACTTGCCGCATGGTGCCGGCAAAATGTTCTTTATTGTCTCTTTTACTCTTGGAAGTAGCCTCAACGGAAAGGTATGCAAAAAGAACAATTGATGGACAGAATGCAGAACGATGTCATACATTCACCCCAATACAGAGATTTGGGTCTAAATCCATCATTTTTTTGCTCACCATGCCATTCCAGTTTGGACCCAGCCATATGCAAATCAGTCTTGACCCTGCACCCAATGGGAACAGTCCAGCCCGTACTGCCAGGCCAGGTCCTCCCTGGACTGGAAACAAGCATCCTAGGACCGGTTTCGGGCTTGCAGCTCTCATCAGCCAGGATAGCTTGACTCCAGTGGCATGGAGAGCACAGGACCCACGTCTGGGCATACCCGTCCCACTCAGGGTGACAAATGCAAAATGAACAATTGTATGTATGACTGGGGTGGATGTATGATTTTTTCAGCATTCAGTCTATCATTTGTTTGAGTAGCACTTCTCACCCTAAGTGGGATGGGTATGCCCAGACATTGGTCCCTTGCTCACTGTGCCACTGGATGCAAGCTAGCCTGGTTGATGAAGGGTAATACCCAAAAACCGGTCTCAGGATACTTGTTTCCTGTCCAGGGAGGACCTGGCTTGGCAGTTCGGTGTGGACTGTTCCCATGAGGCACAGGGTCAAGACTGATTTTCATATGAATGGGTCACAACTGGGGTGCATGGTGAACAAAAGAACGATGGATTTAGCTCAGATCTCTTGACTGGGGGTGAACAAATGATTTATTCATCATACCATCCATCATTTGTTTGCGTAGCACTTTTCACCCTAAGTGGGATGGGTATGCCCAGACGTAGGTCCCTTGCTCACTGTGCTGCTGGAATTAAGCTAGCCTGGCTGATGAAGGGTAATATCCAGAAACCGGTCCCAGGATGCATGTTTCCAGTCCAGGGAGGACCTGGCTTGGCAGTTGGGTTTGGACTGATCCCATGAGGCACAGGGTCAAGACTGATTTGCATATGGCTGGGCCTAAACTGAGGTGGCATGCTGAGAAAAATAACAATGGATTTAAACCAGATCTCTTGACTGGGGGTGAATGTATGATTTATTCAACATTCTGTCCATCATTTGTTTGAGTAGCACTAGAAAGGAAGGCAACGAGCGGCCCATAAGAGATTCTATGGAGTCCTGAGCTGTATGTTAGCATGATACTCATGGGGCAGACATTGCTGTAAACCGTTGGAAGCGACTGGAGGGCTTTTTAGTCCCTACTTCGATATTCTAAAGATATAGGTTTTCTGTACCCTCTGGGGGACAACTACAAAACGTTCTCCTAAGCACTCGGAGATTAATTGGAGCAAAGTGCCTAAGTGTTATGTTGGGTGAAAATACCACATTAAGCGGAGTGGGATACAATTGATATCCCTCAAATCAGCAGGAGTACTATAAACGTAATGCACTTTTTATATTTCATCCTTGAGAGGAACATTAAGATTGTGGGTCAGGAAGAAGGTAGCTTAAAATAAATTTTCCACCGAAACGCGTCGACGCTTCATTTCTGGTTATTGTTCAATTCAAGGAACGGTGAAGTCTAGACACAATAGAATCCACAGACTTTCATAAAATTGATACAATCGAATTAACATATTTCTGATGATATATGTTTGTCACTTGGATTGTCTCTTGTTTTAATGTTTCTGTATCATAGTTTTATGAATTTGAGATCAATTTTAGGATTGTTTTTATTTTAGAAAATTATTGTGTAGATAAATTGTTCTTTATAGGATCATAATTGTTTTTTAATAAATGTGTCTTGATATATACAAAAATTATTTATAATTGATTGATGGGTCCTGTCTCAATAGTTCATTGAGGAAATTTTAAAGTCATATAAGTGATTGAGTGTGAGATATGGTATATGAGTGACGTTATCCAAGAGAAATAGTTTTTTTGATACATCGACTGGGCACTCTCAGAGACAGTGTGGGCACAGGAAGAGGCAAGGTTGAGTGCGCGCTCACATAAGCAGCCTAAAGGGAACATAGACCACGAGTATGTCTTGTATATTGGCTCCATAAGCGTATTAAGTTCTAACTGTGTGATGCAAATTCTGCAGGTAAGTCATGGACACCGGAGCATCCTATATGTTGTGGGGTGGGAGGGACACCAGTCTTCTATGCATGGTTAAATCCCCTCAGCTAATCTCTGCAATGCTGTGAGTGTCTTTCTAGAGCAGCTTCATTGTGTAGCCTGCTCCGAGCGGATCCAGGAGTGAAGAGAAACAAAATAACTTATTTGTTTCTCTTTCAGTCTGAGTCTGTCAGGCCACATGCAATAGTGTGTGGGACCTACTTGGTAAGTGAGAACATCATCCACAGAATATTGCTCCTCTGAGAAGGGAAGAGGCAGCACGGAACTGACTGTGGCAGAGGTAGAGTTGCAACCTCTCCCAGAGGAAAATGCCTTCCATCTGTTCACGTTCCAACATTCTGGAAATGTGCAGACATGATTCTTAAGTAGAACTGTATGTGAAATTGTTAATATGCCTTTATGTCTTATTTTACCTAAATCTGAGGTCGTTAGAGATGCTGCAGAACACATATTGAAGTGTTTTCTTCTTACATTGATTGGTTAAAGTATGTACTGATAAGGGTAAACACTACCAGCTGTTTAAAGTATGTACTAAAAGAGGGAAATAATACTGGCTTTAGGATATTTGGCTACATTTTGAAGCAGTAGGGACATTAAAATACTGGTCGTGCAGGTATAAAACCAGCCAGGTGGCAACCATATGGAGAGGATGTGTGCAACCCCAGCAACAGGACCAGGACTTTGCTTGGAGGCAGTGAAGGGTACACAATATAGCTAGAATGTTGAATGACTGTTAAAGATATGAAGAGGTGATGGCACATGATGATTGTGGCGGGTAAGGCGTAAAGAAGTGGAACCCCACTGGCAAAATAATTCTCTCCAACACTGCCCTTATTTGTCAATGACTAGCAAAGTTGTGCCTTGCACAGGAATTGTGTTTTGTTAAAAGTCTGTTGGAAGGGAACAGGGTAAGACATTTTTAGCATGTTTAAATGGAGGCATGGTGTTCCCTTCACATGCCATAAACCAGGGGGGGGGGGTGTTGTGTAGGATTGTAACTCATGCAGATGCTTTGAAAAGGTAACAGCTTTTCTTACACTGAATCAGAGCCCCATAGCAAGTTTTTTAAATGATCACCCAAAACAGCAATTACCTGTTAATATGTGGGCCACATCATACAGCTGCATTATGTATTATATGCAATGTTTAAAATACCACTAGCCAGAATATGAGTGGAAACAACAATGAAGAGACTCTTGAGAAAATTAATACAACCTTGGGGGCAGGGCGTTCCGGGTGAGTAGCAGGGGAGGAAGAGCAATGAGAGCTCGCGGTGATTGATCCAGGCTCCCCATCATTTATAGGCTACAATACAGCTGTGGATCCAGCAATACTTTAAAAGCCAGGCTCTCCACCCATGGATCCAGCCTCTACCAGACGGAGGTGGCACATCAGTGCGAGATGAGAAAGCACTGGGACCACTACCCCAGGGACATAGTTAGTGATGTCGCCGATGCAGTGGCACCACATCCCAGAGGTGAGAGGGTGATGCAGAGTGCATTGCACTAGTCGTAGTTCATTTAAGAGACCTATCTTTTTCCCATTCCGATTGCGTTTTTTCTTCGTGATTGTCTTTAACTTCTCTCTGTTAACTCTTTCAGGGTTCGGGGAGTGTAAGATTGTCATGGAGAGTAATACAGACATATTCCCATGCAACCACTGGAAAAACCAGAAAGTAGAGCAGATGTGGGCAGGCAATCAGAGTCTGTATACATGGGGCCTGGTATGAAAAAGACAGAAAGATGTTTTTTCTATAGAGAATAGAAGAGAAACTAAAGTGTAGAGGGTGATAGAGGAGTGAAAAAAGAAGCAGAGGTGGGAAAGAAAAGGAAGGCAATAAAAAGGTATCACGGATATAGATATAGAAGGAAAGAGGCCACAGGTGCTACAAGAACAGCTGGCAAGGTGACAGAGAAGATAGGGTGGGGATAAAAAGGAGAAAGAAAATGGAGGGAAGGAAGGAATGAAGGGGGTGAGAAAATAGGTCAGTAAGATACCAACAAGATAGCATCAAGGAATAGGAGAGAGCATGAAAGAAACAGGGCAAAGGAAATCAAAAAATCATTATGGAAAGACAGTGACAGGATGGTAGAGAAAAAGTACAAGATTTAAGTGAAAGAGAATGGGTAAGAAAGAGAGAGGCTGTGGGGCTTTGGGCCTTGAAATGACACACTTGCTACCAAATTTCTTTACACTATAAGCAAACAATACCATCTCAGTAGAGGAGACGTAGCATTGATCCTAGCTGGGCTACATGCACACAGTGTGAATTTCAGACAAAATGCAATGGACGCTGTAGGATAATCATGGACCACAAGTTGAAAAGGCCCATGAATTAATGACCTAGCCCATATCAAAGATGTCACAGGCTCAACCTGTAAGGTAAACACGCAGGGTGTGTGTTCCTGAGTGAATGTGTCTTGGTCACACTGGGACACTTGCTCTCTAACTGCATCTTCATTATACCTAACCTCACTCATAAAGCCTACCAGGCCTCTCTCCGCTTGTTTTATATGCATGAGGTTCCAGTGCAATATGTCAAAATGCCAACAAAAATCACCTGCCTGCCAGCAAGAGGCCCTAGGGTGAAAGATATCAGAAAACATGGAATATTCAACAGGGGAAAACCTTGTAGTCAGTAGCAGAGAGGCCACTTTCAGCTGGGACAGACTTACCTTTATGGAAAGCGAGAGGTTTTTCACAATGTGCTGGTAACTCTGAAATGCCAGTAGGGTTGGTGTCGAGCCAATCATGTCTAGTACATGCTTTCCACATATCATCTTTTCTGCCCTAGCTCTACCAGCAATGTAGAGACTCCAAATCTGCAAGTGTCCCTAAAATCTATTGGAGAGTCGTTGGTAGCGCTACAAGACAGCGAGGAACAAAAGTACCAACTGCATGCCAGAACTCCATACTTTGAGATATTCCGGACCTCTCCATCAACATTCTTGATATGCACCACACTCATTCTTCAGTAACTTTAGGAAAGTGACTAAAATACATTCTAATACTTTCTCCAGCACTACCCCAGGTCTACAGACAGCTGGTAATGCTAGACTGTTAAATCATTCCTTATCAGCCAGTGACAACATATCTGTATCCTCTAATTGTGCAGATCAACAACTTTAGAATCCTAAGAGATAAATGAGTGCGGGCAGGATAAATGAATACATTAGCAACACAAAAAGAGGACAGAATGCTGAACGTTGTCAAAACATTCACCCCCATTCACAGATCCGGGTTAAATCCACTGTTTATTTGCTCACCATGGTACCCCAGTTTGGACCCATCCATATGCAAATTAGGCTTGAACCTGCTCCCAATGGGAACAGTTCATTCTGAACTTCTAGGCTAGGTCCTCTCGGGACCAGAAAACAAGCATCCTGGGAGTGGATTCGGCCACTATGCTGGGGATATTAAAACAATTGTAAAAAATAGTACCATTAAATGTCCAAATGGTAGATTGTCATACTACAACAACCCCAATAACTGCACATCAGGATCCTATCCTCTAAGCTTCTTTTTACATATTGCTATTGAAGTTAGTGAAAATAGTTGTGTGCTGCCAATATTGATATTTGATTGTTTGCCCTCCTTTGTCATTTTCAAAAAAAAATAGTGAACTAAAAGCAGAAAAATAAAAAATGTAATCGATTAAATTATGTGTTTTAATTCGGGGCATGGCTTGGTGAGCCAGAATGGCGGACTCAAATTCTTAGCACTCCGTCCATTCACCTGTGCATCCATTAAAATGTAGGCCTGGGACCTAGCATGGTACCCCCAATTATCCTGGAGTGGCTGGACTCTTTTCGTGGGGCCGGGGGTGGAGCTTAAGCTGATGGGCCTCATGGGTCATGGACCCAGAGAGATGAGCAGTGCCTCTGCAGGCCGCATTTTCCTTGGGGCCCGGGGGCTGCAAGACACCCATAAAGCTGCACATGGGGCCTCCTTCTACTGCAGCCCTGTCGACATCCCCGCAGACAGTAGGCAAGCAGACCACCCAGTGCAACAAAGTGTGGGCACTCTCTGGGAGACTCTGAATCGGCTGTGTGCTGGTGCATGGGAGCGGCCGTTGCAGGCAGCCTCAGAAGAACAGAGGTGGGGACCAACCACTCCTGATGAGGTACAGGAGGCCCCATCAGGCCTTCCTTCATATTGGCGCCTACATCGGGGTGTACAGAGTCTGCGGGGTGCAAGCTCCGCATCCTCGAGAGTGGCAGTGGTGCACAGGCATGAAAGGGTCCTTGCTTGGCAGGGGTTCCCCCTTTGATGCCTGGACGAGGCCTGAAGAAAGCAACACATCGGGGGTCAGTGGGGATATCATATGGCACTACCTGCCCTCTGTGAACCAGTGGAGATGGTGAGACCACGCTGCTGCTGGGGGTTGTGATCTGGCCCGGGTCTGGCGAGTCGCCACTCTAAATCAGGGGAGGTTAATTGTTCTGAGCTTCCCGGCCCAATGGTGTGGTTGTGCACCTGATTGACTCTAGAAGGTGACTCTAATTGAAGAGAGGCCCCCAGCTTCTCTTTCTCCCAATGTCACATTGGCACTCAGCTCAGGACTGAGGGGGTGGACTGGACCCTGTGTCTCCTTTTTACCTGTGTGGCTGATCGCCATCCTCGCCACCCACTGGCTCTTATGGCTGGGGGGACCCTCCTAATGACGTGTGCTCCCGTGCTTGTGAGACATGACTTTCTGCTAGATGGTGGCCAGGAGCAGGGGTCTGCATGGCTGCACTCCCCTCCCCCTCTGTTTGCTACGGGGGCCCCACTGGTCCGAGATGGCTCGAGGGGCACACAGACTGCCACCGCTAGGGCTCCCACACTGAATGGATCGCGACATTTTACCGTGCTGAGACCGTGATTAATCATAGGACTGAGACACCTTCACACTGTTGAATGCACATTCTTGCTTGTTGGACTACAAGACAACTCCGGTGGGGACCCGGGGGTTGGTACGTCATTGCTCAATCCTGGTGGGGACTTGGCCTCCAGCATTGACACCTGGTGATGCAGGCCGGCCCCCCTGGCATGAACACGACATTGTACTGAGCTTTACCATCCCTGCTCTCAACACCTATTTGCAGGCCGTGCTTTTTAACTCCAGGGTAGCGAGGCCAAACCTTTCCCCCATCGCGATAACAGCTGCCCCACCTCACACTCACCTCAAATGCCCTGTGATCACCTGCAAGATGGGCAGACTGCGCTCTTCTGTGCCCGCACCTATGCTCTGATGGCAGGCTCCCTTCCACCATCTTGGACTCTCATTTGTTGATCACTGCTTGCCCCCTTACAACCTAGGACAAACTGGCCTGGGTCTTGGCCATAAGTGTAAACTCACAGGTCTCCATGAAAGCCTGGTTTGGGTCCTTGAACGTCCAACTGGGTTTCTTGTGTGAGGGCCATCACAAGCTTGTGGACAAAGTAACCAGGAGAGAGAAGATGCTAGTTTCCCTGCAACCACTTGCTGCAGGTAACCAGCACGAGATCTGTGGTCTCCAGGACAGAGTCCACCAACTCGAGGAGAGAGCAGAAGACATGTAAGGGCATTCACGAAGGAGCAATGCAAAGATCTTTGGTCTCCTGGAGGGAGTAGAAGGGCATGAAACTCTTGCATACCTTGGGACCTGATTAAGATAATTTCCTCCAGCATCCGATCTTACCCCCTTCTTCACATTGGAGAGGGTCTTTTAGGTCCCATCATGCCACCCTCCCCCAGGGGCGCCCGGCATGCCATGTAGGTCAACCTGTTACACTTCAAAGACTGTGACACCATCTTGAAACCTTCAAGGTAGGCAGGCCCAGTCCAGGTTGAGGACAAGGTCATTATGTTCCTTCCTGATTATGCCCGAGCAGTACAATACCAGTGCTCTTCCTTTCTGGAAGTCAAACATCGGCTCCGTCAGCTGGGGCCCCAATACTCTTTGTTGTTTCCAGGTCTCCCCAAAATCATGTCGAACAAAACTTTCTCATTCTTCACCGATCCCAAAGATCTGTGGCACTGGGTGTACTGCTACCAGACTGCCCCGGCTGCAGAGGACCCCGGACCCTCAGCTGACATCACCGGACCATATTGAAAGTGACTTAAGAGAGAGGGCCCCCTGACCAAAATCCCCAGCCCTAGAGCAAATAATTGAGGACCTATGGAGTGCTCTTCATGCAGCAGCCAGCTTAGGGGCCGATACTGGAGCCTTCAACGACGAGTGTGGTCCCCACATCTTCACCTCCAATGATAACATGAGCCCCTTGGATACCTCCCGTCAGGGCTCTAAGACCCCAATACTGGTAACTTCCCAAACTTCTGAAACGTAGTCCCCTTTGTATCCCGTTGTCCCTGGCCAGCTCATTTACCTACCTATCTCCTGCACCTCTCTGGGATTATGGCAGCTGCAAGGGTCTTAGAAATACGTCTAATGGACCTGACCTATTTGCATGTGGGTGCCACCCTGGGGTCAGCTCACTTGGCTTCAGATAGCTCAGCTTGAGCCAACGACTCTCAGACATATTTAACCAGGGATTATTATATACCATACTTAACCTCAGTTATCAAGACCTCAATCCCATAATACTATAACATAGTTACATGAGTATTGCTTGGGCGTAACGCCATTGTGGAAGGCTCTGAAAGTTTTCTTCTACACCTTTTATTCATATTGCTCCCCACTTCTCCACACAAATTGCCCTGGCAGGCGGGACTTGTCCACCACACATAGACCTAATGGGACGACCTGACGAAATAGGGATTGTCCTGCGCACACACCCCGCCAGGCACATGGCATGCTCCTTTGTGCACAATCTCTCCCTCCTCCACCTAACATCCGCATACTCATCCTTGAATGTGCTTGGCATCCACACAGCAAGGAAGAAATACTCCGCTTTTTCCTATGTCAGACATCATCACTCACATATTGTATTCCTCCAGGAAACACATAGAACTAGTGAGGTGTCTGGACAAATGCTGGAGAAGGACTATACACACCACTACCGCCTCAGCTTATGCCCCCAGTACTATGATTTGGATAAGACCAGGAGTGCCTTTTCAAGTGTTAGATGCTATAATAGATAAAGAAGTGAGATATGTACTCCTTGAGGGTCCCCTAGTGTGCCACTCCATACTTATAGGTGACATGTACGCCTCTAACACCGACCAGGATACACGGCTGTAACTTTACCCGCGTTCATGACCCTTACCTAGGTTAGGTCTCATCCTCCATTGCCGCACTCTGCACTACATATGCAATCAGAAAAACTCTGCCACTGGGTATGACACTGGGCTCTCACAGGTGCTTGGAGAGCCATGCACACCAACAAGCTTTACTCCTTCTCCTCAGTACTGCTTAATCTCTAAGTGTGACTTGAACTCTTCCTTTGCTCTCTCCCCTTGATTCCCCTCATCCACCAATCAGATTACCTTGTCCATGTCATCTCAGATCATGATTCACACATCATGGATCTGCAGTGGATGACCCCCTTTCCTTCCACCTTGACATGGTGGTTTCCGCGGGATTGCCTGGAAGACCCCGTCTTCCATGAACGCATGAAACCCATATCCATATTACTTTGCTGAAAATCATGATATTGCCTACAATAGACTGTTAGCCTGGGACATCTTAAAGGTGGTATCAAGATGTATCTGCCTGCAGGAGATTGTAGGTGTCCTTTGGATGCCGGTTGATCAAAGAGATGGCCTGAGACCCCACAATGCTTATCCAAGTTCATTAACACCAAAACACACTATATGGCTCTCTTGGAGTGCTTGTGATGCTTTAACTTCACAGTGCACACTGCCAAAGTCCAGGTAGAGGGTGACCAATCCGGCCCTCTTTTTGCCTGGTTAATATGACAAGAGACCCCCCCCCCATTGCCCAATTATGGAAATATTTACTCTCGCTGGGGCCACAGTCAACATACAGGCACACCCCAAATACTACACATCAATGTACCAGGCACACTCTGAGGCATCCGCGCCTGAGGTGACTGCCTTCATGTTGGCCCCCTACCTCCTTTGCATCAATGACGCTCTTAGACTCTCCCTGGATGCCAAAATCACACTGGCCGATGTGAAACGAGCGATCTAGGCGCTCCCTCAGCCTTGATGGGCTACCAATAGAATGTAACACCTTTTTGACTAGCCTGGCACCCTACCTTGCAGAGATGTTCAATGTGGCTCTCCAACTAGGCGAGCGTACCCACTCTCTCCAAGAGTCCGTCCTTGTTTCCATCAGCAAACCAGACAGGAATCACACCCAATTGGCATCATACAGGCCCACTGCTATTCTTGGGATAGACTACAAGATCCTGGGAAAAATTATCTCCTACAGATATGCACAGGTGCTCCCGGAACTCATACACCCTGGTCAGAATGGTTTCATCCCGGGGTGTAGCACCTTGCAGAATATCAGAGATCTATTCCATGTACAGGATCAGGTACAGCAGAGGTTTCTTCGCGCGGCCTGTCTCATATTAGACCTTGAGAAGGCATTTGACTTGCTGATTTAGGATTACCTATTACAGGTCCTAGACTGTATGGGGATAGGAGACAGTCTGCTCTCTTACACCAAGTTACTGTACACCAACTTCATCTCCCAGTTGCAGCTGGGCTGCCTCATTTCTAAATCCTTCCCCGTAGGTTGTGGTGCCAGGCAGGGGTGCTCTCTCTCTCCTGCTCTTCACAATTGGCATTGAACCTCTGGCCATTCCTCTGTGAAGAGAAGGTCAGAAATGGGGTATCCCATTCGCAGTCAGGATGCATTTGGTATCCCTGTATGGTGACGATTTACTTTTGTGTCTACAGGACATAACATTTGACTTTTACTCATTATACGCTTCCCTGACTGACTTTGCTAGAGCTACGGGTCTCAGGATGAACTGGGCAAAATAGTCTTGGCGATGCATGTGTCCAGTAGTGTGAAGAAGCGATACGTTATCTGGGGATACACCTCTATCACACTCTGCTGGACCTATACGAGGGGATCTTTGGGCCTCTCTAGCTGGAATCAAATCCTGGGTACACATCTGGAAAACTATCCCCCTGCCATTGGCAAGAAGCGCCTCCCATATTATCTCCTAGAATCTCCCCATAGTCCTGCCAATAAACTTCTTTGGCGAATTAGAGTTTTTACTTTGTGTCCTGAATTGGGGCAACAAACACCTCTGTATCGCACTGAAGAAACTACAACTCCTGGTGGGCTGAGGGGGACTAAATGCCCCTTCTTTGAGGTGCACTTCCTAGAGGCACAACTGCAGTGACTGTCATGCTGGATGGCCAGGTGCTACATAGAATAGACAAGCCATGGATAGGGCCCTTTGCCCCTATCAGCAATACAGGGCTTCCTCCTCCCCAAGGATTTACTCCACCCCCCTGGCCCCTGCAGCTGTTGATGCCCCACACCTGTATGGTCTGTTTACATCATGTAACAAATGACACTCTTGTATACGCTTGGCACTCCCTCATGTGGGACTCCCCAGCTTTCCAGGGTTATAAACACCCTGGGAACTACGCAGTTGGCGAGATCAGTCTTTGACCACTATAGGGGATCTTTCACTGACGGTCGCCCTCTCACCTCCGAGCAACTCTTGATGGATCACAGCCTAATTCCAGGACAATTCCTCACCCATAGGCAGCTCCAATACACTTGTCAGAGCCTTTGGGGCATGCTAGACTTGGAGATGATCACACACACGGTCCTGCAGGCTATCCTCACCACGAGTGAGGGGCGCCACCTGATCACATGGATATACAAGGCTATTATAGAACTCACAGGAACCCCCTAAAGTGGTTATAGACAAAGTGGGAGGGTGGCTTTGAGAGGGCACTGAATAACAAGGAACGGGATCATGCATAATGCTGGCTTCAAAAACATACAGTTCCTCATGCTACACCGGGCCTACCTGACTCCAGCATAATTAAATCACTTCTTCCCTGAGGCACACCTTGACTGCCTTGAGGTGCAAGATGAGGACCTTTACCACATTCTATGGTCTTGCCCGATGCTACAAGGATACTGGTAGGCGATCCACACCGCACTACAGGATGTCACAGAACTACAGGACACTCACAATTGGGAGGTATGTATCTTAGGCATCTTTAAGTGCACAAAACCTCATAGGGTGCGCACCTGTTTCACAGCTTTGGTGCTTCTCCTGCCAAGCAATCACTCACACGCCAATGGAAGTGCACAAAGGCACCGCCAATAATAGCCTGACATGGAGGAATTTGAAAATGGGGATGGGCTGTGGAACAGGCCCTCGTCTACAAAGTAGGTTTGCTACTTGCGGAAGCATCCTATCTCTCCTGGATGGGCCACCCTCCTCCCCCATTTGCTAAAGCATGTGGGAAGCGACGATCTGTCCCCACCCCATGACATGCATGGGTGTGTATCACGAAACCCACCTAAACTAGGGCAGACCTCTTTGGTGTACTGATGGCGGGGACCCTCTTGTGGATAGACAACCACCTATGACAGACTGCCAGCAGACTAGGTCTCAACTTTAACCCATTAACTCTATAATCCAGAGTTACCGGTAATGTTTGTATCAGTAACTCCGTGATGTGGAATTACTGGGATTACCAGGTGCTACACCGGGGGACACAGAAAAAGGCTTTCAATGCAAAGGGAACTGCCAGTTCCATAGAATGGGAGGGCCACAAATTTACGGTAGATTCACTTACTCTGCCAAAATATAAATGAATCATTTATGGCCTGATTATGATCTTGGCGGGTTATGTATATTCCATTACGAAAGTGAAAGATATCCCGTCTGCCCTAATACAAGTTTCATAGGATAAAATGGAACTGTAATTTGGGGGACGGGGTATCATTCATGTTTGTGACAGAGTAACCCTGTTCACCTAGATTGTAATCAGGCTCTTAATCCTCAACTTTTGGTGGCTAGATGTAATTGTCATCTGCAAAGCCCCCACAAATCTACTCCCTTATTTAGGCAACCGTGAGAGGAACATAGATTCCGTCCCTAAAGTTCAATTTTGTTAATAAAAATAATACTAATAATATTATAATGAAAACTATGAAGCGTACTCGGTTTTCACTGAACATGCATGCAGACCATGCTCATCTCACAAGGATAACTTTTGCTAATGTGATGTGCATTCAGGTGGCAAAAGTGAAGCAAATCTAGAGGGTGGCTGGAGAATGCGAGGATATGGTCATTGTGGGAGGCTCCCCTCACCATTCTTTGCAGGGGGCAGCCTTAGGGTTTTATTAAGCCTGTGAAATTATGTACATAAACACATACATTTAGTGCAGATAAAGAATATTAAGGAGGTGAGGGAATAAATCTGTAGGATTAAGGAAGGGGGATAGCCAAAGGGCTTAAAATGGAATGAGACAATAAGGTCATTTTTTTACAAGCGCTAACCAAACATCAGAAAGATAAATATTAAAGCACATTTCAACATGTAGACACCCTACTTAGTAAGAGCTTTGATTCATTAAGAGCTTTGTATCACCTGAATTGCTGTCTGGGGACATTGATTTTCCTGGCCTAAGTATCCATTGACCAGGTCAATAAAGGAAATTGCAGCATTTCAGTCTGGAACTATTCAAAAGAATATGTTTTTAGTGATTGCTGGAGTTGGATGATCGCTCGTACCTGTAAGAGTGGCTGCCGCCTGCCTCCTTCAAAATTACACAGCATCTTCGACACTACTTTGTGAGATACAATGCAATCTATTCAGAGGTTACTGCATAGCCATTTATAATGAATAGCTCATCTTCAGTATTGTGAAGACTGACCTAAAAATGCTGTCATCGAGAGAGATCTTTTGTACAATTCCCCCTGCTGTATTTGCCACCCTCTAATCACCAAGCCATTTACGCTGAGAAAAATGCTCAAAATTAGCTAGGGGTGCGCATAATTTGCTAATGTACTGTAGCCTAATTACGTGAAAGTACTGCAAAATTACATGAGATAATATAGAATTAAGCCAGCAGCATAGCAAATCATTGAATTCTATTTTCAAATTGCACCTTTGTGCCAAAAACGAACCTGAGGATGCATTTTGCGCTAAGAAGGTAACACTAAATGCAACAGAACACGAACAGCAAGAGTCAGAATTTTTGCCCTAAATTACTCTAAATTACGAGAGTGGGTGTAACAGCAATTTTTTGGGTAATTATGCTTCACAAGAGTAACGCGGAATTACCAACGTAATTAAAATTTCACTCAGGCTCAATTAGGACCCTACTCTTGATCACAATATCTGCACTGACTAAATTAATTTAACATAAACATATTTTGGATGCACATAAACAGCAACCGACTGAGCTAATACCCGAAGTACACAGATCACAAGCAGTGACTGCATAATACACTGAAGTCCAATGATTTGCACTATTAAATATGTGGAGAGAACTAGAGCCACATGCAAGACAGACAAACAAGAATTCTGATCCCCAACTGTGGGTGGTGCTATCCTGGGTAATTTTCTTGGATTGGTCACTGGGTAGTATTTCATGTGGAAAATGGAATTTTCCACTGGTGTGACAATGGACTCTGTTAGATTCACAGTATCTCCCTTTAGGCATTCGCCCCGCCTGGATAAGTATTTAGAGGAGCGCCTAGAATTTAGGAGTCAATGACAATTGTTATTCTCACCATTATTTATCACTGGTTTTGCACACAAACAGCCTTTATTAGAGAGTTGTGGCATCTTTTGGTAGTCTGAGGTGTGACGTTTTAAATGTTTCAATTGTATATCAGCTTGGGGTATATTTACAATGAAAGGATGCATCACGGCACTGCAACCAAATCTGCTGTGCCAAGCTGCGTCATTTAAAAAATGCAGGGATTCACCGTAGTTACAAGAATACGGCGCACCCCTGTGTTTTCCCTTGCACTGGCACTAAAAAAAAGCTGCCTATCGCCAACACAGCCACCCTTGTTCTATGGCGCAAGAGTGTCTGTTTTGCAGGGTCTGATTGTTTATGTGCAAGAAGGGACACTTTACTGCACATAAACAATCTTTAAAGGCGATTTGCTCTTTTTGAGTGGGCTGCAGTATTTCTGCTCATTGAGACAATCTAATGCCTGCTTTTGAATGGCATTAGGTTTTGGCAATACCACAGATTTACACATCCATGTATATCTGGGGCAGCATCAAAAAGCTATGGGTGTTGCAGTGGAACGCCCACAGCAACACCCATTGTACCCCACTTTAATGCAGTTATCTGCTTGAAAGGATACCATATTTACAAAGCGGCTCAACATTGCCTTGTAAATATGGAGCAAGGCATTAAGCCACCTGAATGTCGCAACAAAGTGATGTTCTGGTGGCACAATCCCCATGTAAATATGCCCCTAAATTCTTCTGTAGATGACCTGTTGATCGGATAAGTATGAGAGTTTTAATGATTTATCAAGTTTTTGATGGATGAGATTGGAGCGCAGTCCTAAATTCCTTAAGCATTTTCTCAAATGTTACAGGTGGCAATGGCCCTGACAATGTAATAATGCCAAGATTATGTATGGAGAAAGAAAGGACTAGATTGTAGACGGTAAACTGAAAACAGTGCAGATGAGTATGAATAGGGCAAGATGGGATAAAAAGAACAACTTCATAATTTCTGGAGTTGAGAGGGGAAGACGAGTATGACATGCAGAAGTTGACTAACAAAAGGTGGTTTTAATTTGTGTCACATTGGCGAAAGAGAAAATCAATCAGTGGCGGCTCCGCTTGGCGGCTCCGCTGCTAAGGTGGAGAAGCGTCGCGCATTAAGTTTCAGCAGTCTAAGAAAAAAATTGATAACAACTGAAAGTTGTTATCATTTTACTTTTTCCTGATGCGGGTGCAGCAGCTTTGCGGGGCAGGGAGGGCTGCTCTGCTGACAGAGCAGGGGAGGGGAGGAGTGATTTTCACTCCCTAAGTGCGCATAAATGTTTGGCTTGCCCAATCGGGCTGGCTAAACATTCATGCGCACTTTGCATGTTCTCCACCCACTCAGCATTCGAGCCTGGGTGGAGAACATGCCCGGGCTCCCTGTCCCCATTTGAGCACTGAACCACGGCGCTCAGACCAATCACAACGCTGCATTGCATCATTGTGATTGGCTCAGGGGAGCCTCAGCCTGGCTGGTTCCTGTTCTGTGTTCTGGCCAGAGGAGAGACGCAACGAGGAGGACGCGGCGAGGGAGAACACAGCGAGGAGGTAAGTTTAATTGTATTATTTATTTACCCCTTGTCCCCATCCCCAACACCCCACCCCTCCTCTCTGCCCTTCCATTACCAATCCGTGCCGGCCGCCACTGGAATCAATAAAGCAAATCACGCAAATTGAGTATTGTATAAACATTTTCAGGTTCCCAGGGCAAACAGAGCTTACTGGGCTAAAGTGATATCATTCAGAGCAGCTTACCACTGGTCTTTCGGGGCCTAGCCCTACTAAGCACCAAATACACCCACTGACTTTGACCTTCAGGGTGAAGAAATTGATAAGTCCAATTCTTACTTAGGCACTTGATGTGGCAGCAGAGACTCACCCATCAACAAGTTAACCAACACAAGTCAATAATTCAATGTCCAGCTAATGCTTGTAAAAGTATTTTGCTCAAAACACACCCTATGCAGTGCAGTACATAAGATTTCAGTGGAAGCAAATTATACTGCTAGAACTACCATAGTTCAACAATTAATAGTGAGACAGCCTATGCTGCTTTCGTTGGACAAGCTCCTAAGGTATTCTTGTAAAGTTGTCCTTGATCAGTCACCGGGGGTGCATCACAGTGGTTTGGTAGCCTCCGAGTGTCTAAGGGGAAAATAGGCTATGGTGCGGGACATGAAGTCTCAATATTCCTTCTCCGTTGGCAGCCGTTTCTTTCCATCCACTTTCTTGGCTCGCCTGGGAAGGCACAGTACTTTATTTCTGGTCTCACTTTATTCTTTGCTGGTACAGGCCTCACCTGCAAGGGGAAGTGACTCTGCATCGACCCTGCATTCAGGTGCCTGGTCAGTGATTTAGGTGTTAGCATTAAGTAAGAGGGACAGCACCGGCACTAGTTGAGGAGGCTGCTGTGATGCTGTGGTGCTTGCAGCTAGGTAGCTCTTGGACCTTGGGTTATTCCTCAGACACAAAACTAGCGCCCAAACAAGCTTGGGGCCCTACTGCTGTGGCCTTAGTGAGGGCCCAACAACAGTCAATGTTGTTCTCCTCCAGTACACTGGATTGTTCTTTCTGGGAACTGTGGAGCAGCCAGACTGGTACTCGACATCCTCCGCCGCAGCCACATCACACAGCACCTCTGACAACTCCACTGGCTCCCAGTCAACAAGAGACTCACTTTCAAGCTCCTCATTCACACCTACAAAGCTCTACATGGCGAAGGACCAGCATACCTGAACCACCACCTCACATTCCACATACCCCCAGACAACTCAGATCCTCCTAACTCGCCCATGCCTCTGTCTCCAGGATCCACAAGACCAGAACTGGAGGAGGTTCATTCTCCTACCATGCTGCCAGATCTGGAACACCCTGCCCCTTCACCTCAGGCAATCCGCGTTTCTGACCCAATTCAGGAAAGGACCTCAACGCCTGGCTCTTTGAATGATCCTTCACCCAGTCCGACCAGCAGCCCCCCTCCCCTAGCACCTGGAGACCCACACAGGTGAGTGGCCGCACTCTATAAATCCCTGATTGATTGATTGATTGATTGGACTGCAACCTAATCTTATTTATAGCTGTGTGGTTTCTTGGTTCTTTAGTTCTGCAATAGAACTTATAGGACATAAGTTCCCCCATACCCTCCAGCCAGGGTGATTTTCTCTCCTGTTTTCTATACATGATTGCATTCCACCGGAGAGGGACATAAACTGAAGGGCTCCCATGGTGCTAATTTGGGTGCCCAGAGCTGTATCATGGAGAGTGGCCCTGGCTCAGCACAGAGCTGAATGCCATTTTAGGTCGAGGCTCCATACAGCATAAACTGTTTGGTTTTAAAAGACCTATTGTGAGTATACCAAAAACATACAGTGGTGGCAGTCAACCCATTGCTTACCATTGTTTGGCTTTACTGTTGCTCTTATTCTCTTACTTCTTCTTCAGTGGTTTCCATGTCCATCTTGTTTTTATACCTCCACTATTGCATAGCCTCTTTACCATTCTCTTGACTGGCTAACTTGTGTTCCTCCACTGCTCACTTGTAGAGGGATACTTTTTTCTTTTTGTTTAAGCAGTCCTTTAGACTGCATGTGTTTTGCAGATTTGTTTTTGTTTCTCTCTCCCTCTATGGCAGCTCTCTCTCTCTCCTGTGTACTTCTGCTCATGCTTAACGCGTCTTGTTGCTATCTCCCTTGTGCGCTTTTCCCTTGCTTTATTGTCTCTCTTGTATGCTTCTCACCATTACCATGTTGTTCTGTCCTTTGTGATCCCATTCCCTCCCTGTTGCTTCCTCTAACCCACTACTCCAGCCTCTCCTTGATTGGTCCCACATCTCTGCTGTTCTTTTTTTTTACATATAGATATACTTTTGAGGACAAAGCAGAAAACCGCTGTCAGCCCTCCACAAAGCACTTTGTATATTTACGATTTTTTAAAATTGATCTAAGTGGCACTTGCCATCTTTGGTTGGTCAATACAAAATGAAAGAAAATGCGGCGAAAATGCTGCCCACATCGTTTTGCAGGTGCGGCAATGTATGGTTATGCATGCACACCCCTACAGATTGACGTGACCACTAACTGCAGCTGTTATTGTCCAATTTGTTCGTTGTGATGCTGAACAGCATCAGCAAAAAAGCTTTTCTTCTCACCAAAGCTGTTCATCATCCCTAAAAAACGCTGGCATTGCCATTAGGTCCCAATGTTAAGACCTTATTGCATAATTATGCACCATCTCTGTAGTGGAACCACACACCTTGAGCAGCTTTTGTTCACAGTGCTTTTGTTTTTTGCACTATTTTCTTTAAGCACAACATGCAATCTCTCATGCAAAGTGGATGTGAGGACACATTTTGGCCTAAAATACAGTGCTTAGTGCATCCCGTTAGTGAGCTATGGCAGCGTGATATGGGGACAAGGCCGGGATGCCTAAATCCAAGTAGCAGAAAATACATTTTTAAGGAGACTTTTAGGAGTCCCACAAAGTATACCCAACGAAATTGTCCATGAAGAACTGGGCCTAGATTATATTATTGACCTGCGTCGTCTTAGCCCCCTAAACTTTGACATTCTATATGGCTAAAAGAGGAACTGGGTTTTACCAGATTGATCTTGCAGGATTATTTAAAACTGAATAAATCCCAACTAATTCCGTGGCTGGCATATGTTGCCCATAATATGCAGATTCTAGGGAGGTCCAATCTGTATGACAATCCTTCTAGTATAACTCGCCATGATGGCAAATGGGTTGAAAATGATTTTAGGGATAAGCTGTCATTAGACCGTGAGGATTCTGCACTAATGAAAAACTCTATGCGACATGCGATTTTAGTGAAAACTGTCAACAATATAGAACCCCACTTGACTTGGAATATGATACGTCACCATTTGAGGGTGAATTTATTTCCTCAATTAGTCCCTTTTAATCATGGTTGTTTTACGAATTTGGACTTGTCCCTTTGCATCTGTGATAACACCTCGATTAATGACACACCTCATGTTATGTTCTGCTCAAAATATAATAATTTGCGACACACGTTTTTATATCCAAATTCAAAACAACTGCACTTTACTCAAGTTAGGCCTGCTTTATTGTACTTACAACTGCTAAATTCTCCCACATTCTGTTTTTTTCTTGCTCGCTTTGCTGTGGAGGGTTTTGAAATAAGCATGCCTTTTCCATGATAATTTTGTGTACCAGTTTTAATGTCTTCACTTTTTAATGATTTTGTTTTTAAAATCGAATAAAGATTATGAACTAAACTGAACAGTGCCAAGATGCCATTTTCACATTTTGCCTTTTTACTCGTAATTTTGTTGCAGTTGTCATAAATTGAGCGTAATTATAGAAAAGCAAATTACATGAATTTCGTACACCACTTTTGCCAATAGCACATGCCATTCGCCATTCTCCATTCTGAGGTGCATAAAAAGCAAATGTACGCTAGTTGGATACACAATATGTGTGAGGCGTAACCTGGTTAAAATAATGTGGGCAAATACCCTGGAGAGCACAATGTGCACTCAGGCTGTGGTATGGATTTATGCACAAGTGACAGTTTGCTTCCGCATATGCAGAATGATTGTGTTCTTGTTCAATATGGATATGAACTACATAAATTACCTGAGTTCACGATTTTGTTTCGGAATTCGTAAAACAAAAACATTTTAACCTTGGTGTAGTTTCAAAGTTTTTCCCAGGCTTTCTCAAAAGTGGACAAAAAATATACTTTCTAATGTCATTCACACCTAGTTTTGAGAAGGGAGTGGAATATAAGAAATAAAAATATTAGCACTAAGAACAGTTTTGAACTATAATTGAAATTATAAACTAACGCTTTGCAAGGAGCATTGAATCAACAACTATTTGCATAACCTGTTAAGAGCGGTATTCGGGCAACTGACTTTTCTGACTGATGTACATGCATCGATTGGCCTGGACAACATAGCACATTGCGGATTTTTAATTATGGATCTACTTAAGCAGAATCCTTTTTAAATTATTGCAAGACAGGATTGATTAAGTGTACATAAAGAAACAGGCCGCAGAGGCTGTATTTAAATGTTAATGTGCCGTTTGTGGGATTTAGCTCTCTGAGTACCGATCCATTTTACTTGGAGCATTATCCCTATTAATCTCAGTGCCGAGGGGCAATGTGCATCAAGAGCCTTTATGGAAACCAGGCGTAGGCAAATTTGCTAATCCTCATTTAACCAGAGTTTCAGCTAGAATTATATTTTTCTGCTATTTGTTTCTGATTTTCACCAAGTAGCAAGGATATTTTTTAGTCCATTTGTGCAACCTGGCACCTTTTGGGGCAGCAGTGGTGGTGCCATAACCATGACAGCTGCCTAAAATAGCATTTAGTTAGCAAAGGCCCTTCCTACAACGTTGCAGAGCTATCGTACATTCATAATTGAAAAATAGCGGAGAGGAGGCCTTTAGTGCAGAGAAAAAAAAATGTAATTTCAGACTGAGCCCTTCCCAGTGCAATTCCCACTACATAAAAGTTGTGACAGTCCCAGGTTAGTGGCGGCTCCTCCCCTAAGGCCGAGGAGCATCGCCTCACTCACTACTTTTCAGCACTGAAAGAAAGGAAAAATAAAATGATAATAACTTGATATTATCATTTTATTTGTTCCAGCTGCGGCAGCAATGGTGCGGGGTGGGGCGGACGGCTCTGCTCACATAGCAGGGGTGGAGTGGTGGGCACACTGAAGTGCGCACCGCCAGCCAAATAGTCATGCACACTTGGCATTTTCTCCACCCAGGCTGCATTCCAGCCTGGTTGGAGAACATACCCAGCCCCCCTGTCCTCATCTGAGCGCCGAACTACGGCAATCAGATCAATCACAATGCTTCATTGCAGAGTTGTGATTGGCTCAGGTGAGCCTGGCTGCTCCCTGTTTGGCAGATGCGGAGGAGAAGATGTGGGACAGAGCAGCGAGGAGGTATGTATCTTTTTCATTTTTTACACCCTCACCCATGCATCCCCAGTTATGTGCCGGCTGCCACTGTCCCGGATATTGGAGCAGGTAATGAAAGGGGCAAAAGGCAGCACTAACTGAGAGAAGGCTCAGAGTATCTGGCAATGAAGCTCAAGGATGTCACCCTCAACAGAAAGTGAGGGTTTCACCGATACCTCCTGGGGAATATGTAGTGTGTAGAGTGAAACCAGTTATAGTGAAAAGCAATTATCAAAGAAGCAATAAATGATAGGTGCCAGGGTTGTGTGTATTGTGTCATTCATAACACTAACATCTCAAATATAGAATCAAAGTGGAGTGGTGTAGAATAGAGTGGCGTAGAATGTAGTGTCATACAGTGGAATAGCGTAGAATGGAGTTACATACAGTGAAATAGCATAGGTTGGAGTGGCATAGAGTGGAGTGGCTTAGAGTGGAGCGGCACAGAGTAGAATAACAAACAGTGATGTGGCATACAGTGTAGTGGCTTAGAGTGCAGCGGCATAGAGAGGAGTAGTGTACAGTGGCATACCGTAGATTGGAGTGGCGTAGAGTGTTTTATTGTTGTTCCCTACTTCTTATTGCTTTATTAAAGTATTAATAGGTAGGGACAATTAATATACTTTTATATATATATATATATATATATATATATATATATCACGCTCACTGGTCTGCCACACAAATGAGGGAGCACTCGAGACAGCCGAGAAGGTTAGACCATTTAACCTTTAATTCGTGGTATGAACAGCCAACACGCACAGGTTTTAATCACAGCAGTTCCTTCGTCTCGCCTGACGCGTTTCGAAATATTTTCTTCTTCAGAGGCTTTGGTACGAAGAATACGTGCACACTCCCACACACTGGCTAAATGGGCAGTGTCACGCCTCTCAGCATTGTGGGAGTTGTAGTCTTATGGTTCCTGAATGGTTGCACTTTTCTTAACTGAAGCTTTGACAGTAAGACCAACCTAACAAGGAAAGAAAGGGAAGCTTTGAAAGTTTTGACTGATAACACAGAATCAATTGTGAGAATGGCTGATAAGGGTGGAAACATCGTTGTGATGAATAAGGTTGACTACAATGAGGAAATCTTATCCCAACTTAATGATGAGAGATATTACGAATGAGTGACAGTGAATCCATTACAGACCGTGACAAATATGATCAATTGTAGACTGAAAGAGTGGTATGAACAGACTTTACTAGATTGCATGCAGTCTCTACTGCCATGTCGACCTGGCAAACCCACTTGCCAGGCCCTAACCTTCCCTTTTATTACCTGTGAGTCACCCCTAAGGTAGGCCCAACGTACCCTGGTGCGCAATTAGTGGGTCTCTAGCAAAGGGTGTTTAGTGGCCAGGGATTGTAGGCGCACTGCTGTATAACGCAACTGTAAATATGCAAAATGTGGGATGGTGCTACTAGGAGAGGGGATAAGCCCTCTAACTCCTCTATGTTGTGTGGGAAGATCCCTCACAATTTCTAAATTCCTATCCAAACCTAGGCACACATCAAGGTAATTCAACAGTATGTATATTATTTACACAAACCTAAATATAAACAAAACAATGATCCATAAACATATAGGTGTTGTGTTGCTTTGTCTTTAATTCGGTTTTCATTAAGGCAAAACAGAAACCAGCAGACACGTGTTTCGTTGCATGTGGAAAATAATTCCGCTACTTCCTCAGGGTGGGAAAGATACAAAGGGTATGTATGACACATATTTCTTGAAAGATGTACATTAAAGGTGATCGGACATGTCCACATTTATTGTGACTTCAAACTACCAGTGGAAACCCTTATCACCCTGAGATTGTGAGACAAAATTTCATGGTTAAAGATTGACATCCGGCTTGTAAGTGTGTTTCATCTAAAATCACAGACCTTTGATAGTGACATTATAAGTGGTTTATATGCAAATAATGATGTTACAATGTTTTTAAAATTAATACTACATAAAAATGAAATTGAAGATTCGAGAAATATTACACGGTACAAGTCGCTAGAAAAGTCCTTCGAACAGAGAAGCAATTGCTATCTACCTGAATGGTGAAGTATGAGTCTTTGTAATCTAAAATATAAGTGAAGGAGAGAAAACGGAGGAGAAAAAAGAACCATAAGCATACTGGCTCCAGGTGATTAGAAGCAATGAAAAGGATGATAGTGTTTAAAAAAACTGGGGACGGAAAGAAAAGAGCACTTACCGCTGTGGGCAGGGTGCAGTGTATGTGAAAGGTAGGACATGTACTGGTGTGTGTGACATGTCCTGATAGTGAAATACAGTGTATTTCGTTTTTCCCTATTAAAAAGCTATTAGTCCAATAGGATCGAATGGGACTTTATTTATAACATTTTAGAAATATAACTTCCCATTGGGACAAGATAAAAAGTTGGGGTTTCGGTTTATGCCAGAACTTAGAACATAAAAATGCATATTTTAGTAAAGATGGTTTTTATATTGTGGGTTTGAAACTACCACTTTTAGAAAGTTGTTATTTTCTTGCTTAGCCATCCTATGTGCTTCTGCAGGGTTGTGGATTGACTGTCTGGCTTTTGAGTGACAGGGGCTGGGGATATGCATTTACTGTAGGCAGCCACTGGGGTGGTTGTGGTGTGTACTGCTTTTCCTGTTCGAGTCAGGACTCGGCTGAATAGACCTGGGCTGCATTTAGAGTAGGGGAGGAGATTACCTTGCACCTGAATGGGCCTGGTCTGCCTCACACATTGCTGTCTCCACCTCCTGCTGGGAAGCTGGACCAGAGAGGACAGACATGGTTTTGACTGAGCACAGAACTTCTATGCCACCAGAGAACAAAGGAAAATCCTGTATAAATATTGGGGCCCAGACCCTAGAACTTTAGAATACTCTGGACTCAAGAGAAACCTCTGCCAAGGAGAAGAGCTGGGAAAGCTGAAAGAGAACTAAAGCCCCTTTGCTGTGTGCTGTCTGGGATTGGCTTGCAGTGGCCGTTTCTGCCAAGGGGAGGACAAAGACTTTGTTGTGTTCCGTGTATCCTGCTTGAAGAAGATCTCCAAGGGCTTGAAGTAGAGCTTGCCTCCCGTTCTGAAGTTTCAGGGACACAAAGACTTCACCACCAGCTCCCCTGAACTCCCTTGCTGGGATTTTGACCTGCAGAGAGGTGACTGTTCCTGTGTTGGGCCTCTGGAGGTTTTACCTGTTGCTGGGAGCTGGGAAAAGAGAAGCAACTAAAGAAACATGACTCATCAGCACCCATTTCCGACACAAAACCGCAGTGCGGGAAGACGTTCCAAGCATCGCCACCGTGCCGCTGAAGAAACCAATACAACGCCTGCCTGCGGCAGGAGAAATCCCCGTACGCCCAATCTCGTGCACCAATCTCCGAAGTCCGAGATCACCGCACCGACTCCGATGCAGTCCCTGCTGCACGACTGCAAGAACCAACACATTGTGGGACCATGGTTGGAGAAGATCACCGCAGCGTTATTGCCCCTGGAATCGCACCGGAGCGCCAAGTCTACAACAACGCCAGGGTCGCAGTAAGAGACCGACGCATCACCTCCCCGCAAAGTAAGAAACCAATGCATCACCTCCTCTTCAGTAAGGAACTGACGCATCACCTCCCTTGCATGGCAGTAAGGAGCAGACGCATCACCTCCCCTGGAGCGAGGAACTGACGCATCCCCTTCCCTGTGCTTATGGAACCGATGCATCATCTTTCCTGTGTCTGTGTTTGCTTATGAATTAGGCGCATTCAAGGTACTTTTTGTTGACACTGACGCATCTATAGTTTGCTATGGACAGAACTGTTTTTACCTTTTAAAAGTCATAACTTAATAACTGTAATGTGGTGTGGTGTCCATATGTAGGGCTTTCCCTGGTTTACTGTACAGGTGCACAAATGCTTTACACACTGCCTCTGAGCCCGTGCCAAGCTACCAAGGTGGTGAGCAGCGGTTATTTCAGAAGTGTATCCCACTTACCCTGACTGGGAATAAGGGTCCCTACTTGGACAAAGGTGCAAACCATTGCCATCCAGAGTACCCATTTCTAACAGTAAATCATCCAAGAAGTCATCATCTGAGTCACTGTCACACTCCTCCTTTTTCTCCCCATTCCCACCTCCCTCTTGTGATTTCTTTCTCTCAGTTATTCCCTTTGCTATCAAAGGATACATCCTATGAACTGAATCACATTTTCCAACATCCCAGCAGCTCTGCTTTCCACTTTGCTGCCATCCAACCATGGACCTTAATCCTCGCTTGAGTTTTATATTTCTGTTTCCCATGGTGGCATGCTTCCATGCATTCAAAGTCTCATAAAGAGCAGGTCCTGGTAGGGGCTTCAACAATTGCATTAGGTTCTCAATTATTCTCAAGTTAAAGGAAGCATGTTGGAGAAATTGCAAGGACCCTTCAGTCACTGTCATCTTATTTCATTGTTTGACCCAAATACAAGTGAGTAGCCTGGCAGAACTGTCAACGTATGCTTGCAGAACCCAGCTACCTCTCCAATCATTTATTGACTGTATCTTAGCCTTTAACGCTGAACTGCGCTCTGCTGACTTTTTACTAGGTTCATTTTACACAAATAAAACATACACACATGCATGCATACATCTAGGTGGCAGGCTTCCTGTTCCAGAACATACCCTAGACATGGCACCATGCAAAAGGAAATTTTGTGGCATGGCTCACTGTCAGTCGGTAGCCTTCCCTGTGCTAGTCTGGTGTTTGTAGAGGCGTGCACAGATGAAGTGGATGGTTGGGGTGATGCATTTGGGGACAGCTTGGACGTTGGGGCTTGCTAAGAAGAAAACAGAGAGGGACGTTGGCAGAGCATGTCTTAGGAAGTTAGTCGAGGTAGGGGTGTGGGGCAGGGGACTGCACCAGCAAACAATGCATTTCGGAAAGCTCAGGTAGTTTAATCTAAACACTGCATAGTTGAAAGACCTCAGTGCACCGTACACACCATAATACCTACCATGAATAGCACCTTGGGTGAGCTACCCCTGTTGCAATAAAGGAAAGAATTATGTTGTTCTTTGGAGCTTTATTTGCAAAGTATTTAATGCCTAAATGAATTAAACTATTAACACTTTTTTTTACATTGATTATTGTTTAAGAATGAGTTTTATCACAGAAGTTTAGATGGATTTTGTTTTCAAGGGCTATACATTTGAGAATGTATTCTGAAAATATTAACAATAGAGAGTATGTTTCCTAATGGCTAGAGCAGCCGACCCTAAAGCGGGTTTGGGTCTCCGCAGGGACGCTCAGCATCCTGTGATCCTGGGCAAATCATCTAATCTTCATGTGCGCTGCAAAAGTAATGTGCCCGTCTAAAACGCAACTGGTGCTCATGTAAAGTGCTCTGACACCTTGGAGTCAAGTTCGCGCCATGTAAAACTCTCCCAAAAAAACCATCGGAACTCAAATCTTCGTACCCATCACAGTAGAGCACCTTCATTGTAACCTGTGAGTGTCAAATAACTCCAAATAGATTTTAGGAAACGTGTATTGTTGGCTTAGAGTCACGCGATCTTGGGTGGCTCGAGCACAAACTTGTGGTTGAAGTTGAAGCGCATATCATTTAACTGACAAACGCATAAACCTAACTCGCTCAAAAGCGACGTATGACAAAATCACGCATGTGTCATGTAACTTACGTCACATAGGTGTCGTTTCCGATGTCGTTCGGAAGGGCTCCAAATCGGATTCGGATTTGCCAAATCCGATCCAGAGCCCTTGTTTCTGACCGATTCGGACACACTTCTGAACGACCAAATACGATGCCTGGAAACCGGTAGGCCTGTCCAAATCGGGTCGGAAAGGCATGCGGACAGGGCAAGCCTTTCCTGAGCCGATTCGTATAGCTCTATGGACTCGGTTTCTGAGCGAGTGAGTACGATGGCTGATTCGGACAGCCCTTCCGATTTGGTGGAAACAGCCTTTGGGGGCCGATAGGAGGCACCCCTTCCCCGAGGCCCTCTGAATCGGGCCTGTGCGGGTCTCCATGGGTTCCCTCTTACCAACCATGCACAGTGTGGCAGGCATCATGGGGTGCCCGCCACAGGGTGCATGATTTTCCCCACCCACCCCTTTCTTCAATGGGAGCCTGTGTTCACATTCGGAACACAGGCTCCCATTGAAGTAAATGGGTGTCCAACTGAATCATATCCGGATGCATACGCTCAGCCGGACACCCCCGATCCGAGTCGTACTGAAAGCATTCTGGAACCGATTTGGTCAGTCAGGCCCATAGTATTAACCCCTTGGCTGCTGGGGTAATTTTCCTGCTGTGCTGGGGGGCGGGGGGCCGGCACAGCGCCCCGGTGGTCATGACGAGCTCAGCTCATCATGAGCTACAGTGCTCCTGTGCTCATGACGAGCTGAGCTGAGCTCGTCATGGCCACACCCGTTTCCTCAGAACGCTCAGCACAGCAGGGGAATTATCCCAGCGTGCGAGCGTTCTAATGGATCAGCACACGAGCACCGTGGCTGATGACGAGCTGAGCTCGTAGCATGGAAGGGGTTAAGTGTGCATCTTGAATTGGAAGCAGAGCACTTTGCAGCAAATGCGGATAGATCCTCTTTCGTCCACAATTTTTAAAAAGGGGACAAACAGAAGACGTTTGATATCATGAGTACAGCCACCTGCATCGGTTCAATAAATACAGTGTGCAGGAGGTAAATTCGTTATTGGAAAAACATCACCAGTAGATAGAACATTACTTGAGTGAACCTTGTGAGCAGAAAGACAAAACAAAGCAATATTTCATCACCTGCTGGGTTGTTTCTATTTTGTATATTGAGGCATATTTACGCCACAGAAGAAGACATGGCGGCGGCTAGTATGTTTCAACCTCCAGCCTTCCTTTCTGAAAGGGGAGAGGCATTGTTATTCTGGAAAAATTGGGAAATATATATGAGAATTTGTACACCATTTCAATAGGTGATGCTGAAGAAGAGCCAGGAGACGCAGTTGAAATATCTGTACTAGGGAGACGTTTCAATTCAATAGTTTTAGAATGCCATAGGTTCTTTGCAGACCCAAAGAAAAGTTGAAAATATCAGGAAGTATGAAGCATGCCTAAGAACATTAGCATGTGCTTTGGACCCATAAAAGATCCATTGATTAGGGATCAGTTGATGAACTGCAAAAATAATTTAAGGGTTCAGGAGAAGTTATTGATAAAGAATTCTAACCTTAAAAATGCAGTTGCAATTGTTGACCATATGGAGAGTATTAATAAATGATTGTGAGATGTGCATGACAACAAGCTAGCTATAGTTGACATGTCGGTTGCAGAGATATTATATGAGAACACCAAGAATGTGAATGAGGTGGTGTGTGCGCTGAAGGTTGGTATTGAAGGAAAGCTATCCCACACTAACAAGGAATTTAAGGAGTTGAGATTAAGATGTTACAGGTGTGGTAATCCTGGCCACTGATCGAACAACTCAAACTATTATGCAAGAATTACACTTTTCGCAAATTTGGAAAAAAGGGGCCGTTATGCTTGAGTCTGTAGGGGTGATAGATTCCAGTGTGTTGAATATGTTTATGAGAATATGAGCAAAATGGTTCTCAGTGTGAGAAGAGAAGATGAAATTGCATGGGGTCTTGTAGCTATTCCTGAAAGCCAATTAAGTTGATGGGAAATGTATAGTTGTTTTGGCAGAGTTGGGCCCACTGCATAACATGGTGGGTGATACAAATTTGGCAAGAAAGTTTGGAAATAACTTGTCTTGTAGATTATGGTGGAGCGAGAATTGATGTTGTGGGTCATGCCAGTATGAGAACTGAATTTTGTGGTAAAGAGACCATTGGGAAAGTTTATGTAGCCAAAGGTGGCTATAATTTGTTGTGTTGGTGTCACCAACGAGACACAGGAATTACATTGAATCCAAATGCACCAGTACAAGCCATGCTGCTAAATGAGGATGTTAAACATGTGGTTTTTACGAGGAGTTTACTGATGCCTTTAGCAACCACGTGGGGCTTTTTAAATACTTTGAGTATGAGATCGTACTAAAAATAAAAACGATACCATGTTCACTCATAGTCCCAACCTTATGTTGGAACCCCTCTGTGGAAAATAATTAATGAACTGTTGGATATGGGGGTGATTAAATAGATTGCATCATCAGAATGGATTTGGCCTGTTGTATTGGCACCTAAAGACGGGGCCAGACCAATAATGGTGTGTCTCAATTTCAGGGACTCGAACAAGCACGTATGTGTAAACTGCCAACCACTACTAAACATATCAGAGGCATCAGCTGTGCTTGGGTGTGCCAAGATGTTAAGTGTTATGGATCTCTTATATGCATATCACTAAGTTAAGCTACATAATGAGCCTAAACATCTTAAATTTGTTGTTACATGGCTGGGACCGTACCACTTTATATGGTGGCCCTTTAGGTTCGGGTCAGCGGTGGTGAGCTTCTTACGGACAATGAAGTATGTACTTCATAGCATTTCTCATTTCCTGATCTTTCAAGAGTATGTGTTGGTTTTTGGAAAGAATCTGGAGGACCATGAACACTGTTCTGAACATTTTAGCTAAGGCTGGTCTCACTCTAAAGAGAGAGATATGTAGAATATTCATAACTGCAATATCCTACTTAGTTAACACCATATTTAGGGAGTGTATCAGACCTAAATTAGAGTTGCTTGAATTAATAGTGAAAGCACCATCACCCCAAGATAAGGACCAGGTCGGATCATTTCTTTGGCTAACTGAATTTGATTGCAAGTTTGCCATTTGTTTTAGTGTTGCACAACCAGTAAGGTCATTACTTAATAAGTGAAACAGGTTTAACTGGACTGAGGAGTGCATTGTGCCATTTGGATCCATCAAATGCAGCATTTGTAATGTGCTGAGGGCGGGTCACTTTAATGTATTTAAAAGAATTGTACTAATGACAGGTGCAAGTGTTAAAGGTTTGGATGGTGTTCCATCACAACTTATGGATAGCTGCCTTTGCTTCATGCTCCCTCAAAGGGCCTGAGGAACAATACTTAGTCAATGAGATGGGGTGGGGCTCAGTTTGTGCATTGGCCATGCAATATTTCAAATGTTATTTGAGGGACTGACTTTTTGTAATAAGGACTGACCATAGACCACCTTCCACATTTGTCACTAGGAAGAATGATGACGTCACTCCAAGGATAAAAAAGATGGATAGAAGGGTTGAAGGAGTTTCATTTGCAAACGGAACATCTGTCTGTGGGGGGAAATCGATAGTGGCAGATTGCTTGTCCAGTTTGCCTTTTGATGGGAAAAATGATGGTATGATTAGTGTCTAATCTGTTGGGTACATGTGAGTACTATTAACGAAGATGAATGGAGCTTGGTGACAAAGAGAGAGATGAAGAGGTGAGAAACCTCAAAGAATTTGTGGTAAAAAAGTGGTCGACTACAAGAACCTCCCAGAATCCTTGAAGGGCTTTTCGTGTGTTCTGGAGAGGATTGAGCTGTGTAAGAGAGGAACTTTTCAGAGGCTCAATTGAGGTTACCCCTACTGGAATGAGAGAAAAAGCTGTTAATTTGGCACATGAAGGCATCTCACTAAAGCCGGGGAGAGAGAAATGTATTGATGTTCAGGGCTAGATTGTCAGGTGGAGGAAGTGGTTAAAGATTGTAATCTGTGTGCCAGGAATAACAAAGGCAGGACAACATCAAAATCCTCAGTTGAGATCTCAGTAGTACCATGGACAAAGTAAGGTTTGGATTTTATTGGTCCTTTTGACATACTATCCCCCAAGAACACTCTGCGATATTATGGAAGGCTACACATCAAAGGGCGTTGTAACCAAGTGTGTAAGTTTGATTAACATAAGAGTGGGACTAGATTTTTTAAAGGAAGAGTTCTCCAGTGAAGGTTTACACAGCCACCTAATCATGGATAATGGGTTCAAGGGGACCTCCCTGAGGATGCAGGAATTCTTGAAGAGTTTGTCCATTGTGCATTTAAGAACCGCATTGTAGTCATCTCAAGCGAATGGCTTTGCTAAACTCATGAATTGAAGGGTTAAATCTAATGCTCAGAGTGCACTTGATTTCAGAGGTTCTCTTTAAGGAACATTGTGATATATAGTGGGCACATCACATAACGCCTAATAGTGTGACATCTAAAACACCATTTTGATATTTGAGGAAGGGGTAGGCGGAATTTGATTCAATGGAATTACATTAAAATTCCGTGAGATTCAGGAGGATTCTGCAATGGGCATAGTGGACATTTGGCGTTATTCTCTTAGCACAAAATGCATCGTCATATCCATTGTTGGATGCGAGGATGCATTTTACAATAGGAAAATAGCACAGCCAAATACTACTCAGCTCCCTTATATACACTGCAGTGATTATTGCAGAGTATGTCAGTGTGCCGTCACTGAGTGGTATGCAGTAGTTTTTAAACTTTAGAAACCACTGCATATTACTCTGAAGTGCATACCCCTCAACACTATTACATACTCTGCAGTAATCACTGAAGAAAATGTGAAGGGTGCCGTGGGGTATGCACTGCTGTGCAGTGTTTTTTATATAGGGCCAGAGCAGGGTCTGAAGAAGCTCCAAGTAGTTCAAAATTCGACGGCTCGTCTATTGCTGAATCTACCTCGGTATAAATCTGTTTCAGATGAGATTCGGAAGTTGCACTGGCTCCCAGTGTCTCAACGAATCAAATTTAAGGCTCTCTGTGTGGCCTTCAAAGCTCTGATGCAGAAAGGTCCAGCTTTTCTTCAGAATCTTTTTGTGTGGTATCAGCCAGCTAGACAGCTCCGTTCAACAGGGGCAAAATTTATGGTGGTGCCTAGAATTCGGACCTTGCACTGGGGCGGGCGGAGCTTTCACTATAGTACATCCAAACTGTTGAACTCTCTTCCATTAGAGATTAGGAATGCCAGCTCCCTTTTCAGTTTCAGAATTTTTTTTAAAACTTGGTTGTTTCAGTGATTGGCTCATTGCAGGCTACTTGCTGTCCTCAGCGCCGAGACACCATTTTGGTATTTGTGCGCTTTATAAATAGAAATATCATTATCATTATCATTATCATCATTATCATTATCAGGGAGTAGTAAAGTTTAATCTGCAGTGGTGTTTAAACATCAAGGCCTGCTCCATTTTACTGCGTTGTTTAAAAATCACTGCAGCGCATACCACTCGGCGCCCTTACATACGCTGCAATAATTACTTTACTTTGTTTGACAATAATTAGATTTATAAACCCTAGTATGTTTTTCGGTAAATGTATGAAAAAAATTGCCTGTTAAACTTTTTAATTAATGAATATATTGATGGGAATTTAAGGTGAAAATAAATAAAAGATTTTGCAAATATTTTTATTTTGTGTATATAGTAAATGTTTTTTTTTCTTTCAAACAAACTTTATTGGCATTTGGTATCAGTTCAGACAATCATGTATCTTGTTACCACCATGTTCTAGCTTTAGTTGTTAACTGTATTTCCCATATCCCCTTCTGCATACCCCATAAGTTCTGAAGTCAATATGTCCTTGCCCATTCTCGTCTATGCGGGGAGAATGTTGCGTTGGCCTCGTGTGTCCCCCATCCCCAACTAATCAAAAACAGGCAACCAAGTCTCCTCCCTCCCGCCCCGCACTGCTGTCTCCCCATTGCACTCCTGGAACTCGGAAGGTTACCCCACTCGGATTGGACCGTATGCGGAGGCCCTACGCGGCGGCTCCCTGCCCTGCAGCTACTCTTTTCTGTGAGGGCATGTTATATGTCCCTCCCTGCCCGTCCCTCTCTCAATCACTAGTGATGTTCTTGCTCTGAAGGTCTCTCAGGAGTAGAAGCGGCAGATACCTGACCATCTCGCTGTATGTCTCTCACTAGTGCTTCCCAAGCCCTGGCTCTCTCCTCATCTCGCATTTCTCATGAGGACCCTGCTCTCGCACCCCGCCCATGTCATGAGCTCCGGTTTCCATCTTTGCACTCTGGGGCCTCTCGGGTCATCTAGTTACGGGTGATTTCCCGCTTCGCTAGGACGAAGGCATGGTCCTAGAATCTGTAAGTGGGCCTAGTTTTGGCAGTATGTGGAAATAAACCCAACAGTACATGTGTCGGTGTGCATGGGATTACCCTCTCCATGATCTGGGCCGTCTCCTGCGTCACTTCCTGCCAATAGTGTGTTAAAGAAGTACAGCTCCACATCATGTGAATTTAGGTCGCTCCCACTGTGGTGCATCTCGGGCATCGGGCGTCTTCCCTAGCAAAATATCTATTAATACGATCTGGGGTTAAGTAAGCCTGGTGAAATATATAAAAGCTAATCAGGTTAAAGCGGGCATTTCTGGAGACCTTGGCTGCCCGTTTGAGTATCTTCTCCCAATCTTTGTCCACCAGCGGGCTGGCGATGTCTTCCTCCCACTGAAAGTGAAAGTGAAAGTGAAATCTTTATTGTTTCAGTTAATAAAAACCATACAATATCGAAAGAATTTATATTCTCTTTTCCTTAAAATGTTGCTAAAGTTTTCAACAGATTATAAAAAAAGTGATTTCATACAAAAATATACAATGTTAATGACTTTTTGGCTAAAAAACGAAAACAATTCTTTTTAAAACCAATCTAATCTAAAAAGCGATGTATCTAACCCAATATATATTTACCAAAAAGCAGGGCTTCCATTGCTACTTGTTTGTAGTACTATTGTAGTCAATGATGCTGTCTCTACTAACAGTTAGTGGTATGGTGATTTTGATATCCTTTTTCATTATTATCTTGTCATATTGTATCAAAAATGTCATAATCTTTCAATTTAGATGGGGATCCGTTGCGTCCAAGCCCTTGATTATTGCAGTTCTACAAGACCTAATGCCCCTCTCAATAAATATCTTTTTTAAAAGCCACACCCGGATCTGCCTTAAGCCAGGGCATATACAAATAAGAGGAATAAGGTATTGCTTCTCGGCGCCACATAGTGTATATGAAGTAGGCCCATTGTATCTCCATTTGGGCTGATCCGCTAAACTTGGTAATAACCCAAACCTGGTGGCCATGAATTTCCTTTTTAAATAGTATAAGTATGTTGTACTCAAATAGTCTGACGGATGTAATTTTGAATAAGACTGTATTACCATCCAAGCATGCGACCTCTTTGCAAATTTATTTTTATCCTCATGTTTCATTTT
Source organism: Lissotriton helveticus (assembly GCF_964261635.1). Classification (NCBI taxonomy): domain Eukaryota; kingdom Metazoa; phylum Chordata; class Amphibia; order Caudata; family Salamandridae; genus Lissotriton; species Lissotriton helveticus. Next base: position 1,179,225,736 of record NC_136061.1, read on the forward strand.
CATGTATGTTTTTCGTGAAAATTGTTTACGTTTTGTGATGTAATGTTATAAATGTATATCTTCTTTTGCCTAAAAAATATGACTTTCTAAAATGTAAAATACATGAGTGATGGGTATAAATAAAAGTACCTGACCAGGTCTAATGAATTTACATTTGGTCTTGTTTAAATAGTTGTATTATCAAGATATGAGGAGTTGGGGCATCTCATTTGTCTGTATAGTATAAACGGTCCAGCCCACCCTCAGTCCCACTAAGGACCTAACTCCCTCTTTTGTGTTAAGTTCAGAGCAGGTAGCTACTCGCGAGAGTTTGGGGGACAGAAATTTGATATTTTTATGTGACGAAGGGCTTCTTGTCCTTCAAATAGTATGGCAGAAAAAGATACGCTTTCTTTTAGTGAAAGTCACATTCAATCCCTGATTGCCTCATCACCTTTTGCTTCGATCACTCTTAGTACCACTGCGAAACAGCAAAATGAATCAGAGAAACTAGTAAGACAACGATTGAACACATCCAGTGCGTGGCAACTGATGAGGGAAACAACGGACCCCCCGGGGCCACCTTTTTCGAACAGACAATGAGGGAGGAAGTAAAATTGTTTTTTGAAACACAGGTCTTGCAAATAACTACCAGCCATTGAGGGACTGACAACCGAAATGTCAATGTGAACTGGGACACGGAAATAAGGATTGCTGATACAGCCATCACGACCTCCTCCCTCCAAGAGGCGCCGGACGGTGCACATGGAGAAATTTGAAACTCAGAACAACGTCTGCCACTAGACATTAATGAAAACGCCGCCAGCCTGACAGAGAAAGAGAATTAACAAAGCCCTGATGAGGGTTCGAGAACTTGTCACTCGAACCTGAAACGCGTCGGCACTTCAACAAGAGTCACTCTATCATTTATTGACACATTGAAAAATATATATATATATTGTTACTCTTGTGATCCAACTTCGCTTTGTTTCTGTTTATTTAAAAAAAAAGGATTTGATTCGTAATCATTGAGGAAGTGAACTGTTAATATTCAATGTTTCATGTTAATTGGATGTAATTTTTCATGTATGTTTTTCGTGAAAATTGTTTACGTTTTGTGATGTAATGTTATAAATGTATATCTTCTTTTGCCTAAAAAATATGACTTTCTAAAAAGTAAAATACATGAGTGATGGGTATAAATAAATGTACCTGACCAGGTCTAATGAATTTACATTTGGTCTTGTTTAAATAGTTGTATTATCAAGATATGAGGAGTTGGGGCATCTCATTTGTCTGTATAGTATAAACGGTCCAGCCCACCCTCAGTCCCACTAAGGACCTAACTCCCTCTTTTGTGTTAAGTTCAGAGCAGGTAGCTACTCGCGAGAGTTTTAGGGACAGAAATTTGATATTTGTGTGTGACGAAGGGCTTCTTGTCCTTCAAATAGTATGGCAGAAAAGGATACGCTTTCTTTTATTGAAAGTCACATTCAATCCCTGATTGCCTCATCACCTTTTGCTTCGATCACTCTTAGTACCACTGCGAAACAGCAAAATGAATCAGAGAAACTAGTAAGACAACGAGTGAACGCATCCAGTGCGTGGCAACTGACGAGGGAAACAACGGACCCCCCGGGGCCACCTTTTTCGAACAGACAACGAGGGAGGACGTAAAATTGTTTTTTGAAACACAAGTCTTGCACATAACTACAAGCCATTGAGGGACTGACAACCGAAACGTCAATGTGAACTGGGACACGGAAATAAACATTGCTGATACAGCCATCACAACCTCCTCCCTCCAAGAGGCGCCGGACGGTGCACATGGAGAAATTTGAAACTCAGAACAACGTCTGCCACTAGACATTAATGAAAACGCCGCCAGCCTGACAGAGAAAGAGAATTAACAAAGCCCTGATGAGGGTTCGAGAACTTGTCACTCGAACCTGAAACGCGTCGGCACTTCAACAAGAGTCACTCTATCATTTATTGACACATTGAAAAATATATATATATATTGTTACTCTTGTGATCCAACTTCTCTTTGTTTCTGTTTATTTTAAAAAAAGGATTTGAGTCGTAATCATTGAGGAAATGAACTGTTAATATTAAATGTTTCATGTTAATAGGATGTAATTTTTCATGTATGTTTTTCGTGAAAATTGTTTAAGTTTTGTGATGTAATGTTATAAATGTATATCTTCTTTTGCCTAAAAAATATGACTTTCTAAAAAGTAAAATACATGAGTGATGGGTATAAATAAAAGTACCTGATCAGGTCTAATGAATTTACATTTGGTCTTGTTTAAATAGTTGTATTATCAAGATATGAGGAATTGGGGCATCTCATTTGTCTGTATCCTTAAGTGAGCGGTGCACCTGCTATATGGTCCCTTCCTTCACATCTACTATGTTGTGGAATATATGCACTCCCTGGTAGCGGAAGCAGCAGGGCTTCCATCGCAGCTCTCCGAGGTCTGCTGGTGGCGGCACAACTGCCACCAGAGGGTACAAGCTAGACTTCTTGTTCAAAACTTGTACATCATCCTCCGGGCCCCCGGCAGATCCTCTTGCACCCGCTGAAGGAACAGTAGGAGGTCATTTGCGTATAATGCTATATTTTGTCCCTGTCCCCCTAGCTGTAATCCACAGTAACCCTGTCAGCTCGTGCCACACATGTCAGTGGTTCCACAGCCAGGGCGAACAATAGAGGGGAGAGAGTACACCCCTGACGCGTACCCCGCTCCACCTGGTACTTTTCTGATATCGTGCATCCAGTGTGGATCCTCAGGGTAGCATACAACTGCACCCAGTGTAGGAACCCTGGCCCCAGGCCCATCTTGATCAAAAGGGCATACAGGAGCTCCCACTTGAGGGTATCAAAGGCCTTTTCAATGTCGATGGTAAACACTGCGCCTGTCCGATCGCCCAGTGCCCCAAGCTCAAGTACCGATAGCAGACAACGGATATTCTGGGTTGTATTCCTGCGGGGAATAAATCCTGCCTGATCCTGATGCACCAGGGAGGTCATATGCCGTTGCAACCGCGTTGCCAGTATCTTAGTTAGAACCTTGAAATCAAGATTCAACACCGATAAGGGCCGATACGCTGCGCACTCAAGGGGAGACCTGTTGGGCTTCAGCAGCAGAATCACCACTGCCTCCCTGGTGGTGTCTGGTAGGCGCCCCATCTCTCCTGCCTCCGCATACATTTCCACAAGTTTGGGGGTGAGTTCATCCAAGTATGCCACATAAAATTCTTTGGGATGCCCATCCGTGCTCGGGGTCTTTCCTCTAGCCAGTGCTTCAATAACCACAATTACCTCAATGGGTCAGTTACTGCCGCTCCCAGTTGGTCTGCATCCTCCTCCGCCATGTAGGCAGAGGAAGGACACTCCTGTAGAGCTGTTCATTATAGTCGCGGAACCTATTGTTGATGGCATTTTGCTGATATAGGAAGTTCCCTTCAGAGTCAGCGAGCTCTATGATAGTATTCCCTCTGCGGGTTGGGCTAGCAAGCCACGCCAGTAGTGTGCCGGCCCTATCCCGCTCTGCATGCATCCTATCCATGTAGGTCTTATATTAAAAATACCTCAACTGTCTTTAGTAAATGTTAATATAATATATTAAAAACATGACATGTGTAAATAATTGTTTACAATGTTATAAATATGAATCATATTGAGTTATAGGAAAGGCATTTTGAGTACTTATTATAGACATAGAAAACATTCAACACAATTTATTTTCAATTATCTTTTTTATTAACCCCTTTGCTGCTAGGCCTCCCACCGGGCTAAGCCTTTTGTTGGCTATTTGGGGTAGTTTGCGCTTAGGACCCTGTAACATTTTGACCAGATAGGGTATCCACACCAAATTTGCATCCTTTTCTTTCAATATCTTGGGAATTCTAAAGGTACCCAGGGTTTGTGGATTCCCCTGGAGGAGACCCAGAAATTAGCCAAAATGTATCTAAATTCATTTTTTGGGGGGGGGGGTCGGAAAAAAGGACTACAGATGAAAGCGTCTGTTTTTTTCCCTGCAAATGGTTTCAACAAAGTGCTTGTGTTGCTAAAATCACTATCTTCCCAGCTTCCGGGACAAGCAGACTTTTGTCAGAAAACCAAAATGTTTTACACAGTTTTGGCATTTTTCTGGGACATAGCCTATTTTTGTGCTTTCAACCTCCTTCCAGTTAATGGTAGAAATGGGTATGAAAGCCATAATGGATCCTGGAAAGCCATACATTTTACAAAAGTAGACAACATTCAGCAAGGGGTCATTTGTGTAGATCCTTCAAGGTTTCTTTATAGAAACTAACATTTGAATATAGGAAAAATTGAAAATTAGTTGAAAAAACTGCCATTTGTGTCAACGTTTTCACTTGTAACTTCTTCGGATTATGACAGCTGTTTGAAACCAATATACTGTTACATCCGCTGGACCTTTCTGGTTGTGGAGATGTATAGGACTTGTAGGTTCACCAAGAACTCGACGAACCCAGAGCCAATAACTGATCCGCGTCTTGCAATGGATTTTTTATTATGTACCCGGTATATGTTATGTTATGTTATGTTATGTTATATGGGTATTTATTACGTGCACAACTACTCCTGAGTATCCTGGTTGCGGCGCAAAACCACAAAGAAATCAAGAGAAAAACAGCATAACATAACATTTTTTAGTACGCTTTATTAAAAAGGTGATTTTTGAGGAGCTTTTTAAAGCTGCTAAGATCTCTGGTATCCCTGAGAGTGAATGGGAGGGAATTCCAGAGGGTAGCCGCTTTGACCGAAAAAGATTGGCCGCCCAATCTGGTTCGCCGGAAGCGAGGGATTACCAACCGACGTTGAGATGCCGACCTAAGGTGTCGACTAGGGACATGGAAAGTTACTCTTTTCCTGAGATAGGCGGGGCCAGTATCATGTAAGGCTCGGTGCGTGAGAACCAGAGCCTTAAATTGAAATCTTTGGGCCACCGGCAACCAGTGGAGTGTAGCCATTTGTTGTCTAATGCTCCTGCGTCTGGAGATGCCTAGCAGAAGTCTCGCGACCGCATTTTGGATGAGCTGCAACTTGTTAACCAAAAAGGAGGTTGAGCCCAGATAAAGAGCATTGGCATAATCCAGGCGGGATATATAGCAATTAATTTGGGGAAATATATACTTGCAAAAATTGGTATGAAAGACAGCTATGTATTTCTGAAATGTGGAACAAATTATAGAGTTTATAAACAGTAGATATTTGCACATTTCCAAAATTGTGAGTACCCATACTAGCATGAGAATTATAGGTCATTTTTTTCATTTGGAAGGCAGAAATGCATCGAAAGTGAATAGGTAATAACAGTTGCTCTACAATTCTTTGTTACTCTACGTCTCCCGATAAAAATGGTACCTCACTTGTGTGGGTAGGCCTAGTGCCCGCGACAGGAAATGGCTCAAAATGCAACGTGGACACACTGTATTTTTACAGTGAAAACTGACCTTTTTTTTGCAAAGTGCCTAGCTGTATATTTTGAACCCTAGCTCTGCCGGCACCTAGGGAAACCTAGCAAACCTATACATTTTTGAAAACTAGACACTCAGTGGAATCCAGAATGGGGTGACTTGACTGGTTTTCACCAGGTTCTATCACCCAGAATCCCTTGCAAACCTAAAAATATGTTAAAAAAGTCACATTTTCCTCACATTTCTGTGGTGGAAAGATATGGAATCTGCGTGGAGCCACAAAATTCCACCCACCCCACATTCCCCACAGTCTGAGAAAAATGGTACCTCACTTGTGTGGGTAGGCCTAGTGCCCACGACAGGCAACGGCCCAAAACGCAACATGGATACACCACATTTTCACAGTGAAAACTGACCCTGTGGGTAGGCCTAGTGCCTGCGACAGGAAACGGCTCAAAATGCAACGTGGACACACTGTATTTTTACAGTGAAAACTGACCCTTTTTTTTGCAAAGTGTCTAGCTCTAGATTTTGAACCCTAACTCTGCCAGCACCTAAGGAAACCTAGCAAACCTATACATTTTTAAAGACTAGCCACCCAGGAAAATCTAGGATGGGGTGCCTTGAATGGCTTCCACTAGGTTCTGCTACACAGAATCCCTTGCAAACCTACAAATTTGTCAAAACAAACACATTTTCCTCACATTTCTGTGGTGGAAAGTTCTGAAATCTGCGTGGATCCACAAAATATGCCAACCCCGCATTCCCCAAAGTCTTCAGAGAACAATGGTACCTCAGTTGTGTGAGTAGGCCTATTGCCCATGTCAGGAAATGGCCCAAAATGCAACGTGGGCACACCACATTTTCACAGTGAAAACTGACCCTTTTTTGCAAAGTGCCTAGCTGTAGATTTTCAACCCTTGCTCTGCTGGCACCTAGGGAAACCTAGCAAACCTATACATTTTTGAAAACTAGACACCCTGGGGAATCCAGGATGGGGTGACTTGACTGGATCTCACCAGGTTCTGTTGCCCAAAATTCCTTGCAAACCTAAACATTTGTCCAAAAAAACACATTTTCCTCACATTTCTGTGGTGGAAAGTTCTGGAATCTGCGTTGATCCACAAAATTCCACCCACTCCACCTTAACCAATGTCTTCCGAGAAAAATGGTACCTCACTTGTGTGGGTAGGCCTAGTGCCCATTACAGGAAACGGCAAAAAACACAATGTGGACACACCACATTTTACAGTGAAAACTGACACTATTTTGCAAAGTGCCTAGCTGTAGATTTTGAACCCTTGCTCTGCCGGCACCTAGGATATACTAGCAAACCTATACATTTTAAAAACTAGACACCCAGGAAAATCTAGGATGGGGTGACTTGAATGTCTCTCACTAGGTGCTACCCAGAATCCTTGCAAACCTAAAAATGTGTCAAAACAAACACATTTTCCTGGCATTTCTGTGATGGAAAGTTCTGAAATCTGTGTGGCTCCACAAAATTCTACCCGCCCTGCATTCCCCAAAGTCTTCAAAGAACAATGGTACCTCAGTTGTGTGGGTAGGCCTAGTGCTCGTGACAGGAAACAGCTCAAAACGCAACGTGGACACACAACATTTTCACAGTGAAAACTGACCCTTTTTTGCAAAGTGCCTAGCTGTAGATTTTCAACCCTTGCTCTGCTGGCACCTAGGGAAACCTAGCAAACCTATACATTTTTGAAAACTAGACAACCAGGGAAATCCAGGATGGGGTGACTTGCCTGGCTCTCACTAGGTTCTGTTATGCAGAATCTCTTGCAAACTTCAACATTTGTCCAGAAAAACACATTTCTGTGGTGGAAAGTTCTGGAATCTGTGTGGATGCACAAAATTCCACCCACCCCGCATTCTCCAAAGTCTTCCGAGAAAAATGGTACCTCACGTGTGTGGGTGGGTCAAGTACCTGCAACAGGCAAGGGCCCAAAACCTATCGAGACGACTTCAAAATGAACTATCACAAAACAACCTGGTTTTGCAAGGGGAGTCCCATGAGTTTTTAGCCACAACCCCTAATTCAAATTGGAAAAAAAAAATCCCTGGTGGGCTTTTTGCCACAACGGGGGCAGAAAGTCTGTAATTGTTGCGCCGGAGGGGGCACACATACTTTGTTGGTGTTGGTTTGGGCCTTGGGTAGCAAGGGTCTCTCCGGTCCACCGCGGTTTTGTTATTAGCCGTTTGAGTGGGGAGAGGTAACACCCCCCCGAGTGACACAGAAGTTGGGCGCTATCTTTAGGCAGTCAGCGCTCTAGTGCTCGGACGCCCGAAACGCATAAAATCACCACACAAACGAACGTGCAGCGGAGCTGCAGGAGCCTCATATTGCTAGTTCCTTCTTTCGTTTCCTGAATGCATTCGCACTTAGCATTTGTTTTAATACTTGAATTTGCAATACTTTTTTTAATATCGAAAGTCTAATTACTGTCTTTTTAAATCTGTTTTGGAAGCACTTACTTTGTTGGTGTTGGTTTGGGCATTGGGTCGCAAGGGTCTCTCCGGTCCACCGTGGTTTTGTTAATAGCCGTTTGAGTGGAAAGAGGTAACCCTTCCCGAGTGACACAGAAGTCGAGTGCCATCTTTAGGCAGTTAGCGCTCTAGTGCTCGGCTGCCCGAAATGCATAAAATCACCACACATATGAGTGCGCAGCAGACGCACACAGCGGGCGCACCGCTGGCGTGCCGAAGGCATTCCAAAGGCAAGCCCATCTGCGCCTGTCCGTGCCTGGACGCTGCCAGCTGGCAGGAATCTCTGCCTCTCTCGTAAGACATTATGATGTCGCCTTTGACCTACTCTAAGGAGGAGTTGTTTAAGGCAAGGGCCTCTATGTACAGCTTGAGCTGTACAGGTAGGATTTCTTTAGATAATGGAGATCTGTCCAGCCGCTGCCCTCATTGTAAATGGAGTGTAGGTCAAGAACGAACATCTTTAGGCCCCACCGGTAATCTCTTGACTTTTTCACAATCAGACCCTGAATTTAATTTATATAAAGCCCAGATTATAAAGGGCCGGGACTCTACCATTAATTGCCTATATGTCAATGCGAGGTCCATATCCAAGCATGCCTCAGAAATTTGGGACCTCTTAGATGTTCATAAACCCGATATGTGTTTATTTACTGAAACCTGGCTCCAGACACATTCTGCACCTTCCCTAGCAATTGCATTCCCCTCAGAATACACTGTAGTGAGGTTGGATAGAGAAGGGAAGAGAGGAGGAGGGCTGGCGATAGCCACCCGCGCCACTCTGAACTTAAACATTTTGGACTCTATTTCCACTCCTAATTTGGAGTTGTTGATTTTCTCTCTGGAATTTGCTCGATGAAAGAAAGTTACAAGGGCAGTAGTGTATCACCCACCGGCTGAAAACAAAAATATCTTTTGCACTACGCTACTGGAAACCCTTGCTCCCTATGTTTTATATGCTGAAAAATTCTTTATTGTCGGGGATTTTAATTTTCACTTTGACAGTATCACTAACAGCGACACAGGAGATCTCTTGGCATCCATGGATGTGTTAAGACTTTCACCTAAGGGGGAGGAGCTTCGCGCGCAACCGAGATGGATGCGTGAGCACAGGGCTCCCGAGACCTTCGCCACCTCCCGCATCTATCCTGAACTTTATCCTGATTATGACGACAGGTTATTGAAGATGCAACCCAGCTGATCTAATAGCTGCTTTCAAAAATCGATTTGGACTCCGGGAACCATAACTACGGCACTTTAAACTTTTGCGGCCTGTTCCATGGCACTGCCCGGGGCTCGAGTCAATGTGGCACTCAGGTAGTAATTGAACAACAGCGGCCTACGGGACATTGCTCACGGCCCCGGAGTTAACTTTCGGTTTCGTTTTTGGCTCCTCGGCTTTCTCCTGTCTAGAGCTGCTCTGACGACCCGGGATGCAGTCTGTCCCCGCGACCCCACTGTGTGATTGCCATAGAATGTCTCCAGTTGCATGAGATCTGTCTGGAATCTGGTGTTTTGGTGAACCTGGTGGGCGAATCGAAGGAGCCATTTTCACCAGGTCCCGCAAGCCCCTCAGGGGCGCGACATCCAATATGGCGGGCAAACCAGACAGCAAGAAACGGAAGACAAGGACCATGCAGCGGGGGGGCACTACTCAATCGAATATCATGGATCGCTACACTCATCCTAAGGGGTCCCCCGGTGGTACGTGTAGGTCTTTGGGAGATGCGGGAGACGACTCAGCGGCCGTGGATGACTTGACCCTGCGTGATGTCATGGGTGCCATTGCTAGTATGAAGACCTCTATCGGCCAACAATATGAGACTCTGGCCTTAAAGCTTGACACTGTGGCAATTGATGTCAACTTGATCAGGGCGGACTTATCAAAGACAAATGAAAAAGTCAAATCCTTAGACTTGAAGACCTCCAGCCTTACGACTGATGTGTCCGACTTACAGGCAGAGGTTCGCAATCTACGATCCTCCAATGATCTCTTTTCTCGCCGGCTGGGGGATTTTGAAAGTCGGGCCAGACGCAACAACGTGCGTATTATTGGGGTCCCTGAAAAACCGGAAGATCCAGCAGTTGATCTCATTGTCGAGTACCTCATCGTCAATCACCTTGCTCCCAAAGGCCTGAGCAACTTCTTTGCGGTGGAACGTGCGCACAGAGTGCCGGGCGGGAAACCCAAGCTGGGCGCCCCTCCGCGTCCTATCATCGCCAGAATTTTCAACTTTAGGGATAGAGACGCTATCCTGCAGGCATCGCGGGTGTGCGGCCCCACGAAGTTTGAAAACACTACGGTGAGCTTCTACCCGGATTTCACCCAGTTTGTTCAGAAACAAAGAATGGGGTTTCAGGGGGTGAAGCGACGTTTGAGAGACATGAGTATGAAATATGCGATGCTCTTTCCATCTCGGCTTTGTGTGGAATACGAAGATCGGACGTTTTTCTTTGACCGCCCAGAGAATGTGAGTGACTGGCTCGATACATTGCCCCTGCAGCGTGACCTCTCTGAACATTCCGGAGGAGCTGAAGGCGACCCGTTAGAACAGGAGTGTGCAGCGGTTTTGGACTTCCTGGACATTACGGGAAACTGGCAGCTGTGGTTCGATGACTCTTATACTTGCAATGTTTGTGATGTGATACCCAGAGGTGGCCGGGGGGGTGAGACTCTTTCCTCCTCTGGGTTTCTTTTTGTAGACTAGTTTCATGTTAGGGCGACAGGCACACTGCAAGTTGGGGTGGCTTTTGAGTCTAACGCAGGGGTGCAGGGTGGGACGGGGGTGTTTTTTGGGTATTGTTCGGGGGGGGTATGTGTATGTTTCATTTTGTTTCAAGGCAACGCATTGTTTAACTTTTGGACCTGGGTGCTGTGCTCGCTGCGGGGTGGATTTTGCATTTATTTCCTGGGATGGGGGTAGGGGGCTGAGGGTATTGTGCTGGAATGTTAACGGGCTGGGGGATAGGATAAAACGTGGAGTGGTGCTGCAGCTACTGAGACGCCTCTCCCCTGATGTAGTGTTGCTACAGGAGACTCATCTGATCGGAAACACATGCCATGCCATGAATCGGCGAGGTTATCGTCTTGTGGCGCACTCTGGATTTACTACTGGTTCTAGGGGGGTGGTTATCCTGGTCAGGGGTTCCCTCCCCCTGGAGGTTGATGACATAATCCTTGATGACAGGGGGCGCTACGCTGCTCTCACTGGTAGATGGGAGGGGAAGTCTGTCTCCCTGCTTTCTGTTTATGTTCCTCCCGGCTTACAGACTACAACCTTTGCTGATTTCGGGAGAGTAGTTTTGGGGCTTCTGGAAGGCATCCTGGTGATGGGTGGAGATTTCAATTCTGTCGTCTCCGGCAGGGAAGACCGTTACCCCCATAGGGATCTCACGAGATCACACTCTTGGTTGGGTGACTTCTTGGAAACGCTGGGATTGGTAGACTGTTGGAGGTTAATGCACCCGGGACAATCGCAGTACACGTTCCACTCTGGTGCTCATGGCAGTCTATCTAGACTGGATAATGTCCTGATGCCGGCGGCGCAGGCCTCTTCAGTCAGGGAAGTCAGACATCTGGCTAGGGGTATTTCTGACCACTCCCCACTGTGGCTTATGATGGATGCGAAGATGGGAACTGAGGGTCGAGTGGCCCCGATCAATCCTTGGTACCTCCGTGACCCCAAAACCCAGGCGGAGTAGGTCAAGTCTTTGGATAATTATTTTGCCGAGAATGTGGGGTCTGTGTCCTCTTCTGTTTCGCTGTGGGAGGCCTTCAAGACAGTTATCCATGGCCAGGCGCTATCGTTAATTGCTGGCGCTGAGAAAAGCAAAAACGAAGCGGTAGTCCGCCTTGAGACCGAAACAGCTGAGTTGGAAGGGGATTTGGAATTATGTACCACTCATGACAAGATTCATCGTCTCAGTCTTAAACAACTTGACTACAGGGCGTTGGTAGCAGGTGCCGCTAAAGTCATGAGTAGAGAGCAACAGGGATGTTTATATGATGTGGGTGATAAGGCTGGGAAATTGATTGCTTGGTTAGATAGAAAGGAGAAGGCGAGTCGCGTGGTACCTGTGGTTGAGAGAGTGGACGGAGTGAGAGTGACTGATCCTGTTGAGATTGTGGAGTGTTTTGCGGAATATTTTCAAACGGTGTATTCCCCAGTATCCGATAGACCAGAGGAGGACTCCCGTCTGCTGCTACGGGACATAGCATTGCCTTGCCTGTCGGATTCAGATAGGGAACGAATGGACGCAGTACTTTCCTTTGACGAGGTCGCAACCGCTATCCGTTCTGTACGCTCGGGAAAAGCTATGGGCTTTAATGGTCTCCCCATCGAGCTTTATAAACTGCGTCCTGATAAAATGGCGCCGTATCTTCTTTCTATGTTCCGAGAGCCGCAAGACATCGGCTCCCTCCCTCATGATCAGCGGCTTGCGACCATTGTGGTGATTCATAAGGAAGGGAAGCCGCGGGATCGCTGCGCATCTTATAGGCCTATTTCACTTTTAAATGCAGAGCCCAAGATCCTCACAAAATTGTTAGCAAACCGTTTGTTAGCAGTGATTGGCAACCTGATCCATCCGGATCAGTCCGGTTTCATTCCACATCGTAATACAGCATTGAACCTGCGGCGCTTGCATGGCGTCCTTGCGAGAGCAGCGTCACTCCGTGAACCGGCCATCTTGGCTTCCTTGGATGCTACGATGGCCTTTGATACGTTGGAATGGCCGTATCTCTGGGCTGCTCTTGCAAAGTTTGGCTTCGGTCCTGGTTTTATCGGTTGGGTGAAACTTTTGTTTGAGGAACCATTGGCTCAGGTTGTGGTGAATGGTCGGGCTTCTAAGTCTTTCATTCTTGGGAGGGGCACGCGACAGGGGTGTCCGCTGTCCCCGCTTCTTTTTGCCCTCGCCTTCGAACCCCTGGCTGCTTGGCTGCGGTGGGAGCCATCGATGAAGGGGATCCGGTGGACCCCGGATTTTGAAGACCGTATATCGCTCTATGCTGACGATATCTTGTTGTATCTTACATCGCCTCGAAAATCGCTGATTGTCTTGCTTGATGTGTTGAGCTCGTTCGGGAGAAACTCCGGCCTCGTGATTAATTGGGCTAAATCCTGTGTCTATGTACTCTCGAGTGACTCTCCTTCATTGCCACGCGGTTGCCCCATGCAAATTGTACAAACGGGGTTTAAATATCTGGGGATCTTTATCGCCTTGGACCCCGTGGTACGTTACGAACGTAATCTGCTTCCCCCGCTCCAACGCTTAAAATCCAATGTTGTGGCTTGGCGCAGACTGTCATTGTCCCCTCTCGGGCGTGCAGCTCTTTTTAAAATGATGTCTTTGCCGCGGTTTTTATACGTGCTGCAAAACACACTTGACGTCATTCCGGCGAGTTATTTTCGGGACGTAGAAAGTCTGCAGAGACAATTGATATGGGGTGGGCGTTCACGGATCGCCCTCGCCAAGCTAACGCTTCCCTGGTACGACGGTGGTATTGCACTTCCAGATATAAGGCGATACTATTGGGATTCCCAGCTGGGAGCTATTAATCATGGAATGTACAGTCCTGCGACCAATCCTGCGTTTGAAATGGATAAGTGGCTACTGCCGGGTGGCGATTATAACAGAGCGCTTTACTCCAAATCTGCTGGGCAGAAACTTTCGGGGCCCACTAAGATAGCAGTACGAGTGTGGTCGTGTGCTAATGCGGCAAAGGGAGGGAAGGATCGACTGACTAGAGCAACTCCGCTTTATGCGTCTGAAAGACTGGGCAGCCTGTGGAGGTCGAAAGGTTTTGAGAAGTGGGATATGATTGGTATCTGCAGGGTGAATGATATCTGGATCAAAGGTAGGATCAAGACCTTCGAGGAATTGAAAGTAGAATATAAGTTGAGTGATAAGGAGTTCTTCCGATATGCACAGATACGCCACGCACTGAGTTTGGTTTTCCTGCAGGTACCGTCATCCCGGAATCATCCCCGCTTGAAGATCGGGTGCTTGACGGATATGTTCCGGACAGCACTATTTCCCTGATATATAAAAAATTGATCAATGATCGGGTTGATTTGTTGGTCCACCTCAGAGAGGTTTGGACTACGGACGGTCTGGAGTTGGACGATGAGGACTGGCAATCGGCTATATCCTCACCGAAAGAGGTCGCGATTCCAGCTCGTCTCCGACTCGTACAGCTCAAGATCCTGCATAGGATTTATGTGACCGGCCCTCGCCTGATTCGTATGGGATATTCTGTGGATGGGTTGTGTAAGCGTGGATGCGGTTTGACTGGTACTTTCCTCCATATCAATTGGGAATGTCCGGAGGTGATGCTGTTCTGGAGTCAAGTGCCTGCTGTGATGGAGGAGGTCACGGGTATAGCGCTGTTGCCAGAGGCGAGGCGTTGTCTTCTGAATGTGTGGGAACCGAATGATTATGATGTGGCGCAGACTCAGTGGGGGACCCTTGGGAATATGATCGCCAAGAGAGATATCAAGCAATTGTGGGGCTCCCAGACACCGCTCACGGTCCAGGCATGGAAGGAGAATATGGACTGGTGTATGTTTAGAGAGAAGACGGTGTATGTAGCGCGTGGCAGACCTAAGAAGTGGGGTAAAGTCTGGGGCCATTGGAACTCCTACCGGGGTGATATATGTACACCTCCCCTCGTGGACACTCCGGAGGTTCCGTCTTCCCCCTGACCTGACATTCCTAGTGATGTTTATGCATTGATGTCTATGACTTTGAATTTCCCCCCCTGTTCCCCCCCTTGCACAGTTGATTTGTATCAAACTTGAATGTACTCCTTTCCTCGCTGAGCGCTCATCCAGCTGTACTGATTTTTATTGCCTTGTTTGTTTATGAAATAAAAAGAAATATAAAAAAAAAAAGACTTTCACCTAAGATCCATTAGCCAACTCACATAGCAGGCCATACTTTAGACAGTATTTTTACTAATATGTTATGTTATGTTAAGAGGGTACTTTTATAGCGCACGACTACTCCGAAGAGTGTCCCGGCGCTGACGACCCTCACGAACCAACATGGAAGATAAAACAGGGGGAGCGGAACAGAGTGAGGAAAAAAAAACTATCTTATTGCCATAAAAAGCAGGGTCTTCAGATCCTTCCTAAATGCCAGCAGACTGGTGTTAGATCTGAGTGACAAAGGAAGAGCGTTCCAAAGCCGGGGGGCGAGATGTTTGAAGGACCCCCCCCCCCGCAGCGGGCACGACGGATCACCGGGGTGACTGCCCTGGCCTGGGTGGCGGAACGCAAGGATCTGGAGGGAAGATAGAAGCTGATCCGTTTTCGAAGATAACAGGCACCGGTACCATGGAGGGCCTTAAAGGCAATGGTCAGGGCTTTAAAAGTAATCCGCTCCTTAATAGGCAGCCAATGAAGGGTTTTAAGAAGTTCACTGGCCCTGGCTCTTCCAGTAAGGCCAAAGATGGCCCGGGCCGCCGAGTTCTGCACAACCTGGAGACGCGCAAGGAGGAAGTCCGGAAGGCCAAGGTATAGAACATTGGAATAATCTAGGCGAGAGCCTATCAGGGCCTGTACTGTAATCTTTCTATGCTCTAAGGAAAGAAGCGACAGGAACTTCCTCAACATCTTCAGGATCGCAAAACACTTGCTGGCCAGCGCAGACACCTGGGCCCTGAAAGAGAGGCTATTATCAATCTGAATGCCCAGATTCTTTGCGGCCCCTGAATCGCTGGCAGGAGCGAACATGGCAGTAGGCCACCACTCCTTCCAACGAGGGTCTGCAGGACCGCCAAAGAAGAGCACCTCTGACTTATCGGGGTTGCACTTGAGGCTGCTGCGACTAAACCAGTCAAACACAGCCCCGAGGCAGCCCCGAATGGATGGCCCATCAAAGTCACAGCCCCTGCCACACGTAAACAGCAGTTGTGGCTCATCTGCATACGAGACGATCTGGGCCCCGAAATCCTCCGCCAATGCCGCCAATGGGGTCATGTAGATGTTAAAGAGCGAAGGGCTCAAAATTGAGCCCTGCGGAACCCCGACCTCCAAGGACGGAATGGCGGCCGAAAAAGGGGGGGCCCAGACCGTTTGCTGGCGATTCAAAAGAAATGACCTAAACCACTGAAACACAGTCCCCATCAGACCAATCTCCCAGAGTCTAGAATGGAGGCGGTCATGGGGGACGGTGTCAAAAGCAGCATCACCAACATAGCTTTGCCTCCATTGTCTAAGGTTTCCTTAATCACCTTGGTGACCTCGAGCAGGGCTGTCTCGGTGCTCAGATTGGAGCGAAAACCAGACTGCGACTTGTGAAGTATGTCGTTGGTCTCGAGAAAGAGGGATAAGGTGGTATGAACATGTTTCTCGACCACTTTCGCAAGCGCTGGCAAGAGGGAGATGGGTCTGTAATTGGCGTGGGATTCTGGATTCAGGTTGGTTTTCTTAAGCAGTGGCAAGATGAATGCCTGTTTCCATGGCAGGGGGACCTCACCCGAACTAAGGGAGAGATTAAGTATTGGGTTGATAGAGGAGGAGCTTGGCGGGCATCCGAGATGGCCGCTTGAGCACAGCGCTCTCCGGACCCTCGCCGCCCCCGGCATTTTATCCTGACTGAATCCTGATTTCTTGCAAGAATCCGTGTGGAGGACGTTTGGCTGATCAGCCTGGCACCTTTCAGAACTTGATTTGGATCTCTTATTCCTGAGATATGAGGGTCTGAACTTTTGGACTCCGCCCTCGAGGTGCGCCCGGGACGGGGTGCGGTTCTGTAGCCGTCCTGGAATTGAACAACAACGGCAGGAGATCTGGCCTTGTGGGTCCCCTTTCCTAAGTTTCGGTTTCGATTCTGTTCCGACTTGGGCCACGGGTGTGACTATCGAGTTGCGGCTGAGACCTGTAGGCGGATCGGCTGTTGGGTTTTCCTGCGGACTATTTGCTGGCTTGGCGACCTCTACCCGAGTTGTGCCCCTCATTTTTGTGTGCTTTTGATCCTGTGCTTTGGGTGTCGGGCCCGTCGACCCTGGTGGCTTGTCCTGTGACGCATCTTCAAAATGGCGGGCAGAGGGGACAGAGAGACGCGCAAGACAAAAGCACCTCTGCGCGGAGCCCCGGTTCAATCAAATGTCATGGACCGCTATACTCATTCTAAGGGGTCCCCCGGAGCTGCCCTGCCTGGTTCTAGTACAGCGTCCGAACGAGTTTTGGAAGAGTCGGCGGAGCCCTCCCTACAGGACATCATGGGCGCCATCTCGGGCGTGAGGGAATCCACCGGCCTACAGTACGAGGCCTTGGCCCATAAACTTGACACCGTGGCTATTGAGGTTAATCTTATTCGTGCTGATCTCGGCAAGACGAATGAGAGGGTGCAATCGTTGGACATTAAATCGTCCAGCCTCACGAAGGACGTCTCGGAGCTCCAGACAGAAGTCGGAAATCTCCGTCGGGTGCACGACTTCATGACCCGACGTCTGGAGGATTTTGAAAATAGGGCACGTCGCTGCAATGTTCGCCTGGTTGGTGTACCGGAGAACCCTGAACCCCACTCGGTGGATCTCCTGGTTGAGGATCTGGTCTTGAACCATCTTGCCCCTTCCGGCCTTACGAAGTTCTTCACGGTGGAACGCGCACATCGTGTTCCAGGGGGCAAGGTTCGGCCGGGAGCCCCGCCGAGACCCATTGTAGCGAAGCTTTTTCACTATAGAGACCGGGACGCTATCCTGCAGGCCTCACGGGTGAAGGGCCCGGTGGCCTTTGAGAATGCTACGGTGAACTTTTACCCGGACTTTTCCCAACAAGTTCAGAAACAACGGATGGAGTTTCGTGGGGCCAAGAAACGTCTTCGGGATCGGGGCTTACGTTATGCTATGCTCTATCCCACCAGACTTCGGATCGAGTATAATGAGCGTACCCTTTTCTTTGATCGCCCAGATGCTGTTAATGACTGGCTAGACTCCTTGCCTGACCGTGCTCCTGAGACTGAATCCGCCGCTCACCCTGGTGGTGCCGAAGGTGGTGTGGAGATCTGACTGTTTGGCTCACATGTTTTATTTTGAATACATTTTCAGGATTGTTGGCCGGCGTTCCTCTGCATTGTGATTATTTTATCTTTCATTTATTACTTTTCGTTCTTGATGTTTGTCAGGGGCGGGTGGAACGGAGACCTTTCCTCCTCCGGGGTCTTTGTGTAGACTAGGGGTTATGGGGCGACAGGCACACTGCAGGTTGGGGTGGCTCTTTAGCTTTTTGCAGGGGTGCAGGGTGGGGGGTGTTTCCCTTCAGTTTGGGGGAGGGGGGTTGGGAAGTTCTTTCTTTTTTGTGTGTTGTTTTCAAGGCGAATTGCTCCTGTGTCTGCTGCTGTTTCTGGTGTCTTGCTCGTGGATGAGGGGTCTTGGCTCGGGTGGTTGGGATGGGGGGTAGAGGGTTGAAATTTGTTTCCTGGAACGTTAATGGCCTGGGAGATCGTATTAAGCGCAGTATGGTCTTGAATTGTATACGACGTTTGTCGCCAGATATTGTTTTCATGCAGGAAACCCATTTGATTGGTAATGTTTGTAATGCGATGAATAGATGGGGCTACCGCCTTGTGGCGCACTCGGGGTTTACCTCCGGATCTAGGGGTGTGGGTATCCTTGTTCGAACCTCCCTCCCCCTAGCGATAGACGAGGTGATTCAGGATGACCGTGGGAGGTATACTGTCTTGGTGGGTAGATATGAGGGCCGCACCCTATCTCTCTTTAATGTTTATGTTCCCCCGGGTTTACAGACTTCTACTTTCACTGATTTGAGCCGTGTTTTGTTAGATCTCCCTGAGAGTACTCTCTTCCTGGCCGGTGATTTTAATTCGGTGCTTTCCGGCCTTCACGATCGCCATCCCCCTAGGGATACTCCGCAGGCTCAGCAGTGGTTGGGTGGGTTTCTAGATACCTTTGGCCTTGTGGACTGCTGGCGACTCTTGCACCCCACTCAGCTCCAATACACTTTCCATTCTGGGGCTCATGGCAGTCTGTCTCGGCTGGATTATTTCCTGATGCCCGCGGCCCAGTCGTCAGCGGTTCGCGAGATTTTGCATTTGCCAAGGGGTATTTCTGACCACTCGCCGCTCTGGCTTCGTTTCGAGGTTGGGGTGGAGACAGCGGGCCGAGTGGCTCCAATTAACCCATGGTATCTTTCCTCTCCTGAGACTCGTACCCTCTTGCTCAAGTCCATAGATGCATATTTCCTGGAGAACGAGGGGTCGGTCCCTTCGGCTGTGTCCCTGTGGGAAGCCTTTAAAACTGTGATTCGTGGACAGGCCCTCTCCTTGATTGTTGAAGCCAAGAAAGCCGGGAGGAGGGAGGTGGTGGACCTTGAGGGGGAGATCTCTGCTTTGGAGGATGAGTTGGAATCCGGTGTCACGCCTGAGAAGCTCCATGCCCTGGGTCTAAAACAGTTTGCATATAAATCCCTGGTCACAGACGCTGCTAAGGTGATGTTTCGTGAGCAACAAGGCAGATTGTACGATGTGGGTGATAAGGCGGGTAAACTCCTAGCGTGGTTGGACAAGAAGGAAAGAGTTAATCGTGTGGTGCCTGTGATTCAGTCTGCGAATGGTGAGAATGTGACTGATCCGACTGCCATTGTTGATCGTTTTGCGGAATATTTCCGTGTTGTATATGCTCCCGTGTCTGAGAGGGACGTGGCTGACTCCCGCTTACTCTTGCGCGATATCACTTTGCCCTGTGTCACCGACCTGGACCGTATTGCTTTGGACTCCCCTTTTACGAATGATGAGATAGCGACTGCTATCCGTTCGCTCCGTTCGGGCAAAGCGTTGGGCCCGAACGGGTTGCCCATTGAGTTGTACAAGCTACGCCCCGATAAGATGGCGCCGTATCTTCGCGCCATGTTTCTAGAATCTCGTGAACGTAACATCCTTCCCTATGATCAGCGCCTGGCGACAATTGTCGTCATCCCTAAAGATGGTAAACCGCGTGACCTTTGTTCCTCATATAGACCCATATCCCTGTTAAATGTTGAACCCAAGGTTTTGGCAAAACTTTTGGCGACTCGTCTCCTTTCGGTTCTCGGGGATTTGGTCCATCCGGATCAGTCTGGCTTTATCCCGCATCGTAATACTGCTTTGAATCTGCGACGCCTTCACGGCGTGATGGCGAGGGCGGGGCTTCTGACTGAGCCGGCCATTTTGGCGTCCCTGGATGCCTCTATGGCCTTTGATACTGTGGAGTGGCCCTATCTATGGGCGACTCTTGAGAAATTCGGATTCGGATGCGAGTTTATTAGCTGGATTCAGTTGTTGTACGCGGAACCTATGGCACAAGTTGTGGTAAACGGTAGAGTGTCGGCTCCCTTCTCCTTGGGCAGGGGTACCCGTCAGGGTTGCCCCCTGTCCCCGTTGTTGTTTGCGCTCGCTCTTGAACCATTGGCGGCCTGGCTCCGGTGGGAACCGTCCCTTAAAGGGATTCGCTGGGCCCCGGACTTCGAAGACCGCGTCTCGCTTTATGCGGACGACATCCTTTTGTACCTTACTTCCCCTCGCAAGTCTTTATCTGTTTTATTTGACGTTCTTGTGTCCTTTGGCGCTAACTCAGGCCTCGTCATCAATTGGACTAAATCCTGTGTGTATGTTTTGTCTGGTGTCTTGCCTCCGTTGCCGAGCAGACTTCCTCTTCAGGTGGCCAGGGATGGCTTCAAATACTTGGGGGTTTTTGTTACCTTGGACTCGTCCCTTCGTTTTGATCGTAATCTCCTTCCCCCGTTACTTAGGCTACGTTTGGACGTTGCCCGTTGGCGCAGACTTCCCCTGTCTCCCCTGGGTCGGGCGGCCCTGTTTAAGATGATGTCATTGCCGCGGTTTCTCTATGCTCTCCAGAATTATTTTGATCCTATCCCTAAGTCCTATTTTCGGGAGATTGAGAGCCTTCAGAGGCAGCTTATTTGGGATGGGCGTCCGCGCATTGCTCTCGCGAAACTTTCCATCCCGTGGTATGATGGGGGCATGGCGCTCCCCGATGTTAAGAGATATTACTGGGCTTCCCATCTGTCCGCTATCAATCACGCTATGTTTTCGCCAGGTCGTAATCCGGCGTTTGAAATGGATAAACTTCAGCTTCCGGGTGGTGACTTTAATAGAGTGCTTTATTCTCGCTCCGCTGGGCGCCATCTTGTGGGACCTACATTGACTGCTTTGACGGTGTGGCGTGCCGCGAATGTGAGCTTGGGCTGGGAGGATCGCTTGACGTTGGCGACACCGCTTTATGCTTCAGAACGTCTGGGCGGTCTTTGGTCTTCCAAGGGTTTCGACCGTTGGGACATGATTGGGATTTCCAAGGTGGGGGATGTGTACTCTAAGGGTTCTGTGCGTTCGTTTCAGGCCCTCCAGGCTGACTATGGCCTGAGTGGTCGGGAATTCTTTCGTTATTTACAGCTCAGGCACGCCCTGGCTTCGGTGTTTGCTCCTGGTGAGATTCCACCTGACTCTTCCCCCCTTGAAGACCGTATCCTTGATGGACATCTTACTGATAGCACTATCTCCCTGATCTATAAAAAGTTGATTAACAATCGGACCGACTTATTGGCCCGACTTCGGGAATTGTGGATGGGAGATGGGTTAGAACTTGATGATGAGGATTGGCAATCCGCCCTCTCCTCCCCGAAGGAGGTGGCTATTCCGGCTCGTCTCCGTCTGGTTCAATTGAAGATTCTTCATCGGGTGTACGTGACGGGACCGCGACTGGTGGTGATGGGCTTTTCCTCCGATGGATTGTGTAAGCGTGGGTGTGGTTTGCGTGCTACTTTCCTGCATATTCTCTGGGAGTGCCCGATGGTGGCTGCTTATTGGGCGGCCGTGCTTGACGTGATGGCTGTGGTGACAGGTGTGTCCTTGTGTCCGGAACCTCGTCGATGTCTTTTGAATGTTTGGGAGCCCACGGACTATTCGGTGGCACAGACTAGATGGGCCACCCTGGGCTATATGGTTGCGAAGCGAGACATTGCACAACTCTGGGGGGCCTCCAGGCCCCCTGACCTCTCGAAATGGGAGGATAACATGGATTGGTCCATGTTCCGTGAGAAAACTGTCTATGTGGCCAGGGGCAGACCCAGGGCATGGGTGAAGATTTGGGGTCACTGGAACGACTACCGTGGCGACATTTGTACTCCTACCCTTGTGGGCACTGTTGAGCTTGCCCTGTCTCCATAGGCAAGCGTTCTTGGAACCTTTCATATAGGGGTTGTGCTGGTGTCTCCGGCTCTCCCCCTCCCCTTTGTTGTACTGACTTCTGTGTCCCTCCCCCCCCCCCTCCGAGCTCCTCAGTGCTTAGTGTTTTGCTACTGTACTTCTGTTGCTGTCCCCCCCCTTACATCCATTGAGCTGACCTTCGGTACTATACTTTCGCCTTTTGTGTGTGTTTGTTCTTTCATATAAATAAAATCTGTTTTTGTCCTGTAAATAGTGCTGAGTATTGCATTGTTGATTGACTTTTACCTCGGCGGGCATATATGATATGTGTCTACTCCTCTTTTAGCGGCCGGCCCGTGTGGTTGTAGGCCCATCCTTGTACTTTTTTGCTTACTCAAATAAAGGTTTTAAAAAAAAAAAAAAAAAAAAGTATTGGGTTGATAAAATGGTTTAACGTAGGGCTAATTGTGCAAGAAGACTAGCAGGACACAGGTCTGACGGAGAGCAAGATTTCAATTTGGAGAGGAGATCTAAGGAGGCCTGTGCAGTCAAAGGAGGAAAATTCCACAGAGCAGGGCCCACAGTGGTCGGGCACAGATGTGGAGAACACGGGTCAGGAATGGGAGGCGTATCATTAGATCCAAAAGAGGCCTGGATAGTCCGAATTTTGCTGGAGAAAAAGTCGGCCAGTTCGGAAATCCAGGATTCAGAGTGCTTAGATTTAGGGGTACACCACGGAGGCGAAATAAAGTCCTTAACTATCCTGTAAATTTCCTTACAGGAACTGGAGGCATCTTCTATTCTGGTAGCCAGGTAGGACTTTTAACCAGCTGTCATGTCCTGGTGATAATCTCTAACCAGAGCCCTGTAGTTTTCTTTGGCGCTGGCGTCGTAGTGCTTACGCCATACCCTTTCGGCTTTTTTACACTGCCGACGCTTAGTAGCAAGTGCTGGTGAAAACCAAGGTGCAGATGTTTTCACTGATCGTGTCCTAGGGGGCACAGGAGGAGCTAGGTCGGATAGCCGTTGGATCAGCCAGCCCTGCAGGAGCTCAAGGTCCTTTTCCAGAGTACCCGTCAGCAGGCATGGGTGCGTATCTAAGGCCTGTATCAGCATAGACGGGGAAACCCGGTGAAACGCTCTGGAGGGATACGTTTCACGCCACTGTCCACTATAGACACTCCTCTCTTTAATAGGGATCTGAAAATCTGCCAAAAAATGGTCAGACCATAGCACAGGAGCGAGAGAGATCAGGTCGACTGGGATAGTGGAATAAATTTGGTCCAATGTGTGACCTTTACAGTGCGTGGGAGACTGAAGATACGGGATAAGCCCTAAGGATGAGGTGATGTCATTGAGTTTCATACTGTCGGGATCCGTCACGATGTCCATATGAATATTAAAATCGCCTAGGAGCAGACAGTGATTAGATCTCAGGCATAGTGTGGAAATAGCCGAATGAAGTTCATCAAAAAAAGTACCCATTGGGCCTATAGATCAGAAGCCCTATGCATGATTGCTGAGGAGAGAAGGCGAGGGAGAAAGCAAGAACCTCACACCCGGTAATATTGTCCATGGGAAGAATGGAGCATGTGATGTGCCTGTCAACAACTAGAGCAACACCGCCCCCCTTGCCACTAATTCTGTCCTTCCTGAAGATCACATGGCTCGGGACGATGGCAGTGGCACTGTCAGGTCCTGCACCCTCTCCCAGCCATGTCTCCGCCAGAAACAGACAATCCGCTTTAGAGGCCGTCAATAAATCATAGATATCCAGCGCATGCCTTCCCAAAGACCTGGTGTTCAACAACAGACACCTTCTGCTATTGGACAAGGAGGAGAAACAGATCCCTGGCCTGGCGCCAAGCCACAGGCCGAGCATCTGTGACTAATCCGAGGGCATTTGGGGAGAACCCTAGAGCAGGTATAGCCCGTGGCCCTAAGGGAGAGCAACTCATCTCTTGTATATTTTAGCATCCTAGCTATGCCAGCCCAGCCCAGCCCGCGCCCGGCCACCTCCGGGACGCTGACGGGCGCAGACGGGCTTTCCTTTGGCGCTCCTTAGGCGCCTCCGCAGCGCGCATCCGCAGTGCGGAGAGAAGGGCACGTAGTTTTAGGGCGTCGCGGGCGGCGCTATTCTGCACCACTAGACTGCCGCCTCGCGAGCCAGCCTACCCCCAAGATGGCCGCCACAGATCTGCACGCCTGCCGGTCCCTGGAAACCCTTCAGCAGCTCAATGTAACGGCTGAATGGGACAGGAGACTGCGGGCCGAGCAGCGCGACGCAATCAGGGTGAGTAGGAGAAAGGAAAGAAATAAAAGTCGGAGAAGCCTACTCTGCTTTCCGCCTCAGGTGCCAGAGAAGAATTAAAGTGCAAAGTGCAGAGGAGACAATCACAGAGTAGTGAGCTAGTAGTCAGCTCCAGCCGTAGTGCAATAGATAGCAGCTACAGTTTAGGACGATACAACAGGTGCTTGAGATAAAATTAAAAACAAGATAACTTGTATGCTTTTAAAATCGCTTTTTAAAATTGCTCGCTTATCGCTCGTAATCAGCGTGGAAATTCACACTCTCCGCACCCGGCATCCGGCTCGAGAGGTGGTATGAAAGTGAGGATCTAACCCGTGCTAAGGAAAAGCACAGTTTTAAGGCGTCGCGGGCAGCGCTATTCTGCACCACTAGACTGCCGCCTCGCGAGCCAGCCTACCCCCAAGATGGCCACCACAGATCTGCACGCCTGCCGGTCCCTGGAAACCCTTCAGCAGCTCAATGTAATGGCTGAGTGGGACAGGAAACTGCGGGCCGAGCAGCGCGACGCAATCAGGGTGAGTAGGAGAAAGGAAAGAAATAAAAGTCGGAGAAGCCTACGGTCACCCGGCTTTCCGCCTCAGGTGCCAGAGAAGAATTAAAATGCAAAGTGCAGAGGAGACAATCACAGAGTAGTGAGCTAGTAGTCAGCTCCAGCCGTAGTGCAATTGATAGCAGCTACAGTTTAGGACGATACAACAGGTGCTTGAGATAAAATTAAAAACAAGATAACTTGTATGCTTTTAAAATTGCTTTTTAAAATTGCTCGCTTATCGCTCGTAATCAGCGTGGAAATTAACACTCTCCGCACCCGGCATCCGCCTCGAGAGGTGGTATGAAATCAATGTTCATCACTGAACCACCTCAGGCAGTGAGCTGGTCCGACCATATGGCGTTAAGTTTCTCCTTCCCTGCTCATAGATGTTTATTTCGAGCCCAAGGATGTAAAGTCACCCGCAGACAATGGCGGAAAATAACACCTATTACATTCAGGCTAACGTTCTCTCATCCATCTCTTAAGGAGTGTAAAGATGTTAACGAAGCAATAATCACTACTGAGACAGAGATAAGTAGGGTTTTCGATATCATCGCCCCCATCAAAACAAAAACTATATATGAAAGATCCACCCCGGCACCCTGGTATTCTGATAGTTTGAAATTAGAGAAAGCGGCATGTAGAGTTAGAGAACGCAAATGGAGGAAAACAAAGTCAATTGAAGATAGACTGGACTACAATACATCTCATAGGGCCTATCTTAGAAATTGTAATATAGCCAGACGATTACATCTAGCTTCTCGAATTGATGAAGCTAAGGGCGCCTCTAAAGAACTATTTAGAGTTCTCACGGAATTTACCACCCCTAGAGTTAGCAACTCTATATGCCTCCCTTCGCAAGAATTTTGCGAGGAGCTTGCCATGTTTTTTACCAGCAAAATAGATAATATAATTTCAAACTCGGAGTGCATGGTAGAAGTTCCGGGGCCAGACAAGCCTTGTCACTCTAAATTGGAGTACTTCACCCCCATAACGAGGAAGCAAGTTCTCTCATCATTAAAACATAGCAAGTCAGGCTCTCCGGCTGACGTGGCTCCTCCTCATATCATGTCTGACCTGGGTGTGGAACTACCTAACCCTATTAAGGAAATTTGTAATCTGTCCTTATCATCTGCCTCTTTCCCGCTAAAATGGAAAAAGGCATTTATCAAACCTCTGCCTAAGAAACCCTCGGCTGACCATGGGGACCTCCAAAACTACAGGCCCATTTCTCTTCTGCCATTATGTTAAAAAAGTATGGAGTCTATGATGAGTCGTCAACTCTCAGATTATCTGGAACATAATAACCTCCTTGACCCCTCACAGTCAGGCTTTCGTGCAGGTTTCAGCACGGAGTCTGCACTAACTGAGGTGTCAGACCCGATCAGGCTGCTGTTGGATGATGGGACCCCCACCATGCTGGTTCTCTTTGTCCTATCAGCAGCCTTCGACACCATCTCTCACAGGATCTTGTTAGATAAACTGCGGGAGATTGGTGTCATGGGGAGAGCACTGGACTGGATACAGAGTGTTCTCCCTGATAGATCTCAATGTGTACAACTGGACACTTTGGTGTCCAGGACCACAATCGTGGATAAGGGAGTTCCTCGGGGCTCTGTATTAAGCCCCACATTGTTCAATATCTACGTGTCGTCTTTGGCCTCTGTTATTAAATCATGTGGTTTTCATACCATCTCTTATGCCGACGACACGCAGATCATTGTCCCTATAGAGAAGGACTCAGGAGAAACTAGAGATAGATTGGAATCATGTATGACTAAAATTGCAGTATGGATGAAAAAGTACTTCCAGCAATTAAATTCAAACAAAACTGAGATCCTACTGTTCGGGAAAGCTGAGCAGTTATGGACTAAGGATTGGTGGCCAGAAGAATTAGGAGAAGCTCCCTTACCTAAATCTTGTGCAAAAAATGTGGGTGTATCAATCGATTCCAAACTCTCTGGAGCAGCATGTGAAAACATTATCTGGCAAGTGGTTCGGATTACTTCATATGCTAAGGAAGATTTTCCCCTGGATTCCACTCTCCACTAGAAAGGTCCTGTTACAGGCACTCCTAGTCAGTAGGCTTGACTATGGAAATGTCCTGCTGTTGGGGATGAGGGAAGATCTATTTTCCAAACTTCAAGTCGTGCAAAATACGGCGGCACGCCTAGTTCTTAATAAACCTGCACGTACTCCCTCTCTTCCAATATTGAGTGAGCTACATTGGCTCCCAATGAGGAAAAGAGCAGTCTTTAAACTCCTGTGTCTGGCGTTCAAGGCCCTGGTCGGTCTAGGTACAGAATATCTAAGGAGGAAAGTAATATGGTACACCCCAACCCGGCAGTTAAGATCTAGTGGCCATAAGTTCCTCCAAATTCCTAGAATAAATAAGGCCAGGATGGGGGGACGTGCTTTCTCCTACGTTGCCCCAAACATTGGAACGCACTATCAGTTGACCTGCGGACCAGTACTACACTCATGGCCTTTAAGAAAAAATTAAAAACTTGGCTATTCTAGGTTACTGACTCAGTATGTCATCGTCTGCTTTCCCGGGCGCCGAGAGATCCCTTCGGGGATGATTTGTACGCCATATAAATAATAATAATACATAAATAATAATAATTCCCGTTTTGGGCAGCCCCCACCCCTAATTTTACTTGTCCAAAAAAGTCCCTGGGTTCCAGTGGGCTTTCTGCCCCCCTGGGGGGCAGAAAGACTGTAATTGTTGCAGGTGGGTAGTGGGGGCATTGCCATGCCGGTTTGGGCAGCCACCACCCAAAAAGAAATTGCCCCAAAGAAATCCCTGGCATCTAGTGGGCTTTTTGCCCACAGGGGGCAGATTGGGGGCTTCTGCCCCCCTGTAATTTTGACAGAGGGGGGGCATTGGCATGCCCTTTTTGGGCAGCCCCCACCCTAATTAAAAATGCCAAAAAAAAAATCCCTGGCGTCTAGTGGGCTTTCTGACCCCCCCCAGGGGGGGGCAGAAAGACTGTAATTGTTGCAGGGGGTTGGGAGCAGTGGCATGTCTATTTTGGGCAGCCCCCATCCTAAAACAAATTTCCCCCAAAAAATCCCTGGCATCTAGTGGGCTTTTTGTCCCCCCCCCCCCGGGGGGCAGATTGGGGGATACTTCCCCAATCTGCCCCCCAGGGGGGGCAGAAAGACTGAATATGCCCAATTTGTTGGGGGGGAACAAAGGTCCTTACCCAAGGGGCCGCTCCCCCCTCCCTGATGTCTAGTGGGTGGATGACTGCTTGGCGATCGCCCTCCTGTTTGCTCTACCATACACTCCTATTTCTGAATAATATCTCATCTTGCTATCATTAGGATAGCGTTGCAGAATAGGAGTGAAAACCTGTGAAGCTTTTCGTCTCTTCAAATGCCAAGAAGCACTACCTGTGGATTAAGGTCCAGTGGTCACTCTAAGGCCTGGTACAGCCTCCGTTGGCCCCCCTGCTAAATGGGCAGATCCATGGCCAGTCCCATAGTGTGTGCTTAATAAATGTACCCTTTTGAGTGAACAGATGCTATCTGGTAAAATATGCCTGATGCAGGATCTTCAGCTGACTGAGCCTGAAACCTGCTTGTATCACCACCTTTCAACAAATTGACTATGGGCGGTCAGGCTTTTTCAGTCCTAATACCTCAGCTCTGAAGAGTAAACCTTCTCCTTCCATTTCGAAAGAGATTTAAAACTTTTTTGTATGATCAGACCTTCAGACATCATAGAGTTTGATCGAATGTTTCTGGCAAGCATTAGCTGCTGCCAGGTTGCTAACCCTTAG
This sequence comes from Lissotriton helveticus, assembly GCF_964261635.1. Lineage (NCBI taxonomy): Eukaryota > Metazoa > Chordata > Amphibia > Caudata > Salamandridae > Lissotriton > Lissotriton helveticus. The sequence continues at coordinate 1,179,254,468 of NC_136061.1, forward strand.
ACATGTGATAGAGACCGATGGTAATTAAGCGCTATATAGGTTTTACTAACGTAACATAACATAACCTCCACTGGGTGTCTGCACGCTGTCCTACAGTTATCATCCTCCAATTTGCCCAAGTCGTCTTCCCGCTTCCCTGCAAGGTCATCATCAGAGTGGAACTGTTGGCCAGCACTAAGCTGTAGATCACTGAAACAGCATTTATTTATTTATTATTTATTTTAAGGTTTTATAGAGCGCGAACCAGACCCATGAGGGTATCAGAGCGCTTTACAGGATTGATGGGTAGTATACAATGGACTTAGGAGGGGAGGACATCAATGAGATACAAAGGGTTATGTACATTGTGCCGGAAAAACAAGCAGTCTCAAATTTCGGATACATTAGGGATAAAAACAGGGAGAATCATTATACAAGAAAATAAGTAGTCTCAGCTTCCGGGTGGGATGCCCAGAAGGCTGGGAAGGTATCATCCGGAAAAGCATGTCTGCGTAGTGGGGCCCACAACACTCTGTATTCCAGTGGACTTTTCACATCTATCTCGACCTAAGGGTAGATGCAGCCCTGTAGTTGTTACCTAATTTGGACATACCTTAAGTAACCCTGGGCGGGGCAGGCATAGTGCCTCCATGCGAAGTTCCACGGAGTTGGAAAGCAACTTCGTGGAACCTCGCCACGCTCCGCTCTGCGCCCTCCCCAAACAATTAAAAGTTATTAAAAGACACTTACCTGAGCTCGTGGCTGCTCTCCTGCCTCCTCCTCGCCGTCCTGCTGCAATGCTGCTAACCCTTACGTTGAACATCTTGCGGGTGCGCATGCACACTTGCAGGCCGTTCAATGTAGGAGTTAGCATTGACCTCCTCAATGTCCTGCTGCAATGCTAACTTCTATGTTGAACGTCTTGCGAATGCACATGCGCACCTGAAAGATGTTCAACATAGGGGTTAGCATTGCAGCAGATTCCCTCTAAACTCCGAACGCACCAGAGTCCCAGAGGTTTCTCTGAACTCTCCGTACACACCTGAAATCAGTTTCCCAGAGCTTGGAGTTCATCGGAGGTTTTTCACTCTGGCCTTTTTAACTCTAGCTGTTCATTTCTCCGCTTATGGGCATTTGTTTGACCGGACGGTCATTTCTGATAGTGTTTGTTCCTTTTTGCCCTGATGAGAGAGTGCTCTCTCCGCTTGGTAATAACTTCCCAGGCCGGGCGGCACCCCTCTTGAGTGTGTGGCTGCTCCGCTCTTTTCCCCCCAGAAGAGCCGGCCAGTGCACATCAACTCCATTTCCCATTTATTTAGTGTGTGTGTGTGTGGTGTATGAGTGTGTCCTTTCCTTAGTCCTGCACTATTTCGCCTGGTGTCAGAATTCCCAGGCTATTCTTTTCTGCACGGATACCCTTCATCAAAGACGCCATTGGACTTAACTGGGGTAAGTGAACCTCTGTTCTAAGCACATGTCAATGTAAAAGAATTGGTTGCACTTTGAATATTGTTTAGTATTATTACTACCTGCCCTGTTTTCTTACAGCATTGACTACCCTAGACAGACCAGCATCATACCTGTTGTTAAACCCCGTGTATGGGGAGAGTGGTGGACACTCCTTTGGTTTTTACCCCATACTTTTAGAAAACAGCTGTCAGGAGTATGTCTACCATTGCATTCTTGGCACTGTTTTTTGGAGGTTAGGGGGATGTATCTTCGCTCCCGTGGAATCCGGCTTGTATCCTTTAAAAGTCTGACAGAAAGCCAAGCCCACGAATACTTTTTCACCTGAGGGAAGATGAATCCTGATAATGCTGACATTCCCTTAGAACAGGGTTTTCACAATACACTACAAACCCATACAGTAGAGGAATTAGCGGCAGCCTTGGTAGACCTCCAAGCAGAAGTAGGGAGGTTACGTAGTGAAAATCAGAGATTACAAGCGGAAGTTCAACAGTTAAAACCACAAGAATACAGGGAACCAGGAACTATTCCCAAGGTTAGAAAAAATTATATTCAACCAGCTCGTTTTTCCATGCCATCCTCCTCTACAGGGGCTGGGGCTAGAGGAGAAGGTGATATACCCCCAGTGCAGGTTACTGTTCATACCCCCAGTCCTGTTCCTTTGGCAAAGCCAGAAAGGTTTTCAGGTGATAGCGCAAAATTCAATATTTGTATAATTCAATGTCAGCTACAATTTCTATGTAAGGCTGCAGCATTCCAAGATGACTCAGCTAAAGTCGCCTTCATCATATCATACTTGGCAGGTAACGCTGTAGAATGGGCAGTCCATTTGGTAGAAAACAATGACCCGTTATTATATAATTTCCCTTTGTTTCAAGACAAGATTAAAAGTTTGTTCGCTAAACATACTTATATGCAGGCCAGCGATAATGCCCTTCGAAATCTTAGACAAGGATCTAAAGGTCTCCTCTCATATATTACTAGTTTCAATAGACTGGTTGCTGAAACACATTGGCCTGAGGACAAAAGAACCTCCTTATTTTATAGGGGATTGTGTGATGAATTAAAAGATTTGTTATCACAAATTGTGAATCCTCCAGAGGATTGTCCCTCTCTTATTGAATTAACTGTGAAGCTTGATCACAGGTTACATGAGAGGAAAGGAGAGAAGGCTCGTGTAGGGGTATCCACATATGTCATGATACGTGCCGAGAAAAAAGACCCCAAAGACACTTCAGACCCTATGCAGATCGGAGGATTAAAAGGGTCAGCGGAAGAAAGGGATAAAAGAAGAAAAAACAATCTTTGTTTATATTGTGGAAAAGGGGAACATTACGCCAAAGATTGTCCGGTCCGTCCCATGGTCTCTATTAAAAATGTGGCCAGTGGTACTTTGGTCCAGGAAAACTAGCAAGCTTGAAGAAAGATGATGTCGATTCTTCAAGTGTCGAAATAAATCAGATCTCCAAAAATAAGAATATGGTGCAAAGAGTGGTAAAACATTTTACTTTGAGTATCACTCTAATTTATTCAGCACAGTGTAGATATAACCTGTCCAATTTGCTAGATTCAGAAGCTACTGGTAATTTATTTGATTTACAACTTGCAAAAAGAATGGGGATATCTTTTTTCCCTAAAAAACATCCTGAACCCATACAGTGAGTAGATGGTTCTGAACTGTCATCTGGTCTAATAACATTTCAAACTCCACCTCTGGTTATTGTATTAAGTAATGGACATTCTGAGAAAATTACCTTTGATTTAATCGATGCTCCCAATTTTGGGGCAATCTTAGGTGTTCCATGGCTACAGGTCCACAACCCTCAGATTGATTGGGCTAGTAGAACAGAAATCTTGAAATGTCATTACTGCATACTTCATTGCTATCAAAAAGCCAGTGAAGAAATTAATCCATTATACTGTGCTTTGCAAACAGTAGCTGCGGCCTCTTGCGTTCCCGAAATATACGCAGAGTTTCAAGATGTGTTCAATGAAATCAAAGCCACCAAATTACCACCTCATCGAAGTTATGATTGCCGCATTGATTTGATACCCGGAACGGAACTACCTTGTAGTCGCATCTATGCCCTTACCCCTTCTGAGACTGATTATTTAAAAAATTATTTAGATGACATGTTAGAAAAAGGTTTTACAAGACACTCTACCTCCCCCGTGTCAACTGCTGTTTTTTAAAGACAGGAGGGAAGGGGGTCTCAGGGCTTGTTTGGATTATAGAGCCTTAAACAAGGTTACTATAAAAAACAAATATCCGCTCCCACTCATTCCTGTTCTTCTTGACCAAGTAAGAGGAGCTAAGATATTCACCAAGATAGATCTCCGGGGTGCATACCATCTTATCAGAATCAAACAGGGGGATGAGGGGAAGACAGCATTTCGAACTAAATTTGGTCTCTATGAGTATTGTGTCATGCCTTTTGGACTTTGTAATGCACCTGCTGCTTTTCAATATTTTATAAATGACATCTTGAGAGAATATTTGGACATCTTTGTAATAGTGTACATTGATGATATTCTCATATATTCCCAGAATGAACGGGATCATATTGTTCATGTAAATAAGATCTTGAGTAAACTTCAAGAGAACCAGTTGTTTGCCAAGTTAGACAAAAGTACCTTTCATACCACTGAAATTGATTTTTTAGGTTTCATCATCAAGTCTGATGGCATTCAAATGGATCCTCAAAAGATTAAAGCGTTGATTCAATGGCCAAGACCTACTTCCGTCAAAGAAATCCAGTCCTTCTTAGGGTTAGCCAATTTCCAAAGGTTTATAGATCATTTCTCTGACTCAGTAGCCCCCATAACTAAGTTATTAAAGGAAGGAGTACCCTTTGTATGGTCTGAAGGAACGGAGCAAGCCTTTCGCTCCTTAAAGAACAAATTCACCACAGCTCCCATCATCAAACACGCGGACAACACACAGCCATTCTTCGTAGAAGCAGACGCTTCACAATATGCAGTAGGGGGTGTACTTTCGCAAAGAGATAAAGCATCAGGACATATGCATCCCATAGCCTACTTTTCCAAGACCCTGTTACCTGCCGAACAGAATTACACCATTGGAGAAAGACGATTGTTGGCTATTAAGCTAGCCTTTCAAGAATGGAGACATCACGTGTTAGGTTCTCCCCATACGATCACTATTTATTCTGATCATAAGAACCTTCAGTTTTTTAGATCAGCACGAGCACTCACTCCCAGACAGATGAGATGGGTATCCTATTTCAGAGAGTACGACTTTATCATTACCTATCGTCCAGGGCCTCAACATGGCAAAGCTGATGCACTATCACGACTAGGACACCCTGCAGATATGGCTAGAGAATATTCCCTCCCTATCATACCAGAACACATGATCATAGGAGTGGGAGACAAGGATAAGAACTTTCTGAATTAACTAAAAGAACAATATAGTAAAATCCCTCAGGAGAAGTGGGAAGAGAAATCTTTAAATACTATCAAAGATGGGTTGTATTACAATGCCAATAAATTATACTTACCTACTGCTGCTCTGCAACAACAAATCATGGATTGGTGTCATGCAAGTGTTTTAGCGGGACATCCAGGGAGTGCTAAAACCATAAACATTTGTCAAAGATGGTTTTGGTGGGAGAATATGTTAAAAGATATTGTCTCATTTGTTCAAACATGTTCAACCTGTGCAAGACAGAAGGCCTCTCATTGTGCGCCTACTGGGTTATTGAAAACCATAGCGGTCCCTCCTTCGCCCTGGCATTCTATTAGTATGGACTTCATTACTGATCTTCCGAATTGTCAAGGCTATAACACTATTTATGTGGCAGTAGATATGTTGTCCAAAATGGCCCATTTTGTCCCGTTGAAGAAAATACCTGCTTCCAAAGAGCTGGCTCACATTTTCTTAGACCAAATAGTACATCTTCATGGTTTGCCCTCTGTCATAATTTCTGAGAGAGGCCCTCAATTTGTATCCAAATTTTGGCAAGGGTTGTGTTCAGTCCTAGATATTGACCATAGGCTTTCAACTGCTTACCATCCTCAAACAGATGGTCAAACTGAAAGAACCAATCAAACTCTTGAACAGTACCTATGTTGTTTATTGACCACTCTCTCATCCACATGGGTTCAGGCTCTTCCATTAGCAGAGTTTGCCTATAATAATTCTCAACACTCTGCTACTGGTATTTCTCCCTTCTTTTTTAACATCCAAGAATGCTGCCCATAGTGTTGTCCAAAAAAGAAGACGACATACCTGCAATTGAGGAACACCATAAAAAGATCAAGGGAGTATGGGAGGGGGCGTGGCTTGCAGCCGAGGAGAATGGTCGCAATCTAAGCGGCTCCTCGGCCCTCGCTACCACACTGTCTCCTATCCGGTGCTAGTGCTATCAGGCCGCCCATAACGGATAGCCGCAGGACCGTGGACCTTCCGGGTGACCCTGCTGGGCCTCTGCTGTCCGACAGGTCCTCCTACACGCCGGAGTTTGACTCCGACAGCCAGACCTCCCTCGGCCCAAGATGGCGGCCGCGGGCGCCGGACGCCCGACAGTAAACTCCGTGGCCGCTCCTGCCGCCCAATAGCCCCGGGTCCCTGTGGGCAGTGTCGTCGAGTCTTGCGGGGGCAATTCCCCACCGCATCCGGTTGGCCCCGCCTTGCTGGCCCCTCCAGGAGACGAGCAGCGCGGCGATCTACGGGCCCTCCCTGCCGCCCAGCGCCTCCAGTCACGCGAGTCCCCGGCTTCTGGCCTACTGCCGGGGACCGCCCTGCAGCTACCGGTGGCACCCGGTTTCCTCCTGCGGCGCGGCGGACTGACATGCTGCCCCACCTGCTGGACTGCCTCCCTCAGCCTGACCACGTGGCAAAAAACGGCAAGAAAGACTCCTGGGCCTCCTGGCAGCCTGCTGGTATGTGACCACTCATCCCCCTGAGCCCTGCGTTGCCGCGCTGTGAATAGCGCCCATCCTGCCTCAGCCTTGCGACGATCGGCCCCCCTGGGTCGTTGGCGCTGCCCAGAGAATATAACCTGGTGCGGTCTACACCCCACTCTACGCCCTGGACTGGTGGATACAGGGTGTCCCAGTGCCGACCTGAGTCCTGCCTCTGTGGACCCCTTCTGTTGTTCCCGAGTGCTGCGGGAGAGGTAGTACCTCAGGGGAGCTCTTTCACCCCCTTGCGCTTGCTCCGACCAGAAAGCTGGGGTCCTTCCACCCCTCCCCCACAAGGGACCTGAGACTCACGCCGTGGGGCCTACGAGACTGAGAGTGGTGTTCCTGCCTCCCCTTTCCCTTGTGTGGACTGCTGTTCGACCCTGCCATCTGTGACCCTGTGGACCTGCAATTTCTATCAGAGACATATATTCCAGGGTACGCGAGGCTCGTTCCCCTCTACGGTCGACGTAGGACCTCCCTCTTTTTTCAAACTGCGTGCCGACAAGATCTGCACTTCACAATGGCCTCTAGTAAGGGAAATCGACCCCCCAACCAAAGACAGATCAATAAATTATCCTGGGGCTCTAAGGGGGAATCTAAGGACACTGCTCCTTACGCTATACCGAAGACAGCAACTACCCCTCCGCAGACGAGACCCCCCACCCTGGATGATGTCATGGAGGCGATCGCTGGGGTCCGGTCCTCTCTGGAAACCCGTATTGACTCCGTGAATATAGAAGTTACGCTGCTGCGCGCGGATCTTCGGAAAATGTATACCAAAGTAAAAGATATGGAGATCAAAACCTCAGCACTCATAGACGATACCTCCACTCTACAGCAGCAAGTGACCCAACTTCAGAAACAAAAGCGACAGATGGAGCTTCTTCTCGATGATTATGAAGGACGCGCACGACGCAATAACCTCCGCATCCTGGGTGTTCCGGAGTGTCTTGAAGAGCCGGCCGCCGACCTCTTTGTGGAGAAACTGGTCTTACAACATCTCCAACCAAAGCAACTCTCCAATTACTTCTCCATAGAAAGGGCACATAGGGTCCCCGGCGGCAAGCCAAAGCCGGGTGCTCCCCCCCGCCCTATCGTGGCCCGCGTTTTCAATTTTCGTGACCGAGATGTCATCCTCCAGACAGCACGAGCGGGGCCCCCGCTGCGACTTGACAACGCACAGATCATGATCTTCCCGGATTTCACTGTAAAGGTACAGGCTCGTCGGCGCAGTTTCCTTGAAGTGAAGAAGGAGCTCCGCGCACAATCCATCAAGTACTCCATGCTGTTTCCCGCGAAACTCCGCATTGAATCGGAAGGCAAGACATGGTTTTTTGAATCCCCTGCTGAGGTTTGGGATTGGCTTGAAGGATGGCGCCAACCCAAAACTTCCCAGGACCGTCGCAGGAAATCCGCTGATCGCTCTGACTCAGAGGTGCTACCTGAAAGTCAAGACCTGTTTGCAGACGCCACGCAGGGTGAGCGGCGCATCACTTGATGGAGACCTATCCGGCGACTGGAGCACGTTTGCTCTAGACCGATTAAGCTTGCGCAGCCTGGGATGTTGTTCCTCCCCGTTATGCGATTCTTTGTTGGCACCCTGGCTATATATCCGCTACTTCCTCAGTCTGTCATGACACTGTGTTGCTGCCTGACCTATTCATATTGACATGGGGCTGCAACGGACTACAGTATTTCGACTACACGGAAGTGACCTTCTCGCTGATTTGTGCTGAACTCACTCCTCAACTTTCACGACCTCCCTCTCCGGACCGGACTCAAACTAACAATCTGCAACCTATTCTGAATCATATATATCCTTTTTTTTTTTTTTGTTGAATTTATTGTACTTGTGTATTTTGCTCCGTTTGTTGTTTTTCCTATGACTTGTGAGTGGTATCACTCTTGTAGATGGTTCTAGGATACTACAGCCTCACTCACCCAATGTCCTTGCAGCAGAGGCACTCCTTGGCCCTTAGTACGCCTTATTGACACAAGGGAGAGTGATCAGCTTCCTGATTAACTGGGGGGAGAAACGTTACAGAACTTGCTTGTCCTGATCCTATAGGGAGTGTGAATGCTGTCCGTATACTTTGGCTACTGCTGCTGGACACTGCCAAATGGCTGAACTGATATGGTTCGGACTTCCGGCGTGAGGCCGGCCGGGGGCCCACTGGGTACAATTGGCTATTTGACTCTCCTTATCCTCCTCTAGCTCCAGCTACCATGGCCTACCCTGGTTAATTCGTTACTGTTATCTACTATGTGAATACTGTTATTGATGCAAGTTGCATTTGACTGCACTAGACGATATCATCCTGTTAACTGATAGCGGGGGCACCTATGGCTCTCCACGCACCCCATTAATGTTCGGGAGGGCGACAGGCACTCTGCCTAGTTGGGGAGTGGATAGTTTTGAGTCCGCGGGCAGGGGGGCAGGGAGGAGGGTTGGTGGTAGGGATGTGAGATGGGGGGAGGGTTTTAGGGGGACAGGGGTTGTTGGGAAGGTTAAGTTTGCCAAGTCAACGTTATGGTTTCTGGCTTTGTTCATGTTTACATATTGCAGAGAGTCTATGAACATTGAGTGCGCTATGCAGCGATCCACGCTTTACCTACACAGTCCACACTTGCTATCAGCCAATGCTGGCTCCCTCCTTCGAGAGAGATGGGTACTTGAGAATCTGGGCCTGACGTTGCTGTCTTTTCTGACTTATTTCTTGTCTCCACGCAACACTGATGTCTCAAGCATGGGCCTGCCTACGCCATGCTCGACACTTTCTCAAAGAACCCACTGCCCAACGGTCGGCCATACCAGGCCCCTCGCTAAACCCGCTATGGGCATACCCGGGACTGTCATCTGCTACAGGGCACAACTGGTGCCCCCTAGACCACTAATCCGCGCACACCCTCCGTCCTTTGAGCCACCATGACACTCCCATCAATGACAGCTCTCTCACTCATGACGTGGAACGTCAACGGCCTAGGCAATAGAATTAAAAGAGGGATAGTCATACAATATCTTAAACGCCATGCCCCAGACTTGGTTCTCCTCCAAGAAACACACTTGATGGGCAATGCGTGCCAAGCACTACACCGGGGAGGCTATAAACTACTCGTACACGCAGGTTTCACTTCTGGTTCTAGAGGGACAGGGATCCTGGTTCGGAATAATGTTGCACTGACATGTACAAAGACATGGGCTGACCCTCTGGGTCGTTTCGCAGTATTAGAGGCCAACTGGGAAGGCAAACCGCTAAATGTCATCTCAGTCTACATCCCTCCAGCCCTAGGCACGACCGCGTTGCAGGCCCTGCAACGGATAATGTTAGACCTCCCGCAGGGACCTCTAATCATTGGGGGCGACTTCAACATGACAATGAATGATGCCCAAGACCGGCCCCCCCAGCGGCCGTCACACCGACCGGGTTCTGACCTATCTGACTTCGCACAAACAATGGGGCTTGAGGACCTATGGCGTTCATCTCACCCGACTATTTCCTATTTCACACACTATTCCAACGCTCACAACAGCAGCTCTCGTATAGACTATCTATTCTCACCAACCACTGACCTAGAGTTCTTTCACCACCCTAAAGGGCTCCCCAGGGGAATCTCAGATCACTCCCCACTCACAGTAGAATTCACGCATCACCGGCAGAGACCCCGCGGCCCTATCATCATAACACCCTGGATCCTAAAAATCCCTGACATAAAAGACGACTTACTAAAACACACAGAATACTACTTTGCGGAAAATGTCAGCTCGGTGAAATCCGCCGTAACTGTATGGGAGGTCTATAAGGCGGTACTCAAGGGTAGGGCACTATCCTTGAAAACCGGTTACATCTGCAAGCAAAGCGAACACCTGTCCCAGGTAGAAACAGACCTGACCGACCTAGAATCACTCCACAACGCAAATCCCACGGACGTGACAGCGGATCGTCTCCGCGCGAAACAAATGGAATATAAGGCGCTGGCCTCTGAAAAGGCACAGGCTAAGCTCCTGAAAACTCGCCACCGGGTCTACGAACTGGGAGACATGGCAGGTAAAATGCTGGCATGGCTGGAAAAACGAGACCAGGGGTCCCGATGGATCCCAGAATTGACCATACCGGGCCAGTCCCAGATCACGGACCCAGGTGACATAGCAGAGGCCTTCGGCGCCCACTTTGAGAAAATCTACACGGCCAAAGCCCTATATAGCGCCGAAGAGTCTAGACTGCTCCTCGACGAGATGAGACTTCCCACTCTTTCCGACTCTGAAGTGCAGGAATTGGAGGCAGACCTCACCTCGGAGGAGGTTGGAAATGCCTTGTTTGCCGTTCAATCAGGTAAAGCCATGGGCCCCAACGGTGTCCCTATTGAGTTCCTAAAAGGCATGGCAGGCGAGATCCTCCCACACCTCAAGGCGATGTTCGAGGAGAGCCGTGAGGTTGGATGCCTGCCCCTCGACCAACGATTAGCGTCAATAGTGGTCATCCGTAAACCTCATAAACCAACTAACGTTTGCGGCTCCTACCGACCGATCTCCCTCATTAACTCTGAGGCGAAGGTCCTGGCGAAGCTCCTCGCTACCAGGCTCATGGCGGTCCTCCCCGCCTTGATCCACGAAGATCAATCCGGCTTCCTGCCAGGCCGGAATACGGCACTCAACCTCCGACGGGTTCATAACGTGATGAGTAGAATGCCGCACCTCCGGGAAGACGCAGCCATTCTCTCCCTCGATGCTACACTTGCCTTCGATTCTATAGAATGGTCGTACCTCTTCGCGGTCCTACATCGCTATGGCTTTGGTCCCAAATTCATCCAGTGGATCCGATTGCTTTACACTGATCTTTGGGGTCAAGTCTATGTTAATGGACATACATCCAGGCGCTTTCCCCTACACAGAGGTACGAGGCAGGGGTGCCCACTATCCCCTCTGCTGTTCGCACTCACTCTCGAACCTTTGGCCCACTGGGTCAGGACTGACAACTCCATCCGCGGCCTCCAATGGAACGATGACACGATCGATAAGATCTCACTCTATGCGGACGACATCTCGTATACGTCTCCTCCCCCAAATCCTCTATCAATAGTCTATTACAAGTCATCGCCAACTTTGGCAAGTACTCAGGTTTTTCCATTAATTGGTCCAAATCGACACTATACATACTACACGGCCCACCACCTCCCCTCCCACAGGGCTACTCGATTGAACTGGCCCAGGAGGGATTCAAATACCTCGGAATTTTTGTCACTCCAGACCCAAGTATATTCTACGATCGCAACCTTAAAGGCCCACTACAAAGACTTCGTGATGACATTTCTCATTGGAGATCACTCCCTCTCACTCTCCCCGGCAGAGCGGCCCTCTTTAAAATGCTAGCACTCCCTCAATTCTTATATGCCTTACAGAACTGTCCATTTCCCATAGCCGATTCTTATTTTAACACGCTCGAAGGAGACCTCCGACTCCTTCTTTGGGACGGCGGTTCTCCCCGTATTGCTCTCCTCTCACTTACATAGGGGTGGTACGACGGAGGTATTGCCCTGCCGCACATCCGACTTTACTATTGGGCTACCCAACTGACCGCCACTAACACATGGATCTACGGTTCACCCACGAACCCGGCTTTTCACCTAGAGCGGTACCAGACCGGCCGCGGGGGCTATCTAGAAGCCTTATATGGTAAGCACTCTCGAGCCCGATATATAGGCCCGATGTCCCACACAATCACGATTTGGCACCGAGCTAACAAACGGCTTGGGTGGGCCAACACTCTTACGCTATCCACCCCACTGTGGGCCTCACATAAACTGGGCTCTCTCTGCCACTATCAGGGTTTTGACAGATGGGACACGATTGGCATCTCCACTTTAGGTGACATGCTTCACAAGGGTAAACTGCTGACATTCGAGGAACTCCAGAAGACACACGACTTGGCGCAATCTGAGGCTTTCCGCTATCTCCAAATCAAACACGCCATACTTGCCAACGTCCCTGATCTTTCTTCTCTTCCACAATCCTCACCCCTCGAGGATAGACTCTTATCGGAACCCGTCCATGCCAAAGCAATATCGCACACTTACCGCAAATTATGTAATAACATGCCCAACGCCTTCCAACTCTTACGAGACAAATGGCAGGGCGACATCGGAGACTTAGACGAGACAGACTGGCAAGCGGCGCTGATGTCCCCGCGCGAATCAGCTATCAACCATAGATTCCGACTCATACAATTAAAGATATTACACAGAACATACATGTCTGCCCCCCTACTAGCCAAGATTGGTAGACGCACATCTGACCTCTGTCTCCGTAACTGCGGTCTGATTGGTACTTTCTACCACGTTCTCTGGGAATGCCCAGTGATCCAAGACCTATGGGAGCGAGCTGTTCGCAAAATGACCGATGCTCTGGGGAAGCCCGTCCCCCTGACTCCTAGGTGCGGACTCCTCAATATATGGGACCCCACAGATCTAACTGCACTGGAGCAACAGTGGGCAGCTCTGGGCTTCCTCTTACTGAAAAGGGAAATAGCAATGCAATGGGGCTCACCAGCTAAACCGCTTTTGATCAGATGGGTTGCTGCTATGGATGTGTGTATGTTGTCAGAAAAAACGGTCTATAAGATCAGGGGTTGCCCTGGTGTCTGGGATAAAAAATGGGGGCAATGGAACGTCTACAGAGGTGAACTGTGTACTTCCCCCTCTACTGAAATGTCATTGGCTAGATCTGGTTCCCCTCGAAATCGCGCTGGCGATCTATTGCTGTAACTTACGTACTCTATGTCAAGTATGTTTTTTTGTGATTGACTGCTTGATACCACCTCTGCTTTTGTTCAATAAAATGTTTAAAAAAAAAAAAAAAGGGAGTATGGGAGGTAGCTAAAGGAGAGTTAAGTAAAGCTAAAGAAGCCATGAAAGTACAGGCAGACAAGGGTAGAAGAACCGAACCAACATACACCATAGGAGAGAAAGTATGGCTTTCCACCAAAAATCTTAGATTGTAAGGATCCAAAAAATGTCAACCCCGATTCATAGGACCCTTTCCTATACAGAAGATTATAACTCCTGTTACCTTGAAGTTACAACTACCCCCCCAAATGAAGATACATCCTGTTTTCCATTGCTCCTTGATCAAAAAATATATACCCCCTTTAAAACCTGACAAACCACCCCCACCTCTGATAATTAATGGAGAAGAATATGAAGTACATAAAATATTTGACTCTCGGAGACGTAGGGGTAAGCTTCAATATCTCATAGATTGGGTTGGCTACCCCCCTGAAGACAGGTCTTGAGAACCAGCAGAAAACATCAATGCTGCTAGGTTAGTCAGAAATTTTCATGCTCTTCATCCTACTAAACCTGGCCCAGTTACTAGGCCTTTGGGAGGGGTACTGTTAGGGCTTTGCGGCGTAGGCTGCGCTTAAGACCTTAACATGTGTTTAGCCTGGGTCTCGCCTATGTCCTTTACACACGCTCCCTAAACATTCCCTACACGATCGCGTTCTTTCGCGATGCTCCCTTATGTACGTAAAGGGACACGTCTGAACGCGAGCCACTGTTTGGCTTACTGTTCCGGTACCCCGCCCCTTCCTTGCTTCCTGGTTTCGAGCAACGCCTTTCCTCGGCGACACTGCTTCGCTCCCGCTTCTTCTAAATCCCTGACGAAATCCTTCTCAGTGCCTTTGCGGTAATCCTGTTCCTTGCTTGCTTTCCGACATTCAGCCTTAGTCGGAAAGCGCCCTAGACTCCCGATTACATCTTGCGCGGAGATTCCCTCTAAACTCCGAACGCACCAGAGTCCCAACCAAAGCTTGCACGGAGGTTTCTCTGAACTCTCCGTACACACCTGAAATCAGTTTCCCAGAGCTTGGAGTTCATTGGAGGTTTTTCTCTACAGCCTTTTTAACTCTAGCTGTTCATTTCCCCGCTTATGGGCATTTGTTTGACCGGACGGTCATTTCTGCATAGTGTTTGTTTCTTTTTGCCCTGATGAGAGAGTGCTCGCTCCGCTTGGTAATAACTTCTCAGGCCGGGCGGCACCCCTCTTGAGTGTGTGGCTGCTCCGCTCTTTTCCCCCCCAGAAGAGCCGGCCAGTGCACCTCAACTCCATTTCCCATTTATTTGGTGTCTGTGTGTGGTGTATGAGTGTGTCCTTTCCTTAGTCCTGCACTATTTGGCCTGGTGTCAGAATTCCCAGGCTATTATTTTCTGCACGGACACCCTTCATCAAAGACGCCATTGGACTTAACTGGGGTAAGTGAACCTCTGTTCTAAGCACATGTCAATGTAAAAGAATTGGTTGCACTTTGAATATTGTTTAGTATTATTACTACCTGCCCTGTTTTCTTACAGCATTGACTACACCAGACAGACCAGCATCATACCTGTAATTAAACCCCATGTATGGGGAGAGTGGTGGACACTCCTTGGGTTTTTCCCCCATACTTTTAGAAAACAGCTATCAGGAGTGTGTCTATCATTGCATTCTTGGCACTGTTTTTGGAGGTTAGGGGGATTTATCTTCGCTCCCGTGGAATCCGGCTTGTATCCTTTAAAAGTCTGACAGTACCAATTGCATTGAGAGTGGGATGTGGTATGATATCCCCCTTTGTAGGTAGTGTGGGTTGCAGCACCTATACTGGAGGCTGGCCAGATACAGGAAATAATCCAGTCAAGATAGGGATGTCATTGTATTAGTCCCATATGAGTATTGTCTTTCTCCCATGTGGGTTGCCCTCCATGGGTCTATCTGGCCAAGCACCATCACAAACATGTGTAGCCTAGTGTCAGACCTAGGGGGCCCACTGCCTCCAGTCACCCTAGCAAGGTCGCCCTGCGGTGTCAGGTTGAGCCCCCCTCCTATTCTCTAACTGTCACAGTTCCTTATGAACCTCTGGAATAATGTATTTGTCATTTGATATTGTTGGTGCTAAAGAACTGGTGCTAGCTTCTTGTAAGTCTTGCACTACATTAGGCCCAAGTCCAAAAACCCCCTTCTTTTTTTTTAAATCGCGGGATGCGCCGATAAAAAAAGAAAATGAAGCGCAGTTCCCGCGCTTTCATGTAAATTAGCCCCCGGGGGGGCCAAATCCCGGGGGCTTTATATAAATAAAGTGTGGGGCGGCCCAATCCCCCGCCACCCCCCAGGGCTTTAGTATTAAGTATGCAGGGGGCTTACGACCACCCTGCAGTCCCGGGGACCACCACCCCCGGGGCTTCTTTTTAAAATTAAAAAATATATATATATGTGTGGGAAGTTCAAGACCCCCCCACACGCCCCGGGGACCACCACCTCCCCGGGGCTCTAATTTTTAAAACAGGGGCTCCCCAACCTCGGGGACCCCCCC
This sequence comes from Lissotriton helveticus, assembly GCF_964261635.1. NCBI lineage: Eukaryota > Metazoa > Chordata > Amphibia > Caudata > Salamandridae > Lissotriton > Lissotriton helveticus. The sequence goes on from NC_136061.1 coordinate 1,179,270,184, forward strand.
GGGGCTTTTAACTGTTGGGAGGGGGGCCACGCTGCCCCCCTCCTGGGGCCATGCTGCCCCCCTCCTGGAGCCTTGTGGTGGGCCTGGGCTCCTGCTGTGTCCTGGGGTGTCTACCCTGGGACACTGCTGTTTGCTATGGTAGGGCGGGAGCCTCACCCACTACCATAGCAAACTGCTTTCCTATTTGAAAGAGAGAACAGGTTAACCTTCTCTCTCTTTCAAATAGGAAAGCAGATTGCTTTTTGTCAGGGAGAGCAGCAGGTTAGCTGCTCTCCCTGACGAAAAGCAATGCCGGCTCCCGAAGGACACGGGGAGCTGGCAGGGACTCTGGGGGGATTGGGGACCCCCCCACGGTCCCTAACGAAGAGGGTCAGCCTGGGGGATGGGGTCACAAGGGCAAGAAGTGGCCCGGGCAGGGCGCCACGCGTCCCCCCTCCTTAAATAATTTTTTTTTTAAAAAGTAGATAGGCTGGCCCCGGGGGATGGGGTCCCCAGGGCCAGAAGTGGCTTGGTAAGGGGGCTATGTGGCCCCCCTTCCTCCCCAAAAAAATGTGTTAAAAAATGAGGCAGAGCCCCGGGGGATGGGGTCCCCAGGGCTAAAAGAAGCCACAGGAGGGGGGCCACGCAGCCCCCCTCCCTATATTGTTATACCTTCTGGTGTGTACGCGTTCGGTACGCGTACGGTACAATGTATGATGCCTGATTCGTAAGTCGTACTGTACGCGTACCTAAGCAAGAAAAAAAAATATTTTTCAGATATTTATCAAGTTTATGTGTTTAGAGGTTGGGTGGCTCTATAAAGAGCCCTTGTGTTTATTGGGAGATTTTAGTACCTACAAGTAAGTACCGATGCAGAGTCTAAAGTTCATGAGGAAGACTCTGTTCCCTTCATCTGTAAAATGTACACCATCTTTCCTATAGATGCCATACATATTGAAACGCAGATTGTTGTTGTAAATGGACCCCATTCTATAGTCTCGGAGAAAAGCAGAAATAGATTTTTTCACATGTTTTCTAGATTTCTCAATCTGTGGACAAAATTGATCGGACCAGTTCCATTTCTGCCTTTGGCATATGTTGGAATACACAAAGGCAGTTTGGGGGAAAAGTGACATCAGTTCAGGTAAGGTGCGCTTCATAAACATTTCCAGACCTACCCCAGTCAAAGTGCCTAGACCATTGCCAGATGTAAAAAGGATTTAACCAATGGCATCAATTGGTGCCACTTTAACCCTCTCTGTCCAATCCATTTAATGTCTACATTTGGTAAACCTAGGTCTTTGTGAATTCCTTTCTGTTCTGCGTACTTTTGACTCCAGAAACTATAGCTGTGTCCCACAATCCACACTCTAAGCATCTTGAAGAGAGGTCTGGATGCACTCAGATGGTCTCTGTAAATGAAATGGCAGTTTGAAAAGTAAGATTTTTCTAAAATGGTGGATAAGATGCAGTTTTGAAAAAAGCAAAGAAATGATTGGTTGTTTGAAAACATTTTACACAGAAAACTAGGGTGCAATTGTCTGTTTTTTAAAAGCCTGATATTTATTGGTTAACAAAAAGTGATAGAAAAGAACGTTACTTAAGATAAGCTGGTATATTGAGAAGTCAAGTACACTTGCTGTTTTGATTTGCAACTTTGTTTGATGAACTTTTCACCTGTGTGCTTAGTTAAGTGTTCCCTGCAGTGTTTCTATGGTAACAGGCAGAATGCGGAATGGGGGTTGGGTTGAAAGTTTAATCAGTTGGAAAGGGTTCAAAAGTTGTAGCAATAGAAAAGTGTGTTTCCTCTTGATTTAATGTGGGAATAAATGTGATTTTTTATTTATTTGTATATGTATGTAAATTGAGTTTGTAGATTGAGAGGAAAACGTTGTTATTTGCCATAGGACTTCTTGACCCCCTAGGCCTGCTCTGGGTGTCCTACAAGGACCCTCAAGGTCTAAAAAAAAAAATATATATATATTTTTAAAAATCATGTGATACGCGTACGGTACACGTACGTCGTGAAAAAGAAAAAAAAAATTGAAAGTCACTTTCCTGGTAATTCTCCCCTGGGGGGGGCAAGTCCTGGGGGCAAAGTGTTTATCGTAGTGGGGGGCCAGAGGGACCCCCCCAGCCCCGGGGACCGCCACCCACTGGGGCTTTTTTTAAAATAAGAATGGGGGCCCAGAGGAGCCCCCCAGCCCCGGGTAGCGCCACCCCTGGGGCTTTTTTTGAAATAAGAATGCCCCCAGAGGGGCCCCCCAGCCTCGGGGACCGTCACCCCCCAGGGCTTTCACATTATGATAGCGAGGGGCTCACGCCCCCCCCCCCGCAGCCCCGGGGACCGCCTCCCCCGGGGCTTTTAAAAAAAAATAATTTAAAGTTGTGTGTGGGGGTGGGGTGGGGTCAAGCCCCCCACAAGCCCCGGGGACCGCCACCTCCCCGGGGCTTTTAACTGTTGGGAGGGAGGCCACGCAGCCCCCCTCCTGGAGCATTGCGGTGGCCCTGGGGACCGCCACCCCCCAGAGCCGGCTCCAGCAGTGTCCCAGGGTGCCTACCCCCGGGACACTGCTGTTTGCTATGGTAGGGCGGGAGCCCTGCGGCTCCCGCCCTACCATAGCAAACTGCTTTGGTTTTTGGAAGAGAGAGCAGGTTAACCTGCTCTCTCTTCCAAAATGCAAAGTCGATTGTTTTCTGCATGGGGAGCAGCATGTTAGCTGCTCCATATGCAGAAAAGCAATGCCGGCTCCCGAAGGACGCGGGGAGTCGGCTGGGACCGTGGGAGCATTGGGGCTCCCCCCAGGGTCCCCAACGTTTTATATGAGCTCCGGGGGATGGGGTCCCCGGGGATAATAAAAATTAGTGTTAGGGGCTATTTTTTTTGTTTACGATAAAATTAGAGTACGCGTACTATGCGCGGCCGTCCACGTACGATGCGAAGTTTCAAAGTCGGCCCAAACGCGTACCTTAGCAAGAAAAAAAATAGAAAAAAATATATTTTTCAGATACCTATCAAGATTATGTGTTTAGATGTTGGTTGGTTCTACCAAGAGCCTTTCTCTTTATTGGTATTTATAAGTAAATACCTATGCAGAGTCTAAACTTGTTGAGGAGGACTGTTTTACAGTGTGCTGAACTTTTGACCTCTGTGGTCAGTTGAGTTTTACATGATCTGTTAGTATGGTAACAGCACAAAACAAATTGGGGGTAGGGTTTAAATTTATGTCAGTTGGAAAGGGTTCAAACGTTCAGCCAATAGCAATGTGTGCTTGGTTTTGAATTAATATGCGAAGCAATTTGATTTGTTATTAACATGTATATATGTGTAAATTGAGAGGGAACGTGTGCCATTTTCTGGTTTTGCTGAGAACACTGAAGTAGAGAGATTCTGTATAAGAATATCTGCTGTGTGACTGGCATTCTTTTTAATCTACAAAAATAAATTTGAAAGGTAAGTTGATAACTTGAAAGGGAATGTATGTGGTGCATTTTGTTTTTAGTATGAGTAATGTGTTTATCCTTCTAAAGTGTGGAGAATCACTTTCTGAGTTTGTCTTCATTTGGATAACCATTGTGATAAAAGCATTTGGTAAGTTAATGTGTTTGTGAGTCAGCTTTGTGCAGTAAAGTGCAGTACTAAAAAATGTAGAATGTGTGCAGTCACTTTTTCAATTCTAGAGTTGTTAATAGTGTTAATTAGGCTTGTGTTTCAAATCTATAATTTTCCAGTCAGTATACATACACTTCTGAAAACTCTCTGGGGCAGATTTACAAGCCTCTTGCGCGTCTTTGTGCTGCCATTGTGTCACTTTTTTGATGCAATGATGGCACAAATAATGCAGCACATTGGTTATGTATTTGCAAAATGAGTCAGGGTTGTGCAGTAAAATGTAGTAGTTAAATACATGGAATGTGTGCAGTCACTTTACTGTTTCTAGATTAGTAAATGTGTTTTGGTAAAATGCAAGGTTTAATATTTTTTGTTTAGAATCACACTGTGCATCTGTGTGTATTTAGGAATTATTCTGAGTGAAGCATTTTTGTATGTTTTGTGTTTCTAGACACATAAGTGCTTAAATATCTATCTTTATTTGAAGTTTTGATAGAATTAGAAACTAGTTATTGTTTTTGTATTTGCAAAATGAATCATGGCTGTACAGTAAAATGCAGTATTTATATTTCTGAAAAGTGTGCAGTCATATTAGGTCTTCAAGAGTAATGAATAGTGTTGCTTGTGTAGAATCAGACTCGTGTTTGAAATCTTCAATTTCCCAGTCAGCATATATACATTGCTGCATACACTCTGGTGCAGATTTACAAGCCCCTTGTGCCTCTTTGTGGTTGTATTGTGTCACTTTTTTGATGTAATGTAATGTTGGCACCAATAATGTAGTAAAATACTTATGTTTTTGCAAAATGAATCAGGATTGTATAGTAAAATGCAGCAGTCATATTAGTCACTTCACCGTTTCTAGACTAGTAAATGTGTTTTGATAAAATGCAAGGTCTAATATTTTTTGTCTAGAATCACACTGTGCGTCTGTGTGCATTTAGGAATCATTCTGAGTGAAGCATTTTTGTATGTTTTGTGTTTGCAGACACATAAATGCTTACAAATCTATCCTTTTTTCAAGTTTTGATTGAATTAGAAACTAGTTATTGCCTTTGTATTTGCAAAATGACTCATGGTTGTACAGTAAAATGCAGTCTTTATATTTCTAGAATTTGTGCAGTGGTATTAGCTCTTCAAGAGTAATTAATAGTGTTGCTTGTCTAGAATCAGACTTGTGTTTCAAATCTAAAATTTCCCAGTCAGTATACATACACTGCTGCATACATTCTGGGGCAAATTTACAAGGCCCTTGCGCCTCTTTGTTGTTCTATTGCGTATCTTTTTGGATGCAATGTTGGTACCAATAATGCAGCAAATTCTTTATGTATTTGCAAAATGAGTCAGGATTGTATAGTAAAATGTAGCAGTCATATATATAGAATGTGTTTAGTGACTACCGTTTCTAGACTATTAAATGTGTTTTTGTAAAATGCAAGGTTTCATATTTTTTTTCTAAAATCACACTGTGAGTCAGTGTCCATTGGGGAAAATTGAGAGAGAATGCTTTGGTTGGTTGATGTGTTTGCAGACATATAAGTACATGTACTGTTGCAGTGAGCCAGTCTTTAGGTCATGCCGTGCTTTTAACTCCTATGCAGTATGCAAGTAGTAGTGTAACCAAATTCACACTTGTGTTTCAGGCCTACATTTTCCCAGTCAGTATCTATACACTCCATTTATAAGAAATGCTGAAGCTGTTATAAATTCAGTCTGCCACTCTCCTTGCAGAACTGTAATCATCCAGTCAGTACCTAAGTACTCATGCAGCAAAGTAGGCCTTAGGGCATTGGCTGCTTCAAACACCTATACACTATGCATGCACTCTTCTATGCACCTGCAAACTTGTCTTTTAAACCTTCAATTGCCCAGTCTGTATCTTTACACTTCCTCCAAATGCTCTGCCACTGCTGTTTCAGTATTGTAGTGAGCCATTCAGCAGTATGTACTTATCTATGCACTGTGCTAAAAGTGAAGCAGTCATACATTCACCCAGACACTCTCCTTGCAGAACTGTAATCATCTAGTCAGTATCTAAGTAGTCATGCATCAAAGTAGGCCTTAGGGCATGGACTGCTTCAAACCCCTATACACTATGCATGCACTCTTCTATGCACCTGCAAACTTGTCTTTTAAACCTTCAGTTGCCCAGTCTGTATCCTTACACTTCCTCCAAACAGTCTGCCACTGCTGTGTCCGTATTGTAGTGAGCCATTCAGCAGTATGTGCTTAGTAGTGTAACCAAATTCACACTTGTGTTTCAGGCCTAGATTTCCCCAGTCAGTATTTATACGCTCCATTTATAAGAAATACTGAAGCTGTTATAAATTCAGTCTGCCACTCTCCTTGCAGAACTGTAATCATCCAGTCAGTACCTAAGTAGTCATGCAGCAAAGTAGGCCTGAGGGCGTGGACTGCTTCAAACCCCTATACACTATGCATGCACTCTTCTATGCACCTGCAAACTTGTCTTTTAAAACTTCAGTTGCCCAGTCTGTATCCTTACACTTCCTCCAAACAGTCTGCCACTGCTGTGTCCGTATTGTAGTGAGCCATTCTGCAGTATGTGCTTATCTGTGCTTTGTGCTAAAACTGAAGCAGTTATACCTTCAGGCAAACACTCTCCTTGCAGAACTGTAATCATCCAGTCAGTACCAAAGTAGTCATGCAGCAAAGTAGGCCTTAGGGCATGGACTGCTTCAAACCCCTATACACTATGCATGTACTTTTCTATGCACCTGCAAACTTTTCTTTTAAACCTTCAATTGCCCAGTCTGTATCTTTAGACTTTCTCCAAACACTCTGCCACTGCTGTTTCAGTATTGTAGTGACCTATTCAGCAGTATGTGCTTAATAGTGTAACCAGATTTGCACTTGTGTTTCAGGCCTACATTTCCCCAGTCAGTATTTATAGACTCCATTTATAAGAAATACTGAAGCTGTTATAAATTCAGTCTGCCACTCTCCTTGCAGAACTGTAATCATCCAGTCAGTACCTAAGTACTCATGCAGCAAAGTAGGCCTTAGGGCTGGGACTGCTTCAAACTCCTATACACTATGCATACACTCTTCTATGCACCTGCAAACTTGTCTTTTAAACCTTCAATTGCACAGTCTGTATCGGTATACTTCCTCCAAACACTCTGCCACTGCTGTTTCAGTATTGTAGTGAGCCATTCAGCAGTATGTGCTTATCCATGCACTGTGCTAAAAGTGAAGCAGTTATACATTTAACCAGACACTCTCCTTGCAGAACTGTAATATTCAGTCAATACCCAAGTACTTATACAGAAACGTTGGCCTTAGGGCATGGACTGCCTCAAACCCCTATACACTATGTAGGTACTCTTCTATGGACCTGCAAACTTGTCTTTTAAACCTTCAATTGCCCAGTCAGTTCCTTACATTTACTCCAAACACTCTGCCATTTCTGATTCAGTATTGTAGTGAGCCATTCAGCAGTATGTGCTTAGTAGTGTAACCAAATTCACACTTGAGTTTCAGGCCTACATTTCCCCAGTCAGGCCTACATTTCCCCAGTCAGTTTTTATACACTCCATTTATAAGAAATACCGAAGCTGTTATAAATTCAGTCTGCCACTCTTCTTGCAGAACTGTAATAATCCAGTCAGTACCTAAGTAGTCATGCAGCAAAGTAGGCCTTAGGGCATGGACTGCTTCAAACCCCTATACACTATGCATGCACTCGTCTATGCACCTGCACACTTGTCTTTTAAACCTTCAATTGCCCAGTCTGTATCCTTACACCTCATCCAAACACTCTGCCACTGCTGTTTCAGTATTGAAGTGAGCCATTCAGCAGCATGTGCTTATCCATGCTTTGTGCTAAAAGTGAAGCAATTATATATTCAGCCAGACACTCTCCTTGCAGAACTGTAATCATTCAGTCAGTACCCAAGTAGTCATGCAGCAAAGTAGGTCTTAGGGCATGGACTGCTTCAAGCACCTATACACTATGCATGCACTCTTCTATGCACCTGCAAACTTATCTTGTAAACCTTCAACTGCCCAGTCTGTATCCTTACACTTCCTCTAAACACTCTGCCACTGCTGTTTCAGTATTGTAGTGAGCCATTCAGCAGTATGCGCTTATCTATGCACTGTGCTAAAAGTGAAGCAGTTATACATTCAGCCAGACACTCTCCTTGCAGAACAGTAATCATTCAGTCAGTACCCAAGTACTCATTCAGAAAAGTAGGCTTTAGTGCATGGACTGCTTCAAACCCCTATACACTATGCATGCACTCTTCTATGCACCTGCAAACTTGTCTTTTAAACCTTCAATTGCCCAGTTTGTATCCTTACACTTCCTCCAAACACTCTGCCACTGCTGTTTCAGTATTGTAGTGAGCCATTCAGCAGTATGTGCTTAGTAGTGTAACCAAATTCACACTTGTGTTTCAGGCCTACATTTCCCCAGTCAGTATTTATACACTACATTTATAAGAAATACTGAAGCTGTTATAAATTCAATCTGCCACTCTCCTTGCAGAACTGTAATCATCCAGTCAGTACCTAAGTAATCATGCAATAAAGTAGGCCTTAGGGCATGGATTGCTTAAAAACCCCCATGTACACTATGCATGCACTCTTCTATGCACCTGCAAACTTGTCTTTTAAACCTTCAATTGCCCAGTCTGTATCCTTACACTTCCTCCAAACACTCTGCCACTGCTGCTGCAGTATTGTAGGGAGCCATTCAGCAGTATGTGCTTATCTATGCTTTGTGCTAAAAGTGAAGCAGATATACATTCGGTGAGACACTCTCCTTGCAGAACTGTAATCATTCAGTCAGTACCTAAGTACTCATGCAGAAAAGTAGGTCTTAGGGCATGGAGTGTTTCAAACCCCTAACACTATGCATGCACTCTTCTATGCACCTGCAAACTTGTCTTTTAAACCTTCAATTGCCCAGTCTGTATCCTTACACTTCCACCAAAACACTCTGCCACTGCTGTTTCAGTATTGTAGAGACTCATTCATCAGTGTGTAGTAATCCATTCACTGCATTAAAACACTAAGGGGCAGATATACAATAACTGATACATCCCCAGGGATATGCAAGTTGTTGTGCACCATTCCACCTTCACCATGGATGTGCCGTACTTACAATGCAATGCACCATAGGGCAAAAACGGCAAAGATGCGTAATGCATCTGTGCCGTAAAGGCAGCACATTGCTTGAGTTTCGTTGCAAGCACAACGCAGGTCCAGCAGTGCTCTGGGGGCCCTATGATCACAATGCTGTGTCTATCCTTATGCCTGCTTCAAGCAGGTGCAGGGTTTTGACGAAGCATGGGCCCAAAAGTGACTAAGTGAAATCTTGTAGATTTCTTTCAGCCACTTTTAGGAGGCGTTCCTGCGCCGGAACGCCCCCCCCCCGCCCTGCGCAGGAATGCCTCCTTCTGGCGCAGGGCTTTACAATGTGACGCACCTCCCAGATGTGTCACATTGTAAATACCACACACCATGGTGCATCTTTTGCCCCACCGCTACGTCACAGAGGTGACGCAAGGGCAGTGTAAAAGAGGCACAAGGGGGTTGTAAATCTGCTCCTATCACTTAGAAATTCACCCAGGCAGTTTCACCAGCAGTGCAAAGGGAAGCATAGACTTGTAACATATTTATGTACATATGTTACATTCAAGTGCTTCGGAAGTACTACCGTATACTATAAGTAAACACCTTATAGATTTATGCTGTAGCACTTCCTTATAGTTCTGCACTTTCACATTCACCATACACTACTAATTTATTCTTTCAGTCAATTATGCACTACACATACATACATCTAAACTTTCACACACTAGCATACAAGTTTAGCTCTTTTTTTAACCAGAGTAGGTAGTTCTGAAAAGAACTTTTTTTTTGTTTTGTAGTTTATTTTTTATTTTTTTAACAGTTTTTTTTGTAAGAAAAAAAAGGAACTGCAAACAAAAAAGTCTTCAACAGGAACAAATATACAAAAAGAATATAACGGTGAGAGCATTTGTGCTGCTGTTTCCTCCTGCAAATTAAATCAATTGACTGCTCGTCGTAGAATAATGATTCTTTACAAAATTTGCAAAGAATAATTAAATCGTCGAAATCCGGACGGATGTCCCGATGTGGACTTGCAGATCCTGTTGATGTGCTTGCTTCAGCTGGTGGCATCTCCTCCCTGACTCTGGTGCATGCAGCACAGGCATAATTTACAGGGTGTTGGTTTTTGACATGCTTCACCATGCTTGCAGACCCGAAGGAATAATGCTTGTTCGGATTCCCTCTAGAGAGCACAAGAGAGCAGATTTTGCAGGTAACTTTTGCAGCATTTACCTTTTTTCACCCTCTGGAAATGAAAAAAAAATTCCATATCAATGCCTCCTTTCTTTTTGTGGGTGGATCTTCAGCCACACATTCTTTCTCAGAAGAGTGTTCTCAAGTGTCTTCTTGCTGGGCAGCCATGCTAAATCTATGAAGACACAGCTCCTTCATAAAAAGGTGTTCCTTCAATGAAAGAGAAAGAAGAATGATTAAAATGGGTGGGGTCCTTGAACAGTTAGAATAGGAAGTATTATGAACCAATCAAATCTCTTGTTTTGAAGTAACATGGCTTTGCATACGCGTACGGTACGCTTACGGTGCACGTACGGCCGACGTACCGCCCCGATTTGCGTAATTGCTTTTAAAAGTAATATACGATTATTAAAAGAAAAAAAAACTATTTTCATGATTATCTCAGATAATGTCTTGCCTTAATATTTACATTGAATACATAGATATATCTTTTTAAACATTAAGAAACTTTCGCGGAGTACGCGTATGGTGTGACGTACAAACGTACATGACGTCACGCGGAAATCGCCGATGCGACGCGGAACGTCAAGACGTATTCGTAAAGTATGCGCGGGTAAGCGTACTATACGATTACTGATACAAGGATTGTACAATCACCGTACGCGTACTGTACGTTTACGAAAAAAAAAAGGAAAAAGAAAATATATAGAACGTAATTTTTATATATTGAAAAAAAAAATGTTTTAATCATTTTTTTAAATTCTTTTTTTAATTATGTTACATAAAAATATGTGATGTCATTAAAAAAAAATAACTAAAAACAATTGTTACAAAATTGTAGGAAATTAGTATAAAAAGAAATAAATATATTAATTAATACTATAAAATATTGGCATTTACAAAACCTATGAAATTCACTGAAAAAACCATAGGTTTCAGCCACGTTATAGTTAGGAATTAGCATTTAAAAAACCTTAGAAATTCACTGAAAAAACCATAGGTTTCAGCCACGTTATAGTTAGGAATTAGCATTTAAAAAACCTTAGACCCTTCCCTACCCCCAGAGCACTGGAAATCTAATCATTGCAGTGGTCATTTATACTTTCTTTAATCATTTTTTTTGAGAATTTGACATAACCATAGGTTTTACACATGTTATAGTTAGCTGGACATTTCACTCATACAAAACCATTGAAATTCCTCCGTTATAGTTAGTTCAGCTAACTATAAGTCGCGCGCCCGCAATCCACTGCTGATGATGTCACATATTACTCATGACTTGGTCAGTGACATCACTCATGACATCACTGATGACATTTTAAACGACATCACTGATGTAAAAATATGTGCCGGTTCTTCAAAATAAATGCTGATGCCAAGCTCCTACAAACACCGGCACAAATTAAGCTCTCACTGGTAGGCTCTAAGCTGGTGTTTGCAGTGGTGCCCATGACAGTTACCACTTGCTGCATTCCGCCAAGAAGGAGGAATAGTTTGTGAAGGTTAATCAGGGCACAGAGGACCAGCCTGGAACTAATATGGGGGTGCAGAGGAGGGCCAAAAATACCATCATAGGTTCTGCAGGAGGAAGACTGTCAAAGTTGGCCAGCCAGTCAGGACCGCTGCGGCAGGGTCCTATATGCTTTTTTGGGGTCCACAAGACTTATAAAATAACTATTCTGAGAAGAGTAGGAATTAATGCTGTAAGTGCACGACAGAGAGAGGAAGGAAGTAGAAGGTCTAATAAACTGTGTATCTTGAATGTGATCACTCAAAGAGGGAAAGTGAGTACCCCACCCCGTGCTTCTCGAAATCTCTTAACCCAAAGTGAAAGATCAGAGGGGCAGGGAGACACCCATCAGAAGCACAGAGCAAAGCTGACGTTCTACAGACAAAAGCCAGTGGAACTGAAGGTGACTGGATTTATGATTATTACAGGGAAGAGGTAGATGCACCGCCTTCAAGATGAAGGTTGCAAGGGGTAACTGGCTGGCAGTGGAAAGAGAGAACAAAGTGGACCAGTGTGCTGCATGCAAGACACCAGAGTGGGGTGGGAAACCAAAGATAGATAGTAAACAGAGACAGTGGGAGAAGTGTGGATTGCAGAGTGCCACTCTAGCATTGTGAGAGCACTCGCTGAAGCATATTAAGATGGTGAGAGGTCAAAGATGCAAATATAAGAGCCTACAGAAATGAAAAGGGCCACGGGATATTGGCCATGATGCATGGTGAGATGTGGTACAATAAATGGAATAGAGCTATTCGAGTGGAAGTAGCCTGGAGTTAGGATAGCTGGAACAGGTCAAGAATGAAGGTGGTCAGGTGTCAGCCAATATGAGAGACAAATACAGGATGAGAAAGAGGGTGGTAAAAGGGCATGCAGGACATACAGTTTGCAGAATAGAAAGGAGCCAGTGGTAAGAAGGCTATCCAGGGAATTATGTCAAGTGAGAAACAGGTTAGAATGATGAACATGTTAGAGTGAGAAAAGAGGAGAGGGAGAGTTGGAGAACCATATAAAAATGGGATTTTAAGAAATTTCAGAAATAATGGTGGGATTGTGTGATAAATATCTACAGAAGAGAGGTCTCAGAAGTAGTTAGTTACCTTGGAAGGAAGGTAGGTACTGAACAGAGTGAGACAGGGAAAACCCAAGAGCCAGTGAAGAGAGGAAGGCAATGCAAAGGAGCACAGGGACATGATGGAGCCAGGAATGACTGGAAAGAGACAGCAGAGACAGGTGGACCTTCTATTGGGAAATATATCTGATGGCCATGCATGGTAGGGATGACTTCTCTGGGGTAGCATTTGGTGGAGCTTGGCAGAAGAGAATTGAATTGAGGAGTGTATGGATATCATTGTGCTGCTCCATATAGAGAAAAGATACAAGGAAGCTTCGAAGGAAGATGAGGGTGGGCTGGCCAAAAAGGACCAGGGGGCCCACCAGTATTGTTATATAGACCAATGTGTTCATGATTTTCACATGCATACACTACAAGCAGTCTCTAAATTCAGACTATCACTGTGAATATACATGATTAGGGCTGTGCAGATTACCTTTGAGGTGAGGTTTCCTTAACTCTGGAGAGAGCTAGATAACAAACTCAGGCTTTGATCAATGACACCACAAAACCATTACCCAAGGTTCACTTAGCCAGTGGTTGGCCTTGTTTTAGCTCCCTGTGCCAGAGCATCTCCACCAAAAATATGGCAGAAGCTCAAAATAATGCAGTTTGCAGCAGTGTGGGTGCCTGTTGCTTCTAACAAGAGGGTATGTTGCAAGAGGCATCCGACGGTCAGGCATTAATGCTTGTAAGCAAACACCCATTAATCCAGTGCGATGGCAACTTACTCTCCATTTTTGATGATCTGGCTAGGGACAGTGGAATTAGAAGCCAAGAAATGGCCAGTATACTAAATAAGCGAAAGGCGATAGCTGAGGCGTGGCCAAGATGGCGGAGTGAGCAGACGTACTGCTTTCGAGCTCCCGCTGACGATCTTCTAAGCACCGGCCCGCGGGCCGTCATAGCCTTAATCGACCTACAGCCAGAGACGGGAAGAGTCCCGGTACCTGAAGGCCTACCTGGGGTGCGGGCGAAGACTGCATATGCTGAGACTCGTGCGCTGACCCTGCGGTGAGCCGGCGGGACGCTGAGTCGGTGGGGCCGCGCTGCGCCACTGCTTTGACAGCAAGAGTCCGCTGCACCGAGACACAGACCCCCGCGCTTCCCGGAGAAGGTGGAGACACAGCAGACGGCTCCGGTGCAGCGGCTGCAGCCGGGGTGGAGGGCCAGAGACGGCGGGAGCTTGGTGCGGTGCCGCTGTGGGTAGCGGCCCACCATTTTGTGGAGGCAGTGACCCGGGCCTCGGGCTTGAGAGACGACGGTCACGGGGACAGCACTAGACGCCCACCTGGGGCACGGCCAGAGGCCCGGCAGGGCCCAGATGCGGAGCCCAGTGGCAGGAGTCGCGGATGCCTGACGGTGCGACAGCGGCCGGACCAGCCTTCCCGCCCTACGGACCGGGCTTAGCGGACTACGAGAGCCCGGAGAGAGACGAGCAGCCAGCATGGAGGGACACAGGCATGTACATTGCCTGGAGGCAGCGGCGACCCTCGAAGGGGCAGCAGCGAGACCCTGGTGCGGGGCCGCGGAGCGAGGCAGCCACCATATTGGGAGTGCAACAACCCGGGACTGAGGCCCGGGCGGTGGTGATTGCGGGGCCAGAGACAGCTAGACACTCTCCCCTGGGGGCCATCCTAGCGACCCGGTGGAGCACAGGAGGGAAGCTCGGTGGCTTAGTGTGAGGGAGGAGCTCACGGGCTGAAGCGACCGCGAACAGGTCTGCCCCCCCCCCACCCCCCTGCCTGGGCCTGGTGGACTGTAGGAGCCCGGAGGAGGCTGCAACGGGTATTTGAGGTGAGGCCGCCGGCTTGCTGCAGGGGGCGACTGGAATGGGAACTCGGTCCCTTAGACTTGCAGGACAGCGTGGGGGGCCCGGTGGGGATCCAGTCGTGGGCCTGATTCTACTGGCCTGAGATACTTCAGAGGAGACCCTCGCCCGAGGAGGGAAAGTGCTGGATCCGCCACTTTGGGGCTGCGACACTGACAGTGACGGGTTCGGGCACCCCTAGCAACTGATTTGGGGGGATCGCTGTGGCCCCCTCCAGCTGGGCACTGGCGCTGACTCACAGACTCGTCCAACGTGGTGGGTGCCACAGCAGGTGAACGGAGGTCTGTCAAGCTGCAGTACTAAAGGAGCAGGGGACATCTGCTGGTCCTCAGTCACTTCGTCTGGGCCTGGCTTGGATAGCTCAATACCACAAGGAGACGCTCGACGCGCAGCCTCCCCTATCTGACCTCTGGGATACTAGCAGACCCCAGCTGCTGAAGGGGAGACAAGCGTAGCGACAGGGGGGCCCTGTGCAACTCTCTTAGGTCAAGTCAGGGGGTGCTATGTCCTACTCCAGGATTCGGAAAGATAAGACCCTTAAAGACTTGTTTGCCAAAGCGCAAGCCAGGCAAATGGCCTCAAACGCAGCTGCGGGAACTTCGGGCTCGAAGTCGGACAGGGACAAGGGTGCTGAGCCCATCACCAAAGCGTTCCTCGAATCTATGTTCACTGCACTGAGGGACGATATCCACACCCCCAAGCAGGAGTTCACATCAGAGATCCGGGAGGTCAGACGGGATGTGGAGAGCATTGCAGAGAAGGTTGTTGCTCTAGAAGGCAAGCGCGATGGGAGAGACACAGAGATAGAGATCCTTCAACAGGAGCTCCTCAGGATACATGACCAACAAGTCGGCCTCCAAGCCCACGTCGAGGACCTGGAAAACAGGTCCCGGCGCCATAATATACGCATTAGAGGAGTGAATGTGGACGATGGCTCGAAGGATCTTTTTGCCTACTCAAGGGAACTCTTCAATCACATCCTTGGTAGACCGCTGGAGACGGAACTGCGAGTGGACCGGGCACACAGGGTGGGCCCTCCGCGGGCTCCATCGGCTCCGCCAACGGACATTTTGATCTGCATCCAAGACTTTTGCACCAAAGAAGCTGTCCTCCAAAAAGCGCGTCAAATGCATCCCCTGAAGTTTCGATATCACACACCGGTGCTTTATCAGGACCTGTCTGCCCTAACCCTGCAGAAGAGGAGAACCTTTAAGCCTATCACCCTGCACCTCCAGCAACGCAATATCTCTTACAGCTGGGTCCATCCATTCAGACTGGTGTTTCACATGGATGACAAACTCTACCAGCTGCGCTCGCTGTCCGAGGCCTGCAAGCTATTGGGTGTGGAGCTACCGGAGACGGAGGGGGGGAAGAAGTTGATGATTCCAGACCCCGTGGTGCAAACAGGGCCGTATGCGCCGCCTCAGGAAGCCCCGGCCTGCGGAAGTCATGGAGGGTCGGAGGTCTGCTCTGGAGTCCGTCTCCACAGACCTCCGTAGCACTCAGCCTGGTTGACTCTGAACAATACCCTTAACCGATTGGCTATTTTTCTGAGGTTCAGGTCGTTGGCGGGAGGGGGGCGCCTTTAATGTTGGTCATCTACCCCAATACTACTTTCTCTGATCAACAATGGTTGATGGACTACATGTTTTCTCCTTTTTCCATTTTTTTAGACTGTTTTACAATTTGGGAGTTGTTGGTGGGGGGGTTAGGGCGGGTGTCCAGTGCTCCACGTCCACCTTTCTCCTACAATTAGCGTAGATCCACATGTAGCTGCCAGACACACTAGCGATGCCACACATAGCTCCCTGCATACAAATCTGGCCCCGCTGGATATTGGACATGCCTGCTACCACTCTTAGGATTTTAACCCTCAATGTGAGGGTTCTTAACAATTTAGTGAAGCGCAGAGCGGTACTGTCATGTTTGGAAAGCACGCAAGCAGACCTCTGCCTACTCCAAGAGACCCACCTGCTGGCGAGAGACTGCCACCGGCTACGGTCCCGCAGGTTCCCCACTCAGTTCTTCTCCTCATGCTCTACTAAGACGACAGGGGTGGCAATCTTGGTGGCACAGCGATTCAAGGGGGAGGTCCTGCATATGGGGGCTGAGATTAAGGGTAGACTTTTGACCTACCGTTTGGCCTTAGGCGGCCTGACGTTTACTATAGGCTCCCTGTATGCCCCGAATTAAGGCCAAGAACAGCTCCTACACTCCGCGCTCACCGAGGCCACAGCCACATCAGACCGCAATATCATTCTGGGGGGCGACCTAAACCTAGTGTTCGATAACATTAAGGCTAGATCCAGCCAGCGCTCTCAGTAGGTGGGTGCGCTCTTGACAGAGGGACTTGAACGTTTGAATGACTTAGGACTACACAACCTTTGGCACAGTTTTCACTCCCTAGAGAGTGAATACTCTTACTACTCCAATGCACACAAGACCTACGCACGACTGGACCATCATCTGGTATCTGCCCCAATGCGCGCACTCACGACTACAGTTGAAATAGGAGTGGCATCATTGTCAGACCACGTTCCGGTACTCGCCACTCTCACCCTTCCACCTGCATCACGGCCCACCAGGGTATGGCGGCTCAGGGATACTCTTTTACACAGGGCAGACGTAGTTAAACACATACAAACCTCCATTACCGATTACCTCTCTCATAATGCGAACTCGGACACAACCCTCGCAACTCAATGGGCAGCTTGGAAGGCAGAAGTTAGAGGAGAGTTTATCGCCATATCGGCTGCAGACAATAGGGAGTGCCGGCGCAAAAGGACAGGAGCCCCGAGGGTGTGGCGACAGTTAAAACGGTGCGCCGTCAATTAGCGGCGCTTGACCAGGACAGAGCGGAATTTGCTGCTCTGCGACTGCGACACGCCTGCGATACCGGAGGTGATAGGTGCGGGCGCCCTTTAGCCAATAGATTGAGGGAGGCCCGTCAGCAGCAAGGGGTCAGGGAGATCATCCGACCGGACGGGACCAGCATATCGGAGGATGCTGCTACAGCGGAGGCATTTCGCGACTTTTATGCCACTCTTCATGCTGGGGCCCCGCTAGACTGCACTGAGGGAGAGACCTTCTTAGACTCCGTTTCCCTGCCATCTCTGACCACGGCTCAGGCCGACCACCTAGATAGGAACATCCACATGGAGGAGGTTATAGCTGCTATATCTCGTCTCAAGCTAGCGAAAGCCCCCGGGCCGGATGGTTTTTCCGCTATTTTTTAGCGGAAATTTTGTACTGTACTTGCCCCACTCCTCACCCACCTCTTTAATTCCTTTGCCGACCAGGGAGCTATACCGAGTGACCTCTTAGAGGCCTCCATAGCGGTAATCCCCAAACGTGGAAAGGATAGATCTAAATGCGGGGCATTTCGCCCGATATACCTCCTTAATGTAGACCTTAAACTGTATACAGGGATTCTTGCCGCTTGTCTTGGCCCTCATGTGCCCGGCCTTATTAATCTGGATCAGGCAGGCTTTATCCCTGAACGCCAAACATCAGACAATACCAAGCGGATGCTCCATCTCATCGAGAAAGCTACTAGGGTGCCCGGGGGATACATGATGTTCGCCATAGACGCTGAAAAGGCATTCGACCGCGTCCACTGGCCCTATTTGGAACAGGTGCTGGAGAGAGTGGGGATAGGGGAGAGGTTTTGTACCTTTGTCTTTAATTGTTACTAATTTCCCACAGCCACGGTCAGAGTGAATGGACACACCTCCCATCGATTCCCAATCGAGAGGGGTACAAGACAAGAGTGTCCCTTGTCGCCCCTTCTATTTGCCCTCTACATGGATCCTTTAGCTTAGAAAATACGACAAAACTTTGAGGTCACAGGGATCAAGTTTGGTGGATACATCCATAAAATTAGCCTATACGCGGACAATGTGTTAATCTCACTAGCTAACCTGATAAGCGTCCTCCCGGCATGCCTAGCAGACTTGGATGCTTTTGCTCGAGCGGCTGGATTCAAGATGAATGCGGACAAGTCAATGGCCCTAGACCTCTCGTTGACACAGTCCACTCGGGAATACCTGCAAGCCTTGCTTCCCTTTCAGTGGGCGGCGGACACAATCTCATATCTAGGGATACAGTTGGCCCCTACCCTCCCTGCAGTGGTTAGCACTAACTATGCCAACCTACGCGAGAAAATCCGCAGAGAAATTGGCCGATGGAAACACTATCCCCTCTCTTGGCTAGGCAAAATTGCGGCAATCGAAATGACTGTGTTAACTCAGATCCCCTACCTCTTCCGCATCCTTCCTCTCCGACTGCCTGCTGGATGGATTCGGCAGACACAATCCGACCTAGCTCAGTTTATCTGGAGTGGCCGGAAGCCGCGAATGAGAAGGACGCTGGTGACACTTCCCCCAGAGGAGGGAGGGTTGGGAGTCCCAGATCTCCAGCTATACTTTCAGGCGGCGCAATTGCGGCACTTGGTCGAATGGAGTAGATGGGAATTGGAGAAGCACTGGTTGTTTCAGGATCAGGCAGTGGCGGTAAGACCCTTGCCGGAAATTCCTTTTCTACGTAACCCTCATAGGCCCCCAAATTGGTTGACAACCCCGATTTCACCCCTGGCACAGATACGGCAGCGTTTGCACATTGGAGGCCTGCTGGTTTCCGGGTTTTGTACCATATATATGGGGACGGGGAGGTCATCTTGTTCTCCCAACTTAGGCAGGAGTATGGCCTCCCAGAGGCTGAAAGACTAAGATGACTACAGGTCTACATGACTACATTGGGCACTCCAACCACAGGTTTGCTCGAGCGCGGGCAGGCGCCTTTCCCCTTAGGAAAGATGGCGCATCACTCTCACGTCCGACAGCAAACTCATCTCTGATCTCTATAAGATGTTGCAGGTCACACAGGCGTACACACATAACCCTAGTAGGGAGCGGTGGGAGAGAGAGTTGGGCAGGACGCTCAGCCACAGAGAGTGGGATGGGATATACTATAGGGCCCGGCACTCTGCGTACCACATGGGGCTCATGGAGACACTCACGAAAATTGTGACGTATTGGTATTATACTCAGGAGCGATTACACGCGATGGATCGCACCCGGGAGGTGAATTGCTGGCGTGGCTGTGGCCTGGTGGGCAATCTAGTACATTTGTTGTGGGAATGCATACATATTCAACCTTATTGGGCCCAGTTGTTAGATGAGGTGGACAAACACTTTGAGACGGAAATCCCGCGGTTCCCAGCCTATGTGTCACTGGGACTCCCCAACTCCCTGACCTACCCACTAAGATCTCGCAGAGGCAGACAGATGGCCATTGTACTGGGCTCAGCGATACAAAATATTCTTACACATTGGCGCACTACCCCACCTTTACAGGATGGCTGCACCGCTTGTGGCATGTACTAGGCATGAAGAAGTTGGCACTCACAATGGCAGGGGAGGGATCTAAATACGATGAACTATGGCGCCCATTCTTGTCACTATTAGCTACCGAATTCCGAGAAATCACATGTCCCCGATATCTTAGGTTACTCCGCCTTACGGAACCACGGCGAATGGACTGCTAAAGGGATCACTGAGGGCTTGGCATCGCTTAGGGATGGATGTGGAGCTAAGGAGGAGGAGAGGGGGCACTGGACGGGGGGGGGAGGGAGGTTCCTAGGGGGGTTCGTTCCCTTTTTCCTTTTCCCTACAGGTTTAATTTCATGTCTGTGATATTAGCAGAACATGTTTCTAAGATTGGGCTTGCGCCCTCAATTTGCACTGTCTGGTTATACTCTTCAAACATTGCCTGATGACATCTAAACGTACATGGATATGTCTGTGTGTTGTAAAATTAAAATCAATTAAGACATTTAAACCATAAAGGCGATAGCTGATTGGTTATCTTCTAACCTTAACGGAAAGGCAGCATGTCTAGAGCTTTCAGAATTCCTTATGAGGGAGCCACAGTTAAAAGGTGGGCAGAGAGCCATAAGTCGGATAAAGGCAACCAAGAGGTAGTACAGAAGAAATCAGACAAGGAATGAGTGAGGCCAACATGGTTAACTCATACAAGATGATACCATTTGAGAACCTGATTATATTGCCACAAACATGGTAGCTCATAAAGTCACAGGGTGATTTTTGACTTATAAACAAAACTTTCATGGCCCAAAGGAGGCGTTATTGATCAAAGATTGTTGGAGTGAATTAATCCAGCTTCAATGAAACCAGTGCTTGATTTGAGTAGGTGGTTTCCGGTGCTTGGAGCCTGTTTAAATTTTCAGCACTGGGACTTATGATAGCCAGCCACAAGGCAGCACTGGTTGTCTAATTTTGTGATGAATACAACAGTTGTTTAATAATTCTATATACATTAAAAATAACTAATACTTGCCACCCAAAGCTATAAAAATAGCTTGGGTTGCAGGTATTAGTCATTTTTAATGTATAAAAAGTCTGAATTATCATTAGTAGTGCTGACCGAGGGAATGAGTGGCTCAAGCTGCAGTGATCTAACTAGAGCCCTGTCAGTTATTTGTTTACAGATTAACTACTGAATGAAACAATTGTCGAACCCTGGAAAAATACTAACTATTAAAAAGAAAGAACTTAAGGCCTTCTTCTTGTCATTTAGACAAAACCGTGGAGCAAAAATGGAATTAAGTAAACCAACTGTTGCTTTATACAAAACATATATGTTAGAAGAGGGAATTAATGGTTATCGGTTGCATGTGACTCACCCGCAGCATCAGTTCGTTTTATTGAGGCTGAGATGTGGTATTGTACATTATTGTGTTGCCTTCCCAAAAATAAAGATACGTCCTTCAGATAAGGTGCCCTGTCCTTGTGATAATAAGAGCAAACAAATCACGCTGCACTTTATATTGTTCTGGAAATTTTACTGTAAATTTAGGAATTTATATTTGAAGCCCCTGTTTGTGAACCATGGAATCAGGTCCCATAAATAGGCTATGAAATTCCTTGTAAGCATAGAAGATCCTTTGACATGTTATAGGACTGCCATGTTTATTTTAAAATCAATTTCCGCATGGGAAAGCTTTGTGTTATAGATTAATAATGGATGACACCAATGTCTGTACTTCTTTTTTAATATGCGCCTATTTGTATGTATTATATTGTCTGTGCTTTTATGGCTGATTTTTAATAGTCATATAAAGATTTTTGAATTGAATTGAATCGAATGAAACAGTGAAGTTTGTGTGAGAGTGCAGCCCGAAGCTGAGCAAATGTGACATTAAACCTGCCTATAGTCTCTTACCATTTCACCTAGTGATTTCTGTGTGTTGGGAATGCAGAATCTTTGCAGTTTTTGTATGCACAAACAATGCCAGTGAGTTGTTCCATAGCCATCTCTGCTATTGACACATTCAGCACTTTTGTGGAATAGACAGTAAAGAGTATTTGTGGCCTGGGCATTGGTTGTATTACCGTGACAATTGTACTTTTATGCTGGGAGATGAACTGCATGGGAAACACAAGGACTGATAACACTTTTTGAGCATTTGTCCAAGACGTTGGTTGTGCTACTGGCTGCTGAATAGATAAAAGGCTTGACTATGACTCTGACATTCTTATGGATCGAACTGGACTCGTTGCCAAGGCTGATAAGCTACACAAAATGAGAAAGTTTGTGATCGAGGTACTAGGAAGAAAGAAATACAAATTGTGGTTCTTCCAATAGTTACTGGGCAATCTGTATTTCCCATGCAGCATGGTTGCACCAGATAAGCCATTCTGCTGGCAAATGGACTTTTCTGTAAATGGCACTTTGATGCCTCATTATAGGATAAGGGTGACGGTGAGAATGAGCAATGTCGGCTGGTACTTGAAGGCACTGGAGGGGCGAGTCACAGGGGGAAGGAGGGAATAAAATAATAAAATTAAAAATAAACACACTTACCTGTCTCTTGCTCCCACCTGCCATTACCACCGCTTCCTCCCTGTCCTCTTCCCTACTTCCAGGGCAGGAAGCAGGATGCTTCCGGCTCCCTACCTCCTCATAGCCAATCACAATGCTGCAATGCAGCGTTGTGATCAACGCTCAGCCAGAGAATGGGAGGCTGGTCATGTTCTCCATGCAGGCTGTAGAGGGCCTGCCAAACATTAATGCTCACTTTAAAAGGTGAAAACCACTCCTTCCCTCCCCTGCTATGCATTTCAGCGGCAAGAACAGTTTTTACAAAAAACATTTTTTAACACCTGGAGGCCCACCGGGAGGGTTTGAAAATAATGTTTAATTTTGGAGGAAAATGGCAGCTCACCCACTAGAGGACGTTAATATGCATCAAGAGATTACAAGTTCCAGCATGCTATGGGTGAATGGACTCACCTGGAAGGCCCTATTAGATGGGGTCGAAAGTATCAACATGCAGGGAAGGAGTGTCTTGAAATGCTGGTGCTGGTTTGCCTTAAGGAGCCTGTGAAAAAGGGTTGGGAGGCCTGAAACGCACCAGGCGGTGTTATTATCCGTTTGTGAATGCCAGTTTATGCGCTGTGATTAAAACTCTTGAAGGAGCAAACTGTTGTGGAGTGCATCCATGTTTGTTGGGCACACATGGAATATATATATATATATATATATATATATATATATATATATATATATATATATATATATATATATATATATATTCACTGAAAAAACCATAGGGTATAGACCATATATAGTTAGGAATTAGCATTTACAAAACCTTGAAAATTCACTGAAAAAACCATAGGTTATAGACTATATATAGTTAGGAATTAGCATTTACAAAACCTTGAAAATTCACTGAAAAAACCATAGGTTATAGACCATATATAGTTAGGAATTAGCATTTAAAAAACCTTATTTTACTCACACAAAACCATTGAAATTCCATATATAGTTAGTTGCACTAACTATATATCGCGCACCCGCAATCCACTGCTGATGATGTCACATATTACATCATTCATGACATGGTCAGTGACATCACTGATGACATCACTGATGACATCTCAAATGACATCACTGATGACATCACTGATGACAACATCCAGTGACTGTATGTTTCTGTAAAGTTAAAATATGTCTTACATATTGAAGAATGAGTGGATGTATAAGTGTCTGGACGAAGGATTTAGTAGGTGCATGACTGAATGTATGAGTGAGTGATTAAATGTGTCTCACTGAGTGCATGGGTTAGTGACTAAACTGTCTTAATTTGTGCATCATTATGTCTGTTGTTCTGTAAACTGCAGCATGTGTTGATCAGTAGCTATATGAGTAACTATATGGGTTATTGATTGATTGCCCAAGTATTTGCATGGGAGACTGAGTGTGTGTGTGGCTGGCTGGGAGGTGTGTGACTCTGTGCAGATCAATGTGTACTTGTATCAATGATTGTATAAGAGAGTAAGTATGTGTTAGTATATGGTTGAAAACGTAAGGTGCTCTATGTTTAACTGTATAGATTAGAAAATGGAAGTGTGATTGATTCTTTACAGGACTGACTAGGTGTGTGAGTAACTCCATGGATGAGTGGCAGAGTGTGAGTGTCTGTATAGGTGTATGAGTGCATATGATAGTGTTGTAAAGATGAGTGATTGTATGTATGAATGATTGTATGGGTGAATGAGTGAATGTGTGTGTAGACGTAGGAATCAGTGAGTGCGTATGTAGTAACTAGTATTGGTGTGTCAATGGTTTAAAAAATTATACTCTGTATTTAACACTGGGTGTAACAGAGGTTATATTAAAATGTGAGGAGATGCATTGTATTGTCACATGAATGATATCATCAGTGATGTGGTCATTGATGTCAAATGAGATGTCATCAGTGATGTCATCAGTGATGTCATTTGAGATGTCATCAGTGATGTCACTGACCATGCCATGAATGATGTAATATGTGACATCATCAGCAGTGGATTGCGGGTGCGCGATATATAGTTAGTGCAACTAACTATACATGGAATTTCAATGGTTTTGTGTGAGTAAAATAAGGTTTTTTAAATGCTAATTCCTAACTATATATGGTCTATAACCTATGGTTTTTTCAGTGAATTTTCAAGGTTTTGTAAATGCTAATTCCTAACTATATATAGTCTATAACCTATGGTTTTTTCAGTGAATTTTCAAGGTTTTGTAAATGCTAATTCCTAACTATATATGGTCTATAACCTATGGTTTTTTCAGTGAATTTCAATGGTTTTTTAATAGCAAATATCATAAGCTGTCGAATGTCAAGTACGTGGTAAGTAAAAACATTTTCGTGTTTATGCACACTGATCTGCTTTGAATGCTGCCCCCCCTCATTTCTATTAGGAGTACTCTCTCTTTGCAGATAGTGAAGGGTAGTTAACGCAGGCCTTTGCCCCCGTTGTAATCCGTCGTGCCTGCTTCTCTCTGCATTTGATTGATTGTTATCCAAGCATTTACTGTTTTAGAATTGGTTCTCTTTGGTTCATTCTCTATTTACAAACAAGCACAGAGTCGCAATACTCTGTTTAGTCTTTGCAGATAGTGAAAAATCGTGTAAAAAAACAAAAGGAATCGAGCAAAATCAGTAGGCCACTAATGGGATCTCTTTTTGACCTCGCTAAAATAGAAACATTAGGAACAACCCCTCATGAGAAATACGAAACTAGTGAGATGAACTGAGCTCCACACCATGATGGCTGCAAGACAGCTCGGCTCCGCCACCCACCCCGCCCAAAATAACGATAAACTCTATGCAAATATTACAAATATATACAACACACCAGCAAAGTAACAGGGTAAAACATTTTATTAAATAACTATTTACATAACTATTTTATACTTTTTGTTGCCCGATCCGGCTAGCTCAATCGATTGAGCATGAAACTCATGCACTCTGATAGTTCAAAGTTTTGAGGAGTGCTTGTTAGACTGTCTGAAGCTTATTTGCACCTGCTACAGCTTCACTATTCTCAATGTAAGTGGGGGCTGTTTGAGGACGTGACTGCATTTGAAAACAATGTGATGCGGTGCCTCCCTGAACCGCTTGACGGAGGCCCCCGAGGGACGGTGTGATGGCGCGGACTCGGAGGGGGCGCTTGGCTCCGGCCCCCTCCCCAAGTCGTGTTGCCCTTGTGTGGCCTGAGATCGCCCCCGACATAGGTGGCCGGCTCCCGGGGTCAAGCGGAACTTTTTGCCTTTTGGTGACTCTTCCATTCTTGACCTTGTCCCACAATCCGTTTGACCTAAAGACACGCTGTAGTGGGGCGCCCCTTTACCGTTTCACTTGCCATTCCGCCCGCTTTTGCTACACTGTGCCTCTTCCGCTATTCAGCTGTTTACCGCCCGCTCTTGCGACTACAGCGTCTCGCTCACCATGTAGTTGAGTTGCTCCCGCTCTTGCGGTGCAGCGATAGGCGGCTGCCACAGGACTCTCAAAATGGCGGCCGGCTCTTCAGATTTGGGCGTGGTCCACTAAAATGGCCCTGCGACACCTTGGAACTCGGACGCTTGTCTGCTAGGGCTTGGGCTCCATTCTCGAACGCGTCCCCTCAGCCTTGAAGATTCTACAAAAGTCTTGGGGGCCCCCGACTCCCGCAGGCTTCTGGTGGGGAGCGGCTGCCATCATTGCTCGTGGAATGGCCACGACGGAGCTACGAGATGGTGGTGCTCTCATGCTGACGCCAGCTTCAGTCTGAAACATCCAGAAACACTGTAGACTACCAATTCGATCAGTTCCGGTAGCGCCCCAACGTGACCCGGTAGAGAAGAACTTGCCCTCCCCTCTTTGACTGATGGTTCTTGTTGCCTGTCCCTTCTGTTGTCATTTAACAGAACTATTTAGCCTGCTGAAATGGGTTGTGTTCCGACCGCTGGTTGGTGGAGACATTTTGACTATATTCTGGACCTGCGTTGTCGCGTAATGCGTCATATGACGCGCCGCGTTAGCGCATCCGGAAGTGCTCCGGTGCACGAAGCGCAGCTTCCCGGAAGCGATCCGGGGCGCGGCGCACAGCGCGTAACGTAAGCATAACAGGTCATGTGACTTGTTAATAAAACTTTTCATTGGTTCATTTTACTTTTCTTATTCTAATGATGAAAGGCTTGGTCATATGACCTAAAAATTACACTTTTTATTACTTTCAAACATTATTTTTTCTTAAACATATGTTATAATGTTCCAAGCTAATGTACTTTCCCGGAAAATTTACAACTGTCCTGCAAGTAAAATATATTCCTTTTTCGAGAAAAAGGGCGTTTCTTCGTCCCATGACGGAGCCGTTGAGCAAAAGAGGCTCGGCCTGCTGTCTTAGTCGCCGATACGCCTGAATATCAGATTCTTATCGATCACTTTATGTTGCAGGAGTAGAAAACACAACAGCCCTTGACCATTTATCTTTACTGCGTTCCTGCGTATTATACCTTTTACCCTTCATGTAATTGGACTGCTTTATTTCACTTGACTTTTACTGATTCGAAAACAGTGACTATTATTAAAAACTTTACCAATGTAAATACTACTACCATGTTTTCTTTTAAAAACCTTTATTGTGAAAATGTAAGTATACAAATACGGGCCTATAACCACGTGGGCCGGCCACGGAGCAAACTGTAATCGTATATGATGAGGAGACATTTACACTGTAGAGGAACGTAACGGGCGGGCCATTAGGTGGCAAGAACTAAGGTGTCTAACAGTTGCGGAATCGGTGGACGTACATTTTATAATTAAAATACTACAGGGCCAGTTACAATGAAATTATCTAGATATACATTTGCGGGCAAGTACCATGAGTGATGTTAATTCGAACTTTCAATAGTACAGTAATCAATAACACATCAGAACTTAATATCAATAGGGATGTCGAAATATTCAATCAATTCTCGTCCCCGCCCGCCATGTGCTTCAAAACTGCATACGTATCTCGTGATATCAAGGTTGTGCAACCAGTACACAACAAGGAGTTACGAGTCCCATTTATTCCGGCGCCATTTTGGGCGAGGACGGGCAGGTCCAGGATATAGTCAAAATGTCTCCACCAACCATCGACTATGATGATGTTCATATGCTGTATTTATTAGAGTAACACTCATCTGTCCACATGAAATTAATTTGCCACAATCTAAACATGTCATTTTAATCTTTCCAAAGTTCTTCTGAATATTTGGGACCGTTTCCCTTGCCTCTGATGCTGTCAGTGCCACTTCTTTGGTGAATGCACTGGCAGGTCGGGGGTTGTCCTCCAAATCTCTCTTTTGTGCAGCACTATAATTAATCGGTGCCACCTCTCCATATGACGATGCATGGTATAATTACCATAACTATATATTTTTTCGGTTCCTCTGGAGAGTACATCGTGGCAGATGAGGCAGGTAACGTACCGGGCATTTACCTTTTTTGCATGTAGAGGAAAGGAAAAAAAATTTGAACGTCCGAGTTCTAAGGTGTCCCAGGGCCATTTTAGTGGACCAGGCCCAAATCCAAAGAACAGGCCGCCATTTTGAGAGTCCTGTTGCAGCCGCCTGTCGCTGTAGCAGCAAGAGCGGGCAAAACTCAGCTAGACGGCGCTCCACTGAAGGAACATAGACTTGCTGTGGACCTTTCATCTTTTCAACACACACCAGTGCGGCAACTTGCTAGACACCACCTCGGTGCCATCCGGATCTCGGCGCCCCACTGCAGATGAAGTGCCTCCACATGGAGGGAGAGACTCGTTTGCGCAGCCTCCCCCCCGCTTCTCAGAACTCTCAACTATGACACCACCTCGGTGCCATCCGGATCTTGGCGCCTTGTGCTGGTTCCGGCCTATTCACACATCGGTCCGCTACTGACGCCACCTCACAGGCCAATGGGGCACCCCACGCCGACTTTCGGCACAGCATTGTAGGATGGCCACACCAGTGCGGCAACTTGCTGGACACCACCTCGGTGCCATCCAGATCTCGGCGCGTTGTGCTGCCTTCGGCCTATTCGCCGCAAGTGCGCACGCAACTCAGCTGCATAACGAGTGAAACACCAAGGGGCGCCCCACTGCAGCTGAGGAACCTCCATCTTGGGGGCGACGCACAGCATCACATTGCTTTCCAATGCAGTCAGATCCTCAAACAGCCCCCACTGACTGACGCGAACTCACAGGCCAACGGGGCGCCCCACGCCGACTTTCGGCGCAGCATTGTAGGATGGCCACACCAGTGCGGCAACTTGCTGGACACCACCTCGGTGCCATCCGGATCTTGGCGCGTTGTGCTGCCTTCGGCCTATTCGCACATCGGTCCGCTACTGACGCCACCTCACAGGCCAACGGGGCACCCCACGCTGACTTTCGGCGCAGCATTGTAGGATGGCCACACCAGTGCGGCAACTTGCTGGACACCACCTCGGTGCCATCCGGATCTCGGCGCGTTGTGCTGCCTTCGGCCTATTTGCCGCAAGTACGCACGCAACTCAGCTGCATAGCGAGTGAAACACCAAGGGGCGCCCCACTGCAGCCGAGGAACCTCCATCTTGGGGGCGACGCACAGCATCACATTGCTTTCCAATGCAGTCAGATCCTCAAACAGCCTCCACTGACTGACGCGAACTCACAGGCCAACGGGGCGCCCCACGCCGACTTTCGGCGCAGCATTGTAGGATGGCCACACCAGTGCGGCAACTTGCTGGACACCACCTCGGTGCCATCCGGATCTTGGCGCGTTGTGCTGCCTTCGGCCTATTCGCACATCGGTCCGCTACTGACGCCACCTCACAGGCCAACGGGGCAGCCCACGCCGACTTTTGGCGCAGCATTGTAGGATGGCCACACCAGTGCGGCAACTTGCTGGACACCACCTCGGTGCCATCCGGATCTTGGCGCGTTGTGCTGCCTTCGGCCTATTCGCACATCGGTCCGCTACTGACGCCGCCTCACGTGCCAACGGATTTTCTACGCTTTTTATAGCCCTATGCCGCATAACAGGTCATGTGACTTGTTTATAACACTTTTCATTGGTTCATTTTACTTTTGGTTTCCTAATGATGGAAGGCTTGATCACATGACCTAAAAATAACACTTTTCATTGGATTAAAACTTTTTTTTTCCCAAACGATGAAAGCCCCACCTTGTTTCTGGATGTTTCAGACTGAAGCTGGCGTCAGCATGAAAGCACCACCATCTCATGGCTCCGTCGTGGTCATTCCGCGAGCAATCATGGCAGCCGCTCCCCACGGAAGCCTGCAGGAGTCGGGGGCCCCCAAGACTTTTGTAGAATCTTCAAGGCTGAGGGGACGCTTTCGAGAATGGGGTCCAAGACCTAGCAGACAAGCGTCCGAGTTCCAAGGTGTCCCAGGGCCATATCAGTGGACCAGGCCCAAAAAGGAAAGAGCCTGCCGCCATTTTGAGAGTCCTGTGGCAGCCGCCTATCGCTGCCCCGCAAGAGTGGGCGCAACTCAGCTGAATGGCGGATTTTGGCACAGTGTACCAAAAGCGGGCGGAATGGCAACTGAAACGGTAAAGGGGCGCCCCACTACAGCAGACGAGCCTCCACCTGGGGAGGCCCGTTCACGCCGCCTCACCCCCCCCCCCCCCGGGGCGCCCCACGCCGTTATTTGGAGCAGCATTGTAGGATACCAAAACCAGTGCGGCAACTTACTGGACATCACCTGGGTGCCATCCACATCTCAGCGCATTCTGCTGCCTTGGGACTATTCGCACAACAGATCGCTACTGACGAGGCCTCCCCCCGCACCTCCCGGGACGCCCCACGCCGTTTTTCGGAGCTGCATTGTAGGATACCCAAAACCAGTGCGGCACCCAGGTAACATCACCTGGGTGCCGTCCAGAACTCAGCACGTTGTGCTGCCTTGGGACTATTCGCACAAAACACAGCTACTAACCA
This sequence comes from Lissotriton helveticus, assembly GCF_964261635.1. NCBI lineage: Eukaryota > Metazoa > Chordata > Amphibia > Caudata > Salamandridae > Lissotriton > Lissotriton helveticus. Next base: position 1,179,300,326 of record NC_136061.1, read on the forward strand.
TTGTTGCTTCTTTTTCAAAAAAATGTTTAAATGTATTTACTGTTTTTGTTGCGTTGTATATATTTATAAGTTATTAAAGTTTTATAATCCTACTACTTTGTTGGAGTGCTATATATTTTTAATGTGACACATAATTGTAAAAACTTTGATGTACAAAGAGGCATCCCTGGAATCTTCCGCTTCAGGCTCGGTCCCCTCCCCAATCACAATACAGGATGGTTTTCAGATAGTAGGAACGCGTGTGGTGTGACGGATCTCATCAGGTTGGGGCCTTGATCTACTGTAACTCCTTTGAAGAGAGGTGATTCTTTACAGCTGGGGCCATAAACTACATCTGCAGGGCTAGGTGATAGCCTGGGACCGGCCTGGACAATCGGACACAGAGGAAGAGGAGTGTCAGAGGGTGCGGTAGTGAATAGGGCGAAAGGGAGGTGTCGGGCGGGCACAGGGTGTGATTCTCAAGGAAGAGCAGCGCAGATGGGGGGAGGTTTATTGCCCATGCATAAGACAGAGAGCGGGGGTGACCAGTGCCTGGGGGAGATGCTTGCGAGGGTGGGGAGCCATGCTAAGGATCGACAGCGTGCAGAGAGTGGGTCTGGTCAAGGCATCTAAAATGGCTGCCGTGCACGACAAAAGTGTGGCATTTGAAAAAAGGCAAGATGGCGCAGACAATGTTTTTCAACACTTCCTGATTTCCTTCGAATCGAACGTTAACAGACATTATCTCTCCCACACTACCGGTCCCCCTGGGCTTAAACGCCGAGATGGTAGGGACTGCATCCCGTGGAGATAGGCCGAGATGTTACTCGGCAGAAAAAAAAAAATCAAAAAAAGTCTATAAACATACAATAAGTTAAAAGTCAATCATTCTTGTTTCCTTGTAGTACGCTCCCCAGTCCGCTTTCCGTTACGCGTACCGGGCGCACCCCACGAAAAAAAACGTGGGGCCCTTTTAAAGCCTCCACATCAAACCTAGTGGGTCACGGAGGATCTACTATGCCCCCTTATGGTCATTTGCCCCTTCGCTTTGGCCTCCTCTTGTCTCTCGATCCTACCGAGAGACAAGATGGCGGCCGCTACGGACTGTTTGGAATGTTTACAGACACCGGAGAGCCAATCAGCTTCGCTTCGCAAAGCTCTGTAACGCGAAAAGTACGCGAAACAGATCGCTGCCCGGAGCGCTGTTACAGATATATATATTTTTTGGAACGTTAATTTCTCAAAATCCACTGGAGCACATATATTGAGACCTAGCAAAGGCACATCGGGCTACCGGTCCCTACAATGTTGCCAAGTTTTGTGCAAATCCATTCAGCCGTTCGGGCTAAAAGTGAGGCCAACCGCCCTATGGAAACTAGCATGGGAAAAACGCGTTTTGGGACCCCCCTTTTTTCTCGGCCCCCCCTTGACGAACCCCCCCCCAAATTTTCAGGGGCTGCTCGGAAACAAAATGTTCAATTTTCCTGATAATTTCAGCCAATTCCGTCCACAAACGCCAAAGTTATTAGACATAGAATTTTCAAAAATCCCATAGAGAAAAAATCCTAACTATATATACCTACTGGCGACCGCCAGTAGGTATATATAGTTAGGATTTTTTCTCTATGGGATTTTTGAAAATTCTATGTCTAATAACTTTGGCGTTTGTGGACGGAATTGGCTGAAATTATCAGGAAAATTGAACATTTTGTTTCCGAGCTGCCCCTGAAAATTTGGGGGGGGTTCGTCCAGGGGGGGCCGAGAAAAAAGGGGGGTCCCAAAACGCGTTTTTCCCATGCTAGTTTCCATAGGGCGGTTGGCCTCACTTTTAGCCCGAACGGCTGAATGGATTTGCATGAAACTTGGCAAAATTGTAGGGACTGGTAGCCCGATGTGCCTTTTGTAGGTCTCAATATATGTGCTACAGTGGATTTTGAGAAATTAACGTTTAAAAAAAGATATATATCTGTAACAGCGGACCGGGCAGCGCTCCAGGACGCGTACTTTTCGCGCAACGGAGCTTTGTGAAGCGAAGCTGATTGGTTCTCCGTCGTCTGTCAACATTCCAAACTGTCCGTAGCGGGCACCATCTTGTCTCTCGGTAGGATCGAGAGACAAGAGGAGGCGAAAGCGAAGGGGCAAATGACCATAAGGGGGAATAGTAGATCCTCGCTGACCCCCTAGGTTTGATGTGGAGGTTTTAAAAGGGCCCCGCGGGGCAAAAAAAAATATAATAATAATAATAATCGAACGGCTGAATGGATTTGCACGAAACTTGGTAAAATATTAGGGACTGGTAGCCCGATGTGCCTTTGCTAGGTCTCAATATATGTGCTCCAGTGGATTTTGAGAAATTAATGTTCAAAAAAAGATATATATCTGTAACAGCGCTCCGCTTCGCGTAACCGAGGTTTGCGACGCTGATTGGTCATTCTGTCACTGGGCTATAGTTAGGCTACATCTGGCTGATATTTGGGCTACATTTGTTTTTTTTCGTCTCTGGCGGCCATCTTTGGGCTACATTGGGCTACATTGGGCTTCATTGGGCTTCATTGGGCTACATTGGGCTACATTTGGGCTCCAACATATATATAGGCCAATGTAGCCCAATATATATTTTTCAAAGTTAATTTTCGTAAAAACCACTGGAGCATATATCTTGAGACATAGCAAAGGCACATCGGGCTACCAGTCCCTACAATTTTGCCAAGTTTCGTGGAAATCCATTCAGCTGTTCGAGCTAAAAGTGAGTCCAACCGCCCTATGGAAATGAAGGAAATGAATGGGTAATTTGTAATTAGCAAATAGCTCATCGCAAACTAGGAATGGTAAAGAATCGCTATTTATTCCTTAAAGTTCGCTATTTAGGAAATGCAAAAAACTTTGATGATACATATGGCGGTTCATCTCTAACAAGATAAGAAGCATAGGGATAGATTTATGATGACTGGCGCATCACCAGGGATGTGTTAGTCATTCTGTGCAGCTGTTCCGTCACCTATGGTGTGCTGCATTTACAATGCGGCGCATCATGGGGCAAAAACAGCACAGATGCGTGATGTATCTGTGACGTAAAGGTGGCGCATTGCTGGAGTTGTATCGCAAGTGTGATGAAGCTCCAGCAAGGGTCGGGGGTGCCCCTGTCGCAGGGTTTCTGTTCTCACACAGAACTGTGGACAGAGGATTGGAACCTCGGCGAATTAGGGTGTCCCAAAACTCACCTTAGTAATCAAAAACCCCTTAGCAAGCTAGGTACAGTGTCACATTGGATATAACAAACTCTCAATGTTTAGACAATCCAGAATATGAACTTATAGTACCTCAGGATACGTGGAACTCATGAACACTCGGTCGTTATATATTTCTTAGAAACCAGAACATGGAGTTAAGAAGAACACATGTGTATTTGAAATGTTTATTTACTAATGCCGTCTTCTCAGGCGTAGTATCTTAGATAATACAAGTACACATATTATCAGTAGCAAAATTACCAGCATAGTTACTAGTACATAAAAAGCGAATGGTGACAGTATGTTAACATGCTGTAAATGAATAAGAGTTAGCAACACTTATAAGCAGCCGCGGGCCGTGGAGGGAGTTACGGTGGGGCAGGGAGGCGGGGAGGGGGAGGGGCAGGGTGGAGAGGGCTCCACCCTGCTTCTCCCCCTCCCCGCCTCCCTGCCTCACCGTAACTCCCTCCACGGCCCGCGGCTGCTTATATCTCACCCTCCCTAATACACATATTATATTATTTGCTAAGAAGGTCTCTTTGTGTTGGTTTAGGGCGTGCCCATACTTTAGTGTCTTAGATTTGAAGGAATCACATCAGCATACACCAGCTCTCTCTTCATGTGAACCGCATCAAGTGTTTTGTATGTGTGTTCGGCAAAGCAATATAAAACCTCATGCCCAGAATTGGCAGAAGTTGCACTTATGTTATGAGTATGAAGTCGTGGAGATCAGACCTCATAACAATTCTGTATCGTGTTGTTCTTGAAACTTTAGCACTCGCTGTACAGATATAGTTTAACAAGCAAAGCAGATAGTAGAGCAATAACATATTATTCTCATGTAAACCACGATGAACTACTAGGTTGAAAGCTAAAGCAACAACTAAGTGTCGTGTGCAGAAGTTGCAAAAAAGGAAAAATGGCGTTTAAACCGGTAATGAGCCCATGCTAACTTAACACGGTGTAAAGATATCCAGGACCTAGATGACACCTCCCCATGATCCAGAAACGAACTGAATAAGATAATAGAAGTGCCATCTCATGAGAGCAGATTGCAAGTTTATATGTGGACGGTCCGCAAGGTAAAGCATTAAAAACTAGGAAAATGTAATGCTAAAGAAAAATAAAACAGCAAAGTACTTTATCGAGTCTTAAGCCAATAGGCAAGGTAAATAATAAAAACTTGACAAATAAGTCAATGAATTGTCAATGAAATGCTAGTACTCAGCATATCAAACATGAAAAAGGTCTATGACATAACTGTGTATGCAAAATAAGCTGCAACAGCCTCCAATAGGAAGTCACCGTCTTCATCCGAAAACAGTTCAGCCATCCAATTTAAAAGCGGAAAAGAACATACGTGCTCTCCCAGCACCGGATCCTCTATCACCATCAGAGGACAGCTCGGTGGGTTTTCAAGAAAGCTCTGTTCCAAGAAAGACTGTGTTGCCGCCAGTAAATTCCAGGGACCAATTAGTCCATGCATCAATGCCACAGCCATAATCCTTTCGCCAGGACAAACCAACTCGTGAGTAATGATAGGAGTCATCAGCTGATTAAAGTCGACGTCAGGAGAAACCGGTCCGCAGAGACACAAATCAATGGCCCAATCGAAATCACAGGTCAGGCAGTGAAATACAGGCTGGACACAGGTGAAGTAGGAGAATCGAAAAGATAATCCATATGCCGTGCTTAATATCGCCAACGGCATTGTGCCATAATATTCTAGCATGCGATTGCGGAACAGTGTCAGCAGCTGCAGGGCGGGAGGTTGCATAGGAGGGACATCCATATTTAAAAATGTAAAAAAGCACAAGAGCGTCCGCTGGTAATGCAAGTAAAAATGGCAATCCACGAAGCAGAGTGGAAAAAATACAATGAAAGAAAGCAGGGATGACTCCAAAGATTTTCTCAAATGAAGTCACGAGACCACTGGTAACAACTTTAAAAAAGTGCGCCAGGGCCTTTGTGGAGGATGCGTTAGAGATAGTCCGAACCATCTTGCTGAAATGGAAAGGCAAATCTGAATTGAAAAGGGTCTGCACCTCTGTACGGGTGTTCGCTATGTGAAGCACGAAAGTTTCACGGGCCGAACTCAAGGCCACCTCTCTCTGAGACAAAAGAACTCTTACTCTTGCCATGCCGTTGAAATCTGCTCCCAAGGTTGGTATTTGTGGCGAGATTGAAAACTCCCTATGTTCATGTGTGGGAGGAAATAGAACATTTCTGCAGCAAATAACCCGTTCACTTACTGTTACGATAAAAGGAATACTTTTAATTAACCCAGAACAATCTTCATTATTGAGCATCAAATAACTACCATTTTCCAACAACTTGAACGTGGGGATGATAGCAGGAACTGGCGTGCCTTGCAACACGCAAGCCATATTTGGTCGGTGTTTGTTGCATGAACCGTGTAACTGTATGTGCCTACACATTAGTGAATGATCTGGCGTCTCAGTGCATTCCTCTCCATTCAGATAAACTTCTTGATCATCTTTGAAACATCTGTATGTGTATGGAAGCGACCAGACCTCATGAAGAAAAGCACTACCTAAAGGTTCATAACGACCTATTGGTATATATTTCATACAATTTGAAAACTTATATAAAGCAAAAGGCAGCGTTATTAAACCGTGGATAAGGCACGTTGCCAAAAAACCCGCAATCCTCTGCTGATGATGTCACTGAGCATGTCATGAATGATGTAATATGTGACATCATCAGCAGTGGATTACGGGTAATAGTATCTCTAGTTTACTCCCCTATAGCTGTCTTTCTTTTAACATAAGTGTCTGTTTCCTTCCCTTATACTTACTGTTTTTGGTTCGCTTCCGGTTCGCGTACCGGCGAGCGAACTGGGAAGCGAACTAAGAGAAATAGAGGTTGGCACAGTTCCAAATATTGTACCAATTTTTTAATAACGGGGAGGTAGTTCTGAAAAGAACTTTTTTTTTTATTGTTTTTGTTGTTTTATATTTTTTTTATTATTTTTCGGAACATTTTTTTACTTTTTTTGAATTTTTCTGAACAGTTTTATATTTTTTTGGGTTTTTCTTGGAGGGGGCAATGAAAACGATTCATTGTAAAGGGCTCAACAGGAGCAACAAAACAAAAAAAAGTATTTATTATTTTGGGCGTTTCGTACAAACTTGCATATGATAGTCAATAGCTCTGTTGATCAGAGTGATGCTTCTTTCTCCGTAGCAAATGAATCCATCGCAAAATACGCAGATGTGTTTTACTTCACCAAATTTCATTTATATATTTGGCACCATCTCCCTGCCCTCTGGTCCCGTTACTTCCGGTACAACAGATCTTCTGGCCATAATAGGGAGATTATCTAGGTCGTTCCGAAACTGTGCAGCACTGTAGTTGTTAGGATGCCACCTAGTCATATGGCGATGCATTGTGTAGTTTCCGAAACTGTATTTTTTCTCGGTTCCTCTGGACAGTCTATCTTGACATATAAGGCAAGTTACGTATCTTGCATTTACTTTTTTCTGACCTTTGGGAATTTTAAAAAATTGCCAAATGAAGTTTTCTTTCCGGTGAGACGTCCTGGGCTGCTCAGGCAAAAACTGCCTCTCTTCGTGCTCGTCGTCCTGTTCCTCTTCTTCCTCTTCTTGTTGAATTATAACTTGAGCAGGTGGTCCACTCTTCCTTGGATGTGGTGGAGGTGGTGGGGAAGCACCAGCTGAAGCTACTAAAGAAGCCATTGCTCAGTGATCACAAAGGGTCTTTCTCTCACAATGATGAAAGTCAGAGTGAGGAAAGAAGGAGGGATTTTCATCATTTGGGAAAAACAAGAGTTCTCAACCAATGAAAAGTGTTCATTTTAGATTATATGACCTAGTCTTACATCATTAGGAAACCAAAAGTGAAATGAACCAATGAAAAGTGTTATTACCAAGTCACATGACCTGCTGTGTTTACGTTAAGCGCTTTGCAGGGCCTCCCGGTTTGCTTCCAGAAACCTGCGCTTTGCGACTCGCTTCGCGTACCAGTTCGCTAACGTAGCACGTCATATGACGTATCACGCGACAACGCGAAACGTCATGCGGACGGGAGGCGTCACGATGTTGTTTTCTAACGCGGCAGTTGCGGTAAAGAAACGTTTACCGGCTCGCGGTCTATTTCGCGGCATCAAGGTCAGCTAACGGGAAGCTTCCCGATTCGCGAAGCGGGAATGAAGAAAAAAAAATATTAAAAAAAAAAATTATTCATAAACATATAAAATATATTTTTGGATTTAAAGAAAAATACATTTTACAGCTACAGATATTAGCTGTTAAAAAACCAATGAAATTCACTGAAAAAACCATAGGTTATAGACCATATATAGTTAGGAATTAGCATTTACAAAACCTTGAAAATTCACTGAAAAAACCATAGGTTATAGACCATATATAGTTAGGAATTAGCATTTACAAAACCTTATTTTACTCACACAAAACCATTGAAATTCCATATATAGTTAGTTGCACTAACTATATATCGCGCACCCGCAATCCACTGCTGATGATGTCACATATTACATCATTCATGACATGGTCAGTGACATCACTGATGACATCACTGATGACATCTCAAATGACATCACTGATGACATCACTGATGACAACATCCAGTGACTGTATGTTTCTGTAAAGTTAAAATATGTCTTACATATTGAAGAATGAGTGGATGTATAAGTGTCTGGATGAAGGATTTAGTAGGTGCATGACTGACTGTATAAGTGAGTGATTAAATGTGTCTCACTGAGTGCATGGGTTAGTGACTAAACTGTTTTAAATTGTGCATCATTGTGTCTGTTGTTCTGTAATCTGATGCATGTGTTGATCATTAGCTATATGACTAACTATATGCGTTATTGATTGGTTGGCCAAGTATTTGTATGGGAGACTGAGTGTGTGTGTGGGTGTCTGGGAGGTGTATGACTCTGTGCATAGATGTGTGAGCAGTTGATTCACTAGATGTATGGGTTCAAAAGTGCATGTGGAAACAGCTGTATGGGCGGTTGACTGTGTGCATGAGTGTATTGGTGAGTGAATGGATATCTCAGTGCTACATGTCAAAGTAAGTACATATGTAAAACACAGTACATGTGATAGTTGACATATATAAATAACTGTGCATAAGAGCCAGTGAATGTGTGAGTGGCTGTATGGATTATTGTGAACTTGTATCAGGGATTGTATAACAGAGTAAATATGTGTTATTACATGTTTCAATAAGTAAGGTGTGTATAACTATATAGTTGAGGAAATGGAGGTGTGATTGATTCTTTGCAAGACTGACTAGGTGTGTGAGTAACTCCATGGATGAGTGACAGTCTGTGAGTGTCTGTTTACACTGAGTGTATCTAAGGTTATATTAGAGTCTGAAGAGGTTCATCGTATCATCACATGAATGATGTCATCAGTGATGTGATCAGTAATGTCAAATGAGATGTCATCAGTGATGTCATCAGTGATGTCATTTGAGATGTCATCAGTGATGTCATCAGTGATGTCACTGACCATGTCATGAATGATGTAATATGTGACATCATCAGCAGTGGATTGCGGGTGCGCGATATATAGTTAGTGCAACTAACTATATATGGAATTTCAATGGTTTTGTGTGAGTAAAATAAGGTTTTGTAAATGCTAATTCCTAACTATATATGGTCTATAACCTATGGTTTTTTCAGTGGATATATATATATATATATATATATATATATATATATATATATATATATATATATATATATATATATATATATATATATATATATATATATATATAAAAACAATTTGGCATAGATAGATATGAAAAATATTTAAACTTTACAGAAACACACATTCACTGGATGATGTCATCAGTGATGTCATTTGAGATGTCATAAGTGATGTCATCATTGATGTCACTGACCATGTCATGAGTGATGTAATATGTGACATCATCAGCAGTGCATTGCGGGCCCGCGAGTTATAGTTAACTCAACTAACTATAACAGGTGAATTTCTATGGTTTTCTATGAGTCAAATGTCCAACTAACTATAACATCCCTGAAACCTATGTTTTTTTTAGTGAATTTCAAAGGTTTTTTAAATGCTAATTCCTAACTATAACGTCTGTAAAACCTATGTTTTTTTCAGTGAATTTCGAAGGTTTTTTAAATGTTAATTTCATATTTTAATATTCATAAAACCTGTATTTTTTTTATTTCTAAAAAAAAAAATTGTAATTCTATTATCGTATTTTTTAACTTTAAAAATTATGTAATGTTTTATATCTTCTCCCAAAAATACGTATATCTTTTTTTGGGGGGGGAGAAAACTGCAGTCCCATACCGGTAGTGTACCAAGCTCCATCACCACGCGAATCCTATCCCCCATATTGCTAAACTCGTAAATTATGCGCATTTCGTAGCCTACAGGTTTGTGGCATCGCGTCCCGCGTAACAGCATATACGTATGAGGTTGCGTCAGCTGCTACTTTGGTATCCGACGGGTACGCAGTACCAAGCCCCGAGTTACGTCATGTACATATGGGGTCGCACCCACTGCGCGTTGCATATGCGACAAGTGCACGCTGCCAGGCCCTGTGTTACATCATAGACGTATGGTGTCGTGCCCAGTACGCCAGTGCCGAATTTTTTTTATAACTCAAAACTATATCTAAATAACTTTAAAGTGTATATGAGAGCAAGCGATAATCTAAAATATTTTAAACATTTATATATTTCTAACTGAAATAAACTTATATTATGATAAATATATTTTCTCAACATTGCGTCCGGTGCAGCATCCTTGCGCGCTCGGTGCGCGATTGCCATGTGACCGTAAAAAAAAAAACATTTGATTAGTTCATGACATTTCCTATTGTAACAGTTGGAGGACCCCACCCGTTTTAGTCATTCTCTCCACAGCGTTTGAGGAGACACACCCCTTCTGCTTAGAGAGCTTTTTTGAAAGTTTTTTTTGCTGTGTACACATATCTTATACTACACACAACATGCAACAATCCTCTTGATCAATATTCATGGTCTGTACATTAGCCTTCCACGTGTGATGGCAATGCATCTGAAACGTTACATCAAGACACAAATGTGTGTTACACGATACCCCTGGTGTGTGTGTGTGTGTGTGCATTATTGTGCTGCTTTTCGGCCTGGGTATTGGTGACGCAAAGCGGTATCATCAGCCACGGGCATAGTGCACATCCTAGATCACATGTGACAAACAGTAAAGAGTAATGTGTAGATTTGTGTTGCAGTATGCTCTGTTGTCAGGCTTTACTAGTGTAGTAGTGTGTCATTTGTGAGAATTTCAGATTCACGTTTGACATGCATTGCTTGACTGTGATGAGCGTTATCACTATGTATGTCGTAGCCTCACTGCTGATCCTCCCTCCATCTGAGCACTTTCAGATGTGTGCGCTTCGCGATAGCAACACTTTCAATAATACCGCACACCATTGACATGCGTGTCTGCGCATATCCACAAGCTTGACAACAACATGTGATGTTGTGCATTCAATGTTTTCGAACAGCATCTCATTAGCGTTAGCTGCCGCCCTCCCGGTACATGCTACATTAAAGTAAATTGCGGATTGTGCGACGTCAAAACTGCAACAGAAACACACACATAAGTACACTTCCTGTCCAGGCAGGAACTGAAAATCACCCAGGTCCCCGGAATAATTATTCACACCCCTACCCTTGCCTGGCGTACGCAAGCCCTGCCCACTTTGTATACATATAAATAGGATAACGACGACGCCACATGTCCCAGTTCTTCCACACTGCCTCAGGTGATATGGCCGCATCCACCTCACATATCACAGTGCGCAATAAAAAAAAGGAATCCATGAGGTGTACACCACCCTGGCAATCAAAACTCCATCTGAATTGTGAACACTGCTGGACGTAGTGTTTGGACACACAACAATGACAGCAGGTGAGCAGTGGGGCATAGGTGCACAGGGGCTGCAATTGAGCGATGTGCTGCGGGAGGGGTGGGGTGCATCAGCCTGGGTGCGCAGGTGCGAACAAGCGATGTTGCAGTGCATAATGATGTGATCTCTGACCTCATTCAGTCACATCTCTGTCTCATTTTAAGGACCTGCTGGACCGTACTGTAGGCCTGAGCCAGCGGGCACCGCTGCCCTACAGACAAGTGGCGTCGGCTTTTGCAACACTGTAGTGAGCTAATTACTAAGTGTGCATGCACACAGGCTTGCGCCGCTGCATTACACGTGCACATTATGCTTCTAGCATGCGCTCTGTTCCTTTGTATGTAAACGTTACTATAACATTTTATAATTTAACCTTGTCTATTCTCATGCTCGCCAACTCCTCTTTGAACCACGATTACCACTAACAGTTGGTAGATCGTACTTCAAGAACGAAGGATGCACTCAACTGGTGTTCTCTACTAATCTTGAAATAAACCTTCATTTACTTTAAGACGTTTCCAGCATTATATTATTTCTCCCTTTTCAGACACTGAGTTGCTTTGCGCCAAAATTGGCGGAGCGGGTGCTCACCCCATGATGATGCCCTGGGAATTTTGACGCCTTCCATCGTGGTATCAAGACACCGTCCCTGACCGGAGACCTGCTGTACCACCCTGAGAGAGGCCCCCCGGAGTCGGAGCTTGCACTGGCACGACGTTGGACACACCAGTGGTGGCAGGTGAGCAGTGAAGCCTCGTTGCGCAGGAGCTGCAATTGAGCACAGTGCGAGGGAAGGGGCTGGGGTGCAGCAGCCTGGGTGCACAGGTGCAGGCAAGCGATGTTGCCATAGATAATAATGTAATCTCTGGCCTTATTCATATCTGTTTCATTTTAAGGACTTGCTGGACCGCACTCTTTCTCGGGACCCCAGCGTCCTAGACACACGGGTGACGGGAGGTAAACAGTGAGGGCTGGGTGCAGTAGGTCGACGCTCTGTCTCCTCCTCCCTCTGTTTGTTTGACTCTCCCTCCCCTTCTCCCTTCCACCCACTCCCTCTCTGTCCCATTCTCATAATCTTCCTTTCATTCTGACTACCTTTCTTTTTGTCTTGGACATGGCACACATACTTATATTTCTTTTTTGTCTTGCAGGTTTTGTATGCTGCTTCTGGAGGAGTCCCACCCACTTATTTCATGTTATACTGTTGTTTGCTCGAATAAAGTTGGGTTTTCATTTATTTGTGTTATTTTAATAAAAGTTATTTTTATTACCAATAAATAAGTGAGTGTATGGGTCTTCTTTTTCTGACAACACTTACCTGCAGTTTATTGTGAAAATCGGCTGTTTATAGGAGGTTATGAGGGAAAACATTCGTAATTTTGCGGTGCACCTACCAAATATAAACCAACAGACTATTACATAAATGAAGCCTGCATAATTCTACAACTGCAAGGGTACTATGAGTGTATCACTTTATAACACCCTGAGTACTGCCCGTGTGATTACAGAACCAATAAGGCACAGCCTAGGGCCACCGGGGCTTCAGGGACTGGCGAGGCCCACCCTGCATATTTAAGTAAAGCCCTGGAGGGTAGCGATCCTCGGACTTGAGTTGGCCTTGAAGCCCCCCTAACAATTAGTAAACAATACCCGGGGACGTGGCGATCCCCTAGGCTGCGAAACGTCTCTGAGCCCTCCCGCGTCTAATTTACATGTGAGATTAAGGTCCCCAGTGCTGCAGAGACCCCATAATATAATAATAGGATTGGCCCCCGGAACATTACCCACCAGTGGGCTCATTTAAATGAACAGTTGAGACCACGCTTAATTTTTTTTCCCATCTTTACCACCCGAATCTGCTCTATTAAAGCGATACGAGGTTTTCCTCCTCTCGCTTCAACGAGGTAAAAAAGTATTTGCTATCCCAGGGTGGAAGCCATGCACCCACTCTGTAATAGCAAACATAAATGTCCCGCAGATACACACCCCAGGACATTCTATGAGCTGCGCCTGGAAGGTGGCGCTCCCTAGGACCATGATGCACTAACACTACTTGCACACGTGTAGTACAGCAACCAGAGTGTAGTGAAGAGGCAGAGGAAGCCCAAAATGTAAAAATATAAATCGTACCAGAGGTCGGATGACATAGTTCAATGAGCCGACTACCCTGGGATGAGTAAAAACAGCTTCGCGAAGAAAACGGGTCTTCAGCACAACACAAGCAAGCTCGAAATATTGGTGAGTGCTGCCTTCTTTTTACCTTCTCCTGCTCGACGCCAAATTTATGTAGTGAAGAGGCAGACAGCAGTGGATGTGATAAGTAGATTTATTGCATGAAAACAAGACAGCTTAAACAGCCACCAAAAGGAGCAGACAGCAAGGCAACCATCTTCTAGAGCACCGTGTACAAACTCCCCACGGTTCCCCTCATGACAGCCCTACATTCTAACATTACATACTTACATTCTACTAGCATTACATACTACCATTTTACTATGACTTACATTAGAATACTACACAGAGCACATGACTTTACAGCAATGAGCTCATGGTTTCATCCACGAGTCTTGAGACCGGTATGGGTGATTAGTACGCTCCCCACTCCCTGTATTGTATAAACGCAAACTAACACTACTTCCACAGGTATGCTACACCGCCTAGAGCACATCACTTTACAGCAATGGGCTCACGGTTTAATCCCCGAGGCTTGAGACCAGTAGGGGTGAGTAGTTCGCTTCCCACTACCTGTATAGTATAAACGTATACTAACACTACTTACACAGTTATACTACAGCAGCCAGTATGCTACAGCGCCCAGAGCCCATCACTTTACAGCAATCAGCTCGGTTTGATCCCCGAATCTTCACACCAGTAGGCTTGAGTACTTCACTTACGGTATAGTATAAACGCACGGTAGGGGTCAGTAGTTCGCTTCCCACTCCCTGAATGGTATAAACGCCTACTAACACTACTTGCACACGTATGCTACAAAGACCAGAGCACATCATTTTACAGCAATGAGCTCATGGTTTAGGCTCTCGGTTTCAAACCCGAGTGTAGCAGCATCTCATCTCAGCCCCATGTCACTCTGAGCAACACTGCACTTTCACACCGGTAGGCGTGACTACTTCGCTTCGCACTCCCCCACAGAGGTGACAGTGCTCCTATCCTCCTCTTTCCTACTCTTTTTGCCCTTTTTTCCCTTACTCGTTTCAACAGAATCAAGAAATGGCTGCCAACACTTTCTAGTTGCAACCACTCGCACCGCTCTCAGCCAATAAGCAGCAAGCTCGTGCTCGTAACCCCTCAGCCTCAGCCAATCATATGGCAGAATTCCCAAATATCGATATCTGTAAATTTTGATATTTCTCGAAACTACTGAATGGATTTACACCAAATAAACAAAAGCATGCTTTCAGGACAAGACCCTTCTCCCTGCCAATTTTGGGGTAATTCCGTTCACCCGTTCCCTTGTCTAAAGTTTCCTATGGAAATTGCATGGAGAGAACACGTTTTGGGGCCCTCTTTTTTCTCAGCCCCCCCCTGATCAATCACCCCCAAACTTTCAACATAGGACCTGATATGAACAAATAATTCGTTTGGAATATTTCATGAAGATTCATCAACCAATGCCAAAGTTATTAGCAAAACAAAAAATGCTGTTCCTATGGAAACTTGGTCCTAACTATAAAGATATATATATATATATATATATAAATATGTATATATATATATATATATATATATATATATATATATATATATATATATATATATATATATATATATATATATATATATATATATCAGCTTTATTTTGATTTAAAATAAGAAACCATGAAAGCATTATTTCTCAATTTCATCATGCAAAAGCCCAGGATATATCAACCGGTCAAAAGGATGACAGCATTCAAGGCTCTATCCACATATATCTATGGCTGTACAATTACATTTCTTCAATCAACCTTTACGGTGCTTTAATTATTCGACCTGATCTGCTAATTAGAAACTGGGAGCTGTCTTCGTCAGTGTCAGAGATTTTTGAAGACAGTGAAGAGGTAACAGCATTCTCTGAGTTTTCAGGATTAGTCTTTCCTTTACCATCTCAATCAGACCAAACAATCAAATGCCAAATGTGAGGAGAGTCTCTGTTAACAGACTTTCCAAAATTCCCATCTCTCTCCATCTAGTTTCTCTAGGACTTACTCTGGAATTGTGGATGAAAGATCTTCTATTGCTGGAAAAAGTGAGTACTCGTCCACAATTAGCAACAGATGATGTCCATTATCGAGTGGACCAAATAAGTCAATGGCTATTCTCTTCCATGCATGCTTAGGGAGTTCTGACATGTTAAGAGTATGTTGAGAGATATTTGTAGAAAGGCAGTTGTATAGACGACAGGCTTTGAGTTCCCTTTCAACCAAGCTCGGTCCCGGGGAGCTCATTTGGTGGCAACAATACCACAATATCCTTCGTGAGCTACTTCAATTATTTTGAGTCATAAACTCTCTGGAATCAGGATTATCGACCCTCACTGCATAACTCCTTCCTGAGTTATAGACAGTTCATCTTAAACATTTTTGTATTTTTGATATTCACCATCACTGGTGAGAGGTCGAGTGTGTTGGTTCCATGAATGATATGTAAGTATATCTTTCAACTTCAGCATGTCACTATCATGGTCCGTGGCAGTGATGATCTGGGCTAATGATATAGCAGCTGGCATATTTGATTTTACAATGAAATTAGTGTAGACTACAGCCGTCTTGGATGGAGTATCCTGACCTTGTATAGACACTCTGGAAAAGTAGTCTCCAGGGTTATGATCCTTCCCTGTATGATATACAATGGTATATTCGTACTCTTGTAATCGTAGTCCCCAACGTTCAATGCAAGGGTGCATCTTGGCTTTTGGATTGCCAAAGATAATCATAAAGCTTGATGATCAGTTAATGGTGTAAAGGGCTTTCCGAACAGGAATACCTGGAAAGGTTCACAAGCCAATACCATGGCTACACTTTATTTCTCAGGTTGTGAGTAAGCACGTTCAGTCTGGGACAAGCTTGCTTAGGCCACAATATGCCTTTGAGAATTTGGGTGTGTGCTGTGCAGTGCAAGGATATCTCCTAAACCGCCTAGGCTAGCATCAACAAAAGCATCTGTAGGAAGATTTGGATTGAAATATGCCATTTCAGCAACAATTTCAATGGCTTGTTTCATTTTCTTGAAACTTCTTTCATATAATTGTGACCACTTAAATGAAACTTTTTTTGTCATTAACTCTCGTAATGGAGCGGTTATAGTAGTGAAGTCTCATATGTATCTTGAACAGTAACTGGCCATGCCAAGAAATTAACGTATCATAGAAACATCCTGTGGGGGATCAGCATTTGACAGTGCTAGTACTTTTGTAGGATCAGGTGTCATACCACCATTTGAAAAGATATGGCCAAAGAACTTTTACTTTGTCTTGTGTAGTTCACACTCATCTGCATTCAAAGTCAAACCTGCATCAGTAAGTAAACAACATACTTGTGTGAAAACTTTATCTGTGTAGCTCCGTCATTTAATATGTAATTGCTATAATTGAATGCATTCACAACAGGCTGTATGATACGTCCAATGATGTCTTGGAAAAGTTCTGCAGCTGATGACGCACCAAAACTGAGTCTCTTGTATCAAAACAGACAACCGTGTAGAAAAGGTTGTAATGTACCTGCAATCTTCTTCGAGTTCCAACTGATAATAATCTTTAGTTAATCAAGGAGAGAAAATACTTTTGGACCATTTAATTACAGTATCATGTCAGCAATGTGTGGATCTGGATGTCTTTTTGGTTCAATTGCCTTGTTTACTTGATGCATGTAAACGTATATGTGTACAGCTCCTTCACTGTCCTTTTTGGGCACTACCACTATGGGAGACACCCATGGCATCGGACCAGTTGAACATTCAATGATGTAATTTACATAAATCTGTCCCATATCAGCAGCTGTACTGAAACTGAGCAGGCAGGCACTTGATGCTGTACCTTGAAGCACATGGATAGGTGCTTGCACCTTTGTTTTCTTGTGTTTCATTGTCACTGCAAATGAATCTTGACAGTTTATGGGTGTCAATACAGCCCATGTATACACTTTAGTTTTTGATGGCGTAAGTGGTGGAAATGTAATAATTCATTGTATTTCTCTTCAGGCACTGTGTATACCGATGCACCACTTTGATGATAAAAGGTAGCGATCAGCCATTTATTTTTAATGTAATCTTTGGACAATGTTTATATGATTTTGGTGCTTTGGCCTGTCTACTTTTCTTTGACTGACATTTTTTCTCACATGCAGCCAGTCCGACATGCGCACGTTTCTCTCACGTAAACATCGACATGGCACAACCATTTTCCTCCCTTTCACTTGATATTGAGGCGGAAGAACTGTTTGATGATGATTTAGATCATGATTGACTTCGTTCAGTGTAAATTTGCCTCAATTGATGTCACAGCTTGGCCTCGTGGGGGTGCGTTGAACATTGGTTCTGAAATGTTCAGGTGAGTATTTTATCTTTGCGCCATAACTTTTTCCTTCGCTTTACAAACTGTCACAAAGTGTTTCTCTTTCCCACAGCCTTTACATATTCCCAATGGTGGGACATTTACCTTTGTTTTGAAATGAAAATCCAAATATAATACATAACTTCTTTTTACATATTTACATCACTTTGTGTCCTTCAGTCTTTTGCTTTGGCTTACAGGTTACACTCATGACTGATTAACTCTGAGCTTCTAAGGTCTCCATGTCAGCAACTTGTCTTTCAGCATGCTCCTCAGCTCTGGCAGCCATTAACACTTGCTCCAGACCAAGAATTTCTCCCAGCATTCTTTGTCTGAATAAATCTGACACGTATCCATCAATAACTCTAAGACTCATATCTTCATTATTACATTCATTGAACTTAGTGTTTGATGAGTGTATCAACTCTCTCCACAAAGTCATGAATAGTTTCTCCAACTTTTTTGTGTTCTTGACTAAAAATGTATCTTTTGTAATCAATGTTTGGTACTGGATTGAACTTGAGATTCAATGTTTCATTAATCTGGTGGTATGTGATTACTTTGTCAATTCACTGCATTTTCTTTATGACTTCTTTTACACCATCACCAGCAAGATTATTGAGGTATTTGATAATATTTTTGTTATCAGTCTCTTCAAGTTTATCAATGAAGTCTTCAAATGTCTCTATCCACACAGTCCATCTATCACCAATAGTTAGCTTTTTGACGGTATCAAAATGTGTTGGTGGTTTCAGGAACGCAGTAGCATTACAGACCCGTGTGGAACTTACTGACTTCACTGTTGGATCACTGTGACCAAGTTTAGGCAAGTCCTCTATGAGCTTTTGGGATGTGCTGTCCTCTGAATCGTTTTTAAGGACGGCTGGAGGTGTGACTTTCTGTAACTCTACATTCTAAAACAAGCTTTCATTACATTCCACTATGATACCTACGTGCCAGCTCTATGGATTCCATTAAGAGCCAAAAAGGTTATGTCACAAAACTCACAATTTAAAAAACACTAAATGAGAGGATATTATTAACTGTTCCTTCATTATGGGCTCTAATGGCCCGGTGAGGTTCTCTTGGCATCAGTCTGTGAATTGATGTTATTCATGGCCTTGTTTGCTCTTTGTATTTTTATGTTGTTCTTGCTGTGGGAGGTGGTAGGATCTAAGCAGCATTGAAGACATGCTGGAGTAGAGGGAAGTTATACAGGTGCTGGTGAGAGGTAGCAAGAGTGGCCAGAGCAGTAAAGTCATTGAAATGAGTTTGTGGAGGTCAGGTGGGACTCCGATTTGGCCTCTACGAGGTTTCTGGGCAGATGAGGAGTGACAGATGATATTAAAATGGGCGGGGTGCCAATTGACAAGGTTTTGGGAGTGTGGAGGAAGTGACTGGTGCCAGAGGTTGGGGCTTTTCAGATGGAGTTTGGCACATGCTTCTTCAGGAAAAGTGCCACAAGAGAAATATGCAGTCTAAGTATAAGAGGGAAAATGTTGAGGGAACTGGGTAGGTACAAATCAGACTGGTTAAGGGGTTATGGATATGTGACCTGACTATAAAAGATTCTGACGTTTTTACTCCATTAGTGTGGGACAAACTGCGAACAATGAATCTAGAGTCACAAACGCGGCGAAACAGGCTGCGGCTGTGTGTGTTTGTGGATGCTGTTTTTAAAACTTAGGTCGCTGCTGATGTAAGAGCACGCCTGATCAACTTTTAAAACATTGTTATTTTGCACATTCTTCTTCTGCTCCCGCGGCTGATTTTAAGAGCACGCCGGTTAAAAATTGTAAAACTGTATTTTGCACTTGGACTCCCTAAATATTTGAAGTAGCTTTTACCTGCACTCTTCCGCCCTCGTGGCCCCGTTCCGCCCCGTCTTGTGCCGTTTGTTGCGGAGGGCCAGTTCGAGGAGCGCACTTCCTGCAGGCTGACACCACTTCCGCCCTGCGCTGAGTCCTTGCAGGTGAGCGGTCTAGTGCTCCCTCCCCTTACAGTATTTATGGCGTCGTGGCGTAAGCGCAGCGGACGAGCGCAGTGGGAGCGCCGACTTCGCGCCGAAATCGCGCACAAGTCAAGCCCGTCTGCGCCCGTCCGCGGCCGACCAGGCCCAGGGCCCTGTCGTAACGCCCAAACTTATTCATACTCCTCCCACGACCTCCTGAGACTTAAATCCACGGGGCCTATTCCGGCTCGCGCTATTAAAGCGGCTAAAGTATGTGGTATTCTTGTTCCATCTGAATTCCCGGCACTTGACCTTCCCCACGAGCCCCTCCCCACATTGCCGCCAACCTCTGTCCCTATACTTATCTATTACCTTAATACCCGTTCCCTTATCCGCCACCAGCTTGAGATCTTTCAACTGCTGCATCAGAGCTCCATTGATATCCTTCTCTTAGCAGAAACCTGGATCACTGAAGATTCCGCCCCCGACATCCTTGCTGCAATCCCTACGGGATACTATATTTTATATGCCAACTGGCCCGCTGGGAAAACGGGTGGCGGAGTGGCGGCTATCATCCGCTCCGAACATAGTTTCACCGAGCTCACGGTGACACCCATTCCAAAAACAGAATGTTTAGTTCTAAAATTTTCCTCTGCTAAATCGTCTTTTATTTGCATTACCGTATATAGACCTCCTGAACATATGCCTCTCTTCCTCCAACTTTTCAGCGATTTTATCGCTCAACTTGCGATCAATCACGCTAACATCCTAGTGATTGGCGACTTCAATTATTGGCCATCTGATGCCCACGAAAGCCAATCCTCTGTGGAATTCTCAGATCTTTTAAATAGCATGAACTTCTTTCAACACGTTCACACCCCTACCCATCACAAAGGCCATATTCTGGACCAAGTCTGGACATCCAACCTTGACATCTCATCTCTTGCTGTCCTCCCCTGCTCCTGGTCCGACCATCACTTTATTTCTTTCCAATTACACCTGCACACTTTGTGTCCCCCTCCCTGTGTTAAAAATTTCATGGCTCGAAACTGGAAAACAGCCAATCTGTCTGAATTCCATGATTTACTGGCCTCTACTGCACCCATGACATCGACCTCGATAGAGGATCAGGCTGACCTTCTTGATGAATGGCTGCGTCAGGCCAGCAATAAAGTTGCCCCTTTCAAAAAGATCAAAGCTAAGCGCCCTCATGACGCACAACGTTGGTTCACGGACCAACGCAAAGCGGACAAACTTGCCTTGCGGCAAGCAGAACGCCGTTGGCGCCGCAATTATGACCCACAGCTTAAACTGGTTTACATTGACTCCTTAAAATCTTATAAACAACTGATTTTGACTGCTAAGACGGCCTATTTTTCTCAAAAAATACTGGACTCCAACAATAAAACTAAGGACATATTTTCAATTGTCAATGAACTCTCCTTGCCTGACAGAGTCACCCCCCAACCCCAACCTACTCAAACCTTGTGCGATTCGCTAAATTCTTACTTCATCGACAAAATTTCAACCATAAAAAACAATATCCCAACCCCCGCGTCCCCCATCCCTCCTCCTCTTCCCCCCAAGAACACCAGTCTTCTGACGGAGTTTCCTCCCATCTCCCTACAAGACTTTTCCTCTCTTCTTCTCAAAGTCAGCTCGGGGTCCCCAAATGACTGTTGTCCCCCGCAGATTCTGAGAGATGCCTTCCTTGCGCATCCTGGTCCCCCTTTGGCACTACTTAATAACTCTCTTGCCATCGGGGAGGTCCCCCGCTCTTTCAAGCAAGCTGCCGTGTTACCTATCTTAAAAAAATCCAACGCGGACCCCACAATACTAAGCAACTACAGACCCATTTCCCTCCTTCCCTACCTAGGAAAAATTTTGGAGACCCATGTCACCCGCTGCATGAGCTCTTTTATTGAGAAATCTTCTTTCCTGGACCCTCAACAAGCAGGATTCAGACCCCTCCACTCCACCGAGGCGGTCATTGTAGCAGTCATGGACACCCTTAGGAAGGGTGCTGATAAAAACCTCTCTCAGGCCCTTGTCCTATTAGATCTCTCTGCGGCATTCGACACGGTCGATCACACCATCTTGATCGACCGTGTCCACAATGCCGGCATACAGGGAGTGGCCCTTGACTGGCTCAAATCATTTCTTAATCAGCGATCACAATCTGTTCACCTGTCCACATTCTCTGCACCCTACACATCCCTCACCTGTGGTGTCCCACAGGGCTCTGCACTTTCCCCCCTCCTTTTTAATTTGTATCTCAACCCCTTCTAGTCTCCCTCCGTAAATCCCCGGTCACCATTTTCAATTACGCGGACGACCTCCAATTAATTTTTCCCATTGATTCCCTTCCTTCCTCCCGCCTTAACTTTCAGTCCATCATGCTGACCATCGCAGAATGGATGTATCACAGCCAACTAAAGCTGAATCCCACTAAAACTGAGCTCGTTCTGGTGGGGGGCCCTACTCACCCATGGAATTCCTCCTTCTGGCCAACAACTCTGGGGACAGCACCTACTCCTGTGAGTACAGTGAAGAGTCTGGGGGTGATCATCTCGGAAGATCTTTCAATGAGACCGCAAATTAACTCTGTCACCTCAGCCTGTTTTTTCCACCTCAGGCGAATTCGCAAAATCAGTAGGTTTCTCACCAGAGAAGCCCTGACTCAAGTCATCATTGCGCTTATCACCTCCAGGCTCGACTATGCCAACATGCTGTATGCGGGGATTCCGGCTTGCCACCTCCACCGACTGCAGCTGGTGCAGAATCAGGCTGCTCGCCTGATCTTCCGCCAGCCTAAACATCAGCATGTCACTCCCCTCCTCCGTAGTTTGCATTGGCTTCCTGTCTCCAAACGCTGCACCTTCAAGCTGGCATGTTCAGTCTTCAAGGCCCTTTTGGACACAGCCCCCGCGTTCATTTCCTTGGTTTTGACTCGCCATATTCCCTCTAGAGCTCTCCGCTCAGCATCTCTCAACCTCCTTGTGGTCCCCAGATTCAAACGGAAAAAGCATGGTGGTTTGAGCTTCTCGGTTCTGGCCCCCTCTACGTGGAACTCCTTGCCACCCTCACTTCGTCTATGCCCCCACTATGACAGTTTCCGCAGACTACTTAAAACCCTGCTCTTCCAATCTGCTTACCAATAACTCCCTCGCCCTGGGTCACTGTATTTGTCAATGAGCGCCATGAAACCGCTGGTGAAAGTGCGCTATACAAGTAATTTTAACGTAACGTAATGTAACGTTTAACGTAACGTAGAGTACTGGATTTGTGGCTAATCTGTTGTGAAGAGGACAGTGGTTTATGCAGCCATGCTGAACACTGGGCAGCAACTTAATTATGATTTAAGGGGGAGAATTTCCAGTAGTTTAGTCCAAGGCTACTGTTTTGGGTCATGTGTTACCAGCAGTTTGGGAATTAGAGGGGAAATGGTAGTTTCAATCTTTATACACGTTCATTATGGTGACAATGATTCAATGAAAAGGCCAGGCTTTGAGCTGCTAAACAAGACAAAGAAAAATCTACAGGTGATGAAGGGTAGATGAGAGGGCACTGATATACTGTGAACTCATCTATTTCCTAGAAGTGTATGGTGGAGACATATGAAACCTGTGGTAATATTATGTTGTAAGGGAGGTTACAGGTCATTTTAAAGCCCAGTGTATTGGATGGGTTAATTGTGAGGCTATCTAGTACAAATGGCTACAACTTTTAATCTTTGACAGGGTGCATTTATCGCTGCTGGAAAATAGAGATAACATTTTGAAGTGATTGCACAGTTGAAAGAATAGTTCAGCAGACCCAAGCATTCATATGTGGGGGACAGAAAAAAACACCTCACTGGAGGGTTTTTCTGGTTGTGGAGGATATGCTTGAAAAAAACGTGTAATGGCCTGATTACATCAAAAACGGGTGTGTGGAGAGGTGTGGCGCCGCGGCCAGGGCGACTGACGCTGGAATCTGGGGATCAGGGTTCGATCCCCGGCTCCGGCGGCAGGTTAGCTCAGCACCATGTGACTCTGGGCAATAGCTCGCTTAATCTTTCCAACGGCCCCCAGCGCCTAGAGACCCTAACGGGTGATTGTGCGCTATACAAATGTGGATTATTATTATTATAAAAGACCAATGGAGCATAATAGGGAAATGTTTGGCAATCCTGGGTCTGGAGCAAGCAAGCTATCTTGGAGACTGGAGGGTTTAAAGCAGAATGCTGAGGAAAGCAGGACAAGAAGGGAGTCTGGTAAGCCTAGATTTGACCAGTAGCTAGTGAAAAGTTAAGGCATATAAATTAAGGAATAGTTCACAGAAGCTGGGGATACCAAGTGCAGATAACCACGTCTCCAACTGGGGATTTTGAGAGAGACTCAAGAAGAGAGACATGGTGAAGTCATTGCCGCAAGGCCATTGTGTCAGTACCAGTTTAATAAAATGTGGATGAAAATGCCCTCTTCCCTCCTTGATACATATGACAGTGAAGGTGCCTTGGAGAAAGCCGACAGATTACAAGTCAATTTGTAGAAATGTTTGTACCTGAAGTAAACTGAGGATCGGCTTGGAAAGAATAATGCGTAATAATATTGCCTGAATAGGTGCAAAAAGAGTGTATGGGTGCATGGTGGGAGTTTGGCCGACCTGGGCCTGGATTAGGCAGGCTGACTGGGAGAAAGCAGAATACCGAGGGCAAGATTAGGGTGTCTGATCAGCCCGGTTCGGACTAGTAGGCCTGTGAAAAGTCAGGGCAGATAAGCTACACAATAGTTGTAAGAAGCCATGGTTAAGAGTAACTCTGGGCAAAGCACTACGCTACGCTCGTGTAGTTTGTGAAGTTTGTGCTACTTCGCACTATGCAAATTGCACGTAACACAGTGCAAACACACGCAGCGGTCATTTTGTGCTTGCTCGCGGTCCCCAACATCAAGTTGGTGACCGCGAACAAGCAAAATGACATCCCGGCAAGACTTTTTCCTCGTTCGCGATCAGCAACATCAAGTTGCCGATCGCGAGCGTGAAAAATAAACCTCCTGGCGAGATTCTCAACGCGGGGAGGTCAGGTTTCTCATTGCGAGTTGTCACGTATGCTCGGGACCGCTCGCGATGAGAAACTACCAGTCCGCGTTGAGAAAGCAGCCGCTCGAGTAGAAATCTACTCGACCGGCAGAAAATGACCGCTTGCACAGTGCAAGATGCAGTTTGCACTGATTGCACAGTGCGGACAAGCATCCGGCACTGTGCAATCAGTGCGAACAGAATTTTGCATAGTGCACTACTCAGTTTGCGTAGCTTCGCGTAGCTCATGTAGTGCGAAGTGCACTCCGCGTAGCTACGCATAGCGCTACTTCACAAACTACGCCCACGCTTAGTTAAGAGGAGGAGTGGACATTGGAGGCAAAGGGGAAAGGTTGAAATCTGATTAGCTGGCAGGGGATTTGAGTTATACTATAATTTGAAAGGGCATACTGTTATATGTTGTCATTTGAAGTTGGCACGAGTGCGCCCACGCTCGTGTCTACTTCCAATGTCATCCCGCGTGGGATGTATTGCTTTGAAATGAATGCTGGAAACATAGACATGGTGGGTGGCGGTTTGCGTTATTCATAACTGTACCTGTGAGGAGTTACGATGAATAAACAACACTCTGCACAGCATCTTGTGTCTTCATCTCTTTTATTGGATTCCTGGTAACCAGAAGACTTTCTTTACAATGGCGACGAGGATGGGATGACTTTCCCAGGTTCTATATTGAAATATCTGCATTTTTTTTAACTAATATGCTCAATATTTATTTATTTATTTATCTATTATTTATTTATTTATTTTTTTGTTAAATAAAAGGGGGAGGTGTGTTATAAGTTGTCATTTGAAGTTGGTACGAGTGCGCCCGCACTCGTGTCTACTTCAAATGTCAACCCGCATGGGATGTATTGTTTTGAAATTGATGCTGGAAACTTAGTCATGGTGGGTGGCGGTTTGCTTTATTCATAACTGTACCTGTGAGGAGTTACAAGGAATAAACGACGCTCTGCACAGCATCTTGTGTCCTCATCTCTTTTATTGGATTCCTGGTAACCAGAAGACTTTCTTTACACATACCAAGGGGGAAATTTACAAAAATGTGACTCTGCGCACCAACAAAGTACAGCAACCAAAGTTGTTGCTCTACGTGACGTCGAATGGAGAGTGAAGAACAGCAACATAGGTACTAAGAAATGGTATTGTTTTTAGGTCGAGCGTCAGCAAGACCTATTATACTTACCATACTAAGTGCAATCCCGCCTGCTGCTTTCTAGAGGTTCACTCTTGCGTTGCTCCTTTTTCCTGGCTCCTCATTGGCTGGCGCACCCGAGACATCACTTCCATTTTCTGCTCTGGAGCACCGGCCTACTACAGTTTTATTTCGATGTAGGTTTGTATTTTGTCTTTTGGGGACTACTATGTTTATTTCGTGTTTAGCGAACAACGAGTAAAGCAGTTTGAAAGTGCTGCTGTTTATTGCTTGTTTTTATGTGAGTATTTCTCTAGCTTCTTGCAAACTTCATGTGAATTGGTATTTTCAATATTGAGCATGTTGTTTAGTGATACTACGGGGCTGTTTATATTGATTAGTTTCTATTATTCAACGCATGCTCTGTAAACGAATCATACCTCCCACCATACCAGCAGATCAGTGGACCTAGTAAAATCGAAAGGAGTTTTATAGTGGATTAGGATGATTACTACCGCATTATGGCCTAGCAGCAAGGACAGTAGAAGAGGAGAGAAATCCGCTACACCTACCCCAAGGAGTAATGTTTGGAGCAAATTCCTGCCTACAGTTGTTAGTAGACAAGGGTTTGCGTCAAAGCCCACTGGTGGTTGCATGGGAATGCCTGTGTACTACAATGGAACACATTCTTGATGCAAAGTAGTGCTAAGTAGCACATAGCACTATTTTCATTATGTTAGCTAACTTTCCAACACAAATCAGGGTTTGCAAATACCACCACAATGCTTTGCACAGGGGTTGTGTTGCAAATAACGCCAACCCAGCTCAAAGCGTTAATTAATCTGTCTCTTCTGTCTCTTGTTGTGTAGAGCGTTAGCCAAGGGTTTTTAATTGTGGCTTGACTTGCTCCATATAAACTTATCAGCAAAAAAGGGGGGAACAACAGGAGTGGATGGTTTATGATTGCTTCCCACCAGTACATGTACTATATAATAAGCAATTTACAAGGAGGCTTTAGACACAATATCGCTCGTTGTTATTTTAGTGGAAACCTGTTATGTTTGGTGTAAAGATCACAGGAAAAAAGACCTCCTAATTCTCAAATAGTGAAGTAATTCACATAAATATTCACAAAAGAATGATCAGCACACACGTATTTGTAAACATGAATTGATTTGCTAAGGTCGTTGTTCTCATCAAGTGAAATCCAAAGAAATTTCATGGAGACATGTGTTAAGTTTTTTAATAATCCTATATTCGTTTTTTCTGTTCACGGTGTAGCCAATGCGTTTCGTACCTTCGCGGGACTTCTTCAGGGCTCAGTCACGTAATATTTTCATGTAGTAGATGCATTGTCTCCAATGTTATGTTATGTTATTTATTTTCTTCTATAGCGCACGGCTACTCCAAAGAGCATCCCGGCGCTTTGGCGAAGAGAACTAGGTACAGAGTAACAACACAACAGCTAAAAACTGGGGAAAAGCCACAGAAACCACTATTCAGAAAAAAGCCAAGTTTTTAGTTCCTTCCTGAAAGCTAGAAGGCTATTCGCCCTTCTTAAAAACAGAGGTAGCTCGTTCCAGCCCCGCGAAGCCAGATACCGGAATGACCAGCCTCCGATTCTGGAACGCTTGATGGCAGGCACAACCACTTTAGCCAAAGAAGCTGATCGCAGAGCCCTGCTAGGCAGGTAAAAAGAGAAGCGTTTCCCTATGTACTTAGGGCCTATACCGTGAAGGGCTTTAAAAACCGAAGTCAGGCTTTTAAATAAGGTTCTCTTAGAGATGGGCAGCCAATGTAAAGCTTTGAGTAACTCAGCGGCACTGACCCGTCTCGGGAGCCCGAAAATGGCTTGAGCCGCGGAATTCTGCACCACTTGCAGGCGGGTCAAAAGGTATTTGGGTAGACCCAAATAGAGGGCGTTCGCATAATCCAAACGCGACCCTATTAGAGCCTGCATGATGGTTTTTTTGTGGTGGAGTAACAGCACAGGAAGAAATTTCCTAAGCATTCTGAGAATGCCAAAGCATTTCCCTGAAAGCCCGATGATATGGGGCCTGAAAGATAGGTCACAGTCAATCAGAATTCCAAGGTTTTTCGCCTTGACAGAGGCATTATCCGGGGGAAACATATCCAATGTTCAACAACATCAAATTCTCGTTCTGCTTACTACGTTGAGGTTTAGTGGGTTCAATATCCCCAAATAAAGCTATTTCTTTTTCCAATATTTCTGGCCTGTGTTGGCCACCACATCAGTAGTGCGTGATCAAAACGACCGTCCGCCCCCTTCAAGTTATCTCCGGAAATGGTATCAAATCAATTCATGTTTGCAAATAAGTGTGTTCTGATCATTCTTTTGTACATGTACTATATAATCAAGCAGGAAATCAGGACATAATGGTTATTTTCTACAGGAATGCCCAAATTCAGTAAATGTTTTATATGTGGCCCTTATGAAGTTTTCATAAAATGTAAGGCAAACCCTTCCCCCTTAACCTAGGTGGCTGCTTCATCATTGGGTTTGCCTCATCCAGCTGAAATTCTTATGAGGAAGGAAGGATAGGCCCACCTGTAAACAGGGAGTGTTTTATTTTGAGAGGTAAAAGAACCTACTTTTGTCAGTGGTAGGGATCGAATAGGCGAAGTTCAAAATTCCTATAGAGAATCCTAAACATGTATTAATCTTGTACTCTAAAGGGATATTATAAGCAGAATATAAATTGGGATGTTAGGGATAACTATTGGTTCTGCATCTCCCTGTTCAGCATGTTTTCTGAAGAGGCTCTTGATTTTTGACATAACATGCAAGATCTTAATATAGTTATATATTTATAAG
This sequence comes from Lissotriton helveticus, assembly GCF_964261635.1. Classification (NCBI taxonomy): domain Eukaryota; kingdom Metazoa; phylum Chordata; class Amphibia; order Caudata; family Salamandridae; genus Lissotriton; species Lissotriton helveticus. The sequence continues at coordinate 1,179,329,033 of NC_136061.1, forward strand.
AAATCTTGCAGTTAATGTCAAAAATTAAGATCCATATCCATAGCTGAAATATGTAGACCAGGGAGAGCCGGGACCAGGAGAAAGCCCTATCATTTCTTATATATGTTCTGCTTTTAATATCTTGACAAAAACTTCTTATAAAACAGATATCAGAGTAATTTAGATACAAACCACACGTCAGTCACATAAAAATCAAATGGTATATAAGCACACATATGCACATACTTGCAATCAGTAGCGTATATTATATGAACTTACACCGCAAATACATTAACTGGAGTCACTTGTGGGAAAACATTGAGAGAACGTGAGTCCTAAGCTGACCAAGCTTTTAAAACTGGCAGGCTCCACTGGTGTGTGTTGTCATTATCAGTTAAAGAGAGTGTGGCAGAAATTCAAGTCAACCCTTTGCTATACCTTTCTTGGGTTACCCAGATTTCTTTTCAAAACAAAGAATATTACACTAATGGGCTCAAAGAATTCAAAGGAAAGAAAACAGCCTTCAACAATAGCAAAAAAATGTATAATTTCCTTCTAAAAATGAAAAACAACATACGCAGTTATGCTTGAAAAAAAAACATGTCATATATATTATATATATATATTTATATATATATATATATATATATATATATATATATATATATATATATATATATATATATATATATATATATATATATATATATATATATATATAGCCTTATCTTCAGGCCAATTTCTTAACGTTTTTCAGGACAGCTGAGATCACACAAATCAATTCAGAAAATTACAAAACTGAGAATCTCAATTGGAAGCTTTACTTCTGTATATTAGAGCACATTTTCTTAAGGGGAAACAAGGTATCCATAATCAAGGTCTGAAACCTGGTCCTCTTGCTACAGAGATACTGAGAACTATTTTGTCTGCTAACCCCAAACCTTATATGGTTTGTTACACATAAACTGCCTTATATTCAGACCAATTCTCAGCATTCTGAATCACTCCAAAATATAATTTCAAGAGTTAATGGAAGGGATTTAAAGCCCTGTATAAATATTCAAACTAAAACAAGTAAACCATTTCATCCTAAGACATTATACAGATATTTGTCATTTAGTGCACAAGGTATCTCTACTCTAGGGTAACCCTGGGTGGTGAACTCCGCTCCATTCACGGAGCTTTCCACGCTCCGTGCAGCATGCACAGTTCCCAATACCTCTACTCCGCAGAGCGGAGCTGAGTTTTTTTCCTCACTCATCAATGTCAAGTTGGCGAGCACGAGCGAGGAAACTCCACCGCCCGGTGAGATTTGTCTGTGCTTGTCAAAGTGTAGTTGGAGAGCGCGAGCAAGGAACATCGACCTCCTGGTGAGATTTCTCAATGCGGGTGGCCAGATTTCTCAATGCGAATGGTTGCGGCAGGTCGCAACCACTCGCTTTGAGAAACCTTCCGTTGGCGTTGAGAAAGCTGCAGCTTGGGTAGAAGATCTACTTGAGCAGTATAGAGTAAGCTGTGCCCTCTTGTGCTGTCCATGGTGCTATTCACAACACCCGGCGCTCAAAATGAATGCAAAAGGCATGACCCTAATGCACTCCACAGCTCGCGGAGCTCCGGGTATCGCAGGAGAGTTTTTTGTCACTTCGCTGAGTTCCGTGTAGCGGAACTCCACAAATTCCACCCAGGCTTATTCTAGGGGCAACGCTGCAACTCAAAATATCAAAACACTCACAATCTTTTAAAGTGCTAGAGTTTATCCTGAAGCAGAGTGTTAAAAAGACATTTCTTCTTCAATAGGGAGATGAGGCCTTGGATTTTTTATATGAATGTTTATTAGGTAAGTCCAACAGAAGAACAGCTCAGCCACCCAACTGGCTCTGCCCACAGGTTTTGTTCAAGTGGTGCCAACATTCCTTAGGCTAAGGCATGCATGCATTCTAGAATATGGATATGCTATTGTAATGCTGATGCACATGACCACACACAGCTATTACCTTTAGTATGATTAACTAAATGATCCTAATTGTGTATGTAGTTAATGGTCAGTGTCCAATCCAAAAGGCATTGTTCTAAGGTTGTCGATCCACCACGTTTCTCTCACCCTAAGTTTTTGTTCTCTGTCATTGCCTCTACACCCCTGTTTCACTTGTTGAATTCCTAGTAAGGTTACTTTACCTATGTCTTGTTCACCTTAGACCATCATTTAGTCAATTACTAGGGAGAATGTTCATGTTTATTTCTGATGGCATTTATGCGTTTTTCCCATCATACCAAAAGGGGAGTTTAGCTGACCCTACATATTGTTTTGCACATATGCATATTAACAAATAAATACAATGTGCTATGTTGTACTTTATGAAATTAGATATTTGTAGTTCTCTAGAGTTATAATTTTTTTATGGAAGTTGTTAGTGCCATTAATCACAAATTTACAACAGACACAATCTTTACGTCTGTAACACCCTTCTGATTTAGTTGAAATTCAGTACTTCCAATGTTCTATCCCATAGCTTACTGGGTCTAAACATTTTTTAGAGTTTCCACTTTTTAAAAGCGATTTGGGGTTTAGCAGATAAATCAAGAGCCAGTGCATTACCTGCTGTATTGATGTTACAGTGTAACTTACTCTTGTTTCTCTTCAAAACGAAAAAATCTTTCACCTTTTACTATAGAAGTTGGAAGTTGCAGGAATCATGGAAGCAGCGAAGCAGGAAGGAGAAGCCATGCCAGAGCCGCTGAAGGAGCTGCTGGAGGCGTCGGAGCAGGAGTGGGGATGCCGCGGAACAACGGAACCGTGGAACAACGGAGATCAGTACTCCCTCGGGGCTTCGCTTGGTCTCGATCGTGCTGCTTCCCGCAGCCTCCACAAGGCTTCGTTGTTCCCTTACTGCGGCCTCCGCAAGCACTGGTATTCCTCCGCTGGAGGAATCGAAGCGGGAGTGGGGAAGCAGCGCAACAGCTGAGGCTTATCTAAATCTCGTCCGTGCAGCCCTTCGTGGCCCCTGCAAAGTACAGTCAATCGCTACTCACGGCCCCCAAAAAGAACTGTTATTTTCTACTGACGGCCTCATGTTAGGTGCTGCTGCCAGCTGAGGGACTTGGCACAGGCTTTTTAGCAGAAAATTCACAGTGAGGACAGACACCTTGGACCATACGTGATTTCGACTGGCCAGCGTTGGGGCGCTTGGACTCCAACGAGTGCGGCCGCCGTCAGACGTCAGCTGCGGAGAGCGTGCCCAAGGCAGTCGCGGAGGTGACCCGGTTAGTTCTGGGTGCAGCCTGCGCCTGCCTGTAGAGCCCCACTTGCCCCTGGCTGCATTATACCCACTGCTGTAACTGGAAAGAGGGCTGCCAGCATTAGCGTCAATAGTGGCGGAGTCAACATCGGCAGCATCACACAGTTGGCAGCAGGGGTAAGCTAGTCTGGCGCCTTGGCCCCTTCCCCTCCATGATCGTTGATCCTTACCCTCACTGTATATCCAGCAGCTAGAGATAAGGCAGAGGAGGGACTGTGGGAGTGGAGGGGTGAAATTGTGCTGGAGAGCAAGAATAGAAGGAAGGGAAGGGGGGGAAGGAATGACTGTTGGAGACAAGTAGCCTTCTCCATCCACCCCAGATTCTCTCTCGCCATTCTTTCATCCAAAGAGGCCAATCCCTTCTTTAAACCCAACATAGCCAATGAAAGAACGGTATACTTTAGGCACGAAACTGGTAATCCGGTGCATTATCAAAGTCTAAATAACAGTCATTAAGACGTCCAACTGTATTCTTCGCCATCTTTCCTCACAATGGCCTATACAAAATTAAGATCAGGTACCATTCACATGAAAAGACTGGGTACACAACAATCAATACGAAAGAGCTCTGGCAAGGTGGTCCACATAGGACTCTGTTCTGGAACGCTGAAATAAACAATTTTTTTACTAAAACACCTAAAAAAGCCCAAGAGAAGTCACAAATCGAACAGGAAAAAGTCCAGAACAAAGGAGAAGACAAAGTAGTGGATGGCAGTACTGCTACACAAAGTAATAAAGTCTATGCTGGAGAATTGTTAAGTGACACTACGAACACAGCATTTGTAAGCAATGATGATCGCCAAGGACATTCTGAAACATCTCCCGGTCTTGTCAATTGTAAGATCCAACAAATTTCCGAAACAGATTTCACCTTACCAGACATAAATATTAACAACACTTTCTTTCCCCAGGTAGACAAAGTAACAACGGAGACGCCGACACCATTTAATAGTACTCTACAAAAAATACCTGTCCTAGCATGGAACCATTCTCACTCACCAAAATGCTCCATCGGAGAAGCAGAGAACTCGTCCTAGAAGCCGCTAGAATAATCTACAATGAGTGGCAGGGCGTGGTCCCTTCAAATACCTTCAGAACGGTTACGGTGGGCCAACGAGGAAAATAATCGGAAGTTATGCGAACCGGCCTCTTAATTATATAACTCCGCTTGCCACAATAAAAGATGCTTCAATACAATAATAAAAAAAGGAAAATATAAACAAAGAAAAGAGCAATATGTTCAAAGGTTAGCCTAATGGTCCCCGGGTGTCAGTAGCATGCAATAGACCACCAGGAATACCAATCAGAGCGCAAAGTGTCAGCATAAAGGATGCCCATAAGTGCAAGTAGATAAACAGGGCAGAAATGTCACTGCACATCATATAAGGTTGAGGCAGTAGTACCACTTAAGGCACCAGTTGGACAGTTATTACTTGTTCAGAGTTTCTGGAGGGTATAAGACACCATCTCTAAATAATATGCAATCATTCAATAAATATACTCCGATGTCCAATTTTTTATTCACTCTCCAAAGAATCTTGGAGTCAGTACTATCTCTTTTAGGGAATCTATTGGAAAACTCTGACCAGATGTTCAATACATAAATGGGTATGCTGCAATATTTAGTTAACAAGAAAAAGAAACAACTAAAACATCAATTATTATCACAAAAGGAGAAGAAAATGTTGCTGAAAACCTTCATATTCCAACAGACACCTCAATAATTGAAAAGGTATTTCCATCAAAGAAACGAATGTCGACCCAAACAGGTTGGACTTTGAAAAAAGGAAAAAAGAAAAAGTTTGATAACGAAAAAAAAATTCTCAGAAATGTATTCAAAGAACCAAACAATTATAAAGACCAAACAAAGTTCTTTATTTTTATCCAGTCTTCAATCAGCATAGACCTATGGTATCACTCAATAATCACCTGACAAGTACAAAAGAAATAACACAAATTGAATCCTCAGCTTCAGCTCTGCCTGACCCAGTCTCACAAAAAAAAGGAAAAAAAGACAACAAGAACAAGCGGAAAAAGACTAAGGGGTCTACTGCCAGCCAGGAGGGGGCGATCCACCCGCCATCCAAATAGACCCCTAAGAAAAGAGCATTAAGACGATTTGCGAAATGGAAGGCTCAGAAGCTAAAAAACCCTAATCTTTTATCCCCGAACGTAAAACTCTGGAAAATTTGCAAACTTCAAAATTTGTAATAAATCCACATGACAAATGTTATTGTAACTCAGCAACAAGAACGAGAGTGAACTCTAAACAACTGAAATCCATGGTCCAAGTTTTTCCACGCCTGTGAATGACATCGAGCCGCCTGGACTATCTCTCGTACAAAAGAAGGAGCTGATCTCTGGGGCTATAAGTCTCCAGGAACAGCAGGTTCACTCATGCTCCGCATAAATTACTGATTTATTCCCTCGGGTAACGACCCACTAAACCGAGGGAGAATAATGAATCTCATCCAAAAGATACTTCCGTTACAGTCACTAACAAGCTCTGAAATAAAACTAGTGGCTTTCCCGATAAGGTCTAAAATTACGGTGGTGACTGTCAAATTTTAGTCTTATGTCATATTAGCAATAATTTGACACAGAAAGTGAGATCCTTCATAAAAACGTATATGACGTAGCAGTCGCAAACAACAAAGGAAATCAGATGCAGGAAAAATTCAAGGAAAATAATAAAATGAAAATTCAGTACTTCTAAAGAAAAGTTAGCAGCTCCAAAAATCCTGTTAGCACGCCTAATGAAAATATAACCATCTCGATCAAGAATGGAGAGAGAAAGATCTGGAACAAAAACGTAGCCAAAAAGGAGATTACACCGAAAGAAAATCACTGGCCCTGGATCTCGGAGAATTTAAACAGTCACAAACAGGGAAGGGAAAACAAACTCCCTTTTTAACAGAAGTTTGAGTATTGCGTCCTGGAATATAGCAGGGAAAAGCCCGGAGAAACTTGCACTGATCCAGGAAGATTCTCCGGCGATGGTGGCTTTACTAGAAACCTGGATACAAAATCTTTTGATCAAAATGAGTACTTTGTATACGACATTCCAGCAGAACCTGTAAGCCAGGGTCACGCTAAAGGTAGACTTGCAATTCTTTTGCACAAGGACTTCTTTTGGGACCAGGAAGTCATCCCTATGCGTCTAACGAACATACAATGCATCAAGGTGAAGCACTGGAAAGAAAACATGGACACCTCATATGATCAAATCATTTTTAATGCCTATATCCCTCCAGGCTCCAAAACGGATGCTCTCATGATCGAAATATTTGAGGAAAAAGAAAAGGTGGTGGAAGGAAAAGGATTCCCCTCCGTTTTTCTAACAGGGGATTTAATGGGAAAATCTCTAACGATCTTTTAGAAAAATGGGAATATGGTGAACAAGAGGAACCGCTGTCTCATCCAACACCACTATTTCCCCCAGGGATCAAAGCAGATAATCGAGGGAACATTTTACTCTTCTCTCTTACAGTAATAAATGGAGCCATTCTAAATGGATGCATAGAAGGAGACATACCCGCAGCCTGCGCAAGAAAAGGTAACTTCAGTTCATCAACTTTAGATTACATGATGTGCAGCCAAGGTTTGTTCAGGAGAGTACCAAAACTAAGCACTACATTCACACAGGGAAGTGATCATGTAATATTATATCTCGTAACAAGAATAATAGTGAAACCTATCTCCTCTGGGTTTATCATGCACTCGCATAGTACTGTACTTGTGAATCAGGTCCAAGAGCGATTGATATGGAACTTAACAACTCATAACAATATAAATTCTGCAATAGTTAATGCACAAGTATTACAGACCATCTATTCCCTAGACCCAATCATACATTTCAAATTAGCCCTCAATAAAATAGTGCAATCCCTGCAGAAGACCTTAAAACGTTGGAATTCCCAAGTGGCAAATCATAAAAGAAAGAACCCAGATAAAAGAGCAAGTGCACTAAACAAATTTATCCATTTGCAAGTTTTACATTTCTCAGAGATAAGACATCAAGAAAATGCCAAAGGAGGGAAAAAGAAAAAAAATGTTTAAAAATCAACAGGACCAAAACTGTGTTGATATTCAAATTTCAGCCAAACAAAAAAATAATCATGCATACTGGAGCTTAATAGCTAAAGAAACAGGTACAAATAAATCTCTGCAAGCTTCACCAGTTCCCCCAGTTGAATGGGAAAAATATCTACACAATCTATATCAATTAAATTGGAGCCAAGAAAGTTGGAACCAAGCATCAAGTAAATCAGGGGAAAATATTTAAGATAACCTTGCTCCAGTAGCTCGGCAAATAGAACATAATATAAAGAACGCAAGATCCTCTGCTGCAATGGGTTCGGATCAGATTCCGATAAAGGTCCTTCAAAGTAACTCAGAAGAATGGAGTATGTTTCTTGAACCCCTCTACTTTTACTGCTATGCTGCCGGTGAAATCCCAAAATCATGGAAGGGGAGCATCATGATCCCAATCTATAAGAAGGGACATCGGTTGCTTCCCTGTAATTATCGACAGATTGCCTTGTTGGATGCTACAGGGAAGATCTTTGCGGCAAGCGTCCTGGATCATCTTAAAGACTCGGCTTTTTCAACCGGAGTAATCCTTTAAATCAAGCTTGGTTTCAACAAAAACACTCCGTAACCAACAACATAGCGGTGTTACAAACAGTGATAGATAAATAAGTTGTGTCAAAATCTCAGGTCGTCTACTCTGTCTTTGTAGACTTCACGATGGCATTTGACATAGTAGAAAGACCTACACTCTGGAACCAGCTTAGAAAACTGGGAATTCAGAATAATCTTCTTCATATAATGATATCATTACATTCGGAAACATGGTGTCAAGTACAAATGGGAAAAGAGAAGGGGCTCACCCGTCCAATAATCACATCAAACGGTCTCAGACAAGGTTGCCTTTTGGCTCCCCTCCTTTTCTCTCTATACCTTAGTGACCTTCCGGATCGTTTCACACAGGTCATCAACTTTCCCCAAAAAATATCATTGTGCAAAATCCACATCATTATGTATGCCGATGATGTGGTTATCCTAGACCTTACCCCATTCAGCCTACAAAGGAATCTAGAAGAACTTACCAGATATACAAAAGAATTTTTTTGGTTCCAAATATGACTACAACGGAAATAGTTCCGTTCAGAGGAAGTAAACAATACACAAAATTAAATTCGACTTTAGTAGTAAAACCGCTAGAAGTGGTTAAAGAATATACCTATTTAGGGCGAATATTTACACAATCATTACAAAATACCCCTCATCTGCAGCATTTGGGTCATAAAGCAGGCGTACATGTTGGGGCTCTCCAACGTTTATATTCCTCCTCCGGCCACAGGCACTTTATTCCTCTTCTACAGGTTTTTAGCTCTAAAATTCCACCCATTTTATCATCATACATTCTGGAATATATTCCAATATGATAGTGGCAACAGATACAAATCAAAGAAGGGAAAATACTTTGTAAAATGATTAAGATCCACCCAGCAGTTCCTGCACAAGCTCTGAGCCTTGAGCTTTCTTTAGTCAGCTCGTACGCCTGGGCCATTACTAACATCATAAGATGGGCTTATAACTTCATACATGCAGAACAAGGCAACTTAAGATTTTTATTAAAAATTTAGACTTTTGAGCTCGAACGGTCGAAGCATACTTGTAGTCAAAATCTAATTTAAGCTTTTAAATTATCGAACTGTACAACCTCACTATTGAAATCCTGGACTCCTGCGCAATTGAGGGTCTTCTTAAAAGATCTAACGCCGAGGATAAGTTATGATCTGGACATTAAGCATTGTTCCAAATTGCACCATTATGAACTTTATGCAGATTCAATAAAAAATAAAATTTGCAACAGTACATTTGTTTCACCTTAAGGCATGGAGTCCTGCGATGCATTATATTATTACCGCTCGAGATTCTCCCCTTAAAATCATTTACTTCTAAGTGGAACCATAAAGAAAATGTCACCAGTACATGTGAACTCTGCAATTGAGGAGTACAAGACTTGAAGCATGTTCTGTTTGTATGCCCTAATTTGACACTAGTTGGGGCCAGAAATCGATACTTAAAAAGTATTCAAATTCGATATAATAGTGCATCAATACAGAGTCTGATTTTGCTTCTTAAATTTCCCCCTGATGAATTTGTGTGCTATAATCTGTTTACATTTTTTTTAACTTTTTTTTAAATTGTACTGAATTGAATATTTTATTAATGTTTAATAACAAATGTACTTTTAAAAATGTTGTTGCTCTCAGTAGAGAACTAAATCAAATAAATTAAACTTGAACTTGATGTTATAGTGTCTATGCAGGATTCCAAAGATCTTTCAGTTTTCTGTACCAATTTTCTTTTTTATAAATCTCTCCTCATTAGATGTATATCTGCGTCTAACTGTTTTAGGTTTATCTTCTAACAATGTGGTCCTTTTTACTTTCCTTGCTCTCTCTCGATTGTATCATCTTTTTGGGGTTACCCCTTCCACAAAATGCATCCATAGTATATTGTTCTTCTATAGCACAGTTGCCATTGCTTCTACAATTTCTCCTATATCTCAATAATTCCCTGTACAGGGTATTCAATTTTTTGTTTAAAAGGATGCCATGATTGATAATGTAAACCACTGTTTACAGATGTAGGTTTAGTAAAGGTTTTCTATGTAGCCTTTTTTCAAACACATAGAGAACATTTGTTCATATTTCAGTTTGGTTCCATGTTAAACTGATTGCATATCAAGAATGTGTGACTCCTACAATGTATTGACATCGTTGTTCAAAATCATAAGATTATCGTCAATATCTCTGACCCAAAAGGTAACATATGTATTTCCAGTGTCTAGACTCTCATTCCAGGCATGCTCCTTCTCGAACCAGCCCACTGTCCAAAAGAATTATATATTCTACAATATGCATGTAATAAATTGGCAATGTCTTATCAGGTTCCTTTTCTTTTTCCAAACACATGTAGCTGTCTATCCTCCTGGTAATTAAGTCATGTTGGATATATTTGGAGAGACAAACATCTTGGTGGGTTTTCTGGGTTAATTGTAGAAGATTTTTTTTGTTTCAAGGTCCTAGTAAATTTGTAGAGGTCTATGTTCAGATGAAAAAATATAAAGTGTCTTACAGGAGAAATTTACAAGCCCTTATTTAAAACCATTCCTTCTTACCTAGTATGTTTTCTATCTAAGAGATTCAATATCAGATGTTTCTGTTTGTTTTACGCTTTCTTTTGAGTTCTCGTCTTCACACCTACTTGCTTGCATTCTTGTTGTTTTCTCTCCTCATTTGTTTTCTTTTTGTAACTGACCTTGCTGCAATCTTCTTTGTCTGTTTTGAACCATTTCTACTACTCTTATTCTTTTTACTTCCTCTAAAAAAAGAGATTGCTCAACCTACATTACTCAGTTCTTCTTAAATGTTAGAACCTAATGAGGTCACGTTGGAGCTATCAGAAATCGATATGTTCTCTTGGAAAGGTATGCTACAGCCTCTTTGCTTACTAAATTAATCAGCAAATTTCCTAGCCTAAGTGTACACCATCCCAAATAGTGTCTCCAATTTTTCCCGTTTCCTTTCCTTTACCTCCTCATGAAATTTGGTTAACACATCCTCCTATAGCTCATAGTTTGTTTTTGTACTTTCCTCCATTTTTAATTCAGTAATGGCTCTCTTAGTGTCCTCTACTTCTTTGTTCAAACTTTTAATTTGCTATGAGCTTGTTTAATCGGCATCAACTCTCAGATGCCTGGGTTAATTTCTTCTGTCATTTATCTGCTTGATCTGTATCTAAGTCTTCCACTGCCAGGAATATATTTATATATGAGACTCCTAGAACCCTGTGTCTATCTCAAGATTTCGTTTTTGAAATCATTTTGGTCCACCATTCTTGCAGTTCCCTTTTGGAGAGTCTCCTCTAACCTGATAAACAGTTCACCTCAAATGTTTTGCACCCGATATCTGCCAACTCCTCTAGCTTTCTAATATATCCTGACATCTTTCAGTCTTAACAACAATAAGTCTTATCAAATACTGTCAACTTAATCTATAATTCCAATCATATTTGCTCACAATAAAACAATAATAATTCTCTGTTTTAATGTTTGTGTTGGAAATCAATGCTAGTGCTCCTATGCCTGAACAATAAACATCAAAAATGTAAAGATCCTGTTATTTACAGATCATCATATTGCGCACTACTCAACTCAAATACATCAGGAGCCCACATAGTCTATACGTTATAATTCATACATAGTGTTTTGAGGGACATTGTAAAGTTACATGTGAGGGATTCAGTGTCCACAGAAAGGTATTGACAACAAACTATATACATCAAAAAATCACTCATCTTTCATTCTTATTCAAATAGAAAATTATGAATATGCAATACAAATACACTTAGGGCCTGATTCTGATGCCGTTTGGAAAGCTTCCTGATGGAATCGGTTTGTAAATGGTTTCCTATCGATTTGTGTCGGGAGAGTCCGACCGACCGCGTATTATGCATCCGAATACTTCCAGATACGATTTGGTTGGACTCACATTGACTTCGATGGGAGCCTATGTTCCTAACCGCATCGTAATCTGGCCCTCGGTTGGGAAGACATGTTCCTGATCCGATTCGGAAGGAGCAAATGCCATTAGGAGGCCTTCCTAACCGCATTGTAATCGGGCCATAGGTCGGGAAGCTGTCCAAACCGCACCAGAATCTAGCCCGTAATGTACAAAGTTCCATTATATAGTCTCCAGTACCACTGAAAATAGTAATCTTCCAATTAGAAAAGAGTTTACAAATGCAATTTCCTTCTATACATATTGGAATAAATCTATATGTTTATTGCATAGATCCAATGGTTTTAACATTTCTTTGTCTTAACTGCTTCCTCCCTTTATAGAAAAGAATCCAAAATCATTTTGTCTTTCCTTTATCACATACTTGTGAATGTCTAATTTTATTATATATCTCAATGCTTCCCCGTGGTTAAAGAGAAATATTGACAGTAATAAAAAAACAAGAAAAGACAGTGAAAGGAGAAGAAAATAGTACAAAGAAAAAATATAAAACACAGCTATTAGACATATCAATATGAGACGATCTATAAATGAATAGTTAGCAATCAAATATTACACATATTTACTTAAAAGAGCTGATTTCTGAGACAACAAACTATAAATCAACCCATAAAATATAACCTAGTCGTTTTAAGGGTACCTTAGGTCAGGCTTCTTACTGTGTTCCATACAATGTATTTACAAATAGGAGATACTAGGCAAATCAGAGAGCACTCAGCAATATGTGACTTCTCTGATTCTAGGGACAGAGGAAATACTTGTCACGAGAATTGCCTGTTAGCCCTTGAATTGTGCAGCAAAACCAGTAGGACACATGCTGTATCTCGCCGCTGACAGCTGTATTCCTTGCCTGACATAGTTTATCCATGCATGCATGGCATGTTTCTCCTTGGTGGACAGAAGCATTGGAGAAGAAACATCTAGTCACAGGGAATAGATCTCTGGGACCAATTAGGAAGAAGCCAAGTGTTTGGGCAGAAGGAGGGTGTTTAAATGTCATTTTGAATAGCTGAAGATGGTTAGAGAGTGACGTGAAGACCTCACTTAGACCCAAGGAGGTAACATGAAGGTGAGAGGTGCAGGCAGAGAAAAATAATACTCCAGCACTAAAGACAAGCGAATCTCAAGAAAGCACTTAAAAACAGTAAAGGGCTAGTCTATAGGAACACCCAGCTACATGTAGGTAAGTAGGCTCGTAGGTGAATTGAGAAATGATAGGGCATGGTGGGATGCTTCAGAGGCCCAGAAGGGCTGCAGCAGAGCTATTGATGAGAATCAATTGTGATAAATCTGGTTTGATGACTGGCGGAATAGATTTTCTATCTGTTGATAAACTGCTGGTCTTCTCAATGCAATTGGAAGCCACAGTGTTGCAATATTCTCGTCAAGAGGCCACACATCGGTATTGAAAAGAACAGCAACATGACAAACCCCTTGGTGCTCTGCAAGCCAGTGGTCTAATGGAAATAGCATTCCCCTTTTTGAGATCTTATGAGACTTTGGACAATAAAGTATTTTCAATATTCTACAGTGATACTCAGTACTGTGGCCACTCTTTCTGATAGGTCATCTAATTTTTAAAGCCGGAGGCAAATGCAATAGACCCGTGATGACTGCTGGTTCACTTAATTGAAGAGGCCAGATAAGCTATTCCCAGATGCCAATAGCCGCCATTTCAACCCTGTGTGGGGGCGAAGAACAGGTCATGTCAGTCTAGCATGATGGTGTTTCTTTGTTCTTCCTATCAACACATGTATAATGTTTTGCCAGAACATGATCTAATTAGTCTTCCTTATGAACCTCGGGAAACACTCATCGTCACCTTCAATGCATCCTTTTCCTTTTGCAAACATATTTGTGACTTTGTTCCTGCCACTGCCACTCGCTGTTCTTCTGAAAGGCACATCGTCTTGCTTTTGCCCCTTCTGCCTTATTGTTTGACTGACTGAAAGAGCTTTAAGCGCTTCTAGTGGGACTGCCTTTATGTTGTTTACTTAGAATTAAACTGAGATGTGCCAATAAAGTTCCCCCTTTCCTTTAGCCATAGGTTTCCCTATGTAAGTGTTCTGATATCTTGCCTTTCCTTCCCCACTTCAAGTGTACACGGATTTCAGTCCTTGCATTTCTCTTCTGTGTGACATTTGGGCTGATTTCACTCTTGTTTCTGATCTCCGTTTCGTTAGCGGTGTGCATCAGCGTGTGCGCATAAGTATGTGTGCGTGAGAGAAGGGCGAGTGTAGGACTGCTGCTAAGGTGAAGCTGCAATCATTCCGCCCTGCGAGGAGCAGCCGCGCAGACAGGCCCAGCTCTCTTGGCGCCTCGCATTTCCTGCAGTCGCCGCCTGTGGCCTCTTCGCTTCCATCTGAATTATGCCCTTGATTTGTCATCGAGATGCCCAGCACAGATCGAGGCAGAATGGGAAAAAAAGCCTGAATTCCCCGCGGAGCGAAGCCATTCGTCTGCCTCCGTTCCCGAGCGGGGCCCTGTGGGAGTCATTGAATAGGCCGCATAATCCTGCAAGAAGCGCGCAGTAATGGCTCGAGCAAAGAGGCTGGCAGACAAGGAAACATTCTCAAAAGTTATCGGGCAGCCCTTCCGACTAAGCCTGCATCCCAACGGGGGACGGTGAATCCCAGCGCTAACGAGACGAAGAGCTTGTCTCCTCCAGTGCAAACAAGGAGTCGTTCCTTCCCCAACTGACACAGCACGGACGTAATTACTCCCTTTGAAAGCATAGATCTGTAACATACTGGTTCAAGGACATTCATTAACCCCAGACAACGCACGTGGAATGTTATACGTACATCCATATAGTCTTAAAATGCCCAGGAAGTGATCGTGTCAAATCCGCAATTACAATAAGAAAATGGTCGCCTAAAATAGAGGACCTTAAGACGCGCAGCAGACATCCACTTCTTGGGCCAACTGTTAGACATCCTCCACTCCTCTGAAGGAGGTCACCCAGCCTGCACTCACATCTGCAGACAGCTAAGAGATCGTAGCACGATCTGAGCCCACGCAGACTGCAATCTAAACACGCAGACACGAGTCTATCCAGCCTGCACTGGAGTGCACAGATGCATAAATAAGGAGGTGAGGATGGGCCTCAGATTTGCAACCAGCCATGGGTGAGCACTCAGCGCTCGTTCACAGCTATAACCCCATATCCAAGCGTTGACCAGTACTCAAATAAGCAAATGGCCGAATAGCATTAGATCTGCTAGCCCCCACAGCCCCACCACTACTTATTGACAGAGAGGATAAGGTTGGATTCATTGTTGTAAACGCTTATATTAACCGTCAGTATGAACCCAAAAAAATTATTAGCTGATCATCTGATTGAATCATTCCAAGGTCTACATAACCACTTGGATGGCGAATGTCCAATGCCCGGACTACCAATATATTACATGGGGCCCAGGAAGAGCAACCAAACCAGAAGCAGGTCAGGGCTGATGCTCACGCTTTAAAATGTCTTCAAGTTCTGGGTCTCTGTGCCCTGAATGGCCGTTTCCAATCCAACCACAAGAAAGAAGTCTTGCCATATATCACTAAGGTAGGTTACCAGATAAGCGAGACCTTAGTCCGACGGCGTCTGGACAGTTAGACATAGGCAGAAGTATTCAATCATGAGGATAAAGAGCTGTAGTCCTGGGGAAAGAGGTACCCAGTTGAAGGAAGTTGTGACAGTGTGCATATCAGATGCAGTGATTCTATTTGCAAGTGACCCTGCAAAAGCATTGTGTTTTGAGAACATTCATGTGTTGTATTGTCATAGCATTTATATCGCACTTCATAGCCCTTTGAAGGGTGCAGAAGTGTATTTTCGAGTGGTTAACATGCTATACCACTGGGTAGTGCTTGGTTTGAAGAGGTTTGTAATTGTGGGAGTCTATGTGGGAATCATTTTGGTGCCCTATTTAAGTCATCGGAGTGGTGCGCTTATCTTGCCTTGTGTCTGAGGGTCTTCGCATGCACAGAGCATGATTAGTTGGCAGCTATAGTCTACACTGCAGGTTCCATGTTGAATTTATGATCTGTGTTCAATCCGTCTTTTGTGTAATATATAGATATTGCGCTACTACTCTGTACCCTGCAAGTCTGGAGAGGAAAGTGATGGGCAGATAGACCACACAGAGAAAGAAAATATATCTGCCTGGATGATCTGTATTACGGTTAACCCCACAAATATTAACAGGAGGCCTAGTTTTTACCATGATCTGTGATATAGTTACGATCTTCATGAACAATATTTAGGGTTTCCTGTTTTGAATGTTTATATTTTTGAGATTTACAGTGGAAATGTACTAGTTTTTACAAATCATGCTGAATGATTATCAGAGTTTACACTTTTTTTGCCCAAATGAAAACCACAGTGTCTTAATTTTAAAGTTCTTGAAGCCATTTTTAGGTATCGGCCAGTGTGGGCTGCGCACATGAGCAGACTCGCTGGCGGGATTTAACGTTTTTGAGGGAGCTTCAGTATCGAGCTTTAAGCCCCACCCCTCTTTCCCATTGGCTGGCGTCACCGTTTATGCTAAACGGTGGCCAGCCATTGGGAAAGAGCTCTTTGTGATGTGTTATTTTCTTTTTTTGAGCTGTCCCACTTGGACGGGCTCACCTGACTTCCTCCTGTCGCAAAAGGATTCTTATCTTTATGGGGCCATGTGTTTCAAACACATGGCCCCATAAAGACAAGGTCCGGCCAAACAGTCAGCACCCTCAGAGTGGGTAAGCCACTCCTCCCCTGCCCTAGAGCAGGACCGCACACCCGCCCGCCCCAACCAAACCCTTGTGCTTTCTCGCAGTTTGAGAAGCAGAAACATAAAATGGTATTTATAATACCTTTTTATGTTTCTGCTTCTCACACTGCGAGAAAAGTTACAGTGGGGCAGCGCACCTCCTATCACATGGAGGCGCAGCCCCTGCATGGACTGCAACATGTATTATGCAACCCATGAGAGACTACTCAAACTGTGACTACTGTGACTGCGGTCAGCCATTTAATACTTATAGTGGACCTCAACTCAATTACAAGATGTCCAACAATTTATTGGCTGCACTTAAACGAGTCATGTTTGGTATCAAACTTATTTGAATCCTACCCCAACATCGATTTCAGGGTTGGATGTAGGATCCCATGCACTGGGGGGCTCCCCCAGGGAGCCCCCCTGTATTCCCGGTACCAGCCTTTCAGGGTTTAACAGCAAGCCAGTGCTGCTGCCGACTCTGCCCTCCTGCTGCTGAGCTGAGCTCAAGCAGGGGATGGTAGAACAATAGATTTTCCTGTCACAGGGATGTGTGACCACCTCCCAGACAGGACTTAGTGCAGAGTTCTTCGATCTGTGGGGCGTGCCCCCCAGGGGGGGGCAACACCATCTCGGGGGGGGGTGCGCACTCCACACTAAGATCTTCCCTTTCAGTCTTTTATTGTCCTGAGGCGTGCAGGTCTTCAGCCCTTTCAAATGGGAATCTGTTTATTGAGCTCCGGTAACTGAGGGCTGGAGGAGGGTGGGGCCGGGGGGGGGGAGGGGGGAATAGATAAGGCACCACTTGCGCTTTTGTCTTGCAAAGAGCTAAGTGTTAACCTTCCCAGGAGGGGTTAATTGGTAGAGCTGAAGCTTCAGCTGCAGTGGGAGGCAGGGTCTCCTCTGCTAAAAAAACGAAAGCAAATGAAGACAGTCCTGTTCCTTTGTGTTCGATTTCATAGCAGAGGAGATTCCTTGCCATGAAATGACAGTCTGCTCCTTGCTTTCAGTTTTAGCAAAGGAGACATCCTGACTCCTAAAGCAGCTGAAGCATTTCAGCTCTACCAGTTTAACCCCTTCCTGGGAGGAAGCTCTTAGTAAGGAGACAAAGTTTCTCTTACATTTACACAGGCAGGCACCACAACACTTTGAGTTACCAAAAGAAAAATGCCAGACAGCCATGTGTTTTTTTAAACATCCTGCAAATTGCTTGTCTTGACACCAAGGGGTAGATGTATCAAGATGCCCTTTTGCGATTCTCAAATAGCGATTTTTAAGGAATCGCTATTTGAAAATTGCAAAATGGTATGTATGTAGAAATTCGCTATTTTTTAGCGATTTCTTAAAATTCCTTAATTGCGAATAGCAAATTGCTAATCGCAATTAAGGAACAATTTCCCATTCATTTCTATAAATATAAATCTAAATACATTTGTAATGTGACTTTTCTGTCTTTGTTCCATTTTATATTTTATTATCAGTCATGGACTATTCAGGCAGCCCTTGAACACAATTAAAAGTGCTACTATTTATATTTGCTGTTCAAAGTATGTGCAGACAAGTGCTGACAATACAGCTTTAGGTG
The DNA here is from genome assembly GCF_964261635.1 of Lissotriton helveticus. Lineage (NCBI taxonomy): Eukaryota > Metazoa > Chordata > Amphibia > Caudata > Salamandridae > Lissotriton > Lissotriton helveticus. The sequence goes on from NC_136061.1 coordinate 1,179,347,238, forward strand.
ACTGTTTATGTTTGTACCAACTGGGCCATCAAAATAATGAGCTGGCAACCCTACCATAAAACTGGAAGTTTGTTGCAAGATCAGCACATATATTTCCTCCACCTTGATCTCTCGTTAATGCCATAACTGCAATAGTTTAACATATCTGAAACCCTACGCTGCTGTCAATAACTTGCTGAGTTAGTTCAAGTGTCTGGAAATGCACCATGCATTCAGACAACTCACTCCTCATTCTCGCCGTTCACTTTCACGCTCACCCTGCACTCACACTGATCACCATGCACTCACACTGATCACCATGCACTCACACTGATCACCATGCACTCACACTCATCACCATGCACTCACAACGATCACCCTCTCACCCTGCACTCAAAGCGATCACAATACACTCACACTGATCACATGCACTCTCACCATTCACCCGCTCACCCTGCACTGACTCTGATCACCATGCGCTGACTCTGATCACCATGCACTGACTCTGATCACCATGCACTGACTCTGATCACCATGCACTCATTCCGATCACCTGCTCACCCTGCACTCACAGTAATCACTCTGCACTCACAATGCACTTGTGCTGTTCACCCTGTACCTCACCCTGCAGTCACGCAAGCACACTACTCACCCTGCACTCATGAAACACGTCACTCACATGTCCCCCTTACTGCTCAATGTGCATACTCACTCAAATAAGACCATCACTAACCATACATTCATTTGTCCCACTCTGCACTTACATCCACACACAAATTCATATGGTCACCTCATTCACCCTGCAGTCACTCCTCTTACCCTACTCCCACACTCTCGCATCGCTCAACGTGCACTCACATGGGTACTCCTGACACCCACACAGCGCAGAGGTTTAACGTGCCTGCTAAAAAGAACGTGTACCATGCAGATCAGAGTGTGGGTAAACTATGAGTAGCGCAATAAAAACATGGGCATTGTTGATGAGTGGTAGTGAGGAAATTCATGGAGAAGGAGGAAATGGGGGGGCAAAACAGACTGTTGCACTATGTGCAACCAGTGCTAGGGCCAGCCCTGGATGCGAGTGTTAGCCCCCCCCCTCGAAGTTCAGGTCTAGTTGCGCCCCTGTACACAAGTATGTGCATGTCGTGCCCAATCAAGGTTTTCATCCTAAATTACAAAAGGACATATTTACATGCACTGCAATCCAGCCTTTCAGGGGTTCTCTTGATAGAGGCAGCTCTATTTTTGCCCTGATGGCCGGGAATACATTCTAAACAGATTCTTGTAAATACTGTTTTGTTTAATTTCTTTTTAATGTGATTGATATGAGAGAGTCTATTACTATTTGCAGAGAAATGTTTTTGTTTCATGCAATTTTAGATCAAAACGGGTCCACACATTTATGTTGGTTGTGTTGTTATTAATCTTCTAGGTCGTGTGTTAAACAAAGCATTCTAGTAAAAAGAATTTGCGCACATTTTATCTTGGAAAATTGGGTTTTGAGATGTGTAATAAGCCTCTGTCATTTCACCACACCCATTCACAAACCTGCAGTTTACTAAACACTCTAATTAGGTAAAACATTATTTGCCGAATATGGCCCGTGATATGCATGTGGCAGTCGATTATGTAGTGTACCAGATTCCAGAAATTTCTGTTAGGTGATGGGGGGCCGGGGGGGGGGGGCAACATCTAAAACAATTCAGCTGGGGGGCTCAACCTACAAAAGTTTGAAGACCTCTGACTTAGTGTATTGGGCTGGGGTAGGGGCACTTGCCAACGCCACAAGACGGCTTTGAAGGGCACATTTGGTGCCCTCCTTGCATACTCCAGTCGGAACCAGTTCAGGCAGCCATTGGCTCCAGCTCTGATGTGAAACTGGACAAAAGACATGGGAGTATCCTCCCCTCTGTCCAACCCCTCCTCTGGGAGAGGTCCGTGAATTGTCCCAACGCTTTCCTTAGAGTATTTAAAGGCTTACCTGTGGGTGGCTCTTCAGATTTGTCTTGGGACAAGATTCAGATCTGATACCACTTCATCTTCAACCATCTGGGCATCTTGGACCTCCTTGGACTTTGCATGTAACCGAGACTGCATCAAGAAGACCCCTGCTGCTCCTCGTCTCATCGTCCTGCCAGTCTTCTGCATCATTTATGCCTGTGCTTCATCCAGGTTTTTCTCCAGCCCTGTGGGCATCAAATAAACCTAAAGTAATCTCCCTTGGAGTGAAGGAGTCACTCCCCTGTATCTGCAGGCACCGCAACAAAGCTGACCTGTCTGCTGCTCCTGAGGTACCACAGACTCCGAAAGGCTCAGCAACACAGATGTTGGTTCTGCAACTCCCTTGAGGCCTGCACTGTCTTCTCAGCAAGCTTGAGGCCAGTAGCCCTCATCCTAACAGAACCCCTGTGCACCGCATCAACTTGTCATTGCCAAGCCTTGTTGACTCTATCCTCCAGAGATCTTCAGGCTACAAGAAGCTCCAGCCTCCAGTATCTCTTGCTACCAATTTCTTCGTCCACACCACATCCTCTGCACTGTGGACCTGCATCCCATGTGAGCTGCTTGAGGTCCTCTTGCGACTCCCATTCCTTCGGCCTGTGGGTCCTCTTTAGGGGCTTCTTTGGCTTCAGAGAACTCCCCTGCTTGCTCGGGGTCTGCTCTGACTCTCTTGCCTTTGGTGAGTCCCCAGGACCTTGCTGGTCCCGACACTACACCTTCTTCGTTTACCACGTCTGTTGCTGCTACCAAGGCTAGTTGGTGCTCCCGTCGGACATCGATCCACTGTTTCTCGACTTCTGATGTGGGACACCTCATGACCAGCTCCTGGTCTTCCACAGCAGCACCTGGTCCTCATAGCTGCAGCGACATGGTCACCATCAAAACTCCTACATCTTCCACCATTGGGGGTCAATGGTCTTCCGTGCCTCCTGGTCACTCCAGAGTGGCATAGGCTCTGTCTCCTCTGCTTGCAACATCTTCACTGAAGTCTTCCATTGTGGTCTACGGCAGTTTACGACGTTACTTCTTACCTCTGCACCTGGCTTCCCTGGTGCAGGTATCCTGGTTCCTGGGGTATACACGGGTGGGGTGACTCTCCAACCTTCCATCTTCAACAGGGTTTCTGCAGGGTCAACTGGAAACGGCCCTTCTTGTTTGAAAATACAACTGCGACTTCCCTATTGACTTGCATTGAGAATGCAGCTGTGTTTCCAATCTTCACACTCCTCTGTGGAGTTCCTGGGTTCTTAGCCTGGGTGGTTCCTTCGGTCCCCAGCTCTTTTGAGTCTTTTGGGTGAAGTCTCAACTTTAGTCACAGTTCACATTCCACTTCTTTAGTATATGATTTGGTCTCCCCCTGGGGACCACAGTGTATTTGTGCTTAATTAACCTGCTTCCTTTTGAAATATTGTGTGTATTGTGTTGTTATCTCCAGGTAGGAGAAATATCAAATTGTTAGTGAGTGCGTATAATAAATATAACTATTTTTATCAGAACACTGTGTGGTTATTTTTTGTTTAATCTACACTACTAGTTCTGATAAAACAAGCTGCTTAACAATCCCTCTGGACTAAGTCTGCAGGCTGCTCTCCACAGTTGATTAAATCAAAAAAAGACTAGCTCAAGTTACTTTAGGGGAGGGGGAAGACTCTGGTATGTTTTGTCACGGAGTGTGAACACCCAGCAGGTGTGTTCAAAAAGCCCTCACCCACCAACCTAGTTGGTGGCATGCTTCATCATCGGGCCCACCCAGTGGCACCTAGCGTGCCCCGGGTGTGCTTCAACGCCTGACTACAGCGGAGCTGGTATATTACTGAGTGTGCGGTGAAGATAGTTAAGGAAGTGATGTTAAAACGGCTGAACGGTGGTCCCAGTACCCGAAGGTAAAATTAGACTTTAATACCTGGGCCTCCGTCAGCGGTTAAAAATAAGGCAAGGGGATGTAAGGGGCGAGTTACGACCTCTCACATCCAATGGGTCAACATGTTTCAGCCAGTGCCTTATGACTAGACTGGCTTTCTTCAGGACCTAAAATAAGTGAGTGCAAATTACCTAGTGGGGGTGTAGGGGAGACTATGTGTCTACACGCCCTAAAGTGTATCTATGTGTGAGAGGGGGATTCCCTTCTCAAGACCACCTGTACACTTAACATGAAAGGACAAAACAAAACACACAGGGAGAAGGTAGAGTCATTAGGATGTACAGTTTTACGCACATCTGATGCCGTCACTATAGCGAGTGCTGGTGGGCTATAGGCGGCTATGGTGTGATGGTATTGGTGGTACCATCACAGTGGGAATCGCACTGATAAATCGAGAGTGAGGTGATTTAAGAGACGGAGAAAAACAGGGTGCATTAGTGAAATGCGGCGCAAGGAGGGATTCTTACGCACGTTTTTGCTCAGTCTGACCTCAAGGTTGGGAGGTGGCAAAGGCTTGACCCTGGGGGGACAAACATTTACCATGCTGATTAGGGAGACCTGTTAGGAAAGAAAATAGCGCTTACCAGGAGTCGTGGTGGTGGTTTCTCATACTCACAGTACTTCTGGGTTGAGCCTGCTCTGGACCTGTAGTGCCTCCTTCGCATACCGGTGGGGAATGAGTGTTTTCCCAGGTCTTAAGTAGTCTTGTTAATTGGTCTAATTAAGTGCACCTGTGATGTGGAGGGCAATGGTGAAAAGACTCACAAGCCTGAGTCATGCTGCCTGGAGTAAGTATGGGCGTCTTAGGTGCGCGCGCGCCTTAGCGCCCTGTCGCGCTGGGAGGCATCGTTATGGGCCACTGAGGAGCCACCCAGGCGCTCGCGTCTATAATTAGCGCATGCGCAATAGGTCCGAGTGCATGCTCCTCCGGGGAACAGCCTGGAGGGTAGTGTGAGTTGTTCGCGCATGCGCATTGTGACCGGGCTGGTCTGCGCATGTGCGGCGTATGACGGGTGATCGCCCGCGCATGCGCGGTGTGTTGTTCATCGGGCACACTTGATTTTGTCCATTGAGTGGACCTGAGGCATGCAAATTATTGCGTTTCGTCCATTGAGTGGACGTGGGGCATATAAAAAACATTCAAACAAATGCATTATGAATCAATGGGGGACAATCTTTGGCAATTTCAAGAAATAGACTGCTTAGAGGACGTAGTCGTTTCAGTGATACTGCGCCCAAACATATATAGTTTGATGATGGGGGTCTCCACAGTTACCATTTAGAGAGTTTTCTGTGGTTGTCAAAGAGCATTACAATCACCATAAGGGTTGTCTGGATGAATGCAGGGTGCTTAACTCAAATAGGTGTGTGCCATATACTAAGCCAGCCTCCTACATTGGTGTGCAGTAGTTGGGATTTAAGCCTGCACTGTTTTATCAGCTAATCTAGGTGTGCATTAAATGAAAACCCATCACTAGCATTAGGGACATATAAAATTATTTTTGTAAACAAGTAAGTTCTACTGAACTTTTAGATTGGTGTTTATAGGCCTAGCACACCCTTTCGTTAATCTTTGAAAGTTTCGTTTTCACTAGGGTAAAGGGTGGGGAGAAGGGTAAAGGAAAAAAGGGGTCTTCTTAAGGTCCCCAAAAACCTGCCTCTAGGATGAGTCCCACAACTCCAGCAACTCTAAAAAGAAACCTTGGTGCTGCCCTTGTAAGGAAAAAAGCATAGACCAAGGGATGCTAATTGTCTTAAGGCCAGCACCAAGGAAACTATTACCACTGCCCCTAAGGCAGCTAGTCCCCCTAGCACTAGTACAAGTGGTAGTACAGTTCCAAAGGGATTAGTACAGTTAAGCTTGGGTTCTGAAGTGGGTTCTGGCCTAATCCGAACACCCACACAGGCTGCCTTGTCTGTGACAGAGGCATGGATCTTGCCACTTTACTGGTAAGTCCCACTAACTTTGGCAAGTACAGACAACAGCCTTTGATTAATGTAAAATAAGCTATGGCTTACAGGGGCACAGGGGCCAGTGTCACAATGGTGACAGAGAAACATGTGTCCCCTGAACAGACCATAGTTGGTCAGCTGTATCAAGTTACCAACACCAGCAATGTCAGGACTTATCACTCCTTGGCAGTTGTGAATCTCAGTTGGGGAGGGGTAACTGGCCCTAAAAGAGTTGTGGTTTCTACAGACCTACTTGTAGATTGTCTGTTGGGCATGATTTAGAAACTTCAGCCTGGCCTGAAGTGGAGTTCAGGGCACAAGCAGAGATGATGGGAGTCTTTCCCAGTGCATGTGCTGTCACCAAGGCTCAAGCCAAAAAGCTAAGCCCTGAGGGAGTACTGGATCCTGATAAAATGAACCGCCTGGCTCCTATGAGAAGGGGTGGAAGGGTAAAGATGTATCATCCTCCCAAACTTCAAATGAGAGTCAGTCTCCTGAGAGGGATGGTCTCAGTCCCTGTGTAGGAACTGCCCCAGAAAAATTTAAGCCTGACCAGGCAGGGTTCTTGGGGGGCAGGGGGTCTTTCCAGGCTGACTTCAATTTGGAGCAGAAATCCTGCTCCTCTCTTGAACAGCTCAAACAGCAACCTGCTGCTGAGGAAGGAGGGAATGTCAATGGGTCACATAGGATCTATTGGGAAGATGGGCTCCTGTTCTCTGAGTGTACAGACCCCAAGCCTGGTGCCACCAGGAGGTTGGTAATACCTCAGAAGTTCAGGGGTTTTCTTCTATCCCAAGCACATTCCATTCTCCTTGCAAGACATCTTGGGCAAAACAAGACTTGGGACAGGCTTTCTCCTCATTTTCATTGTCCCCATATGTGTGAAGACACCAAGGAGTTTTGTTGCTCCTGTGTCACCTGCCAAGCCAGTGGTAAGTCAGGTGGCACTACAAAGGTCGCCCCTTAATTCCACTCCCAGTAATTGGGGTTCCCTTAAAAAGGGTAGAGATAGACATGGTTGGTCCCTTAAACCCTCCAATAGCATCTGGGCACAGTTACATTATAGTGGTGGTGGACTATGCCACTAGGTATCCAGATGCTATTTCCCTTAGGACCACTACAGCTCCTGTAGTGGTTAGGGCCCTTCTGAGAGTCTTTTCCAGGGTGGGGTTCCCTAAGGAAGTCTTAAGAGACAGAGGTACAAACTTCAACTCCAAACTCCAAAAGTTTACCACACCCTATCATCATCTACAGTGCAATGGGCCTGTTGAAAGGTTCAACAAGACCCCCTAGGGTATGATCATGGCACTCCCAGAAAAACTCAGGCAAAAAATGGGATGTCTTACAACCTGCCTTGTCTTTGCCTACAGAGAGGTTCCACAGAAGGGGGTTGGCTACAGCCCATTTGAACTTCTGTTTGGACATCCAGTTAGGGGTCCATTGTGTCTGGTTAAGGAGGGTTGGGAGCAGCCTCTCAAAACTCCTAAACAGGATATTGTGGACTATGTCCCGGGCCTGTGTTCACGCATGGCTGAGTACATGAAGAATACCAAAAAAAACCTTAAGGCCAGCTACCAGCTTCAGAAAGCTTGGCATGACAAAAAGACTGTACTGACTGTTTGCCAGCCAGGACAGAAAGTGTGGGTGTTGTTGCCTATAGCCCCAGCAGCTCTCCAGGAAAAGTGGAGTGGCCCCTACACCATTCTTGAGAAAAAATGTGAGGTCATCTATTTGGTTGACTAGGTACTCCTAGAAGCCACCACAGGGTACTTCATGTGAACCACCTAAAGCCTCTTTTTTGACAGGGCTGACATGAGCTTGCTCATGGCCACTGATGAGGGACAGGAGGTAGAGAGTGACCCCCTCCCTGATATCCTCTCCCAGGACCTTGCTGATGGGTCAGCTGATGGAGTAAACTTTGCAGGCAGTCTTACTGACCAGCTGCAAGCTGATTGCAGGAACGTCCTTATTCAGTTTGCCCACATGTTTTCTCCGACTCCCAGTCAAACCACCTGGTGTGGTATTCGCATAAAGTGGACACTGGTGACAGTTTGCCTGTGAAGAATAAAAATTACAGTCAGCCGGACCATGTCAGAGACTGCGTCAGGACCGAGGTCCAAAAGATGCTGGAGTTGGGGGTCATTGAGCCTTCGGATTGCCCTTGGGCTAGTTAAGTTGTCCTCATGCCTATACCTCACAGCCCAGATGGTAAGAGAAAGATGAGTTTTTGTGTAGATTACAGAGGTCTCAATGCAGTCACTAGGACTGATGCCCATCTAATACCCAGAACAGATGAACTGATTGATACTCTGGCCTCAGCCAAGTATCCTAGTACATTAGACCTGACTTCTGGCTACTGTCAAATCAGACTCTCCGAGAATACCAAGCCAAAAACAGCATTTGAAACCCAAAGTGGGCATTAACAATTTATTGGGAGGAACTTTGGTTTGAAAAATGCACCTGCCACATTTCAGAGGCTCAAGACAAAGTTCTCACAGGCCTGGAAGCCTATAGTGCAGCATATCTAGATGATATTGCTGTCTTTAGTTCCACCTGGGAGGATCACCTGATCTACCTCAGAAATGTTAGCAAGTCCACAAAGTGCCAGATAGGGCAGAGTGAGGTTTTATACTTGGATCACCTGGTAGGTGGAGGCCAAGTTCAACCACTAGAGAGCAAAATCCAGACCATGATGGACTGGGTTGCTCCCACTACCCAGACTCAGGTCAGAGCTTTTTTGGGCTTGAGTGGGTACTACAGGAGGTTTGTTAAGGATTGCGGGTCCATTGTGACTCACCTTTATTATCTCACCTCCAAAAGGATGCCTAGGAAAGGTCAGTGGACAGCTAGCTGTCAAAAGGCATTTGATGAGCTGAAACAGGCCATGTGCACTGCTCCCATTCTCCAAAGTCCTGATTACGCTAAAATCTTCATTGTCCAGACAGATGCTTCTGAGATAGGGGTAGGAGCTGTTTTGTCACTACTTAATGCAGAGGGCTAGGGCCAACCAGTAGCTTTTATAAGCAGAAGGTTGACCTCCAGAGAGAAACGTTGGTCAGCTATTGAGAGGGAGGCCTTTGCAGTGGTCTGGGCCTTAAATAAGTTAAGGCCATACCTGTTTGGTATTCACTTCATTGTTTAGGCAGACCACAAGCCCTACTTACGGCTTAAACAGATTAAGGGTGAACATCCCAAAGAGGAGCCCTGAGGAACCCCACAAGGCAAGGAATAGGGGCCTGAGTCAAAAGTACCAAGTGACACCACTTGTTGGCATCCTGAAAGAAAGGATTTAAGCAGTATCAGTGCAGACTCTCTAATCTCTAAATTCTGCAGACGGTCGACTAACAGTTCATGATTAACCATATCAAAAGCTGCTGAGAGGTCCAGCAGGATCAAGGCTGCACTACCACCATTATCAAGAGATGATCTAATTTCCTCGGTGGCTGTAAGCAGAGCAGATTTGGTGCTATGATTTTCTCTAAAACCAAACTGTGTGTCATTTGAAAGATGAATAACATCCAAAAGTGCAGAGAGTTGAATATTCATAAATATTTCTGCTAATTTAGCTGGAAAGGGAAGCATTGCAATGGGTCAGTAATTGTTGGGATCTAGAGAATTAAGAGTAGATTTCTTTAGGAGAGGAACCACTGACACTGCTTTCCAGATGATTGTGAAAATGCCAGTTTTAAACATAAAAATCACTGAAAGGTGTTGAGATATGATCTCAAGGAGCTTGTGAACAGTCTTAAGGGGGCATGGGTCATCAGGGGATACTGCTTTGATCTTCCGAATGAGTTCGACAATCTGTGCCACTGTGTGAGTACTAAAATGCTTAAAGGCTGTCTAGCTTAGGACTTGGATTTATAGATCTATTTGAAGAGCAGCTGTTGGTAAAATTTTAAAAAATATTCCGGACTTTCTCCTGAAAGATGCTGGCTAGGGAGTTGCAGAAGTCTTGATTCATGATTGCCATATCTGCTCCCCACAGGGTGGTCAGTTTTTTATGGTTTGGAAAAGATTTTTGCAGATGCCGTTGGCTGAGTTTATTTGTGATGTATAATATTTCGTTTTTGCATCCGCCATTTGCGCTGTTGTCTCCAGCATTCTTGCTTCATTATTTTGAGCGAGTCATTGAACTATGGTGTGATAACTTTCTATAGTTCTTATTTGAGATTTTGGCAGGAGCAACGACGTTAAGGGCTGAAATGAGCCACTTGTGATAAATCTCTGCCATCTGATCAGGTCTAGTTTCCTTGATGATAAGTGAGTGAGAGAGTTGAAAGCCAAGGTCAGAGGTTTGGATTTTATTTCACACCCGACACGTCTGGTGACGCTTCTGAGTGCTGGGGGGAAGTTGTAGTTTAATTTTAGATTCCACATTACAGCGTAATTATCGGTCTAGTTTAATGGCAAGGTATCAGTAAAGTTGATGTTGGGGTCATTATTGAAAATTCCTTCCAAACACATGGCCAGCAGCATAAGCGTGCCCAACACTATCTGGGCTAGACCAAGGCCTGACAGTGTATCTATCAGATGTTCTGTTTCAGTGTCAGACCGATTTTCTAAATGGAAGTTAAAGTCTCACAAGACCATAAAATATTTTTTTAATAGACATGTTTCCAGTACTTGGCTGCTTTTATCTACAAACAGTGCTTTAGTACCTGGCAGGCAATAGATCAGCAGCCCATTAGGTGATTGTATTTTTAAAACCTCAATGATAAAGATTACTGCCTCTGTGCCTTCAGTGCTAAACTGGGGTGAAGACTGCTTGCAAATGTTCTCTGTAAAATATCGCAAGCCCCCCACCCCTTTTCACAGGTCTGTCTAGATGAAATACAGTGAAGCCAAGAGGGGTAGCCGCAATGATTTCAGGGCCTGAGAGGTCATCTGCCCATGTTTCTTAAAGAAATAGCAGATATAAATGCTGAATTGAGATCGAGTCCGAAACCTCCATATGGTGTTTCACTAATGATCTAGAATTGATAAGAGCACAAAGTAGTGCTAAGCCATCAGCTAGAGGACCGGTGCTATAGGCAAAGGTTTGCAAATAATGCCATCCACCAGTGAACACATCTTTTGGAAGATTTTATTACAGGTAGCACAGACAGTAGATACTGATTCTGACAAGCTAAAGGACTCAAAGGAGGACATATTGGTGACTCATTCACGGTGTTGAGGTTTAGTAAAACGTCACGTGTATATTTCAAATGTTGAGGGAGATCTGGGCATAAACAGCCAGAGGCACCGGCACTGGGTGCGGTCCAGGCACGGACGGGCGCAGACGAGCTTGCCTTTGGTGTGCCTGAGGCGCGCCTGCTGCACATGTCCGCTGCACGTCGGCGCCATCGTCCGGTTTTATTCCAGAAGGAAGTACTGTGGGGAAACAACTATACCACTGCCCTCCCAAAATGGCATCTCTTAACAGGGAGAACGGAAAGAGGAAAGACTGTTAGCCCTCCCTCCACTTAAACAGCTTGCGAGTGCTGCAGTGGACCGGGGAGGGGTGGGGACCGGTTGCTTACTCCAGCAGTCAGCAGTAACAGTAAGGGAAAGAACCCCACATTTTTTATTAAATTCCCCATAGAACCCCACAAACAGCAGCACTAGGTTAAATGGTGCTAAAAAGATCCTATAAAGAAGTGCACCTTGTTTGCAGCTTCTAGTTGCGCTATAAGTCACCTCTAAGGCAGCCTTTCAATCCTGAAGGCAGGGTGCTAAATTTTATGTGTGAGGGTGCCCTGCATGAGCAGGACACACCCTACAAACCCAGGAGTCGATTCTCCAGAGTTTATAAGTGCAGTCAGACATTTAATACATATAGTGGACATTAAATCAATTACGAGATGCCTAACTATATATTAGCTACACCGAAACCGGTCATGTTTGTTATCAAACATGTTGGAATCCTATCCTAACACCAATTCCAGTATTGGTTGTAAGATCCCATGTGCTCGGGGGCTCCCCTAGGGAGTCCCACCTGTATTCCAGGTACCAGCACTTCAGGGTGAAACAGCAAGCTAGTGCTGCTGCTGACCACAGTCATGATTCTGCACTCCTGCTGCTGAGTTGAGCACAAGCAAGGAAAGGTAGAACAATAGGTTTCTTGTCACAGGGAGGTGTGACCTTCTCTCAGACAGGACTTACTGTATTGGGCTGGGGTGGGGCACCTGCCAGTGCCACCAGACTGCTTTGAAGGGCACATTTGGTGCCCTCCTTGCATTCTCCAGTTCGAACCAGTTCAGTAACTCGTTGGCTCCCGCTCCGATGCAAAACTGGACAAAGGACATAGGAGTATCATCCCCTCTGTTCAGGCCCTACTCTGGGAGGGACCTCTGAATCGTTCCAACCCTTTCCTTAGGGTACTAGTACTCATGTAAAGCACTTTGATTACTTTAGGTCGAGTTCGCGCTATATAAAACTGCAACAAAAAAAACTGTGGGAAATATTTTGAGTTTCGCTATGACTGCCTGTCATGTGATATTCTTCTGTCACTCCTTAGAGACCCAGTCAGGTATTCATGCCAGTCAAATCAATGTAAAGTGCCTGCACTCTACCTCTCACTCTTGTAATAAAACACATCGGTGAGCCTAGCCGCTCATCCCGAAAATGCTTCTCAGATTGGGCACACTCCAATACTCTTGCCACCGAGCGTTTTCTCACTTTGTATCATACTAACTGTCTGCAAATAAGCTTTAGCGCCTTGTTAGTGGCATCATGAAGTGCTATATAAATGCAATTTAAATAAAGTATAAGACAAATTCAAGATATGCTTCTGTTTGGTGGGGCGTGCTCTCGGACCTGCGTAGGATAATCTGTGTGTTATGGAGTGGGTACTGGGTGTGCATTTCACTCAAATGTACAGGTCAATAGCACCCCTCACAGCAACAAATGTAACCGAGGTGTTTATCTGACTATGTCTGCTGTATTCCGTTAGGTTGGCTGTCCTCTATATCAAGGGCAATTGGCAGATTTTGAAAATTCCAACTAACATCTGTGTACATGGGTGGAGCAAACACACGACTTTCTTGCTCAGTACCTCTGCTACTCAATTACTCCTACTCCAGGCTTGGATCTCCAGGTAGGCTAAGGTCTTTCTTTGCAGGACACTGATTGAAATGTGACCATGTTAGAAATGACTAACATGCCTTGTTATCTCGAATTTACATTTTTTGCCCTGGGTATATGACATTGGGAGGTTCAATTTATTTGTTCGTTCGGTGAACACTAAGAGAAAGATATTGAACAAGGTCTCAGAGCCTCAAACAATGCCTTAAAGCTACAGAAGAATGTACCTAGGTAATAGGGGACATCGAAAAAACAAACTTTAACAAAGCAGGAAAGCTTTGATAACTTATCTGAAAGATAGATAGATGTGCTTTTATTTTAAGCACCAAGTTGTTCCAGAGACTAGGAGAGAAGCACTGAAAGATTTATCCACCAGCGCAGCGTCTCCACACCCCGCAGAAACAGACCTTAAAAGAGGAAGCAGCGTACGGGGCATCTGCAAGTATCTTGTTTGAGAAGGCCAGAAAGCTCAGAGTTATTCAGCCCATAAACGAGACAGTGCATCGATTTGAAGTAGTTATACTCTATGCTTTATTGCTAGTAAATACAATCCCTGAAATGCAGTAGGAAATTGATTGAATTTATGCACATTTTTAACTACCCTCAATGTTTTGCATATGCTGAATTGCTGCAAGCAGATTGCAGGGTACGCCCAAATGAAGACTACTGCAGTAGTCAAGTCTGATGTGTATGCAGGAGCTAGCAATATAGGCATAATGGATTGTAGGCAGCACCTGTGATCATTACCAGCTGTGTAAGATGGAAGCAAGCGCTAACAGCCATATTAAGTTGTTTTGACAGCAGAACCTATAACAGTGATGCAGGTAGTGCAGCAAAGGTGTGTCCTTGCACCGACACTCTTCTCCCTATGCACCCATGATGCTCCAAAATTAGCTGAGTCTCTTATTCCTGCTTTACTTTTCGCTGATGACACCCTTCTGTTGTCTAGAACCCTCAATGGATTCCAAAACCGTTTAAATAAATTTACTGAGTTTTGTGATTCACGTGGTTTAGAGGTCATTACCTCTACAACTAAAATCATGATTTTTAACCCACACAGAGCCTGCATAATCAATTTTACAAGGAAAGTTGAACCACTTCATATAGTAGATACATTTGATTATTTAGGGATAAGAAACAATCAGCATAAAACCTGGAGATCTCACATATAAAGAAAGCAGTGAATTTGTGCTAATACGCTTAGCCCCTGCTTTCATCGAGAGTGGCAACCACTCCTAAATCTACATCTCCAGCAGTGGAAATATATAGGGCAAAAGCTTCAGCATTATGTGGGGCAGAAGTCTGGGGAGTTGCTAATGTGAGAAGTTTGATTATTACAGAAAACGACTTTATAAGACCTTTATTTGCATTGCCGTAGAGTACTCCTTCTTTACCTCTTAGTTATGATTCAGGGCTGAAAAGAGTAGGAGATCTGGCAATGTTAAGGCCCCTTTTACATTGGGTCAGACTGTGGTCCACTAGCGAGTTACATTATTATAGATCAGCAGTGGAAGAAGTCTGGAGCCTGAGTAAAGTTATCTATTTCCCTGGTTTAAGTTTCTAAAACATGATCTCATTGATTTAAGACTGGGAGAGCTCTGGAATTCAATTAATTCAGATGCCAAGGGTAGAGTTATGATTGCATTTTGGGAGAGGAATATCATTAAATACTACCAAAAGGCTAAGTCAGGAAGTGTGATGGAGGCTTTTCTAATCCATGAACCATTTCTTCTAAAAGAGAAATATTTAGATAACATGTAACCTGCTATAGCTCGACACTACATTAAATATAGGTTGGGAACATTGCAAGTTAATACATGTACATGGTACTGGAAATTCCAGCAACTAATGACAGCAGCTTGTAGGTTTCGTAACCACGCTGTTAAGGATATTGAACACATGTTATTTTCTTTTTGCTCCAAGTATCACAAGCTGCTGCTATTTTGCTATATAGGAAAAAATAGTACCTCTCTAGGGGCCCGATGTAGGTAGGCATTTACCGGTCGGTAACGGCCGAATTCGGCCGTTACCGACCGGTAAATGCCTTTTCCAATGTAGGGGGCATGTATTTACAGATTCAGTATTTTTACCGAATCTGTATTTACCGAATCGGTAAAATTACCGAATTGGTAAATACAGACTCGGTAAAAATACCGAATCTGTAAATGCAGATGTAGGTGGTGCTTTCAACAGTGCCACAGGCCCCTAAGAATTCGTTATTTACCATGTAATGCTATTGCATGGTAAATAACGAATTCAGGTGTACATGCACATCTGTGCATGTACACCTATGCCATGTGACACACAGACATGCCCTTAGGGCATGTATGTGTGACACATGGCACACAAGCCTGACATTGGGGTGCTACAGGGTGTCAAAGTGGCACCCCGTTCCCCCTGCCAGGATTCGGTATTTACCGATTCGGTAGATACCGAATCGGTATTTCCCATTGATTCCTATGGGCTTCAAGGCCCATAGGAATCAATGGGAAATACCGATTCGGTATTTATCGAATTGGTAAATACCGAATCATACAGAATCGGTAATTTTAAAAGAAAAATTACCTACATCTGCCTACTTCCAATTTACCGACTCTTAATTACCGAATCGGTATGATTCGGTATTTAAGAGTCGATAAATCGGAATTACCTACATCGGGCCCTAGATGTTTAAAACAGGTTGTTTACGGACTTGTATATCTTTGTGAATTTTATGAAGATTTTAATCAATGTACTTTATAATTGATTTTATATTTTTAGTGTAGTTGTGTCTATGTATTTGATTGTTTCTTTTTCAATGAGTATTTTGGCCTTGCGGTTATTTGAGAAGATTGTCATAACTAACTCTTAACTTTTTTATACATAGAATTTTATGTCTTTGTATTATTTGATGTGTTTTGGGCTGCGTCTGAAAAAAACGTACTACTACTAAGTTGTTTTGAGGTCCCATACAGTTTGCCCAAATGGCCATGTCCCATTGTTCAATGATCTTTCCTAAGGCAAGCAGCTCGGTTTTGCTGACATTGAATCTCAGGAAGTTGTTCATTGCTAATTGATTGATGGTCACCAAACAATCCGTCTACCTAACTGTGGGCACAGCAGTGTGTGCTAAAGTTAAGTGGTGACAGCATAAGACAATGTTTTGCACAAAAGAGATCTGACCTGAGGGAGGGTAGATGTAAACTTTAATCAACATGGGGAGTATGGACAATCTGTGCTGGTCCCCAGGTAGAGCATCCAACTTGGCAGATCTAAATGGGGCAGAGAAGGTGTGATAAAGGCCTTCTAAGAAGGATTGGGACCAGTTGAGCACTACACTGCCAATGCCAGTTTCAGCCAAGTGACGGCTCAATACCTTGTGGTCCAACATAGCAAAAGTAATGGAGATATCCATAGCGAATACTCTTGCCTTGTTGTCATTATCAGTTAAAGACCTACTCTTGCCCAGATAAGTAAACAAAAGTAATTCCATACCTCAACCAGGATGAAAGCTCACTTACCTACTGTCCAGAGCATCACATTTATCAACAAAGTTCTTGAGGTATTTTGTCATCAAATTCTCTAGCACTTTAGATAGTGCTGGGAGCATCATAAAAGCACGCCTATTGTCTGTCTGATTGAGGGAGGCTTTTTTTGTATACCAATGGGTTCATTTAATAAAAAGGTGATACAGAAGAGTAAATGGTTCTCTGTCAGAAAGCAAAACAATGAGACGGTTCAAAACATTTATTAACAGAGAAGTAACAATATGATCTAGCATATTACTGTGTTTATATAAAGCACATTTGTCTAAGGTTGTGCAATCACTAACAGAAAGAAATAAACCCTCACATCACCAAGTGGGATGGATGTTCCTCCCTGAAGCTCCTCCTGGTGCCCCAAGGCAGCAGCATGGGTACCATATGACAATTTACACAGGGGCGGCTCCTCTGCTATGGCGGAGGAACGTCCCCCAATGCTTTTAATCAGTGTGAAGCAGAGAAACATAAAATCGTAATAACTTTAAGTTATTATCATTTTATGCTTCCTGACATGTCCTGCTGTTTTGTGGGAGGGCAGGTGGGGCCGCTCTGCTCATGGAGCATGGTAGGAGAGGAGTGGTTTGCCCACTCCTAAGTGCGCTATGACTGTTTGTTGGCCCTCTCGGGCCACACTTCCCTGTTCTCCATGCAGGCTGCATGGAGAACATGCCCATCCCTTCACCCCCTGGCTGAGTGCTGTGTCACGGCATTCAGACTAATCACAATGCTGCATTGCAGATTGGTTTAGGGGAGGGAGCATGGCTGCCTGCTTCCTGTTTCTGTAGTTGGAGACAGGAGAGCAGGAGCAGTAAAGCGGGACTGGCCTCAAGGTAAGTTTAGTTTGTTTTTATTTCACCCCTCCCCCCCGGCAACACAACTTGCGACATCCCCCCACAGCCCCCCCTCACAACCCCCATGCCTGTCCCCCCCACCCACTATCCATGCCTGCCACCGCTGAATTTGCATAAGTCTATGGCATTCTGTACCATAAAATGAAGGCTGCCTTTTCCTAAAACATGCTCAGGATTAATCTTATATCATTTTTTGTAACCTTTCTTAAGAATTTATTTTGGCAGATTTCTCTCCCTGGAAATACCTTCAATCCTGCACTTAAGTGAAAAGGATCCTTTTCCTTTCATTATCAGAACATGTTTGGTACAACATACCGTAGCCAAACAGCTTACCTCCATTCCTATTTAAGCACACACAAACTCCTAACCAATCTATTAACCCTTCACATCCCATAGTCTTCTAGAAACGTTTATCAAGTTCCCATACAACGTAGGTCACTACCCCAATCTTTAATATTCATAATTAATTGCATGAGTAATTAAAACCTTTGTGTTGGACCTAGGGAACCCCAAGTCACATAAGGTAGCTTGGCACTAAGTGGGTAGGCCTAACTCAAGGTACATGTGTTAAGTTTGCGTCAAACCCTTTAGTAACAAGACATCCACCACTCAAAAATAAGGACACTACACCAATTTAGGAAAATATGAGCTGTTTTATAAAAATATACTTTGCTCTTTCGTCTAGGATCAACCTTCAATTAATGCAGTGTAACACCATATGTCAAGCAAGGAAAGTATTACTCCTTCAACAGTTGCCCAATTATTACATTAATCAGTTTCCTTACATACGGCACATTATATTTATCTCCAAAGAGCAATGTTAGACTTCTCCAAACTTTACTGGACTTGACTTCTCTGAAGTGCTTATACTTTTTCCCCTTCTGCACCTTTAGCCACCAAGAAGGTACACAACCAGTGAGAGATGTCAGTGATACAAGAGATTTACATATGCACTAGCAACCTCTAAGAGGATCTTATAATTTTTCTTAGACAGTAGGTACTTTCAGCACTACTTCGACATTTGATCCAATCCCCAAATCCTGGTTCAGTGGCTGCTTTTCCTTGGACCTGTAATCAATGAGGTTTGCATCACCAAGCTACTCCCCACCTTCTAGGACACAGTAAAGGGGGAATAACGAACAGTGTATCTAGACTATTTTTACATGCACTAGTACTAATTTTTCCCTACACGGAAAGACCTTTTAAGAACCCCACTCCTCTGTCTCTCGAGGTGGTTAATCCCTAGGGGTTCAGTCTTCCCCCTTTTCCCACACTCTCCTTACTGTACTGTGGAGACTGCACTGCCCACGTCTCCGAGTGTCTGGGTTGTCAGGCGGCTCTACAGAAGTCCCGGCCGGCAGCTGCTGAATCTGTTTCCTCCCGCCCAGCCAGCCACCTGATCTCAGTGCTGGCGCGGGGAGGACTGGGGAATGACTCTCCTTCAATCGGGAACTGCTGTTGGGTCCTCCGCTTTCGGCCACACGATTCCGGGGCTGGTGCTGACAAGGCTGATCAACACTGACGAGCGCCGCTTCCGCTTCTCTCCTCCGGCCGGCTCCGCCTCACAGAGCCAGACGGCTCAACTGGGCATGCACGGAGGTGAAGTGTCTCCCCACTGGAGCCCGCGCTCTTCTGCCGGCGCTTCCCCCTTTCACTCCGCCCACTCCGGAACCAACGGAGGCATCACCAGGGCCGCTCCACACAGTGAAACAATCCTCTCACTACGCCTCTCCCCTCACCTCAGGTCCGGCGGCCACACCTCCGAACCTGCGCTGTTCACCTCACGCTGGCTCGAGA
The DNA here is from genome assembly GCF_964261635.1 of Lissotriton helveticus. Lineage (NCBI taxonomy): Eukaryota > Metazoa > Chordata > Amphibia > Caudata > Salamandridae > Lissotriton > Lissotriton helveticus. Next base: position 1,179,366,326 of record NC_136061.1, read on the forward strand.
GCAGACCAGTTCGTTTCCACACCTCTCTTGCTCCCTCAGCGACCACTGCTCTCCTCAGCCAGCAATCTGCCACGGCAGGTAAGAGGTTGGATTCCGTGGGGTTATATCGCCTGGGGAAATCAAGGGCAACTACAAGCAGAATTCCTTTAAGGAGCTAATCGAGGGGGGCCATAAAGAATCACCCTCAGTCTTAATCTTCTCTTCTTATTGGCAACGCTCTGCCCGAGCCTTTCTAAGGATTTTCCAGCTAGGCAGAGGACTGCGCTCCGCAGCGCCGCAGTCTCCTTCACCCACTCACACCCCTTTCTTCAAGGCTAGGGGTTGGTCAGGCGCCCAGGGTCTCCAGTAATCCTACGCAGCGGGGACAGGTCAAGTAACCCAAGGGAGGAAGGGTGGTGGATCAATAAGGCAGCGTCCTTAGACTGGGAGGTCAACCCTTTGACTATCCTACCCCGACCTTCTGCTACAGCCTGTCCTCCAGCTGACTCTCTCTGGTAAGACAAAATGGCTAACCAGCATTCCGCCTTATATAGGCTGACCCTCAGAGGTCCGGAAGGGACCAGAAGGTTCTGGAATGCCCTACTCTACCCTATGGGACAGGTCCCAGGTATGTCAGTTATGACAGTTGGTAGCCACCATTTTGTGACTCCAAGGGAATTCCTGTCAGGGAAGGCCTCTAGGCCTGAGGTGAAAAACTATGAGGGCGAAAGAGCACCTATCCCCTAGACCAACACCTTGAAAAATCTAGTGGACACAAAAATAAATAAAGGCATGAGGGGCAAAAAGGGGACAAAATAAATAATCAATTGGAGGGACTACGCAAAAGGTCAGACAGGTCTAACACTTTGCAATTCGAAAACACAAAAAATGAGAGAGGCATTGTTATAAGGGAAAAAAATCATCAGGTTCAAATTCCACCGATGGAGGACGGCGATGGCAGAAATGGCCAGTCTTTCAACTAGATGAATTTGTATATTCTTTTATTCATAACTAGCAGCCCGTCCCGGCGTTGTCCGGGAATGAATTGCTGCCGGCCAGTAGTATATTGTTTTGTAGGATTTCGTTTTGATAGCATTTCTTATCTGTGACAGGCCTGTGAAACGCTCCGATTCACAGTGTACTGCTGATGCACTTAAGAGTGCGCGTTCAGTAGTGTGTGAACTCGAATTTCCCTACTTTATTTTTCCTTTCAATATTATATAGCGTGAACTCGACAACATGACATGAGCAAAATTTACATTACAGAAGAACACATTCATTTGTGGTAGGCACTGGGAGACAAAGCGATTTGCCTGGAATCACAGGATGTTGAGCTGATGCCGAGATTCGAACGTAGCTCCCCAGCTCTAAAGTTCGCAGTTCTAGAACTTGTGGCGGGAGGTGTGTCTAAAACTGTATGTCGGTGCTGGCCATCAATGAGAGAGACCTGTGCATTTTTCAAATCGGTGGTGAAAAAATATGAGTATGTTGCTGGAGATGTGAGCCGTCGTGCCACCAATGTACTTACCGGGGGAGGGTAAACACACATTATTCTGCAATTTTCTTTCCACATACCATCACTCCGCATACTTTCATTACGTAAGTACCATGACTCCGCAATGCCATTATAACGCATGGCATTACATTTTATATGCTTTTACCACGCATACATTTACAACAAAATTCGTTATAAATGCATGAATGGTAAAAGCATGTTGTTTTTAATGTTTGGATAAGGTAAGTATGGGTATAGGGGTATATGTTTTGGGGTACTGAGGTATATATTTTGGGGTGTTTGTGTATTTTAAGGGTTCAGATATAGTTTTGGGTTATGGGGTACAGGGGTAGTTTTAGGGTTTAGGGATAGGTATGGGTTTTGGGGTACAGGGGTATTTTTAGGGTTCTGGGCTAAGTTTGGATTTTGGGGTATAGGGGTATTTTTAGGGTTCAGGGCTAGGTTTGGGTTTTGGGGTATTATTATTATTATTGACATTTGTTGAGCGCACAGCTACCCCCAACGGGGGTTTCCCGGCGCTGAGGACTGCAAGCGGAAGGAACAAAGCAATTTAGCAGCTGCAAAATAAGAAGGTCTTCAGTTTGCCCCTGAATTGTGCTTCGGTGTCAATGAGACGAAGACTAATGGGTAGGGAGTTCCACAGTTTCGATACCACTACTGCAAATGCTCTACCACCCTTTCGTGCAAGGCGGAATCTGGAAGGGAGTAGGAGACGGAGGTGGTTTGATCTTAGATTAAGAGAAGATTGGACTATTTTTAGTCTGTGTCTGAGGTATTTGGGGCCTTTTCCAATCAAGGCCCTGAAGACTAGTACAAGGGCCTTAAATTTGACACGAGCCGTGATGGGGAGCCAATGCAACTTCCTAAGGTGAGGTGAGATGGAATGTCGGTAGGGGACCTTACAAATCAGCCTGGCTGCGGCATTCTGCACGATCTGCAGCCTGTGGAGAAGGTAGGCAGGAAGTCCCAAATACAAACTATTCGCACAGTCCAAATGCGAAGTGACCAGGGCATGCGTCACTGTCTTTAGTGCCTCAGTGAGGAGAAAAGGGGAGATCTTTTTTATCATGTGGAGTTTGCCAAAGCAAGCCGAGGTGACTTTCTGAATCTGGAGTTTAAAAGATAGTTTGTTGTCGAATTGGACACCAAGATTGCGTGCCACCTTTACCGGGGTGGGTGGAGGATTGAGTTCAGTAGGCCACCAGATGGCTGGTAGCAGGGGGGCCGCTTGGTTAAAAAACAGCACCTCCGTTTTGTCTGTATTGAGTTTAAGCGTGTTCAGAGTCATCCAGTCTACAATATTGGACAGACAGGATCTGAAATTCTCTAAACCGAGGGGCGAGTGGTCTCTGAAGGAGAAAATAAGCTGGGTGTCGTCAGCGTAGGAGACCACTCTAACCCCGAAAGTCTCAATCACTTTTGCCTGGGGTGCGAGATAAACGTTAAAAAAAAAGAGGACTAAGGCCAAATCCTTGGGGCACCCCACAACCAAGTGGTTTCTTATCTTTAGACCAAAACGGTCGGCACCAAACTTGTTGTGTGCGGTCCGTCAAAAATGAGGTGATCCAGGCAAGCGGGGTATCACAAATCCCCATCTCTAGGAGTCTGCTCCGTAGGATGGCATGAGAGACCGCGTCGAAAGCTGCGGACAGGTCGAGGAGCACAAGCATGGCTACCTCTCCCCTGTCCACGCTCTCTCGCACGGTCTCCGAGACCTCCAGTAGTGCTGTCTCGGTAATATACCTGGTCCTAAATCCGGATTGTGAGTCTTGTAACAGTTCATTGGTTTCTAAATAGTCAGAAAGTTGTTCTTGGACTATTTTTTCCAGGATTTTAGCTGGTTTTGGGAGCAAAGATATAGGGCGATAGTTGCTGAATACAGCAGGGTCAGCCTCGGGTTTTTTCAGGAGGGGTATAAGAATAGCCTGTTTCCATGTCTCCGGGAACTGACCTGATGAGAGAGAGGAGTTCCATAATGTTGTCAGGGGTTGTACAGGTGTATTTTAGGGTTCAGGGGTAGGTTTGGGTTTTGGGGTACAGGGTTATTTTTATGGTTCAGGGCTAGGTTTGGGTTTTGGGGTACAGAGGTATTTTTAGGGTTCAGGGGTAGGTTTGGGTTTTGGGGTACAGGGGTATTTTAAGGGTTCAGGGCTAGGTTTGGGTTTTGGGGTACAGGGGTATTTTTAGGGTTCAGGGCTAGGTTTGGGTTTTGGGGTACAGGGGTATTTTTAGGGTTCAGGGGTAGGTTTGGGTTTTGAGGTACAGCGGTATTTATAGGGTTCAGGGCTAGGTTTGGGTTTTGGGGTACAGGGGTATTTTTAGGGTTTAGGGATAGGTTTGGGTTTTGGGGTACAGGGTATATTTATAGGGTTACGATGGGTTAGTGTTTAAGGGTGTTGGGGTATTTTATGGAGTAAATGTGGGTTATGATTATTTGGTGCAGGGGTATTTAAAGGGAGCAGGGTGGACACCCGGAGCTGGAATGTACAGAACCTGGGAAGAAAAAACAATGAAATATTGGGCACAACACTCGCTTTTTTTTCCCTAATCCAGCGCCCCGCACACGCCCACAGCACACGCCCACAGCACACGATATGAGACATGGCATAAAGGGCGGAACGTACCACACGCCCTCAGCGTTTGTCACGCCCCCGCACACGCCCACAGCACAACGCAGACACGCCCACAAGGGACTACTTTGCTGGCACAGTTCTTTTACCTGTTAAATGTATATGGTAGGCGTCTGCATAGCCTATGTCCTTCTGCTGCAACTGCCCTTTCCAACGCTGTATTGGCTGTTGTGATTGGTGCTGTAGTTCCTGAGATTACCCGCCTCAAAGGTTTGGGCTCTCTCTTTATTATATTAAAATAGATTAAATACACAACAGCCAATGCTTTTCACCCTTGCAGGCTTCTTCAGGGCTTCAATTAACAATAAATACATGATCAGCAGAACATACTAATTTAAAATGTAATTTCAGAATATCCTTTACATAAATATAAATCACACAGAAAAATTATGACTATGATAAACATAACCATATATAAAGTGCAAATGTGCAGCACGACCAAGACAACATCATTAGTGCAACAGCCAAGCATTGTGTCCATTAAAATATATAAATTTTGGTTACACAGTTTATATACACTGAATTGTTAAACATAAATACCAAAAAAACAGAAGAAGTAAAATGAAAAAATACTCCTAGTGTACCAAAGGTTCAGACAAACGTTACGAAACAGGAGGAGAAAAAGAAAGAAATAAAAATGTGAAAATTTAAGTGAAGGCCCAAATTGGTCTGTACTTTTTAAAATTTCGGTCGTAGAGTTTAAAAGAAACAGGGCACAAAACCGATAAGGGTTTCAGTACCAATTGCGAGAACATGAGTCAAGCGTGCAGTAACTCTCGTCAAGAAAACACAATATACCTGAAAAAGTAATTCCAATGTATAATGATCCATAATGACTAATCCCATTCATGGACATAGGTGTATTGCGCGCTCAATCGCCAGACTGTAGATAAAGTGAATACGCACAGTTACACAGAGAACAAAAAACAACTTAAGCTTAAAACATTCCGTTGTAGACAAAGACTAACCGAACTAGTCCACACCCGGTTTGGGATTTCTGGTCACAGATATTCTGTCGCATCTATCTTCAGACATGCCCTGCAGATCAACAAATCGGTCTACAAAACAGTAATACTGTAGATGTGCTGCTCCATTAAGCTTTTTAACCCCTTCGGTGCTGATGACGGCTCCCGGTCGTCATCAGTTACGGTGGGCGTGTGCTGATGACGGCCGGGAGCCGTCATGACCACGGCCGCGATCGGAATGTACTGCTCAGGCGCAGAATTCCGTCCACAGCCAGGGGGTTAAAATAACAGCCGGGGGACATCAGTTCATCTCACTAATTGTCTACACATCAGTAATGATGTAGATAAGTGCGTCATATTCAAAGCACATTACTCAATCTCGTTTTGGTGGTGCTAAATTATAGAGCGCCAGGAAGCCAAATTGAATCACTGGTAAAACACTAACATTTAAAGTGCCTGTTGTATCGGCAGCGCGACCTCACCGCCGATCGTAAAGGGAAGAGGCCTCAGCACACTGTGATGAATGACGCGGAGCCAGGTATGCTGTGTTAACTGCTGCTTCGTACAGGCGTCTACTGAAGTCACATCCGTGGCAGTCTTCTTTATTAAACTTAGGTAATGTGACCAGGACCACTCTATCTGGTCCGGTCCTAGGGGGAAACACTCTGGATGCCCCTCCTTCTAATGCGAGGTCGGCATGCCCTGCTTGTCACGACCGTGGCATCACAGGTGCGACATCACATTCCTCCCAAAAAATGAAATGACAACAAAACTGAAGTCCCACATTAACGATGGGGAATAACCACAATCATAGTGTTCAAAATAATTAGAACAGTCTTACGTGAAGTAGTGCTTCAGCTTACGGGTCGGCCCCGGGTTTCGTCGGGCCCATATTGGGAGCAGCCCTGGCCACTCGACTCTTCATCAGCCTCGCCACTCTTAACAGGGCAGGGTAGTCCAGAGGGGCTCTCCGACTCCTCAGCATCGCCTACGTCGTCAGCGTTATTGGCAGCTAGTTCAGTGTTCTGGTGAAAGGTTTGTTGAGATGCCGCCACAGCTCCGTCTTGTGGAATCTCTTCTGGCCAGGACACTTTAGAAGGTCGGTCTGCGATCTCCGGACGACTGGCTGAGGACGCGGTCTTTGACGAATAGAATTTCTTAGAATGGGATATGTTTCTTGTTACCGTTTCGCCACCTTGTCTGGTCATCACCATGGTGCCCTTCACACGAATTACAGTCCATGGGTTCCTCTCATACGGGAGACTGAATTTGAGGATGGTCATGCGGTTTAAGACTTTGTCACCCCCTTCTAGGTGTACCTGCCAGGCTCCCCTACAGTGGCTGACTTGAGCATGCATCCGTCGTCTCTGTTCGTCTATTAGCTGATTGTCAGGGGCTGTCGGGCACCACTGAGGATGATGAGGGATTGAGTTGGTGATGATCAGCCCCATCAACAGATGTCCTGGTGCTACACCTGTGGTGGTGTGAGGCGTTTGCCAATAATTACACAGGAACGTGAAGAGAGCTAGCTCCATTGGTTGATGACGTTCATGGGCTATAGGAAATAACCTTGTTCAATGTTCGCATGAATCTCTCTACCTCCCCGTTGGCTTGCGGCCAGCGAGGGATGATTCTCCGATGCTGGATGCCCAGGGAGGTCAGGTACGTGGCCATCTCTTGTCCCTGGAATGGAGGTCCATTGTCAGTTTTCAGTTCTTGAAAGATGCCATGGGTGGCTATAACGTTCTCCAACTTTGGGATTATTTCAGCAACACTCAGCATGTTAACAATCTCCACTTCCGGATATTTGGAGTAGTCATCGATGGCCACGAAGGTGTGTCTCCCATCTGGAAGACTTCCAAAATCAAGGCTGACCCTCGCCCAGGGGCGGGGAGGACTCAGCTCTGTGATCACAGGAGCAGGCTTAGGCGCTTTTCCAGTCACTTGACACCACTGGCACTCCCGGACCGCAGCTTCCACAAACTCATCCATCAACGGAAACCATACTTTTGTTTGTAGCGTTGACTTGGTTTTCACCATTCCTTGGTGACCACTATGTGCAAGCTGAATCACTCGGGCAGTCAAGGATGACGGATCACCAGCCGATGCCCTCGCAGTAGGCATCCTGTGGAGTCTTCCATTAGTTCCTCTCGGATATGGTAGAGGCTTTCCAGGATTTTTCGCGCCTCTGTCGTGAGTATTTTCCACTCTTCTCTAGCTCAGTGCCAGTTTCCTTGTTTCACAGCCAGTTTGGCTCTCTGGAGATACTCATCGTTGTCAGTTTTGTCCTTCAGGGTGTCCATGGAAAGAGGAAGAGGGCAAGATCTTGCTGTAATGCATCGGACAAACTCTTCGGTATCTGCAGTGTCTTCTTCCTCTTGGGCTGTAGCCGCTCTCGGATGTCGGGATAGGTAGGCTGCTGGGTTGCGACTCCTTGACTGTTATTCGACTCGACAGTTGTAGTTCTGGAGTTGCAGCATTCACTTCTCTCTCCGGGGAGGAGGTTTCGACGATGTGCCCGAGAAGAGAGACAGCAGAGGCTTGTGATCCTTGGCCACTACGACCGGCTTTCCATACACGTTAAGGTGGAAGTGGCGACACCCCCAATGTATTGCAATTGCCTCCTTTTCAGTTTGCAAATATCGTTGCTCTGTTTCAGTGAGCGAGCGGCTCGCAAAAATTACTGGGCGCAGTCTTCTTCTGCATGACGGCGTTGCATCAGCACTGCCCCGAGTCCCTTTGGACCAGTGTCCACTGCAACCAGTGTCATCTTCTGTTGATCAAAGAATGCCAAGGTGGTGGCAGCTGACAGCGACTCTTTGATGCTCTGGAACGCCTTTTCCTGTCTCTCCCCATATCCATGGAATGGAGTCCTTGGTTAGATCCATCAGTGGTTGAGTGAGAGTGGTGAGGTCTTGCATAAAACGGCCTCAGTAATTCACCATCCCAAGAAAACTGCGGACTTCGGTGACATTGGCCGGGGCTGGTGCGTTCTTGATATCATGGACTCAGGATTCACACCCTTCGCCGAGAAAGTGTAGCCGAAGAATTGGAGTTTGGTCTTGAGGAACTCGCATTTTTCTTTACGCAATGTGAGTCCCGCGTTACGGATCCTTTGGAGTACTTGAACTAGGAGGGCGTTATGCTCGGAGATCGACTTGACATGTACCATGATGTCGTCACTCACATTAATGACTCCCAAGATATCCATGATCAGCTCGTGGATTACATTTTGGAACACCTCGGCTGCACTAGATACTCCAAAGCTCAGGCGGGTGTATCGTTGGAGTCGCACATGGGTGGAGAATGTCGTTATATTCCTGGAGACTTGGTCTAGAATGAGCTGGTGGTATCCAGACCGCCGATCCAGCTTCGAGAACCAACACGCTCCGGCCATTTCTTTGATCAAGTCATCGATGGTCGGGGTGATGTGGCGCTCCCTTTTGATGGCAGCATTGGGCAGCCTCATGTTAACGCATATTCTCACGGCCCCAGGCTGTTTGGGTTTGCTGGTGACAACGATTGAGAAGACCCATGGCGTGGGTCCAGTCACTTTTTCAATTATGCCAGCCTGTTCTAGTTTGATCAGTTCTTGTTCCACTAACAGGCGCAAGTGAAAAGCCACTTGTTGATGCCGCAGGGCCACAGGACGTACAGTGGAGTCTATGTGGAGGTGTATCTCCTTCCCTTTGTATTTTCCGATGCCCTCAAATGTGGCTGTGAATTCTGTGAGTATGTGGTGGACGGATTCCTGATGAATTCTGAACACAAACGTCACAATGCCTAGGTCTTCTGCTGCTTGGCATCCAAAGAGCATGCCCTTCCCATCCTCAATTATGTACACCACCATATTTCCTGACATGGATTCATGTGTCACCCTCGTCCTGAACTTGCCACGCATCTTCAGTGCCTTGTCTTGACCATAAGCAAAGACGGTGATCACTGTGGACTGCAGTGTGGGCGCTGGGTGCATCGTTTCATACAGGGCTGCCAACATTATGTTGATAGTAGCTCCCATATCCACGACGGCCGTGACATCATGTTAACCAACTTGAATGTGGCACTGCAGAAGTCGTCTCTATCGACTGGTAACTGCTCCAATCATGTGTACTTTATGCACTACTCGTTCTTCTTCTTCATCATCATCCATGTCGCTGGTTTCACCATCCCCTTTGGGCACTAGGTTAACCGTAGTCTTGGGTTTGCTATATTTCTTTGAGCGACAGACTTTTTCAAAGTGGCTGAATCTGCCACATCCAGTGCATCGCTTGCCTCTCGCCGGACATTCCGCGGCCTTTTGGGGTGGCCCCCCGCAATAGCCACAATTCTGTAGGTGTCCCTAAGGGTTGTTTGCTGGTTCCCTTCCATTTGGTCGTTGTGTGGTCTTGGTCGTGACTGCGTTGACTGGTTCCACTTTGACAGGAGACTGTAGTGCCACCTCCATATGAGCCGCTCTGGCTTTGGACAGTTCTTTGCTGCGCCCTATGGTCAGGATATCGGTCATCGCTTTGCCCGATTCTTCCAAGATTCGCTCGCGAAGTTTTACGGAGGCGCATCCCTGGATTATTTGCCCTCTGATCTCCTCCGTCTCGTCCCTGCAGCCACACTTCGAGGCCAGATTTTTGAGCCGGGCATGGAACATGTCGAGCGATCTTCAGGTAGTTGTCGAGCCTGTCAAAAGATAAACCGCTTATAGTCCTGATTGGCCATCGGTTCAAAGTAGCCTGTGAGGGCATTAATGAGGATGTGGTGAGTCTTGGGTGTGGTTTCTACGAGCGTCTTTGTGATGTGGTGAATGTCCTTGCCCCCAAGGTGAAGTGACATAGCCCTCTTTTGGTCTTTGTGGACTTTGGTGGCCTCAAAGAAAATAAGGAGGTGCTCCACCCACTCCTTCCATTTGGGTGCTTGCGCTGATGGGGGCCCTTCCACTACAAAGGGCTCTATGGGCGGTATTGAGTACATCGTGAGCACATTGACGTCAGCCTGCTGTGAGGAGGCTGTGAGACATACCTGGAAGGCAGTCTGCTGGGATGATGCTGGGAGATATGCAGTAGGCCCTTCTTTTGTACCAGGAGATCTCTTAATCTGCCCACTGTGAGAAGTTGGCGTGGCATATGTGTCCACTATTCTAGTGGACACCTTGCACCAGTCCAAACGACCCTTATTGATGGTAGGTTAAAGACAACTTTAATAGAAAGCTATCCTAGTGGTAGCTGTGGAGAGCAGCCTTCAGGCTAAGTCTTGAAGGAATGTAAAGCAGCTTGTTTTATCAGTATATACTCTCATTTATGACCAAATGAAAGGAGAACCCCACCAGGTATATATATAGGATATATGTATTTATTCTAAACACATCCCTCTAGTTTCATTATGAGGCTAGAGGCAAAAGTACATTCAGTAAACTTAAATAGCACACAGTAAATCAGCACAATATACGTTGAATCCTAGGGGCGTACCAAACCATATATTAAGAAAGTGGTATAAGAACCACGACTGACATAGAGACCTGGCCTAGAGCCTGTAGAACCGCTGGGGCCACCAGGAACCACCCAAGGTAGTGACACTGGTGACCCACGGGGGACGCGTGCAGTATCTAAACAGAGCCGCGAATAACCGTTAAGGTCTATGGGGAAAGTCGCGGTTGGAATTTTAAAGATTAAGGACACTTAGAAGAGGACTTGGAGCAAACTCTTTAGAACTAAGCAGTTCTAGAGCGAAACCCACTGGAGCACCAGAGTACTCGCGGTACCTCACCCAGGGAAGCCGGGTGCATAGGTGTCTTTTCATGTCGGGTTTCGTTGTCGATTTCAATGGCGATCTGCTGCAAAGTGCTGCTGGCGTCTAAGTGGAAAGTGTCCGGGTGGATCCATGGCTGGATTGGAGATGTGAAGAACCTGAAAGCAGAGGGGACAGAGTCTGGGTCACTTGCCAGTGACCAGGAAGGTGATGAGCGGATGCCCACCAACGTCGGGGGATATCAGATGAAGAAGGTGAAGCTTGACTCTTCCGCCACGAGGACCAGGAGGTGTCAACGACAACCAGGTGCTGGATTCGAGCAGTTCCCCAAAGGATATTGAGTGCTGCAGTGTCAGTTTCTTGCGTGGACCCAACAAGCCTTGGCAACAGCAACCCACGCAGAAAGCAGAGATTGGCTTTGGTGCAGACCAGCAAGGTTTGAGGGACTCACCACTCAGTGGGGAGTCAGGGCATATCTGGAGCAACCAGGTTAGCTCAAGGAAAAGAAGAGTTACCTTCATGGGGACCCACCAGTTGACAGACCAGGGATCGCAAAGGGGCCTCAAGTAGCAATCCTAGAAGCAGGTTCACGGAACACTCGTGGAGTGTAGGCCCACAATCTTTGGTGCAGATGGTGCTCGAGGCTTGGACTAAAAGTAGCCCAATGCACAACTTCAGGAAAGCTCAGGAAGTTGATGCACTTGCAAATGTGCACAGTGCCCAGGAGTTCCGGTTCCAGGTCACTCGCGAGGGCTGCGGGTCTCAGCTTTACTGGGATCTTGGGTCGGCGTCTGAAAAGTCACGAAGTCCATGTCCTGAGTCGCAAATACTTCGGAGTCCGGCAGGAGCATCGGAAATGCAGACTGGCAAGAAGCTTCTTTGGTGCCTGTTTGAACAGGTGAGTCACTCTTTGACCCCAAGGGAGATTCGTTCATCTTCTAGTTGTGTAGAATGTCGAAGTTACAGTATATATGTATCAGAGTTTCGTCCAGGAGTAATCTGAAGCCCTGTTGCCAGGGGTCCCTCACTCATACTGAAGAAAGGGGTTGGACATACTCTAGGGACCCACCTATGGAAGGGTCTGGGAAAAGGGGTAGTTACACCCCTTTCCCTTTGTCCAGTTTCACGCCAGAGCAGGGGCTGAGTGCCCCTGCAACCGGTGTGAACTGGGGTATGCACAGGGACACCAAGTATGCCCCCAGCATTGTCTGAAAAGCATTTTCTGAATGCACCCACTCAGCCCCAATACACTAAAGCCTGTCTGGGAGGTGGTTAAACCTACCTGTGACAGGAAACCTATTGTCCAGGCCGCCCCGGCCGGAGTTTCGTCCAGCAGCAGGAGGTTAGACCTGTGTCTGTGGCTGAGGCATCCATTTTGTGATGCTAGGGTTCTTTTAAACTTTTACAGGTTAGGTCAGTGTGTACAAGTATCTCCCTCTAGAAGGGTGGAATTCTACCCCCGCTGCCAGGACTGGCGGGGGGGGGGGGTAGGATTCATAAGTGTTTGACACTAAACACAACCTGTTTCCAATCAGCCATTCCAAAGTTAGCATTTACCGCGAGGTTATAATGCACTTAAGAGTATATGGTCTGGCTGCATCACAGAACAGCCTCAGAGAATAGGCCCCGAAAGCTGCAGAGGGGCCCAGCTCATGCATGGGCACCCTCTTACACAAAACCAAGCACCCTGCCTTCAGGATTGATAAGTAAGCAAAAAAAGGGGGTTCTGTCGGGTAGAAGGTGGTTACTTTCTGGCGCACTATATGCCCTAAATACAATTTATAGCAACCATATCACTAACGCCTGGACAAAAAACAATTTATTGATAAAGAACTGAAACATGACTCAGGATAGTTTCTACTGTTTTGTTTATCAGAATTGATTCATTCATTGATATTCACAAATGTAGTAGTTAGAGGCTGTCGATATACAATTAATATTTATAAAAAAATGTGATCATGTGACATAAGTGCTCAGTGCTCAAGTGTTGTACAATATATACAAAGTGGTAGAGGGTTTACATACATGTGAGGGATAGGCCAGACAATCCTGTAACACCTATGACTCTTAACACTGGTAATATTGTCTTGCTATGTGTGGAGCCTTGGTCAGTCTGGGCGTTGCGTGAGCGTCGACGTTTTAACCAGTGATGTGCCCCATTTTGAAGTCATGATGGGTCTTCATCAGGACAGAGTGGGGCATGGGGGGTGTTATGACTGCCCCAGACAAGCCGGACACAGTCCTGCCTATGGTGGAGCTCCACTGGTTGTAGAATCAGAGTGGACCCAATCTTTTGTTTATCTAGATATGTTGGATTCAATCGGTGGTGTGAAGGGGGCAGACAGGCATCAGTCCTGTACCGCCACTGCGAGAAGTCAGATAACCAGGATTGATAAGGCCTGCCATAGGAGTGACTGATAGGTTTATATGTGTCAGTGATTAAAGGTAGATATAGGTAACCTATATCTTATTAAGGGGTGCATGCACCACCTTACCCAGGCTGCAGTAGCAGACCTGTGGTGCCATTTTGGAAGGCTTCCTAGGGGTGGCATAATACATGCTTCAGCCCCTGGTAGGCCTCTGAGGTACCTATGCCCTTAGTACTTAAGATACCATATACTAGAGACTCACAAGGGTAACCCAGTGATCAATCTGGAGTGTACCTAAAGTACATGCAATCATTTTAGAGAGGAAGCAGCTAGGCTGGGGTCCTGAATAGCAGGGCCCCTGCCAGACTAAAGTCAAGAAACAGTGAAACATCAGTGGGGGTAACCATAGTAAGCAGATCCTACTCTCCTACACACACAATAGCAGATAATGCTATCTCCCCCTCTTTGCAGAAGCAGATTGCCCAGGCTGGTAGACAGTGCTGATTCCCCCTCTTTGCTGATGTAAAGGGGGGGCTGGAAGCGCTGTTGTGCTGAAGCGCTGGCTGCTGGCAGGCCGAGGACTCCACATGGATCTTAGAGTCATTAGCGTGCATGTGCCTGAGCAGTGGCCATGTGCAAGCGCTGAGCAGGATACACGCGCCAAAGAGAGGCGCCGGCCGGACCTCACTGAGAGTGCTATGTGGTGATCCCGCAGAATGGGCTGTGCGCGCGTCGCACCAGGATGCCTAGCCAGGAGCTCCGATGGCACGAGCACCGCAGGGCTTAACAACGCCATGCGCGGCCGCCATGACTCCTGAGCACAGCGGGGCCACGCCCACCCTTGTCGCCAGTGTTGTATCGGTGGCGCGACCTCACTGCCGATCGGGAAGGGAAAAGGACTCAGCACACTGTGATGAATGACGCGGAGCCAGGTATGCTGTGTTATTCTTTATTATACTTAGGTCATGTGACCAGGACCACTCTATCTGGTCCGGTCCTAGGGGGAGACACTCTGGACGCCCCTCCCTCTAATGCGAGGTCGGCATGTCCTGCTTGTCGCGACCGTGGTGTCAGGGGTGTGACATTACAGTGCCCAGCGAGCAGAGTAAAATACCCAAGCACATCCTAGTTTAACATTGCCTCTTCACGCGGCCATAGGGGAGACTCGTGTCACGTCCAGAGGAACAGGAAAATTCCTGGCCAAGCACACTCGAGTTTAAATAGCCATGTAAATTAGACAACTCGGATCAGCTGTGATATCAGTTGGTGAAACAGTAAAAACTAGACTACCTACCCTGGCATCCATGTTGCATTTCCCAACGTTTAAATGGCATGTCCATTTCTAAGCATGAATCTTTCCCAATTTGTAGACAAAAGTGTCTAATTGTAATGTCAATTGTCCGACTGTCACTTCATAATTTCCATAAAATACTAAGTATAGTATTTAAACTCTCAACCATTTCTAAAACCATTTCATTTACAAAATTAAACTACTCTTGCCAAAACAAAGAAATGAAAGGACTTGAACCGTGCAAGTACATATACTGATAACCCCTGCTCAAAGCTGTTCTACCTGATTCCTATTGAGATGGTTATGACCTGCTATTCTACAGGTAAATCAAAAGTTTTTTTAATTCAATTCAATTTGTCTTTTTTCGATCATAATAAATCATAAAAGACACATATAAACAGTACAATCTGATATAAAACATAAAATCTCATACAAAAATATTTTTTTTAAAGAGCATATCATTTTAAAATCCCAAATCTATTTAAAACAATGATTATGTTTCAAAAGGGAGAATTCAAAATCAAAGAATATTAATCCTATTCTTAATCCAGAGACCAATACCGAAAAAAATGTCCAACAAATTCCACAAAAGAAGCCACTATCCAAAATATTCTGATATGAAAAACAGAATTTTTTTGAAATTGAGGGGATGGAGGGACTTGAACCCTGCCAATGGGTATAATAATCAGCCCTGCTCAATGCGCTGTGCTACCCTGGCCCTGCTACCTGAACAATCTTTCATGGCCTATCTCATAGCATGTACTGCCAGTTATGCTATGAAATAGACCATGAAAGATTGGGGCCAGGCTAGCACAGCACATTGAGCAGGGCTGATTTATGTACCCATGTGGCTGTTTCCATAGAAGATTAAATAATGATAAAATCCTCCATGCGTGAGAATGCCGAGACAGGATATCTTTATTGAGGGTTGTGTCCAGGACCTGGACGCTCATATTCACAGCTGTCCTGAATTAGTTCTAGCCTACTCCCAAATTCCATACCTTGTGGAGACGAATATCTATTATACATGCTTTAGTATATTGAGCTTCGGCAGCTTTACCTCTAGCAGGCATTAGTTTACTCCCTATAATACTATTGAGTGTATCCTGTGGCGTCAACCAGATCTTATGAAACAGTTTAAGAAATGCACTTTTCTTGAAGCCTGATTGCGGTGGAAGGCCAAACTCTAAGCAAACGTGAGATGGTGATGCTGATTTTGGGAGACAAAAGATTCCTTTCTACATTTTTGTTATCTGTACGTCTAAGAATTTATCCGCTTTGCCCAACAAGATTTCACTTCCATAAGACAGAGCTGGTAGAGCTTTTGCCTGCATCACCTGCAAGATTGAGTCCATCATGCTGGGTCCACAAAGCCTTTTTGCTATAGTCGACAGAGCGGCCTCAAGAGCATGTGGCTTTTTTGTATTGATGCCTTCTGTTTCCTGAAAGACCCTTTTAAATATAGCCAGACCCCAAGATATTTATTAGATATACAAGATCCATGATTATATTGTGGGTTTGTTGTGTTTCCCCAGACATTTTGGCTGAAGAAAGCTGCTGAAATGTTTGGTGGCAGAATACGGAATTACTGGTGATTTATTCTGAACTCCCCTGGTAATTTCTAATTTCACATGGTTACTCCATGGATCAACTCTTGATCCCACTTCCCTCTCCCACATCTAAGTGTTAATGATTCCGCTGGTATCTTTAGTCTGGAGTGGGTGGACTGGGCTGATTTATGGTTTACGGCTTATCGCAGGTTGTAATTTTGCATGGCCAATTTGAATAATAGGATTTTAAGAAGGGCTGAGTTTGTCTTTTTAGGGCTGACCAGCTTCTGGGCTATGTAAGCTGGGAACCTGGAATAGAGTGCCCTATGGGTAATGCATTAAGTATAATGGGCTGACCCTGTAACCCTCAGAACCTGGGTGGGTAGTTAAACAAACAATAATGGTTCTGTCAGAAGGAAATACCATTCAATACGGTATTACAATCTGTGACTTCAATGATATGTCCCTGCTGGGGTACATACGTAGTAGCGCAAAACAAAGTACACTGACCCAACTTGTGGAGAAAGTAAATCTTTAGTAAATCACTTTCTCAATATTTTGACTTATTTCAAGCATTTAGTTATGTTGTCCAAACGACAAGTGAACATATATAAAACAATACAACGTGGTTTGCGAAGAACTAATGCAGATTAAAAACATACATACATAAATGCATGAGGATTCAATTACTCAAGATTGTCAACTGTGAACACAATAGTCATTAGGCAAAATGATTTCTTTTGTTCCTATCAGACTTTGTACTGTTAGATCTCTAACAAGGTGCGTCGACGTTTCGACCCTAGTAGTGATGTGCTGACTACGTGCATCAGGGGCGGGTCTTGATCAGGACTGGGACAAGAGTGGACAGCCTTGTTTATATTTCTTGGAAAGAATATTCTTCAGGTGTCTGTCAGCCGACTAGACACACTGGATGCTGTTGGTTCGCTGGTCCTTGAGCGATTCTTCAAGGCACTAGGTAGATATTTACTGGTCACAGGACGTCTCAGCTATTGCTTGAGCACTAAACAAAGGTCGACCATCTCCTTTCAATTCTGCTTAGCGTGTGTTTTTTTCTAACTGCAATACTAAGAACGTGATCTATTGCCTATGGTGTCCGTGCGATTTGCCATATATTGGACAAACCCAACAGTCCATAAAAGCTCGTATAGAGCAGCATCGCAGCCGTATACGACGCTCAGTGGAGAATGCCCCACTGGTTTCCCACTACAAAGACAAAAACCATTCAGCCGAGGACATCAGATGACAGGTTATTGATATAGCCCACGTACCTGAGAGAGGGGGCAATATCTTACAAGTCCTACAGAGACGTGAATGCCACTGAATAGATAGAATTGACTCTATCAACCAGGGACTCAATACTGCAGAGGAATGGCGGGGTTTTGTGGCAACCCTGGTTTAGACATTCCATAGGAAATGGAACTGACATATCACTGTGTTAGAGCTAGCTGACCAATTGGGTGGTGAAATGTTCATTTGAACACTATGTCCTTATATTCATAACTAAAACCATACAGCGTGATAAATGATGTAATGTATTGCTAATTAATGAAATAATATGACAAATGATGTAATTTTTACATGTTATGGAATGACACCACCAACACCCCTAGGAATTACGACAAAATTGACACTTGTACAATACCAGGGTACATATGTACTCACCCCTACCACCTAAAACGACCAAAATGTCCTTCCCTCCCCCCATTTCCTCCTTTTTTCCCCACAGATAGACTTATATATTGCTACCATCACTTATACAATGATGTACCATAGAATTATTTCTAATTGTATTCTAATCCAAGGTCCAGGCATCTGGGATAATTACTATAATTTTGCTAACGTGGAACAGTGTCCCCTAGACACCATACACTGCTAGAACCCTTGACTTCAGGACACACTACCCCCACACCCAATTGAACAGGTGCAGGACAAATGTAAATAGTTACAATTGTGGTATGCGGTAGCCGACTGTGATAAACTTCGGGTCTTACTTAAACAATTCTATAATTAGTTTTGCCTACCAAAACTAACCCATACACCATTTTGATGCAGCACTGCTCCTAACACTCTGGATTTGACCAATAATCCGCCTGCATCAATACAGTTCTGCGTACGCATAGCCACACCACAAGGCAGAATAGTGATCATCATTCTCTGTGATTACCCTCTTAACACTTTTAATTATGCATGTATACGTGGCATCTTACTCGCCCCACAACACGGCGAAAACAGTTACTTTCGCGGCCCGCATGCAGGCTGCCCCTGAATGTAAACAAACCCACGGTTTACGTAATATGCGATACTCCATTCAAGCGTGACACGCCGGGCGGCGTGCACGCTTCTGAGACACCGGCCGAAACCAGATAGAACAGACAGCTTAAATAGTTACCGAGTACGCTTGGTCGCTGTCATTGTACCCCTGCAAGGATTGATAGAAGCAGTCCTGCTCTTATCATCAGATCCAAAGGTATGTGTTTGACTCACGAATTCTCCGCGCAATAGAACCCTTGCCTCTAAAAAGTCCCTTTAATCTCCCACAATCTGTACTTCCATAGGAATGTCTACTGTACTGTACTAGCGGACTATATCAATACCTATAACCACCCCTGTCTCTATATCTCCCACACGCCCAATAATTTAATTATTATCTGATGTCTATAGAAAACAATCTGACAGTAGAAACTGGCGCTAAATACTTTGGGTTAACAATAAGTAGCGCACAACCAGCCACTGGCTGAAAACTGAATAATTACCGGTAATTTATCCAAACGATCCCTAACTCCCACTGGACTTCCCCTAAATACAGGGCCATCTTTCCTATGCATAGGAAAGGACAAAAGGCTGTGGCCTCATAGAATATTATTACCATACTGGGAGCGATTATATATCACATGTCAAGGCACTGCAGATTCCTAATCGGATCAATTTCTTAACACAGATTCATCCTGAATACGCGGCCAGTGCCCTCGAGCGCCCACGATCCAAATCATTTTTAGGCCACAAGAAGCACCCCGGAATACAGCTTCCTTACGAAAGACGATTGCCATTGTGTGCCCGTCGTGAATCGCTAGAGACACACACACCCTCATTAGGGGCAAGTGAATATATTGAATGACATTAATAATACATTATAGCATCCTTTTCCACTTCCTCTCTGTATACAGTTTGTTACATGCCCTAACGAAGACCTTATATATTGTTTTCCTTTAACAGAACCCGGCTGGGTTGCCTAGTGAGTACTTTTATTTTAATCCCACACGGTTTGCACGCACACCACCAGTGATCTAGCACCCCTGAAAGACAGGTAAAATCAACAATGACCCATTATATTCCGAGAAACCGTAACCTTACACTACAAGAGATTCTAAAATACATATTTCTCTTCTTCCCAGAGGTCCCACATCGTAGGTCCTGAAGAGACTCTACAACCATAAAAAGGTCGAAACGCCGTTGACTTTTGAAAAAAGTGAACCTTCGAAAAATAGCATTCTATGATTGTATAGATGTTATGTATTTATTTTAAAAACAGTGGTCGCTTTTGTAAACAAACAAACTACTGAAACCTTGCACATATTTTTTCACTTATGTTATTCGAATGCTTTGGTTCATTTTTTCACTTGGGACACCTCACACAACTGTAAATAAGTTTGCCTTATGTATGCCAGTATTTAATACTATTTGAAATGTTTTTCAATACAACTTATTGAAAGCTTATATTGGTGTATTGGGAGTTCTTTCTCTTTAACATCTCAATTTTATCCTGTTTTATATACACGTAATTTACGTCTCTTTACCATTGTCGAGTAATTTTTCCGACAGGAACCAATGTTCTTTTTTTTAAAATACTTAATCACCCTGGTTCCATAGTGAGTAGGGTTCCCTTGTCCTTCCTTTACGACTGGGTATTGGATGGGCATCAGTCCTAGTGACTGCATTGAGACCCCTGTAGTCAACACAGAATCTCATCTCTCTCTTACCTCCCTGGGTGTGAGGTTTTAGTACCAAGACTACTGGACTATCCCAAGGGCTATCTGATGGCTCAATCACTCCTACGTCCAACATTTTCTGGACTACAGTCCTGATACAGTCCCTGACATGGTCAGGTTGCCTGGAAATCTTATTTTTAACAGGCAGACTGTCACATGTGTCCCCTTCATGAGTGCCCCAGGTAGTCTGACTTGGAGTCAGTGAGAACATATCTCTCAACTGATTCAGGACTTGCCTACAATCAGTTTGCTGCTGGTCAGTGAGGTTGGCTGCCAAGGCTACACCATCAACTGAACCATACTCAGGGTTCTGTGAGAGCATGCCAGGGAGTGGATCAGTCTCTTTTCCCTGTCCCTCATCAGTAGCCATGAGCAAGCCCATGTCTGCCCTGTCAACATATGGGTTGAGCCCGTTCACATGGAGCACCCTATGGGGGCTACTGGGAGTTCCAAGTTCCACCAGGTAGGTAACCTCTCCCTTTTGCTCAATGATTGTATGAGGGCCACTCCACTTGTCTTGGAGGGCTACTGGGGCCACAGGCTCCAGCATTCATACTTTCTGTCCTGGCTGATAAATAGTCACAACAGCCTTTTGCAATTCCTGGCTAGCCCCAAGGTTCTTGTACTCAGCCATCCTGGAGCGTAGACCAAGTATATTGCCACAATATCCTGTTTAGGGGGTTTGAGAGGTAACTCCCATCCATCCTTCACTAGACATAAAGGACACCTAACTGGATGTCCAAACAGAGTTCAAACGGGCTGTAACCAACCCCCTTCTGAGGAGCCTCTCTGTAGGCAAAGAGAAGTCAGGGCAAAAGTATGTCCAATCTACGCCTAAGCCTCTAAGAGAGACCTTTAATCATACCCTTGAGGGTTTTGTTGAATCTCTCAACTAACACATTTCATTTTGGGTGATACATTTGTAATTTATTCCACACTCCTTCCACATAGCAGTCAAGTAACCAGACATGAAGTTTGGCTCTCTATCTGATACTACATCCTTAGGAAAACCCACTCTGTAAAATATTCCCAAAAGGGCTCTAGCCAGAACAGGAGCTGTGGTAGTCCTAAGTGGAATTGCTTCTGGATACCTAGTTGCATGGTCCACCACCACTAGTATGAATCTGTGCCCAGATGCAGTTTGAGAATCCATGGGACCAACAATGTCAATCCAAACCCTCTCAAAGGGAACCCCCACCACAGGTAGTGGTATCATGGGTGCTTTGAAGTACCACCTGCCTTACCACTGGCTTGACAAGTGATACAGGAGCGACAAAACTCCTTTGTGTCCTCTGACATATGTGGCCAATGAAAGTGAGGAACCAGTTTGTCCCAGGTCTTGTTTTGGCCTAAGTGTCCTGCTAATGAGATATCATGTTCCAGTGTCAATAGGGAGCCCCTAAACTTCAGAGGTATAACAAGCCTCCTGGTTGCGCCAGGTTTGGGGTCTCTACCCTCTGAGTATAAGAGTCCATCATCCCAGTAGATCCTGTGGAACCCACTGGCACTCCCAACAGCCTCAACAACAGCTTGCTGTCTGGGGGGTTCAAGAGAAGGGCAGCTCAGCTGCTCCTGGCTCAGATCTGCACTGGATGGGCACCCTGTCCCCAAGAACTCAACCTGATCAGGTTCAAGTTCCTCTGAGGCAGTTCCTCTTCAGGACTAAGATCCTCTCCCTCAGGAGACTGATCTCTATTCTGAGACGGGGAAGACACTGCCTTACCCCTACTGCTCCTTCTCTTGGAAAGCACCTGGTTCATTATTCCAGGATCCAGGGCCTGTTCAGTGGAAGACATTTTGCCTGTGACCTAGTCATGCCAAACCCATCCGCAGGGATGCCCAGCATTTCTGCATGTGTCCTGAGTTCCACTTCAGCCCAAGCTGAAGTTTCCAAATCATTGCCCAATAAGCATTCTACAGGGAGGTCTGCACTTACCACAACCTTCTTAGGACCAGTTATCCCTCCCCATGTGAAATTCACAACTGCCAAGGAATGGTCTGTCCTGACATTGCTTGCATTGGTCACTTGGTACATCTCACCAAGTATGATCTGGTCAGGGCCTACAAGATCTTTTGTCACCATTGTGACACTTGCACCTGTGCCCCTGAATGCTATGGCCCCCCTACCATTGATCACAGTCTGCTGTTTGTATTTGCCCAGATTACTGGGACTGGCAAAGAAGGAGTCAATATCCATGCCTCCATCACAGACTAGCATAGCCTGAGTTGGAATTCTGAGTAGGCCAAAATCCATCTCAGATCCCAGGGTCAACTCTACTACACCCCTATTCCGTGTACCACCACTTTGAACTGAACTAAGGGGAACAGTTGCCTTAGGGGCAGTGGTGGTTGGAGTAGATTCCTTGGCCTTTGGACAATCAGCATCATTTGTCAAATGGGTCTTATCCTTACAGATATAACACCCTGATTTCTTCTTACCTTTACCCTTCTTGGATTGTGACTCCCCGCCAGATGAAGACTTTTGGGGCACTTGTGAAGACTTCTGGTTTTTACCCTTCTCCCCACCCTTATCTGAGGTTTTAGAATCTTGCTTCTTAGAGTCACCACCTTGGGTCTGGGCTTTCTGCTTCACCCTGGTTCTGACCATTTGTCTGCCTTCTTTCCCAATTCTTGGGGAGAGGTCAGATCAGAGTCCACCAGGTACTGATGCAACAACTGATTATGACAATTATTAAGGATCTGCTCCCTCAAAATTAAATTGTACAATCCTTTAAAATCACACACTTTACTGCCAAGTAACCAGCCCTCCAGAGCCTTAGTAGCACAATCTAGAAAGTCAACCCAGTCCTGGGTCTGTGTCTTCTGGTTGTCTCTGAACTTAATCCTGTACTGTTCAGTGGTTAAGCCAAACCCATCTATGAGAGCACTTTTAAGGACTGAGTAATTTTCAGCATCCTCTTCTCTTACAGTGCGGAGCTTATCTCTAACTTTGACAGCAAATGAGAGCCACCAGATAGCTGCCTACTGCTCCTGAGGGTCCCTTTGTACTTTACAGGCCCTCTCTAGTGCAGTTATCCATCTGTAGATGTCATCCCCACTTTGATAGGGAGGGACTATCTTGTTTAGGTTCCTATGATCATGAGAATACTCTCTAGTTTTCTGGACACTGTTGCAGCCACCATGGGACTCTAGTCCCAACTTTTTACTAGTTCTCTGGAGCTTAAAGGCTTCCTTATCCAATGCCAATTGGTCTCTTTTGAGCCTAAGCCTGACTTCCTCAAGCCTTAGGAATTGGCACTGTCTGTCATAAGAGTTTTCTTTCTTATTAGATATGGAAGTACCTACAGAAGTCCCTGAGTGTCTAGATTCTTCAGAGGGAAACCTAGGTCTCCAGGGTAAACTCTGAATACTACCAGGAGGATTAAAGAGAGGGCCCTCTAGGACTTTTCCATGCCCTTCCTGATCCTGATTTGTCAGGTTGGAATCATCCTGATTCTCCTGGTTAGGGTTTGATTCTAGGTCAAAAAACGTGAGACTTCCTACCCTATCCTCATTCCCTGCCCCCAAACACTCTACCTACCTCATCAGACCCTGGGGTCTTTCTGTGGTCATCTAGAAGCAATATCTCTATGAGGCGTTGAGTGTTGGCACTCCTCCCTGCAATCAGCTTCCTAGACACACACATGGCTTTCAGTTCTAAACATAGAATTCCATTGTACCTAGTTGGCAGAGAGCCACTGGGCTCTTCTCTAGAAGATATACTAGTGTTACGTGGTGTAGGCACATTCTTAACCTACTGGGACACTAAACTCTCTTGAGTTGGAGATAGGGTCTGCTAGACCCTTGACTTAACCAACACCAAGTTCAGTAGAACTTACTTATTCAATCTCAATTTTTTATATGTACCTATGTTATTCAATGAGATTTATCTGGTAAAACAATAGCAAGTTTGAATCCCAACGGCTGCACACCAATGTGAGAAGTTGGCCTGGTATATGCTGTCCACTAGTTAAAGTGGGGACACTGTACCAGTCCAAACAACCCTTTTTGATGATAAGGTTAAAGATAACCTTTATGAAATCTAACCTAGTGGTAGCTATAGAGAGCAGCCTTCAGGCTAAGTCTTGAAGGAATGTAAAGCAGCTTGTTTTACCAGATCAGAACCTCCTGAATAATCAAATGAAAGGAGAACTACACAAGAGATATATAAAATATATGTATTTATTACTAAACACTCTCTACGATTCTCTTGAAGAGATTAGAGCACAAGACACACAATACTTAATCAATAGAACAACAGTAAATAGCACAATACACAGCGGGCTCCAGGGAGAAACCGAACCATATCCTAAAAACATGGTATAACAACAACGACTTCACTAGACACAGTGCCTAGAGCACGTAGAATCGCTGGGACCCCAAGGAACCACCCAAAGGAGTGACACATGGAGCCCACGGAGGACAGGTGCAGTGCGAGAACACAGATGCGTTTTCCGTACAACTCTATGGGAAAGTCGTGGTTGGAAAATTACAGTTTAGGTACACTTCAGAGAGGATTTCAAGCAAACCCATAGGAACATAAGAGGTTCTAAGGTCAGCACCCTTGTGAGTTCCGAGGTACCAGTGTTACCTATTCCAGGGGAGCCGGGTGCATAGGGGTCAATTGGTGTCAGAAACCTTCATCGTTTTCAATTGCGTGACTCAAAGAAGTGCTGTTTCCGGGAAGATAAAAAGTGTCTGGTAGAATCCAAGCCTGGATCCGAGGTGAGAAGAACCTGAAAGCAGAGACGACAGAATCTGGGTCACTTCAGGGTGACCAGGGGCTCGGTAGACGAATGCCCACCGATGTTGGGTGCTTAAGGTGTGAAGATTGGATGCTTGACTCTGCAGCCACGGGGACCAGGAGATGACGACAATGACCAAAGTCCAGAGGTGAGCTGTCCCACGAAGGATGTTGAGTTGTGAGGGGGTCAGTGTCCGGATTGAATGCCAACAAGCCTTGGCAAATGCAATCCACTTAGGCAGAGGAAACAAGTTACGGTGAGGACCAGCAAGGTCTTGGAGACTCTCCAAACTATAGGGCACATTGGGAGCAACCAGTAAAGCCCATGAGAAATCAAAGTTACCCTCACAGGGACCCACAGGCCCACGGACCAGGGATCGAGAAGGGACCTCAAGCTGAATCACAAAGTACAGGCCCAAAGAGCACTCCTGGAGTGGAGGCTGGAAATCTTCAGTGGAAATACTGTTCGGGGTCAGGACTACATGTGGCCCAACACACCGCCTCAGGGATTTCCAAAAAGCATATGCTGCTGCAAAAGTACACGGCGCACAGGGGTTCGGGTTGTACAGTCCCCACGAGGGATACTGGTCTCAGAATTACTGAGAGAGCAGATCAACCTCAGAGACGCTCGGGAACCCACCTCCTGTGTTGCAGAAATCTTCCGAGTCCTCAGGAGCTCGGGAGATGCAAACCGGTCAGATGCGTTAAGGTGCCTGCTGCTGCAGGGGAGTAACTTCTTTACTCCAAGGGAGATTCTTCTGTCGCCCAGCGAAGTGTAGACCGTCAAAGTACTTAGTTTCTGCATGCAGAGTTTAGTCCAGGTAAAATCTGAAAAGTCAGGTTTCCTTCTTTATACCCAAGGAAGGGGTTGGACAAATTCTGGGGACCCTCCTATGGAAGGGACAGGACAGAGGGGTGGTTACACCCATTTCCTTTGTCCAGTTTCGCACCATTTGCTCCTGCAACCGGTTTGAGCTGAACTATGCACAGGGACACCAAATGTGCCCCCAGTGCAGACTTTCAGGCACTCTCAGAGTGCACCCACCCAGCCCCAATACACTAAAGCCTGTCTGGGTGGTGGTCACACCTCCCGGTGACAGGAAACCTATTGTCAGGCCTTCCCCTGCTCGAGCTCAGCTCAGCAGCAGTAGGGCAGACTCGTATCTGTGCTGGCAGCCCAGGTCGAGAAAGCTGGTACTGAGTAGACCGGTGACCCACAGTAATTATTCTAGAAGGGAGAAATCATACCTCTCACACCAGTTACTGGTTTGAAGGTATGATTCCAAGGTGTTTGACACCAAACACAACATGTTTCTATGCGGCCATTTTAAAGTTAGCATTTACTGCGAGGTTATAATGCACTTAAGTATTTGTGGTTTGGCTGCATCACAGAAAACACCGGAGAATAGATTACGAAGGCTGTAGAGGGGCCCTGCTCATGCAGGGACATCCTCTCACACAAAACCCAGCACCCTGCCTTCAGGATTGATAAGGCCTACCATAGGGGTGATGCACCACCTAACACAGGCTGCAGTAGTTGATCTGTGGTGCCATTTCGAATGGTGTCTCAGGGGTGGCATTATACATGCTGCAGCCCCTGGGAGGCCTCTGGGGTACCTATGCCCTGGGTACATGGTGTACCATATACTAGGGACTGATAAGGGTACCCCAGTATCCAATCTGGAGTGTACCTAAAGTACATGTAATCAATTTATAGGAGAACGCAGATAGATTGGGGTCCTGGATAGCAGGATCCCAGTCAGTCTAAGTCGAAAACAATGATACATCAGCAAAAAGTGGGGGTAATCATAAGAAGCAGATCCTACTCTCCCTTAGAGGCAACTCTGAAAAGAAAACCATAAGTAATCCTGTACTTCCTTATTAGGTGTAGCGCACAGGATCATTATTTCTCCAGAACAGCAAATCACGCATGTGACCATGAGAAAATTGGGTGCTCCCTAGTCAAGCAGTTTTCAGGCTTTGGTTGAGCTGAAAACCCACCAGCCCATGTACCCTGAAGGCAGTCAGTGCCCACAAGCCTATATCCTGTGTGGCAATCCAGCCCCCAAGCAGGGTGCCTCTTGACCCTGGACTCTGGTAGGCATCTTTTTCATCTGCTCCCTTACCTTTGTACCCATGATAATAAAAATATATGCATACATATGCATCCATTAATAATATATGTGTTCCAAAGCTTAGAAAATGTATGTGAAAAGTTCATGAGAGACATATATTGTTCATGACTTGGTATTCAGAAAGCTGAAAAGAAGTATTGCTCAAATGTATTGCTTCATGCTGTCACAATAATATCATTTTTCGGAGAGATTCATTCTTGCATATGCAAATATATTTGGCAATATTTCATTCTTCGTAATAAGACCCTTTGGATTTTGAAACGGAGCAATCTTGCAGGATAGAGCCAAATGTATAATTTTTACATCAGAAGTCGGCTGTTAAGTTTGTAAAGCTGTAAAGAAAAATAGCTCTTGAAGTAAGAATAGGTGCAGTGAAAAAAGCATACTGTAACATATTGTGCAGCATTATTACGGTTTTTCTTGAAGATAGATTACAATATTCAGAGGTGAGGCAGGAATAGTACTAGAGGTCTCTGGAGTAGGTGCTCTCCACAAGTAAGAAGAATAAGTATTGGCAAAGCCAATAGGTCTTGCCTATGCAAGAACTTTAGCCTTTGGCAATGCATTTTAGTAATGTTGTCCACCAGTGTGGCTGCTGCTCAGCATGGCTAAAAGAATGGGGTATATTGGAGTAAATTAGACTGGGGTAGAATGGAATGAGTAGATTGGATTAGAGTGCAGTGGGGTAGATTGGGGTAGAGTGGAGTGAGGTAGTTTGGGATAGAGTGGGGTAAAATGGGGTAGATTGTAGTGGGGGAGATTGGGGTAGAGTGAGGTAGGCTGGAAATGGAATGGAGAGAGAAGCAGGCACTCCATTTGTAGAAATCTCTTGCTTCTGCTTTTAGAATTGAGTGTTCTTTTAATCTTTGTTTTTAATTGCTATGAGTTGCATACTGTTTGGGGGGGGCTTGAAACTAACCTGACTCTTCCGCTGAGCCTTCGGCAACACTCAAGTCCACCGCAATCGGGTAGTCAATTGATTGAGTGGAGAGAGGCTGCCTATTAATTTCTTTAGCGTGTTGGGCGCCATTAGCATCTGTTAGCACTCTAGTGGTCGGCCCCCTTGGGGTATGAAACGACCGTGTTTGTGGCCGCGCATTGGATGCACGCAACGGGTGCACTGCTGGTGCACAGAAGGCGCGCCTAAGGCAAGGCCGTCTGTGCCCGTCCGCGCCTGGACGCTGCCAGCTGCCAGGAGATGCTGTCCGTTCACTCACAGGTATTCCCTCCACCCAGGATAGGCTATTCTAGAGCGATGTTGTTGAGGCTTAGACACCTGTCACCCTGTATGGGGGGGAATGACAACCCACGAGTAGAAGACGCCATCATTTTGGGGAAATGCCCACACTGTGGTTGGTTCCTTGGTTGAACAACAACAATCATCCGGCAGCTCATATTCTCGCTCTAGTAACAATCGATTATGCAAAGAGCAGTGTGTTGGGACGGAGAAGCAGACCGATGGAGGGCAATTAGTTCTCTTCCAGGGGCTGTACCTCAATGCAAAATCTATCCCGAAGCATGTGGCAGAAATCTGGGACTTGCTAGATGGCGCAAAGCCAGATATCTGTCATTTTACTGAGACCTGGTTAAACAATGATTCCACGCCGGCACTGGCATTCACTCTGTTGTCCGTTTGGATAGATCTAGCTATTGCCATGCGTCCTCCTTATCATATTCAGACCTTGGATACTGTTTCCTCCCTCAATTTAGAGCTGTTGATCTTTAGGGCGCAGCGAGCCCAAGCGATTGAGTGGGTGGGAGCCTTAGTGTATCATCCACCTGGAGGAAATAAGATAGAGTTTTGCACACCATTATTAGGAAGATTGGTCCCATATATATTGCAAACGGATAAGTTCCTACTGGTCGGGGACTTTAACCATCATTTGGAGGCCCTTTCTAACGCACTGTCTACCTGCCTAGTTGCAGCTATGGAGTCACTTGATCTTTTTTCAAGAGTCATCAGTCCTACACATGTCGCCGGTCATGTGCTGGACACTATCTTTACCAACATCCCGGATTTAGTAGTAGAACCCACCCAGATATTAGTCAGGACTAGCCACTCCGCGCTAAGTTTTTCCTGGGCACCAACAAAATCGCCTGGCCATCCGTAAGCTCACAAAGACTTCTACAGATCTTGGAGAAAAGTGACATCTTCCCCCTTTATTTGGGCTTACACCGACCCTTCGTTTAGGAACTGCTAAGTTTGCATTACAGCCTTAGAAAGGTTTGAGGCCTCAATAATAGAAGCCCTTGACTCTATTGCACCACTTAAGAGGGTAAAAATTCAAGACAGGGCAGCCCCAGCCCCTTGGTATTCAGATACTCTCAAGAGAGAAAAGGCCCTATGCAGGGTTAAAGAAAGAAGACAGAGGATATCCAAATAAGAGCAAGATGAATCGCTCCACTGAATGACACATAGAGTTTATTTAATTGTTGTAATTCAGCAAGAAGAGCACACCTAGGCTCCCTTATTAATGAAGCAAAGAACTCCTCTAGGGAGCTCTTCATCCTTCTGAAGGAGTTCACAAACCTGTGGGCTAATAATCCGCTTCCGCCACCTACTCAGGACTTAAGCGAGGACTTAGCGAGTCACTTTATTCACAAGATTGACTCAATCTATCACTCCTTTGGTCCTGAGGAGGTAGACCACGAGAGAGCCTCCCCCAGGAAAACCCCTGCCCTCCGAGCCTAGAATCCTTTCCTGACATCACTGGCGAGCAAGTGGGTTCCTTACTAACCCATGTGAAATCTGGATCGCCACTAGATCCTGTGCCGCCTACCATCATGTCAGAACTAACCCCGGTCTTAGCTGATGTGCTTGCTGGAGTCTGCAACATCTCGATAGCCACAGCCATGTTTCCTCGGAAGTGGAAAAACGCATGCATTAAACCTCTGCTCAAAAGGCGTCAGCCGACCCTACTGATCTACAAAACTATAGGCCGATCTCTCTCCTTCCTTGCTGTTCAAAGATCATGGAGACATTAATCAATCAGCATCTCTCTTGCTATTTGGAACAGAATAATTGTTTGGACCCATCTCAGTCAGGCTTCCGTGCTTCATATAGCACTGAGGCCGCATTGTTGGAGGTCACTGACACTATAAGGATGTCAATGGACAAGGGGACCCCAGCGATGTTGGTTCTCCTCGATCTGTCGGCAGCCTTTGACACCATCTCCCATCGCATCTTTTTGGATAGGCTTCGAGAGATTGGTGTCAGAGGCATGGCCTTTAATTGGATTCAAAATTATCTGTCTGACAGAACACAATGTGTCCAGCTGGATTCCGTTGTGTCACAAACTACTTTGGTGGATAAGGGAGTCCCACAGGGATCCATCCTAAGTCCCACCTTGTTTAATGTATATGTGGCCCCCTTGGATTCAATTATTAGAAGTTGTGGGTTTGAGACCATATGGTTTGCAGACGATACGCAGGTGATAGTCCCTATGGAGGAGAACCCTGCAGCAACCAAATTAAAGTTTAAAAACTGTATGTCTAATATAGCGAGATGGATGAGGAAGAACTCCCTTCAGCTTAATTCCATAAAAACAGAGATACTGCTGTTTGGTAAAGCGGAGGAATTGTGGACCCCATATTGGTGGCCACTATATCTAGGAGAGGCGCCCTCCCCAACAAGATGGGCTAAGAATCTAGGCATCAGAACTGATAATAAATCGTCTATAGAGGAACAGGTGAAGACGCTGGCAGGCACCTGCTTCAGAACAATGCGGATGCTTAGAAAGATCTTCCCTGGGATCCCTCGTACAGCTAGAAAAACTCTTATTTAGTCGCTCCTGGTTAGTCGACTGGATTATCATAATTCTTTGCTGGTTGGAATAGGGGAAGACCTGTTATCAAAACTACAGGAGGTTCAAAATACAGCAGCCCGCCTTGCCCTCAATAAACCAGCGGGCACCCCCTCTTTACCTCTCCTCCGCCAACTACATTGGCTTCCTATCAGGAAATGATCTATCTTTAAGCTGTTATGTATGATCTTTAAGTCTCTCCAGGGTAATGGCCCTGCTGTTTTTAAGAAGAAACTTGAGCTCTATCGACCCGTGCGTCAGCTGAGATCTAGCAATCACAATCTGCTCCGCACGCGGAGAATAAGGAAGGCCAAAATGGGTGGTCGGGCCTTCTCTTATCTAGCCCCCAGCCACTGGAACAGCCTACCCGAGGAGATTCATGCCTGTTCCAATCTTTCTCTATTCAAGAAAATGCTTAAGACCTGGCTGCTTTAAGATTATAATGCTCATGGGGTGTCCTCTCCTCAGGCACCGAGAGATCTCCTTGGGGATGATTTGTTGCGCTATACAAATGAGTATAATAATAATATAATAATTGTAGTGGAGTGGATTGGAGTGAAGCAGAGTGGGGTAGATTGGAGTAGAGTGGGGTAGATTGGAATGAAGTGGGGTTGGTGGATTGGGGAGGAGTGGTGTAGAATGGGATGGATTGGGGTACAGTGGAGTGGGGTATATTGGAGTAGTATGTAGTGAGGTAAATTGGGATGAGTGTGGGTTCGATTGGAGTGGAGTAGATTGGAGTGGGATAGATTGGGGTGGAGTGGGGTATATTGGAGTAGAGTGGGGTATATTGGAGTAGAGTGAAGTAGGGTAGATTGGCAAAACGTGGAGTGGGGAAGATTGGAGTGGAGTGTAGTGAGGTAAATTGGAATTGAGTGGGGTGGAGTGTGGTGGGGTAGATTGAAGCGGAGTGGGGAAGATTAGGGTGGATTGGGGTACAGTGGTTATATTGAGTGAGGTAGATGGGGAAGAGTGGAGTGGGGAAGATTGGGGTAGATTGCAGTGGAGTGTATTGGGGTACATTGGACTCAACTGGGGTAGATTGGAGTGCAGTGGGGTAGATTGGGATGGAGTGGGGCAGATTGGGGTAGATAGTAGTGAAGCTGGGCAGATTTGAGTGGGCTAGATTGGAATTGGGGTGGAGTGAGGTATGGTTGGGTGGGGTTGATTGGAGTGGGGTGGGATAGATTGAGGTACAGGGGGTTGGGGTAGATTGGAGTGGGGTGGATTCAGGTGGATTGGGGTAGATTGGTTTAGATTCAATTGGAGTGAAGCGAAGTAGATTGATATAGAGTTGGGTAGATTAAGTGAGGGTAAAGTGGAGTAGAGTAGATTGGAGTGAAATGGGGAAGATCTTGGTAGATTGGAGAGGAGCAGACTGGATAGAGTGGAGTGGTGTAGATTGGGGTATATTGTAGTGAAGTGGAGTGGGGTAGATTGGAGTGGAGTGGATTAAGGTAGACTGGAGTGGAGTGGGGTTGATTGGGGTAGATTGAAGTGGAGTGTGTTAAGTGGTTTGAAGAGCAGGAGCGTAGAGTGGAGTAGCATAGAGTAGAATGGTGTGTTGTGTCGTGGAGTGAGTGGCATTGATTCGAGTGGTGTGTCATAATCTGGCACGTCGTAGAGTTTTTTTAGAGTGGAGGAGCGTAAAGTGGTGAAGCATGTTGTAGAGTGGGGTGTTGTAGAACAGAGTGGTGTGGCGTAGAGTGGAAGGGCATAGAATGGAATCGAGTTTTGTTGAGTGGAGTGGCATGGTGTGGAGTATGCAGTGTGTGTAGTGCACTGCCATTACTGACAACACATATTCAATTTAAATTACCATTACGTTTGCACATACATACAGTTTACTGCGCACAAAACAATAATGCGTGGAACTGACATCACCTAATATATTGATATTTTGATCATATTCAAATTTTTGTTTCCTTGACACTTCGGAATTACAAAAAAATGTGCTTCATTTGAACATTCGTAAACCTGATATATTCTGAACTATCTGCACAGTTCATTTTTGTTGTGTGCTAGAAAAAATAGAATCCTACACCCTCTCACGTGGCTTTCAAGCTGTACAGTCTAATGCAAATGAAGCCAGCAAATAGAAATCAAGCAACTATGAGTTATGGTTGTATGATGATTAACCCTGGGCGTAGTGGGCGTAGTGGGGCTTCGTGGAGCTACGTGAAGTGGGCGAGAAACTACGCCCACCTCCGCACTCCGCGTAGCCCCACTACGCACCGCAGGCCTCCCTCCCGCCCTCCCTAAATACTTTAAATTAAAAGTGTAAAAGAATTAAAAGGCACTTACCTTGCCCGCCGCTGCCCGCCGCGTCCCCGGGGCTCGCTATCTTCATGGCTTCCGTCTTGTGTATCTAATGCGCATGCGCGGGCGACCGCGCATGCGCATTTCTCGTGAGAAATGCGCATGCGCGGCCGCTCGCGCATGCGCATTAGATACACAAGACGGAAGCCATGAAGATAGCGAGCCCCGGGGACGTGGCGGGCAGCGGCGGGCAAGGTAAGTGCCTTTTAATTCTTTTACACTTTTAATTTAAAGTATTTAGGGAGGGCGGGAGGGAGGCGGGTGGCGGCCAGCTACGCTCCGTCTGCGGAGCGTGCATGGTGCCGGATTCTACGCCTGCTACGCAAAATGCGTAGAAGCCGGCACTACGCACACTCCGTGCACGGAACGTAGCCGCCCGCCCAGGGTTAATGATGATGCCTCGCAAACCGGAACAACGCATGCTATCTCCCCGCTGTTTTAACATCGCAAAAGAAATTACTTTGCACGCATGTACTGCGCATGCTGTTGCAACGTGATTGTAGTGTCTTGGCTGTGTTTTGCCATTGCAACGCTGTTGATTAAATCGTACCCCTTTACAACATTTTTTTTAAGTCAATTAACTCCCTGGAACGTCTGTAAACAATGGATTTTAGGGTGGGGTCGTTATAAGAATAAATGACAACATACGAAAAGCAACTGATACAATCCTGCACCAAACAATACTGAATAATATTTGACGATTAGCATTATTTATGTATTAGTTATAAATAATATTACTGAGCTGTCCATGCCACCTTCCGTACAGGCAACCTTCATGCAACCTTCCGTTCCGTTATTGAGGATTAGCATATTAGTAAAGGCAATTTTTTTTACTAATAATACTGAACCTTTTTATTTACTGCGAAGTTTTACAAATATTATTGAGCCTTTTTATGTACTGTGTCAATCAATAGGCTATATTAGTAAAAATAGTTTATTGTTGACGATCAATTTATTTTGAGGCAAGCAATCACTAATTTTGATTTAAGGCAAGCAATCACTAATTTTGAGGCTTAGCATATTGCCTTCCGTCCATACCACCTTCCTTTCTGAGCTGTCATATAGCGTGTGTTGGCTTAGCGTGCGTGATTAGCATATTAGTAAAGTTTTACTAATACTATTGAACCTTTTTATTTACTGTGTCAATCAATAGGCTATATTAGCAAAAAATAGTTTATTGTTGACGATCAATTTATTTTGAAAGTACAGATATTGTCCTTCCTAGGAAGCATCCTTATGAAACATATGTGTCATTTATTTTTTTAGTCATAATGTTTGACATTTCCCATTATTTATGTATTAGTTATGTTATTACTGAGCTGTCCATGCCCCCTTCCGTCCATGCAACCTTCATGCAACCTTTTGTTCCGTTATTGAGGATTAACACATTAGTAAAGGCATTCTTTTTTACTAATAATATTGAGCCTTTTTATTTACTGTGTCAATCAATAGGCTATATTAGTAAACCTAATTGTGAGGCTTAGCGTGCGTGTAAAACTAATGTTGTGGCTTAGCGTGCATGATTAATGTATTAGTAAAGTGTTACTTATAATATTGAGCCTTTTTATTTACTGTGTCAATCAATAGGCTATATTAGTAAAAATAGTTTATTATTGACGATCAATTTATTTTGAGGCAAGCAATCACTAATTTTGATTTGAGGCAAGCAATCACTAATTTTGAGGCTTAGCATATTGCCTTCCGTCCATACCACCTTCCTTTCAGAGCTGTCATATAGCGTGCGTTGGCTTAGCATGCGTGATTAGCATATTAGTGAAGTTTTTCTAATAATATTGAGCCTTTTTATTTACTGTGTCGATTAATAGGCTATATTAATAAAAATACTTTACTTTATTATATCACTAAAGTAAAGTTTTACTAATAATATTGATTTTGAGGCAAGCAATCACTAATTTTGAGGCTTAACATATTGCCTTGCGTCAATACCACCTTCCGTTCGTCGAGAGCATGCGTTGTAAATTGCATGCGAAGGAAATGTCAGTGCGCAGTTATAGCATGCTTTGTAAAGGCATGCGACGCAAAGGGCCCTGCGATGTCAAAGTTGTGTTGCGATGGCACCGCATCTAGGGCCAGATGTAGGTAAATCTAATTTACCGACTCATAAATACCGAATTTTACCGATTCGGTATTTATGAATCGGTAAAATAGAAGGAGGCAGATGTAGGTAATTTTTAAAACACAATTACCGAATCTGTAAGATTCAGTATTTACCGATTCGGTAAATACCGAATCGATATTGCCCATTGATTCCTATGGGCCTTGAAGCCCATAGGAATCAAAGGGAAATACCGATTCGGTATTTAGCGAATCGGTAAATACCGAATCCAGCAAGGGTGCAGGGGGTGTCACTTTGACACCCTCTAGCACCCCAAGTACAGGCTTGTGTGACATGTGGCACACATACATGCCCTAAGGGCATGTCTGTGTATCACATTGCACAGGTGTGCATGCACAGATGTGCATGCACACCTGAATTCGGTATTTTACCACACAATAGGATTGGGTGGTAAAATACCGACTCTTAAGGGCCTGTGGCACTGTGAACTGTGCCACCTACATTTGGAATTACAGAATCTGTATATTTACCGATTCGGTAATTTACCGAATCGGTAAATATACCGATTCTGTAATTTTCAGCCCCCTACATCTGAAAACACTAATACCGGTCGGAAACGGCCGAAATCGGCCATTTCCGACCGGTATTAGGGCTCCTACATCTGGCCCCTAATTACCACCGTTGTAATGGGTGTTTCCCATGAGTTACAAGCCACAAAGCCAACAGTAAGCAATTTGTAAAATGCATTCCCAGAGAAGCTTTCAGAATGCCCACAAGAAGTCGCTAGCAAACTGGACAGATGCAGTGTCTGGTAGGTTTTGACTTAAAAAGGCACTCTATATCAGGTCTCTGCTTCTCGCTCTCTTTTCCTCTCACTCTATCTCCAAATATTAGTGAAGTGCATTCTTGACTCTGCAGTTAAAGCTGATAGCTCAAGCCATCGGAAATCCCATTTTTGTACCCCTAATAACTTTGGTCTCACTTGAACAGTTTGGACCACACTGATGAAACCAGCTATAAAAATTCAAGTGTTTAGCATGGCAATTTTGGTACATATTGACTAAAGGATTCTAAGGCTAAATGAGTGGTTCCCTTGATTTTCTCAAATAACATGGAAATCGCCATAGGCAACTTTCTCCACGAATAACTCAAAAGCCACTTAAACGTTCAAAAAGTTATGGAGGAAGGTAGGGTATATCTCAGTTTCTTGCCCTTTCATTGGTTTGAGAGTTTTCATCCAGCTGCTATTGAGTTTTTAGGCAATAACCAAGTGCCCAGTCCTCCTGTGCCAGTGCTGTGTAGCTTCATTATTTTTCAAGAACAGTGTACAAACAGAAGTTCAAGAAATGCACATGCACTTGGCACATGCTTACTGGACAGCACTTTGTCAATATTTAAAAAACAAACATTGGGAAAGTTGGCATCGTTACTAGAGGCCTCATCGGGGCCTGGCTAAGGCGCCGAACGGGATGGCCGCCTAGAGTGTCTGCTCCGCCGCGTCGGGACGATTCTGAGATTCGCTGTGCGTTTCTCTTTGGCAATTTTGCACGCTAATTCCCGCACCATGCACCCGAACAGCTGCTGCCCTTGGTGAGCCACTTTTTGGATCTTACACGCATCGCATTTAACACTTTTCCGCCACTGCTCCTGTCTCCTCATGACGGACGCCATTTTAGGTGTGCGCGTCTTTTCTTCATGAATACAGCGTTCCTATGAGAAGGCTCTGCACACGCCAGCATTTGCCTCATAATGTACTAATGCCTGGATTTTCTACTTTTTCTATTTTTCCGGCAGCATACAGCATATGAGTAAGGAGCTTGGTTATTTTTTATGGCGTTTTTGCATATTTACATCACCATTGTTTTGGATATTTCATTAACAGAGTGGCCATTTTAGATGTGAGTCACTTCAGCTTTCAAATATGCTGCCACGCTTGCCTCTTACATTCCTGCCCCTCTGACACGGCCATAGCCTTCAACATCGCTATTGTTTTGTGACCATATGTTTTTATTGTGAATTCTTCGATTATATTTCGCCGGCCACTCAATTGCACCTCTAATTTATATATCCTATATTGGACATACGTCATAACCTGTAAGTGGTGCAATTCTTTTTCTGTCTACCTGTCTTCTGATGATTCTCTAATGTCACAGATTATCAAGCCAACCCATACATAGCAACCAAAAGTTTTTTTCCGTTTCCCAGTAGCCCTATCCAATTTTACTGAATATTTAATCGAGTTTACCCCATCCAAGAATGTCGGGGGGTCGCTCCTAATCCAATATTTACAAATTTCTCTACGGGCAAGCAAAATTAGATAGAAAGACAATTTGCTTATATCTCGAGGAAGCAGGTCATAATTCGAGAAAATTCCCCAAAATACTAACATTATGCTCACCTGTATGTCAAAACCGTACATGGCTTTCATACCTTCAATAACCGACCCTCAAAACAGATGCAACTTTGGACATCTTAAAAACATATGTATATCAGCTCTTTCCTGCTGACACTTTGGACAGCAGTGTGTGGGACCTCTCGCGAATCTGGAGAGCTTGGGAGGGGACCAGTATACTCTGTAGAGAGAGAAGAGATGATTTCTCTTTAAATTGGCAGCTAATATTGTAGAGTGTAGTAAATCAAAAGATACTTGCCAGATTTCTTCAGTACTTGAGTCCGGCAAGCATTCTCCCCACAGTAGAGATGGTAATATCAAGTCACCATCAGCCAGATCAATCATCCTCCAATATAGGTTAGCTGTCTCTTTCTTATTCCGCGTCCTCAAATTTAAGGCGTTCTCCAAATCATTTGAGCCACCCACTTTTACTCCAATTGCCTGGCTCCAACTTCTTAATTGGAAATATTTAAATTTGGATAATTTACTGTCTGTAATGTTACTCAGTACTTCCCATGTTAGCAAGGAGCCCTCCGGCATAAGTTGAGCCCATCGTTCAATCCCAGCTGATTTTAATGGAATTGCCAGAGTATCTTTAGTCCACTTCGGTGACTTTTCTTCCTTCGTAGTTTTTTCCACGACATTCTCTTTCCCTTAGAGGCCCAAATAAAGGAGTTCATCTTTGATTGCATTCTACTTAGAGCCTCCTCCTTAAAAGCTAATGGAATATTTTGAAACAGGAATATGAGTTTTGGTAAGAGCAACATTTTGACTAAATGAACTCTCCCTATTAGTGTCAAGGGTAGATCCGCCCATCCTTTTAGAGAATAAGTAATATCTTTGTCAATTCTTCGCCAATTTGTGTTGCATATGTGTTCAATATTGTGTGTGATCCTAATGCCTAATTACCTTATCTCATCTTTCATAATTGGGAGGCTGACATTCATATTCCAAGCCATACATTCGGTTTTTGACTCGTTAATCTCGCATCCTGAGATCTGACCAAATTGATGTGCCAAGCTGTATATTATTGGAATGGCCGAGATTAAATCTGATGTATAAATCATCATATCGTCAGCATATAGAGATACTTTCTTTTCCCAACTTCTATACTTAAAGGGGATAATGTTGGCTTGCTTTCTGATTCTTTCCGCCAATGGTTCTATATATAAATTAAAAAGCAGTGGGGGCGGAGGGCACCCCTGCCTTGTCCCTCTCTTAATTGTTACAACTGCGGAGCGGTTGCCGTTTACCAGGATTCTAGCTGTAGGCTTTTGATGGATTGATAACACTGTCCTGCAAAAGTTTTTACCCAAAATGCATCTATCTAAAACGATGGCTAGGTACACCCAATTCACACAATCAAATGCCTTTGTGGCATCAAGTGTGATGGTGGCCAATGGCAAGTGATGCACCGTGGCTAAATCTATAGCACCAACTAAAATGTTTGTCAACTCCTGAATATCTCTACCTCTAACAAAGCCCTTTTGATCATTATTTAATAGATCACCTATGATTTCATTTAATCTCCCTGCTAAAATCTTGGCAAAGATCTTGTAATCAAGATTAGGCAGAGAGATTGGCCTGCATGAATCACATTGACTGGATGGCTTTGATGGTTTTAAAATCGAGGTGACCGTAGCTTCATTCCATAAGGGGGCATGTTCCCACCTTTTTCAAAAATATGTGCAAATAATGTATGCATCACAGGAACAAGTGGCTGAAAAAGAGCTCTATACAGCTAGGTCGGTAGGCCATCTGGACCAAGTGCTTTTCCTTTTCTTCCGGACTCAATTGCCTTAATTATCTCACTAGGGCTGATCGATTTATTGAGATTGCTAGACATAGCCTCATTGATTTTATTTGGAGGGAGTTGATCAAACCATGACTGTATCAATGCATATTGTGGTGTTAAATCCTCCTTATACACCTTTTCAAAGTAGCTTTTAAAGGCATCTTCAATTTCTTTGGTAACTTCCGGGAAATTTCATATGACACTCCTTTTATATTATTTTTTACTGAGTCCTGTCTGGTTTTCCAGGCTAAAAGCTTTCCACATGATTCCCCATACTCACAGTGGGCTAGCTTACTGGTCTCCCACCTTTTCCTCAGCCTGGTGTCAAGAACCCCTGCCAGTTTACATGATAACAGTTTCTCATCAGTACCCCCCTGAGCTGTGTTTCTCTGGGCATTAAACTCTTGTTCCAGCTCCTGGATTTTTCCCTCTATTTCTTCTATCTCAGCCCTATATTTCCTCTGCTTGGCAATTTGTATAGTTGTGATATGCCCTCTTAGAAAGGCTTTATAGGCATCCCATACCATTTCTATATAGGTAGTCCCAAGATTGATCGAGAAGAAATTCTCTGTTTCTACTACTAATTGATGGATTACTTCTTCTAATAGTCCGATCTAGAGTCCATCTTTTGATGCCTGGCTTTATTGGGAGTTTCAAAATTAGTGTAACAGCCGAGTGATCAGATAAATGCCCACCTAGGTGTTTTATGTCTTTCACCCATGTTTTTAACTCCATACTAATTATAAAAAGTCAAGTCAGGATTTATGTCCATACTTTTTATTGTGGAAAGTATACCCTCTCCTGTTCCCCATTTTATTCCTCCAAATATCTATCCAACCCATTTGTCTCATTGCGCTTTTCAAGGAGGATCTCATTTTGCAATTCTGTGCAGATCTATTGTTATAAGTTCTATCCAACAGAGGATCTAAAACCAAATTGAAATCACCTGCCAGGATTAAAGGATCCTGGAAAGTTAATAGCTCTGCAAATAACTCCCTCATTAGAGCTGGATCATCCAGATTGGGACCGTAATCACCAGCCACTATAAATTTACACACATGGAACTTGATCTTTGCTATGGCCCATCTGCCCATCTTGTCTACTATGGAACCTTCCACTGAAAGAAGAGCAGAATTCTTTTTAATGAGGATAGCCACTCCCTTTGTAGTCCACTGCTGTGTTGTGCATATAACTTCCTGGATCCACTTTTTGGTTTTACACATATCCCTCATCTCCTTTTCTGTTACATGTGTCTCCTGCAAAATGAGGATTTGCTCAGGAGTGTCTTTTAAATTTTGAAAGATTCTCTCCATTCTATGTTTGACCCTCAAACCATTCAGGTTCCATGATAGAGTCTTTAAATATAATGCCTGCTCTGACATACCTTATACATTTTCTGTAAATAACTGAGATAAGTAGCTTAGAGGACCTGTTTTGGTGCATAAGTCTTTTTTTCCCTATGCTACCCACCCTGTGCTTCCTGTGACCCCCCCCATGCTCCCCCCCCTCGCCCCCACCCTAGTGCTCCCCTAAAAAACCCCCTGTCTTCCTCTTATGGCCCTACCATGGCCTTTGGGGCATCCCTCAGGTATCTAAGGCGGTAAAAATAGACATATTTCCTTATGTAGGCATGAGACGAAGCAAACTGCTGCCAAAAAAACCCACAAAAAAAACCGTTTCATCCTAATCCTGGAGGGGAAAAGAAAAGAAAAGAGAAAAGGGAAGAAAAAGGAGCCATACATACATAATGTAAGATTTGGGGAGAAAGCCTAAAGTATTAGGGAACTGCTACATCGTTGGCGTGGCCAGATATAGATTGTAGGAACATTTCTGCTTCTTCCACTCGCTTAAATATCCGCATTTTATTATTAAACATTACTTTTAAAGTAGCAGGAAATTTTATCTGAGCTGTTGCACCTTGCTCCCTAAAAGGTTCTAGAAGCTGCCCTAGCTCCCATTGTTTGGAGACTGTTATTGATGACACAGCAGACCTAATTTGAAAAGTGATACCTTCTGCATTTAATACGTTTTTCTTGAGAGCTCTGTTTAGTATCTCATCCTTCAGGCTATATGTTAGAAAATGAACCAGGATTTTTCTGGGTCCCTATGAACCCTCTGAATATCTATCATGAGATCTTGCTCTGAGCAGTCTATTAGAGTTGATTGCTTAATCAACTTCACCACAAACTCTTTGATGTTATTTCCTTCCGCTCCCGCCGGCACTTTGAGCAGGCGGAGATTGTTTCTTCTCTGGGAATTCTCAATCATTTCTAACTTCTCCTGAAACCCTAGTTTGCGCTCTTTTATTTTAGTGAGTTCTTTTGTGTTTTCCGCAGTTTGAGCTGACAATTCTGCTACTGTAGACTCCAAAGCCGAAGCTCTTGCTGCCAGAGCATCCAGCTTATCATCCAATTTTTCGCAGAAGATCTTAATTTCGCTTTGATTCTTTTCCGAGATCAGGAACCTGCTCTTAATCTCTTCATTTAGTGATTGCAATAAATGCAGAACAGATAAAGGACTTGGTGAGACTGTCAAGTCTGTTGGGTTCTCGTTATGAGGAAGTGTATTCTCTATGTCTTTCACCATTGTTGATTTCATCTGTGGTACATTCCCTTCTATGATCTCTATCGCCAGAATTGGGACCTTTTCCTCTGCGTCCGACATGTTGAATCCTCCTGATTCAATCCCTAATTCAAATCCTTCTGAGTGTCACACAGAAACCGAATCCCTGAAGTTAAAAAGAAGCTGGGTGGGTGCGGTTTTATTATCGCCGTCTACCAATAAAAAAAATGGCGTTGCCATCTTATGTCACAAGAAATTAAAATGTAGAGTGCTATTACAAGAAAAAAACTCTGATGGCAGATGGGTATTAACTAAGCTATTAATTAATTCTGTGCCTTTAACTATCTTTAATGTCTACTGTCCTACGCAACCTGATAGTTGTTTTTGGCCTTCAATTACGAAAAAGTGTATTCAATAGCGAGATGACATGTTTATTTTAGGAGCAGATTGCAATCAGATTGTAGATCGGTTTCTTGATTGCAAATCAACTGTTCCCTTCACACCTCATAAGTCACACAAGCAATTCCTTGATTCTATCTCTCAATCACATCTCATAGATTCTTGGAGACTTTCTCATCCTGATACCCTTGACTATTCCTTTTTCTCTCCTCCCCATGCTTCTCTCTCTCGTTGGGACTATATTTTTCTGTCACAATCTTTATCTCAAAATGTACTATCCTCCTCTATTGAACCAATTGTCATCTCGGACCATGCCCCAATGGTAACAGATCTAGATTTACTTCCCCACATCCTAAGTCCTCCCGTTGGCGCTTTAACTCTCTTCTTACTGATCCTCTTTTCTCTTCTTCTTTCCATTCCTTCGCTGGAGAGTTCTTTTTGCTCAATGGTGATCCCAGTACTTCCCCTCACCTTCTTTGAGTCTCCTTTAAAGCAACTGCAAGAGGATTCATTATTAATTCTGTTTCCAAGAAAAAGAAACACTTCCTCCAGAAACGGAAAGCTATCCTGGCTAATATTAAACTTTTGGAACATAAATTTTACACTTCCTCAACTAAATCCATCTTACCTGACCTCATTAAAGCGAAACTTGATTTCAATAAATCCACTACTGATAATGCATCGTCAATACTCCTTCGCAGTAGTGCTCGTTATTATGGCGGTCGCAACAAATCAGGGAAGCTTTTAGCTAACTACCTCAAATCGTGTAAAGAGCGTAATTATATAGACTCTGTCTTCTCTTCTGATAATATCCTTCTGATAATATCCTTCTCCATAAGGATCAGGAAATCCTTGAGTGGTTTCAACTTTTTTACCAAAATCTCTACACGCCAGAATTCCCTCCCACATCTACTATTATTTAGTCTTATCTTGAGAAACTTCCTTGTCCCTCTACTTCTCATCCTAATTTTTCCTATCTTGAAAAAGCCCTTTCACTTGCCAAACTTTCCAAAGCATTAAACCCCCTTATTAAAGGTAAATCACCTGGACCTGATGGCTTTTCAGTTGAATTTTACTTGCATTTTTCTGATCTTTTACTTCCCAAACTCTTAACGCTTTTCCAATCATTTTATTTATCTGGCAAGGCAGATGGTACTTTTCAGGAAGCTACTATTTGCCTGATTCCTAAAGAAGGCCGTGACCCACAATTTTGTTAAAAATGACCGTCCAATCTCTTTAGTTAATGTGGATTATAAACTTTTTGCTTAATTGCTTGCCTTGCGTCTGGATTCTTTTATGCCCCATCTTATTGGCAAAGAGCAATGTGGTTTTGTTAAAGGTAGGCTCACCTCTGATAATTCTTGTCTTTTTCTTAATGTTTTGAATAAAGCTTCATCTCTCTATATTCCGCTAGCTGCTATTTCTGTTGATGCAAAGAAAGCTTTTGACAGAGTTGACTGGTCTTTTTTGTTTGCTTCATTACGTTGGCATGGTTTTGGTCCTAATTTTATATCCCTTGTCTCTCTACTGTATTCTGCTCCCAAAGCGTTGGTCCTCGTTAATGGTCATATTTCCTCTTACTTTCCTCTTCAATGAGGAGTTTGTCAGGGATGTCCCCTATCTCCACTTCTTTTTGTTTTAGCCCTTGAACCCTTTTTGACTTCTATTCATAATAACAAATCCATTTCCGGTTTTCCCTATGGTGACAATCAGTTGACGCTTTCTTCATATGCAGATGATGTTCTTCTATTTATTTCCGATCTAGAAACATCTATCCCCCTTTATTATCTGCATTTAACTCCTTTTCACAGGTTTCTGGATATAAAATTAATTCAGATAAGACTGAAATTCTTCCTCTAACTAAATTTTGTCTTCCTCACTTGTTTTCTTCTACTGGGTTTGCTTGGAATAGTTCAAAACATACATATCTAGGTATTTGGTTCTCTAATTCTATTTTCTCCTCAATTAAATTAAATATGTCTGCAGTACTGTCCCGAATTGAAAAATCATTCTCTACTTGGAACTCCCTTTTTCTATCTTGGTGGGGATGATTGGACTCGATCAAAATGATGATAGCCTCTATTCTCATATATACCTTCTCCATGCTTCCTGTTCACATACCCCCTATTCACTTCAAACGTATTGACTTGTGCCTCTCAAGATTTCTTTGGAAAAACAAAAAATCTAGAATTGCTTTATCATCTCTTCGAAAGTTCAAATCTAATGGTGGAGTCAACTTTTCAGATTTTCGTATCTATCATAAATCTTTTTCATTAAGTCAGACTTCAAGATGGCTTACTTCAGAACCCTCTCCCTTCACTCCCCTTTGGTTCTCCATTGAGCAAAAAGAATTTTTACCCTTTTCCTTCAATGAAGTTATATGTCTAAAACCTCCAGTACTTCACTTCCCTTATTTAGATATACCTCCTCCCTTTTGTCGCCCTTGGTTCACCCTCCTGTTATTACTCGTGAATCTTTCTTAGATACTCCTATCTGGCATCATTCGCTTATTCTCCTAAACAATAGACCCATATTTTAGTACACTTGGAGATTAAAAGGTATCAACTGGGTGAATCAACTCTTTGAGGGAATGTTACCTTGCACTTTCCCCCAATTCCAACTCTTA
This sequence comes from Lissotriton helveticus, assembly GCF_964261635.1. NCBI lineage: Eukaryota > Metazoa > Chordata > Amphibia > Caudata > Salamandridae > Lissotriton > Lissotriton helveticus. The sequence continues at coordinate 1,179,411,221 of NC_136061.1, forward strand.
TTTCATTGCCCTCATTCTTTTTCACGTAAATTTACTACTCTCATGGCAATAATTCTCGATACTTATCGAACTGAACCCAGCTATTTGAAGTTTCGGAAGCTTCTTAAAACATTTCTTTTTCCCAGTGATCCCTAATTAACGGTACCCTCTTCAGTCTGCTCTTTGTTCTTGAGCGCTGGGACGCTCTCGGGCAGCCATGCGCTTTATAAATTAAATTTCATTTCATTTCATTTCATTACTCCCTCCCATCCTCGTCTTCATCTAATGCCCAAAACCCTCTTCTCACATTACTCCTTGCCCTTCCTAAAGCTTCTCTTATCTACAATTTCTTTTTATCCCCCAATCCAGGTCATGTTAAATCTAAGCTAGAACTCTTTTGGTAAATGGATTAGGGTTGTACTAGGTCTGTCGCTCTTTGGGATAAACTTTGGTCCAGATCCTTAAAAGTTTCTCGCTCTGCTTCTCTTACCCAATCTTTATTTTTTTCTGTATCACAGACTTTACCTTTCCCCGATTTCTTTATCAGGTTTCTCTCTTTCTTCTGATTCTATTTGCTGGACCTGCGGCTCTCCTAATGCTGATCTTGTCCACCTCTTTTTTTCTATCCTACAGTTTCCAAATTCTGGGATAAGATTTGGCTTTATATCTCTCGTATATTTACAATTTTCACTCCTTATTCTATACCTCTTCTCTTTATGGGTAGTCTCTTTGAATCTCTAGACCTTCCCCGCATTGCCACGGCCTACTTGACCTCATGATTGCTCTTGCATTCAAACACATCTCCTTTAACTGGAAATCTCTTACAAACATCTCTACACAATGTTGGTGGAATACTCTCTGTCATTTCCATAGACACGATGTTGCCTTTGCCTCCTCCTGCAAACCAGCTCATAATAGAGGCCTTTTCTGGTTACCACTTACTGCATACTTGGACTGAATGACCCTAAAGAGACTTCCATATGTCAACTCAGAAAATTTTAAACCGCCTTGAAGGATCTTGACTTTATCCTTAGTTCTCTTTTTACATGATTCTAATGTTCTGTTTTTTTCAATACCGTATAATAGATATCGTTTTATTTACAACATTTTGCTTTTCTGCCATTTCCTATGCTTTGTGATTTTGTGATTTTGCAATGTTAATATTCCCCCTTTCCTTTCCTTCTTCTGTTTTTTCCTCTCCTCTCCTGCCCCTCCCTTCATCTATAAACTCCACAAAATGCTTTTATTTTTTCTATCTTGATATCAGCCTGAGGTGTTGTTTAATATCACATTTGATTTTGTTTTCTGTATTTGCTGATTTCTTGTTCAACTATGAATTATTTAATAGAGCTTTTCAACATTAAAAAAATAGAGGCCTCATCGGCAAAACCGGAAAAACTTCCATAATTGCACTTGCTGAACAATTTTGACAAAAAGGCATAATGATGTGTCCTTGAGTATGCATCATCACTCATGCATGAGTATGCATCATGATGTTACAGCAGCCCAGCGTGATGACCTATAGGCATGCATACATCACCATACATGCACGCACATACAGCATGACCTCACCACTATTTTCTTTAATTTACTGCTACAAGAAGGAAGACTATTTTGAAGTGGTAAATTTAAAAAAAGTGTTTTGCAGGGGAGAAGTAGAGGAGCAATGGTAGAGTGTGTTAAAGGAAATGCAAATACCACTGAGCAGTGAGGATAGATAGGGACGTGCTATGCAGGAGATGAATGAGTGGTCGTTCAAAAAAAAAAGAAAGTAAAAGCTGAGTGAGAAGGAGAAAGGCAGGGAAACTACAAGTAGCTTGAGGTTGTAAGGTGAAAAAAGTGTTTAAATTAAGCAATCCAAACTGGGTGTGGTGGAGGAAGCAGCACTTGAGCATTAATGGGGGAAGTCAGCAACATGGAGAGCACATGATCTGGATTTGAGGGAGCAAGCAACACAGGAGTGAGCTAGTAAGAAAACACTGCTCTCCCACGGAGTCCTAAAATCAAAAGAGAAAAGTGGCTTTCTGAATGTCAGAAGATGAAGGATGCAAATCATCCAATCAAAGGATGTTAAAGAATCAAGCTTCTAAAAGAAGGAGCAAACACAAAAAGAGAAAGGAAAGTAATTGAATAAGAAGTCAGCAAAAGAGACAAAAAAGGCAGCCATTGGGAAGCAATGGACTCAGTCAAAGTCCAGTGATAGTTTTGGTATTGTTTAAAATAGGTAGTCGACAACAGAGAGCTAAAAGCTTAGATGAGACTTAATTAGGGTGGAAGACCAGGGTCATTGACACCTACCATGTTGTCCTATATGCAAGTGTGAAATGAACACTACACCATCTGCCATGAGCAAAGTGAGTGGTGCAAAATTAACCCCAACTTGGAGCAAGGACATATATAACCCCTCCCCTTTCCTTTGCCAAGGCTTCGGGATGGTTGCAAAAAAATATCCTCTGTGGTTGGTCAACAAAGGCAAAAGGCATTTATCGCCATTTAAAAGATAGTGTCTAGCAAAGACGTAATCTGCCCTTCGGAGGGCAGGGGGCATTTGGGCAACAAGCAAGTTTTTAAAATCTGCCACACCAGGAGAGGATTAAAATTGTAATATGATGCGGTTGCCAAGCAATGACACTTTCATTAAAAGTGTTGTTGTACGGTGCCCATTTTTTTATTTTCTCCTGGTATTTGCAAACACAGTCCCCATTAAAAGCAGGGTTTTGCCAAAAAAGGGGAACAATTGATCAGGTCTTCCATTTTCTTTTCCTTTCCTGGAAGGTGGTGGTACTGGCCAAAGGGAGTCTATATGTAGTTTTTAGAGACCTGAAGTCGGCTTATGGCCTTGTGCCTAGGAACAAGCTCTGGTTGGTGCTTAAGGAGATGGGGTGCTGTGGTGACGCATGCCTGAGAGCTCTGCTATGTCATGGAATCTGTTCAGTCGGATTCCATGACAGGCAGTTGCTCTCTGGGCCCCTGTATGATTAGACCTATACCTTATGTCTCTTATCTCAATAAATGTTCCTTGCTACTAAGAAGACTCCGGAGGTCATCTTTTCAATTTGGTGACGATCGGGACGAACAAAGAAGTGTATTCATCATTCTTTAAGAAGAAAGAAGAACGAATTTCGCATGTCATTTTAACTGGTTCACCGAGGAATTTGAAAACGGTACAGGGGCCAGAGAATTGGTGAGATCTTTCCACTTTGTTTTGCGCGATTGAGGATACGTTAAAAAAAAAGGCTTAAATTGTCATTTTTTCTCTTGAAGTAAATTGTCAACGCTTCGTTCGTTTAATCCGAACTGTGCTCGTTACAACACATGCGCGTGCTGAAAGCTTTGTACGATCGCATGCAGGGCTCGCGCACTGGGTCTCGCACTGCGTGCTGAAGATCGGATGTTTGTTTTATCGAATGCAGGGTTCGCGCAAGGTCTTGCGCTGCCTGCTGAAGCCCGGCTGTTAGCTAATCAAACAGTCCTCAATCTCACTACTTGATTGTGCGTACAATATGATATAAATTACGCTCTACTCACCTCAAGCAGCTCCACCCAGCTCAAGCAGCTCCACACAGATACAATTCGTCCACAGTGCATTTTGGGTTGTTGAATGCTGTGAAAACAGAAAGTGGACTTGAAATCGGCTGACTCATTGCATTTTGGGATATCAGTGTGCAATATAACAAGATTTCCTCTAAATTTTAAGCTTCACTCGAAACTTAAGTGATTTTCAAAAGCTATTTGCACCCTATGCAGCAAGAAAAGTTTTAAAAAAAAGAATATAGTGACAACATTTTAAAGATCAATTTACTTTATTGAATATTCCATTCAACAGTGATTTGCACACTTTACAAGTCATTTACCATTTTCAAATATTATACACGTAATGACATCAGCGATTTGCACGCTTAAATTACAAGGAAAAAGTGCAAATTACATTAAACCTTAATATCAACATCGGCGATTTGCACGCTTTGCCAAGATATTTCTTTAATTTCGCAAAAAAAAAATGTTTTTTCTTTTCCTCTGCTTTTAAAAATTGTATGTGCGACATGCAAAGTGTGCAAGCACCAGCGTCTTTTTGTCAAGATCCAGGAGACCCACCTTTCGAGTGGAATTTATGGTTAAGATCATTTAAAGCCTCATTAGGTGCCATCGACGCTCAAAAGTTTAGACCAGAAAGACGGAAAAATTTAATGTATTACCATTTGGGAGTCGAAGGGCAAAATGTTTTTGACCATCTACCTGAACATGTACCTGCAGAAAATGAAGTTTTGGTCGAATTTGAGACAGCTGTTGCTCAACTAGATAAATATTTTACAAGAACCAAAAATATGGTTGTACATAGGTACAAATTATTTACAAGAGCTCAACAACCCAACAAAAGTATAGACACTTATGTCACAGCACTGAAAATGTTAGCATCCAAATGTGAGTTTGACAATTTTACTGGGGAGCCGATACGTGACCAATTAGTGGCTAGATGCCACTCCAAAAATATTCAGCAAAGATTACTCGCTTGCAAGAATCCAACTCTAGATAGAGCCATAGATCTAGACAAAAGCATTGAAGGTTCTTCTATAGATGCAAAAGTACTTAAGGATTCTCTTGGCAAGACATCAATCTCCGGAGCAGTTATCAACAAACCAAACTTTACAAAAAACCAACAACAATCTTTCAAAAATAAATCATTTATCAAAACTAATCCTAATGTTCAACAATGTCAGAAAATAATTTGTTTTAGATGTGGTTCACCATCACATGTTTCTTCATTTAAATTTTGCCCAGCTATTGGACAACAATGCAAAAATGTGGTAAAATTGATCATTATATGAAAATGTGTAGAACAGGAAAACCCACTAATGTTCGTTGTGTTATAAATGATTTTGGGAATAATTTTGATGAAGAAAATCCTGAGAGTAATCAAGAATTACTTTTAGGTGTAAGATGTGTTAACTCAAATGATGAAGATCTTGTAATTGATCCAAATCTTAATGTTTCCATTGAAGGTCATGCCATACAACTGTTGGTTGATACTGGTGCACGTATAACCATTATTTCAAATGAGATTTTTGAAAAGAATTGGCATGTCAGAGCTTTGCTTCCTCCAGATATTCTCACGGTAGCATTTGAAGGAAGCAAAGTGGATCTTATTGGTTTTTTTTTGGACTAACATAAAAATTTTAAATGAATCTATTTATGGTAAAGTTTACATTGCAAGAAAAGGAATCAATGTACTAGGTTTAATCCATCAAGCTGAATTTTGCATTACGATTAGATCAGGTTTAGAACAACCCATTTCATTTGAGAAAAAAGAGTAGGTTCAGTAAACATTGATGACAATTTTTGGGGAAAAAAATTCACAAAAGTATTCAATGACAAATTAGGAAAAATGTCACATTTTAGTTATCACAATAAAGTCAAGAGTGACGTTGTCCCTGTAAAACACAAGCTACGTAATATACCCTTAAGTGTAAGGAGTGATCTTTCTGCTATGCTTAACGATATGTGTTCACAGGGTATTATCGAAAAAACTGATGGAACTCTGTGGTTATCTCCGATTGTCCTAGCGAAGAAAAAGAATGGTGAATTACGCATGTGTGTGGATATGAGGAGTGTTAATGAGGCCATTTGGATTGACAATCATCCATTACCCAGAATAGAAGACTTAATAACTAAAGTAGGACAAGCTAAATGGTTTAGCAAGTTAGATTTGAGAGCGGCTTACCATCAAGTCGAGTTGGAAGAAAGCTCTAGTCATTTAACTGCATTTGTGACTCCAGATGGAGTTTTTCAGTTTTGTCGCATGCCTTTTGGCATCACATCTGCCGCAGCAGTTTTTCAAAGATTGATGTCAGATATGTTCATTGATAACAAACACGTAGCAATTTTTCAAGATGACATTTTAATATTTGCTAACAGCAAAAATGAACACAATCTTGCATTAATCAATGTATTGGAAAAATTAGAGAAAAGAGGGGTAACTTTAAGAAAAGATAAATATATTTTCAAAACAAAAGAAATTGAGTATCTTGGACATGTATTCTCTGAGGAAGGTATTAAACCCAAACCTAGTTTAGTGAAAAGTATTGTAGATGCTCCTGCACCTCAGAATAGAGATCAATTATTATCCTTCCTAGGCTTGTGTGAGTTTTATGCCAAATTAATGCTTGACTTTGCCAGTGTCACTGAATGTTTCAAAGTTTTACTCAAGAAAGGAGAAAAATTCGTATGGTCTGAACTTTGCCAATAAACCTTTGATAAAAAAGATATTACTTCAGCACCTGCACTACAGCATTTTGTAGAAGAAAGGTAAACTTTTGTAACTGTTGATGCTTCTGAATATGGTTTAGGTGCAGTTCTAACTCAACTTAATGTTAAACTTGAAACAACTGTTGGTTTTGCATCTAGGACATTACGTTCTCCCGAACGTAAATATTCGGTTATAGAGAAAGAACTCTTGGCATGCGTATGGAGTGTAGAAAAATTCAGAGCTTATTTGTGGGGAAGGACGGATCATCGGCCTCTAGTAGAAATTCTATCAGGGAAAAAGTTAAAACATACCACTGCACGTATAGCCAGACTTTCAGCAAAACTACTAGAATGTTGTTTCTCTGTAGAATACATCCCAGGAGGGAAAATTCTAGAGCAGATTGTCTCCCTAGACTTCCAATCGGAGATTGTGATGAATATGATTGGGAGTCAGAAGTAGAAGAGTGTTTCATTGCCTTTATTGGTGATTCTAGTATATGTAAAGAGGAGAATAAATGGATTCAAGAATTACACAATGACTCTATTTTAAAACAAGTTTTGAAAATGGTTTCTTCAGGTTGGCCGAAAGAAAAAAGTTTGGATGAAAAGCTTCAAAGTTTTTGGAAAATATCAGATGAATTATCTTTAGAATGCAATAAACTAATGCGGGGGGGATAAGCTTATTCCTACTACTTGTTTTCATAAGCATATTATTGAATTAGCACATTCTGGTCATTTAGGTTCTACTTCCACGAAAATAAAAATAAGAGAAAATATTTGGTGGCCCAGAATGGACCACGAAATAGATTTGTATGTACGTGATTGTAGTAAGTGTAAAATCAGTGATAAAGTTTTGAAAACAGAAAGAGAGGTTGAATGTTCTACTGTCTGTCCAGAAAGAGCTTGGCAACGTATTGGAGTAGACTTCTTGGGACCCTACCATGTTTTACCCAACCATATGAGGTATTTTGTTGTTATATTTGACCATCTGTCAAGATGGGTAGAAGTTAGAGGTGTGATGGAACCAACTACAAAAAATGTTATCAAATTTTTTAGAGATATATTCGCAAGAGAAGGTATACCAAATGAAATATTAACTGATAATGGTGTACAATTTATTTCTGTGGAGATGAAATTATTTTTAGAGAAATGCAATATCAAACATATCAAAACACCCTTGTACAACCCACAAAGCAATGGTAAAGTGGAACGATTCAACAGAATTTTAGTCGAATGTATACAATCTACTTTAAAGTGTAACATGAATGTAGAAACTGCTTTGAAAGAATTCATTTGGAGTTACAGAACAACTCCTCACAGTGTTACGACTAAAACTCCGTTATGCGAGGAAGAAAAGCTACTACTGATTTATGTCCTTCTTGGATGTCTTCTTGCCTTGACAAAAAAATAGACATTAGTAATTCATGGAATGTAGCTAAATCAAATTCTGATGTTTCAAGTGCCAAGAGAATTATTAAAGACTCTGAAAAAAACAAATTGGAGTTAGGTGACTGGGTACGTGTCAAAAATCCTTGTCTCGCTGGAAAAGGATTTTCTAAGTTTAAAGCTCCATTACAAATTATAGATTTAAGGAGAAATGCAGCAAAATTATCTGATGGAAATTGGTGGAATTTTTCTCGTTTAGCAATTGATCCCAATGCTGGTGAAAGTAATAGTAATTTTAATACTTCCAGGTCTTGTGATAATCATCCCACTGTAAGTAATAAAGGTCTTCAAGAAGAAAGTATGAGAAGAAGTTTGCGCACAAAATTTACACCCAGAAAATTAGATAATTTCATGTGTGACTGATTTCAGTTTTTTTTTCTCCTTCAGAAGGGAGAAAAGCCACCTTGTCATTTACTATTGTTTAGACTTTTTCTTTAGTGTTTAGTACATTGTTAGTTATAGAGATGATCTATTTATTATTATTATTTGTCTATTTTTTTATTTGTTTGAAAAAGGGAAGATATGTGGTGACGCATGCCTGAGAGCTCTGCTATGTCATGGAATCTGTTCAGTCGGATTCCATGACAGGCAGTTGCTCTCTGGGCCCCTGTATGATTAGACCTATACCTTATGTCTCTTATCTCAATAAATGTTCCTTGCTACTAAGAAGACTCCGGAGGTCATCATTTCAGGTGCCCACAGAAATACTCTTACTACTCATAAATCTCCATGAAGATATTTACGCCAGGGTGAGATGGGGCAGCCAGGGCCACGTCAACGATCCTGTAAAGATTAGTTTGGGTGTCCACCAGGGCTGCGTTGTAGCCCCATCATAGTTTTCGCTGTACATCAATAAAGTGGTTGATTTCTAGCAGCAATTCCAGCATATGTGCCCTTCCTAGTGAATGAGAAAATTGAAACCCTTCTCTTTGCAGACGATATTCTTCTTGTCTCTATAACACCCATGGTGCTCCAAACCCTCTTAAATCCATTTAAGATTTTTTGCGACAAGAGGTGTCTCGAAATAAATACATCAAAAACAAAGTTGATGATGTTGAATCCCCACAGATCTTTCAAAGGGTGCATATTTTTAAACAACATTCCACAACGGAAAGTGATCTGCTTCGAATATCTGGGCATTAAACTGTTTGAAGGTATGGCCTGGAAACAACACCTAAACAAGGCCTACCTTAAGTTTACACAGGTTACCGGGGCTTTGAGGAAGGAACACTGTTGCTCCTATACAAACCGGTTGCACCAGCCCTAAAGCTTTTAAAAGTAAGGCTGTAAGCAGCACCCTTTATGGGGTAGAGCTGTGGGTCTTTGATAAAGCGAATGACCTAACAGTGATTGAGAACACGTTCCTTAGGAACTTAGTTTCCCTCCCACCAAGTACACCCCTCTGCCCCCTTAAATTGGACATGGGCATTAAGCTGATCAAGGACCTAGCAAAGCTCCGCCAACTTCTATTTTGGCGGAGGCTAGTATCCACTCCAGAAATGTTCCTGTACACACTTGCCTTTGAAGAAGTTTGTTCATTAGACACATCGCAAAAAATAGCTGGATTAGAAATATTAGAAACCCTATTACTAGCATTGGGGTCAAGGGGAGCAGTATTAACTGTCCAGAACCATTAACTAAGAAACAAATTAAAGTAATGTATTAGGACTGGGTAGCGCAGAACAAAACCAAGGATAGCAGGCGGGGTAGACTAACTGAGGAATTTACGGATTTTAAACTAAACTGTACCCTGGAAGGATACCTCGATCTTATCCTGGTGCCGGCTGACAGGAAACCATATATACAATTCAAATTCAAAAAGAACAATTGATCGACAGAATGCAGAACAATGTCATATATTCACCCCAGTACAGCGATCTGGGCCTAAATCCATAGGGCCTTATTTATGAAGGCCTTGCGCCACCGGTGCGTCACTTTTTCCTATGTTAAAAGTGATGCACCGGCGGCGCAAGGCCTTCATAAATAAGGCCCATAGTGTTTTTGATTACCATGCCATTTCAGTTTGGACCCAGCCATATGCAAATCAGTCTTGTCCCTGCGCCCAATGGGAATAGCCCTGCCCGAACTGCCAGTCAAGGTCCTCCCTGGGCTGGAAACAAGTATCCTAGGACCGGATTCGGTGTTTCTTCCCTCTTCAGCCAGGCTAGCTTGATTCCAGTGGCATGGAGAGCACGGGACCCATGTCTGGGCATACCCGTCCCACTCTGGGTGTTGAATACAAAAAGAACAATTAATGTACAGAATGCAGAACAATGTCATACATTTACCCCAGTACAGAGATCTGGGCCGAAATCCATCATTTATTTGCTCACCATGCCATCCCAGCCATATGCAAATCAGTCTTGACCCTGCGCCCAGAACAAAGGCTGCCCTTGTTACTCTGCTCTGACTAAATCAACTGGCCATGTCCTTTTTGCCTGACCTGCATACTTTAGATCCAGGGCGAAATGGCTAGTCCCCGTCTGTAAACAGCTTGGAACTCGTGACTCGGGCCAGCTTTGAGAATACTAAAATCAGATACTAGACCATTATTTGTGTGCACAATTGCAAAGTTCCTGGGCCACACGTGGGAAATCAGATGGAAGACCCAGAGTTTAATCATGTCAACACCATAACATGCCTATAACACAATATAATCTCGCAGATTTGTCGGTGGCTGAACTAATGCCCAACTATGATGGAGTTCATCCATTGAGCAATTATTTAGGTCTTGATTTACAGTACCACTGTAACAGTCTATGTAGTTCATTCCTAGCAATACAGTTTAAATAATCTAGTGCACTTATGTATTGGGCACTCCAAATTGATTAGCTAGTAGTTTTTTAAAGCAATCATTGTACAGTTTTAGACTTAAATGAAGGATTATGTTTTTAAAGACAATTTGTTGTGTGTTCATGTCGTATGAACGTTTTTTTTTTTTAATATTTACATTTTTATTGGGCTGCACATATTCACTTTGTACTTTTATGGTCTGACGACCGAATAAAGTTTATTGAATGATGATTAAAAAAGGAAGGCTGTCTTTTAAGGGTTTTACATATTTTAACAGAGCACCTGATAGCGGCCCAGCTCTCTGTGTGCATTTCTGAGCAAGGCACAAAATCAGCTGTCCCCAGGGCTGTGACTGAAAAAAAGCAAACAGCGTGTCCTATTTGGCCTGCATCATTGGATGGCTGTCGAAAGTTGATGACAAAGGGCAGCTGCCCCAATGCCCTATTTTCTGTTTACACAAGGGACTGGTTCTGCTGTAACTTGTCCTAGGCTTCCTTCTCTTTCCGAAGAAAATATGGTGATGGAGATGTGAGACAGTGGACAGCTGCCCCAACATCCATGTTCCAATGGCAACTCGGTGTCAGCTGTCCCAGTCCTCCTTGTCCCACACCATTATGTGGCCCAGGACAGGACAGGTGATAGCAACCACAGTGGCCTGTCCACATATGTGAGCAGGTTATCAAGTACATTTTCACACTCCTCTTGAGTATCAGGTACATTTGTGTACTCCTCTTTCACCTAAGTAAATGAGGATGAAGAAGCACAGGAAGGCTAACATTAGTCTGCCACTATTTTTATAGTAAGGAATATGGCACACTAGGAATGTATCAGCTGCCACAGTCCTCCTTGGAGTGCACCATTTTGCAGTACAAGAAGGCCAGCAACAAGTGACCACTATCCCAGTACCCTGATTGTGATTCCCAATGGGGCACTGGGCCAGCTATCAAAGGGCAGCTTATTCCCTCCAATAAATTAGGGTTAATAAGTTCGTGGACAACTTAACGTTACCTCAGCACCCTCTTTGCTAATGCCTCAGTGCCCCACACCATGTTGTGGCTGAATAAGATGACATTCAGTGGAGAGCTTCTCGGCTCCCTGTTCGATACTTTGGACAGGTCATCTGTCTGTCTCCCATCTGCCATAATCTTTCTTCTCCCTAAAGGAAAGGGGGAGACTATTGCATGAATGGTTACCAGCTCCCTGGCATCCGGTTCAGATCAGGGAACAATCTACCCGGGCCCAGCTGTTATCTGCCCCTGTTCTCATTGTCCCACAGCATTTGTTGGCTGGTGATGTTTGTCAAGATCCAAACCACTTCACTGCCAGGGGCGATTCAGGGAGGGTTTTTTGGGTGTTACACCCCCACCCCCTCCAAATAAATGTATTTTCTGATAAATAAACGGCTACAAGTGCAAGTCGGTATTGTGGGAGGTCAGTCGAATTTCACCAGGGATTTTTACATATGCGCAGACAAGAACGCGCACACACACTGTCCAAAGTCATCAAAAATATTGGTTACTTTATATAGTATTGTGTTTTCTCTCTTAGTACTCCTATCAACCCTACCTGCCAGTCACAGCCAGTCACAGCGCGTACCTGCCAGCGTGGGGTAAAAGCCTGCTCCTTCAATGAACTACAAACGCGCATATTTTTAAAACACAAATCATTTTATCAGGGGCACAATAGAGTGTTTTTAAACTTACTGTTGCACTGTTTTGCACATTGCTCCTTGTACTCCCGGTCCGCCACAGATGATCGTAGCAGATCGCTGATTGAAGCGGAGGAACTCGGCTCCTCCCCCTGCCTCTCCTTACTTCCGGCCTGATTCCTCTTATTCAGGATGCCGGACCAGACGCACAGCGGACGCAAGCAGCGGGCGGCCGCTGGCACAGCAAAGGCAAACCCGTCTCCGCCCGTCCGCGTCCGGCCGGGTCCAGGGGCTAAAACTTCTGCCCCCCCGTATTGGCCAGCGGAGACAGTACAGCTCGGGAGAATTATGCCGCCTAGCAGGTCCGATAAGGGAAACATGTAAACACTCCATCTCACCCTCTAGTGACCTTGATAAATGCTTGCACTGCAGATTTCACCTAACAACAGACCCACAGCTCTCCCCCACCAACCCACGAAAATATAAAATGTTTTTGCTAAACTATAGATCACTGCCCAAGCACACAGCAGAAATCTCCATCCTTCTCGAAGAAGAATCGCCCGAGGTACTGTTCCTCACAGAGACATGGCTTACCCCCAGCTCTGACCCTGATCTTATTCAGGTTCTTCCAAGCAGCTATTCCATCCTAAGGCTGGATCGCCCCATAGGAAATGGGGGCGGGATAGCCATTATCCACAAACAAGGTTTAAACTGGCGATTGACCGGTAGCCCTGTCCCTGACTGTGAGAACGCTGTCTATTGAGTTCTCTCCAGCCCTCACTTTCTCTGGTATTTTAATACACCGATCCTCGGGTCCCTCAGTGGAATTTTGCAATTCATTCCCAGACCTGGCTGTTAACCTAGCTAGCTCATTGGCCAACTTTACCCTACTGGGGGACTTCAACCTTCTTTTTGACGACCCCCTACAGGCATCAGCAACTGAACTTACCAAGGACCTAGCAGCTTTCCAACTGCTACAAAAAATCAGTGAGCCCACCCATATAAAGGGTCATTTATTAGACCCCATCTTTTCAAATTTAGAGGACCTATTAGGAGGGAAACCTAGGCCTGTCCCGTGGTCAGACCATTTTCTTATACCTCTTACTTGGTCACCACCACATATAGCCCCACGTAAGATCCCCACTTATTCAAAAACATGCCCTTGGTCCAAACTATCAACGGGACACTGGACCACAATATTAGAAGAAACAACACCTGCATCTTCTTTAGATGTGGTCACTGCCAATGATAATTTCAATAACTGGCTCCAACAATCTCTAGATGTCCTCATTCCCGTAAAAAGTATCAAAATCAAAATAGGAAATACTCAAAAACCTTGGTACTCACCCGTATTACGGGGCCTAAAACAGAATTGCAAAAAACTGGAGCGAGACTGGAGAAAAAGTTTCTCACAGGTTAAGAAAAAGAAATATAGAGAATGTATCTATCTTCACAAAGCTGGCTGAAATCAGGGCAGTGGAGGCAGCCTACTATGAAAATAAAATTTTAGCAGCATCTAATTCAGAGGTCTTCAAACTATGTTGCGCTGAGCCCCCCTAAGCTAAATATTTTGAAGTCAGGCCCCCCTCCAAAACTTTATGGCACGATCTGGAAAAGCTGGAGGAGCAAGACTAAGCACAGAGGTTTGAGCTTATGACACCATTTCAGGGGTACTTTTTCTGTAGCTCATAACCCACAGTAATGTGAGACTTATAAAAGAGTAAATGCTTGCTACAAAAACAGAAATTAATCAACAAACACTGCTCCCCATAGTTGGGAGAGTTGGGAGCTCCTCACACTCCTCGGCCCCAGTACAACACAAAATTCTTCTCTAATGAAATATGCATTCCTTAGTAGCAAGCCGTCAGATGTACCTCTTTCACCCCTTTTCCCACTGTGCCTGGCCATCACTCCAGTCTTGACATAGGCTCTCCATACATTTCAGAAAAAATAGCTCCCACACGGTGTCCCTTCTGCAGTAAGGGATCCCTATGCTCTAATGCTAGCAAGGAATATGAGCCCTGATGTGTCTTTTGCAAAGACACTCATGTGCTACCCATGAAACGAACCCTTGATGCAAAGTAATGCAAGGCAGCATGTAGCTAAACGTTGTGTTACTTTGGGAAACTATCCAATGCAAATTCTTACTTGCTTTGGATAGTAAATCCTAGGATAACACTTTGCATCAGGTTTGCATTCCGAAAGTAATGCAAACCTGTTGCAAAGCATTAGTAAATATTGTCCCTACAGTGGCACTGCACAGCCTTGTATTACATTTGGGTACAATCCAGTGCAAATTGCGATTTGAGCTGGATTGTTAATACAACACTTTGTGTCAAGTTTGTTTAAAAAAAGTAACACAAACTTTGCGCAAAGTCTTTGTAAATCTGAGCCTAAATCATTGCTGCAGCCTGTCTTAAGCTGTGTGTAGTAAAATCTTCAAATAATGACACATTCACAGTGCTTTCTGCCAAAAACAGGGACTGTGTAAAATTATTTTTTTTTAAAGTCACTATTCCCCACTGCACCAAGCATGATTCAATTCTCTGACTATCACACTCACACAGACATCTGCAGCAATTGCAGTAACCAATTGAGATGTCCCACTAATTAATGTGTGTGTGCATTATTTGAAATGCAGTTAACGTGAAGTTGAAAAAAAACATTTAAAACCAGCTACTGAATTTGTTTTGTTCTTTGTAGGCCTTTGATTGACCCTGGCAGCACACCGACTGACCTCTGCCCCCATGCCAATTAAAATCGCAGTTCCTATGCTTTTTTTAAAGCCCTTTGGCTGCATGTACATGAAGATAGCCTGGAAACGGGACAATTAAATAAGTTCACGCTTTCAGGTCATCTTCATTTACACTTCTTTTCTGAGACATTTGCGCCCCCTGAGAATGCCGCCACGGAACCCCAGGGGGGCGCGCCCCACAGTTTGAAGATGGCTGATCTAATTGTACCTATGAAATCTTTAGCATTGTTAAAACTCTTTCCAAAGTCCCTCCCCCACCTGTCATCCCTGATACTTCGGGAGCACAGTGTGACAAACTAGCGGAGTTCTTTTCAAATAAAATTGAAACCATTTTCTCCTCATCCTCCCCCATCCAAAATGACCTCCCAGCCCCTCAACTCTGTAGTAACTAGCCCACCTTGGATACAATTCCAGTAATGGAGATGCCAGTATTAGAAAGCCTCCTATTCAAAGTAAAAATTGGATCACCTAAAGACCCTGCCCATACTGAGACAGGTGGCAGGTGTGTTTTCCTCTGTGATCTTAGACCTGATCAACATCTCACTCTCCTCAGGGGTGGCTTGCCCCTCGTGTAAGGAAGCCATGGTAAAGACTCTTCTTAAAAAACCCAGCCAAGACCCCTCCAACCTGGGAAATTACCGCCCCATTTCCTTGCTCCTAGGGGTTAGCAAAATCATCGAAAAATATTTCAACTCAATATTATCCTCATTCTTAGAGACTCATAAACTCCTCCATCAGACCCAGACAGGTTTCCGCCCACTACAGGGAACAGAAACAGCCCTGCTATCAGTAGTGGAAGAGTTAAGACAGATAGTTGACTGTGGTGGCACCACGGTGGTCCTTCTTCTTGACCTCAGCAGGTCATTTGATACCGTAAACCATCGTATCTTGATCCAGAGGCTCAGTAAACTAGGTATCACCAGAACTGCCCTAGCTTGGCTACATTCCTTCCTGAACAACAGATCCTTCCAAATGTTTGACAATGAGGTGACCTCCAAACAGACACCCCTCTGCTGTGGTGTCCCTCAGGGATCCTCCCTGAGCCCCACCTTAGTTAATGTCTACACCTGCACCCTTGCAGAGGCAGTTCTTCCTTTTGGAATACACATAGTCACCTACGCAGACGACACGCAATTGGTGATTGGGCTTAATAGAGCGGAAAGCACCCCTCCCTGCTTGCGCTCTTGCTTGGAAGAAATCGCGAGCTAGATGAGCGATTCCTTTCTCAAATTGAATGGGGAAAAGAGTGAAATCATGATCTTGGGTAATCGCTCTCCCCTTGACCTAAAGGAAATATGGCCTACCTCCCTAGGCTCAGCCCCCACTCCCAAGACCCAGCTAAAAAGTCTGCGTGCATGGATCGACCAAGAACTTACATTTAAAACCCCGGCACGGTGGACGGCTGCCTCATGCTATGATGTCCTTAAAATGATTCGGAAGGTGCTTCCTCTCCTGCCTCTTGAGGCAAGGAAAATTATGGTCCAGGTCCTTGTTTTATCCCGGCCTGACTATGCGAATGCCCTCTATCTGAGTGCCCCCGCCGCCACCTTTTCCAAATTACAGACTATCCAAAATTGGGTTGCAAGACTCCTACTGGGCATCCCTAAACATCATCCAGCCAAACCTGCCCTTAAATCCCTCCATTGGCTGCCAGTCCAGGAGAAAGTTAAGTTTAACACCTTCACTGCGGCGGCTATTCCGCCGCAGTGCTACGGGTTTTGAGCGGCCGCGCGGCGGGCGCATGCTGGTGATGGAACCGCTCCGTCACCAGCGTCGGTTGAGCTGTGCTCGTGACGGAGCGGTTCCGTCACGGCCCGCCCCGCTCAATAGAACCCTCAGCGCAGGCGCGGAATTCGCGCCGCGCATGAGCGTTCTATCGAGCTGGGCGGGCCATGACGGAACCGCTCCGTCATCAGCACAGCGCGACCGCGGCTGATGATGGAGCGGTTCCGTCATCAGCACCGAAGGGGTTAAGTCCCAGTGTATTGTCCACAAATCTCTATTCAAAACAGGTCCCTCCATTCTTCACAGTATCATCAGGTCCTCTGAGCCCAACAGAAGCCTCTGCTCCAAAAACATGAACCTGGCCATTATTCCTAGGATTAGGAAGGCCAAAAGTGGAGGCAGGCAATTCTCGTTTAACGCTGCCGGACTCTGGAATTCCCTCCCCCTCCATCTGCGAGCAGAACCCAATCACGTCTCCTTTCGTAGATCCCTAAAAGCATTCCTTTTTCCCTAATTTGGCTGAACACCTCTTGCTGCTACTGCCAGCGCTGTGATGCCTCCGGGGAACCATGCGCATTACAAATGACAATTCAATTCAATTCAACCCTCAGTCCTCTCCCTTTCTGCTTACCCTTAGGCCCTTCTCATGCACCCTGCTTGCTGTATGATGTATTTAAACTTTATACGCCAGCCTGATTGTCGGAAAATCTGAATCTCACTCCCCAATCTCACTCCCCCATGGTCGACCATGTCATCTTGGTCGACCGTGTCGCAGCCCTTGGAATCAGTCATCTGGCTAAAGATCTTATAGCCTCTTTCCTAGTCAATCGTAAACAGGCAGTCAAATTGGGCAACTACTACTCGCCCACTTCTGAATTGCTCTGTGGGGTCCCTCAAGGATCCTCGCTAAGTCCCACGCTTTTTAATATCTACGTTGCGGACTTGGCGAGGGTCATTAAATCTCATGGGATGCGATTGACTACCTACGCGGATGACACCCAACTTGTGTTGGCAGTACACAAGAATGGTCCAGTGGTGGCAGCTAAGTTTCAGGAGGGGCTACTGGATGTACAATCATGGATGCACAGTAACTGCCTGAAACTTAATGCAGAGAAGACCGAAGTGATGACCTTCGGTAAGATCTCCCCCGAATGGTCCTCAACATGGTGGCCCAGTCAGATGGGCTCCCCCCCGGTTCCTGCTGTTAAGGTTAGGAATTTGGGAGTTATCTTCGATAACAAGTTATCATTTGGTTACCATGTAAATAAGGTGGTCTCTGCTGCATTCTTCGTGTTGAAGAAAATAAAAAAACTCATGCCATACCTGCCTGCCTCGTCAGGGAAAACACTCATTACCACCTTAGTGTTTTCGAAGCTGGATTATGGAAACGCCCTCTTCCTTGGTACACACAAATACATTCTGAATAAACTACAGTCTGTGCAAAATATGGCAGCACGGATCCTACTTAATATCCCCTGGCGACACCCCACTTCAGTAGCCATACGCCATCTACACTGGCTAAGGGTGGAGAGCAGAATCAAATTTAAGGCGCTCTGTATCGCCTATAAGGCCATCCATCAGACTGGACCGAAATTCCTAAAGGAAGCTTTTCAGGTGTACATACCTGGAAAGGATCTAAGATCAGCCGCAAGCTGTTTATTGCATGTCCCCCGCACAAGAACGGCCACATGGGGAGATAGACGTTTCCTGGTGGCAACTCCCAAACTGTGGAACACACTCCCCTTGCATATTAAAACAGCACCAACACTCATTGCCTTTCGCAAGGCCTTGAAGACATGGCTATTCAACCAATAAGTTCACGCTCTGAATTTTGTGCATCCCAGAGTATCTCACTGCGCCTAGACACCCAAGGGTATTAGTTGCGCATTAAAAATTCCAAAAATAAAATAAATAAATAAACAATCTTACTGACCAACAGCTGCGGCCCGAGCAGGTAAGGGCGGTGGGGCCAGTTAAGGGGGGATTTCGACAGACAAGGACGTGTGAAAATTAATGATTTGTTTTCCCCTCATGGTCATTTGTCAAATCACCCCCAACCCGGCCCCACCGCACCACCACTCTTACCTGCACAGGCCGCAGCTGCTGACCAAGTTCCACCCCTGTTCACTGCTGAAGTAACATGCAATAACAAAAGGAGCTTAGAGGGAAAAAGCAACGGGTACTATTAGGGAAAGCCCTCCACTCAATGAATTGCAATCCAAAAAATTCCCGAACGAAGTGTTTGTGTAGGACACTGGTGCACTAGAGACAATAAATACCTACTTAGAGTATTCACAAAGAGGTATATCCAGAATTCTAAGATAGAAAATTTTGGTAGAGAATGGTCTCGTGCCTGTTTGATAATTATCGCTTGTCCTGGGTACAGGGAATTTTTTGGATTGCACTGCTGAAGTAAGCCAGGACAAATGACAACTGTCCAATACCTGTTATCAATTGCGAACTGACACTGGATCCATCTGTCAGCTGTTCTAGGTCCATCAGACTCAAACAAACCAGTAAAGTAGGCCTGGGACAGCTGACGTCATCAGTGAGGCCATGGTCATTATTGGCAGCTGTCCCCGGCCTCTTTCAACCTCTGAAAAAGTGAATGAAGGAATCCAGAACACGGGCAGCTGCTAAGGGGCACTGTCCACAAGTGCCAGAAAGGTTCTAGGTCATCTGTCCCAGGACTCCCTGCTTTCAAAAGAATGAGGGTGAAGGAGTCTGGGACCCAGCTATCTCTGCAGATCACATCCTCTGCATCCCCGAGGACCACGGCAGAGCTCTCTGTGAATGATCCATTATCTTCATCTTTTTGATGATTATTGAGTCGTGCATCTTAATGGATTCATATCTTTATCTTCTGCCTCTCTCCTTCTGTGATACGTGATAATTCTTCTTTCACACTAAAACACTCCTCATGTGTTCTATTTCTGTTGCAAATCTACTTTCTGTGGGCTCCTTTCTCTCTTTCTGAGGTTCCCTCATATCCCCAAAATAAGTGTCGAATACAGTATACTCTCTGGTTCCATGTGAATGCAACAAACTGAAAGAATGCATGTTCAAAAATCTCGACATTATAAATAGCTATGCAAAACATCTGATGGTGAAGTACCCACAGATGTGGGTGTTTACCAAATGCCATTGTCAGGGCACTATACATATGTGGTCAAAGGTATACTATGAATCAACTGTGGAATTATGAACATTTTTGAAAATGAACCCTATTTCATAAGCCGTCGAGGGGACATTTAGGCGGTTAACATGGCGCCCAGATGATATTTTATTTATGTTCTTTTATAGCACATCCTACAACTGCTGCCAGATAAAAGAACACTATACAGTTTAAGATCGGGTGGCACAGTGCTACATTTTACATAAAGTGATTTTGTGCAAAAGAAATCTCTGTCCCTAACACACGAGCAAGTAACACTTGTTCTCGGCTGAGACCGGTGAAGGAGAGTGGCGTGGTCGTATGGTATGTTAAATGTGTCATGCGCAGGGGGATTTTGATCACAGGCGGCTGAACTAAAGGTCAGCACTGGTTTCACGCCCAATGAGGTATCTAATCTCCAGTGTGTATAAACAGGGAGATCAGACGAGAGCCGCTGCTAAGCACCCCCAAGCTGCTTTTCCCAAGCCCGGGTGTCATTTAAGTTCTTTGGAGACATTTCTAATACAGTTAGTAATACTGCTGTCACACTACTCTGTCAATGAGGGCTAGCTTCCACAGTTACACTGTCTGTGATGACAGCATGGAAGTAGGTTTAAGCCTTGGTTCTCTTACTCTAACATATAAAAGTATAGCTACCACTCACATAGGACCATGGGTGTTCATTAATACAAGTTGACGTTTGAAAGTAGAAAAGAGGGAGAATTAAAAAAAAGGAATTGGGAGACTGTATTTTCTTCACTGACTTGCACTGAAGTCGGGGCAATTACAGTAGGAGAATGCTGAAATAAAGTCATTTTTGTCTTTAAAAATTGGCATTCCCCTAATTGAATTGAAGGGTATAGCTATTAAAAGTACAGCAGATGCAGTGGCCCATGGGACGAGAGGTATGATGTGCCCATTAGCATTGTTGGAGAGGGCTTTTGGGCAGTCTGTCAAGCCCCCAGCTTGATAGGGCTATTGTGTGGGTTGTTTTTTTGGTCCTGTCGCGGCCCATATGTTCACAAAAAAGCCACTGGACCTTTCGAGCCGACCCATCTGGCAGTGCCACCGTGCCCAGTGCAGTAGTGACTGCTGAACCGCATTTATAGCCGTTCTTACTGCGTTACTGGGGTCTGGGAAGTATTTAACGTGCATGAATCAGGACCTATAGGGTGAACAGCCATTACAACGCGGGGATTACCCCGCACTGCCATTACAAGGCAGGAATTACAACAAAAGTTGTTACAACGACTTTCGCTGGAGGGCGCTGTTGGATAGGGAATAGTTTAATTTTCTATCCAACACCTTCCCTACTTTCAACGTGGGCTGGAGTTGGAATAGAAAATTAAACTATTCCACTATCCAGCGCCCTCCAGCGAAAGTCGTTGTAACGACTTTCGTTGTAATCCCCGCGTTGTAATGGCATGCGGGGTAAAAGCCTGCGTTGTAATGACATACAACCACCTATAGCACGCTTTGCTATGTAGTTGCCCAAACTGATTTTTTTTTGCTTTATATGGATCTGGGAACATGCAAAAGCTGATGATTTCCAAGTTTATGAGGTTCTTTTTTTTTCTTTTCAGACATCAGAAGTGTGACGCTTCAGTTTCGAAAAAAGAAAAGAAGTTTGGCTTTAGCAGTCATTCATACCATAAAAAGCCACCACTACTCAGCCGCCATGTTCAGCTATTCCTTGCTACCTAAGACCATCTTAAAGCCCATCTGGTATGTAGTAGTGTTTTCATCGATCTCTGAGTGGGTCTGATGATCCTGCCACATTTCTGTCGGTGGAGGCCACTGCAAGCAAAGGATGTCCCGGGAAGTGCTGGGTAAGTTAGGTCTCTGCTTCGGGACCCTGAAATGTGGAGAACCTCGCTCTTAAGAGACCATTTTATCCAAAATGTATTCATGTGTTCACGTACCCGATGAGACATCAAAATCATCTGGACTTTGAAAACTATTGAAGGTCGCGAGGGGTCCCGAGCGCTGCCCTGAATTCAGCAGCTCATCATTTCTGCTTTATGTCACAGCGCCCCAAAATTGGGTGATTTGTTATAAGTCAAGTCTATTGCAGAACCTTGTCTGCCTTTTTAACAGTATCCACACATGAAAGGAGGTCATTTTTAACCAACTATTGCAGGCGCCATTTATCAGTTGCAAAAGCTATACAGAAGACACCTTTCTGAACCGTT
This sequence comes from Lissotriton helveticus, assembly GCF_964261635.1. Lineage (NCBI taxonomy): Eukaryota > Metazoa > Chordata > Amphibia > Caudata > Salamandridae > Lissotriton > Lissotriton helveticus. The sequence continues at coordinate 1,179,433,156 of NC_136061.1, forward strand.
TTTATCCATCTTTATATCTTCCTTTTGCGTCATCTTATGCCCATGCTTCACTCTTTTTAGAATCTTCCAGTGGTTCTCCAGAAGAAGGCGTGTGTAACGCCGAAACGAGCGTAGAGAAAATAATACCTGTTACCCACTGTTGTTTAGTCTCTTATTTAATTTCATATATGCATTGTATTCACATTAACTTATGTCTTATATTGTGTTTATCATTGTTGTAATTCTTATATTGTGTCCATTATATTGTAATTGATTTTATTTACACCCAATCACATGGTTTTTTATTCTTATGTGTAATTTTTTTTTAATAAATGACAAATATATATTTTGAAACGTTGCTGTTGTTTTTTGCCTAGTACACTGTCATTTTTATCCAATGTGTGTTAATGTACCTGACTATTTTCAGGACCCTCAAATTGCCTAGGATTTGTTATATTTGAAATAAGTTAGGTTTGGGCCATGGACTATGAACGCAATGTGCAGGCACCATTGGAAAGCAGGGTTGGTAGTTTGGCCTCGTCTCTGCAAGTCCAGGTCAATGCAGACCTCATATCAATGGCTTAATGAGGGAGGCACTCATGTGAACCATTCAAGCGACTGCCTTTGTTTTTGTTAATTCCCCCCTCCCCCCTTCCCTTGAACAAACAGCATAGTGTGTATGCAAAAAAATCATCTTAACATCTCTTGTTCAGAACTTAACTGCGCAGGCATTACAATGGCACCATACAGTTCCTGCAGTTTCCACCTCCCATCCCGCCCGGCAGGTATTCGTGTAAGAATGCTGAACTCTCAGTGCGGTCCTGTTGCATCAGGTTCAATTCAAGACAAGTATCCCGGTCCCCTCCGCACCCCCTTTCCATTCCACCAGTCATGAGTCATATGCCCCCCAATCCCAGCCCCCCCTCCATCCCGTGGTAATGTCTCCATTTCGTCCAGACCCTCCTAAACTTGTTCGGGCATCCCCTGGCCTTGTATGTCACACGCTCTGCTGCCATGTAGAGATCCAACCCTCTCCTCCACTCCTCCACAGTAGGGACTGTCTCCACCCCCCAATACCTAGCAATATCCCGTTTTGCCACCACTAGCGCCAAGGTCAGGAACACCAGCAAAGGACGTGGGAGATCAACATCGTTTGTCATGCCCAAGATGGCTAGCTTGGGCTCTAGCTCCAGTGGTACCGACAGGACATCTTTAAGTTCAGCAAAGATTAGGGTCCAATAGGACTGTATTCTATCACATGTCCATAGTGTATGGAAAAAATACCCTCTCTCGCCCTGGCATCGTAGGCATGTGGCGTCCATGATTCTCCCCATTTTAAACAGTCTCACCCTATCATAGTACGTTCTATGTAGTATATTATATTGAATTAGGCGAAGCCGGGATTTAATGGCCACCTCCCTGGGATGCATTAAAACTGTGTCCCAGTCTATGTCCTCTGTGGTAAATAAATAAATAATACCCTATTTTTGACTAGACTTATAGCATAACAGATAGCTCAATAAATAAGAGTCAAGATTCGAGGTAGTAGGAGTTTCTGCAGGTTTATTACAGCATAAGGACAGGATCAGGACAACCTGCATAGGAATAGGACAATAAGGCCCAGCAGGACAACTGGGGCCCAGCAGGGGAAAAGAGGCCCAGCAGGGGAAAAGAGGCCCAGCAGGGGAAAAGAGGCCCAGCAGCTGCTGGGGCTAGGTCTGGGATGAGCGCGCTAACATTTAATAACATAACATTGATTTATATACATAGCGCAAACACATAGCATTACATTGCAGTAGGCGTAACAGTGGGTGGAGCAGAAGGCGTGACGTGTAACAGTCGCGAGAGATAACAGTAAAAGTAGGTGTAACTGGGAGTTTACTTAGACATGTGATGCAAAACGTAACAGAATATGTCATGAATGGGCGGACACATAGGAGGGGGCTACCTAAGGAGCCGGGACCTCTAACCTAATGGTGCGCGAAAACTGGCAATGACGTGTTACTAGGAGAAGCTGGGGGCTACGAACTCTGTGCTAGGAGCAGAGACTAAAGTCTGGAGGGTCGGAGCGACATGTACCTAAACCCTATCTGGTATCTAATGTTTAGGGAACATGTTGATATAAACTAGAAGTCATGAGGGGAGAGGCTAACCTGATTCTAAGACTGGACCATGCATTATTCTACATGTAGTGCGTGATGAAGAATATTAAATGACCATTAAATACAGTATTTCTCTAACATGGAGACGAGAAGGCTAGACAATGACGGAAACTATTGATGCAGTTCAGTAGCTTAGGAATGCAGAGGAGGAGGACTGAACTGATAGCTGGAACTATAACATACTTTTGGCAGACTCAGAGGCAGAGCCGGGGTGCACCGGGTACTGCAAGGCAGGAAGTAAGTGAAGGGTCGAGGATACAGGTGGGGGCTGTATCGCTCCTCAGCGAGGCTTTCAGGAAACAGGAGCTGAAAACTGTGGTCCGGGCCCTTTGAGGCCTGGAAACGGGGACTTTATAATTGAATAACGTGCACACTGGGAAACGTGGCAACATTACTTTACATAGGCCTGATATTCGTAGTATTCACGAGAACTGGAAACTAACATATTAGAGGTGGACACAACTGTAATTGCGTCTTCAATCAGAAATGGGGAATAACATACGCATATTGGTCATGCATACATAACATATGATGGATGGGGCGTAGGGACACAGAACATGGCAAAATTTACTTTTCCACATTCCCTCCTTGTCACTACGTTTCCATCAGGAAACATCAATATTCATGATACCATCTATCACTTCATACAGTACCATTTGTTCGTCTCGAATTGTCTTGGAACGGGATTTAGAACGGGGCTTGGGACTAGGAATACAAGAGGTAGCACACATGCTGCAAATCGCAGGGCCACATTGTATACAGAGGCAGCAGCTGAATATAATCACTACTGCAATACCTAGGAAGGACAGGACTTTCCATCCCCATGCGGAAATTATATTCCAGAACCAACCGGACCATGTCCAGGTGCCTGGATCTTGATGTAACAGATGGGCAATTTTATGGAGTCTGGTTATAGCTGAATAAACAGACGGCGCGTTATTTGGAATGAAAATGCAACAACTGGATCCGAGAATTCTACAGGCCCCGCCCCTATCGGCCAGTATGACGTCAAGGACGAGACGATTCTGTAAAACGACAATTCTCATAAAGGATTGCTCTTCAGTTAAGTTACCTAGAGCAGAGGCAGTCTCATCTACTACAGCTTCAAGGGTTCTTGTTAACCTACGAATTAGCTTACTATTTACAACTGTACCTAAATAAGGGAAAACACCTTTATCTATATCAATGAATTGCTCGGCGGCGGTTTCAGTATAATCGATAATCGGGAGATTTCTCTTGTGTCTAGTGTGTACTAAGAAAGAATTCCTATGATAATCAGGTGGGGCTAGAAAAACAGGTGGCAGTAGGAAGGCAATGTAACAGGTTCCCTCCCAATCGAGGGGCAGACGGACATATGCAGTTTGACCACAAATAAAATAAGAATGACGTGAAGCTATAAAATTAGATTTCCCACTGTCACTATACTGGATAACAGTAGTACATTCACTATGACCTATATGTACAGAACCATAACTACGGACACATAATTCGCCTTTGACTGGTAGTACTGAAATAGCGGGTGAGTCTGGAGTAGTATCAGACTGAACATTCAGAACCATGAAATTCGACGAATAATTTCCTAAATTATATACTTCATTTTCTAGATCTAAACCTGTTCTATGGGGGAAACCTTGCTTGTCTGGGAAACATGTACTATTAAGAAAAGACATATCTGTTGAGGATGACGTTAACATAGACCATGCTCCACACGAACCATTGTGTGAGAATGGATAAGGAAAAAGTGGCAGAACTCCCTTCGGTGTCTGAAAAGGGGGGAGTCGACCACACACCCAACAATTAGTGGCATTGCTGGTCTGGTGTGAATAATGTAACATACGGATGAATGTGTTATTACGCATGGCGAGGCGGTATGAATATTCGTGAGGAGGCAGATCACTAAACGTGTGCTCTACTGTAGTATGAGCAGACATATTTACATGAGGAACTGAAAAACACAGATAGAAAGCATAGCTGGTGCAGGAAATCATTATGCTAAGAAATAATATGAAACTTAGAAAAACGATGCATTGAAGTGAACTTCGACTGACTCTCTCACTATGGGGGTCTATTTTATACATGTCAGAAACAGTCTAACCGTTTCACCTAGGGGAGGACTTATACAATCAAACTGGCTGACTTATTAGACCTGAGCTTTAACTTATACTCCTGTTGCGGAGTTTTCTCTAACAAGGGAGGGGTTGTAATAAAGTCTGGTGCGGGACAGTCCTTTAAAACAATGTTCTGGCAATCCTTCGAATCCTGGGAAATGTTCTTGGCAATGTCTGGTTTCGATCCTTTGAGAAGTTTTACATGAGAAAGGTGGACCCACCCCTTCCTGCCTTCCAACTTGACGGCAGTTCGGGTGGTCAAGAGGACCTGACGTGGCTCCTTCCAACGTGGTTCCAGCGGACTTGATCTGTCAAAATTTCTGATCATCACCAAGGATCCTGGAACGATCTCGTGCGGTGCCACCTCGGTATTGTCTGGAAATGCGGCGGCAACCTGTGAACGACATGAGTTGAGGGCAGACATCAAGGAAGCTAGGTAATCTGTCAGCATATTACATGAAACATCGGTAATACTTCGGGGTCTAGGAGTACCCCACATGTTAGGGGGGCGGCCGAAAACGACCTCATACGGGGACAGACCTGATCTGGAATGTGCGACCATACGCATGTAAAACAGAGCGACTGGCAAAGCTACTAACCAGTCCACACCCTTGTCTTTACAGACTTTTGCTATACGGATTTTCAGAGTCTGATTATGTCTTTCGACTAGTCCAGCTGCTTCTGGATGGCGTACACAATGGAACTTCCACTGGTACCCTAACAACAGGGAAACGTGTCTCATGAGTTCGGATGAGAATGGCTGACCGTTATCAGAATATACGACTCTAGGGAGTCCGTATCTAGGGAAAAATTCACGAACCAACTGCTTGGCAGTGGTCGCGGCTGTGTAATCTGGGACTGGATATGCTTCTGTCCACCTGGACAAAGCGCATACAACTACGAGGACATACTTGAAACCTCGACATCGCTCCATCTGAATATAATCCATCTGGAGGACCTCAAAAGGGTGGTCAGGGGGCTGGAAACCACCTTGTTCCACCGGGACACTTTTACCTGGATTAAACTGACAACATATCATACAGGTACGGACTTTCTGCTTGGCTGCAGCTCGTAAATGCTTGTTAAACCAAATGTTCTGGATACTGTCTAACATAGCTTTTTCTCCTAAATGTGCTGGGCTATGTGCGGTGTTGATAATGACTTGAACCATAGAATCGGGGAGAAACCATGTGGCTCTACCCTTCGTTAACCATCCTTGATCTGTCTGGACCCCTCCTTGTACAGACCATTTCTTGATTTCATCGGGAGTAGCATGTGACTGGATATCTATGACATCTTGAGTAGGGTCCTTAACTGTCATGCATGTAGTCAGATCTGGAATATGCGTCATGTTTACTGGAATGTCTGGAGTCTGTGCTGTAAGCTTGGCTGTGCGGTCTGCTAGATCATTACCTTGGGAAATAATGTCAGTAACTTTCGTATGTGCTTTGCACTTCATGATAGCAATAGATGTCGGTAAATGTATGGCATCTAACAGGGCTTGAATAAGGAGACCATGCTGAATCTTGGTTCCATGAGAAGTCATAAAACCTCTCTCCTGCCAGAGCACTCCGAAGTCGTGTACAACTCCGAATGCGTAACGTGAATCTGTGTAAACATTAACCTTCAGGTTCTTGCCATGTATACAGGCTTGTGTCAGAGCAACTAGCTCTGCTGCTTGAGCGGACAGAGTATCAATACGGTGTGTTTTAATAACTTCAGTGTCAGTAGTCACTGCATACGCGGCGACTAGTTCTCCTGTACTAGTTCTCATACATGAACCATCCACATAAAGTGTCAGGTCAGGATCTGGTAACGGAATGTCTGTCAGATCTTGTCTTGGCTTTGTCGTAATGTTAACTACTTCCACACAATCATGTGGGTCTGGATTTGAACTAACTGATGGTAACAGTGTAGCAGGATTCAGGACGTTGCAGCGTCTAATTTCTATGTGTGGCTGGAACAGTGTCAATTCATAACCTGTTAAACGTGCAATGGTCAAGTGCTGAGTTTGTGTTCGGTTTAAAAGAACTTCTACTGAATGTGGAACTTGTACTGTCAGGGAATGACCTAAAACTATGGAATCACTTTGTCTGATAGCTAGTGCTGTGGCTGCAACTGACTTGAGGCACGCAGGCAACGCCTGGGCGACTGGATCTAATGTGCTCGAAAAATAAGCACAGGGCTTGTATTGACCTGCTTGATCTTGTGTGAGAACAGATAATGCTGTACCTTCGCGTTCTGTAACGAAAAGTGTAAAAGGCTTACTGTAGTTCGGTGTAGCTAGAACTGGAGCTTGACATAGGGCTTTCTTTAACTCGTTGAAACTAAGTGTATGTTCAGATGTCCAAGGGAGGACAGTCGATACGGCTGCCTCCTGTGTCGTTAACTGTATCAGTGGCTTGGCTAGAAATGCATACTGGGGAATCCATTGTCTACAATAAGAAGTAAGGCCGATAAAGGCACGTACCTCCTTCTGGGTTCTGGGCTGGGGAAGACTCGCTATTAGCTGGATACGGTCGGGTGTCAGCTGCCTACCCCTCTTGGACAGCAAGTGTCCTAAGTATACCACTTGCTGGACACAGAATTGAAGCTTTGAAGGTGACACCTTGTGCCCCATCTCGGCAAGAAAATACAGAACTGTAAGTGATGCTCGCTCGCAAGCACGTTCAGAACGGGCTGTGATCAGTAGATCATCGACATACTGGAGCAGGGCAGTGTCAGTTGACATGTGAATATTGTCTAGTTGTCTCTTGAGTGCTTGACTGTAAATACTAGGGCTTTCTGTGAAACCTTGAGGAGCGCGTGTAAACATATAGCTCCTTCCATTTAAACAAAATCCGAAAAGAAACTGGCTGTCTGGATGAATTGGAACACTAAAAAATGCATTCTTGAGGTCAATAACAGTGAAAAACATGGCTTCGGAATCAATGGCTGTTAACAGGGAAGAAATGTCTGGAACAACTGGGTACTGAGGAATAATACATTTGTTAAGCTCTCGTAAATCAATCACTAATCGATATACTGGGGGTGCATTTGGATCAGTACGTTTCATGACTGGAATGATCGGAGAATTGCATACATTGGAGTCAGTTTCTACAACTACTCCCTGAGCCATGAGCTCGTCAATAATTTTGGATAAGGCTGCTACAGCCTCAGGTGGCAATCTGTACTGTCTGATTCGTGGTAACACTACACCTGGTTTGAGAGTCACACGATAGGGTGTGATTTGCATGTAACCTACATCAGTTGGACCTTGCGCCCATAAATGCTGCGGAACATTAGACAATCTTGAATCAAAATCTCGTAACACATAGTGACCCTTAAAGTCACGTAGGAACAGACGTATTCCCTCTGGGGAACAGCAAATAACTGCACCTAATTCTTTCAATGTCTTAATGCCTAATAGATTTTCTGGACATGACTTAGTAAGTAACAGATCAGTAGTACGGGACAATGGACCTACTTCTAGAGTAACTGGCTTTGAAATCTCATTAACGATGGGTTTTCCTGAAAATCCAAGGGAAACATTTCTTGAGCCTGAGAGCGGAGCCCCTGGAACTTCGGCATGACTAATTGTGGTCCTACTTGCCCCTGTATCGATCAAAAACTTTCTGTCTTTCCCTAATACTTGACTGTGAACATAGGGACCTTCTTGATCTACAGGTATCTCGATGAGAGGCAAGCCAACCTCCCTCTCTAGGCTGTTTCATGAATATGACTGGTACTCTGGATACTCGGACTGTGCATACTGGTACATCTGCGATGTAACGTGCTGTGTTGCAGCAATAGGCTGCGGTGCTGTAACTGTCTGTGGTGCATTCTGTAGCTGGGGAGTCTGTGAAACTTGTTCTTGTCTCGGCGGACGTGGTCTTTCTTTAGTCTTACCAGTAGCTATGTTGTGTTTCAGAACTGCACACTCGTTTATAAAATGACCTGGCTGTTTACAATAATTGCAGTTCCCTTTAACGGGAGCTGCAGGATGACTGGCTTGAATCGGACTCCTCTTCTGACTGTCTTGAGGAATAGATTGCGCAACTAGCACTTTCATTTTCGTGTCTTTCATACGTTTTCTTTCGTGTTCTTGCTCTTCTCTGATTCTATTCTGGTGATACTGGAGCATCTGGAGCATCTGGGACGGAGTATTTGCTTGCCAGGTGCTTTCGACTTTCAAAACTCGATTTTTAATTTGTGGACTTGAATTCTCGACTAATTTGGTAACGAAAAGGTGAGGGTATGACTCACTACTTGTCTTGAGACCACTGTTAATACTGAAACATTTCTCAAATCTAGAATAAAAATCACTAATATCCTCTTCTTGTTTCTGTTTACAGGCTGAGATTGCATCCCAGTCTTCTCTCCTAGTTGTCAATAATCTGGGTAAAACTTGAATCAATAATTCTGGTAATTCTTTACATTTATCTCCAAGACCGGTACCTGGTACTCGTGCCTTGTCTTCAGCTTCTAGAGCTGCCCAATCGATCTTTTTCTCTCCCACCTCCCATTCTTTTTCTTTTAACTTTTCATACACCCCTGCGGGTAGCAGGACCCTTAACATTTTAATGATATCTGGGTAAGTGTATTCTCCCATACGGAGCATGTCTTTTAATTCTCTATGGAACCCTGCTGGATCTTTGTCATGACAGGGAATTAATTTTTTCATTTCGAGAAGTTCCATCTTTGAAATCGGAGTGTATACAAACACTCGTTGCATTACGCCACCCGCCCCTTGGACTGGGTGTACTTCTCGTAACGGATTCTGTCTGTCTATGTAGAATGGTTTACTTTCTGGGGGTGAGACATGAACAAAATGCGGGTTCAGGAACGTTCTATACTTGTGGCGCTGTTCTAGAATAACAATAATTAAATCGGTACCTAGACCTCTCCATCTGTACTGGAGTAACTCGTTCAGGATATCATGTAACGGGCCTGGATCAGAATGTTGACCCTCATACAGGGTAATGAGGTGCTGGATCATATACATACCCACCAGTCGTTGCTCGGCTGGGGGCAGTTTCAGAAACATTTGTGCCACTATTTCGTCTGGAAAAGTGGTAGAATCAGTAATCCATCGGACTGCTGATCGGGCTAGTTCTTGTTCATGCATGGTACTTAATTCGCTATAACCGACTCGTGATTTCAGAATGTGATCGGTAGCTTGAAATACTTGTTCTAGAGAACCTTGTTCTGGTGTTGGATGATGAAAAATAGACTTGGGTTCTAGACGTAAATGGCGATCTGGAAATCTGGATTTTCCTACATACGCTATTCTGGCGGGATTCTCGTCTTCCTCTTCAGGATCAGAGATACTTTCTTTCTCGCTTACTTGTGCTGCTTTACGCTGTTCGTGTAACCTTACTATTTCTTTACGAATTTTCTTGTACATACTTTCCATAGCACTAATGGTCTTGTGCTTACCCTCGGCTATATTATCACTCCACCTTGTTAGGATTCTCATTTCGGCGGGATCTTTAGACGGGTAATCTTGTTCTCTTATTAGACAATTGATCAGGAACTTTAATATCATGAGCTGAATCTCGGCTTTCCTTTGAGACATAATCTCGCCAATACTTTCTGGATCATCCCCTGTACGGATGAAACGATATATTCTGTCTAGATCTTCTTTCATATTTGGTAAGGTGACTAGATACTCGGTCACCCTTCTTACGCGTACGGAATATAAAACCATATTATACTCGCCTGGGACTGCGTCATAGACACATTCGGCAAGGGCTTGTCTGATTTCTGTAACAGACTTATTACTTTTAGGAGTACGCTGTGATGCTTGAGCATGTAATTCGAGTGCTGATAAACGCTTGTGTGGCGGCGGGGTTTGAGGAGGACCTCCTCCTGCGGCCCCTAGACTAGAATCGTCGACTGACATTCTTCGTGCTTGCAGGGTCGGTAATTGTAACGTGGGTTGAACTTGTATGGCAGGCTGACCCGGGGGTACCGCAACAGGTACTCCGGTGTCTGGAGGAACGGGAAGTGCCTGATTTACAGGGACGGGCGGAGCACGAACAGGATTTGCATATTCTGGAACTGTGTCGTCCAAATAGGACGAAATAAAAATATCAGCTGCGGTCGGTTTGTGACGTAGCTTGGTCGGAACCAATGGTGGCGGGAAATTACTGGGTGCCTCTGGGGTCGCTTTTAGCAAGCCTTCGGCAAGGAGAGGATACATACCCTTAATAAGGGCATGCCTCTGTCTATCTGACTGTTCGGCTTTGACTTGTTCACCTATCTCGATTAATTCTCTTTCTTGGGCTCGTTCTTGGGATTCTCTACTTAACTCTGACTTTCTGACTTCCTTTTCCGTTCTTTTATGAGCTTCCTTACGCCATAACTCGATGGCATCTTTCTGTGACTGTCTGGCTTTCTTTTTCCATAATGCTTCTTCTACTCGCATGATACATTCGGCATCCCATGTACCCGATACGGGCCATCTATACTTTTCTTCTAACTGTTTGGTATACTCTACCCATAAATCTAGATACAATATGGCGCTTATGCCATGTTTCTGATACATAAAGTGACCTGGACTGTCCCTAGGCGGAACAGGAACTGCTGCTTCCAGCAGACCCTTTCTAGTTTTTAACTGACGTAACTTGGAAAAGAGCGGCATTCTAAACTTGAATCGGAACACAATACAATACACGAAAAACAATAACAATTGGGAAAACAATTCAGGCATACCACGACATTGGAAATACATTAAACAATATCATATCATAACAGTTCGAACAGAATACTACCTGAAAATACTGAAAACAGAAACAGAACAGAATTCTCGAGAACGGAACAGACTAGAGTTACTGGATGCACTGCTGTAACAGTACGGAACATACCGGTCCCATAAAGGAACGCATCAAGACCCGTATCCACCTAGGTGAACACTTCGTTTGTGGGCTTGGGTACCACCAACCCACGGACCAGGAGTCAATTTAGACTGACCCTGTCTAGACACTACCCCAGCAATGGTACTCACCGGGCAGCACGGAACGGAAGGCCTCGAACGGGACTGGACTACGACGGACTTCGGACTTCGGACTTCAGTTACGGGTGGACCTCCGGATACCTCGGACCTTGGACTCTCGGCTTGGGCTCTGGTCGGGACTCGCCGCGTTCCTCCACCGTCTCGTTCGGATGCTGGACCGCCTCCTCCGTCTCCTCCGTGGGCCTGAGGGATACTTGAAGCAGAAATATCTGCACTGGCCAGTATGGTTCCGTCACGACTGCAGAGGGTCAGGGGGTCGGCGTGGCTTCACCGACGCGTGGGGAAAGGGCAAGTCCCTGTTCGGGCGCCATTATGTGGTAAATAAATAAATAATACCCTATTTTTGACTAGACTTATAGCATAACAGATAGCTCAATAAATAAGAGTCAAGATTCGAGGTAGTAGGAGTTTCTGCAGGTTTATTACAGCATAAGGACAGGATCAGGACAACCTGCATAGGAATAGGACAATAAGGCCCAGCAGGACAACTGGGGCCCAGCAGGGGAAAAGAGGCCCAGCAGGGGAAAAGAGGCCCAGCAGGGGAAAAGAGGCCCAGCAGCTGCTGGGGCTAGGTCTGGGATGAGCGCGCTAACATTTAATAACATAACATTGATTTATATACATAGCGCAAACACATAGCATTACATTGCAGTAGGCGTAACAGTGGGTGGAGCAGAAGGCGTGACGTGTAACAGTCGCGAGAGATAACAGTAAAAGTAGGTGTAACTGGGAGTTTACTTAGACATGTGATGCAAAACGTAACAGAATATGTCATGAATGGGCGGACACATAGGAGGGGGCTACCTAAGGAGCCGGGACCTCTAACCTAATGGTGCGCGAAAACTGGCAATGACGTGTTACTAGGAGAAGCTGGGGGCTACGAACTCTGTGCTAGGAGCAGAGACTAAAGTCTGGAGGGTCGGAGCGACATGTACCTAAACCCTATCTGGTATCTAATGTTTAGGGAACATGTTGATATAAACTAGAAGTCATGAGGGGAGAGGCTAACCTGATTCTAAGACTGGACCATGCATTATTCTACATGTAGTGCGTGATGAAGAATATTAAATGACCATTAAATACAGTATTTCTCTAACATGGAGACGAGAAGGCTAGACAATGACGGAAACTATTGATGCAGTTCAGTAGCTTAGGAATGCAGAGGAGGAGGACTGAACTGATAGCTGGAACTATAACATACTTTTGGCAGACTCAGAGGCAGAGCCGGGGTGCACCGGGTACTGCAAGGCAGGAAGTAAGTGAAGGGTCGAGGATACAGGTGGGGGCTGTATCGCTCCTCAGCGAGGCTTTCAGGAAACAGGAGCTGAAAACTGTGGTCCGGGCCCTTTGAGGCCTGGAAACGGGGACTTTATAATTGAATAACGTGCACACTGGGAAACGTGGCAACATTACTTTACATAGGCCTGATATTCGTAGTATTCACGAGAACTGGAAACTAACATATTAGAGGTGGACACAACTGTAATTGCGTCTTCAATCAGAAATGGGGAATAACATACGCATATTGGTCATGCATACATAACATATGATGGATGGGGCGTAGGGACACAGAACATGGCAAAATTTACTTTTCCACACCTCAAGTGTGCCCACATCATTCTCCCATGTCGTTCTAAGGCTCGCTAGGTTCCCCAGCATATTATTGGTGAGTGTTTTATATGTAAGCGATACTGCCTTACTCGGTATCCGTTCTTGTAGCAGTCTACCTTCCAGCGAGGCATACTCGGGGAGACCTTCTAAAGTCAGGGACTGTGCTCTCCAAGCATGCCGCAGCTGGGTGTATTTATAGAACTGTGTTCGGTGTAAACCATATTCTGCTTGTAAAGTCGCAAAGGGTTTCAGGTCACCTCTAGCGATTACGTCGCCTATCGTGGATATCCCTATATCATCCCATCTCCTAAACCCGGTAAGTTTATACAATTCAGGTAGCCACTTGCAATGCCAAAGCGGGGTCTGCCTCGTGGGTCGCTTATCCCAGCCTGTGCGTCTGGTGGCCATTCTCCAGGCTCGGAGTGTGATGTTTGTGGCCGGGAGCAGTGACTTTGTCGCTGTTCTGCCATATAGGTACGTTAGCAAAGCATGGGGGGATAGTTTGGCCCGTTCCAGTGCATACGTGGGGTGATCTGCCGGGGCGTGTAACCAGTCATTAATGGGGGATACATGGTCTGCCCAATAGTAGGCTTCAAGGTTGGGGAGCGAGATTCCACCACTATATTGGTGTCGTTGGAGAGTGGTTAGCGCCACTCTCGGCTGTCTGTCTAACCATATATAGGCTCGGAGGTCTGCTTAGGGCTTTACGTAGTACGCTGTCTGGAAGCAGATAGTACTCGTTTTGGAGAGCGTAGAGGTACTTAGGTAGTATGATCATCTTGTACATCGCTGCCCTGCCCAAGAGTGTCAATGGGAGTCGTCGCCTGCGGTCCATGTCCGAGGCAGAGTTCAAGAGTATTCTGTCTACATTTTTGCGGCGCGACAGTTGCCTATCAAGCGTGACGTAGATCCCTAAATACTGAAAGCCCTCCTCAGAGACTACCAGTCGTTCCGGAAGCACCTCCACTCGCGCACCTCCTCTAGGGTCGTAGAGGACAGATTTGTGCCAGTTGATGGCATAGCCGGAGTGGCTGCCATAGCGCTCCATCTCTCTGAAGAGTTCGGGCACTGTAATCCGCGGGTTGGTGATGTACAGAAGAATATCGTCCGCATATAACGATATTTTTTCCTGCGTGGCGTCCGCGGCAGCGACCCGGAAGCCTGAGATCCTGTGGTTCTGCCTGATCTTGGCCGCCAACACTTCAATGGTGAGTGTAAACAGGAGCGGTGATAGGGGACAGCCCTGACGGGTGCCCCTCTGGATAGCAATGATGCGGGAGAGCCTCCCATTGACTTTCACTCTGGCACGTGGGCTAGTATATAGAAGTCGTATCCACGCACAGAATTTTGGGCCAAGGCCAAATTTTTGCAACACGGCCTCTAGGAACGGCCAATGTACCGAGTCAAAGGCCTTCTCGGCGTCTAGGGAGAGGAACCAATGCGGCGACTCCCTATCTCGCACCTCCTGCAGCCAGTTATGTGTGCGCCGGAGATTGAGTTTCGTGGCTCGGTCCGGCAGGAAACCAGTTTGGTCCAGGTGTATCAGGTCGGGCAGTACCGCCTTTAGCCGTCTCGCCAAAACCGTGGCGAGGACCTTCACCTCCGTGTTCAATAGGGAGATAGGCCGGTACGAGGCGCAGTCCTCTCGAGGTTTGCCCTCCTTATGTATAGGTACAATGATTGCCATGGTGAGGTCAGCCGGCAGGCCCCCTTCCCGGTAGGCCGCAGTAAAAAGATTTCGCATGTGGGGGGCTAGTATGTCCATTGTACCCTTAAAGAATTCCGGGGGAAATCCATTCGGTCCCGGGACCTTACCCGGTTTCAGCGCCGAGATAGCGGCCTTCACCTCCTCCAGGGAGATATCAGCCTCTAGTGCCGGGAGGGCCGCAGCGTCTACCACGGGCAGGGTGATCTGTGTCAGGTAGAGTAGGGCGTCGTCGGACGTGCCCAGTGGTCTAGCTTCATAGAAGCGTTCATAGTAAGCCGCGTATGTGTCTGCAATATGAGGGTCCGTGCACACCATCCTCCCCCTGTCGTCCCTGACTCCCTCCACCCATCTCGCCGCTTGCTCTTTACGGCTAAGCCACGCCAGAAGTTTGCCCGACTTATCCCCCACATCATATAATCTATGGAGTGTTGCCAGGTGCTGCGTTCTCGCTTCCTCTAAGACCAATTCCCGGTATCTCCTCTGAGTGTCTAGAAGTTTACGCAGCACTGTAATGCTTTTAGTACGGAAGTGTTCCCTCTCGAGCTCCACTATTTCTCTCTCAACGTTTCCCACCTCCCCCTGCTGCCTCCTCTTCTCCTCCCCCACTCTCCCATTTATTCTGTCCCTCATTACCGGCTTCAGCGCTTCCCAGAGGGTCACAGCTGAGTCTACCGAGCCGGCATTGTCAGCTAGGTATACCCGGGCGTCGGTTCTAATGCCTTTAAGTATAGTTTTATTCGTGAGGTCCCAGGTGGCCAGGCGCCACGAGGTCTCTCCTCTATGTCTAGAGCGGCCTAGCGATACTAGTAGAGGCGAGTGATCAGAGAGACCCCTCGCCAGGTATTCCGCTTTGTCCTCCATGGTTAGCTCCTGTCTGTGCATAGGTCAATGCAGACCTGATTGGGCCTATGCAGTATCCATGGGAGATGCAGCCATGTTGCACGTTGTATGTAAAATAATAATTTATTAATATTAACATAATATTAACATAGTACATTTTGAAATGTCCTGTAGTCCTGTTCAAGGGTGTAAAGATTATATTATGGTTTCCATTTCTGTGTGGTGGATCTCTGCTTCCCATATTCTTTAACAGTAAAATAACAAAAAATACAAACCGGATTCTCAGCAATGCTGTTCAAGTCAAGTCAATAAAACTTTATTCTGCCACATTGTGGCCATAAAAGCATATTTACACATAATTAAATATAAACAGATAAAACTATGCGATACGTAATAATAAAAAGGGCAGATCTAATGTTTCATGCACAATTGCTATAAGTCAATTTCTAGGTCCTTATGTTTGGTTTGTCATGACATGGCTACAGTACCGGCATACACCTAGATAAAGTGCTTTTTATACAGTACTAACATGAAATTAAAAATAACGCTCCCTTAAATTTTGCATTTCTAGTCCTGGTTCAGTGCCTAATCAAAGATTTTCCTTCGGCCTAAGGCCTCTGCTGAGAAACACGCAACCCCATAACATATAAAAGGTGAGGACAGCATTTGCAGATATATCAAAGCAGGTCTCACTTGTGCAAAATGGCAATTTTTTAAAAGTGGTAGGATATATTTTGGCCGGATATCACTATAAAAACTACAAAAAAACATAAAATCAATAAATCTTCGTCCGAAAAATCATCACAAGAGCAGTGCTTTAGGGTCCCTGGCTTAGAAAAACCATTGGGGACCGAGAGACACCAATGAATATAATTAAACCTAAATCTAAATAAAAGAAAACTATGGTGTGGATTTTTATAAAAAAATCAGAAGAGTTAATCTAAAGTCCCAGGGATTACGATTATGTATTGTATTATCGTTGGTTTAATAAATTCACTGTTTTCCCTTTCCACCCTCCTCCTAGTTAGAAATTGTGGGGTATATTATCAAGGGGTTTATCTCCGCTTTTTTGGCTTTAAAAGCCAAGAAAGCGGAGATAAAATTATCTCCCTATTACCAAGCTGTCGCTAACACCAGTTAGTGACAGCTAATAGGAGATAGCGACCATCTTGGGCCCCGCTTTGCATGTCAGTGATATTTATCACTAATGACATGCAAAGTGGGCGTGCCAAGATGTTAGCGACTGGAAACAGTTGCTAACATCGCTATCTCCTATTACCAACTTTTGGAGATATTCGCGCTAAGCGCGAATATCTCCAAAAGCTAACACCTGCCCTGAGCAGTTCTTCACCATGTTATCCAATGGGAGGTGGATAACATGGCTAAGAGCATTTGCTCGATAATGCATGAATATCGCTGACTTTTCAGCGATATTCATGCATTGCGGCCGTTTTTTATCGCATTTGCGATAAACCTTGCTAATAGCAAGGTTTATCTGCGATAAAAATCGCCGATGTGCGGCGATAATTTTTGTCTCTAAACAAGTTAGAGACAAAAATTATCGCTAGTTGTTGGTAATATACCCCACAATCTTCTAGAATGATTTGATTTAAACAAGAAGTGGGGCTAGACCATATTTTTAGCCACCATGTTTTAGGAGCCACTGATATGCAATCAGAAATATAACCCCGTCTAGTTCTTCGTGCACCATAAAGGAGGCGGTACTGGGAGGTACAGCTAAAAGTTTCCGTAGATATTTATTTTCAGCACCTTGCAGATCTCCGACCTCCTTCTGGCCCCAAACCTCACTACCAAACGTTGCCATTGGGACACATTTCTCGTTGTAAAACTTCAATAGTGGTCGTAATGGTTTTCTCCCCAGTTTCCTGGAAAAACCCACTATTGCTCCTGCTACTCTAGAGAGGGTATTTTTCTTAAGTGTTCACTGTGCCACCCATGATTTAGGCCACTTGTACATTAGTGGTATAGCTGTTGCAGGTAAAAAGTACCCTGGGAGATGGCAGGCTGCTGTGTACCGCCCATTTCCTGACCTACAGACTATGGAGCGACATGTGATCCATACCCCGTCTTTCCCAGAGTTCTGTTAGGGGGAGCGAGCCCACAACCCCCAGCCTGATTTGCGGGTTTCCACACCACCAATGCTGACGTTGCACCAGGAGGTGTTTGAAAAACAGCTTGGGGCTCCCGCATCACGGGACCACGTCTTTTCCAGAGTTCTATTAGGGGGAGCGAGAACACAACCTCCAGCCTGCTTTGTGGCTTTCCACGCTGCCAACGTTGATGCTGTGCAAGGAGGCATTTGAAAAACAGCTTGGGGCTCCCCCACTGTGGGACCCTGTCTTTTCCAGTGTTCTGTTAGGGGGAGCAAGACCACAACCCCCGCCTGCTTTGCCGCTTTCCATGCCACCAATGCTGACGCTGTGCCAGGAGGCGTTTGAAAAACAGCTTGGGGCTCCCGCATTGTGGGACCACGTCTTTTCCAGAGTTTTATAAGGGGGAGCGAGACCACAACCTCCAGCCTGCTTTGTGGCTTTCCACACTGCCAATGCTGATGCTGTGCAAGGAGGCATTTAAAAAACAGCTCGGGGCTCCCCCAGTGTGGGACCCCGTCGTTCCCAGAGTTCTGTTAAGGGGAGCAAGACCACAACCCCAGTCTGCTTTGCCGCTTTCCACGCCACCAAAGCTGACGCTGTGCCAGGAGGCGTTTGAAAAACAGCTTGGGCTCCTGCAGCGTGGGACGTCATCTTTTCCAGGGTTCTGTTAGGAGGAGTGAGACCACAACCTTCAGCCTGCTTTGCTGCTTTCCATGCCACCAACGCTGACGCTGCGCCAGGAGGAGTTTGAAAAACAGCTTGGGGCTCCTGCAGCGTGGGACCCAGTCTTTTCCAGAGTTCCGTTAGCGGGAGCGAGACAACAACCCCCAGCCTGCTTTGTGGCTTTATTCACCGCCAATGCTGACCGCTGCACCAGAAGGCGTTTGAAAAACAGCTTGGGGCTCCCGCAGCTTAGGACCCCGTCTTCAAGAGTTCGGCTTTGCAGCTTTCCACACTGCCAACGCTGCACCAGGCATTTGAAAAACAGCTCTGGGCTCCCGCAGTGGGGGCACGTCCAGGCCACACCCAGGCAAAGCCCCAGTCAAGGGTGGGCCCGTCTGCACCCGTCAGAGCCCGGAAGAGGCTGGGCCACCCCTTCAACTCCTGTGCTTTGAGGATTTTTCCAAGGTACTGTTTTGTTAAGTCCCTTATAGCACGGTTGTTGAAAGACAATGGGAAAGAGGAAGCAAACGAGCAATGCTGTTGTATTTTTGTCATAGTGTTTGTTGGTGGTAGCTAATTTTATAACATTCCTGTTCTATAAAATCGATAATATCGCAGCCATGAAATAATTCCAAAATAGCGTGTTCTTGCCTCTGCCTGTAAGCCATATAAATAAATCCCTTTGTCAGCCATGTCAACATGGAATGTCACCAACATGAAACATCCCGTATACGTGGAGATAAAGTCCTACCCTCACCTAAAGCGATCCTATCTAGGTCAGGCACTGATAGATAATGTACATTAGTGTAAGCACCATGTGACACAATCTGTCAGATTTGGTAGATTAGATTGTATTTATTAGAGCAATGCATGAAAACACGTGCAGCATTAGAACATTCCAATCCACAAATTGCTTTCCCAATGGAACAAACTACAGATTAAGGTATTATAACTAAAAAAGTCTTTCGATTTTGGTGCAATTTGTTTGAGAGTGGGAATCCTTCATGCATAAATATAGAATGTTTTCTCATACTTCACTAGCTTACTTTTCCAGTGGACAAGAATGCTCACATATAGGGAGGTGAATGTTCTCCATAAGCATTGAAACACATTTTTTCTTAGATATAAAAACAGACTCTTATTGTACAGCTTCAATCTTTGCACGGTTAAAATTGAACTGTAGCACAATAAAATAAGTAAAGGGAACAATCATTGTTAGGCATTCCTCATAGTTTAATTGCATTTCCAGAAGTGAACATTATCTTAGCACACTTATGTATTGTTTTTGTTTGCTTGTTTAATTATTTGTCCTTACAACAAATATGGTGTTGTGGTTAATGGCTAATCGCATTCAGTGAATCAGATGATTATAACGCAGAACTCAGTGACAGTTCAAGAGCCTATGCTTTGGAGGCTGATGTACAGATTTCGGACTACATTGGGTCAGAAGAGTATGAGGGATGGCAATAGTATGGATCAATACCTACTTGAGGTGGAATAAAGACATAAACAAATATGGTGTTTCAAACATGCTCACTTTTATGCCACCATCATATTTACTAGCCCAAAGTGGTCCCCCACCCATAGAATGGGAAAATGTGACCAACATTTTTGAAAATTATTTAGAGGCTTTTGTTTTGTTTAAATTTAAGACCTACAAAGAAAAGGTCTCTTCTGAATAATGCCCTGGGAAAAGAAGGTCAGCATGTGTTAAGTTCTTGACAGTTGCTTTAGGGCAAAACAATGCTACCATTGAAGATGTGTATGAGGAAAGTAAGACTTGATATGCATTTTGGAACATTTCTAAACTTAGCCATGCAAAGACAGAAGTTCTATACACAACCTCAGGAAAGCCATGAAACTGTTGACCAATTTGTAACAAGACTCAGATAGCTGACCATCAAGTGTGGCAACATAACTCGTCAAATAATGCAAGATAAATTATTGGTGCAATGCAAAAATAAGAGAATGCAAAAGAGACTTTGGACTGCTAGAAATCCACCTTCACAAGAAACAATGTTAATTAGAAAAATAGTCGAGAGTCATATCTGTGTGAAAGAGATGGAACAGACGGATACTGGAAGAATATCTGAAGTAATGTGGCTGCAAACAGAGAGAGTGACTGCAAGATAATTGTCCTACTAAGCCTTTCTAGCCCACGTGGCTTGCTCCCTACCCAAAGTGGGCTGAAGTACCCCAAGGACAACTTTATAAATGTTTTCAAAGTAACCGATAACCGTGATAGTTACCAATGCTTGTTTGCATTTGGAATAAAAAGCAATGACTTACCCGTTGCTTAATAATTTATATCTCTATAGCCCTTTGGTGATTTTCTTCTTCATTTTGGTATCTAAAAATCCAATAATCATTTTATAAGAAATTGGTGCAGGATTTCCTTTGTGTTGTGTTTCTTTCTTATTCAATTGTTTTAGTACTTCCATGTGTTTTGCACTTGTACCTTTGTTAAAGCCTGACTGCTCAAAGCTAGAGTTACCCAGGACTGTGCTAAGGTTTAACAAATGAGCCTGACTGGACCCAAGATGGATTTGTGAGTTTATTGCATGATGAAACCCCACAGCCACACCGTATTATAAATCTCTTTCCTCACAAGGAAAATTCCCAATTATTTGAGAGTAGTTGTTCTAGGCCAAAATTGGTTCCAAATGATATATGCCCTTAGAGATATGTTGGAGACAGCATACATTTAATTGGGTAGAGGATTTCTTAATTTGGATTCAATGGACAAGTTGCTGCAAGGAAGTTGTATGTGGCAAAGAGTGGGCCTGCCATTTTGGGCTGGGTGCAACAGTGTGATCTTTATATTGTCTTGAAAACAAGAATAGAACAAGTATTAATGCTACAGAATGGTGACGGATCACTGAGATAATATCGACTGACAGAATATCGACTTGCAAAAATATCGAGGAAAAAATATCGACAGGCAAAATATCGAGTTTGTATCTACAAACAGGTAAGTACAAAAATATCGAGTACAAAATATCGTTTACAAAACTATAGTTTTAAAAAATATCGACTTTATTAAAAACAGTGTTAAATTAAATTTAAATTAAAAAATAATTACTAAAATATACTTAAAAATACTTAAATTAACTTATAATAATTAAATAATTAATGAAAGTTATAAAAAAATGTTTACAATCATATTTGTTAAATATATATTAATTATTTATTAATTATATTTGTTAATATATATTAACATAATATAATTAAATAATATCCAATATTATTACCGTACGATAGCAGAAGTGTAAAAAATACTATTCCCACTCCACAGAGTGCAACTGTAGGGAAAGCGTTGGATAGCGTAGGGGTACAAATTACTATTCCCACTCCAGTGGGTGCAACAGTGAGGAAAGCGTTGGATAGCGTAGGGGTAAAAATTACTATTCCCACTCCAGTGGGTGCAACAGTAGGGAAAGCGTTGGATAGCATAGGGGTTAAAATTACTAATCCCACTCCAGTGAGTGCAACAGTAGGGAAAGTGTTGGATAGCGTAGGGGTAAAAATTACTATTCCCACTCCAGTGGGTGCAACAGTAGGGAAAGCGATGGATAGCGTAGGGGTAAAAATTACTATTCCCACTCCAGTGAGTGCAACAGTCGGGAAAGTGTTGGATAGCGTAGGGGTAAAAATTACTATTCCCACTCCAGTGGGTGCAACAGTAGGGAAAGCGTTGGATAGCGTAGGGGTTTAAATTACTATTCCCACTCCAAAGAGTGCAACAGTAGGGAAAGCGTTGATAGCGTAGAGGTAATATTTACTATTCCCACTCCAGTGGGTGCAACAGTAGGGAAAGCGTTGGATAGCGTAGAGGTTAAAATTACTATTCCCACTCCAAAGAGTGCAACAGTAGGGAAAGCGTTGGATAGCGTAGAGGTAAAAATTACTATTCCCACTCCAATGGGTGAAAAAGTAGGGAAAGCATTGGGTAGCGTAGGGGTAAAAATTACTATTCCCACTCCAGTGGGTGCAAAAGTAGGGAAAGCGTTGGATAGCGTAGGGGTAAAAATTACTATTCCCACTCCAGTGAGTGCAACAGTAGGGAAAGTGTTGGATAGCGTAGGGGTAAAAATTACTATTCCCACTCCAGTGGGTGCAACAGTAGGGAAAGCGTTGGATAGCGTAGGGGTTTAAATTACTATTCCCACTCCAAAGAGTGCAACAGTAGGGAAAGTGTTGGATAGCGTAGGGGTTAAAATTACTATTCCCACTCCAAAAAGTGCAACAGTAGGGAAAGGGTTGGATAGCGTAGGGGTTTAAATTACTATTCCCACTCCAAAGAGTGCAACAGTAGGGAAAGTGTTGGATAGCGTAGGGATTAAAATTACTATTCCCACTCCAAAAAGTGCAACAGTAGGGAAAGCGTTGGATAGAGTAGGGGTTAAAATTACTATTCCCACTCCAAAAAGTGCAACAGTAGGGAAAGCGTTGGATAGCGTAGGGGTAAAAAATACTATTCCCACTCCAGTGGGTGCAACAGTAGGGAAAGCGTTGGATAGCGTAGGGGTAAAAATTACTATTCCCACTCCAGTGAGTGCAACAGTAGGGAAAGCGTTGGATAGCGTAGAGATAAAAATTACTATTCCCACTCCAGAGAGTGCACGGGCTGTGCCAGGGCGAAGCCCGGGCCAAGGACGGGCCCGTCCTGTGCCTGTCATCGCCAGGAAGAGGCAGGGCAGGGCCACCTCCCTTGGCAGCATTTACTGATACCCATCCTGTTCTAAAGCCAGTGGGTAAGATATATAATCTTCACGTTCCCTTCAGTGAGCCTGCGCCAAAGAAGCAGAGACAATATTGACAATTCTGACTATCTGCCGTATGCCTGAGATAGCAAAATTACAAGCTTGCCTTATCAGTTGCACAGCCGGCAGCTTGACAGGTGTACAAAGCCAATCTAACTTGGGATTTGGTGAGGACACGACCGGACTGCGTATGTTGAAAATCGGAGGGAACAAGGGGTTACTTCCACCCTGACATTCGCTTTAACTGTGGTGTTTGGTGATTTTTGCCCAATTGCAGGTTAATTGTTTGTGTATAGGTAGAATAGGGACGTTGAGCACCAGTGTTTGACCGTAGGTGGACTAGATTGGTAGCAGGCAAAAAAATGGGAAAGAGGGTAGGTCCAGGCAGAAATAAAATCACATGTGTTTCCTCTCTCCCTCCAACCTCAATAGACAAAATGTTACAGAGGGCCATTGGGGTGGTGGACACTGAAATTGAGCTTACGGAAAGGGGGTACGCCAGGGATGTGTTCCAACCCCCACTTTATTTTGTCTCAAAAACTTGAGGCTGGAATGCAAACAAGCGGAGAGGAGGTGGAGACACACATACCTGGACAGGGATAGGCTGGCCTGGAAAGCCAAGCGGATGGACTATAAGAAGGAGATCCATAGAGTTAAGGCATCTCACTTCTCTAAGTTGATTCTCGATGCCCCGAATAGCTCCCGCAGTATTTTTAATATCTTGAACAGCCTTATTAGCCCGGACTGTGCCAAGAATGAGTTCCCCTCATCCCAGGAACTCTGTGAGAATCTGGCTAGGTTCTTTCAGGATAAAATCAAAAAGATCATTGATGACCTGGGGGTGGAGCAGCAACAAATCGGATTCGATCCTTTAGTACCGGCGGAATGTGGCAGTCCGTTGAAGCGGGTGCAGAAGGAATCTCATGAACGTTCTTGAGCAGGGGGGAGATAAGTCCGTATCGGAATTCATGCAATTGACTGCAGATGAGTTCAGGGGATTGGCCCTTGGCATTACATCCGGGTCTCCGCTGGATCCGATTCCTCTAAAAATTTGGAAGGAGTTCGAGGCCGAGCTTTTTCCCACGCTCAGGCTGGTTTGCAACCAGTCGCTCACTACCGGAGTGGTTCCACCTCAGTGGAAACAAGCGGTGGTGACTCCACTTCTGAAAAAGCCCACCCTCGATCCCGAGTGCCTGAAGAATTTTAGGCCCATCTCGCTTCTACCATATCCAGCTAAAATTGTAGAGCGGGTAGTGGCAGGCACCCTTTCTAGACACCTAGAACAGCACAAATTTCTGGAGGGAGTCCAATTTGGCTTTCGGCCAGCCCATGGCACCGAGACGCCTTGGTGACCGTGCTGGATGAGCTTCGTTGGCGGGCAGACAGAAATCAGGCAGGTGTTCTGATCCTGCTTGACCTCTCTGCCGCCTTCGACACGGTGAACCATGGGATTTTGCTGTGCAGGCTGAGAGAGGTGGGGGTTGCAGGCAGTGCCCTTGGGTGGTTTGAGTCCTTTCTTCAGGGCACAGAACAAGCTGTGTCCCTCCCTCCCTTCCAATCCGCCTTTTCAACCATCTCGCACGGCGTTCCTCAAGGCTCGGCAGTTAGCCAGATACTATTTAACATCTATATGAAGCCTCTAGTTGCGGTCATCAAACAATATAATATTGAAATTGTTAACTATGCTGATGACACGCAGCTGATTCTTTCCTTGGAGGGAGATCATTCAACCTCCTTGGAAGAATTCCATAACTGCCTGCGAGACATGGCGGGTTGGTTGAAGGCTAATTTCCTGCAATTTAATACAGGAAAAATGGAGGTCTTACACTGTCCAAGGTCTAGGGTGCAAACTCCTGCCCTCCAACTTCTGGCCGGCGGATTTCTCTCCATCGGTACAGCCAGTGAAGGTAGTGCGAAAACTGGGTGTCATGTTTAACAGCGATCCTACCTTGGAGACGCAAGTTTCACAGATAGTAGCTGGTTGTTTGGCCATTATTAGACTCTTGAGGAAAATTCTCTCACTGCTACCGCCTTCCGTCCGGGTAGAGGTGATGCGCTGCACCGTGCTCAGTAAGTTAGACTACTATAATTCTTTGTTGTTGAACTCTCCAAATTATCTTATGGATAGACTCCAGAGAATTCAGTCTGCGGCGGCAAAAGTAGCTCTGGGGTGGCCAACAAGATCTTCCTCTTCAAGGGCTCTGGCTCAGTTGCACTGGCTCCCGGTGAGACAGAGGGTTCAATTCAAATCCCTCTGCTTGGCGTTTAATGCCCTTTATGGGCTGGGTCTGGAGAACCTGACCTTATGGGCCAAGCGGCGCAGGGCACGCCTAATATCTCCAGGTACACCTGCCTTGACAGACAGAGACACTAGACACTCTGTTAGGCGTAGAAAAGCAGGTTTATTAGCTGCAGCTAAGCACAGTTGTCTAAGAAGTACCAAACGGGTATATTCTCAAGAGACTGCCACTTCATTGCATGGCGCACAGTCTATTATACAGCACAAGTTTACAATGACAACTCCCAAAATACACAAAACTGACAAATAGGAATAGTTCGAAAACAAGATATCGAATGTCTAAAACATACCCTTCTTTCAGACCCCATGTGCTCTCCTCCCCTCAAGTTAATCAACACTAGTGCCCGTAATTCCATTTGCAGGTGGTAGAACATGTGTAGAATGCTTCAAAGGATAGGCTATGTAACAAGAGAACACACGAAGAGAATAGTGAAAGCCAGTTAAACAAGATAAAGTCGAGAAGAATGGTGGGACCCAAACAGTGGAGTAAGACATGGATTAATCAGTCTAGACATGGTTTTACGGACTCGGCCAGACCCTGACATCGGTTTCGTACACATGGGCAAGAGTTACTCTTTAACAGGAAAGACACGTAGCAGCTGAAAGAGCAAGAACACCATGTTTACCGCGTTTAGCCGTGCTGCCTGAGTGAGGCAACACAAAATGGCGGCTAAGCACAAAATGGCAGCTGAATACGAAGCGGAGTCGAAAACTACGTAACCTCAGACCCTCCTTTTGCCATACTCAGGCAAAGCACAAAAGTACTCATGTTAGACTGGGTCGATATCGATGGTCATGAGGTCATTGAGTTGTTGCTGCAACATCATTCTAATATTCTCTGTTTTCTGTGCTACTGGCTTAGAAACACATACAGTGGCACAAAGTCCACAAATGGCTGGACCACACTGTAAACAGAGACAGCAAGTAAAGATAATTGCTAGAATCACTCCAAGGAAAGTTAACACTTTCCATCCCCAGGTGGACAGTAGTCTCCAAAACCATCCCATCACAGACCAATCTCCAGTGTCCTGATGAATGGACTCAGAGATGACATGTAGCTTAGAGATGGCTTGGTATACTGTAGGGGCATTATCAGGAATGTAAACGCAGCAACTAGACCCAATCAGTTTACAGACTCCTCCTCTATCTGCAAGGACAATGTCTAGAACCATCCGGTTCTGTAAAGTCATAAGACGATCCGCCTGAAGTTCAGCTGTCAAATTGTTCAATGCTCCAGAAGTTACATTTATGGTAGCATCGACCACACGAACTAAGTGTCTGATGTTTCTGCTATTGGCCATTGGACCCCAAAAGGGAAGAAACCCTTTCAGAAAATCTCCCCCCTCTTGTCCAGCTGTGTCTTCAGAATCAACAATTTCTCTACCAAATCTCTTTCTATGGTGATCGGCAGGAGCAGTATATGTAGGAGGAAGAAGAAAATCTATATAACATGTTCCCGAGAAATATGTGGGAAGCCATGTATAAGCTCTGTCATGACAAATGAAATATGTACCTTGAGATGGCACTAACGGTGAAGAAACCAGGGGTGTATAAACATACGTATGGGAACAATTACTCTTCTCTTGCTTAATTTTGGTATTCTGGCCATTTATTTGTAAACACAAATGACCTCTTTGGGGTATAACCCAAATCGGTGCAAATTTCTTCTGTTTAACCTTGTCAGTAAGGCTAGTAGCATAACAAGTCACATTCCATCCATCATATGCTCTTTTCTCATCTTTGGGAATTGTACTAATATCAGCAATCTTTGCCATGGTTACTATTCCCTTTATCAAAGGACTGTGACTGAAATCCACTCCACCATTATAGGACCCACCAGGAGGATATCGAAGTTGATTCTGGTATGCATTAGAAAACATAGCCAGATAAGCCCAAGCAGAACCTTCATACGAAAATGGAAGGACTAAATACGGCATCCCTCTCTCTGTATTATGCGGTATGAGCCCACAAACCCAACTGTCAGTAGTATTTACTATCAATTGATGCTGGTGTAACAATTGAATGAACGAATTGTTAAGATATTCCATTCTTCTCATTTGCACATGGTCTGGGAGTGAGTAAAATTTATGCGGAGAAATAGTAGTAGAGGAAATCAGAGAGACAGAAGTAGGAACAGGTGTTAGCTGTATAATATGTACAATCCATCCTGTGCATGCGAATAAACTGCATAAACATACTAAAAGACATAATGCTACGCCACAACCACTGAATAATATTTTCTTATAATGATTTATTTTCATCATTTTAATATCATTCCCTTTTCCTGTGTTATCCATTACTCTAAAGGCGTTGCTCACGATAATCTTCCTTAATCACTTGGCTGTCATTGTTAGCCGTCCTATGACACTGCAAGTCCTGTTGACCTAGTCACTATTCAGGTCACAGCCTAAAACTCCTACCGTGACCCTGCAACTTGATGGATAAAGGAAAAGGAATGTTTTCTTTTAATACAAAACAGAATTACAAGACACAAAGTTTTAATTGTTTTTAGGCAATCTCCTTCTTAGGTTTTACCGTGTCTTGCCAGGTATCGTTTGGTCCTTAAACAAAGTCTCTGGGTCTGTTGTATTTAGTCTCAAAGGTGAAGGTACAGCCTCCTGTAAAACGTCGTCGTCTTCTTTATCTGAGCTAGTCCAATCCAGGCGTGCACTGCTGAATGGTACAAATCTGGGTACTTTTTCACATTCGTTATCACCAACACCTTCTCGGACCCACTGGTCAAAAGGTAAAGGCAATGGTACCTTTTTGCAGTGCACGCCGTGGATCCAGTTTTTCTTTTCCACGACTTTCACAGCTGTACGAGTGGTCAGTAAAACTTGTCTCGGCGGCCCCCAACGAGGTTCCAGATTCTTCTTCCTCTGAAAGTTTTTAAGACAAATCCAGTCCCCATGTTGAATGGAGTGTCCTGGATCTGAGGAGGCCTCCAGCAAAGCGTTTTGGACCTGTTGACGAATAACACGCAATTTAGTGGTGAGGTCATGCAAATAGTCAACCAACAATGGATACGGAATATCCGAATATTTCTTGGGTCTGGGGACTCCCCAAACATTAGCTGGGCGTCCAAAAACAATCTCGTATGGGCTAAGCCCCAAACGAGAATGAACAGTCGTTCTTGTTGGGAGAAGTGCCAAAGGCAAGGCATCAGGCCAAGAAAGGCCTGTGCTAGCCTGAATCTTTGCTAACTTAAGTTTGAGAGTGCCATTATAGCACTCTACCAGACCCGCTGACTGAGGATGGTTTGCCGCATGGAATTTCTGTCTAATACCAAGACCCACACACACCTTCTGCATAATTTGGCCTACGAATTCACTCCCATTGTCACTCCAGACAATGCGCGGCAAACCAAACCTTGGGAAAAATTCCTTCAAAAGGACCTTAGCAGGGGACAAGGCAGTATTGTCCTTTAGGGGGTAGGCCTCTATCCATCTGGAAAAGGCACAAACCACCACTAGGACATACTTGAGATTGTTAAAACGTTCCATATGGATATAGTCTATTTGCAGTACCTCGAAAGGATACGTAGGGGGAGCAAAGTGACCTGCTGGAGTTGGAGTTCCCTTTCCTGGATTGTGCATCAAACAAACAATGCAATGTTTCACCACATTTTCTGCAGATTTAGGAATACCTTCATTTTGCCATACTGGAGCTAGAAGTTTACATATACCCCTTGCATTAATATGGGCTGGTCCATGAGCCATAGTAACTACAGGTAGTACATACGCATCTGGTAACAACCATCGCTGATGCTCTGACAATTCCGTCCAACATCCCATCGTGTCCAACATTCCCGTACTCTCTCTCCAATTACTCAATTCTTTCTCAGTGGGCTCCTTCTGAATCATTTTCACACTTTCTACTGTGTCTTCACACATACCACCTTCTGCGACCCATCTTGCAGGGCCTGCAACATACATGCGACTTTCAAAGTTTTTCGCCGTTTCCCTCGCTATTTCATCCGCAAATGCATTTCCTTGACCCACGTCATCAGTAATCTTTTTATGCGCACTACACTTCACAATCGCTATTTGAGTAGGCAAAGCAAGTGATTCGAGAAGGTCAGTCACCAACTGACCATGCTGTATTTTAGTGTCGTGGAAGGTAAAGAATCCTCTTTCCCTCCATAAACGGCCAAAACTATGGGCAACGCCAAACGCGTATTGACTATCTGTATAAACAGTCACTCTTTTCCCTTTCGCCAACACACATGCTCTCGTCAATGCAATCAATTCTGCAGCTTGCGCTGAGTTCTGTGAAATGCGTGCAGTCTCTACCACGGTGTGCAAAGTTGTAACAGCATAAGCAGCTGTCGTCTCGCCATTAGGAAGCTTGAAACAAGACCCATCTACCCACAGGATCCCATCCGGATCCACAAGTGGTGTATCTTTCAAATCAATTCGACCTTTTGTTTCCTCTTCTGTACGAAGAAAACAATCATGCTGATCTTGTACATTTTCTCATCCAAAACAGGCAACAATGTTGCTGGATTCAGAACATTACATCTTTTGATATGTATGTGGCTGGCTAAAAGCGTCAACTCATATCCAGACAAACGGGCACTCGTTAAGTGCTGGGTGTTTGTCCTGTTCAGAAGAGTATCTACTGCATGTGGCACCATAATGTTAAGAGTATGATCCAACACCAATCCAGCAGATTGACGAATAGAGATCGCCGCTGCTGCTGTTGCTCTGAGACAACTGGGTAATGCCTTAGCTACCGGATCTAATGTAGCCAAAAGATAGGCACATGGCCTTTGTTTGTCTCCGAATTGTTGTGTCAAGACTGATAATGCACAACCTTCCCTCTCATGAACATAGAGTGTAAAAGGTTTACTGTAATTTGGAGTACCCAACACAGGAGCAGAACACAAAGCAGTACGTAAATCAGAGAAACTCTTTTGACATTCATCAGTCCAAGGAAGAGGCTGGGGTGTATCTTTAAGAGTGAGTGCCAACAGAGGTTTAGCTAGTAAGGAAAAATTCGGAATCCACTGTCTACAAAAAGAGGTAATGCCTAGGAAAGCACGCACCTCTCTTTGTGTGGATGGTACAGGCATTCGTGCAATTGCATGGATACGTTCTGGGGTCAATTGCCTTCCCTCCTTCGACAAGAGATGACCTAAATAGGTAACCTCTTGGCGACAATATTGCAACTTAGAAGGTGATACTTTATGGTGTAGATCAGACAAATGTTGCAAAGGCACCAAATAAGAAAGAAAGGACCCTGCCGTGGATAAAGGGGGCCCAGTATTAGGATCCCGTGTGCTTAAATACCTTTTTCGGACCAGAAAGCAGAGCCAAATTTAGACAATTACAACATTTGTATAGAGTCCATTTTTCTCTCTTTTTTTCATTTTTATAGTTTGGCTCACACAAGGTGCAGTTAATATAGTCTTGGTTACATAAATTAAACAAATTGATCATACAGGATAACAATTCATAAATATTTCATACTTCAATGTGAAGTCCCACACAGAACCACACATACCTCACTAATCCTCAATCGAGACGCAATCATACAAAATCATTCATACTTAAAACTCTAGTTAAAAACCACATCATGGTACACAAATGCCTGAATAGAAGGTCAGATGGAAATACACTTCGGCTATAGAGAGGCTAGATTCAAAAGAAGCTGGATGGAAAAAAGGGGCCGATCCAACAGATGGTTAAGGGTCACTGTCTTCAAAACATTAGACGCCTACGCGCGTTTCGGTGCAGCGGCCAAGTCAGGCCACACCTTCATCAGGGCCAGGAGGTACCGTGGGGTGGGGAACAACACTGTGATACAGAAAAAAGATTTTTTTAATATATATACATAAATATATATATTTTATAGGATAACATAGAGACATATATCATAACAGTTCATCTTGAGTAACAATAGGTTTCTATTAGTGTACTTTTTTTTAAAATATAGAGAATTTAATCTTTAATGCTAATGGCAACAAGCATCCTGGTCCAACTAAGTTTTCATATATATTTACATCATAGTTATCATCGGGTTAACTAACCTCCTAAGGCTCACAGGGAATTGGGAGGTTTCTCCATTAGGTTCTATGCATTCATCCGTTTCAACTTCATTCATCCTTTTCCTTTATATCTAGGATAATTCGCTACATTTAATTCACAAGTAGGGTATATCTCTATATGGGTGGTTAGGGGGGGCACATATTCTATCTAGTTCCATCACTATTTTAGTAGGGACCCACGGGGGTACTCTCCAGATTAATCTCATGATCTTGATGGCTTCTAAGCTGAGATTTTCTAATAGTAATCGGGGGCTTACCAAAGAGACAGAGGGCGCCAGGTTGTGTAGATAAGGATTCCCAACAATTTCTTGCGGCTTTAGGTCATTTATTAGTACGTTCAAATTAACTGGGCGTTCTTCCACAATTCAGACGCATTTCTGAGGGGAGGAAGCAAGTCCATCAGGTAACACAAATAGCAAGGGGAGGTGATAAGTTATGAGGGATCGCACAATCAAGACCCTATTCTGGGGGTCGTAAGATTAATACATTCCCAACATCTTACCTGATGTATTAACTTGGTACTGTCTAAGGCGGCTGGGCTACGGCAGGTCTGGGGTTTTCAGTCTCAAGATTTATCGGTAGGTAGGGGGCAGTATGCTCATCTCAGGTAGGCCATTCCTATGCATGGATTAAAATCTAGTTAGGTATGGTGAGAGGAGGGGGCTGGAGGGTAGCAATACATTCTCTCATAACAACCGGTCGTCCTATCTTCCTCTTAGGAAAAACGACCCATACGTGATCTCTATTAGTAGGTAAGGGAATCAGGGTTTTTTGTTATTTACCTGTTTGGATGGATGCAAACTGGACGTCCTCAAGGTTCAGGAAAACCGTGTTCGTGGTCCAGATAGGAGACAGGAGGACGATCTTCTATTTCTAGATGCAGTAAGAATACATGAGGATTAACAATATGCTAAGTGGGAGATTTCAGGATAGATTCGGGGATGGAGGAGTATCCGTCCACAGAGAGATGACGGACTATAAAAATTGACTCAGTAGCGAGATTAATAGAGAGGATTACAGTTTACCTATGTTTGTGTTTTTAACAGTCGTTTTTCTCAGTATAAATATTCTAGCAGGGGCGCGATATCACATCGGGGTCATGGGTCAGTTTCTTCATCTAGTTAAAGAAACAAACAGAACCACCTGCTAGCTAACTTGCAATGATAGAAGTGCTTAACCTAGTCAGTCATTATCACGGGGAGGTTAATACGCACCAAAAGCGGTTAGCTACATAACAGTGCACGTCAAGCTGGCAGTACACTAAATGTGGCTGGGGATCCCTTCAGTCACCCGTATCTTAAGTTCATCGAGTTCTATCGTAAGGGGCACACGGGGGTAAGATCCCTTTACTCACATAATCACCAGGGCCAGAGCTCCGATTTCAAGGGGTCGTCATGCCGGGCCGCCGCCTCTTTTAGAAAAGCCGGGTCCTTTCTGATTGCCGCTCTGCTCTTTAAGTGAGCTCCGAGATTCGCTCGAGCTGGGTAATCATGGTAGTAGACAGAGGACTGGTGTGAGGATATTTTCTTTCACTTTCCGGGAAAGTTAGACTTTTTCAGGATAGAGTGGTAATGGATGACAGACTAGCTACGGGCGCATACAGTTTTAATCGTGCGTCCCTACAGTTTTATTAAAGGGGAAACCCCTTCCTGCGTTTATTTTCATCGTTTTCGGGTCTCAGGAATTACAATCCAATAGGCCTTTCCCTCAAGGGGCAGAGGACGCCTGGAGTGCCCCAGATGGAGTACTGATGGATGCACAAGCGTCACCATCAGGGGGAGGTGGTAACACTGACAGCACATGGGTTTCTCCAAAAAACGGGTCACTTCACAGTGGTGGAGAGTCCAATAATGGACCCTGAAATATGTATCAGCAGAGAGGGTAAACACTCAGACAATTGCTTGAGACCACGGGCATTCCTCATTGAGGCCCCTTAGAACAGATTGAAGCAAAAAAATCCAATACACCTCACGTTTCTTTCGGAGGGCAGTAGGATTCGTTCCCTTCCCTGGTAGAATTTTTTCCAGGATGAACCATCTCAGATCCTTTTCTGTGTGGTTCATTTTGATCCAGTGACTGACAATAGGGGCTGAAGTTCTTCCATTTCTAATATTAGATTTGTGTTCCCCTATGCGTAAGCGGTACTCCCTGCCTGTTTCTCCCACGTACGGCAAGCCGCAGGGGCACAGGATTACATAGATGACATTAGAGGTGCGGCAATTCGTCAGTCTTTTGTTTCGTGCTACTGAGATCTTACGGTCGCAAATCGTAATGGTGTCCCCCACGATGGCTAGGGGACTGGCCTGGCAGGTACCGCATTGGTGGTTACCATAAATAGGATCCAAATTCCCAATGTTGCAAAAGCGACACAGTCGCAGTTCTACAGACATCTTCCGAATCAGCAGCTACTAACAAATCATCTACGTATTGGATAAGAGTAGCACCCGACGGCAAAGAGAAGGTGTCAAGCTGGGATTTCAAAGCCTGACTATAGATCGAGGGACTTTCACAATAGCCTTGAGGTGCACGTTGAAATCGGAAACTTCGGCCTCCGAGAGAGAAGCCAAAGAGATCCCTACTCTCCTCAGCAATAGGAATGCTAAAGAAAGGATTTTTAAGATCAATAACCGAAAACCAAGCTGCCGAAACAGGAATCATAGTGAGCAAAGCAGTGATATCCGGAACAACAGGAAACTGAGGGACAACAATTTTGTTGACCTCTCGAAGATCAATCACAAAACGGTATACAGGTGGCTGAGAAGGATCAGTACGCTTAAGAATAGGCAAAACAGGACTATTGCAAACATTTCCTCTGGTCTCTTCGACCACACCTTTCTGAACCAAGTCATAAACAATAGCCAACAAAGCTCTCTCACCGTCGTTAGATATTTTGTATTGCGGAATGCGTGGCAACTTAACATCAGGTTTAACAGTAATCACATAAGGTGGAATTTGAAGCAAACCAACATCATTCGGACCTGTAGCCCAAAGCGTAGCAGGAAGTGAACGCAGTTCAAGTGGCAGCTGTTCTTTAGATACATACATCGGAGAAATCAATTTATCACCCAAAGTAAGATGTACACCAGAGGGTGAACAATACAACGTGGCATGCAAGCGTTTTAATAAGTCCAAACCCAATAAATTCTCTCCGCAACCCGTCGTTAAAAGAAGTGCAGCTTCCAAATCGTACGGACCAATAGAAATGGGCAAAGGACAGGAAACAGGGTTAGTAACTGGGGCGCCAGAGAATCCCACGGAAACATTTGTTAAGCCAGACAAAGGTGCCCCAGGGAGTTTGGAATACATTATATAACTTCTCATTGCACCAGTATCCAATAGAAATGTTTCTGTAACACCCAATGCTACAACATTAACATAAGGTCCATCCTGATCCACTCGAACTGATATGACTCCCTTACTCTGTCTATGGCTGTCCTAGCTAGTATGAAAATCAGCGTTCTCACTATCTAAGCAATAGTCATCATTGTAATATTGTGCAGACTGGAAATTCCGCTGATCAAAATAATTCGTAGAGTCCTGAGGGGGAGAGGGATGTCGTTCCTGAGACGACGCACCACGCCCTCTACCCCTGGACATAGACCGAGAATCACCACGACCCCGTGGTGCTAATGATCCACCATAGCGCTGCAATAAAACCGGACAATTATTCTTAAAATGACCTTCTTCTTTACAATAGGCGCATTGATTAGGACCCAGCGGAAATCGCGGAGCTGAAGATACCGGTTTCTGCAACAACTTCTGGAACTGTGGGGGCTGTTGAAATTGGGGCTGAGCAAAACGAGGGGGATAAGCCTGTTGCAAAAGAACCTTCGTTTTTAATTCCTTAGTCTTTTTCTCCACTTTTTCCTTATCTTCCTTATCCCTATTCTCATAATACTGAGCAGTAGCTAATATCTGGGCAGTTGAAGAAACGGCCCATGAACTCTCTGATTGTTTCAGTTTACGCGATAATTCTGGAAGTAGATTAAAGACAAATTTATCTACGAATAATCGCTGTCCACCTTCAGTACTCATATCTTGACCACTATGGTCGATGAAAGTCTTTTCGAAACGAGTAAAGAAATCGGAGACACTTTCATCAGTCTTTTGTTTGCACGCTGCTAACTTATCCCAGTTAACGCGTACAGCAGGCATCATCGTATTCATAAGATCTATTATTCTACCAGGTAATTCCGTAATTAAATCATCAGGTTTGGCACCACCTATTTGTCCTGCATCTGCGGCTGTAATAGCAGCCCAATTACCGCCTAAAGCTTGATCGTGGTCTTGTTTACGAATCCTGGTCCATATCGCTTGTGGTACTACATTGCCCATAAGTAAATCAATATCTGCCAAATTCATAATACATGCATCAACAGTCTGGGACAACTCTTTATAATACCCAGCAGGGTTCTTACGAGGGTCCGGTAAAGACTGCTTAAGTGCCAACACTTCTGATCTTTTCCAAGGATCATGTACCCATATACGCTGAAAATGAGGAAGGACAGGCAGATGAGCGTTTGCATCTCCATCTCTCCATATCAGAGGAACTTCTCGCATAGGATATTGTGCCATTTTACGACGAACCGCAGGATCAGGCTCAAGAGAAGTTCGAGAGAAAAAGGAAGATCGGAGAGTAACAAGCTTTTGAATAGCACGCTCTACATCAGGACCCACAATAAGTCCCTTATCAAATTGATCCTGTACTTCGAATAGATCCTGAGGAGGTGAATCCAGATCCACATCTCCCCATTCTTTAATAAGGGTATTGCACATAGCATTAAAAACATACCTCTGTGTAGGCGCATTCCATTGAAGAAAAGTATCTAAAATATCGCGCACACTATATTGTACACTACTCATGATCCAATTACGGGCAAGAGAATCTAACTTAGTCAGTGTTTCCAAGTCTGGAATCTGACTACGAGACTGTCTTCGAAATGAAGCAGGAGAAAAGTAAAGAAGCCCAAGAAAAGGCGACAGAAAACCAGAAACAGTTTCGACTAAACGTTGTCGAGCTGTAGGGGAATCTGACACTAAAACTGGAGACAACGAATTATGTAAAACAGGAGAAGAATCTGTAGCAAAAGAAACGACAGGTAAAAGAGACTGAGGCACAGAAGATTGGGGGTACAGAAGTCGCTGGCAAAGGGAACGGAGGTGGAATCACAGGAAGAGGCAATTGTGCAGGGACCAGAACAGCTGGATTAGCAGCAGGTTGTAATGGGGGTGCATTAGCACCTAACACATAAGGTGGAGGTAACGTCAATAGATGGGACATAAAAGGATCTTCGTCGGGATTCTTACTCTTTGACGCAGTAGGTAACACAGGATAACATCTATCTATTGCCATACGATGCTGTCTTTCCGACACCTCAACCATCTGATCAGCCTCATCATTTTTAAACTGTTGGGGAGCCTGTAAAATCGTCATACTCTGCTCTTTCTTATCTTTCTTCATTTGCTTAATTTCTTTCTGTTTGGCTTCCTTACGCCAGAGGCAGAAAGAGTCAAACATTGCCGGCCGGGCTTTTCTCTTAAATAGAATCGCTTACAAATGATCTAGTATATCAGGCTCAAAAGAACCATTTTGTGGCCACTGTAGGACACCATCTTTCTTCGTATATCGAATCCAGGTTTCATTAAAAATAATAGGACCAAGACCATGTTTTGAATAGAGCTCGTAAGTGGGAGTTCCAACCGGAGGAATCGGGCAAGAATCCTCTAGCCGGGAATCTCTAGTACAACCAAAACAACAAAATTTCCTAAACTTACTAAAGCCAGGCATTTCTTAACGAACTGGACTTCCTTACAAACGTCAAGGGGGTTTAGACAATATAGTCACAGCACAAACGTACTTACCCCTTGGCTTCGGTTAGCGCGCTAATCGAATAACAAAAACAAAAACAAAGAGTGGGCGCTACCCACGAATACTTAACTAAATGTTTTCTCACGCCAACAGATGTCCGTCTAACATCTCGCAATACCAATCATCGCCAGAGGGCCAAGGCAGGGCGACAGTCAGGGCAGCAGTCGTCAGCAGCCGTCGGGAAGGAGTAGCCACGCTTCAAAAGACCTTCGGTCCACTTCGACATGCAGGGGTCGCTCACGTGGTTCGCGAAATCCTCCGGAATTTTCTTGCGAAGCTCCTCACGACCTTCGGGCAAAAACTACTACCACTGAAGTCGCCCACACGTTGGCCGCCAATTGGAGAACCTGACCTTATGGGCCAAGCGGCGCAGGGCACGCCTAATATCTCTGGGTTCACCTGCCTTGACAGACAGAGACACGAGACACTCTGTTAGGCGCAGAAAAGTAGGTTTATTAGCTGCAGCTAAGCACTGTTGTCTAAGAAGTACCAAACAGGTATATTCTCAAGAGACTGCCACTTCATTCCGTGGCGCACAGTCTATTATACAGCACAAGTTTACAATGACAACTCCCAAAATACACAAAACTGACAAATAGGAATAGTTCGAAAACAAGCTATCGAATGTCTAAAACACACCCTTCTTTCAGACCCAGTGTGCTCTCCTCCCCTCAAGTTAATCAACACTAGTGCCCGTAATTTAATTTGCAGGTGGTAGAACATGTGTAGAATGCTTCAAAGGATAGGCTATGTAACAAGAGAACACACAAAGAGAATAGTGAAGGCCAGTTAAACAAGATAAAGTCGAGAAGAATGGTGGGACCCAAACAGTGGAGTAAGACATGGATTAATCAGTCTAGACATGGTTTTACGGACTCGGCCAGACCCTGACAGCAGTTTCGTAAAGATGGGCAAGAGTTACTCTTTAACAGGAAATACACGTAGCAGCTGAAAGAGCAAAAACTCCATGTTTACCGCGTTTAGCCGTGCTGCCTGAGTGAGGCAACACAAAATGGAGGCTAAGCACAAAATGGCGGCTGAATACGAAGCGGAGTCGAAAACTACGTAACCTCAGGTCCTGTCTGTCTTCAAAGGAAGTTAAGGTGGTATGCGCCGGCCCGTATCCTACGATCCTCCACGGCCAGGTTGGTGACAATACCTAGGTTTAGGAAATCAAAAGCAGGAGGACGTTTGTTTATTGTGGCTGCGGCGAAGCTGTGGAATGCCCTTCCGGCTGAACTTAGACACGCCTCCTGCCTCCTTTCATTTAGGAGGAGTTTAAAAACATGGCTGTTCCCGAATCCTTAGCTCATCATCAGTTTGGTCCCCCCCCCCCCGATATGAGCTTGCCAGCGCCAGGATGCCTTTTTTAGGTGGTAGTGCGCTCTAGAAGTGAAATAAATAAATAAATAAATGAGCTCATAGACTACCTTAAAAATATCAAGGTTAACGACACCCCTAAGTTAGTCTCGGGGAAGGTTCCTGCATTGATGTTCCCGGACGATACCCTTTTACTGTCAAAATCGCCATCGGGTATACAGTGCATCCTCGATGGATTTGCGAACTTCTGTAAAATGCGGGGATTGGAGATCATTTTAACAAAGACCAAATATATGGTCTTCAATCCCCCCAAGACGACCCACCCAAATCCCTCCCTAAATGGTACACTCTTGGAAAGGGTGAGGGTATTTGATTACCTGGGTGTTACATTATCAGAGCGCTTTGAGTGGGGGTCCCAGATGGCCAAAGCAAGAGTGAGGTTAACCCAGACCTTGGGTGGGATTTTGAAACTGCAAAGAACCTCCGCATTCAAGCCAGCCGCCCCTGTTGTGGAAATATATAAAGCCCAAGCAAGGGGGGCCACATTATATGGGGCGGAATTTTGGGGACATTGCTCTACCTCTAATCTCATGAAGGTGGAGAACAACAGTTATTAGGTCTTCCTCATAGCACCCCCCTAGTACCCCTCCGCATAGACTTGGGCATGAGGCCCATTGATGAAGAGATTGCCCTTAGACCCATCACATTCTGGCGCCGGGTATGGGTGACCCTGGAGTTGTCCATCTATAAAGCCGAGCTCAAGGAGATTTTTTTCCATTTTTGCTACCAAGAAAATACCGTGGCTCTGCCACATAAGAGATCTCTCCTTAAGGTTAGGTAGGATGGACCTCTGGAAAA
This sequence comes from Lissotriton helveticus, assembly GCF_964261635.1. Lineage (NCBI taxonomy): Eukaryota > Metazoa > Chordata > Amphibia > Caudata > Salamandridae > Lissotriton > Lissotriton helveticus. The sequence goes on from NC_136061.1 coordinate 1,179,472,496, forward strand.
CCCCTGAGACATCATGTCTAATGATATCTAGGTTGGAACTAGTGCAACATTATAGGCAATCCAACATACTGGCCATACACAAAAGTCCCACTGGCGGTCGGTTGACAGCAGAGTTTCAACAAGTAAAAGATGTATATAGTAAGGAACACTTCCTGGATGTGATCTATCCCCCAATGGTCAGGAGACTGTATGTGCGGTTTAGACTAGGTAACCTTCCATTATTTGCACACACCAGCAAATGGGCAATAGAGAATATGGGTGATTGTCCTGCTTGCAACTACAAGCTAGAGTCTGAAATTCATGTACTGTTTTTCTGCCCCGCATATCGACTGCCTTGTAAACGCTGTTTAATCTAAATATGTAGAAACCTAGGCTGTGTGCGTTGCTTAGAGGCCTACAGAGTTCTAAAATATGATTCTCACCCTCCTATTGTGTTTGCTGTATCACGTTTTTTAAACCATATGTGGCACATACGGCAGGTAATGTTAAAGTAGTACCCGGGGAAGAATTATGTGTCGAAATTGCAATGTAAACATGTAAATTTAATTGCAGTGTAAACATGATAAGTGTACATTGTCCCAGTTTATATATTTTTTCTTTTAACCCTGTAAGAAGTTTTGCTTGCGCTTTTAATAGATGGTTGTTTTTATTGAAAATGTTTGAGGACGCCATCTTTTTCACATTTACACCTCTGCAGAGTTTGGAGAATCTCTTCACAAGAAGGTAATCGTGAGATAAGTAATATATAATTGTAATTGCATATATTTTTTATGTGTTTTACAGCTTGTCGTGTGTTTTTTAGTAATGTACTTTTATGGCCCTAGTGGCCGAAAAAAAGTTATTGAATGGAATGGAAACGATTTAAAAGACTGTGTACATCAAATAGGGACTACAAATACAATGCTCCAAAGGGATTTGTCTAGAAAAAACATATGTTGAGCCAAGCACAAAGGACAATTTTTGAACCGGGGTCCGAGATTCGAAAGTCGGCAGCTCGAGCGCTAGGTCACATCTCCTTCTTAAACGGGGTAGTGCATAAACGTAGAATGGAAAAGAGAAGGGGATTTAAATCTCCTCTACGATGTTTTAGTAAGTTAAAAAAATAACTTTGGGATGTTCTGATGATTTAGTACTGAGGGGTGAAAAGTACACTCCTTCATGCAGATTGAGGATGAGATTAGTAAAGGTAGCCCATAAGGCGAGCTCGGCCCAAACTTTAATGAGAAACACCTTAATAAACGTTTTTGTGGCCAGTGGTGAAGGAGAAAGTGAAAGTTGTTCTGGTTTTGAAAGTGGTAAAATATTGAACATTTGGTGGTGAACCACACGGGTATTTTGCCTCAGTAGTGAGGTAATGGTAGAAAGAGTGCATCAATTTCATTGATCCAAAGGACCAGTGAATGATTAGGAAAGGTATGCAGTAATTTTGATAGCTTTTTTTTTCTAACTGGATGGAGGTTGAATTTGTAAGATGTATCACAACAGAATTAGTTGTGGGGATTTTCTGTAAGATTATCAGGATGTGTGTCCATAGTTCTTAGACACAGACAAATGTACACCGTTTACTTCTAAGGCTATGCAAGAGTTCGTGAAAGTACTTTAAGTGAGGCCTGTAAGGACCTCACTATATAATCTGCAGGGAAATGGTGTTGTTAAACGGGTGAGTTGCTTGATTAAAAGGATCATTCAGATTGTACTGAGTGGTAGGAAGAATGCCGTGTAAGCTCTAGAGATGATGGTATGGGTACATCATACCACACAATCAATCAATCAATCAAACCATTTGTATGGCGCACTACTCACCTGGGAGGGTCTCAAGGCGCTAGGGGGAGGGGGTATGCTACTGCTCGAACAGCCAGGTCTTGAGTTGTTTCCTGAAGGCGAGATGGTCCTGGGTCAGCCGAAGGTGGATGGGGAGGGAGTTCCACGTCTTGGCAGCCAGGTAAGAGAAGGATCTTCCTCCGGCGGTTGCTCTTCGGATGCGTGGTACGGCTGCGAGGGCGAGGCTGGTGGACCGTAGCTGGCGGGTGGGCGTGTAGAAGGTCAGGCGGTCGTTGAGGTACTTGGGGCCCAGGTCGTGGAGAGACTTGTGGGTGAGGAGCCGGAACATGATCCTCTTGTGGACGGGGAGCCAGTGCAGGTTCCTCAGGTGGCTGGAGATGTGGCTGCGTCGGGGGACATCCAGGATGAGTCGGGCGGAGGCGTTCTGGATGCGCTGGAGTCTTTTCTGTAGCTTGGCTGTGGTTCCGGCGTAGAGGGCGTTTCCGTAGTCCAGTCGGCTGGTGACGAGTGCATGGGTGACAGTCTTCCTGGTCTCGGTCGGGATCCAGCCGAAGATTTTGCGAAGCATACGCAGGGTGTTGAAACACGATGAGGAGACGGCGTTGACTTGTCTGGTCATCGAGAGGGAGGAGTCCAGGATGAAGCCCAGGTTGCGTGCGTGGTCGGTTGGCTTGGGTGCGGTGCCCAGGGCTGGGGGCCACCAGGAGTCGTCCCAGGCGGAGGGCGAAGATCCAAGGATGAGGACTTCCGTCTTGTCCGAGTTCAGTTTCAGGCGGCTGTCCTTCATCCACTCGGCGACGTCTTTCATCCCTTCGTGTAGGCAGGTTCTGGCGGTGTCGGGGTCTCTGGTGAGGGAGAGGATCAGCTGAGTGTCGTCGGCGTAGTAGATGATGTTGAGGTTGTGCTGGCGTGCGATGGCTGCAAGCGGTCTCATGTAGACGTTGAAGAGAGTGGGGCTGAGTGAAGATCCCTGCGGGACACCGCAGATTACTTCGGTGGCCTCGGAGCGAAACGGGGGAGGCGGACTCTTTGTGTGCTTCCTGCGAGGAACGAGATGATCCACTCCAATGCCTTCTCTTGGATACCGATGCTGCTGAGGCGCTGGACTAGGGTGCGGTGGCAGACAGTGTCGAACGCCGCGGAGAGGTCCAGGAGGATGAGGGCCACTGTTTCCCCTTTGTCGAGCAGGGTCCAGATGTCGTCGGTGGCTGCGATGAGGGCGGTCTCAGTGCTGTGGTTGGCTCTGAATCCGGACTGCGAGGGGTCGAGAGATCCATTCGTCTCGAGGAAGGCGGTCAGCTGTCTGTTGACGATCTTCTCGATGACTTTAGCAGGAAAAGGGAGGAGCGAGATGGGGCGGAAGTTCTTGAGGTCGGTGGGGTCCGCTGTAGGTTTCTTCAGGAGGGCGCTGAGCTCGGCGTGCTTCCAGCTCTCTGGGAAGGTGGCGGTGTTGAATGAGGTGTTGATGATGTTCCGGAGTTGGGGTGCGATGGTGGAGTCGGCCTTGTTGAAGACGTGGTGTGGGCAGGGGTCGGTCGGTGATCCGGAGTGGATGGTGTTCATCGTGCGGGCTGTGTCTTCGGTGGTCACCGTGGTCCAGGTGCGGAGGGTGGTGGTGGGGGGCGTTGGTTGGACGGTTGGGTGCGTGGGTGGTGGGCCGAAGCTGTTGTGGATGTCGGCGATCTTGCGGTGGAAGAACGAGGCGAGGGAGTTGCAGAGGTCTTGTGACGGAGTGATGTCGTTGGTGCCGGTGCTGGGGTTGGAGAACTCCTTGACGATGGTGAAGAGCTCTTTGCTGTCGTGGGCGTTGTTGTCCAGTCGTTCCTTCAGTGATTTCTTCTTGGTGGTGCGGATGAGCTGGTGGTGCTTGCGGGTAGCGTGTTTGAGGGCGGTCATGTTGTCGGTGGTCCGGTCGAGGAGCCAGGCTTTCTCGAGGGTGCGGCAGGTCTTCTTGGAGTCCTTGAGTTGGTCGGTGAACCAGGATGCCTTCTTGCTTCTGGGTCTGCTGGGAGGGTTCTTTAGTGGCGCGAGGTCGTCGGCGCAGGCGGTCAGCCACTGTGTGAAGTTGCGGGCTGCTTCGTTGGGGTCCGTTGTGTTGGCGGGTGGGCTCTGGCTGATGGAGGTGGTGAGCTGGTCCGCGGTGATCTTGCTCCAATTCCTGTGAGGTATCTGTAGCGGGTGGTGGTGGGTCGTGGATCTCTTGAAGCTGAAGTGGACGCAGCTGTGGTCGGTCCAGTGGAGTCCGGTGGCGTGCCTGAAGGTGATGTACTTGCTGGAAGAGAAGACGGGATCAAGCGTGTGGCCGGCGTAGTGGGTGGGGGTGTTGACCAGTTGCTTGAGTCCGAGGTTGGCGAGGTTTTCCAGCAGGGCGGGGGTGTTGCGGTCCTTGTTGTTCTCCAGGTGGAAGTTGAGGTCCCCTAGTAGGATGTATTCAGCGGAGGGGAGGGCATGTGGGCTAATAAAGTCTGCGATGTCTTCGCTGAATTTTGTGCGTGGTCCCGGGGGTCTGTAGACGAGGGTGCCTCTGAGGGTCGTCTTAGGGTCGGTGTGAATCTGGAAGTGGAGATGTTCGGCTGCGGCGAAGGAGTCGTTGGCGTCGGTCGTGATGCGGATGGTGTTCCGTTGGATGATGGCGATGCCTCCTCCGGTCTGGTTGATGCGGTCCTTCCTGATGATCTTATACCCGTCCGGGATGGCGATGGCGATGTCGGGTGCAGAGGAGGCGTTCATCCAGGTCTCCGTGAGGAAGGCGACGTCCGGTGAAGTAGCGTCGAGGAGGTTCCAGAGTTCCACGGCGTGTCTGTGGACGGAGTGGGTGTTGAGCAGGATGCACTTGAGGTGGTTGCTGCTGGTGTTGGTCTTGGCGGGTGCGGGGCAGGTTCGGAGGCAGGTGAATTTGCAGGTGCAGCAGGTGAAGATTCCGTGGGTGCGTCTCGGGGTGGCTCGGCAGCAGGCGTGGGTTCGGCCGGCATTGAGTGCGTTGAGAGTGGCGTCGTCGTAGGTCAGTCGGGTCGTCTTGCATCGGCAGGGGGGAGGGCCAGGGGTCCTAGCGCTGAGCGCGGTCCAAGCGCGGACGGGCGCAGACGGGTTTACCTTTGGCGCACCTTCGGCGCTCATTCGGTGCTCCCGCTGCGCGGTCGCTCTGGGGGCGTCATAAGAAGGGAGCCGGGAGGGAGGGTCCGCTGGGAGGCGGGAGCGTGGGATCCTATCGGCTGGCGGGGGGGCGGGGCCGCAGGCAGCGGCGGGAAAAACGAGTGCGGGCTGGCGGGCGGCCCTGCGGCGGCTGGGGCGCTGGAAAGAAGAAGCAGTCGGCGTAGGCGTAGGCGAGCAGGAAGGCACAGGCAGCAGGAGGCAGGTAAGGCACAGGGAGCAGGAGGTACGAGGAGTGTGGGGGCGACCAGGCCGGTGTAGGCGCAGTGGTCGCTCCAGAAGAGGAGTCAGGGTCACCTTAAGAAGGGAGCCGGGAGGGAGGGTCCGCTGGGAGGCGGGAGCGTGGGATCCTATCGGCTGGTGGGGGGGCGGGGCCGCAGGCAGCGGCGGGAAAAACGAGTGCGGGCTGGCGGGCGGCCCTGTGGCGGCTGGGGCGCTGGAAAGAAGAAGCAGTCGGCGTAGGCGAGCAGGAAGGCACAGGCAGCAGGAGGCAGGTAAGGCACAGGGAGCAGGAGGTACGAGGAGCGTGGGGGCAACCAGGCCGGTGTAGGCACAGTGGTCGCTCCAGAAGAGGAGTCAGGGTCCCCTTAAGAAGGGAGCCGGGAGGGAGGGTCCGCTGGGAGGCGGGAGCGTGGGATCCTATCGGCTGGCGGGGGGGCGGGCCGCAGGCAGCGGAGGGAAAAACGAGTGCGGGCTGGCGGGCGGCCCTGCGGCGGCTGGGGCGCTGGAAAGAAGAAGCAGTCGGCGTATGCGTAGGCGAGCAGGAAGGCACAGGCAGCAGGAGGCAGGTAAGGCACAGGGAGCAGGAGGTACGAGGAGCGTGGGGGCGACCAGGCCGGTGTAGGCGCAGTGGTCGCTGGACACAGAATACTGGTACAGGAAAACCCCACATTCAGTTGATGAGGGGAAGAGAACCATGGACACAATTGCTACTACATCAGTGTGATGGTAGTAAGAATATGGAAAGAGAAACCAGCAAGACTTCTAACTTGCAGAGTATGGGGCCTTGGGAATGGGTTAAGAAAGATGGCACTGGAATGAAAAAGGGGAGGTGTGAATACGTTTTCAGAACCTCTATAGCTGGAAAGTGTTCATATGTGGCATGCAGTTTTAAAAAAATGATCAGCAATGGAAAAAAAGCAGAATTGCTTTGTATTGTAAATGAGAGGTTTTGGAAAGAGGCGTGAGAGGGAAATTAGAGAAAACGGGAGAGACACCTATATTGCTTTCATGTCGATGGATGACAATGGCATGTTGAGAGGCGCAAGGAAACAGATGTGTCAAGATGTGACAATGTGAGTGTAGAAGAGGGTGATGGTGGAAGAACGATACCTAGGATACGAGCTTCCACACCCCCCACATACAGCATGTACGACTTGTGTAGGGCACAGTGTTTACATGTGAGGCGCGTTGCATGATTTTAACTTTGAATACACCACTGTCATGCTCTGGACCCGGTTTCCCTGTTATGTTCTTTCTTCAATGCCTATGGGATCCTTATGGTCATATTAGCTGTGGTAAGCGGGTATTTTGTTCTAGGAGCAACCTGCAAAAATGTGGTCTCATAATATTTCTTCTCTCTCTTATGGTGTAAAGGAGAGAATAGTGTTGTATTAACTCCTAGAAATGGCAATGTCACCCTGCCACTGCTCAACTTGGAGCGCATGTATGTAATCATTGTGACATGGGCTGTGAGGTCATTGGGTCCTGACAGTGGCACTAGCTATTGGGCAGGCATGGTGGCTCTGTGTCGTCCTGTGTCTTAAAAATAAAACTACATTTTCTAACCTGATGGTGCGGGAACTCATTACTACAGGGACACAATCTACCTTCACAACACTCTACATAAAACAACTCCAAACTAAATGTTGAGTAAACTTTCTACTAACGTTGCAATCATTACCCAGCACAAAACACCCACAATTACATTTTGATGGCCATCCTAGTGCTGCACGAAAGGGAGACCAGAAAAAGAATGTGCAACACTGCTATAACTAGGTTACTTGCAGATATACAGATGTCAATAAAATAACATTCCAAAAGCCTTGCATCACCAAATGCTTGATGAATGAAGGGGGCTGGGGAACTCCTCACGAGCTGGAGATGTGTATCTCAACTTGATGTTATTACATGATTTATTTATAAAGTTTTATATAGCGCGAACAAGATCCCGAAGGATATCAGAGCGCTTTACAAAAGGATGGAAGGAAGGACATAAATGCAATATCGACATCAAGTAAGTATACAAAACAGGAATAATCGCATAATTACAAGACAAATGATTTAAGGAGAGTAATACAATAAACAGGTATATAGCGGGCTATGAAGGAGGGCATACAATGAGATAAAGAAGAGCAGCATCAAATGATGGTACAATGGTTATAGGATCAATTACTTCGAGCAGGTGAGCATAGCCCAGTTAGGGTAAGAATGTGTTCATTAGGAATCTTTTGGCTTCCAGTTTGAAAGCAGTAGTTGAGGAGATTCTGCCTACTTCGGGTAGAAGAGAGTTCCATATCTTAGGGGCAGTGCCGGAGAAGGCTAGGTGACAAGTTCTGTTGTGCTAAGGATGAGTGGTTTCAGGAGGAAAGTGTTAGCGCTTCTTGGGGCTCTACCACCACAGGATAATTCAAGCTTTTGCACTAGGTACCTGGGAGTTTTGAAGCGCAGGGTTTTGTGCGTCAGAACGACAATCTTTAACTGGATTCGAGCTTCATTGGGCAACCATTTAAGAGATTTTAGGACTAGGGATATTTGCTCATTTAGTTTGGAACCTGTGACCAGTCTAGCCGCAGCGTTCAATGATGCCCTTAGTGGAGCCAGGGTGTATTTGGGAAGGCCACAGAGCACAACACTGCCGTAGTCTAGCCTTGGCAAGAAAAGCACTTGGACCATCTGCTTGAAATCCTTTTGTGGAAGGAAGGGTTTGATATTTCTAAATGTCCTCATCAAGTGATTAGCTCCCTTGCACACATTGCTGATATGATTTTTCATATTCAGGTGCTTGTCCAAAGTGATTCAGAGAGATTTGCCTGAGTCAATGATGAGAGGGGTGCAGTTGAAAGCAGTGAGGTGATACAGCCAAAGGTCTAGCTTGGGGATGTGTTTCGGAGGAGAGATGAGAAGGAATTTAGTTTTGGAGGTGTTGAACAGGAGATGGTTCTCAGTTAACCAATTTTGAGTAGACATTAGGATAGTGTTGAGTGAGATGATGTTATCCGGGGATGAGATTTTCAAATAAAGTTGTGTGTCGTCTGCATACATATGGAAGAGAATGTTCGTAGAATTTGGTGAATTAGCTAATGGTTCCAATAAAAGGTTGAAGAGGCTAGGAGGTAGGGCGGACCCTTGTGGAACACCCTTGGGTACTGGAGAGGGAATGATATGCCTTGACTCTTTGTGACCTGTGGTGGGTGAAGGACGAGAACCACTGTAACACCTGATCCGAGAAACCTATCCTGTTCTTCAGAAATTAACTGTGTCAAATGCGGAGGAAAGGTCAAGGAGGATTAGGAGGCAGGAAGTTTCATAAATCCTACTTAGTCACCAGGGTTGAACTAGGACAGAATATAGTCCCGGTCACAAAATAATAGTGGCCCCAATAGTGAATTAGGTAGCTAAACAGTGGCCCATGTTTGCAAATTAGGGAAGTTTTGAATTTGTGAACACACTCTGTTTAGCGTTTTGCAACGTATGAGAGACTGCATGCATTTCCGCTTGCTGCAGGCAATATCTTTTTCACATCAGGAAATCAAAAGTAAAAACCACCCGCAGACCATAATCAGCCAACAACCGGCCCACACACTGACCTGTCAGACCAGCCCTCCAGGCATTGATTGATTGCTTTATAGTGTGAGCCTATTAGCCACAGTAGAGAACATCTCTAAAAGATTTGCAGTAAAACCGTTTTGTTTGATGCTTTTAGGAAATATTTCAGTGACATGATTATACTAATGGTACTGTTATGTTCTCATTTACCATATCTATATAGGCTGCTGTGTTATTTTCCTCTAATACCAAATGTTATGATTTATTGTTTTTAAGTAATTTAAAAAAATCAAGGGTAAAAGCTACAAGACTGAAATATCCTTCCAATAACTTTATTTGTTGTTTTGCAATGAAGGATTGACTTGAAGGCTTCTCTAAAGGATCTCGTATTGATGCTGTCTCAATTATAGAACAATAAAAATTGCATATCTTCTCAGAACAAAACGATCGGTATTATAATTGCTCTGTAAATGTAAGAAAATATTGAACATTCTTTAAACAAAACATATGTTAACGCTGGCAGACAGCTTGGAGTATCGGTTTGTCTAGGGTGAGAACGAGATTGACATAGTATGCTAATTAGCTACTTTAAAACACACGTTTCACACAATGCACAGATATTTGTAAACACAAGCATATTTGTTTTTGTACATGTGTTAAATATACAAATACACGCATTTTGTTTATCGTCTGTCTTGTAGAATTTCATTTTCATTGTTGTTTGCAGCAGTATTCTGTTTTGATGGACATCTTGATTCATTCACAATTATGTTATCAGCAATAACGAGAGATTTTATTTTTTTGCTCATTCAAGATTTTGGGCTCAAATCACGAAAATACAAGTGTCATTTATTTAAGGACCATCACACAGGCACACAGACACTCAACTCCCAACAACCATATGTTTTATTGTAAGACATATACCACATGGCTAGATTTTTGTATTGTATACGGAGATGCTGACTTCTGCCTGTCTGTCTCCCTATCACCAAGTGGCGGTTGCAACTGAATAGTCATAGTTTGGTTTGCATTTCCATAGGAAATGCAGTTTTTGGATTGCTCATAAATTTGCACCATTGGACGAATCTTCACAAAACTTTCCAGAATGGTGCTCTTTGTACATGGGCTCCTTCCTGGAAAGTGTTAGGGTGATCCGTCAAGCAGGGGCTGAGAAAAAGGTCTGGGTCCTAAAATGCAATTCCCCAGGCAATTTCCATAGGGATTTTGAAAAGTGATGCAGCCCAAATGGCAGAATGGAATTCCACATTTGGCAGAAAGCTAGATGTTGATCCAGAAAGCATGATTTTTCTGATTTGGTGTAAATCTGACGTAGTTTATGAGAAATTAACGTTTTAAAACTTTCTACATATGGACGATTTGGCTGAAATTAAAAAATGTAAGCCTTCTGATTGGCTGTGGGGGCTTTTTCAGAGCGAGTGCTCTGATAGTGTGACAGCAACATGAAAAGTAGTGTTGCGGCCACCATTAGAGGAGCAAGGAAGTTAATTCACTGTCCTGTAATACTTTTAAAAACACAATGTAGGGATATCCTGTCCCTCAGCCCTTGTGGCCCCAGGGCTGGAAGTTCTACTGTAGGATCGCAGTAAAAAATAAAAGAAAATAGTGCTTGTAGCTTTTTTATTATAAATAAAATGATGAATCATATTTCTTTTTTTTATATGGGGATGGGACATGCCCGGGCCCCCCCCTCACCGAGCCAATTTTAATCCTGGGATTATATCCACCTGGGGTCCCTCTCCCAAAGATTTCAGACCCCAGGGACCCCATCCCGGGTTAAAGGGGAGAGGACCCCAATCCCCAAGCAGATTACGCGCCCGGGGACTCCTTTCACCGTAATGGTAAAAGGGGAGGGCTGATGCGCCCCCTTTTCTGTGCCTCAAGGAGGCCACGGGGACCTCATCCCAAGGCCCATCTGTATATAATATGGGGAGTGGACATGTGGTCCCCCCTTCCCAAGCCTTCAGGAGGCCCCTGGGTCACCATCCCTGAGGGCATTTCCAAATTAGGGGAGGGGGGGTACAACCCCCTTCCCCATACCACAGAATGGCCTTGGGGACCTCATCCTCCTGTTCCGGATCTAAATAGTGCCCTGGGGACCCCATCCCCTGGGACCCTGATGTTTTCAGCCTGGGAAAGTACAGGAATACCCTGCCCAACCCCCTCCAGGCAGAAAACACATCTTTACTCCTGCCCAGGTGGGAACATTAAAAACAAATGCTCACACCTGGAAAGGAGCAAAGGAGAATTGTGCCGGGTGCTGGCGGGGGAGCCGGCGGAGGCCACGGGGCTTTGGGGTTTCCCAGGCGGCCCCCAAAATGTCTTTACATGTGGGTTCCTCGGGCAGGCACTCGGGCACCTACCAGTAATCTAAGTATCCAGCTCTTGCCAGGAGAGCTGGCAGGGGCTGTAGGGGGGGCATGGGGCTCCCCTCACAGGCCCCTACAATGAAAAAAGATGTTTGTGCCCAGGGTGGGCACTAGGCCACCAACCTAAAATAAAATGTTAAGAAAGGCCAGCTCCCATTAATGAAGTGGATGGGGAGCCAGCAGGGATCATGGGGGCCTTGGGACTCCTCCGGCGGACCCAAACAGTAAAAAATGGTGTAGCTGATCAAGATGGACACCAGGGCACCTACAGAAGCTTAACATCTAATAAATAAAAGGCATATTAAATGAGTGGCAGAAATCTCTCATTTATTATTCAATGGCTTTTTAATTATAATTTTGGGAGCTGTGTATTGCACCTAAAAGAGGCAAGGGCACCACCAACCATTTTTAATACAGGAGCCCCCCCAGTAACATTAAAAAACACAGTACATACCCAGGGTCATTAAATTCATGACCCTAGCAGAGCTTACCATGTTTTTGTATCCTAAATATTTAAAGTTTCCAGCCATCCAACAAAGTAGCAACAATGAAACAATATTTGTACGCACCCACTCAATTGGAGGATCTTCAACCAGCATTGAGAAACATTGCACAACACAATTCATGACCTAGTTGCCAACATGTTGCTACTCAAGGTCTACTCCCCACCTTGCCTACACCAGGTTTGACCCGTTCTTCCCCATTACAGCTATTTATGATTCCTCCCAGCTCTCACTCTTCCCTCAGTCTTCCCCTGAGTGGTGAGAGCTATGAGTCTCGGGTTAGTCACCATCTGTCTTGGATATGCCAAGTTTCAGGGTTTGCAGTGGCCCACACTTATCAAACTGGCCAACTACCAAATTCTGCAATATCTTGGCCCAGTTCTGAAGTCATCCTCTACCCACTCATCTGTCCTCACCATTTTCAGCCATGCTTCCTTTGCTAAAGTCTATTCTGCCATATCTTGGCCTCATTTGGAGACTGTGGGGCCACCCGTCGACAACCACTGTATCGCTGTTCGGCGCCTATTCATCAAGAGGCTCAAAGTCGCAAACGTATGCTATATTTTTCCATGCTTGGGTTGGGGACCAAGCTGAGCAAGCAGTGCTGCATGGTTAGTTCAGTCTGAGATGGGTCACCTTTTTAAGCTGCAATATTGTCTCCATCCAGTATTGTGATAGTTTCCTACGAGTCCAGGTCATGTGCAGGAAAGTGACGTTATGCTCTCCATAACGTGGGCATGTGAAGGGTCTGGTCGCATAGCTTCTATGCAGTTGAGCAGGTGTCAAGTATGTGCAATGGAGATAAATAAAAAGGGTTAGTTTAAACCGTTTATTGCTCGCAATCTCATGCACCTGAGTGCAGTTTGTCACCCACTCTGCATCTGTCAAAGGGATCAGCAAGTCCTCATCCCAAGCCTGTCTCGCTTGCAGTGAGGTCAGGGGTCTGTTATTCTTTACTGATGGTTAAAGCCATGACACCAGCCTCCTTCATTCTACTCCCTCTAGAAGGATATCCAATGTATATGGGGCAACAGTTACCTTGGGAAAACCAGTCCATATTTTTCTGGTACTTTGGAAAACTGTAGGACCTGTCTGCTTCCACTCTGAAGGTCTGAAGCGCCTCGCCCATTGTAGCCACTCGATCGTCAGGGCAGTCATTTCAACACTTTCTTGACCACCAGTACCATGGCCAGGGCTACCTGAAATATCAAACTAGGAGTGTTCAGAAGCTGGTGCATTTGGATCAGCAGAGAGCTTTTTCTGTATTACTTGCCCCATATGACTGGTTTCCTAATGTAGGTTCTCCCCACACCACTTCACAGCATGTTACAGCTGCGCTCCAATATAGGAATGTGCCAAATCAGGTAATCCCAGGGCCCCCTTCTCCCTGTCCATATTCAGCACTGCCAGAACCACTCTACTCCTATTCCCCTCACAAACCAAAAGGACCAGCAGACTATCTATCTCCTCAAAAATAAATCCCTCCCCCGATTGAATGGAAAGAATTTTGTAGCAAGTATAGGCAGCATGGGAGTAGGACCATTTGTGCTAGAGCCACTCTACCCATTATGGAGAGTGGTAGTGTTATTAACCTCATGCGTGCGGCGGTTTTTCCCGCCGTGCGCTGAGTTTTTAAAAAACCCGCATTACATGACGAGCTCAGCTCGTCATCAGCGTACGACAGGCGTACCTCATGACGAGCTGAGCTCATCATGAGCGTCGAAGGGGTTAAGAAGTGCATCAAGGCAATAAGCCCCTGCGAGGTTTTGTTAAGATTGCATGCATAGTGCAATGCTTCTGAGTGGATTGCCCACACCCACAGGCATCTGAATGTCAAACTTTCCCACTCAGGCCCGGGGCAGCTAGTTATGCATGTTTCATTCCCTCTAATTCCGCCAGGGGAAATGACAGTGTTTTTTATTTGTTGATATATAGCTTTGAGAGCTCTCCAAATATGTTTAGGCCCCTCAAGAGTATTGGGACAGACTCACAAGGTTGTGTCAAATAGACCAGTGCATCGTCGGCATACAGGGAGACCACATGCACCCCATCCCCAACCTGTATACTCCATAATTGTGCGTCACGTTGTATCCAGATCTCCATTGGCCCCAATTTGCCTGGGGAAGGCACGGGAGACCAAGGAGGTCCGAGAATGCCTCAATATGCAATACATCTGGTGTTCCCAGCTGTTTCTAGAGGCGGACCAGATATTTCACTAGGTTGTCATATATACTAGACTGCGTTATCGCTGTTGTCCCATCCGGCCTATTTAAGGTCAGTATTAATTCCTGTTTGAGCAGCCATGCGTCTAGTCTGCCTGACATATCCCCTTCTCCTCACATCCTTTGACTACAGTCTCAGATGATATAGCTGTCCAGTGTTCTCCACATATCCGTTATATCTCGTCTAAGGGCTACTCTGACCCATTTCTGCTCATCCGTCCTGCTCTCCTGCGCCTCAAGGTGGGCCAACTGAATCTCTTACTGTGTCAGGCGCATTGCAGATATTGTTTACCATATGGTGTAGACATGCACTTGCCTCCAAGGACTCCCTTTAAGGCCTCCTGTTCAATCAATCAATCAATCAATCAAATAATCTTCATTCAATAATTTTCCAGATGATCATAAAGGACGTACATGATTTAAAACACTCGCAGATTAATAAAAAAAACTGTCAAATAATTAAAAATGTTAAAATACAGCAATAAAAGTAGAATGCAAACTAGGCACAAAACCCTTAAAAAATACCTATTCTAAAAACGCCCAACCAAATAACAGGTATCTTGGTCATTTAGCTGCTGTAAGAAGAGCAAAGCAGCTTTGCACTTAGTAAATTTTTGCTTGCGCAATAGAAATTTCTGGGTACATGGAAGATAGAAATTGCAAAAGAAAACAAAGTGCAATAAGGTCAGTCGATAGTCCTAACCACTGGGATCCTGGTGGCAACCCACCCTCTTGTGATGAACTTGCCGCTTTCTTCCCTGAGAAATCAAGTCTCATCTCCATGGACCTCGCCGCTAAGAAGACTCTACTACATTCTTCCAGTCCTGCCCCACCCATTGACTCCTCTGAGAAGCTTAAATCGACCTCCACGAACTCCAAGAACAATGCATCATGGGCATCTCTACCCCATTTAGTGAAAATGACATCATCAATATTCTTCAGAATATCAACCCTTCCAACCACTTCAGCGACCCGTTGCCCCCATCCATTTTCAAAGAAATCAAGAATGGATTGGATTGGATTGACATTTAGAGAGCTCACAAATGCCGAAACATCTTGGCGCTGGGTTGAGAGAGAGGGAGGACCAATGTCAACAGAACAGACACCTTAAGTCCTGGGGAACAGCCATGTTTTTATTAGCTTCCTGGACAAGGATTGTAACACTTCCCTATCTCAAGGCGCGATCCAAGACTGCCTAAAAGCAGCTCAGGTAACACCTATACTAAAAAAAAACCTAACGCTGAAAAATCTGATCTAACATCCCTACCTTAGCGAAACTCCTAGAAAAATGTGTGCAATCCCAACTTTGTGCTCACATAGAGAATTACCAACTCTTAGACCAGCATCAATCTGGCTTTAGGAAGAGCACAGCTCCGAATCGGCTCCAACTCGCGTTATGGATGACATTTTAAAAATGCTTGACCAAAACGAATCCTGCCTCCTGATCCTTCTTGACCTTTCATCAGCATTTGACACGATTAATCATGACAACCTCCTATCCATCCTGCAAAACAGAATGGGTTTTTCTGATCAGGTTTTACAATGGTTTTCATCCTTCCTACATCACAGAACACAAAGAGTCAAGGCACTCCCTCTCCCAGCCCTCTCCTGTACTCATGGGGCTCCCCCCAGGGACAGCTTTATCTACTATCCTCTTCAACCTTTTCTTGGACCCTCTTGAAAACTCTCTAAATACCATAGACATTCTCTTCCACATGTATGCGGACGACATGCAACTATATCTGAAAGTCTCATCCCCAGAAAACATAATCTCACTCAATACTACCCAAATGATTACCCAAACCTGGTTAACGGAGAACCATCTCCTGCTCAACTCTTCCAAAACGGATTTCCTGCTCATCCCCCCTTCTGAACCACATTCCTAAGCTAGACCTCTGGCTGAGTCACCTCAATGCTTTCAAATGCACTCCTCTCATCGTAGATTCAGGCAAATCTCTCGGTATCACCATGTACAAGCACCGGAACATGAAAAATCATATCAGCAATGTATGCAAAGGAGCAAACCACTTGATGAGGTTATTCAGAAATATCAAACCTTACCTTCCTCTAAATGACTTCAAGCAGGTGGTCCAAGCGCTTGTCTTGCCGAGGCTAGACTACGGCAGTGCTACCCTCTGTGGCCTTCCCAAATACGTCCTGGCTCCACTAAGGGCCTCACTGAACGCTGCGGCTAGACTGGTTAGAGACACCAAACGAAAAGAGCATATATCCCCAGTCCTAAAATCCCTCAATTGCTGTTCTTACACACAAAGCCGCCCTTCACTTGAACACTCATCCTTAACAAAAAGAGAAGTTGTCACTGAGCATTCTTCGGCGCTGCCCCTAAGATATGGAACTCTCTTCCACCGGAAGAACGTAGAATCTCCTCATCGACGGCGTTCAAAGTGGAAGCCAAAAGATTCCTAATGAACAAATTCTTACCCTAATAGGAATAGACTCAAGTGCGTGTTGAGATTGCTCCTACTACCATTGTACTTCCATCAGATTCACCCCCCCTACTGCATACTGTGACTCCTTCCTTGCTGCTCGCCTACACCTGTCTATTACATTACCCTCCTGGGTGCAATTGTACAGTAATATGTGGCCTTTCCTATTTTTTTCTCCCTCCTACGTGATATGAATATTGCTTTTGTACTTTCTCCCATTATACTGTTAAGCACTCTGATATCCCTCGGGATCTTGTTCGCGCTATATAAAACTTTATAAATAAATTAAAAAAAATAAAAAAAATAAAGGTCTGGTTTGATTGCTCGTCGCACGGGCAAATACAGATATAATTTCAGGAGTATTGCCCTAAGGGGAAACACAACATCCAGCGTTTCTTTCCTAATCTAAAACGAGTCAGTAAGTTGCGTTCGTACACGTTCTGCACAAATAATAGGTATGGGGCAATCCCGGCTGTCATCTGAACCAAAAAATCATCTCTTACAGATGGCTTCACCACTTCTGGAGCCTCCCTAGAGGCTTGTCTGTGTGAAAAAAAAGCATTTTTGGGTCCTCATTTGATCTTTTTTCGTGATACTTTCTGAGTTCTCAAACAAGTGTGTGCAGGCCAGAGCCAAAGTGGTATCTCCTATTTACTTTATCCATGGAATGTTCAATCCATGGTCACAAGGGAGGCAATCTCTAACAACTGCATGGTTGAGCTCAGCTTCCTTATTTGACCAAATGGAACACCAAAGGGCTACAGGGGAGCATCAATAAGGCCCTGAAAATACTTAAGGCCTAATTCTTGGTATAGGGGGAAGTGGGGTGTCAAGGGAAAAACCTCCAACAGGCATTGGCAAAATGTATTTTACTCGACTTAAATGGTGGCAATGTCCCTGCAACCCCATACTCCTATGCCATATGTCAAGGTTGGAAGGCATTTCCTTTTATAAATTTCTATTAATGGGCACAATGGTTTTCTACCAAGGCAAGCAACAAGGTAAAAAATGGGGCCTACCGCATGAGAAAATCGGGTTAGTCTAGTAACACGCTGACCATGGGCAAGCATCATCAAAATCTAGGCCAAGATAGGAAAAAGAGGATACACTGTCTCATTTTTTTCCCTGCAATCGATTGGGTACTTTTGGTGTTTTTGGGACCGCACACCATAACAAACGTTTTGGAGTAATTTGTTTCCAAGTCAAGACCCTTCATGAATTTCACACACAAAGTAACTTGATACCGTTCGCCATTCAAGAAGCACCGTACCATCCGCATATAATAAGGCGGAACAGCTTTATTTTCAACAAGCGGTACATCTTCCCCTGCAAAATCTAGTGTCCTCTCCAAACCATTAATATACAATAAGAAGCGGATGGGGGTGAGTACGCAGCCTTGGCGTACTCCTCAATTGACTTTAAATAAAGAAGTACAGTCTCCGTCCTCACCAAACCCTACTGAGGCTATGAGATCCCAGTGTAGGAGTCTAAGGAACAACACCTGGTCTGCTTCCAGGCCTATGAGTTCAAGGATTGCCCACATTTTGCCTTATTTATGCAACCAAAGGCGCTTGATAGGTCCATAAGTGCAAGATGGATTGGGAGGCCCGTTGCATATTTATATTTAGCCACGATAAGATGAAAGTTTAAACACTGCTCGATATTCCTAGGCCCTTCTAAAAACCATATTGAAGCCACATGTGATGTTATTCTCCCTTGTGTACAGTAAAATTCGATCTAAGGCCACCCTACCAATTATTTTAGTGGTGGAGTCAAGCAGAGATATTGGTCAGTAACACCTTAGGGGCATTGCCCTTTTTAAAGATGGGTACAAGAATTGAAAGGCTCCAAAAGGGTAATATCCCCTCACTGCGATCCGTATTATAGACAGATATGAGTAGCGTGACCTGGGTGCTCCTTAAATAAGTCCATGGGCACCCCATCCGGGCCCAGTGCTTTTTTGCTTGGGCTATCATTGATCGCTTTAAGTTAACTTCCTCCTCCCTAAAAGACAAGTTGCCACAAGGGGACTCTTTAGGCAGACCCTTATCTATGGGCACAGTTATAGAAGAATACACAAATGAGAAGTGCTTGAACTACACTAATATGGACCGCAACTTTGCCTGGGGGCTGGCTGGTGACAAGCTTGCCTGCCTGCCTGCACCACCTTCCGGAATGCAGGGCCGTTTCTACCATAAGGCAAGACTAGGCGACCGCCTAGGGCGGCAAAATGGGGAGGGCGGCAAAAAACCTGAGTTTGGAAATCCCCTTGAGTGAACGGCCGCCTAGTCTTCGCCTAATGGTAGAAACTGTCTTGCCAAGCTTATTGGGAAGCGCAGTCTAAAATTCAACGTGACGTGATGTGAGGTTTCATTCGGCGCCACGAGGGCCCGCTCTCGACCCGATCGGAGTCGGACCTCTTTGCTCACCTCGTGGTCACCTGCACTGCTCACCCCCAAGGCAGCAATGCACCTGACACCCAGACTAGAGGTGAGGAGAACCCCTGAGGCACGATTCGAGAACAGGTCTGCTCTCGTTGGCTGGTGCGCACCGGGTACCCAGTGGCGTAGCTATCATTGAATGGTGCAGCATGTGTATTGGCACCGGGGCCCAGACTGGGGGGAGGGATCTGAACGCTATCTATTGCAGTTTTTTACAACCTAAAGAGGAATTAAGGGGCCTGTTTTACTAGCTTTCACTGGGGCCCATGAGAGCTGTGCTATTCCACTGCAGGTATCACCTCACCGTTATTATGTCACCCATGTCACCCTCTCCCCGTGCCACCCACACCAGAGTATCTGCGCAGCTTAGCTATCGTCAGTAGGGTAGCTCCTGGCTCCACTGCGCATGTCCCGACCTGAGGAGGCATCATTGGTCACAGCTGTCACCCCCACCCCTTGTGTCCCCCACCTCTAGGTGTTGTAGTACAGCGGGCTTCACTTTGTATAGCGACCACCGCCTCTACCCTCATATTTTCTCAGCCTCGGGGCACCGGCTCTGCCGGCATTAGAGTAGATGTCAACAGCTTCCGTCTTCCCGAACACCCGTGCATAGTTACTTATTATGCAAATCAGAAAGAGGCTGGAGATTAAATGAGGCGTAACAAATTGTTCTGTATTAAAATCTATATTAACATAATTACCTTCCCCACTACTTCATTTGTTAAAAAAAAGGAAGTGCTGGGAGGCCATGGCACAGCCTGCACGACCTATTGCCCCTGCCAGCACTGCCAGTGACAGTATCAACACACCACCGCACTCTACCAAGGCAAGTGACTCAATTCAGACTATTTTTATGCAGTGCTTGAAATGGAAAAATTGAAATACAGGTACTCTGTAGCAGAGTACAGGTACATGTACTCTGTAGCTTGTTTCTGAGAAATGTCGGTACTCTCCAATTATAAGTATTACGTCGCTCTTGGTAAGTGCCGACACTCTCCCTCTTTTTAATGTATTTTGACATATTAAAAACATTGGTGCTCATCTTAAACTTAAAAAGTGGACTGTCACTGAAGCCGGCTGACAATTAAGTGCTGGTGCCGAGGACAAGAAACCACCGGCCCTAATTAGGCACTCTCCCACTTAAAGTGGTAAATATGGGAGGTTTGCATCAGATCACACATGTATCCAGGCGCCTTGGTGCTTGTTTGACTACGTGGCACTCTCTGTACTTTCTCTGTCACCACACTATAGTAGATCTTAACGTTTTCAAGTCCGCCGAGGTTCAGATTCAGATTCAGATTCAGATTAGCTTTATTCGATTTTCATAGTATAAAATCATAAAAGCAACAATACATATATATACGCATCTATGAATTTCGTTAGATTATAAATAACATTTAAGGATAAAAAAGTATTAAATCAACATGTAATTAATCTGTCATATATCGAAATTAGCTAATCATTGAGTTGCGTTTCCTCATAACACTTTTTAAAAATCCCGTCATAACCATGGTACATGTAACATTTCCCAACTGTTGTAGACTAAGGTACGCAGCCCTGCATTGCCGCCATGCTCCATATATCAAGTATTGCTTGATCCATCTACTACGTTCCTTCTCATACAGTTTGCAAAATAACACCACGTGAAAAGTAGATTGCGTTGACATATTATCACATGGACATGAATCTAGGATTCTCGACCAATCGTTTTTAGTTGGAAATGTAACCAGACGGTGAAATAAATCAAACCTAAACCTGGTTAAAATAAAACGATCAAAGCCCAAAGTACAAAGGGTCAGATAAGGTTGTATTGTGTAGCAGGACAATGACAGTTGATATTGAGTTACAGTTTTCTTTATGAGCTCCGCTGAGCATCTTAACAAGACAAAATGATCCATGCATAGCCTTTTTAGTACTTTCTTTGGAACTTCACGGATCAGTTCCGGGTTACTGAATAGCTCTGGCCTTTGCAGGTCAGTTAGCGTTTTCCTGACATACTCAAGCCAACGAATGCGCTTAGCATTGTCCAAGCCCATAACATCCCTAATAATACCCTGGTTTAGGCCAAGGGCTTTTGATGCCCATACTCTCCGCCAGAGCAAGATAGGTTGTAGTTTGATCAAATCTGAAATGTAGTCCATTCCTAGTTCTGCGTGACAATTAAAAACAGACGTGCCCTGGGGAAGAGCTAGCAAGTATCTAAAAAATTAGTTTTCTGCTATTTGCAGGGAAGATGTATCCTGATACCCCCAGATTCCTGCCCCGTATAAAGCAATGCTTCTACATTTGGCCACATAGATGTTTAACATGATTTCAGGGGGTCTTTTGCCTAGTTTAGTTGCAAAGTGCATCAGTGCCGCAATAGATCGTTTGAAGGATAGAGTCCTGTTCTTAACCTCAGGGCCCCATGAGCCCGAGCCGTCGATTAATACCCCCAGGTAGGGAAAGGTTTTAGTATGTTCAATTTTAAGTCCTGTCACTTTGAGGTGCTTACAAGCGGCGCGACCTTTACCACAGTGCATCACAAACGACTTTTTAGCGTTAATGCTAAGGCCTCTAGCTTCCATAAATTCTACATACTTTAATAGAGCCTTCTGAGCACCCACCTTGGTGCTGGCCATCAATACCGCGTCATCCGCATAGAGAAGGGAGACAATCTGTTTTTTACCATATCTCGGGGAATCAATTGTACTGGCCCCCAATACCTCCTCCAAGTTGTTCGTATATAGGGAGAAAAGAAAGGGGGCCAGCACGCAGCCTTGTCTCACCCCCTTCTCAATGCGAAATGACCCCGTACACTCCCCCCTCATCCCATGTCTCACTTTAGCTGTTGCCCCTGAATAGAGCTGCCGGAAGAAAAGCACAACGGCAGGCTCTACATTAATTTCCTCTAATATTTGCCACAGCTTAACATGCTCCACGCATTCAAAGGCGGCTGAAAGGTCAACAAAAATTGCGTACAGTTGGCCTTCCTTGGCCCGGATATATTTCTCCTGCAGCATTACAACGCTTAGGACCTGCTCCACGGTACCCATTCCCTCACGAAAACCATACTGAACGGGGCTTAATACACCATGCTCCTCAGCCCACGTTTGCATTTTGTTTAATACCACTCTACCTGCAATTTTCATGAGGGAGTCTAATAGGGATATAGGTCTATAATTAGCTGGACTCTCCCTATCCCCCTTTTTATATATCGGTATTATAACCGATTCGGACCATGCTTTTATGAAACCTTTAGCACAACAGGCTTCAAGAACCCGTGTGCACAGTGGGGCCCATAGATTAACATTCATTTTATATATATCATTAGGGATTCTATCAGGACCCGGGGCTTTGTTGTTTCTGCTGGCATTTATTGCTAGTTGTACTTACTCGAGAGAACTCTCCATAGCTATCGGGCAATGATGGTCTACTAAAGGATACCCATTTACCACAACCTCATTTGATATAGTCCCTCCTGTATTCTTGTAGACATTAGAGAAGAAATCTATCCATGTTTTCTCATCTATGGCAATTTCAATTCTCACTATATCTTTTTTTAGTAAAAAAGGGGGCATTTACTGCCTGCCAATATGATTTGGGGTCTCTAGACTGTGAAGCCCTCAGCAGGTTCTGCCAAGCTTGCTCTTTAATTTCCTTTTTCCATTGGCATCTTGCTGAGTTATAACCCTTTCTGCATGTTCTAATTGCGTCCAGGTCCCTTGGGTTGTTACTTAGAGCGACCTTAAGGGCAGTATACGCCTTAGTGCATTTGGAATCAAACCAGCCATTACTTTTATTAGTCTTACTGGTATGTGCTCTAGTTAATGTTTCCTGAATGACAGTTGTAATGTGGCGGAAAGCCTCCAGAGTTTCATCCTTAGTAGAGTTCTCATCAAGACAAACCATAATATGGGGAAAAGCCTTTGCCACAATTTCAGTTGATTTTTTCTCAGGGTCTACAATGCTCCATTTTAGTGCCAACCCATTTTGGTGTGCCACTGCAATATCTTGAGTCCATACCAAAGACTCAATTGTGGAGGCATTATTACACTCAGGAATGGTTATAGAGACGCTAAGGGGGAGGTGATCACTCAGGCCAATAGTATGGATCTCAAATTTTTCCACCCAATTGAAAACCTGTTGGGTAGAATGATAAAATCAATAACAGATTGAAACCCCCTAGCTAGGAAGGTAGAGCTAAAATCAACCATGGGGGAACACATCATGTTAGCAAAGCCGAGATCCAGATTGGCCATAATACTATTAATTTTCTCACCTCTATCAGGGTGCGTAAAGTGACTGCTGCACACCCCTACTTCCCGACCGTATTCCTGAAATCCACATGTATCAAGATCACATATGTTAATATTAAAATCGCCCACCCAAATCAGTATAGCGTCTTTTCCTTTCAGTGAGTTAAGGTGGTTTAATTCCACATGTAAATTGTAAAGTACTTCTACATAATCAGCGGTTTTAATATTGTTGTAGAAATTTACCATAACTAACTCTACGCTAAGATTTAGAGTAACACAAACCAATTGGTAATAGTGAGAGCAATTTCTACTGGCAATCTTTATTACCTTCAGCAGGTTGGAAATGTAAATACAGATGCCTCCTTTGTGCCTACCGTGCAAAGAGCGTACTGCCGGGATGTGAAAGGTCTTGAAACCATCTAGGTGTTTTTCATTTAGGAGCCAGGTTTCCTGAATACATAGGATATCAATATTCAGCAAAAACTCCGCCCAGATGGTGTTAGATACTTTACTCTCTAACCCAGGACACAACCCTCACTTGACCGCCCTGCTGTATAGGGGATTTTTGGTTTGGACATATTTTACTACACATCTGCCCCTCTACCATCAAGCCCCCCGTTCAGCATCGTTCTTAGCCCTACCATCGTTAATTTCATGGCTCTCCAATACGGTACCCCTTTCATTCCCTGGTATTGCCCTGGTCCTATGTTTATCATTGTGTACTATATTGTGTTTGGACGTATGAGATATCAACCGGCCCAGATGGCACACTGTTGGTGGTTCCCATGCAGCGTTTTTCACCCGGACTGCCTGGTCTTTGAGTACAATCTGTGTGTGCAACCTCCAGACCGGGGGGACATAACTGAGTTTATAATTAGCAGTTGCTTTGATTTTTCCACCACCCAGTCAGTCGCAGTCATTGAGACCAGAGAGTACTGCAAACCTATTTAATCCTTCAAACACTGGAGTAGGGCCCTCACCCCCCTGATTGATTTGATACGGTTGCCTCATTCTGTGATATCCCCAACCCTGCCGTACTTGTCGATGTGGTATCCTATTTTGTATCCACGTATTCCATCCATTGGGTCTTGGTCTATTCAAGTCCCTATAAAAATACTCTAATGGTAGGATCTCGATTCCTTGGCTCCGTGTCCCTGCATTAAACTTGACCTCCCTTAATATCCTCCCTACTGGTTCTGGGTTATCAAAATTGATTACTACACAGTCCCCATTTTTGCTTTTCCGTGTCCTGCCCAGCCAGGCCACCCTTCGAGCCATTATGACATTTTGCCCTATCCTGCTGTCCACTGTCGTGTTTTTTGCTAGCCAATGAACCACCTTATTTTTCAGTTGGCCATAGTTCTCCCTTATTTCCTTATTTAATGGTGGGACATTACCCAGCACCAATACCAGTGGTGAGCTTTCAGGGGGTAAATTATTAACAGGTAAGGGAGCCCGATTATCCATATGGTCTGAGCTATCACCACCCCCCTCACCCTTGCTTTCTCTTAGTATTGGTAGTGGGGTAATCTCGGTGTTCACGGTGTTTGTAATAAATTGTTTCCCTACTGGAGGTTTATACTCTAGTCCACTGGTCAGTAACCTCTTGCACTTATCATGTGGCCTCAGATCATCAGGTACAGCCTTGGGCGCTGGGCAAGTGGTGGCCAGTGTTTTGGGTTCAATGGGTTTGCCATACTCCAACCCCGTGCCCCTATTTTGCTCCGCTGGTGCTAGATTGGCCAGCTTACGTGTGTTCTCTGAGGTAGCTTCACTCAAGACGTCCAGTTTTCCGTCAATTTCCTTCAGTCTTTCAATCAGGGGAAGCGTGAATGATCTAAATAAGTGTATCATATTGCTAGCAGTCAGTTCTACATCATTTAATATTGGTAGGGCATTAATTTGAGGCAGGTGTACCGGGGTGTCGGGTACTAAAGAGCCCATTGCTTTGGTAATAGGGATGGTGGTGGCCTTTCTAGGGGCGGGTATACCCACATTTCCTGATAGTTTAGAAATTTTAGGTTTCCTATCCAATTGGCGGCCCCCTCCCCTCTTTCTTTTACCCAACTGTTTGGGACACGTGGTTGTTTTTGTTTGTAGATCAGCGACCTGTACACTTTTCCTGGCTAC
Source organism: Lissotriton helveticus (assembly GCF_964261635.1). Taxonomy (NCBI): domain Eukaryota; kingdom Metazoa; phylum Chordata; class Amphibia; order Caudata; family Salamandridae; genus Lissotriton; species Lissotriton helveticus. Next base: position 1,179,497,564 of record NC_136061.1, read on the forward strand.
GATAGGATGGAAGTCCTCCGAGGACATACTAGTACAGGAAGAAATGTTCAGAGACATTGTATCAGCTCTCCATATTAATGAATTTTCTTTATCAAGTGTTCGATTCTGTGGGCTAGAGCTAATCATAATTAGTCTTTGGGGATCAGCGTGATTCGGTGTAATGCCATTTTTCAGGTCGCCCAGCGAGGATCGCTTAGCGCTTGTCAGTTCGAAGGATAGCCGTTTCTCCATAAAGGCAATTTCCCTCTCGAGGACCCCGACAGCTCTCGTAAAGAAATTGTCCAATGTACCGGTTAAGCTTCCCCCCGGTTCGCGCGTCCCACATTTACTCCCCTTTCCAGTATTGCGAGCCATAATCGACAGAATGTAAATTTTTCGGGTACAATATTAATATCTTAGGGAGCTCCACTCCCGATTCCCTTAAACAGTCTTACCAGTCTTATGGCGGGCTTTGGTGGGGTGGCCCAGTCCAGTCTTATACATCCTTTGACGGCCGTAGACGGCCCGCCCTTTGCCCGGGCTTCGCCCGGCGCCGACCCGCGCGATCCCGCGACGCGGGGGCTGGGCTCCTTTTGAGGCGCCTCCTGGCGCAAGAATTACGGGTGGCGGCGTGTTCCGCTGCTAGGGCGTCTGGGAAATGGAGTCTGGATGTCCTGTGGTCCGTGCGCCCCCCTTCGCACTGCGGCCGCTGGTGTAGACTTGCGGCGGCGGAAGGGAGCCAGGCAGCAGCTGCGGTGATTACAAGAGGCAGCAGCCGAGGCAGACAAAGGTATGCCCCCAAATAGTTGCGGTCCCCCCGAGGTTCAATGCGTTGCACTTCAGCCAGGATCTTTAACCCTATCGCTACTAGGTCCCATTATTCTTGAAAGATTGTTTTTTTATAATCAAATCTTCTGAATTTTCAACCAATTTACATTTCTGTGGTGTCCAGTATGTGTGTCCAGTATTTGTAAAGCGCGAACAATTACCCGAAGGTGTCGAGGCGCTGGGGGCCGTCGGGAAGATTAAGCGAGCTATTGCCCAGAGTCACATGGTGCTGGGCAGACCCCTGCCACCAGAGCCGGGGATCGAACCGTGATCGCCAGCATCCAGCGTCAGTCGCCCTGGCCGCTGCGCCACACCTCTTCCACCTGTGATGAGGAGAACTGGCACCTCACTTGTGTTCTCTATAATTCTCGGTGACAGGGATTCTAAGATAATGCAAGGTGGTGCACAATTGCTTGCGTCGGTAAGTGGCCGTGGGCTAGGGGGCAGGGTAGATAGCAAGTGAGCTCTGGGAGAGTTGGGAAAGTGTCATGCTTTATTTCCCCCATAGCCTCCCCGTGCATTAATCACATTAGCAAACACAGCCTGGCCAATAGCAGACGACATTTCTAAAAATAGTTTCATTTTTGTCATACTAAAGCTACTGCATTCAGTGTTAAAACGGCAAAACTTCCCCTGCCTCCACACTCGTGGCTCCTATAAATGTAGCTGGGAGAGAGCCTGTGTAGACCGCCTCTGCCAACTAGCTGTCGATGACCCTTTGTAATGACAAATGAGAATGGCTGTAAAGCGCTCTGAAAGAACCCCTTAAAGCGGCGATGTCCAGCACGGCCGCCATAAAAGTCGTAGCTCTCCACCAGGGTGGGGGTGGGGTCGGGGGCGTTAGCCTCCTGGTAGCCTTGCAAAAACGCGATCCTTCTTCAGGACTGCCAGAACTTTCTAGTACAGTTGCTTTCTCATAACTGAACGCTTTTATTTCTATTTCCTTTTTGGGTTGTGTTCCAAGTTCGTCCTTCGGTCTTCACCAGTCAGTTTTACAAGAGTATTTGGTGATGAATTATTATTGATTTACGTCCAAGTGTTAGATTTTTGCAGACTAGGCTGCTAGTTAAAAAATGTGAACTCGTTGAATTCACTCCCTAGTACTTGGTAACCAAGAGAGGTGGGCTGAAGAATAAATTAACTTAAATTAACCAGCCGGTATGACTGGGGTAGAGAGGGATGGTAGTAAAAGGGAGGGGGTGGCATTTTTCAATTCTCGCCTAGGGCGGCAAAACACCTAGAAACGGCCCTGCCGGAATGCCTGAGAATCATTTTTTTGAAAGGCTACTGTTATCACCTCCCACCTCTCGTCCTGGATTGACGATTTTATTTTTTTTCAATGCCAGGGCATAATGTTTCCTACAGGCTCTGATTTCTGGGGATTTGCTTTATGGCCTTGCACAGGTTATCACTCGCCACTCTGCATTCATAGTTGAACCACAACTTAGCCTGGCAGGGAGGTCTACCCTTAGAGCCCGAAAGGAAGCTTTTAAACCAGAACATAAGTTCCCAAAAATGTTTTGGACCCCGTCCCGGCCTTGCGCATTTATTTGACATATTGTCACTAAATCCATACTACTACCCACAATGTGGTTCATAACTTGCTTCATGTCCACATGGCACCAAACCTGTCTCCGACCTGCATCTTTAATGGTCAGTGCCTGACTACTTCCAACCGCTGTATACTGACACTTTGGGGGGCCCTCAAGCTGCAATGCTATAGGATTGGGGTCACTAAATGCTGATGCGTAAACCTCTCCCCCGTAAGGAGTGGGGATAAATTCCATGAGGTAAAAACATAATCAGGTCCCCTCCAATATAAGTAGGTGTGTTTGTAGTAGCACTAAAGTAAATTACAGTCTCTAGGTCGTGGGCTGCTTGATAAGAGTACAGTAGGCGACCCCTAGAGTCCATGGCATCAGAATTTGCTTCCATTAGGAGGGGATCAAAAATTGCAGGTGAAAAAGACGGCAATACGCCAAGTTTGGCATTAAAATCACCTGCCAGTATTAAGTTAAACGCCGCCCGGGGACTCCCTATCAGTAAAAGAGCCAACCAATGAGAACAGACCCTCAAAAGCGATTTACACCTTTGTGAGAAGAAATTATTGTAAAAGTGTCGTAAATCCTGTGCTTTTTTTGCCCAATTTAATACAAAGGGCTGTAGCTAACTGTTTCATTTACTATGGGATGAATCTTGGTGCCAATATCCACCTTAAATCAAACTGCTAAACCCCATCTAGCTCGACCCACAGGGGAAGGAGTGGCAGGATCTTAATAGCATGAGAATCCATCACAGTTGCCCGACCAACACCTGTTGGCCACTTCCTCATAGCAAAGGACCAGTGGGGAGTGGTCAGAGAGGAATCTGTTAAGTAATGTGCATCTTGAATTCAAGGGCTAAGTGCTTCTTCTTTTTTTTTTATTGGTAGGTTTATATAGCGCAAACTAGACCTGAAGGTATCAGAGCGCTGTACATGAGCACCAGTTGCATTACAGATAGACACATTCCTTTTTCTTTTGTTTTTTTGTTATGCACAGAGATTAAATGATTTGCCCAGAATCACAGGATGATGAGCGTCCTGCCGAGACTCGAGCACGGTTAGCCAGCTCCGAAGTCTACCACTCTAGCCATTAGGCCACATCCTCTCCCCTCGGCAATGAGGTTATGGTACAGATGGCTATATGTGTTGTGCACAAGGGAGTGAAAGGAACATTGTCTCTGTAGGGTATATGACTCGCCAAATATAAATGCCCTTTAGTCTCTGCATTATGTCAGATAAAGCTACATTCCTGGTTTAGCATGATATTTGGGCGGGTGTCTTTCCAGATTACCATATAAAAAACACAATTAAGCTCATCAAGATCAGGTCGATATATGGGAGTATAAATTGATACAGTGTGTCAAAGAAACGCTTAACATCAATGTTCGATGCATACATGTCACCGTACACTATGGAATCTCAACATCTGCTGTGGATTGTTGGTGCTGGAAGTGTACTCCTGGGGCCATGCATATAGTGATGCCTCTAGCGCATGAGGAATACATGAAAGAGAACATTTGCCACCACCATTTCTTCCTTATTTTGCCTGCCTCTGTCAGGTGCATCTTCTGGAGCATGGCTATCCCTATTCCATGTCACCTCAGGTAGGTATGTTCCCAGTATGGTTTTGTGTAGGCATTTAGACCACGCACATTCCTGGCAACTATTTGTAGCGTATGAAATGGCAGTTTCCCAGACTATATGGCAGTGGTAGTCGGGGACCTTGCCCTCCCCCGTTTCTGTTGCGAGTTGCATCCACGGGCCAGTTGTGGTAGTGGCAGCATGTTTTGTACTCAGAAAAAAAGCATGTGCTGTGCACATAGTGAAGCTCATAGCCCATTCATCTAACCAACCAAAGACTAACTAGTTCCCCTGCTCTCCCCCAGGATAAACCCCTTGCCATCTAACTAACTGGTGTTTTCCCATCCCACATTAAAGAGTGAAGTGTTCTTGGTAGAATGTATCTCCTGAGACACCAACTGTGCTAAGTCATTAAATGTGGTGTAATGTGTTGGGGGACTCTACTCCCCAAGAGCGGCCGAAGTGTGAAGGTCTTGGCTACTCATTTGGGGAGGCAAGGCCCTTAAGAAGCCCAATGCTCTCCTCTCTCTAGTTTGGCATAGTAGCATCGTTGGAGAACACCACTCTGCCAAGTCCAGTACGGCATTGACCCCCCCCATGCCTGCTGACCTCCTTGCCCCTTCATCCCTGCGCCTTTCCCAAGGCTCACCCTCACTTTCTCTTATCATCCTAGTGTGTCAACACCTAACACTTTTGTGGCATCTTAGTTACTTGACCCCACAAGCCAGGATGTTCATCAAGTTGTCGATACCATGACTTCCAGGGTCTCCACAGCAAGGTCTGTGTATCATTGAGAGACAGGCGCCCCCCATGTGGTCTCCATGCCAAGAGTTCCACTTTGATCTATTATGTTCAATGTGCCGCATATAGGGGTGGGCGATATATATTCTGCTCCTCTGGTGGAATTTGCTGAATTTTGGCCACACCACGTTACGCTTGTAATGCTGAGTTCTGGCCAAATTCTGCCACCCGCTGTCTGGCAGAATTTTTTCTCCCTTGTAGCTCGAAACTGTAAGTTGGCAAGAGTGAGTGAGTTTCGGCATCCTCTAGTGTGATTTTCAGTTGCTAAGAGAGCACCCAGCGAGATTTCTCCAACATAGGCAGTTGCTTGAGGCTGCGACCGTTCGCAGTCAGAAAGCTGCTGCTCAAGTAGAAAATCTACTCCAGCAGCAGCGAAATCAACATGCGAAGCTGTGCTCTCTGTGTGCACTGTGGTTTCAGTTTGTGCTTAATTTTCAATGCGCGAATCGAGCTGCCGCACCAAATCACAGCGTGAGCAGTGTGACGTGCCTATTTCTGTCCATTTGCAGAATTCCGCATAATCTCATGGAGCTTTTTCGTAGCTCCACAGGATTCTGTCCAGTAAAATCCATGAGTTACGCCCAGGACTAGCCATATGCATAAAAAAACAGATGCTCCTGTGGGCCAGCAGATTCCTTCTCATTCTGCTTTCTGAAGTCGCACAGTCTGCTACGGGGTACTTTTCCTGATAGCAGAATGCTCTTCCAGTCGTTGAAAATGCCCCTGTTCTGCCATCCAACTCCAGCCACTACCAGACATCCTCTGTGGAAGTTATGTTATGTTATGTTATGTTATTGTCATTTTTATTGCGCACCGATGCTCCAGCTAAGGAGCGTCCTGGCGCAGGGAATGGTGGACACAACACAACACTGAAAGGAACGGAAAAGTGAGAATGGTGAAAGTTAAAACAGGTGGGTTTTCAGGGCCCTACGAAATGCTAATAAGTCCTCTAACTGGCGGATTTCTAAGGGGAGAGCATTCCAGAGGATCGCGGCTCTCACACGAAAAGAGCGACCGCCCATCCGGCTAAGTCTGAAACGCGGAACAACCACAAGGGATTGGCCGAGAGATTTAAGAGGGCGGGTCGGAACATAAGCGGATACAAGATTATTAAGTATCTCTGGTGCCGACCTTTTTAAAATTTTAAAAGCAAGGCTGAGAGCCTTAAAATGAATTCTGCTTTTGATCGGTAGCCAGTGTAGGGACCGTAAAGTATTAGAAGTAGGACAGAACCTTGGCAAACCGACCACTGCCCTCGCAGCCGCATTCTGAACGCGTTGTAAGCGAACGATCTCCGATTGGTTAGCTCCCAATAGGAGCGAGCTAGCATAATCCAACCGGGAGATAATCGTCGCTTGGATGACCAGCTGTCTTGTCGGAGCATCAAAAAATTTGAGCACCGGCCTGAGCCCACGCAGAACACCAAAACAACCTGCCGCCACTCTCTTAGTATGAGTCGTAAAACAGAGAGTGTGATCTAACCACACTCCCAGGTTTCTGAGTTCCAACACTGGTGAAGGGGCCGGCCCCAACTCAAGAGGCCACTAGCTGTCCCCCCAGCAATCCGCTCCTCTTCCGACGATCATCACCTCAGTTTTTTTCGCATTCAGCTGGAGACAGTTGTTATTCATCCAGCTGGCCACCTCTCTCAGCCCATTGCGGAACCTGGGGGCATCCTGCTCGACATCCCCGCTGATCGTAACCGCTAGCTGCATGTCGTCGGCGTATGAGACCATGGTTAGGTCCCACTGCCTGGCGACATCAGCCAGCGGCTGCACGTAGAGGTTGAAAAGCGTGGGACTCAGCGAGGAAACCCTGAGGGACCCCCAGATCCAACTGATGGTATTTGGACTGAAAAGGGGGGGTGGCAACGCAAAAGGAGCGATCGCTGAGGAAGGAGCGGAACCACTGCAGAGCGGAGCCACAGATGCCAATGCCCTCCAGGCGGTGCAGAAGGATGCGATGGGACACTGTGTCAAAGGCAGCGCTAAGGTCTAATAAAATAAGCGCTGCCGTTTGACCTGCATCCAACACAATCCGCAGATGTTCCACCATTGCCAGAAGGGCAGTCTCCGTGCTGTGACCAGCACGGAACCCATTCTGTGTGGGATCGAGGACATTGGCCCGGGTCATATGCTCAGAGAGGGCCAGGTTGACGTGAGCCTCCATGACTTTGGCCGGCCAGGGAAGCAGAGAAATAGGGCGGTAGTTTTCCGGTTTTAACGGATTCAGAGATGGTTTTTTCAGGATCGGAGAAACCACCGCCTGCTTCCACTTGGCAGGAACAGTACCTGAAGTCAAGGAAAGATTAATCAGTGAGCACACTATCGTGCGCCCCTGAAAGGAGGGGTCTCTAAAGAGGGCAGATCTTAAAGGGTCCGCAGGAGAACCAGACTTGACTCGCTGTGCCCACTTGACAAACTCATCCCAGGAGAGAGTAGGGAGAGAGTGTAATGCCGGACAGCTACGGGAGCCATTCAAAGGATTGGAGGGCAACGTCGTGCTAGGGAACGACTGATAGATGTTCTTGACTTTGTCCAAGAAAAAGGCAGCTAGGGTCTCACAGTGGGAAATGGAACCATCCACTTGCGGAGCAGCTCTCTTAACCATCATATCTTTAAGGGTTTTGAAGATGGTCTTGGATGGATTGAGGCTGTTGCGGAATTCCGTCGCGTAGAACGCCGCACGGGTTCTACATATGGCTCGATGGTAGAGCTTGACGGACGCCAAATACGCAGTTTTTTTTACGGCATCGTACGTCTTCCGCCACTCCCTTTCTGCCCGTCTACATACACCCTTCAAAGCGCGGAGCGCACTGTCATACCAAGGGCTCGACTGGCGGGAGCTGGATTTACTAGAGATGATAGGCACCAGAGCATCAAGCGCCTTGGTAATCCAGCTACAAAACTGGTCGTAGCCCGAGGTAGCATTAAGCAGAGGGCCTAATGGCTCTTCAGCCAAGATGTGATGTAGGTCCTCTAGCCTAAGCTTATTCCAGTGGCGCCGAGGAATCCACTTGGGAGGTGGAATAGTAGGGGTTACAGGAAGGGGTAGCCAGACGGACACCAAAAAATGGTCGGTCCACGCCACAGGAGAAACAGCCAGAACTTGGACATCCGTTAAGTTAGTAAAAAACGGATCCAAAATGTGACCAGCCACATGTGTGGGTTGGGTAACAAGTTGGGTCAACTGAAGAGCCTCCAAATCCGCCAGGAAACCACTGACAGCCACGATCTCCTGCTTGTCAAAATGGAGGTTGAGATCACCTAAGATAGAAAAATTGGCGCAGCCACTAAGTTAAGAAGTCTGATGTACTGTCATGCTGTATTTTGAGAGTAGCAGGGAAAAGCACCATATACTTCAGGTTCTTAGTTTTCAGTTTCTGTTTCACTACCCCAAACATTTTACATAGGTTGTGTACTTTGTTTGTGTAGTCAGAAAAGATGTGGAAAGTGTTGTTTTCATATGCAGGGTCTCTACCAATGTGCACTGCCCACAGACACACAGCCCAGTCTCTACAAATATAGATTTTTCAATGAGTACCCAAAGAGGGGTGCACGGGGTGGCATTATGGCCAACACCATGTGGGATCTTTCTACCACAAAGACTTGAGAGAGGCCTGGCAATGATAGAGTGTCAGGTACCCACTGCTCAAGAAACAGTTCAAGAGTGGTCCCCTTTACTCGCTCCAGGAATCCAACAAATTGGTAATTGATCTTCAGGAACTGGCCCTCGAGGTCCTTGAGCTTGTCTTCCAGGCACATGGTGTGATCAGCAGCAGTGCATGTCATCGTTCTCAGGCCAGCCACTTCAGTGGTCAGTCGCTGCACATCCCTCTCCGTTACTAGTGAGCACTCGTTTGCCTTGCACAGATCCATCCTCACCAGGTTCATTTCCAGCACCAGGGTGTTGATATTTTTTTTTTCTGTGAGTGCCTATATTGCTTAATGGCTACCAAAAGCTATGCATCTGTGGGTTTCCTGAGGGGGATTCTCTACACACTGCTGTGTCCTCCATTCTGTTGCTTCTGGCGCCCCAGTGTACTGGTCTATGTGGTTCTGCTGCAGAGGCCGCAGGTGTGGTCACAACTCACGTCCCTCTGCCCTGAGTGTCTATATATGTGACTAGGAGTGAGAAAGCAGGGGTCAGGGGATGCCAGGTAGAGGCCTTTAGGTAGACTCTAGGTGCCTTCACCCACCTCACTCCGAGTGCTTTGACCCCAGATAGCATAGGCTGAGGACTCAATCAGGTTGGCAGTGCGGACACAGATCCCTTTCCTCCTGCAGTCACCCTCCAGCCCCCCAGGAGCCACATCCAACAAGCAAGACGGGCATAGGGGCGAAAGCTGGGCAGCTCTTACTCCGCCTAAGCTCTCCGCTGCAGCACATCCCGCTCTACAGATCGATCTATAGCCGCACAAGTTTTGATATCTGAGACAAGTGCTAGAAGCGGGCGGGTTGAGAGAGAAAAAGAGACACTAAATATCACTCTCTGCTTTGCCATTCTGCTTGGTACAGAGCATTGCATATTGGCATGGATATCTAAAAACAAGTTAAAGAAATTTATAATTTGTCTCCATCTAAATTTAACAGTCAACGGATGATATAACTTTAAAAAAATCTCTGTGTAACCAACTCTCTGCCTGTTAATATGAGGCAAATTTTCCTGAAACTGGAATACCTCACGGTGTATGTGGCTGTGTAATGCTGACTCAAGTCCCTTCCTGTCAGTCAGATAACCACTCCATATGTACTAGAATATCCCCTTTGGGAATTAGTTGGTTCTTGTCTGATAACTTTGATACAACTGGAAAACAATTACAAATGTGTTAATGCTCTGTCAGTCGCTATCCTGACAACACATGTATCACTTATTAAACATCACCGATAATGTAGTGTGCATAACATACACAAACAATATTAATGTTACATTGGCGAAATCTTTAATTACTGTTGCTACACAAAATAATTCAGTTCACAAGGCAGCCATTGTTCCCAAAGTCTTTGGTATTGATATCTAAACAATTTGAAAGTTCAATTCTCTAAACAAGCTGAGCTCACATTTCTTTCCCTAATCATGTTGGCTTGCAGCATACTTGTCTGGAAATGTCCTCATCAAACTCTCAATAAGATAAGTTCCACAAACATGAATCAGGAATCCATGGAGCAAAGGTCCTTGTGGAAGCAGCGTAGCAACCTGATTGCCTAGCAAGGAAACCTTGAAACAAGAGGAAAGTCAAATCCAGTGATTCACGATTTACACCGCCAGCTGCAAACAATGTGAGGTTATTCTGGGCCTTGCAGTTCTCATGCAAGACTACATTACACAATGCACTCTTAACGCGTGTGAAGCCTTCTGACAAGCAATGCCAACACTCTGCTTTTCTTTCCTTAATTACAGTAACCTGGGTGTGACGGCTTTTAGGCTCCAGCTCCTGCGCCCACCGGAATATGAACAGCAAGTCTTGATTCCTGACCCACATCCTGACATATCATTGATGCCTTCTTCTGGAAAGCACTGTTTTGTCTCTATTTTCACTCTATCCAGTTTTATATAAACCTTTGTGTGATTTACCAAAACTGGTGGTACATTAACATAGACGGGAGTGACTCTCAGTGGGGACTTATCTACATTTGATACTTCGGCTCCGATTGTGTTTAGTCTGCTGCCTTTTGCTGCAGCGCATTCTCTTTGGGGAATTGGGAGAGTAGGGATAGGGAATAAGGGAGAGCATGACAGCTCCCTGATACCTCTAGGGGTGACAGTACTCGCTATACAAATGCAGATTGATTGATTGCCAACTTTTCACAATCGCTACTTATGATGAAGGTGAGAAACAAGTTCACACTTTTCAACTGGCCTCATTGAAATCAGAACACCTTCAATCACAGCTTGTTGAGACTCACAGAATTGTAGAATAACAACATGCTAAAAATGTAGAGTTCACAAAAAATGCAAAGAAAACTGACAACATTGTGAGTCGCAGAATTAGTGGCATGAACTTGTGATAGCTTAATTGTGATTATCAAAATGCAATTCGCATTATGCAATGTACAAAGCATTCGTAATTTGCAAATAGTCTCAAAACTTAGATTTTGAATTTGTAAATTATCATAAAGTGGATGTAGCTGGAAACCAGGTGTAGACTATCGAGACTAGATTATAAAGCATTGCTTGTGCTAAAGAAAAGGCTGCATTCTGTATCATGGCAAGCAGAATGATGTTTCTGGCTGCACAGCAGAGGAGAAGTAGTAGCCTGGAGGGAGTATTTAGGGTCAGGGTCATAATCCTGCACCAAACTAAGAAGGAAATGTATGGACCAATCAGGCTGAGTGGCTGGTGACATACTGTCTGATGGATTATTTGGAACCGCTACTAGTTTGGGAGACACATACAGTGAGACTATCTGTAGACAAGAGCAAGTCCCATTTTTCCTGCAACTATCAGTAACCAGGGCATACTAGTCTCAGCAGATGGGCTACCACAGAGTGCAATGTCTAGATTATTTAGTAGATTTTGGGACGAATGCCATCTTGGCTAGGGTCAGTCCCCACAACCCCTTCCCAAACACCCTTTAGGGATTTCAGGACACCAAGGTCAAGTTTTCCAGGATGGCACATTTCCAGTGCAACACTTATCATGATCTGCTCATCCTAAGGCTCCAACCCCTCTACCAGAATTTCCAAAAAGCATCTCTCACAGAGCATATAAATCGTGGACAATGGAAGGTACCTCACAACTGATCTTATAGTACATTAATCTAGGAGTACTCCTGGCTCCTACATGTTTCAACACTATGGCATCTCCAACCTTCTGATCAGGGTAGACTTTGGAAACTCTGTATTACTGGGGAAGTCACATCTCTGCTGCCTTTAACATGATTTTATGCATAGAGAGACCTAAAACAATATTTAGATCCAAAAGTGTCAGGTAACATTTATATGAAGTAATTTCAAGATATTGATTGCTCAGATTTGAAAAGACGGGATCAGATGAACACGAGGCCTCCAGTACACAACACAGGCTTACTTTTTAGCACATATGGGCTTACACGTTCTAGCCTATGATCCTATTTGTTTTCCTTGTTGCCTAGAAACCCGGATGCTCTACATTAAGGTCGTTCACCTCTACACTTTGCTGCTTCTGTTCTTTACTTGTACATCCTTTTTCTTGATAGCACCACTTCCCTGGTGGGCTTTTGGATTTTTGAAGCAGAGGCCTCTGTCCATCTGTTGTCCACCTGAAACAATTTTTTAGACCCTGCTCGGCTCCTGCACCAGCACCACAAAGTGGACCTGGCTTTTCCTGTGAACCCGCTCCTCAACACAGGACCATGTGGCAACCTCTTTAAAGTGGTAAGCTCAAGTGCACTGTTCTACACCTGTGAGCTTTTTTTCTCCTCATGTACAAGAAGCAGGAAAATTGCAAGATGTTCACCCACTGCTCCTGAGTGACATCCACTGAGGCTCAGGGGGGACCCCAGGTTAGCAACAGCAATCAACATCCCTCTGTTCCTGCATGCTGTGGGTAACATGCAGCAGCTCCTGCCAAGCGGGAGAAGTTATGAAGCCTCAAGATCACACCGTGGTCTCATGGTGAGAACTAACACAAACAAATAGAATATGCAATCATGCTTAGACTTCGTCGCCGGAGGCGTGTGCCCACAGCCTTCAATGGAGCCACTAAAAAGATTTTTACAGTTGTACATGAGCGGCAACTGTAAACAGTGTGATTTCTGTCATCGGAACCATGTTTAGCAAGTTCAGCAGTGTTTGCCACCTGTTGGCTTGTCCTACTAAGCAGTATCAATAGCCAGGTGCCTTCTGGCCCAGTACTTTTAAAAGAATTTTCTTCATCCTCCTCATATCCTCTGGAAACGCTGCTTCTTTCTCCTTAAACAGCAGTTTAGCTTTAAGGGCCCTCGATTTGCCCTACTGCACTGTTTAGGTGATCACCTGATTCCCGGCTCTTCCTCAGCAGTGCCCCATCAGTCTTCCACAGAAGTCCACTGTGCTTGACTGCACTCCCCAGCCCATGAGGTCTGCTGTATCCTGCAGGATGACTGTGTTCAGTAGCAAGAGTGACAGTGCATGCTACTTTAGACACTACAGCAGGCCCTGGCTTCATAGGTCCTAGTAGTTCCATTCTCTTTCCTGCTTAGGGGAGTCAGGAAACTGGGTCAGCAGCCACGGACGGAGTCCGCAAGAGGCTAGGATTACAAGTAAGAAATAGGTGCACTATGGGTAAAATACAAGATGGCCGTCTTCTCTACATCATTCTCTTAGTTTGCCTCCACACCAGCATGCCTTGCCTCTTATCTCCAAAATCTTGTAGGCGGCCTGCTGCTGTTCAGCAGGGTTGTAACCTCTGCCCTTCCTTTTAGTTAGAAATGGGGCAGATGCTAGATTGAATGAAATGAATCAGACAACAGTCTTCCCCGCTCAGCCTTCCCTTGTGCACATGCTAGTGATTCGTGTTATTTGCAACCTGCTTAGAGCCCCTCAACCAAAATGTGCCAGGGTTAGGTGCTAAAGGTTGCAGCCCAAATTCACTATAAACCTAGCATTACCACTGGTGAGGCTCCTTGAAAGGGTCTCATAACACAACAGAGGCCGAAAAATCTGAGGCTCAAGGCAAACAAGCATTTGCAATGCAATAGGTCTCGCATTAGGAAAGTTTGAGCTATTGGTATTGTAAATGACACATTTTTTAATTATGTGTTGGTTTTGAAAATTGCGAAATTAATAGCTTTGTCATTTACAATGCCAATAGTTTTAACTTTCGCAAATGTGACAACTATAGCATTTGTAATGCAATATGTGTTGTATTTACGTGACTTAGATGTATTGATATTACAAATAACAATGGCTTTTAATTTTTTTTATAATTAATACCTAAATAAAAGTTATTGTAATTTATAATGGCAATAGCTTAAACTTTTGTAATTAACTTTTGTGAAGATTATGTTCAGTGTATTTTATTGTGACGAAAATCCAAGAAAAGAAGTGAAATATTAACATATTTTTGTGACATTTGTAATAAAGCGTGAAACATTGAGAGAACATATTTGAACCAGTTGTTGTTGAATGGTTGCACAGATTGATGCTGTGGTGGTGCTGAGTGATGCTGTGGTGGTGCTGAGTGATGCTGTGGTGGTGCTGAGTGATGCTGTGGTGGTGCTGAGTGATGCTGTGGTGGAGCTCAGTGATGTTGTGGTGCCCCTGAGTGATTCTGTGGTGATGCTGAGTGATGCTGTGGTGATGCGATAGATAGATAGAGTGAGTGCGATAGATATAGGGAGGGTGATAGATAGAGGGTGGGCAATAGATAGAGTGAGGGAGATAGATAGATAGAGTGAGGGCGATCGATAGATAGAGTGAGGGCGATAGATAGATAGAGGGATGGCGATAGAGTGAGTGCGATAGATAGACAGATAGAGTGAGGGAGATAGATAGATAGATAGATAGATAGATAGATAGATAGATAGATAGATAGATAGATAGATAGATAGATAGATAGATAGATAGATAGATATTTAGATAGATAGAGTGAGGTCGATCGATAGATAGAGGGATGGCGATAGAGTGAGTGCGATACATAGACAAATAGAGTGAGGGCGATAGATAAAGTGAGGGTGATAGATAGATAGATAGATAGACAGACAGATAGAGGGCGATAGATAGATAGATAGAGGGCGATAGATAGATAGAGTGAGGGCGATAGATAGATAGATAGATAGATAGATAGATAGATAGATAGATAGATAGATAGATAGATAGATAGATAGATAGATAGATAGATAGATAGATAGATAGATAGATAGATAGATAGATAGATAGATGTTAATTCCCATCTTTGTTCTAGGTTTAAACCTTTTTATTTTTCTCGGGGAAAAACACTCTGCTTTCTCTTTGAGAGCTGAAGAGGGCAAGGAAATACAAACACTACAATATGCCAAATGAAAAAGAAATATGTTGCAACAAAACCCCTTTTGAAGAAACTATTAGTAGCTATATGAACCAATAAATGGATTTCATCGCCTGCACGTCCCACTGAAGCCAATAGGATGCCTGCCTAAATCTGCCTGTTCTGCTTCCCGAGTAGGAGGAGGTGGATCACTGGAGAACCTGTGGGTCAGCAAGGACTGAATAATCTCGGCGTCGACTCAACACCCTGTGATTTCGGGCAAATCGCTTAATCTCCCCGTGCCTACAAAAAATTAATACATCCTTCTGTAATGTAACGGGTGCTTGTGTGAAGTGCTCAGATACCTTCGGGCTGAGTTTGCGTTACATAAAAAAAAACTGTACACATAAAATAAAAAACACGCACTGGTTTCTACATGCGACAAAGTGCACTCAGCACAAACATACCATTCACAGTCCAACCAGATACGAAAACTAGGAAAATATTTATTTGAGGGCTACAGTATTTAGTACAATTATCTTTTTTCACTGTATGGGACAATACATTACCGAAAAAGTATGAGAGGTTGCGTGCGCTCTTCGTGGGCATAATATTGTTATCATTTTTCAAGTGTGCAGTTGTCTTAATGACCACACAGAAATGCACTTTTTCATACTAAAATGCTGCAACCAAAAAGGAACTGGCAAAAGGAATTCCTGGGCAAGTCTTAGAGATGTGCACTTAGCTTTATGGCCTAAGCCCTGTATTTCCCTGAAAAAAATAACTCGTGTTATTTATATAAAATAAATGTGAGCTGCTTTCGGTCAAATCATTTTTTTATATGAATAAATGCAACAGCTATCTAATTCTATTCTACTTAGAATAGTAAAATAATAATATGTTGTACTGCTCAATTATAAAGCAAGCGCCATCATATGCCAAAGTGTCCCGCAGCGTTTACATTTTTTGTGTTAAAACTATTGTTGTTAAATACTGACCGGTGACCAGCGAGTTAGCAAAAGATCTCTGTAGTAATAACTCAACCCCCTGAGCTATGTTACTAAGATTCAAGCGTTCGGAGCACAAGTTAGACACAGCGTTTGCAGCAGACACAGCAGCCTACTGAGCTTACTAACAGGAATGAAACCCTCGGCCTACTGGTTTTATGCGGGTCTGGGCAACAGGTGCATTAACCTCCCCAGGTGGCCTGTCAGCATGGACATCTGCTGGTTTAGAGCCGCCTTCTATGCACGCCTGATTGCGGGACGACTGGCTGGTGTTACCAAGGAACAAACAGCAAGAACACTTTTCCTGGGCCATCCATTTCCGACTTATCAAAACTTCCCATTACAACTCTCCTCCATTTGGAAGCCCAGAAGCTATAATAATATATCGCAGTATTCTGTATTACTCATTTCTGCACAAACTTCAGTGTTTCGAAAAACAATACAGGAATAAATATAACAAGGAACGCAAATGTCGAGTTTGGGCTTCAAAGAACATAAAAGGGAGAGATGGAGATAGTACCTGGGGGAAGCATACACCATACTATGGCTGGGTTCGGACAAATTTAATTTGCCAGCAATTTGCTAAGGTTATCAATGTGACAGCACTCTTCATAAGAGCAGGCTACACGTGCTCTGGATTATTTTACCATTAATATCATGGCCGTTTTCAAAACTATAATTACAGAGTTGTGGATTTTTTTACCACATTTGCAATGCCACCTCTAATCATGCTCCCACAAGCACACCCGTCAAAGTTTTTGGGCAGACAGTCGTTCCGTATAAACAGTACAATATTTATATAAACACAAAAAACAAAATTTCTCAAAGTAAAGATTACAACCACAGTTGTCCAATAACGTAAAAAAATCTACATGGAGGAAACTGCACAACCAAAAAAGCTTCCTGTGCAACACTATGGGGAGATCACGATTGCCAACAATGTATTTTCGGTTTTCAGTGTCCAAACTCTAAGTGGCAGGTATCAGTCAGTGCATGACGAATTTAACAAGCAGGGACAAAGTCAACACACTTCTCTGGGACAGATTAGATTTCCTAATGCGTACTGGCCATGGAGTACAGCGTCAGGGGAAAAGCAAAAAGGCCTCGGATACAAACTCGAGTAATGTAAAAAGATCTGGGTGGCAATCTGCACGCAGAACGAAGAGTGGTGCTGGAAATGAAACGGCCATGACTTCAAGAGTGAACTCAAACCTTTCATGTACGCCAGCAAGAATGGTCAGTGCGTTAAAAACAGCCTCCGACATCTGCAGGTCACGAGCTCGAATCCATCACACGCAACACAGCCTCGCGCCCTCTGAAGTGCGCAAAAGTAAAACCTGCGTTTGTAAAAACTCAAAGAAAACAAGTCGCACGGTTGATATGGGCGTCTGGTGGTCAGGTTCATGAAGTACATGGACTTCGTGGTTTACTTCAGTTCGTGTTTTCTTCTTCTTAGGGAAGGAGATGTGTTACGTTGACAGTTTTCTCTAACAGTTTTCATATCGCGCATTGTCCCCTGTGTACCCCCGTCCCTGCCGCGCGACTTACCTAATTTGCAAATGTTGCGTCAGATGGCTTGTCCGATGACAGTTGTGCCAGTTTGAGAGTGGCGGTGAGAGTTGGTCTGTCCATGTTGAGGGCTGGTGACCGGAGCGCTGCTTAATTTACCAATGTGTCATTACACTACAAATAAAGCACTCTTGAATTCATTCGCCTCGAGCTTTACTTAACAGCCGGCCTCGTAATGGCTGTTTCCGGTCGGGTTTGTGTCGGCTCACGCCCATCCGAATGATGTTAATACGGTCGGACGGGGCTGAAGAAAAGGAGATGCGCTTGACTTACATGGAAGTCATTCACACATGGGGCCCGCCCGAGCGCGCGCCAACTGAAGCATGAATGCAAGGCTCTCCGCAGGGCTCCTCGGTTGCCGTGGCAGCGGCTGCAGCATCGCGCTGCCAGTCAGCCTCGGCGCGAGCCGGAGAATCACGCGCTTATTCCCCACTTCTTGCTGAGTCAGGCCGGGCGGGCCGGCTTGCATTCACTTCGGCCTTCTTGCCTCGCCTACTCCCGCTGTGAGCCGGGGGAGTGACGGTTCCGCTAACAAGGACTCGTGAAGGCCACTGCAATAATATTAAAGCCGCAATGTCTCGGCCCGGGGGCCTCTCCAACCTCAGTCTAACTCTCCAAAGGGAGGCTCTGTATTAGCACTCTAGAACGAGCTGAGGATCGCACAGTGCGGTGATGCAGTCGCCGCAAGCGTGAACGGAGGCTGAGGATCCGCCTACCGAAGTCATGCAGAGCTCCGAGTCTGCCTGCTGCCGAGACTGACCCGAAGAGCACGGTGAGTTTGGGGGGTCGGTAAGTGTATGTGGTGGGGGGGTGTGAGTGTAAGTGCGTGTGCGCGTGTGCCCGTGTGTGTGTGTATGCAGTGTGTGTATGTGCGCATGCGTGAGTGAGTGTTTGCGCAAGGGAATGTGGACAGGAGAGGGGCACGGCGCCGTGCGCGCTCACGAGGTCAAAACTGAGCAGCTCTGCGCTCGTGCACCCTCTCCTGTCCACATTCCCGAAAACGGGCGACATAAGGTCTTTCGCTGACGCGAGACCTAAAAAGGGAGTTTCAAAGGGTAGAACCCAATTTTACTACACTTTCCTTCATTGCTGAATGATCAACTGGTTTTCTACAATGAGGTTCTGGAAATGCACCTATTTGTAGCTTGCTACACCCCTTTTTCGTACTCCTACCCCCAAAGCATTCACAGGTTACCTCAAGGTGGATAGCAGCTCTTTTCAAAATTCCAATAACTTAAAGTTAAAAAAAACGAAATACACTTTACACTGAGAAGAAAACAGTAAGCAGAGCGTTGTATGGTATCCATGATATGCTTAATGTATACTTGATACAATGAACATTACTTATGCTATGTAGTGAGACGTGCTCAATATGTTAAAAGACATTTGCTATACAGATAAATGCTGTACAATGTGGATACCCTTCAAGATAAAATATATACACTTTAATGTACAATTTGTGTTATGAAGTGCATATAAGACTCGTTAAGACTGACAATGTGCGTATGAACTATTTATACATACGAGCTCCCACAGGATCACACCATATGAGGACATTTCTTACACAGTGAGAATTGAATCTGATAGACACTCTATTAAACTGAGACATGGTCCTTTCTGGAGGGGAGATTTGTCTTTCTCTGTCTGGACTCATTTTATAGAGGTGCTTTAAGAGGATGTTTACGAGTGCACCTGGAAACTACATTTACAAATATGTGTTTACTATGTAAAAAATGTCCAACTTGACAACTGGTGTTTTCCAGTCCATTGCACATTACAATTAGAATGGGGTGAAAAAAGGTATTCCCTCCTAATTGCCAATCAAAATGGTTGGTGTCCATGAGTTACTAAGTTACCAACTCCTCAAAGCAGAGATTTGCAAAGGGAAAGCAACCCATGTTAGACATATTTCATTTTGGGAATTGTGTTGGCGGCCTAGGGGAGAATAGACAGTGGACCACTACCTGCTGTTCGCGATGTTTTTGCAAACAGGCAGCATGTGTTTTTTTGTTTAAAAGCAGCATTGATTTCCTAAATTAGCACAGTTTGCTTTAAAATGTTGTTCGGGAACGCAGATAGGGCTGGTGGCCTGCTTTCGCTTGTAGGCCAACATCCTTCTCTCTGTAGTCAATAACAGGTGGTCGCAAATAGCGACCTGTATAATTGATATTTATTAGGCAGGTCATTCAGTGACCCTCTCTGACATAAGGTTTTGTGGCATGATTTATTGGTGCATAGATTGCAACACAAAATAGGAGACAGGTCCCAAAAAGTTGGTGTGCAATCTGCGACCACTTTTTGAGACCTGACTCTTTTCACATTGGGTCCTTTGAGCCTACATGCCCATTTAAACCAAGGCAGATTATGACGAGGGGTGTGCAAAAAAAGCCTACAGGTATGCACAATTATGGCTCTGCAATATTTATTATGCCTATGGGTGTGAGAATGTGTCCTGCCGATGCCAGTAGTAAAGTTTAGCACCTTAAAATAAAGCATGATTTGTGTGCAGGGCTCATAGTTCAGATTTCCAGGCTGGCTTGGACGTCCTGATGAGGACTCATTTTATATTTCCTCACTGCCAGGGTATCTAGATGGTTGGACCATTTACTCAGAAGGCCCGGCTGTCACTCTGGGGACCCAGATTACAGGAAGGTTAGTCACCTTTCCCCAGATAGCTATTATTGAGGAAGAGCCGGATTGCTTTACTGAAATAATTAGTCTCCCTGTCAAGAGTGTGTAACAAGTTTGACTTTAGGCTCCTTTGTAGATTGCACAGTTCATCCACAGACCAATGGACTACGGAAACGCCCTCTACGCAGGAACGTCGGCCAAGCTCCTCAGATGACGGCAACGCATCCAGAATGCCTCTGCACGTCTGATCCTCGACATCCCCCGCCGCAGTCACATCACACCCCACCTGAGAGACCTACACCGGCTCCCCGTCACCAAAAGGATAACCTTCAAGCTCCTCATCCACGCACACAAAGCACTCCACAACACCGGCCCAGCATACCTCAACAGACGACTCCGTTTCCACACCCGGACTCGCCAGCTCCGCTGGCATCGCCCTCCCCACATTCCCCTACATCCGAAGAACGACTGCGGGCGGCAGATCCTTCTCCCACCTTGCCGCCAAGACCTGGAACACCCTCCCCACCAACCTACGGCAGACCCAAGACCTACTGGCCTTCAGAAGACTTCTCAAGACCTGGCTCTTCGATCAGTAGTAGCAGCCCCCCCCCCCCCAAGCGCCTTGAGACCCTCACGGATATACAGTGTGCTTTATAAGTGTCTTGATTGATTGATTAATTGAATGGCATCCTTCCATAACCAAGACATGGTTCCACCAGAGCGAGAAGGGCTTCATGTATCTTGCAGAGCAGAAGGATTTCATGGTGCCTACATGGCTGAAATTCTGACAAATTCCAGTCAGAGCTGTCAGGTCCTGGGTGACAGCTCCTGGGCCTCAGCTGTGAGCTGTGGCTGTCATTAGCAGAGGGCTCAAAGTTGATCTCCAGGCAGGTTGGTGTCCTAAGCTACACAGGATACACTTCTGCAGGCCCTAAGAGGCTTCCCCTCCGTGGGAGGGGTATAAAGCTCTGATCTGGTCCCCTTCATAGCTGTGGAATGTCCAAAGTGTGGGCCCCCGGTCCTAGGAGCACCATTCATTGGCCTGTGGTGTCACAATTGTCCCTGGGTTTGGAGTGGGATAGGGTGGGTAGATATTCCCATCCCCAGTTAGAGCTGCCCCGTGGCCCAGGACATGGGACCCGGCCCTGGGTTTCATTCACCAGCTGAGGGTGCCAAAAGTGCTCATGACATGGTTCCACTAACCTGGAGAGGACTTTCTGACTCTGGCAGGTTTGAATGCTCTGACTCAGTCCCACACATTCCTGACACCAATTCTTTTTACACCAAAGTAGCAAAGATACACTTGTGCAGCGCAGTGAGTGTTGCCATCCCCTAGCCGAGCTATCACATGTTCATCAGTCATAGCTCTGGAAGGCCTAGTGGAGGGCCCTCAATGCATTAACTGTTGGTGTTACAAGCTATCCAGAGTGCAAGGTGGAACACTGTGACCAGGTCTGTGTCAAAGCTCTGTTAGACCAGGGGAACACAAAACACTCTGAAATTCATCCACAGGCATGTCACGTTCCTAGGTACCAAGGTCGGTGGTCTACAGACCCAACAAGGGTTCCCCTTCAGCAGGGAGAAAATCTCTTAGCAGACCACGATCAGACATTATTGGCCCTATCTACTGGCTTGAGCTGGGGACCATCGACCGGTTCTGAGCTTAGCTGAGTTTGTCACCAGGGCCTGTCTTCCAGAGCCCAGGCTCCAACCATTGGTCTGTGGTCACCGTCCTTTCCCAGCTTGCCTTTTGAGCATAAAGAAGGTCACATCTATATCCTCTTGTAGTGCATGGTGCAACCAGTATTTTGTTCGGCCATCTGACCATGTGCCATTGGAAATCGAAGTACTTCTGTATGGCTGAGGTGTTTTAGACATCATTATTGGGTGTCATTTGTTGCTTTTGCCCAAACTGTACTGCCAGGAGATTGAATATGTTTGTTCAAATGTCCCGTTCCATCACAGATTGCAAAGAAGATCTGTGACCACCCGCCCCCACTCTGATTGCTAAAAATTGACTGACCAGATCCATCTCCCTTTTAAGTGGGAGCGACAAGGATGACCTGAGACCTGAAGGAAGTATTGGACCCTCTGGGGTGAATGCCTCGGTAGTTGAGCATCAGTGCTCTTGAGGTGCGCACAGTACAGTATTGCAGTCTTGGGCTTCCTTTAGATACTTAAATGTTCCAAAGTACTGGCGTGGGTCCCCTGTCCATAATTCTAGGATGCTGTCACTAGTTCCCCAGACAAAGCACCAGCGGCACTTTGAGTTTCCCTGGTTCCAGGCCCCTGTGCACCATCTCTGTGTTCCAAATTACCCAGGATAGGCAGGGTGTGGGCTTTCCTGTGACAGCAGTGTGGTAAGCTCTGACTGGATCCTCAGTGAGAGCTCAAGTTAGGGCCCCTACAATGTTCCTGGTTCCAGAATCCAGACACCCACCTCCGATGTCTTCAATGTACCCAGCAGTTGTGTCTGCAGATCCCAGTCAGAGCTCCAGCTTGGGCCTCTGTATGTAGTCATTGGTTGCATTGAGGCCCGGACTCCAGGCACCTATGTGCAGCATCCCTATGTTCCCTGCTTGCACAACAGTAAAAGCTGAAACTCCCATCCATGTCCCATTGATATTTGGAATTAAAAAAAAAATTCCATTGGTCAATGAGATGTGCAGTCTTTGAGTTTGGCTATCAGGCTGTAGGCCACCATTAAAGTTTGGTAAGAATATATGGAAAATCTACTCTGCACATGTATATGAGGGCCAATTGTGCGTTTTTTGCCCAATCAGGGCTCCAGGAGGTCAGATACATTCACTCAAATGACTCCTTCTGTCACCCAGGGTACACTGGCAACACAAAAGTCTAGTTACATTCCTCTAGATAAGTAGGGATATAGTGTTTGGGGCCTATAGTTTTTCAGTTTTTTCTGCTTGGTGATGCAAGGACCACTCTGGGCCTGATCCAGAGCACAAGTAGCCTGCATCTTTTTTCACCTTCCCGCTCTGTCGACAGGCTGCTGATCCTTCTACAAATCTGTCTTCTCACAGAACAAACAGTGATATGAAGTAGACTTCACTGCCTGGGTCTTCAATCACCTCCTGGTCCTAACATAGGCCATTATGTGAGCCAGCCTGTCTGCAGAGTAGATGTTTTTAACTGTTGAATATGACTTTAAGAGGTTACGGCTGTTGAAGTGCTTGGAAACTTCTCTGGAACAGGGTGGGTGTGTAATGCTTCCCTCTTCCTGCCTCTTCTGTGGACGAACATTATGAAAGCTGCATGTAACCATTGGTGGTAGCTCACTCGGCATGTACATTGAGGTTGAACACAGTTGGCTATGAGAATTCGTCTGAATTGCAGACGTTTTTAAATAGCAACACTTTTAATGGAATGTGTGGCCTTGAGCTACTCCAGGGGCTAAGTTCATCTGAGGGTTGCTTCAAAGTCCGTTTTCCTTGGTATGGCTGGGATCTTCACCCCCTTTGTACCACAAAGGTTAAAACTGACCACCTTTCTCAGGACTTATAATCCTGGCATAATGGTATGCTGCAGGCAATCCTGGCTTCCCTTTCACTGGGAGGGCAGGTACCTAGAGAACCCTGGGTAAGAATCCCCTGGCATCTGATTTCATACTGCATGTGGCTTTGGGTGGATGTCCACCATTGACTGGGTGCACCACCTCAGGTAACATTTCAAGGACAGGGCTGAGCAGCAACCCTACCTCCATGGATGTATATTCCAACTATTTACCTATGGGCTTTGGTCTCCAAATAGGGAAAACATGGGCCACCTGTCTCAGGAGGACTCTGTGCTTATGGTTTTACCTGCCTCACTACACTTGGGCATCCAACTAAAACCTCAGCTCAGGCATGTTGACCCACTGATTGTAAGCACATTGCTAGGCAGAGAAACATACACTTTGATTTTCTTCATTAACAATGACTGCACTGCAGAAGGAAGTGTCCAAGGCCGATATCTATGTGAAGCAGTCACAGGAATTGTGGCATTCAAAAGGTCAACTCCCTGATGTCACTCAGGGGACCCAAATTTTTCTGATCAAGGGCCACCCACAGATGGTGTTAGAGCAGTACCTGTCCCTGCCACACTAGGACTGGGTGTTCTTGGAGTGGTTTTGCTTGGGAGTGGAGCCCAGGTAGATGGTAAACTCCATCTATTGCTAAGTATAGGCACAAGAATGATACAACAAACAAGTATGGCAAGGAAAAGTTGAAAAAGACATCAGAAAATAAATGTTAACAGGACATGAAATCATTAAGAGCCACCTCTGTTCACTGCTCCAACAACCACCTCAGACTCTTTAAAGAGGCACTGTGGCAGGTATGTAGGCAGGGTCCCCTGCTCATGAAAATAACTATCTACTGAGGCAGATTGTTTGCAATGCACCCTGATCATGTTGCGCCTCCAGGCAGGGAGGCCCATGCCAGGCATTAGGGGTCTTCGGATACAGGAACCAAGAAGTCCAACATGTGGGTGAGTTAGAGCACAGGTTAGACCCCTTTGGTGCAATGAACAGGGAGGCTGGCATGCACTGGCTGAGGTGGAATCCTGTGATGTTATTACTGCAGAAGCACCTCCTGCCTATTTTGCTCACTCTGTTAGAGAGATGGTGCATGTGCATGTTTGATAGAATGAGAAAGATGGTGAACTATTCCTAGGTAGGGCAGAACCACAGAAAAAAGGTGGAGATATGTAATGTGGGCGAACAACTAATCAAGTTATCTGGTTGTTGGTTCCCTCTGAAGATTATGTCAGAGTAGCTATCACTTAAATACCCCAGTTTCATCTGTTAAGACAAATGACCAGAGATTTTGGGGGCCAAAACAATCTCAATCTATTCTCGTACTTTATATGGATAAGAAGCCAGGCTTGCTGGTGTGGAAATGGGTATCAACTATAAGTGCCTAGAGGCCAATTTTAGTAAGCAAGAACTGGCACTGCAGAAATAAATGAATGCCAGGTTAATGAAGATGATGTTGATGCTCACCAAATCCCAGAAGAGGTGCTGGCTGGTATAGAGAGGACGACAGTGGCCTTGGAAGTTGAAATCTGCTAAGGAGTGTGTAATACTTCACTTGCTGAATGAACTAGCCTAAAAATGTATGGAGATTTTAAGTCTGCAAATATGGTGCACATTGAAGCCTGTGGTAAATGGAAGGGTGGAACTGCCACAGATACACATCCAGGTACTAGAAACAAATATTCAAGCAAGAACTTTGAAGGACGAAGTGCAGAACGATTCCATGTGAACAGCAGCTGAAGATGTTGAAGATGGGTCAGGGCCGTATAAAGTTCCAGCATCATCTGGGCAGCTCCTACTAGACCTTGAAAATATATATCATATCCACAGCAGGTCTCAAATGTTAACAGCCTCTAACATGCTGATACAAGTTAGGGAAGGGTTTATAGCCATAACTTTGAGAAACAGTTGAGCTCTGAAGGCTGGATGGCTCAGACTAGGGCATGAAGTGAGGTTGGGAGTACACTGTGGTAGGACAACACATTGCTCTATGGAGGTCGGAGTGACTCTGAACCGGGCCCCTTCTGTGGATCTACTCAGCTGCAGTGGTAATGTCTTCCTCTGGCTCACCCCGGGATATTCAGGTAATGTACTGTCTTGGTTGACACCTAGCAGCTGACCTAGAACTGGTGCAGTCTAGGGGAATCTGACTGTTTATTTAAAACAAAGCAAAGAAGGCCTGAGGGGGGAGTTGACACAATGTAAATTCTACTCAGTGATCGAAATGCCAAAATAAAGACATTTCAAAAAATATGAGTAAATGGCAGGATTAATTTAGTTATAGCTCCCTTCAACTCTTCTCAGCCGTAGTGTTTTTTTTCTTCCCACTGGTAACCATCTCTATATGACTTATCTTTTTGGGAGAAATCTGTAGAGGCAGGACAAATGAGGTTTCTTTCATGATTGTAACTGTGAGAACGAGAAATGGTGAATCTTACTAACACCATTCAGACACAGTAGTTTCTGGATTATAAAAACCCTGTTAAGATGGTGAAAGCAGATGCTGCCTTTTCCATAATTCATTCACCTCCTTACTGATGGTTTGAACTTTACACCCAGCTCCAGCAACACAGTTGTAAACAACCCAATGAATCACACTATATTACTGTGTTCACCTTCTGTACTAACAGCAAATCAGAGAATCATTGATGTCAGTGAAATTCTTGAATTTGTAGCTTCATCAATTAAGAATGTGACAGATGCATCCAAACTTGAAAAACTGCAACACATTTATTATGTTGCTGAGACACCTAACAATAAGAAAAATTATTTTACCAAAAAAGTAACTTACTAGAAATACCCTGATGAGTGGCACAATTGCAAACTATGTGAAGACATAATATAAACCTTCGAAGAACCTAAAACGCATGTCTTGTATTGACCACAAAAGATTCTGCCTAAAACGTAGTCCTGGAAATATGACAAAGAAGCTCAGTACCACAAGATGACATGTCAGCGCATTAAAAATATAAGGTGGGCTACAATTCCTATGTAGTTTCTGTGACTTGAAATTAGCACAAAACAACGCTAGACTATTGACTAAAGCAATCAGCAAACCATAATAAAAGCAGTATCAATGTACTAACGATCCCACATTTGATATCAAAAGTAGCAAAAAGATTTCTGAAAAAAATGAGATCTAAGAAAAAATAACAAGAAAGTAAAAATTGATATGTGTCAAGTATCTTCAAGAAATGAAAGCAATTTGATAACTGAAACCAAAATAACTGATGAAACAATAAAATAAAGGGTAATCCGAGACATATCAAAAGCACTTGATTGTGTCATATCATACTGAGCCTCCAAAAACAAAAAGTTGTGTCATATATTAAAAGAATCCTATACCCAGACTCACCTAAATACTTAAGGGGAAAACAATAAATCAACACCGGAAATAATAATGAATTCCGGTGTTAAACAAGAGGTCTCACTATTGCCACAATTGCTTAATATTTCCACGGATCCTCTCCTACGTAATCTTCAAAAAAGGGTAAGGGCTTTACAGTTGACACAGGTGGACTTATGAAAGAAATAGTGGCTGCTGGTGTTTGGTGCTGTGAATTTTCTGAACTGCCCAGGCTGGGGTGGGTCTTCGTTCCCTAGTCTCTTTGCACCTGAGGGGCAGGACCTAGGCTCCGAGGCTCTACAAAGGCGCGTTCACATCCCTGCAGTGTGGGGAGATGCACAGGACATGCCTGCTCTTGTGTCCGGGCCAAGACGGGCCTGTCTTAGCCTGTCATAGCCCGATAGAGGCTGGACCAAGCCTACCCTGTTGGCTTTGGTCTCTTTTAATTTTCTATAAGAAATGCTTTAGATCATGTCACGACTTGGTCAAGCCCTTGCAAACAAATTTTATATGTCCCTTTGTGATCAAAATGGAGAAAAGGAAAATAAATTCAGTGGCAAGTATGTAGTCTAAATTGCGTACTCGCACAACTATAGACAGTTTCTTAGTGAGAGCAGTTGATTTGGTTTGCAATATGATAAAGTTGGGAGAGCAGCAACTTTCACTCACGCTTGTGGGACCCATTACATCACAAGTTTCCCCACTATCTCCTATTCCGTCCATAGCAAATATTTTAAATACATCAGATTCTGCTGGGCACCCTGTTATCCCGCTCTAACCTGTCAGTTCAGAAAATGCTCTTGTGAGGGCTAGACCTGGGGGTCCGGTTTCGTCTGATACCAGTATATTAAATCTAGAACTCTGGGGCATATTACCAAGGGGGGCGATAGACAATTATCGCCGATTTAGCGGCCGTTTTCGGACGCTAAGCGGCTATAATTCTATCGCCCCATTAGCAAGCTGTCGCTAACTGATGTTAGCGACAGCTTTTAGATGATAGCGAGCGGTTTGGGGCCCGCTTTGCATGTCAGCGATGTTTATCGCTAATGACATGCAAAGTGGGCGTACCCAACCCATTAGCGACTGAAAGCAGTCGATAACGTCGCTATCGCCTATTAACAAGGCAGGCGTAGCGGTGGAAATATTCGCGCTAAGTGCGAATATCTCCAAAAACTAACGCCTGCTCAGACCAGTTCTTAGCCATGTTATCCAATGGGAGGTGGATAACATGGCTAAGAGCATTTTGTCGCTAATGCGTGACTATCGCTGTATTCTCAGCGATATTCACGCTATCGCCGGAAAATTTATCGCTTTGGAGATAAACGTTGCTAATAGCACGTTATCTCAGCGATAATTTCCGGTGATGCTTAGCGTTAAAAAATGTGTTGCTAAGCCTAGTTAGCGATAAATATCGCTAATCATTCATAATATGCCCCTCTGATTTACTGCCCCTACAAGTTCACCAGAAATAGGGCGGCCGGCAAAACGTAAGAAAAGAGTACCGAAGAAAAAAATCTGTAATTTCAAATTGGCAATAGAGGTCCATAAACATAGTGATGCAGTATTTATACCCTCCACTTTTTGTGATCCTTGGGAGAAAATAAATAAACACTTAAGTGGTCTACTAGATGAAAAACTATGCCCCATCTGTGATCGGCTTTCTATTTTTGAGAGCAGTTTAAATAAGTTAATGGAAAATGCTGAAAATTGTTTCACAATCACAAGGAATCTTGATTCAACATCTCATCCCTCTTCCCTGAAAATATTTTCACCTTTAACAGCTAAGTCAATTCTCACCTTGGGACCTCTAAACTGTAATACGGCCAGGGGGGCTAGCAGTGGGGAGGATGGTCAAAATGAGACAAGTGAACCAGGAACAGCATTAAATCAAATATCTCAGAAAGATGTGTCCTTAATGTGAGCAATGCAATTGGCAAGCCATTCTGAGAAAACCCGTCAAATTCAGTTCCCCTTCCTGTGATTGACCGCCCTCCAGCTTCTTGCCCTTATGTCATAATACTGCCAAAGATGCCCTGTTTGACCACAGGTGTTTTAGAATCAACAAGGGCCCTTAAGAATAAGGGGGCATATTACCAAGCTATAGCGATAATTATCGCTAAGCTTGATTAGCGGGTATAAAAATATCGCCGTACCTCCGACAATTTTTACTGCTGAGATACCTTGATATTATCAAGGTTTTTCTCAAAAGCGGTGTAAAATCAGCGATATTCATGAATTACTGTGACAATGCTCTTAGCCATGTTATCCACCTTCCATTGGATAACATGGCTAAGAACTGCTCTGGGCAGGCGTTAGCTTTTGGAGATAATCGCGCTTAGCGCGATTATTTCCAAAAGTTGGTAATAGGTGATAGCGATGTTAGCGACTGTTTCCAGTCGCTAACATCTTGGCACGCTCACTTTGCATGTCATTAGCGATAATTATCGCTGACATGCATAGTGGGCCCCTAAATGCCCGCTATCGCCTATTAGCTGTCGCTAACTGGTGTTAGCGACAGCTAGGTAATAGGGCGATTAAATTATCGCCGCTTTAGCGGGAAAAATTCCCGCTGAAGCGGCGATAAGGCCCTTGGTAATATGCCCCAAGGTTCTGCACTGGGTGAACAATATGGTGGCTCACCAATGGAATTTAGAGTATGAAATACTCTTGATGTGCTGGATAGGTGGTATTGGTCCCTTGGAAAGGAGCAATTAAGGAAATACTGTGATTATACATTTTAGAAAGCCAAAGATTGCTGAAGTCATTTTGAAACAAGCAAACAAAGGCCTCTTAAACACAAGCACAATAAATGTATTACCACTTAACTTCTTTTACAATCACCTGGCTCCAGTTACTGCGTGGTTAAATTATCCTGACCAGACTTCAATAAAATGTTGACTTAAAATGTAACAATAGATTTTGGGTGACTTCTGGATTAGAAGACCATGATTGACTGCATACTGGGGAAGGGCTAAGGAAATGGTCACAGTGGATATTAGACAAACCGTCTGGCCCCCTAATGTAACCCCAGATAATCGAGGGATGTTGCTCCGATCATGGAATATTGCGGGAATTCGCTGTAAACTTCAAAAAGAGGACTGGTCTTGTTTGGTTGCTGATTTAGACAATCTATGCTGCCAGGAAACAAGGGCAATGGACCGCATACTTATAAACGGTTTTAAATCTTATTTCTCTAATACAACCCGTTCAATAGCTGGCAGAGGAAAGTGGGGTCTCACTACTTTTGTATCCTGTGCTATTAAGAAGTTATAAGTCAGAGAACTGACAACTAAATCATGTTATCAAACCCTACATTTAAAATTACCTAAGGTATTTAATATAGTCTCAATTAATTTTTATTTGAAATTTTTACCGCACACCGAGTGGGTATTATTCAAGAGATGGGCACATTTGTATCAGATTTTGTATGCAAACAGAAAGACAGTATCTCAATATTATGGGCTGGAAATTTTAACATCATAAAATGCAAGCATAATGGGAATCATGTATGTGGGTTTGCTAACCTTCATGGGGACGATACAGGTCACTTTATTCATTCAACATATGGTTTCAGCGATCATAATCCTATTAAATTAAAGTTCCCCATTCTCCTTCTTGATGGAGTTTCGAAGTACCAGTACCCCCAGTGAGTTATTCGGCAAATAAGAGTGTGTGATTAAAATGGGGCACCATTGTCCCACAAATTTTTTTTTCTCGAACTTGTCTCCAAAACTACTATTGACATTTCACGCTACCTTACACTAGAAACGGACACCACTGAAATTTTGGAAGGCTTTATTGTAATCTGTGGAACTATCTCACATAACCTAATATCTAGCAATCTCACTTATTGACTGCACAGCAAAAAGTCTGGGACGAGTAATTTTAAGGAAATTGGAGGATTGGGTGGAGGCAAATTCCTTTTTTTCTCCTGAACAATATGGTTTTAGACGAGTATTAATAACCATGAAGCAAACCCTACACCTTACATCACAGGCAAGTGTGTCATAGCCAGGGGAGGTGCCTTACACATGGCTTTTATGGACCTCTCCTGTCCATTTGACTTGATTGAAAGGGGTGTGTTGTCGGAAAAAATGGCCCGGGCAGGAGTTGAGGCCCCCTCCCGGATGTTACAAAATGTTTACATTGGGACTCCACAACAAGAGGCCGTTATACTCAGAACGGAGACTGTACGGGCCCTATTAATGTTGCAAGAGGGGCCCGCCATGCATGTATATTAGCTCCCTTTCTTTTCCTTTTTTATATCAACTCATTGGGAAAAGACTTGAGCTCTTGCAGCAAGGATGTACCCAGAATTGGCAGTCAAGCAGTTCCAGTGCTACTTTATGTGAATGATGCGGTCCTCCTAGCACTAACTGCAAAGGCCCAACAAAATTTTTAAGACAGCTTCCATGGTTTTATGGCAAAAATTATTCTTAAAGTGAATTAAAAAAATAATGTAATATGTCCTGTTGCCCAAAATGTACAAACTCCAAAAGTTATTATATAGGAGAGCCACCCATTGAAAAGGTGCCTGTTTTAAATTATCTAGAGATTTTATAGCATATGTCCGGGTCATGGGACATACTCTCAAATCAGAGGGCACATAAAATGAAGGCGGCCTGTGATGCAGTCTTTAGATTTGCAAGACAAATTGTGAAGCAAACCAATCAGGGAGATGGTACAGATTTATAGGTCCAAAGGTGTATCAGTTGGTACAAATGGTGCAGCAGTTTGGGGCTATGCAGCTCAAGGGAAATTACAGGGAGTGGAAAACAGATACCAATGTAGACTGTTAGCCATTCCAAGTGCTGCAGCAAGTTTCATTTCTCACATGGAACTGGGCATAGGTTTTGTGGAGGACTAAGTTAATATGGCTCCCCTACTACTATGGCTAAAAATATGGTACACTCCCAGGACAAAGTTCTCGAGGCAGTTAGTAATGGACTGCCTTAGACTAGATAACATGCTGGCCATTCCATGACTGGTGTATATAACAAATACTACACCTCATGACATAATTTTTTTTTTTATTCCCCTCACAGCATTACTTGAAAAGCCTTTGAGTCATGTAGATAGGAACATAGAATGAAAAAGTCACTTGATATTGGTTCAGTTATATGGTGTATGCATATTTGTACCACCCCTTCATTGAACATTGTCTATCATGGATTGCCAACCCAGAATATAGGTTTTATTTATCCAGACTGAGACTAAATACAATTCATTTTTTAGTGGCCTTCCCACTGACAGGCAAATAGTCTACTTCTCTCCCATGCTGCCCATATGACGCCACTTCTGCCCAGTCTACAGCCGATTTAATGATAATTTGTACCTTGCACCATGCTGATAAGACGCGTTTTTTACATCCAATGCTCCTCCACAAACACTTTGTATCCTACAAAGAAGGTCTATTGTGTTTACAAAGCTTAGCTTCATTTGATATATGTACTGCTGTTCTTAATTTTATTATTGCTGCAATCAGATGAAGAAAAACTATGCACTTTAATTTATTTTACGAAATAGTTTTGTGAGTAGTTGGCCTGGTATATGCTGTCCACTAATTAAAGTGGGCACCTTGCACCAGTGCAAACAACCCTCATGATGTATGAGGTCAAAGATCACCTTTAGAAAGCTTTTATGATGTATGAGGTCAAAGATAACCTTTAGAAAGCTATCCTAGTGGTAGCTATGGAGAGCAGCCTTCAGGCTTAATCTTGAAGGAATGTAAAGCAGCTTGTTTTACCAGAATATCACTTTTAGTACTAACTAAATGAAAGGAGACCGACACAGTAGTTATAAAATATGTATGTATTTATATGACACTCTCTAGTATCCTCTACTCGAGGATACAAAGCACACAATACTTTAGCAGAGAAACAGTTGTAAGTAGCACAATACACAGTGGGCTCCACGGGGAGACCAGACTATATACTAAAATAGTGCTATAAGAACCACAACTGGAGTCGAGGCAGTGTCTAGAACACATATATTCGCTGTGACCCCAAGGATCAACCCAAGGTGAGTAAAAAGGCACCCCACGGAGGACGGGTGCAGTGTGGAAACACGATTGTGTGCCCCGTACAATTCTATGGGGAAGTTGAGGTTACAGTTTTAAAGTTTAAGGACCCTTCTTGGTGGACTTCGAGGAAACTCTTTGGAACTTAGGAGGTTGAAGAGCCACCCCACCCGTGGATACCAGAGTACCTGAGTTACCTGTCCCAGGAGAGCCGGGTGCATGGGTCTTGGGTGGTGTCGGAAACCGCCTTCATTTTCAATGGACGGTTGCAAGGAAGAGCTGCTGCCGGGAAGGAAGAAAGCGACCTTTGGAATCCAAGAGTGGATTTGTGATGGAAGGAACCTGAAAGCAGAGGAGATATAGTCTGGGTCACTTCAGGGTGACCAGGGGCTCAGTGAATGTATGCCCACCGATGTCGGGTGCTTCAGATGCAAAGAAGGGGTGCTTGACTCTGTAGCCACGAGGACCAGGAGATGTCGACGATGACCAGGAGTCAGATGCGAGCTGCCCCACTAAATATGTCGAGTGTTGAGGGGTCAGTGTCCAGTCGGAGCACCAACAAGCATTGGCAATAGCCACCCACGCAGGAAGGTCAAGCAGGCTACGGTGTGGCCAGCAATGTCCAGGGGACTCATGGGGAGTCAGGGCACGTCTGGAGCAACTAGGAAAGCCCAACAGAATTCAAGATGACCCTCAGGAGGACCCACAGGCCGAATGACCAGGAGTCGCGAGGAGACCTCCAGCAAGATCACAAAGTACCAGCCCACGGATCATCCAGTGTGAGGGGGCTAGAGTTCTTTGGTGCAAATACTGCTCAGGGTAAGAACTACACAGAGTCCAATGCACAAGCTCGTGAATTGCCAACCAAGCATATGCACTTGCAAAAGTACAAGGTACACATGGGTTCGAGTTATGCCATCTCCACTAGGGATACTGACCTCAAACTCGATGAGAGGACAGCTCAACCTCGAGGGAATTTGTAACCCAACTCCTGTGTTGCTGGAGCCTTCAGAGTCTGCAGGAGTTCTGGATTAGCAGACTAGTCAGTTGCATTACGGTGCCTGTGAATGCAGGGGTGTGACTCCTTCACCCCAAGGGAGTTTCTTCAGTTGTTTTTAGTGCTCAACAGGTCCTGCATGGAGCCTGTATGGTGCAAGGGCACAGACAAAGCTTTGGACGAAGAGGGAGATGAAGCCAGGCCTAGTCAAATTCCAGCAAAGTCCAGAGTGTCCAGACGGTCAATGGTCAGTGGTTTCTTGTTGCAGAATCTTGTCCACATAAAGTCTAAGGTCCTGTAGTCAGGTGAGCCCTTAAGTACCCATGGGAGAGGGTTGGACAGATTCAGGGGACCCTCCTAGGGGAGGGTCTGGACAGTGGGGAGGATACTCCCATGTCCTTTGTCCAGTTTCACACAAGAGCAGGATCCAACGGCTCTCAGAGCTGGTTTGAGCTGGACTATGCACAGGGACACCAAGTGTGCCCCTTGTGCAGACTTTCAGGCACTTTGGAAGTGCACCCACCCAGCCCCAATACACTAAATCCTGTCTGGGAGGTGGTCACACCTCCCTGTGACAGGATGCCTATTGTCCTGCCTTCCCTGCTCGAGCTTGGCTCAGCAGCAGGAAAGCAGAAATGTGTCTCTGGTTGGCAGCAACCATTTTGTGTTGCCCGGGTCGAGAAGACTGGCACCGGAAAGACCAGTGACCCCACGAAGCTTGCTTCAGAAGGGTGGAATCACACCTCTCACACCGGTTACCTGTGTGGAGGTATGATTCCAAGGTGTTTGATACCAAACATGACATGTTTTGTTTCAGCCGTTTTTGAGAAATATTTACCCCAAGGTTATGATGCACCTCTACCTATATGTCTGGCTATGTCACAGACAACCCAGGTGAATGGTCTCTGAAGGCTGCAGAGGGGCTCTGCTCATGCAGGGGCACACTCTCACGTAAAACCCAGCACCCTGTCGTCAGGATGGTTAAGGCCTACGATAGGGGTGACTTATATGTTTTAATTGTAGTGACATATAGATATAGTAAACCTATATCTAAAGTAAGTGGTGCTTCCACCAGCTTACACAGGCTGCAATGGCAGACCTGTTGTTCCATTTTGCATGGTATCTAATGGGTGGCATAATACATGCTTCAGTCCATGGGAGACCTCTGGGGTACCTATGCCTGAGTACATGGGTGCCATATACTAGGGACTGACAAGGGTACCCCAGTATCCAATCTGAATTGTACCTAGTACATGCATAACATTTTAGGGAGAAAGCAGATTGACTGGGGTCCTGATTAGCAGGATCCCAGTCAGACTAGTCATAACAGTGTAACATCAAGCAAAAAGTGGGGGTAACCAGAAGAAGCAGATCCTACTTTCCTACAGGTCTATTGTGTTTTGCTATTCCATATGTGCTTTTATGGTCAATATCTCTGCCGAAGAAAGAATATTTTAAATGAATTGGAACAAATCACTGCCTTTGCAGATGCCAGAACATTATTCAGCAACAATGGGGAAGACACAAATATTAACTTGAAGATCGCAGAAACATTAAGCAAAGCAGCCCGCTTAAAACTAAATATTAAACAGACAACTAGGCTCTTTATGAGCTACCGCAAAGATACAATCCTGGTCAACAAATGCAAACCCTGACAATTTGAAGGGCAAATATTGAAAATATACACCCAGATGACAGTGAAACATACCTCTGACTGAACTTTGATCTTCTACTGAGTAATTGGAACACAGTGTCATAGCTAGAGTTTTTGCCACCCCGGGCAATCTCTGAGTTTGCCGCCCATTGACGGCTGGTACAGGTAAGATAAGAGCGGGGATGGTGGAGGCGACAGATGATGATGAGGAGCGGGGGAGGGTGAAGAGTGGGGAGTCCACAGACAACAAGGGGTTCTAAAATTTGAAAAAAAGAAAACTTACCTTTCGCTCGCCGCTGCCTTCGAAAAAGTGCTTTCCGGGGCGTACTGCCTCCCCCAGCTACAACACTGTGCAGAGAGCAACAAATGAGGTATTAACTGAATGGACTTAAAAGGTACACAATTTTACTCTGAAACCTACACAAATATTTGAAATGGATGGACAAAGTTTAGCTCCTAACCTGCCATTCAAACTTTAAAATGGTAGGCTCACAGGCAAAAACACATAGAATTAGACCAAACTATAAAGGGAACGCCCCTTCTTAATTGCCACTCGCAATTCCTAAATAGCGAGTCGCAAATAAACTGTGACTGGCTATTTAGGAATTGTACATGCCAGCAGTAATTTTGCATGCGCAAACGGGTTAGCAAACCCGTTTGCGCGTGCAAAATCACGTCATACATCTGGCCCATAGTTTGTAATTGCGCAGCTTTAACAGCTGAACGCAGAAGTCTGTTGGGGCAGGATTTTAATAGTCAAACTATACGAACATGTTGACAAGCAGTTATAGCCAGCTTGCAGGGAGAATTTTTACAATTTACTGGCAGATTCTCGAAGTTCGTACAGATTCTTGAAGTTCGTAGATATAGCAGAAAGGAAATTGGCTAATAGTGTGCAGTAAAGAGATCTTATCGTTTTTTTATTTTATTGACCTACTAAATAATACAAATCAACTAGAGCCCTCTGCATGCCAAACATCAGGATTGGCTAGTCCTATTCATAGTGCTAAGCAAGTTGGTAACCAATAGATTAATTGGGGTACACTAGGTAAGATCAAATAGTAGGTAGATGATGTTACCAGAAAACGCGCTTTACGTTTACTTTTTTTTTCTTGTTTTAGATGAATTGAGGGTTCTTATGGCGGGATGAATTTTATTTTTATGTTGGTTTTAAAAAAATGGTTCAATAATGGATATGTATGTAATGTATGACATTTGTATAAAGGTGTTTTATTATAAGTTTTTATCAACTAACAATACAATTTTTCATTTCATTAAAAAAAACATATTTTATTTCGTTAGGGTTAATGTTAGAGTGAATAAGTATAGCAGTGAAACATAGTGTGTGAAGTTAGGTAAATGGTACCTTTTATTAGGATTACAATATATTACCAATATATACAGTAAGACATTGAAATATAGTGTGAGACAATTAGATAAAATGTTAATGTTATTGTTAGGCTATGTTTGTTGAAACATAGTGTATGAAAAACATGTTAGAAGAGATAATCATTGAAACACTTACTACATGATAGACTGTTGATAGAATGTTACTTTAAGCTTTTAAATTCCTTGTATTAGAAAATCAGTACATAGACTATTTAAAACATTGTCAGTATAGTTCACATTTTTGTATGCTAATTACATTGTACTCTGCACAGGACATTTATATTAGTAAATCCAGAAGTATGGTAGGAATTATACAATGTTAAATTGCTAGGACCTGGTGTGTCTATCCAATATGTGATTCATCTTCGACTGAATTGTACATTGGATCAGTCTTTGTTGTTGAAAGCAAGATCAATTTAACTCTGATGTGGTACAAGAATATTCAAATGCCCTGTGATTTAATTAGTGACATGTATGAATGGATACATGAGAATTCCACTGTTTCTACTTATTCTTTAGCAAGAACAGAGGCAAGAAAATGGGCTAGACAGAATCAATGGGGAAAGAAAATCCTGTTGATCTTGAGTCTAATCTGCTTCTGGCACTCTGACGAGACATGCGTTTCCTTAACCCCTTCCATGCGTCGGACGGCCGGCGGCCGTCCGACGTCACGGTGGGCGTGTGCGGAGGACGGCCAGGGGCCGTCCAAACCACGCCCACGCCATAAATCACCTGCACCGCGGCGAAATTTTCACCGCGGTCAATGGGTTAATTGCGATTTTGAAGGAATCGCAATTAAGGAATCGCAAAAGCCTATGCATGTAGAAATCGCTTAAAAAATAGCGATTTCTAAACATTCCTTAATTACGACTCGCAAATTGCAAATGGCAATTAAGGAATACCTTCCCATTCATTCCTATGGGCCTTGAGGCCGATAGGAATGAATGGGAAGACATTCTCAATTTGCGAGTCTCAATTAGAGAATCACAAATTGAGAATGCAATTTCAAGGGTGCCAGGGTGTTGTTGTATAGCTCCTATATATCCTTATATCGTGTTAAGTTAGCATAGGTACATTTGAGATTTAAACGACATTTTTCCTTTCTTGCAACTTCTGCACACGACCCTTAATTGTTGACTTAGCTTTCAACCTAGTGGTTTGCCGTGGTGTATGTGAGAATAATATGTTATTGCTCTGATATCAGTCTTGTTTAATAAAACATGTCTGCACGGAGAGTGCTGAAGTTTCAGGAGCAACACGATATGGAATTGTTATGAGGTCTGATCTCCACGCCTTCATAGTCATAACACAAGTGCAGCCTTTGCCAACTTGGGCTTGAGGCGGGATTGATATTGCTTTGCACGAGAATTGTTAAGACACTTGATGCGGTGCACATGCAGAGAGAGCTGGTGTATGCTGATGTGATTCCTTCATGCTAGGACACTAAGGTATGGGCCCGCCCTAAAACAACCCAAAGAGACCTTCTTAGATAATAATATAATATATGTGTTAGGGAGGGTGAGATATAAGTGTTGTTAACTCTTATTCATTACAGCATGTTAACATGCTGTCACCATTCGCTTTTTATGTCTTAGTAACTATGCTGATAATTTTGCTACTGATAATAAGTATACTTGTATTATCAAAGATACTGCGCCTGAGAAGACGGCATTAGTAAATAAACATTTCAAATGCACATGTGTCTTCTTTACTCCATGTTCTGGTTTGTAATGATAATATAACGAAAGAGTGTTCATGAGTCCCACGTACCCTGAGGTACTGTAAGTTCATGTTCTGGTTTGTCTAAACATTGGGTGTTTGATATGTCCAATGAGACACTGTAGCTAGCTCGGTAAGGGGTGAGTTGGTTGCTAAGGTAAGTTTTGGGACATCCTAATTTGCCGAGGTTCCACTCCTCTGTGCACAGTTCTGTGTGAGTACAGTAACCCTGCAACATGGCGCCCAACGGTTTCGGTGGTCTTATATCATGACACTCGAGTAGTTTATCGTTCATGCCTTAACCCCTTCACGTCCGTTTCCGGAAAACGGGGTGTTGGTGAAACCTACCTATTTTTTGAAATAGGTCTTTATTCAAGCTTGATTCTTACTTAAACGGTTTCTTTGAATTACTACCCAGTTGTGCTACAAAGTATTCTTTGTGTTTTCTTGTTTCCAATTCTGTAATGGCGGCAGCGGTGGCTATTGCGCAGCATAGTCGCGTAGCGGTACGCAACCATCTTCAGACGTACCAGGTCCCAGTAGATGGGATGGCTGTGATTTTCGTGGTAAGTGCAGATCCGGCGTTTCCTTACGAGTTGTTTTACTCTTGGGTTACGTTTCCGGCTGTGGACGCTAATTCTGGTTTGTTCCACTCCTACACCGCCTCGGATGTCCCGGCTGAATATACGCCATACAGGGCATTGGAAATACCTATTGATCATTGGCAGCATCGAGTTTGGTTTGATGGCGCCCTCCCCCACTCTTTGTCCCGTGCGAGGTTAGGTCCACTCTCAATTCCAGGTACTAATTGGCCTGCGTTGGGTGGCTTTACCCCGCACCCGAATCACGGGGCTTGTACCCTGGCAGAAATTCGCAGGCTACATGTAGTTTCCATTTCCGTGATTCGTGCTTTAGTGCAATACATCGGTCGACATCTTCCTGGTGGTCCCCAGGGGGGTGCGGCCGCTCCCATGGAACGAGGCGGAATGCGTCTCAATCCAGTGATGGTAAATTCGGTTTTTGGTGCGCGTCCTGTTGACAACGATGACTTCCCATTCTGGCTAGCAGAGAAGTTTGATCAACTGGAGGCGGTTTTTGGAGGGTTTCTGTACTCACACAGAACTGTGCACAGAGGAGTGGAACCTCGGCAAATTAGGATGTCCCAAAACTTACCTTAGCAACCAACTCACCCCTTACCGAGCTAGCTACAGTGTCTCATTGGACATATCAAACACCCAATGTTTAGACAAACCAGAACATGAACTTACAGTACCTCAGGGTACGTGGGACTCATGAACACTCTTTCGTTATATTATCATTACAAACCAGAACATGGAGTAAAGAAGACACATGTGCATTTGAAATGTTTATTTACTAATGCCGTCTTCTCAGGCGCAGTATCTTTGATAATACAAGTATACTTATTATCAGTAGCAAAATTATCAGCATAGTTACTAAGACATAAAAAGCGAATGGTGACAGCATGTTAACATGCTGTAATGAATAAGAGTTAACAACACTTATATCTCACCCTCCCTAACACATATATTATATTATTATCTAAGAAGGTCTCTTTGGGTTGTTTTAGGGCGGGCCCATACCTTAGTGTCCTAGCATGAAGGAATCACATCAGCATACACCAGCTCTCTCTGCATGTGCACCGCATCAAGTGTCTTAACAATTCTCGTGCGTAAGCGTTTCAAGACAACGCTTGACATATCCAATGGTTTTTATGCCCACAGATTGGACAGCTTTAGCTCCCAATGGACCAGTTTTACAAGCGCTGGAGTCCAAAAGCAATTCCGGCGTCTTCCAATGGGCTACAAGAATAGTCCTGGTGTATTTACCGCTCGAATTGTCTCTATTCTGGAGGCACTCGACCCTGATGCTTTTTCGTATGTGGATGACATATATCTCACAGACGACGATATTTGGGAGCATCTGTGTCGTGTAAATTCTCTTGTTTGCAACTTCGCAGACATGGGTTACAAATTCAACTTTGCAAAATCGCACATTGCTGAACACACAGTGTTGTTTTTGGGCTATGAGCTCAACAATGAAGGTAGAGGTTTGGCTCCTCACTTCTTGGAGAAGTGCGCACAATTGCGCGCACCAACAACTCTGAAAAAATTACAATCCTTACTGGGCTTTTTGAATTTCGGCAGAACTTACATTCCGGAATATGCCCAGCGTATCAAGCCTTTGTATGCTTTGATACAACCAACTTTCTCAAAATCATGCTGGCTGCCTGAGCATTCAGCCATTTTGCAATCCTTGCAGGCTGATCTGCTCGCTTCTAAATATTTACTGACTCGTGATAACCACACCAACCTGGTCATAAGAATAATTCCTGGGACGGTGGGTTTCACTTACCTCACTTTTAATGAAGGTGACACAGTACCTATTGCTTACAAGTCACACTTGTACACCTCGGCTGAGATGCGGTTTCCCACCATAGAAAAGGTTTTAACTGCTGTACAGATGGCTATTCTAAAGGAACGAGCTTTGTCACAGGGGAAACGCATGCTAGTGGTAACACCCTGTCCTCATTTGGAGGCAGTCACGAAAGCCAGTGTACCAAATTCAAAAGCTTTGCACCCTCGGTGGATTCAGTGGGCTGCGTCATTGTCATCCGCGGATGTCATGTTTATTTTTGACGCTTCCTTACGGTCGCAGGAGTTCTTGCAGTATGAATTCGTTCACCCTGCTCCTCTGGCGATGCGACCTTTGGAGGACTTCCATTGCATCATTTACACTGATGGGTCGGCGCAGGTTGCGCATGGCTCTAAACATGCCTACGTTTCCGCATGCGCCATTGTGGTCGGTGCTATGTTGAATGATGAGTTCATTTCCAGGGAGGTACACACGTTGCCCCTGGGCGATTGCACCGCACAATTGGCAGAGCTTCGTGCTCTCTTACTAGCTTTAGAGTACGCAGATCCAAGTGTTACTACTCTAATTGTAAGTGATTCTTACTACTGTGTCCAGTCTTACAATGAGAACTTGTTCTTTTGGATTCAAAATGATTTTCATGATTCCAAGGGTAGCACGATAAAACATAAAATGATCTGGGTTCGAGTGGCAGACCTTAAGGCTATGTTGCCACTCGTTTATGTGATTCATACTCTCGGTCATCAGCGCGTGGGAGTTCACGCTGTTGGCAACTCGCTTGCTGATGAAGCAGCGAAATCAGCAGTATCTACATACTTAGTTGCAGCAGTTACTAGGTCTAAAACCAAGATTGATAGCGACATCTTGGCAGCGATTGCTGCCTCTGAGAAGGGAAGTAAACATCCTTCGGGATTCCCTTCGAAGTATAAATACCACTTAAGTCCCGAAAAGGTTCCTTTTGTGACAATTCCTGAAGTTGGGGAACGGCTGATTCCCAACTCGGATCGCAGAACAGACTTGATTACAGCGGCTCATGAAGGTGTGGCGTCTGCGCATGCGGGCGTCTCAGCCACTGTAACGCAACTACAACAACGTTTCTGGTGGCGGGGACTGTACAAACAGACGCGTGATTATGTCCTTCTTTGTGACATATGCCAGCAGATTAAACCTTCAACTGCTACGCGTCCGCCTCAGACTCAGTTGTACATTTCTAATAAACCACTAGGCTGTGTTTATTTAGATCACTGCGGTCCA
The DNA here is from genome assembly GCF_964261635.1 of Lissotriton helveticus. NCBI lineage: Eukaryota > Metazoa > Chordata > Amphibia > Caudata > Salamandridae > Lissotriton > Lissotriton helveticus. The sequence continues at coordinate 1,179,539,710 of NC_136061.1, forward strand.
TTTTCATCTGATACTGCGTATAAATACATCTTAGTAGCAGTTGACTCATGCACACGCTTTGTGTGGGTATGGCCACATCGCAGCGCTGATTCCCGGACTGTCATCAGAGATTTGCGTATCTTTATAGGGATTTTTGCCTGTGGTACCTTCCATTCGGATCAGGGTCCGGCTTTCGCCTCTAAGGCGTATAAGGATGCCATGACTTCGATGGGGGTCCAAGTCAAGTTTTCGTCACCCTACAGACCCGAGGGTAATAGTGTAGTTGAACGAATGAACCGTGATTTAAAGCAATCTTTGACAGCCCGAGTTATAGGCACTGGCAGAAATTGGCTGGCTCACCTCTATGGCGTGCAGCGTGCTCTTAATAATCTCCCTAGAAGGTCTCTGGGTGGGCGGACCCCATACGAAATGCTCTTTGGCATCAAGATGTTCGTCCCTGACCTTGACGGTCTAGACTCGGTGGTTCGCGCCACTTCCTTTGACGCAGATGAACATTGCAATGTTTTACAGAATCTACAAAAGACGAGAGACACTCTTGCAAAGGAACATTTGCCCTCCACATCGGATGATGCGTTGCAGATCCCGGTAGTTGGCTGGCTACCCCAAGTTGGAGAACTGGTTCGAGAGAAGATCGACAACAAGAAAGAGTTTGGTCCCTCCTATCGAGCTCCGGTCCCAGTGCTTGGAGTGAAGGGCACAAGAACAGTCATTTTACCACCACTTCCAGGTCGTAAGGAAAACAGGTTTATTTCTATTGACAATGTCAAGATACACAGAGTGGCCGATTCTTCTTAGCATGACACCGGCTGTTTCCTGTCCTTCCATTGTGAGAAATTCAATTATGCCCACTGCTTCTAATAATGAACCTGAGGTGGCCATCGAATTACCTGCTGTTTCCAGTCCATTATCGAATAATTTACCAGGAACTAACCTTGATGAGACAGACTATACATACCCCACTGATTTGTCCATGCCTGACCTGCAAGCTCGTTTAGCCACGGAATCCAGATTTTCATTTGACTCTGCTTCCCTTGCCTCGAAAAAACCCTCTAAAATTGCATTATATGCTAGCCTGTTTAAAAAACATTTTTTGATACCTCCTTGGATATACATTTGGCTGGTCCTTTTTTCAGTTTACCTTTTTATGTCAATTGGTTTTGTGTTTTATTTTTTTCGGATTATGAATGGACACTATGTCGAGGAGAGAACTTGCATTACTCATTTGAATGGAACTTTGGCCCCACTTTCCTCTTCACATTCTACACACAGATTAAAAAGAGACTTGACTTTGGTTAACATCACAGCGTGGCCTGTTCTGGATGGAATCGCGTGGGATGCAGTTCGTTTTCAGATACATGGTCCAACGGAAGTCGTTAATGTCCCTAATGTACTAAGAGTTAATATGGGGGATGTGGTGAAACAAAACATTCGTTCTGATGATTGGGATGTTAATGCTGTGGAAAGTTTGTTTTCTGATTTGAAATATTATGCTGCTTTTGATGCTGAGGATTTATATTTAGATTCTGCTAATTATGGTGAATTGTTCTGTTACCAACATTATGGCAATCACTTCTTACACAAGACATCTTCCCGAAGGGATGCGGTTAATTTTACTCAGTGGGAACATTGCCCAGCACCAACACAAGGGAGTTCAGAAACGTTTCTTAAAAAATATACTTATTTCACTGACTTTAATCAGTCCAATCCCGAGTCCTTTTATTTTAAATTTCACAAACAGCCACTGTCCAAGGTTCGACTTACAAATACAAAATTGTTATATTCAAAGGCCTTCCTGGATCAATTAGTTACTGGAGGGTATGAGTTATGGAAGGATACCATAGACCTTAAATCAGTTTGGGGCTCAAGGGCCTGGCAGGTACAAGGCACTGAAGCTTTGCACCGTGCATGTCTCATCCCAAATCATATGTGGTTTTTAAATGAAACCATTTCCCAGACCACGTGCTTTGGATTGGCTACATCTAAAAGGTTAAACACCCCGTCTTTCCCGGAGTTGGAGGAATATGAGAATTGGAGTAATTTTACTAAATTGTCCATTAGAGATATACAGGCTCTGCTTCTGAATTCCTCCTTTAACATTTCCAGTATGAATCCCAAGGGTTGGCTGCTTTGGCACCGTAGTGCTGATTCTTGCCAAAAGAGATTTTTAAATATAACTGACGGTTTTAAGGCTGTTAGATCTGATCCCCGTTTTGATTTGAGTCATACTGTCACCTCTTACTCTGTTGGCAAGTTGTGTCAAGCTTGGCTGAAACATTCAACTTTACCTGCGGTTAAGTATCACCTTTCCAAACTGAATGCAGACGTGGATTTGAATGATTTCATTAAGGGCCCAGCTAGTGGCAGGTCGAAAAGGTGGTTATATGGTGTTTACAATGAAATTTGGAAACTCTCACAGATTGAGGCTGCTTCACGCCTTAGGGCTATTGATCAGGCAAATCTTGAGAAAGTGCTTGCAGTGGTTGACAATAGCATTAACGTGCTTTCCTCTAGAATTTACACATTAGATAATATTGTGTCGTCTGTTGTTGATATTGTGCATGATGAAGTGTCTGTATTATACCATGGTCAAAATCAATTACGTTCAATCATGCAGTTTGCATGGACACTACAGACTCTAAAAATGGGTAAAGTTCCCTGGGGATACATGAACGTTTCCTCTTTATTTGCACCGTTTAATTTGACAGACAAACAACGCTTGCTTTCAATGCGTGATGCTTCCTTTTCTATGCTCCATATTGAAAGATTGGAATCTTTACCTTTTTCTGTGGCAGAGACCACTGCTGCTACGTGGCTTATCCACGGTTTAATAACGCTGCCGTTTGCTTTATATAAGTTTTCAAATTGTATGAAATATGTGCCAATAGGTCGTTTTGAACCCTTAGGTAGCGGTTTTCTTCATGAGGTCTGGTCACTCCCATACACATACAGATGTTTCAAGGATGAACAAGAGGTTTATCTAACAGGGGATGAATGTACTGAGACGCCAGATCATTCTTTAATGTGCAGACACATACAGTTACACGGTTCATGTAACAAGGACCGACCGAATATGGCTTGCGTTTTACAGGGCACGCCAGTTCCTGCTATCATCCCCACGTTTAAATTGTTGGAGAATGGTAGTTATTTAATGCTCAATAATGAAAACTGCTGTGGTTTAATTAAAGGTATAGCTTTCATAGTAACGGTTAGTGAGCGAGTTATTTGCTGCAGAAATGTTCTTTATCCTCCCACACGTGAACATAGGGAGTCTTCCATTTGGCCACAGATACCGACCTTGGGAGCAGAATTCAGCGGCATGGCTAGAATAAGAGCTCTATTGTCCCAGAAAGAGGTGGCCTTGAGCTCGGCCCGTGAAACTTTCGTGCTTCACATTGCTAACACCCGCACGGAGGTTCAGGCTCTTTTAAACACTGATTTGCCCTTGCATTTCGGAGCCATGGTCCGTTCTATCTTTAACGCATCCTCCACAACGGGCCTAGCACATTTTTTTAAAGTTGTTAGCGGTGGCCTCGTGACTTCCTTTGAGAAGATTTTTGGAGTCATCCCTACTTTCTTCCATTCTATTTTTTCATCCTTGTTTGGAGGGTTCCCGTTTTTGCTTGCATTAGCGGCTGGCGCATTGGTGGTTTTCTGCCTTTTTAAATATGGATGCCCTTCATGTGCAAGACCACGCACAGCTACTACTGACGCGGTTTCGCAACCGCATGCTTGATTACTATGGCACACTGCCGTTAGCGACTCTAAGCACGGCGTTTGGATTATCTTTTCGGTTCTCCTATTTCACCTGTGTCCAGCCTGTATTTCGCTGTCTGACCTGTGATTTCCTATGGGCCATTGATTTGTGTCTCTGCGGACCAGCATCTTCTGACGTCGATTTTAATCAACTGATGAGTCCTATCATTGCTCACGAGTTGGTTTGTTCTGACGAAAGGGTTATGGCCTTGGCGGTGGCACATGGACTAATGGGTCCCTGGGATGTGTTGTCGGCAGCGCAGAATTTCTTGGAACTAAGTTTTCTTGAGAACCCACCGAGCTGTCCTCTGATGGTTATAGAGGATCCGGTGCTGGAAGATCACGTATGTTCCTTTCATCTTTTAAATTGGATGGCTGAACTGTTTTCTGATGAGGACAGTGACTTCCTCCTGGAGGCTGTTGCAGCTTACTTTTCATATACGGTCTTATCTTAGACACTGCCTCTAATTGACATGCTGATTGATAGCATTTCCTTGACTTTATTGACTTTTGGTCAAGACATTTTATTTTTCCTTGCCTATTGGCTTGAGCCACATTATATTTGTGGGCTATTTTTTTTAGCATTAATTTTTATAATTGAATCTTTATTCATGCTCGTTTATAAATGGATTCTGCTCTCATGTGATGGCACTTCTGTTACCTTATTTAGTCCGTTCTCGGATCATGGGGGGGTGTTGTATAGCTCCTATATATCCTTATATCGTGTTAAGTTAGCATAGGTACATTTGAGATTTAAACGACATTTTTCCTTTCTTGCAACTTCTGCACACGACCCTTAATTGTTGACTTAGCTTTCAACCTAGTGGTTTGCCGTGGTGTATGTGAGAATAATATGTTATTGCTCTGATATCAGTCTTGTTTAATAAAACATGTCTGCACGGAGAGTGCTGAAGTTTCAGGAGCAACACGATATGGAATTGTTATGAGGTCTGATCTCCACGCCTTCATAGTCATAACACAAGTGCAGCCTTTGCCAACTTGGGCTTGAGGCGGGATTGATATTGCTTTGCACGAGAATTGTTAAGACACTTGATGCGGTGCACATGCAGAGAGAGCTGGTGTATGCTGATGTGATTCCTTCATGCTAGGACACTAAGGTATGGGCCCGCCCTAAAACAACCCAAAGAGACCTTCTTAGATAATAATATAATATATGTGTTAGGGAGGGTGAGATATAAGTGTTGTTAACTCTTATTCATTACAGCATGTTAACATGCTGTCACCATTCGCTTTTTATGTCTTAGTAACTATGCTGATAATTTTGCTACTGATAATAAGTATACTTGTATTATCAAAGATACTGCGCCTGAGAAGACGGCATTAGTAAATAAACATTTCAAATGCACATGTGTCTTCTTTACTCCATGTTCTGGTTTGTAATGATAATATAACGAAAGAGTGTTCATGAGTCCCACGTACCCTGAGGTACTGTAAGTTCATGTTCTGGTTTGTCTAAACATTGGGTGTTTGATATGTCCAATGAGACACTGTAGCTAGCTCGGTAAGGGGTGAGTTGGTTGCTAAGGTAAGTTTTGGGACATCCTAATTTGCCGAGGTTCCACTCCTCTGTGCACAGTTCTGTGTGAGTACAGAAACCCTGCAACAGTGTCAAAAGGACACCCTGTTGCACCCCTGAAATTGATCTGTGCACATATGTGGCGCACACACATGCCCTAAGGGCATGTGTGGGCGCAACATGAAACTAAAAAATGCACAAAAGTGCATTTTTAAAAGTTTTTGCAAATTACTAGGGCTCCTGCAGAGGTGATCTGCGCGAGGGAATCCTGCTGCCTGAGTACACGCGGTGGCCCCTGATGTCTCCCTGGAATTGCAGCGCCTATTTGGAGTGGGGGTCCGCGTGGGTCGATTGGGCCTGGGGCTCCTTGCCTAGACGAGACCGGAACTGTGCGGCTGTGCCTGCTGCGGGCCACGTTCATACCTCGCTACTCCCAGACCCAATATTGAAGCCACATATTAACTTTCCCGCACCCTCTGGAGCGAACACTGCCTGCTGTGCTGCCAGTTGTGGCTCCTTCCAGGACCCGACTCTCTGGCGCGGCGTCTAACACAGACCACGCTCTCCCCGGCAGTGCGACATACCATCAGCGACGATCTGGGAGGGGTCGGGGACCGGTGACACGCCACTGACCATACACAGATCTAACTCCTGGCAGTGCGTTCTTCACGACCGGGAGACTGCGTGGGGCTGACTGAGGGGGTTGCTTTGCTGTTGGGGGCCACGGGGGCTGATCGGGCCTAGGGTCCCACATCTGAATTCCCTTCACGGGCTATCGGCTAGGACATCGCTCAGCGTCTGTGCCCGTGCACTGTGCGGCTGTCACGAGGGCTTTTGGGCGGTGGTGATTGTGGGCCCTTTGTGATCCTCTCTGCGCCTGGATCTTGGGTTGTGGCGTCACATCTCTACAGGGGTGAGGGGTCCCTCTTCTCTCCTCATCTGTGGTACCTTCAGTGACCCCCGTGGGAGAAAATTTGATGCCCGGAGTGGCCCTTTGGCTGCTGCGCTCATCCCTCACACTACACCTGTGCTGCCTGACTTTTGGTGGGTGGTCACGAAGGTTGGTTGGGCCTGGAGACCACTGCCTGGCCGTGGAGGCCTGACACCCTGACCTTGCTTCCTATGCGGAGCGCGCAAAAAATCGTTATGGGCCGGCTATACAACACCATCCACCGCGACCTACCCTCTGAGGGTCAAACTTAGCTGAATCCTGGATCCATGACGGGGCGAGTCCGCCCGACCTTGCAGCCAAGCTGGACACTGTCTTGGCGGCAGTTGAACGGTAATGCCCAGGACAAGACCTGCACCTCTCTGGAGGGCCGGATGGACACCATCACCTAGGACTTTACGCTCCTCCAGGCCGACCAACATAAACTCTCGGACAGGGTCCGCGAGACTGAGACCGCAATTATGGACCTTCAGCCCAGATCCCGGAATCACTCCTCCACGCTCCAAGACCTGCTAGACCCGGTTTGCACCCTGGAGGAGAAGGTGGATGACGGGGAGGGCCGCTCACGCCATAACAATGTCTGTGTGGTCAATCTCCTAGAGGGATCTGAAGGGTGAAATCCCGAGACCTTCACAGAAGCCTGGATGAAAGAGCTCATGCCCCCCGGATCACTGTCCCCACAATTCGTTGTGGAACGGGCCCATCGCATACCTGCTCACAGGCCCTCTCCTGGGGCGTGCCCTCATCCCTTCCTATTTTGAGTCATGAACTTCAGAGACAGAGATGCTATTCTACAGGAACTGGGCAAACAGCCCGGCCCTAAGGGGCAAAATGCCACTGTCTCTTTCTTTCCCGATTACACGGCTCAGGTACAAAGAAGACGAGCCACCTTCACTGTAGTCAAGAAGCAACTCCGTGATCTGGACCACCGCTAATCCTTACTCTTCCCGGCCCGCCTGCGAGTGATCAAAGATGGTAACGCAATGTACTTTGACTCCCCTACGTAGGCGTAAGACTGGCTCGAGGAGCAGGGGCTGGCGACCGTATCCAAATCGTCTGAGTCTCGCCCCGTGAGCGCCTCCACGGAGGCAGACACAGCGGGAGAAGATCCAAGGACATGGGAGTTTAAGCCAGGAGTCGATCCGGGTTTCTAGTTGCGAAATTGCTACGCCATATTTACGCCTTATTATCTGCTCAGTGTCACGGTGGATGTGGATACCTAGATATTTCACGGCATCAGTGCACCAATCCAATGGAAATTCTGGGAGCCAGTGGGGTGTACCTTTAGTAAGTGGGTAGATGACAGACTTGGGCCAGTTGATTCTAAGGCCTGAGAAGTTGCCAAATTGGATAATTTCTCTCAGTAATGGGTCTAAATTCGTGCGGGGGTTGTGTACATACAGAATAGTATCATCTGCGTACAGCGATATCAATAGTGGACCCATCCTAAACACCAAACCCCTGTGTAGATGTCGTTCCTGGAAGTGTCATATGAGGGGGTCCATAGCTAGGATGAATAGTAAAGGGGACAACGGGTATCCCTGACGTGTGCCTCGTGTTAAAGCAAAAGGGGCAGATAATGTCCCATTTAGACGAAGCCCGGCTGTAGGGGAAGTATAAAGTAAGGCAGTGGTGTCAATAAAGCCCTGGGGCATGCCCATTCGCCTCATTATGGAAAGAAAAAAGACCCATTCTAGCGAGTCGAACGCCTTTTCGGTATCTAATAGGATGGCTGCTGCAGGGGTTTCTGGGTCTAGTCTGTGTAGCACATGGAATAGGGTTCTAAGGTTGAACGCTGTGGAGCGATGCGGTATGAATCCCGATTGGGCCGGGGAAATAATCGATTCCATCAGTAGGGACAGTCGACACGCTAATGCTTTGGCTAAAATTTTATAATCTAGATTTAGAAGGGACAGGGGCCGATCAGAACTACATTGGGGAGGGTCTTTGCCAGGCTTTGGGAGTAAGACAATCACTGCTTCACGTAGTGTGGGGGGAGTTGCTGCGTTTCTAGGGCCTCGGCGTAAACTTCCAAAAGGTGTGGGGTCAGTACATCTCTATATGCCTTATAAAATTCAGGCATGTCTCTGTCTAAGCCTGGGGCCGTGGAAGTGTTATGGGCATCAATGGCCTCGAAGATGCTATCTGTGGTGATGGGTTCTGCTAAAAAGTCTTGCATGAATCTCTCTAGATAAACCAAAGCAACTTCCGATAAATACTCTTCCTGTCCAGATTGATCAGATCCCAGTTTAGTTGTGTATAGTAGCTTAAAGTAGGTCAGAAACTGTTTCTGTATTAACAGGGGTTCTGTGATGGTGCTGCCTGTTGTCGATTGCAATTCCGTGACGTAGGAATTCGCATACTGGGGTCTAATCATTTGGGCTAGTGTCCTGCCAGGGCGGTCCCCCCTCCATAAATCCTAGCGCTATGGTATTTACCCATATATAGTATTTCTTTTTCTGCTTCTTCTCTATATTGTAGCAGTAAGTCTGCTCGTTTTGTGTCATAGTCTGGAGCAGCAGTCGCCCTGTGGGATGAGTCCAAGGTGGTAAGCTCAGTTTCTAAACGGGTCAGAGTGGTAAGCAAATCTTTAAGTGTGCCTGCGCTCTTGGATATACAGATACCCCTGAGGTAGGCCTTGAACCCCTCCCAAAAAACCGCCTCAGTATCAACAGATCCCGTATTAATTTTAAAACAGTCTTCAATGGCTTCTGATATGTCCTATCTAAACCGTTCATCATCTAATGCGCATGTTGGGAATCTCCGTTGCCGTTCGTACCCCTCTGGGCGAGGGACGAGGAGCCTCAGGAGCACTGGAGAGTGGTCAGAGTAGGATCTAGGGAGGGTACCCATGCTTTGAAACCAACCAGTTAATCCAGGGGTGGTTAACCAGTAGTCAAGCCGAGTCCAGGTATTACTAGCGCCGGTATAATGTGTATAGATAGTCTGCCCTGGGTCGCGTGTTCTCCCCACGTCTGTCAGTGCATGTTGGTCGCATAAAGAGCGGAGGGCCTTACGGGCTCGTGGTTTTAGGTCGGGGGCTAGTGATGTCGTGTCAAGGCGGGGGTCCAAAGTGACATTGAAGTCTCCACCCAATAAGATAGGGATGGAACCCAGTTGTTGTAGTTTTGCATAAAGGTAATGGAAAAAATCTGGGGAATCCGTGTTCGGGCCGTATATACAGCCCAATGCTATCTTATAATAAAACAGTACTCCTACTACAATTACAAACCTTCCAGAGACATCATGCATCACCGAGTGACACTTAAAGGGGAGCCGTTTGTGAATCAGAATAGCTGTGCCCCTGGCGTAGTTACTATAGTTGTTGAAATAGCAATTTGGGCCCCAGAACGACGCAAATCGGGAGTGATCTGTAGGGGAGAGATGTTTTTCCTGTATTAGGGCGACGTCGACCTTATGTCGATTCAAATATTGTAGGACTTGCCGCCGTTTTCGCGTGTCATTCAGGCCTCTAACATTCCACGGCATTATGGTGATAGTGGAAGGGCCTGTAACATGACCTACGTGGGCCATAGCTGTGTGCTGATCTTTAGAGCCATGAGCTGCCAGTGTGCGTGCACCGTCAATACGTTAAAGACTGAAGTAAATCTGAACGTAGAACATTTGAAAAACCATAATTCCCAACCCCCCTCCCACCACCCACCCTTCCCGCTCATCCGGAAAGGCAATAACCTATTGCCAACAGAAACCCTCAATACCCAATGTGGTCGGCATGAGCTTGGTCATAGTAACATAGGGCATAAAATAATGCAACAATTACAATTAGAGGCGTACACCTAATCGGGGGAGTGTACGCTAACCAGCATAGCTGTAACATTCAGTCAAATAAATGCAATATAAACTCCCAACGTCTTATGAGAAATAGCAATGTAGCGGCGCTGTAAACAAAGGATATAATGTCAGCCTCGGCCTGAGGAGGAAAATAGATCAGCACTTGCGTCGGACCCATTCGAAGGGGGAGAGGGGGACACAATTTCTGCTGGGCTTTTGTTGTTAGATTTAAAGGAGTGGCAGAAGTCTTGTGCCTCCGTTGGGGACTCAAAAATGCGGGATCGTCCGTTGACCTCCACCCGCAGTCTGGCAGGGTATAGCATTCCATATTTAAGTCCCAAGTTTCTGAGAGTGGCCTTGACTCCTTGAAATTTCCTCCTGGCGTCTTGGACCATTGTGGTGAAGTCCGGGTATATGGATAGCTTGGAGCCCTGCCATGTTAGATCCCCTTTTTCTCTGGCCATGCCAAGAATAGTGTCTCTGTCGCGGAAATTGAGGAGCCGTGCTACGATGGGGCGGGGAGGTAGGCCAGGGTTTGGTCTCGGGCCTAACGACCTGTGGGCGTGTTCCACCATGAAGGTCGAGGTGAACGCCTCCTTGCCAAACAGGTCCGTAAGGATGGACTCCACCAGGCTGTCCATACGACCAGCTGCCGTGGATTCTGGCACGCCCACTAAGCGGATGTTGTTGCGGCGGCTTCTGGCTTCTAAGTCCTCATTCTTTATGGCCACCTCCTTTAGTATGCGCTCCATTCTGTCGACCCTCTTCAGGGACTGAGCCATGCCATCCTCGAGGTCGGACGTTCGCGACTCCACCTCATCCAGGCGCTTGTCGTGGATTTGTAGTTTAGACCCCAAGTCCGCTATATGTCTGTCAAGTGAATCAAACCGGACGTCTAGCGCCTTGAACCCTGTGCGCATTTCCTGCAACAAATGTCCGAGCTGGCCTGCGTCTTCCGTAGATGTGGAGGGGAGTTGTCCGCCCGCCGCCATGTTGGGTGGCTCCTTGTGAGTGACCGTTGACTTCTCGAAGGATAAGTGGCCTTGTTTTAATACTCTTCGGCCCATGCCAGGTTAGGCCGTCGTGGGGGGAGCCTAGGGCCGCTATGAGGGGCTTGGGGTAGGGCGGACAACACACCGTGTAGCATTATTTTCAATCGTCCCAAAAAAAAACGTAGATCCTAAGGCAGGGTGGCAGAGTCCACAGAGTACCTTTGGGGGGCAGGTGGGCAGCAGTGGGGGCCCTGGTGCAGGTGCGCAGCGTTAGGTCTCCCCAGGGTGCAATCAGGATACCCAGCGGTAAAATGGAGCCACGGGTGCACCGCCCGTGCCGCTGCCGCCGTCCCGCTGGGTGCCAAGAGCAAAGGTGTGTCCAGGAGATGTTGGCTAGGATCCGTGTGTGCACAGCAGGCTCCGTCGCGGTGTTCTGGCCGTGTCGCCGAAGGAGAGAGGCAGGAGGGGGGACACGGGGGGACGCGCAGAGCAGCGTCACCTTAGGGGTAGCAGGACAGGTGTAGTTGCAACGGCGCTGCTTACCGCACTCCCCGTTGGTGTGTAGTGCCTGTGTCCGGTCTTCGCACGTATAATGGTCGCCGTCTGTTGTCGCGCAGCACTACCTGGGGGATCGATTCTCCTGCTCCCCCCGACGTTGAGGCAGAAATCTGTGAGACCATAGGAGTCTGGACCCCGTCTGTACTGCACCGGGCGCGCCGAGCACAGGGGCGTTCGGGTGCAGGATTATTCAGGGACAAATTCCGGGCACCATCTTGGAGTCCGCAAGTGTACGCCGCCTCCGGGGGTTTATCGTCCTTTTCTCGGCATATGTGGGTCAGAACCTGGATCGCAGGGCCGGTGTCGGGAGCCGTTCCGTTCCGACACTTCACAGTGAGTTGGGGGCAGTCAGGATGTTGTTGGGACGCCGGATGAATTACAGTCTGCCGGAGAGCCTCAGCTCAGGACGGCCATTTCACTTGCCGACTAAGCCACGCCCCAAGACTGACAAGTTTGATATCAAACTTCTCAGCACATTAAACCCACACTGATGCCAGCGTGGGATTTAATGTAAAATGCACTACAGAGGGCATCTTAGAGATGCCCCTTGAAACCTAACCTACAATCTACGTCTTGTCTGAGAGGCTGCCTAGACTGCCACACAGCAGACATATTGTTGGACCCCTCGGTGGAGAGCCCCCACTCTCCTGGGCCTGCAACAATGCACATCCTGGGCGAGGTGCTAGCTCTCCTGCCCCAGGATGGGCAGGGGGAAGCTTCAAAGGCATACCTCCTTTGTTAGCTTCTCCAGGCCACTTGCTGTACTCAGCAACTGGCCCCCACCGGTTCTTACCCCCACTCTCGCGGGAAGTCTGTCAAAAAACCCTACGTGAGGAAAGGGGGTGTGCTAGCCCGTGCCAGCTCCACCCCGCAGGTGGGAGAGGCGAGGTGAAGCACAACTCCGGGCTCCCGCCATCTTGAGGATGGGAAGCCCTGCCCAATCAGAGATAGGCTACTGCCCCCTCCCACAGGAGAGGAACAGGATAGGGGGTGTACTCACCCCAGGACAGGGACCTATTGGTCCCTGCTTTTCCCCTACCTATAATGCCACTAAATTTAGACTTTGGGGCCCCCTGAACCTTCCTTCCTCAGATCCCGATTGTGAAACAAGAAAGAAGACCGGCCTGTTGATCCTTGAACCTGCTCCTGCTTAATCCCAGCATTTCCTGCAGAGAGCAACCTCGAGAACCCTGGAGGACATGGCTGCCTTGACCCTCTTAGAGACTGGGACTCCCATGAGCAGTGGTTCTGCTCAAACAGCAATAACCCTGGTGCCAACCAGGAACCGCAAATCCAGCATACTCTGCACCCGCCGAGCCCGGCCTGTGCCTGAGTGGACAAAGACTCTGAGGACGTCCCCCGGTGATTCTGACTTGGAATCCAGTGCCCAAGGACCCTCCTTGACGACCAAGACAACGCCTACTGCTTCAGAACCAGGGACCCCTCCAACCGCGACCAGCAGAGGGTAAGATTTCCCGACATCTAAAGACACCCCTGCACCCGGCGCCCCCCGGCCTTCTGTGCCCAACTCTGGGGTGCCTACCTATCCTCCAAGATCCCAACTTACCCCTCAAAGTGTTGGTCGCTCCTGAAGAATCTCTGTCCCCAAGATCTCCATTGCATAACATTGAGCGTCCAGCGGCTCAAAAGCACCCTGCACCCTGCACCCTACCGCCCGAGTGCCCCTGGCAGTGCAACCTTTGTCCTATCCTACTTCCCCATTTGCCCTGAGCAAGTAACCAGGAGCCCAGCTCCCACAGCCGCGTGGCCTGCTAGCCAGTAGCCACCAACCGAAGGCCCCCTACCTCTCATTGGATAACATTGGGCCTAACTACCTCTGCACCCGGCTGCCCCTGTGCCGCTGAGGGTGTACCAACTGTACCTACCTGACCTTGGGAGACCTCTGAGTTTATGCCCAGAACCTTAACTCTGCCAGTCGAGTACTTACCTAAGAGCCGATAACTCACTTTTCTTCCATAGGCTAACATTGACTGGTTTCACTTGGAAATTCTTCTAAGTGTGGAGTTTTGGAACTTTAAAATATTCATCTAAAATCAGCAGAACAGCAAATTCAGATTCACTCACCTGTTATCAGGAGAGACCTCAGTGCTGCATCTTTTAGCCCAGTGCTAACCCTGAAAAGTAATTTTAACCGTACTTACCAGTAACTCGAATTTCCTTCCATGGAATATCATTGCCTGCTTTTTGCTGAAAAAGTTTCTAAGTGTCGATTTTTAAAAACGTACAAATATTCTTTAAAAATCGTACCAACGATAAAAACGTAATTACTTGCCTGTTTTAGATAGATGTCCCAGTGCTGAACCTAGGAGCCCAGCACTGGATAACAAAAGTAATGTGAAAATACTTTACCTGCAAACTGAATTTTCTTCCGTAGGATAACATTGGTAATTTCACCTGGAAAGTTTCTGTCAACTTTTAAAATACAATAATATTCCTTAAAAATCACTACTGTAACCAAAACGCTTTTACTAACTTGTTTACAGGAAATGTCCCGGGACTGGATCCAGGATCCAGTCCTGTGGTTAGCAAAGTAATCTGAAAAGTAATCAATTGCATTTAACTAGAAATTCCCATTGAGCTCAATGTTATATTGTGTTTGAAATTGTGTTGCCCATTGCAACAACTGTAAATATTGCATTCGAAAGTCCATTGCCTATTTGAAAAGTATTTATCTAAGGTATCTCATTCTGAGAAAGTATATTTTGATACCTTGTTGGTTTGATACAAAATAATTGGCCTAGAGTTCAGTTCTTGAGTGTGTGAGACCATTTGCTGACTGAGTGTGTACAACAAATGCTTTACACTGTCCTTTGATACTGCCTTACTGCTCGACCAAGCTACCACTTTAGAGAGTAAGGTTATATTTAACTTTAGCCTCTGTCATACCTCTGGGGACTGGGGACTCTGTGCACACTGTACCACTGTACCTTACTTTGGTCCAGTATATACAGAGCCACTTTCCTACAGTGACGCATGACGTTCCTGGTCCTCTGGTAAAACTCCGGGACCTGTTGGCCTCCTGGCTGAGTTTTTTAAAACTTACGCAGAATATTTGGTGCCACGACTTCACTTGATGTACGCGGAGGTGATCTCGGATGCGGCTCTGCCCCCAACCATGCGTACGCCTAACGTGGTATACTTGTTGAAGCCTGTTAAGGACCCCGCGTCTTCTGGCTCCTATCAAACCCATTGTAATCCTGAAAACGGACTATAAGATTCTGGCGAAAGTCTTGGCTAACCCGCTGGCACCGTTGGTCCCTGACCTAGTACATTCCGACCAGAATGGCTTTGTCCTGCAGCACAATATGGCCCTGAACATACGCTGCTGCTTTCGAGTGGCGGAATATGCCCCGATCGACTGGCCACGCTCCGGTTGTACGGTGTTGGACCTTGAGAAGGCCTTTGACTCGTTAGCCTGGAACTTCCTTTTTGCTGCCCTGGCTTGCTTTGGGGTTGGTCCCTACTTCCTGGGGTTGGTGCAGCTACTATATTGTGAACCCTCGGTTTGGATTCGAACAGGGCTTTATGTCTCGGACCCGATTCGGGTGCGATGTGGAACCCAACAGGGTTGCCCGTTGTCCCCGCTCTTGTTCGCGTTAGCAGTGGAGCCACTGGCGGCCCGCATCCGTGCACATGTCAATATGGGGATTGCCTTAGGCGATGGCACTCACAACATCTTGCTCTACGCAGATGACTTGTTGGTTTATGCTCGGAACCTTCACGACATTCCCCCCTCTCTTGATCAGGCCCTTACCCATTTTGCGTGCGCCTCGGGATTGTGAGTGAATCCGGCAAAATCCATACTATCTCCATTCTTGTAGAATGTTCCTGATCCAGGCTAAACACTAGGGGGACTGCCGGTAACCTGGCACATCGACCCCTTACACTACTTGGGGGTCCGAGTTTATCGCACTAAAGCCGATCTCTTCGATGCGAACGTGCTCCGGGCTACCACGGCGATTCAGTCTCAGATGGGTTTCTGGAAGACTCTTCCATTGGCGATCTCTGGTAGGATCGCCCTGGTAAAAATGGTGGTACTTCCCCGTCTCCTCTATTATTTTTCCACTCTGCCCCTTGTCATCTCTCCCCCCTTCTTCAAGCAATGGGAAAAGGTGGTGCGGGACTTCGTATGGGAGGCGTCACAACATAGAATATCCATGGGAAAACTTTATCTGCCTACCGAGCTGAGTGGCCTTGCGTTACCCAACTTCGAGCCTTATTACCTGGCCTCCCAACTGCAATGGATCGCCAGCTGGCTGTCCTCCTGTTATTTACCAGACACGGCCTCTGTGCAGCCTCCACTGCCGCTGAATACCCTTTTACAAATTTTCCATCCTTGCTCCAAACTCAGACCTCCCGATACTCTTCTCCTTACTGTAGCGCACAAATACTTCCTAGGTGCCTTTTCCTCACTAGAACCACCATCACATACGCACCCTCTATCCCACTGCTAGGAATTACATGGGGAGGCCTACACGACGGCGGCTGAGTTACATCAATGGACCTCGAAGGTGATACAGGACGCCGGGGACCTTTTTCAGGAGGGCACTCTTATCCCGTTCCAGGAACTCATAGCTGGGGAGAACGTACACCCTGGGAAGTTTCTTTTACACAGAACACTCATAGCTTCATTGTCATCCGTAAGTGGTACACTCGCTCAGGAACCTCCCACGCACCACACTTTGCAATACCTTCACGTGATGGGGACGGGAGGGCATCTCACACGCTGGTTCGCATCTTCACTTCAACAACTCACAGAGGTAGACCTCCCCCTCTCTGACTTCATTGGAAAGGAGCCTTGAGGAGGGCATTCACAGATAAGGAGTGGGGGGGCCGCCCGATGTAGTCCGACCCGCATCCCACATAACCAGCGATTCAAGCATATACAATGTTTTATATTACATCAGGCCTACCTTACCCCAAACCAACAGGTACTTCCTCCGCATAGATGCGCCCTTTGCCCGCTGCCGGCAATTAGATGCTGACATACTTCATATGCTGTGGGGTTGTTCGGTTCTGACTGAATACTGGAGCGTTGTGATGGTTACTCTCACCTCTTGCACCTCCTGCACCATCCCCCAAACTTTGAAAGCTCATATACTACACCTCTTCAGCTGAAACAAGAAATATAGGGCTGGCACGCAGTTCCTGGACCTTGACCTGGGTCTCATAACGGCCAAATTCTTGATCACTAAACACTGGAAATCCCCCAAGTCACCCCACCCACTTGCTTGGCGCCGATCCCTGCTTAACTGGGCGAGAGCGGAGGGTGTGGCACTACGTAGGGAGGACCTTCTTGGCATTCGTATGTTCCCCCTGGTACCTCAATGGGACGCAGTGGTCTCCACACTCCAATGGGTGGAGACTGACGAGGGGAACCCGACTACATCAAGGAGGGTTATTACTCAGGGTATGCCCCCCACTGACGTGACTGCAGACTGAAACCGACCTGCACCGATTTAGCCCCTCTGTCTCAGTGCCCCACTGTCATTGGCTCTTGATGGCCCCTGGCCCCCCCAGCCACACTGGATGTGGCAGCAGGGCTTGAAGCGACTCTCCCTTACCCTTCCTTCGCTTATGTTGTCCTCATTTTGTTGTACCCTATATCCCTGGTTGAGTTTGAACTGCACCATACCTGCACTGTTCACATGCTACCCGGTACGGGGGATGTTGTCAGCACTGCTCTGCCTTTGTTGGGCTATTGCCTCCCGGCTTGGTGTGCTCATCATACCTTTCATCCCTGTATTTCCTGATACTGTTGGTTACTGTACATCATGCTACTGGCAATCTATTTTCTCTCGTTTCTTATCCGCTATATGAGAGCTGATCTGACTGTGTGCTTTCCTAATGATGTGCAAAAGAAAAATGTTGATAAAAATGATTTAAACAAAAAAGAAATATCACCTACTGTTCATTTTCATTTTATGTTTCTAGCGGCCTTGCCAAATTGTCTTTTTTAGTCTTTCTACTGGTTTATAGACGGGGTAATGACGTTAAGCAAGGTAAGTAAAAGTTAGTTAATATTGTTTCGTCTTTCTAGTAGGGCTATTTATGTACCCAGAGTTGTAACCAATGTAAGGAAAGGCCTCTTTTTTTCATGATCACCTCCAAGTTGTTGGACTGATGCTGCAGGTTGTTCAACTCTGAAGGTGTACTGAGGCCTGCTAACCAGACCTCAGTGTCAGTGCATTGACCCTTGAAAGGTATATGTCTGATTGGTTCACGCACAATTGGCATTAGGTTTACTTACTTATAGACCCTATAATGTGGTATCAGGGGTACCCGGAGCTTGTAAGTTAAAGTGTCTCTTGTGGACTACAGCATAAACTGTCGAACCACATGTGTGAAAAAGCAAAGTGTGACAGTCAGCTCGCCATTGCTAGCTGGCAGACTTTGCTATTCAAAGTCATGGCAAAGCTCAAAGCTTCATTTTTCACCTTTATATGTCACCCCTAAGGAAGGCCTACTGAACCCTAAAGGCAGGGTACAACGAATTGAAAAGTTGGACATGTTGGTCTTAACTTTACATGCCCTGACAGTAAAAACCCTGCATTGTCATTTGTGCTGTGGCAATGCTTTTAGCCCCATTGGCAAATACAGGGTTACCCGTTGACAATCCGGCAGAGTTAACTCATGCATAGGACTACTAAATATGATACTCCAAGGTACCCAAAGAATCGCTGCAATAAACCCGACTTGATGCTCAAGTCAAATTTAAGGTAACCATTGTAAAAGTGTCAATTCTAGTAAGCAGTCACTTTGTTGTCCAAGGTTTTCCCAAGACCAGTTCTGGTTGCTGCACGTGAGACAGCCTTCTACCCTCCTTGCTGGAGGTTTGAATGACTCTCAGGAAGGAACACAAAGAGCTTGCCATTGGAAGATGTGTGTCCTCTCCCTAGCAGGAAGGCCATACAGGGGGTGAGCCCAAAAGGCGAGCTTCAAAAGGGAAGTCGCCTTTGAGGTGCAAATTGTGGACACACAGGAGGGGGTCTGCCTTTTGTTCTTGCAGACAGAGGGGGGAAGCCATTGGCAAACCTTTTTTCCTTTGCACATGCAGCCCTCAGATATGCACACCTCTGGTGGGAGGGTGTTAGGGAGTTACACATAACAAGAGACAGGTTTTGTCATCTTAGGAGTGGGCAGAATAGTGCATTCTGGGTTAGATAGATGCCACACTTTACAGGAAGTCGTCACTGGGTGGGAGGGAACTAGTAGCCCTTTGGCTAGTAGTCGCCACATCCCCCAAGGGCATTGACTGTGCATAAAAGTAGTTCCCCTGGCACCCAGACCTCAAATCACACCTGTACTGAAGAGTGGACCAAGGAAAGACTGCTCTGCTGTGTCCTGGACCCAGCAAAGAGAGGCTGCACCAAGACTGGATGGTACCTGCTGGTCCTTGGGCTAGAAGAGATAGAACTGTGCATGCGGTACCCTGCTCAAGGAAAAGTTGTCCCCAAGCCACAGACAGAAAAGGTGACTCCAAGAGTCAGTTGGCTGACTTCCTGAACCAGCTGCAGGGCCACACAACTGAAGAAGCCTTCCCTGGTGAGTTGGTAGACAAGAATGCCTTACTGCCACTCACTGCTGAAGTACAACCGGGGAGACTGAGACCCGAACCTCAAAAGTTGAACATGAGTCTGTTGGACCTGGAAGAGTCATCAAAGTGCAGTTTGGTCCCCCTCGAGAGAAGTTGCCATCAGTTAGAGGGAACCGCTGGTTTTGCTGTAACCAGAGATCAATGGCACCTGGTTTTTGGATGGGCTTCATTAGGACTTCCAGGTACATTGAACCATGTGGCCAAAGTCACCCCACCGTGTAAATGGACCAAGGAGTATGCCCAGGAAGACCCTATCACTGGATCAGCATCCTCAGCATCCTAAATCATTTTCGGCATCTTGTATCCCTTTCATAAGGACCACTCCATTGAAGTCTATTGTGATTTGCCCATAGAGCCTGGAACTGAACTGGAGACTGTTTTGACTGTTAGATAACTGTTCTATCAAGCCACTTTGGTTCCTGAGCCACACTCCCTGTCGGAGTAGTCTTCCGAAAGCAGGCTGGACTAGTAGATTACAACTTCATAAAGATTTTCCAATGTTTGACTATGAGTGCAGTTCATTACAATAATTTATTGTTTTGAATGTAAAAGCAGAGAATTGTTGTTCCTTTAAAAGTTCATATCTCTTAAAACCTCAGGCAGATTTGGATCCTGGAGGTGTCATTTTAAGGATGAAAATACATATATCATTTTAAAAATATATTCCTATATCTGGCAATATGGCTTGCTGCTGACACCTACAGTGAGCTAAAGGTCACAAATTTGAATTCTAGAAAGGAAGACACTGTCTTCCATCCTTTTATGGTCGATAAATAGAATTCCATTAAATTGGATGAGAAAAACATCTGTCATTTTCAGTGCTTAGAAAGAGCTGAAGTGCGGTATTCAACGTTGTATACCAAATCTACCTATTATTATCAGACCTTGTATATTTCTGCACTTTAAACCTTTTGTTTGTTCATCACTGTATACCATGTAAAGCGCTCTGATACCTTCACAGGTCAAGTTTGCGCTCTATAAAACACAAAATAAAAAAATAAAATAAAATAAAACCTCTGTGTAGTAGCAAAGGGTCACCATTCCACTGATGAGAGGCAAGGCTGTGCTCCTATGGTACTGACAAATAATAGGAAAAGGTGGAACACTGTCTGTTCTAAGAGCAGGAAGAGCACCCCAGTGGCAAAATGCTATGTTGTTTGGAGCGCCAACATTGTTACACCTCCTGATATAAACCTGCAGCTGCAAAGGCAAGTTAGATGGGAATCTAGGGCTTGTTGGTCTTCTCCTTCATTGTATGGTAGAATTCAAGGTCTGTATTCTACAAGACTAGGTTGACATGCTGCAACACAAAACATCACAGGTTACAACAAAGTAGAAATGTCCAGTCAGAGTTCACAGAGTAAAATGGGCACATTTTTGTCAAGAGGGCGATTACTGTTCAGGTTTAGGCAAGAATTTGTAGGTCTCAAGCCGGGTTTAGGTTAAATCAATAGTTGATGAGAAAATGGATAAGACGGTAACACAAAAGAATAAGTTCTGGAAATGGAAAACAAAATATTCTGGATTCCCATAAATTGTGTGTGGCACAAAGAGTGGAGCTAATGAGTCATTATTTTTAGGAAACTCTGACCCCAAATAAATAGGCAACAAGAAAAACAAATGTGATAGTAAAGTTGTTCTGATTTACCTAATTGGTCACAAAGAGACTGCATTTTACGATAGTTAAGGGAGTTACTCACTGCTATAAGCGGGCTGGAAAAAGAAGTCTCTAAAGGTGTAGTGCTCTAAGCAACTACCAAGTATTTAAAAGAGCTCTGGACCGTGTAGATAAGAATGTGATCTATGGTCACCCTGGCTTCCTCCTCTACTGAGTATTCTCAGTAGTCTCTTCCTCTAGGTCCCCATATTTCTCCTAGTCTTTCTTCTCTTTCTAATGATACTCCTTATGGTGCTGCTCTCACTCCAGGTACTTCTCTTCCTCCTTTTTGTAATCGCCCTCCAGTGCTTCTCCTCCTTGTTCTTCTAATCCTTGTTCTTCTTGTCCTCCTGTTCCTGACCACTGCTATTTCCTTCTACTGTATGTCCTAATTTTTTGGGTTTTCTTCCAGATGCTCCTCCTGGTCCTCTTCCTCTTTGGGGTCCTGGATGGTTCTCCTGGTCCTAGTTCTTCATGTCATTCTAGTACACCTGGTCCAGGTTCTACACCTTATCATCTTTACCCTGGCCCTACTCCTTAGCATCCTAATTTTCTTTTTGTTATTCCTCCTCCAAGTCCTTGTACTCTTTTGGCTTCTGATCCTGTTGGTTAGTCTCCTTATGGTCCTCGTCCTACTCCTTGTCGTATGTCCCATGCAGGCCAATTGTTGTTTTCCCTATGTTAGCATGAGCACCTTGCTGACTGTCCTTTGCTTTGCCCATGTTACCATACCAACGTATTTTGCTTTGTGCCACACTGTACTTTCACACAGAAACTGCTGTTGTTTTCGCGTCCTGTTCTTTCCTGGGATTTGGTCTGCACACCGTAGACAAGGTCAAACAACAATGCTCCTTGTTATTCTGTTCTGGTCAGGCCTTCGCACTTAGACAAAACACACAAATGCAGCTGTTGTTTGGGAAGACGTACTTTTTCATATAGGTATGCACAAATAGGTAATAACACACTTGGAGAAGGACCTTTCCAGGTAAGAGATCGTGAACACACCTGAGATGTAGAGCTTTCATCTGTGCATGCTAAGGTACAGGGTCTGCTGCCAAACCCCAGAGATCTTCTGATGTATTAATCATTTTGCTTCTGTTGAAGGGGAGAACTGTTAGTATATTCTATCTTATACAATGACAGCTCCTTTTATGATTTATGCACTACTTACTATGCTGATCGTATTTGTGTTAGGCACTTTCTTACTTATTGTGGCATGCATACTGCATACTAGAGCACAATAGTTAAAATTAACATTTTAAACTTTTATTGTGTCTCTGTCAGAACTTATTATGGACTAGTACGAGTGTGAGAGCGAAAGGGTGTGTCCTGCAACTATGATTCCTAAGAGGGTCGGAGTGTTGTGTTCTGAGGTGTTTAATCACTTGTCCCTCTGTGAGTGAGCAGAAGGGCACGTGAAACACTAAAGCTAGCCAGTTCTGGGCTCATAGGTACTCAAGTAGTGGGAGGACTCAGGCCCTGCCTACTAAGGTTCTATGATCCCAAGCATAGTTCTGTGACTACGCAAAATCCCTGCAACAAATTAGTCCTCTCGATATTTCTCCTCTTTCTTCGGGATCTACTGGTTCTGGCCAGTTTGTTCCTGCTCCTGATTGTCATCTGCATGACCCAGAACCAATGGGCCTTGTACTTCTAGGGTCAGTCTTCCTTGTCTCATTATCTTTCACATTCTGACCCTCCTAATCTTCCTGGTCCTTGTTAATTCTCCTTTTCCTAGCCTGTCTGGTCATTTTAGTACCCCTGGCCCATATCCTATACCTTATTCTCCTAGTCCTTTTCCTCCTGACCCTACTCCTCAGAATTCTCGTTCCCATTTCCTTGGTCCTCCTCCAAGTCCTTGTGCTCCTTGCCTTAAGGACCTTTCCTCCTCCTCAACCTTTTCCTACTGGTCCTTCTGCCTCTCCTGGTTCTTCTCCTCCTCCCACTCATGATCACCCTCCTGTACTTCCACACTTAGTCCTTCTCTGCCTCTTAGTCCTGTCCTATCCTGGCCTTCTTCCTTCTCCTCCTGGTTTTCCTATTGTTCCTCTTCTTAGTCCTGGCCTTTAATTAGGCCTGGTCCTTCTCCCTTTTGGACTTTTACCTCCTCATCATAATCACTAAATACCTCCACATCTTTCTGCCACTTTCTTGCCTCCTTTGGCACATCTTCCTCCTCCAATCCCCATTGCTCCATATAGTCCAGGTTCTTCTCTCCTTCTTGTCTACTCCTTGTCTGCTCTTGATTCTGGACCTCCTTCTAGTTTCACTCCACAGCCTCCTGGCCCTCAATGGGGCACTTCATCCTATTCCTCCTCCTTCTTCTGACCCTTGTTCTTCTTTTCATCATCACTACTCTCCTGCTTCTTCTCCTTCTGGCTCCTCCCCACCTATGATCCTTCATCACCTCCTCTTCCTGATGATCTTCCTGTTCTCCTCTTAGTCCTCCTCCTCTTTGTCAAGGTCCTCTTCTTCCTAGGCCTTTGTCCTCACTCAAATCGTACTACTCAGTATCATGATTTTCCTCCTCCTGGTTCTGACCCCCTTTTAACTTAGCGATCATTCTGAACTGGCACTCCTTCAAGTCTGAGTCCTGTTCCTGGTAATTCAAGGCTGGCCCTCCTAGTCCTTATCCTCCCAGATCCTATGATGCTGGTCCCCTTGGACACCTTACCTTATTCCACAAGGTCCCCCTAGTCCTAGCAGCTTGGTCTAGTCTGACCATGCCCTAGCTCTCTTCGTTATCCTAGTCCTTGTCATCCTGGTTCTTCTAGTCCTTGTCTTCCTGGTTCTACCAGTCCTTGACTTGGTCTCTTCTTGGTCAGATACCACCCCAGGTATTTGTGCCATTCGCAATCCTCTTTCTAAATATCTGACGCCTGACTCTCTGAAGTCTCAGCCTGTTCCTGCCACTTTTTTTTATTAGTTTTAAAGGCATTTATTTAGTAAGTATGCAAACATAGTACAATAAATAGGAAAACTACACCATGAGCATATAAAAAACAATGGTAAGTAATATATGAAGAAAGAAAGGAAAGAAAGAGGAAAGGAGAAGTAAAAGGAGGGGGAAAAGGATCATATCAAATTAAGCAAAACAGTTATCCATTAATGTTTCCAAATGCATAAGATTAGCATGTAACAGTGGAGATATAATCAATAAATAACAATATTAATATTTATAAAAGTCAAGGAGCATTGGGTACTTCCTGATTGCAGGGGTTATGTAAAGATGCATTTTTAGCCAATACATTTATGAACTCAGTTACAGGTAACCAAAGAAGATCTCTTTTAAAGCAAGTGTGATGGGATGAATGTAAGCTCTGTCTAGCCTATGATTATAACAGACTCCATACCCCCATGCCTGAAAAGATACAGCAGACGCATCTTTCCATGACTTAGTAATCTGTTGAAAAGCAACAGCAAGGAGTAAATCAATTATACGTACATCAGTGGATTGAGATGACCAAACTTTGGAAATGCTATCTTGAAAAATATGAGGTAAAGAAAAGGGAATATATGCATGAAAGATAGTGTTTATTTGTTGCCATACTCGAATTTATCATATGTTTGAGATCTGCTGATGAAGCAGTACAGTACATGACCAACACTTAGACGGAATGTTAGGATCAATAATACTGTGTAGTTCAACTGGGGTAATCAAAAGTCTATTAAAAATGAAAAACAAAGCTTGAGTGATATTTGCTGCTCTAGAAGACTTCCTTATTTTAGACCAAATGTATTCCATATTGGAATAGGAAAAGACTCGTCCAGACCAGATTCCCAAGTACATTCTACTTCTAATTTACCTTGAATAAGGGGAATATCTGTTAAATGTTTATATATTGAGAACCGGAAGGAGAATTGAAGAACATCGTTCTTAAAGCAGGAGGTGAGGAAGTAAGAGAAGGATTATAGGATAAATTATGATAAGAGGTTTGAGCTACTGAGGTCAAGGATATGTATTTAGGTTGGTATGAAGAAGGGAGAGAAAAGAAGGATTGAATTATTGAAAAGGGAACACAGAGTTCATCTTGAAAATGTCCATTTAAGTCTGTGAGCTTACCATTCCTTCCAAAAAATAAACTTGTTATTAAGTTTGATATGTTTATTATACCAATTGTTGAATTTAAAAACTTTGTATGTTCATCTTTAGTAGACAAGAAAAGTGGCTGAAACACTTTACAAGCATTTTTGAGAATAGGAAGAGAGAGTGTTAAAGGAGTATAATAGAGGGAGATATATTCTTCAAAAGAAAATGGATGAAAAAACACCTTTTCAACATCTACCCATAAGGGGTACAGTGAAGCATCACTTCCATTTTCCAACAATAGAAAAGAAGATCGTTTGAGAAAAAACGCAGTATGATATGAGTGAAAGTGTAGAAAATGAACTCCTCCCATGGGATTGGAGTTCCTTCAAATTTAGAGTAACAGTGACTTTAAAAGGACTGAACCATAGCCCAAGATATTTAATTTTACTTGAATTCCAATTAAAAGAGGAGGACAAGAAATCAGCATGAAAACATGACTTATTTAAAGGAAGAATCTCACACTTATTAGCATTTAATTTATAATCTGAGACAAGGGCAAATTTGTCCACGTATGACAGGAAAGCCGCAAGGAAGTTTGTGGATTAGTGATAAATAATAGGCTGTCATCTGCATATACTGAAAGTTTTAAATGTGTGTCACCCTACGGGAATCCTTTAATATCTTTGTTTAATTGAATTATTATTAGAATAGGTTCTAGAGCAAGAATAAACAGCAACGGGTACAATGGACAATCTTGCTGATCACCTCTTTTAGGCTCTCCACACCACTGAGGTCAAGCTATCCAAGCTGATGAAGGCTGATAGCCAGAAACCGGTCCTTGGATGCTTGATTTCGGTCTGGGAAAGACATGGCTTGGTAGTTCGGACTGGACTGTTCCCATGAGGCACAGGGTCAGAGCTGACTTGCATATAGCCAGTGTCTAACCCAGGGTGGTGTGGAGTGCAAAAAAACGACGGATTTAGGCCCAGATCCTTGTACTGGGGTGAATGTATGACATTGTTCTACATTCTGTCCATCAACTGTGTTTTTTGCACCTCTTTTAAGAAGCAACAATGAGGATACAAGGCCATTTGCCAAGATAAAGGACCTGGGAGAGGAATATAATAGAGAGACATAATTAATTAATTTTGAGCGAAAACAAAGCCAAGAAAGTGTTGAGAAAAAAAAAGGCCCACTGACTCTATCAAACTCTTTTTCAGCATCTAATGAAAATGATGCTAATGAATTTCTTTATGTATTAGATTTACTTAAAACATGAAAGAATAATCTAGTGTTGTCAGACAAATGCCTTCCTTTCATGAAACCGCACTGCTCCTTCCCAATCAAGTGTGGTAATAAAGAATCCAAACGAAGGGCAAGTATGTTCGCAAATATTTTATAATCCAAATTGATTAAAGAAATGGGCCTATAATTTTTGCACAAAGTATGATCTGTGTTTTGTTTTGGGAGAAGACATATTAAAGCCTCCTGAAAAGATCCACCAGATTTCTGGATAGAGATAAAATACAGAAATAGTTCATGCAATTTAGGAATAAGAATCGTGGAGAAGTGTGTGTAAAACTCAGCAGTAAAACTATCAGATCCTGGAGCCTTTCCTTTTTTTATGGGCAGAATAGCAGTAAGAATGTTCTTAGGCTGAATATCTTCATCTAAGGAAGAGAAATCCACATGTTATGTTATGTTATAAAATGTTTTGTAGCGCGCTCTGCTACTGCAAAGTATCCTGGCGCGATATGTGAGTTTAACCAGAGGCACCAATCCAAGAAAGAAATTAAATACTGAGATTAAATAAATGGGTTTTGAGCCCTTTTTTGAATCCCGCACATTAAGAGAAGGAGGAGGAGTAATGGCATATAAGTAATGAAGAATATCCTCTTGCTGCGGAGGACATTCAGGAGTATAGAGAGTTTAATAAAAGTTAGTGAATTCTAAAAGAATATCTTAAATTTTATGATTGATAGTTTTGGCCGAGGTTAGAATTTAATCAATTTTAGTACGATCCTTTTTTATTTTGAGATAATTGGCAAGAAACTTGTCAGCTTTATTTTGTTTACCATAATATTTAGCACTGGATTTAAGCAAGTATAAATTAGCAGATTCAGTTGAAAGTTTATTAAAGGAGAATTTGGCTTTGATAAATTCATCATCATCAAAAATCGTCATTTCAGTTAAATAACCATAAAAGATGTCCAAACACATATAAAACAACAAGCAATTTATATTTCCAAGCCCATTTACCCAAAGTTCATTTTGCCAATTGAGGAACAATCAGATGTATCCGCGATTTTAAAACAATAAATACATTTTTTAAGTCTAAAAATATTTCATAAAAATGATAGAATTATGACATTACAAATACTTTGCATTAAGACATAGTTATTGTCAGAAATATTGTTTCATTTCCCAGACAAGTTATAAGCAGTACCGACACAACTCATGGTATCACACCCAGAATCCAGCTATCATATTAATTCAAATACAGATCTGGCCGTTTGTCATTAGAGCTTAAGGCCCAGTCTCCTTCGTACGATCTTCACTGAAAACAGATACCTGCTTACGCTAAAGACAATAGATTGAGTTGTTTCTGCTCTAAGAATTCTTTCCGCCTCACTAAAACGCCTGCAACCCAGGAGGCGGCAGATAGGTTTTATCCATTTTATCCTTAGATGTGTATAAGCAGAGCAGAAGAATAATATATGTGCTTCATCCTCTTTAGCATTAGTGCAGCACAATTCACATCTAGCCAGGTCATCCTTCACTGTGTTACCCTCTTTACACATCCATCTCGCAGTGTTTACTTTAATTTGCAATACGCCATAGCGGAATTTTAGATACAACTATTTTGCTAGAGCTGGTAAGATCTCATCCATGAATGGCTCAAATCTACTCTCTGCCTTTATGTCAAGAAACTTGAGAGATAATGTCCCCAAGTCCGGATTATGTAGCTTTGAGTTTGCGACAAACCTCCATTATCTTTCCTTCAGCAGCTTTTTGCAGCTCAAAGTAAGGCACTCCGGGTACGTCCAGTAATGGCTTAATCCCAATTTGGCAAGCCAGTCACCAATATGGTTCAGCCATACCGGCTTAGTTAAATTTTTTTTTTTCATAATTTCCTTTAGGGCTTCGCTATAGTCCACCAGTTCGTCTGTTGACCACACGCGGATCTAGTATAACAGTGGCCTCAAGACCGCGTGGTTATCAGTACGATAGATATCCAAGTCCATTGTCAGGGGAAGTAAGGGTGTGCGCTGAGGGATCGCTAATATTTTCCTAAAAAAGATGTTCTGTTGTGTCATTAAGGCATGTTTAGCGCCATAGCCCCATAATTCCGCTCCATATAATGAAGCAGCTTGGGCTTTGTATTTGTACAACTCTAATGCTGGGGAAACGGCTTTAGAATAACTGCTCTTATGTTGTCTTGCTATAGGAACCAGATTCTGGGTGAGGATCGTATTGCTTTTATCTATTTGGGGTTTCCAGTCAAGTTTAGTGTCAAAGGTAATGCCTAAATAATTAAAATTGGGCACATATTCAATCTTTTCAGTATTGACCGTCAGTGTTTTTCTAAAACTCCTATGAGGATTAATCGCCATGTACTTAGTTTTAGACAAATTAATCTCTAAACCTTTATTCCTACAATAACACCAAAAGGTATCCAATACATTTTGGTGTATGTGATATTAAAATAGTATCATCTGCGAATAGCAGTGCAGGCACATAATCCCCACCCAACTTGGGAGAGTCATGCTCGCAGCCCAAGAGGGTGTCCGGTATATCATTTACATATAGCGAAAACAGCATAGGTGCCAACACACATCCTTGCCTGACACCTCTCTTTATATTAAAATGCTCAGTCAATTCTCCATTTGGGCCCCATCTCACCCTGGAGTAGTTAGCCTCATGCAACCTGACGATCTGTCCCAAAATTTCCCCAGGAACTCCCAGGTCCCTCAATCTTGACCATAGTACATTTCTGGGGACAAGATCGAAGGCCGCCCTGAGGTCAACAAAAGCCACGTACAGGTGCGCCCTCTTTATTTTAATGTATTTCCAGATGATACATAAACATCTAAACACCTGGTCAATTGTGCTAATTGTCTCTATAAAACCTGCTTGGTACTTGGTTAGGGTATTAGTTTCCCCCATCCAGGTACTCAGCCTACTTAAAACTTGTCGCGCAAATACCTTCTGAAGGACATCAATAAGACTAATGGATCTATAATGGGCCGGATTCATGCGATCTCCCTTTTTAAAATTGTTACAATCTCAGCGCCCCACCAGGAATCAATGATAGGGGCACCCTTAGTAATATTATTGCAAAAGCAATTAATATATGGGGCCTATATCATATTTTCATGTTTCCATAGGTCCCCGGGGATCCTATCCGGTCCAGGGGCCTTTCCTGGTTTTATCGCTTTCCTAGCATTAATAGTTTCTGCCATACTAAACGATAGGGGTGTCACAGTCCAATTTAGTCCTAAGTCATCATTAACAGAAGTAAGCTCGTTATAGGCGGGTGAATATAGATCCGAAAAATGCGAGACCCATGTATTAGGTTCCAGGAACCTATCCCTATGCGGGATTCCACTTCTGGAGCCTCTAGCAATCAGGCCCCACAACAAAGCCTGATCCTTTACCTTACATGCTTCCAAAAGGTCGGACCAGATTTTTTCATCCCAGCCTTTCTTTGCCGCGGTGATTATACCCTTGTAGTACTTCCTTTTCTCCCTTAATGCTAATAAATTCATCAAGGTCAGCTTGAGATGTCGCAGAATAAAAAGAGTCTTTTAATTGCTTAATACGTGAATTAAGTAATTGTATGTTTCTAGAAGAGGATTTCTGTTTCTGGACTTCAAAAGAAATAATGAAGTCTCTAGAAGCAGCTTTGAAGGTGTCCCACATAACTTGAGGAGAAGTATGTGGGGATTGTCTTTCTAGAAAAAATGTGTCTGTAAATTTCTGAACATTTTGTGTAAAATTAGGGTGCAATAGAAGGGAGTTATTGAATCTCCATCTCCTAGCTCCTTCAATGGGGGAGTAAGTCTAAGTCCAAAGAAACAGGGGTGTGATCTGAAATTAATATAGAGCCCATATCAGAATGGGAAATATGCTGTGTAAGAGCTTTAGAAATAAACAAATAGTCTATTCGAGATTGAGAAGAATGAACAGGAGAGAAAAGGGTATACTCTTGAAAAGTGGGATTACATAATCTCCAGGCATCAACAAGGAATCTTTGAGCTATAGTAGATGTGAATTGAGAATGTACATGAGAGAGGATACATTTAGACTTAGAACGTCTATCAATAAAGGGGTCAACAACAATTTACAGTCTCCACCAACTAACAAATAATCATCACTATATACCATTAATTTAGATCAAATCTGAGGCCAAAAAGGTGTATCAGAGTTAGTAGGAGCATACCAATTAAAAATAGTCATAGGAATCTTGTTGACTAACAGAGATGCTTAGAACCATCTACCATCAGTATATGAATCTTGACTTACAATTTGGATATCCATATGTTCGTGACAAAGAATGGCCACACCATTAAGTTTTTCTAACCCAGGAGATGCAAAGACATGACCCACCCATTGCCGCTGAAGTTTAGATATTTCCTTGTGAGTTACATGAATTTCTTGTAACAAAACAATATCACCTTTCAACCTAGCAATGTGCGATAAAACCCTTCGATGTTTTGTGGGTGATCCAAAACTAATAACATTCCAAGAAATAATTCTTAACAACATCTAATATATAGAACAATTTTAAAGCTTATATATGGATAACAACAAATAACGGAAAACCTTAATGCGATATAAATAAAGTTTTTCAGCAAAAAGGAAACAGTAAAGTAACAGCAGAAAAGGAAAGGATATGAAAGAAGAACGTGAATACGGAAGATCGAAAAAACACTAGTACGAAAAAGAGAAAGGGAAAGCCAGCAAGTGGAGAAGGGAAAAGAAGAGGAAAAGGAAAAGGAACATAGAGTATATACGAAAAAACTAGGAAGAGAATCAAATGAAAAGTATATGATCAAAAATATGAACAGGAAAGAGACAGTACAAAGAAAAATAAGGAAAAAACAAAAAGACATACCACAGACATACAATAAATGAACACGGGGTGATGGAGCCACAATAGTGAGATGGCACAGCCAACCGGGAACTTCCAGGACACAGACGGGAAAGGGAGACATTATCCAGGAGGAGTGAATATCACATATCTAGGTGTCACAAAAACTGCACCTGACATTAAAAAAGAGAATGAGTTATGAAGATGTATAACAGGGCAACTGTAAAACATGACAAGATAAGAAGTATATAAATAAAGATAACGTTAAAAAAAACACAATCAGATCAACTTCCATATCTTCTTCTATACAAGCATCCAGGAACTGTTGCAAAAGGACTGAATCTTCATAATTTGTGATTTTATTCTTAGAAGTCACCTTGAAGAGGCAAGGGTGAAATCAACCATATTTGCATTCAAGCTCCGAAGCGCAGGTCTCGTGTCCCCCCAAAAATTCCCTCGATCTGCTTTTGCCTTTGCATAGTCCTAAGAGAAGAAAAGATTGGATCCTTGCCAAAAAACATTTCCTTTGAGTCTTGCAGCTTGTAAGACCTTGATTAAATCAGCGTATTCCAAAAAACACAAAATAACCCCTCTTGGTTTCGTTGGCAGGGATGATGCTCATGGGCCATGCCCCAAACTGTATACTCTTTAGATATTCAATACAGGTGAATCAGAGAAACTAAGGAGTTTCAGAAGAAAGGATTGAAAAAAGGAAAGAGGATTGGAACCTTCGAGACCCTGCGCAAGTCCGTAAATGTGTAAGTTGTTGTGTAAGTTGTTGCACCTATTACGGTTTTCAAGGAGTGAAACCTCCATATTTATAGAAGGCACTACTCGGTTTTCTAACAGATAAACTTTTTGTTCCATATGTGACCATTTGTCATCTAGATTCTGCAGGTGAACATGTGTTTCTTCCATGCATGGTTAAGGAGCACATATTTCTTCAATAAGTAGTTCCATAGATATTGGTGATGAAGAGATAGTAGGAGACAGTGGGTCTTTTTTTACTTGTTTACCTGACGAGGATTTTGAAGAGAAGGGTAACTTAGATATCAGCTTAGAAGCTTGATGAGGCATATAGGGTGACGCACCACCTGTAACGGAAGAAGACTGACCTGATTCCAAGTCTTCCATATTCTCCTGAAGAATGCTGAAAGGGTTATAGTCAGCTAATGAAGTGGGGTCAAGAGATTGAACGCCACTATGAGTAGACCTTATGTGTACCATAAAACACTGAATTATCAATATCTCTCTCATAAGGAAAGTAAAACAAAGCAGCAAACAATGACTTGAAAGAGTCAAGGATCCAAAAAGTCAAAAATTCACAAGAGTCCCCTAAATATTGTACTCCGACAGTAAAGAAGTCCATTCATAGTATATAAAGGGGGGCAAAAATGGAACTTGCCAAAGAGAAAGCCTTCATAAAGCGTGAAATTGCCAATTAGCATATAACTTCATAAAGATAAACAAAAACGTTGCACCATGAGCATCGCATTAATAACCCGCGCATAATCATACATGAAGAGAGGAGCACCTAAAGTATCCAGAGTGGCAGCAGCTTAAGTATCCAAAGCGGCAGAAGCTTAAAATGGCGGCTGCGAGAACTGAAGCTGTGAAGTAACCGAGGGAGGGAGAACAATTTTATCTCCCCCTCACCTCGGACACTCAAAAAGGCAGCAAAACAAACAGCTGACCTTCATTTGCACTCGTCCGGCAGATGAAAGTGCGAACAAAGGGCAGTGTCGCCTGAAAGGTCTCCCATCCCCTTACACCACCGCGGAGCTCACATAAAGGCGGCCATCTTCAAACAGCGCAAAGCCACGCCCCCTGCTCCTGCCACTTTTGCTCCTCCTCTCCCACCTGGTCCTTATAGTTCTAATCCTCCTGATGCTGGTGCTCCTGGTCCTCCCCTCATGGTCCTTTTGCCTCCGGTCCTCCTGGTCTTTCTTCCCATTTTTCTTCACCTCTTCATCCTTATGGTCCCTTGGTCATTGTCTTCCGAATCATAGTCCTTTTGATCTTCTTGCTTTTGGTCCTTCTAAGCTTTTTGGCTCGGGTACTCAAGACCCTGATCCTCTTGAATTTTTCTGGTCTTTAGCCTTCTGGTCTTAGTCCTGATTGTATTTCTTGTACTTTTCCTCTTGGTCCTAGTCCTCCTGATAATCCAAGTTCACCTTCTAGTTCATCCCCACAGGGGTTATGATTCCTCTGCAGAGATCTACCTGTGCTTAGCCGATATTCCAGCATGTCGGGTGTAAGTTTATATTGGCGAAAAATGCACTTGCTGGAGAGAGTGCTGTGTACCATCTCTAGTCACAGGTATGATGCATCATAAAATAGATTTGAGGAGGGGGCTAGCTTTGGAGTGTGTAATTTGTTAGTTACAGATTTTCATTTCATATAAGGTAGACTAGTGGTTTAATGATCTTGTTGCATACACCTGTAGGTAACAAGTAGAAATCCTGTCAAATGGTTAAATGAGCAATGCCACCACTCAATTTCACGTGCACAGCAGAAGCTTAAAACCTCGAATATTTTAAGTTGATTTTTTGTGACTCAATGGTCGATAGAAAGGGTTCACTTTGGGATTGCTAAACATTTTTTTTAAACAAGCCACAGACAACCCACTTTGTACTGTGTGCTATATAAATAGATATTATTTTTTATTTATATTTTTATTTATAAAGTTTTGTATAGCGCGAACGTGACTCTTACGGGTATTAGAGCGCTCCACAATTTTGGGTAAGAGGGATACAGCATTGGGAAGCAAAACATTCATTAAATAATTATTCAAGGCGCGTGCAAGACTCATGTAGGTATCGGAACTCTTCACATAAGGGTAGGGCGGATATAGTAATGGGTGAGGAACATTCGAACATATGTATGTACAATGCATGCTAACAATGTTATTCCCAGCTCTATAACCATGTCAAAAGTCAATCAAGATGACTGAATAGAGGACAGTAAAAGAGTCTAGGAGTCAAGGCCTATTAGGGCAGGAACTTGAAGATTAGGATTATTCACTTCCTTTTTGACGGACACAGTGGAGGAGATTATACAGATTTACAGAGGAAGAGAGTTCCAAATCTTTGGGGCAATGCCATAGAAGGCTCTATTATTTGATCTCTTTTTATGGAAAATCTGTGGTTCAGTACCTTTGTACTTGCACTTTGTAACTCTCTGCAGCCCCCTTATAGTTCTAGTTTTTGAGCCAGATAGATGGGGGTCTTGAAATGAAGGGCTTTGTGCGTCATGCAGGTAATTTTTAACTGCATTCTGGCCTTGTATGGTAACGAGTTTAGGGATTTTAGGGCTTTGGATATGTGTTCTTTTCTTTTTGTCCCAGTAATCAGTCTAGCTGTGGCATTAAGGGAGGCCCTTAGTGGGGTCAGGCTCTGTTTGGGGAGAGCACATAGCGTGGAACCACCATAGTCTAGTCTTGGCAAACTAGAGCTTTTACCACCAATTTGAAGTCTTTCTGTGGAAGGAATGGTTTGAGATTCCTTAGTATACTCAACTGATGTTTAGCTGCCTTGGTTGCATTGCTGATATGGTTCTTCATATTCAAGTGCATGTCTAGCATGATTCCAAGGGATTTAGCTGAATCAATAATGTTGGGGGAGTAGTTGAAGGCTGTGAGGTGTTTCATCCAAAGGTTAATCTTGGGCATGTGATTAGGGTGAGCAATGAGAAGGTTTGGATATGTTGAGCATGAGGTAGTCATCAGTGAGCCAGTTTTGAGTGTTAATCAGGATTGAGTTGAGTGAGATGATGTCTCCTGGGGAGGTGTATTTCAGATCAAGTTGAGTGTCATCTGCATACAAATGAAAAAGAATGTTCACGGAGTTTAAGGCATTTGCTAATGGTTCCAAGAGTAAATTGAACAGTATGGGTGATAGGGCGGACCCCTGTGGAACCCTCATAGTTACTGTATGGGGCTGAGAGAGAGATTGATTCATCTTGATTCTTTGGGATCTGTTTTGAAGGAAGGAAGTAACCAATTCAATACGGACCCTGATAAGCGTATCCTGTGTTCTAGAGTAGATAGTAGTTGGATATGGTTCACAGTGTCGAAGACAGAGATAAGTCCAGGAGGATCAATAAGCAGATTAATTATGGTCTTGGAACTTTAAGATGTCATCCATGATGTGCATGAGTGCAGATTCGGTATTGTTCCCTCTCCTGAAACCAGATTGATGATAATCCAACAATTGGAATTTGTGTTAGCAGAGTTGAATTAGCACGCATTTTTCAAGAAGTTTTGCCAGAGTGGGGATGTTGGAAATAGGACCGTACTTGTTCATATCAGAGCTGTCTGTGTTAGGTTTTTTGAGAATGGGGGAAACCTGTGCTGCTGACAGTCGGGGATCATAAAGGGAGGATGGAGGCTTTTATTTCCTTGAAGATGGGAGGTGGAAGAGGGTTGCTGAAGTGGTTAGACGAATTGATTGCAAGAACAGTGTTGTAAATGTCACTTTCTCTGAAGTGTGTAAAGGTGTGCCAAGATGCATTGCTTTTGGGGCTTAAACTAGGGGGGATGAGTGGCTCTTGGTGGGTAGGTGGGGTCGTGGTTTCATACATTGGGAGAAGAGCCCTTTTTGATTCAATGTCTATATTGATGCTGTTAGTTTTCTGGGAGAAGAAGGCGGCTAAATCGTCACACGTAGGAGAGCCATCACCAAGGTCATGGCGGTTGGGTGCCTTACCGATTGTTGTTTAATGAGTTCAAAAAGTTTCTTAGGGCAGTTGTTAGCTTGATTAAGTTGGGATCTGAAGAAGTCGGCTTTTGCAGTCTTGATTTTTTTTGTTTTAAGAATTCCTGATAGCTTTCTGGGGATGTTTAGGTAATGATTTAACTCAAACATTTCAAGCTGCACAAAGTGGGGCGTCCGTTCCCAAATCTTGGAGTGGGGCAGATATAGTGCTAATTTTAAAAAAAGAGAAATCCCCGAGTGAACCAGGGTCGTATCGCCCAATAACATTGATGAATAATGACACCAAAATTTATTCAAAGGCACTGGCTGCACGATTTGCTAGAATTATAGGTACCCTGGTTAGCGATAACCAACATGGTTTTATTCCTGGTAGAGGGACAATTCACCATATCAGAAAAGTGATAACTTTATTTGATGTGGCGGAGGTAGCAGGAGACCCGATGGCAGTTATGCTTTTGGATGCGGAAAAGGCATTCGATCGGGTCTCCTGGCAATATCTGTGGCAGATCTTAGTTAGAGTTGGGATTAGGGGAGGGTATTTGAAAGCAATTCAGACTCTATATACGGACCCAGTTGCGGCATTAAGGATAAACGGGGGTATAACAGGTCAATTTAAAATTAAGAGAGGAACTCGTCAGGGCTGTCCATTTTCTCCCCTGTTATTCGCCATGTATATGGA
This sequence comes from Lissotriton helveticus, assembly GCF_964261635.1. Taxonomy (NCBI): domain Eukaryota; kingdom Metazoa; phylum Chordata; class Amphibia; order Caudata; family Salamandridae; genus Lissotriton; species Lissotriton helveticus. The sequence goes on from NC_136061.1 coordinate 1,179,576,084, forward strand.
TCCTTTAATACGTAAGATAGAATCAGCACCAGAGATTACCCCATTCTGTACAGCTCTTGGGCCATGTAAGATATTAGCCTATGCTGATGACGTTGCGGTGATAACACCTTGCCCTTCGGAAGCAACTACGTTTGTAGAGGCTGAGGCCTTAAGATTCGGTCAAGTCTCAGGGTACTCACTAAACGCGTCAAAAACTCAGATTATTAAAAATTCATTGACGCCTTGTGATGATAGAAGAGTAGTGCCGGCAGGGAAATATTTGGGAATTAATATTATGTCTAACTTAGATAGTTTGGTGGATAATAATATTGCCCCAGTAATTGAAAAAGCGAGAAGAGATCTGGATCGTTATGAGAATCTACATTTGTCATTAGTTGGGCGAGTTAATATTATTAAAATGCTGATTTTACCCAAACTATTGTATCTCTTCAGGGCAATACCACTTCTAATTCAAAATAAGTGGTTTAAAACTTGCGAAAGTATGGTGAATCGGTTTATTTGGGCAAGAGGTAAAACCCGGAGAGCATTGAGGTATATGTCCCTTCCTAGGGAGAAAGGGGGGTGGTCATTGCCGGACCTAAAAGTATATTATTGGGCTGCAGCAATGCAAGGAATGGTGGGATTAATTGGGGGGGCTGAGAAGGATGGATGGGATAAGACAGGCTCGCTTGCTATATATGGTTTAGCTTTGGGTACAAATGCTGAAAATATTTTTTTGAGATTTACTGATGGAAGTTACTTTAAAAGAACACGTTTTAAGATAATCATGGCGGCCTATAGTATATGGAAAGGATTTTCCAAAAAGGTCGGAATAGGGAAATATAGCGCATATACTAGATTTAAAAATAATCCTTCACTACCTAGGGCAGTGTTCTCAGGAATGGTATATCAAGAATGGGAGAGCCGAGGTATAGGTATGATTGGCGATATGTTGGATGATAATGGTATGCTACAATTTATAGATCTGAAAAATAAGTATATGTTAAACACAAATCATTTTTTCAAATACCTTCAAATAAGGAGTTGTATACTAAACAAAAAAGGGGGTGCTTTAGGATTTGGGAGGAGTACAATGATGGATCTTATACAAAAAGGCAATGACTGTACTATAAAAAGATTTTATTTAGAAATGACAAAGTTAAAAAAGGATGATCTTGAGAAATGGATAGTCAAATGGTCCTCAGATTTAGATATAGCTAGAGAAAGAGATATTTTTTCTGAATCACTTGAGATGGGATGTAAACTATTATGCTCATCGTCCCTTCAGGCCCAGCAATACAAGAGTTTGTATCATTTGTACTACACGCCATGGAAAATTGCTCAATGGGGGGCCGTCTCGGGCACCACGTGTTTTAGATGTGGCAGTATTGAGGCCAATTTGTTACATATTTTCTCTACCTGTCCACATTTAGATAAGATAAAACATGATATTGGGAATTTTTTCCGAAGTGCCTTAGACATAATAATAGAGCTGGATTCAGCAACTATTTTGCTGGGAGTCTCCCCCAATGGGCAAATAAATTGTAAATATTTTTTGTTTGTAGCAATGGCGATTTTTAGACTGCTTGTGGCCTCAACTTGGTTAGATCCAAATCCTCCCACGTATCATCAATGGCTTGGAAAAACTTTGTCAATACAAAAATTGGAAACAGCTATTTACTCTAGGAAAGGGAGAAAGTGCAAAAAGCTGGGTATGCAAATCTGGGGCCCTCTGATTCAGTGGAAGTTTGGAACTGAATAAGGTAATGTGAAGTATCTATATATGTATAATTGAAGGTTAACATATATGATTTTGTATGTGTATATAATATGATAGGATCTGTATGTAGTATGTATATTGTAATATTTTTTCCCTTGTCCTTTGAATATGAGGCTGCCTTATGAATTGTACTGTGCCTTGTCCATGTAATGGGGGAGGGGGGGGAAATAAAATGAGGGGAAAAATTCATCAATAAAAACATTTAAAAAAAAAAAAAAAAAAGAATTCCTGATAGCTCTAAGAAGGTTTAAATGTTTGGTGGATGGTATGAATCTCCATGATCTTTCAGCCGCTCTCAGTTTACGGCGTTCCGAGTTTAGCTTGAAGTTGAACCAAGGTTTGGGAATTTTGTGGGAGGCATTTTTATGTTGTAAAGGGGCTATAGCATCCATGTCACCAGAAATAGAGGAATTATAAAAATCAGGAGGATAAGAACATCCTTCAAGTTTGCTTGGGAAGACAAGGTATTTTTACAATGGGTATCTAGTTCTTCAGTGTTTATATTTCGGAGGTTCCTTTTCTATTGCTTCGTTTTCATGGACTGGACCCCCTTTACCGACCCCTTCCTGTTGATGGAGAAAAGGATGCAGTAGTGGTAGGACCAATCGCATGGGGTAATGGAATCCAGTGTGATGGTGTTACCTTTGGCTATTAAGAGGTCCAGAGTGCCACCCTTGTTGTGAGTTGAACTATCACAGAATTGTGTCGGTTCTTGATCCAAAAGGAAGGATTTGAGACAATTCACTGCGTGATCATTAAGGTTAGACCAGTGTAGGTTAAAGTCTCCCAAGAAGATTTGGAACATTATTTATTTATTTATTTTTATTTATTTATTTATTTAATGCAATTTTATATAGCGCGAACATTACCCGAAGATGTCAGAGCGCTTTACAAAAGAACCAGTTGAGTTACATAAGGACTTTGGATTACATGAGTTCCAAATTCAAATTTATTTTATTTGTTTGATTAATTAAAATCTTACAAAGCAGCTAAAACATTTACAAACTATAAAATACTAAAACAATCCATATGTTCAAATAATTTTCATCAGTCTAATATAACATTCAATCGTTTAAAATTATTTTTTGATTGAGTCAGTCGGTTCGTATTGACACAGATCATAATTTAATCAAACACAGGCTTCCAACTTTTTTTGAACCATTTGAAGGAATTTAACGAAAGCTGAATTAATTGGTAGGTCTTCTGGATTTAAGCTTGCCATTAATGCCTGCCTACAAGTCCTTACACCATGTAAATTAAATAGTTTCTTAAGTGTACTTTCTCTTTCAACTTCCAGATCCGGACAAAGGCACAATAAGTGTAAGATTGCTTCTTGTCCTGATTTACATAGCCTACACAGGCAGTTATCTTCTGATCTTTTCCATGGTGCCAAGTGGCATAGACCTGGAAAATTGCCAAACCTAGCATTCATAAAAATTTGTTGGTTTTTTTCGACCATGAAGTTTCCAGGTAGGTTTGAATCTTTTTTTTCTTGAAACCATTCACGATTGGCCACGCATGCTTTCTTTTAACAAAGTTATCTTTGTCCTTTATCAAGGAGAGATAATCAGTAAGTTTATTTACTGTTTTTTTTAAACTCTCCAGCACAACCGTGGTGTTCCAAATAGGTGTTATACCAAACTCATCAATTGCTAGATTTAAATAGGAGCTGGCAGTTAGGTTCCTGTTATTTCTTATTTCTATCCACAGTAGACAAGACATTTCGTTGTCCTGATCATTTTTTATTCTGTTCCATACTTTCATTGTGTGCCCTTTTCTTGCATAACATTGGTCGTTTAGCCCAAATTCCAATCTCACTTGGGCTTGTGAGGCATTCTTTGGGAGAGAAAATAAAGTTCTATAGGTTTCAGCGACCGAGGTGTTGATGATCTCAGCGTCTTTCCCGTTGAGCACCTCACTGCCATATGTTAGAGTAGGCAATAATTTTGCTGCAATTGTTTTTAACAAGGGGCGATAAGACAAGTCTCCAATGGTTTTCTGGAGTGAACTAAATGCACCGACAAGGGAGTTCGCTTTCCTTGTAATATCGAGTTTATGAGTCTCGAACTTGCCGTTATCGCTGAAAGTTACTCCCAAGTACTTATAGTCAGGTACTTGCTCCAGTTTTTTTCCATGCAGGATCCATTGGTGTGCATGTTTTAGTCGTATATTGTTTGTAATTACCATCACCTTGGTCTTGGCTTCGTTTATATGCATACCATTTTCCTCAGAGTACTTAGAGAGGCCATCAATCAGTCGTTGCATCCCTACCTTTCTATAACCCAGGAGTATGACATCATCCGCATATAATAAGGTGGATATCTGAGTTTGAGCTAACTTTGGGGGGTGGGGGTTAATGGCGTTTAATTCAGTGGTAAGATCAGCTAAAAATAAGTTAAAAAGTAAGGGAGCCAACACACAGCCCTGTTTAAGACCACTCGATGTTGGAATTATTTTGGTTAATGTTGAGCCGTTACCCGTCCTCACCCTAACCCAAGTTTCAGAGTGCAAGAGCTTTATCATCTTTAGCAGCTTTTCTGGTATTCCTTGTTTACAAGTTTGTCCCATAAAAGTTCTCTATCTACACAGTCAAAGGCTGATTTAAAATCTACAAAACACAAATATAAAGGTAACTTAGCTAGTATTGCTTTTTCTATTAATATTGCTAAAATTAAAAGATTTGTTGTTGTACCAAGGCCTTTGACAAAGCCTGTTTGGTTTGGGGGTACAAAACCATGCGTTACATAAGGACTTTGGATTTCATGAGTTACATAAGAGATACAAACAGAAAAAAATTGCAAATGTACAATGTGTAAAGTCACTCAAGGAAGAGATAAAACCAGGAACAAATTGCACATGTTCAAGTTGAAAGTCACTCAAGGAAGAGATAGAAACAGATAAACTCTAAAATCACATAGGAATGGTAGTAAGTACAAAAGTCTACTACATATACTAGTGGTTATAATTCTATATATACAAATAGTAAATTCACACAGGATTACATTTTAACAGCAAATAGACTTGGAAGAGATGATTTCCATTAAGTGCTCAATGAAGAGACGATTGTCTCCGGGGGGGGAGGGAGACGGGGGGGGGGGGGGTAGAATGTATGTAATTTGCAGACCGGGCGGGTTTTGCATGATATAGTGATGCACAGATATTCACAGGAGATCGGAGTGGGGTTTTCTGATTGTGAGACAGAGAGTGCGTTTCTGTCTATACAGGCTATTCCTCCACCCTGTTTCAAGGATCTGTCCATACGAATTTTGTTATAACTAGGTGGGACTAGAAGGTCAGGGGTAGGAAGAGCAATTTAGGCAAGTTTCTGTGAGGATAATGATATCCAGTTCGTTAGTCAGGATGAGATCATAGATATCGGTGGCATGTTTACTAGCTGATCTGCAATTGATAAGTATGCGTTTCAGTCAATTAGGGGAGTAAGAGTCTGAAGAGCATTAACCCACTTGAGGTTTTCGCTATTTATAGTGCAGGGATTATAGACAGGTTCGCTGTCAGGGTTAGCATGGATAGTTTAGATTTGACCCGGAAGGGACTTGTCAGAGCCTAGAAGGAGGGAATAAGATACGAGTAGATCAAGGATCTCACTCGACAACAGATAATCCTTAAATCTTCTGGGGCGAGAGGAGGCATTTGGGAGGGGTGAAGTTTTCAAGGTGTTAGGAAAAGTGTGTGTGACAGGGGCAGGAATTGTGTCAATAAGGACACTAGTTTGGGTCCTGTTGTTCTAATTGTCCTGAGTAAGGGGAGATGTTCGACAGTAATAGCCTTCAGTTCTCTGAGTCCTTTTGTGACAAGACTCAGGTGACACAAGACCTCATCAAAATGAGCGGCCTAATCTGGTTTTTGATAGTCAGATACGGGTTGTGTGGGTAGTTCCAGGAGGGGGGGGTCCTTGAGTGACCGCTATGTGGACCAAGGTGGCATTGAGGAGGTTAAAGGGAGTGCATGAACCAGTGCGGTCTTGTTGAGTCTCCGTTAAGGAGGGGAGAGGAGCCGGTGGTGAATGGCCGGTGATAGGGGTTGTGTGTGACATTTGAGATGAGGGTGAGAAAAGGGGCATGTTAGGGTAGATAAAGCAGGTAGTTGCACACACACATATTGAACAAACATACAGACCACACACACACCTCTGTGTCTTACTTTTCACAGAGTTTAGGAAAGTCTACAAAACTTTCAAACTGTACCTCTTGTCCAAGTCCCAATAACAGCTCCAGAATAGCTGCCTCATCCGATGGAATCTTCGGCTATTCCAGCACTTGAATTACACCAAATGGCCCGTAGTGGCAAAGACATTTTTCCACTAATTATCGGGCACAGTAGCCCTAGAACGTGAATTAATGGAGCTTTGTAGAAATACATATCTGGCGTCAAAGTTGTATGAAGAGCACAGAATTCAGCGTAAAGTTTGTAATCATCCCACAACTGTACGTTTTTGCCAGCGGCAGCCGCTACATAAATAAAGTGGTGAGGCAGCAGGTGGGGTGGGGTGAGCACAGGAAAGGGATCGCAGGGGGGAGGCAGTTTAAAAATTTATTAAATGCTAAATGCACCTGCTGCCGACTGCCTCTGTGCTAGTTCTTCCTGGTCCCAGTAGACACTGGAAAGACGCTCCGCTCAGGTCAGGGAGTCTGTGGGGGTTTCTCCAGCCGGGCTGTTCAATGCAGCCAGGTTAGAGAAACCTAAGTGAGCATATGTGTTTTGCCTGAGGCCTGAGGCAGCCAGCCAGATACACACGCTCACTTAGAGAGTCCACATAGCATTCCTCCTCTCCCCTCTCATGCTTGGCCCGCCCCTCCCTTCACACGCTGGCTGAGCCAGCTGCTTAAAATAAAACTATAATGAAATGCTGTTTTATTTTTTTGCCATCAAAAATTGCATACGATTTAGTTGACTTACAATAGGTTTTTGCATTATTTCTGTTCTCTGACACTTAGTATTGGCAAGCTTTTTTGAATATGTATCTTTTTCAAACTTGAAGTTGTCGAACGTATACAAAAAATTAGGAATTCCTGAAAAATTGAACGAACCTCGAGAGTAGGGGTGATTGCAAAAATAAAAGCAAGGTGTATCTGTGTTTGTTATATTAATTAAATGCTGCATGTACACTGTGTACACATCATTCATCTTTTGGATTGCTGGGGGCCAGGGCTGCTAGACACTGAAACTCACCGTGCAATGACACTGCAGTCTGGAGTGACGTTGACTCTAAGTGAAGCATTAAACCTGCTCCCCCCGGCCTGGGCAGACTCAAACTCTGCAGTATTTGCTGTGCTGACGATCTCACAGCCCCGGGGCTTGTGAGGTTATCAGCTCGGCAAAGAAACAGCCCCAAGCAACAGTCTCTGCCCCCTGATGTAATGGGGTGAAATTATCCCCAAGCGTTTTAGACAGAAGCCCTGCAGTCCTGGCCCTTCACGCAAATCAGGGAGTGGAGAGCATGGTCCTCCCACCCTTTCCCAACTTGTCACAGGGGGATGGGTCCCACCTTGTGAAGAGTTGGGTAAGGGTGAGGTAGAGGTTGCAGGCAAAAAGGAAGCCGAGAAATCGAGTCTGAGCAGTTTACCATCAGGACTCTTGAAGAGACACTGCGCAGGCTCGAGGTGTCAGCTTCCAGCTCTGCACTTTGTGAGAAGGCCATTTGCGGTCCGGTGAGTTACTCATGTGTGACTTTCAGAGTTGCTGCCAGGAGCAGGTTTGTGGACCTGGCGGCATGAAGCAAAAGTGGTACGCACTGCAGGTGCATATGTACTGATGCCTGTTCGATACGTGTGGCACTAAGGTTATTCATCATGCATACTTTTTATGCAATACTTTTTTGTAAGAGGACTGGTACTTCAGTAAATGAAATAATTTATGTAAAAGCACACACTATCCAAAACATAGTATCTCTATTTCTCCTCAATATATCCAGAACAGGCCTTGTAATATGCGCTGTCACCTGCAGCAGTTTTCGCAGTTCCTGTTTCAGGGAGGGTATAAGGGTGAAGGCTAATATACATTTTTGAGCAAAGTTTCTGACTTTCATTGCATCTCTTTATCAAATAGGGTGGTCTCACATCTCCCTTCACACACACTCTGTGTTGCTCTTTTTTGTGTCCCACTGTCCTGCTCGGCCCGAAGATTACAAACAACTCCCATCACTATCTTTGCAGTAAGAGCTCTGTTCTCCTCACACTGCTCCTCCTTCACAAGTTACCAGACAGTACCACAATTACGCTGCAAAGAGGCTAGGTGGATGTAAGGCAGTGCAGCCAAACAGGGGAGAGCTCAGGCTGAGAGGTTTAGAGACAGGCCCTGACAGACAGTGGATGCCTGCACGAAAGTGGAGCCTCATTAGTTGTCTTTTCTTCCCGAGACTTCAGGAGTTACTCTGTACCACATGCAGAAGACTGGGGAATGGAGTTCAAGTCTTAGTGTAGGCTCAACATCCTGTGATTCTGGGCAAATCTCTTAATATCCCAAACCTTTAAAAACAGAAATGAACGTGCCCTTGTGTAATGTAACTGGTGTCTCATGTAAGGCGCTCCAATTCCTTCGAGTCAAGTTCTAAACATGCAAAAAAAACAAGAAAAAAGAGACAACACTCTCCTCTAGAAGGGCCGACGACATGGAGGATTGTAAGCAAACATTCAATTAAAAGCGACTCTATGGTTGGGCAGAGTGGAGGACAGGGACCTGTGTTGTAGGTGACTGTATGGCCCAGACGGATGGTCCCCAGCAATCAGAGGGCAGCACCACCTTACTGGGATTTGTGGACTTAGGGAAAGGAATCCCGACATGGGACCCGATTTACAAAGGTAAACTTAGACTTTTGGTCTAAGTAAATTCAGATCAAACCTCTAAATTTACAACTTTGGAAATTCACAAAGAGCATTTACAAGTAGAATCTTTATGTCCGTACTCGGGCGGAGATCTGCCCCAGAGTGCGAACATAAACATAGTACTTGTAAATGCCCTTTGTGAATTCCCAAAGTCGTAAACTTAGACATTTGATCTAAGTGTAGACCGAACGTCTAAGTTTACCTTTGTGATTCGGGACCATACTTTTTAGTCTTCCATTAAGTGTCGCCCCCTTCACATCCAGCTAAATTGCCCTGACTTCATTGAAATCACTCTAGCAAGGTGCCAAAAAAGTTCCCTTACCTTTCCTTGTCGCCATCCCGGTTCTTCCTGTTACACTTTGGCATGAACCGAGAATCTGACCATCATTCTCTGGATCAGGTGTTTGCTTTTATCCAATTTTTTTTTAATTATGAATTTTTATGAATATCTGTATGGTGGATGCATTTATATGGAGGAGTAGCGTATTAAACAATGTATTTACTGGCAGACGGTGCAAACGGTGCCCGCAGGCCCCAACCATGGGCACCACTAGGTGTCTGTGACATACCTTTGCACCTTCAGTGATCTGACATTTGACCTGATTAATTAGTATCCCCTTTGATCTTTTGCAGAGACCTAAAGTCTTTCGTATTTATATTCAAGTGCACCTTAGTCAGTATCTGTAACTGTAATCCCAGCGGATCACTGAAATATTATCGACTGACAAAATATCGAGTTGCCAAAATATCGTTGACAAATTATCGACAGCAATAATATCGAGTTTATATACTTATTTTACAAACTACAAAAATATCGAGTAAAATATATCGAGTCTAGAAAATATCGACATCACTAATATAGACAAGCAATATATCGACTACAAATATATCGTTTTTAACCAAATAAACCTAACACTACAAAAATATCGACAGCAAATATATAGACAACAAAAATAGCGTCTTTTAATGATTATCGACTTAGGATTATAAACATTACATATGTAAAATACTATATAAATCGTCTTGGAAAATACATTACACAGTCCAAAATAAATATAACATATTAAATAAAAAAAATTTAAAAACATTTAAATGTGTTAACATTTTTCCAACATATCATGAAAACATTGCAATTAATATATAAATACTTGTAAATAATTCTACATATAATATCACATTATTATTAAATATATTGAAAATGATTTAAATAACTAACCAGCTTTAATGCAGAACTCTTCACAGACTACCATTCCCACATCAACAAACAAACCAATTAATTGTAAAAAATTCAAACTAGCCAATAAAATGCTCCCTTTCTTAAAACATCCAATAAAATAAGAGAACACAAAATATACACACTATAAAAGGAGTACATGCCTACTACCATTTGTTGCTGCTAACTCTATAGAAAGAAGAAGGCAACACTTTGATCAACTGGTTGCTGATGAATCTACATTACAAATCAAGATAGGTACCAAATTAATCAAGTAAGTTAAACTTTATTTTTATAATGCACAAGTACTAGGCTAAAAATTTAAGTATTTTTCCTAACTGTTTAAATAACATTTATTTCTCTCATTGAACATTTCTTATATAGACATCTGCTAAACACTTCAAAAAACGTGCTCCTATTTCTTTACCACTAATTACTGATTGTAAGTGTATGTAAATGTTCTCTAATACACCAACTGCTGTTCTTAAATACTATTTTCTAATAGCCATTCATTATTTACTCTATCTTCTTAACAGAAAATCAGAAAACATCCTAATTCTACTCAACTAAATTTAAAGACTACACAAATTAAACAAGTAAGTATATGTGTACATTTCCTAAAAGGCCCTAAAATACTAAAACAATTTTCTAAACATCATTTCTTGTTTATTCTATCTTCCTTAGAGATATTCTAAAGACATCCTACATCTACTATACTAAAGACAAAGACTACACAATTTTAAAAAGTAAGTATATTTGTTAAATTCCTAAAAGGCCCTAAAATGCTAAAGCTATCTTCTAAACACCATTTAATATTTATTCTATTTTCTCTACAGATATTCAGAAGACATCTTACATCTACTCTATCTAAAGCAAAGACTACACAATTTAAACAAGTAAGTATATGTATTTACTTCCTAGAAATCCCTAAAGCTATACATCTATTTACTAATAAGCATTTCTTGTTTATTCTATCTTCTCTACAGATATTCCCATTACATCCTTCATCTACTCCACCAAAGACAAACACTAAACAATTTCAACAAGTAAGTATATCTAATAATGTCCTAAAATTCCCTAAAAAGCTAAATATAATACAGCTCTCTCCTAAAAAAATTCTCAACAATTTTTAAAAATCGCTTATAATTTTTTACTTTGCCTACCAACAGGAAAACAAGAAGAAGATACAATAAATACATTGAAAACACAGTTTCTGCATTTCTCAAAACAAGATTTACCAACTGTAAGTATAAAGAGTGAAATATAAATGTGTAAAACACAATCAAAAATATTTTACATTTAAACATGTTTCTTTCTAATCTTTCCTAGAACAAGTAATACAAAATGACTGAAGGTGCAGAATTAGTAATGTCACAGAAAAATAAATTATTGTTATGTTATATGGGGTATGTTTATAATCAAGAAAGACAAACAGGAAGAAAAGTATTCTGGAAATGTACCAAATACTATTCAATAACAACACGACGGTGAAATGGGACCCAGGGGAATATTTAAAGACCAACCTATGGGAACGTCCCCAACAGATACATAACAACAAAAGAGTACCAGAGGGTCTAGAAGGAAAACAATGGGTTTGTGGTGTGTGAAGCCAAACAACAGTAACCCTTTCAACTGACCTATAGAGAAAGGTATTCAATGACACCCTGATAGATGGTCAGAGATACCCATCAGTCACCATTCGGAAGCGCCCTTCATCATTTGGGATTCTTCCAAAACCATCTACTCAGATATATTGTTCTCAAAAAGAAGGAGATCAAGTTGTTAATAGATCCCTTCAGTTGAGAAAACAGGTAGTATGGTGTACCACTTCTCAGGGTTAGTAAGTGGTGGAGTGTGGGATGACTGGTAGAGTGCAGTGCAATAAACTGGGTGAAAATAATAATATGAAGAGTGTGTTTAAAATTGGATGAGGGAGTACAGAACAAAATTTATTCGGGTGATACTCGGCCAACATAAAAAAATTTGTTAAGACAGTTGAAGAAATAAACTGTCTAGAGATAGAACCAGGCCAAATACTATTCAAACAAATGCTATGGTAGGGCTACTACTGAAGACACAAATGTATTATTTACCAGGGAACACAACCCCCCCCCCCCAATGTCACAGAGATAGAGATAAGGGATGCTTTGGAAATTATAAAAACAGCTAGCACAGGGAGTGACAAACCTACCACACAAATCCTAAAAGAAGAACTGTTAAAAATTCCAGCCCATGCTTCAGGGCAGCTACCCTCAATTGACTCCCTTAAACGCACAATAGCACGCACAAAAAGACTAACTAACACAACACAACCTAACCCTACAACCTTTGAAGAAATTATAATTTCCCCAGAAATGAGCGTAACACACAGTAATGACAAATTTATACTTTTTGACAATGAAAGCCCCACAAACAGAATAATAATGTTTGCAACTGCTACAAATTTAAGGAACATACAACAATGCGAACAATGGATGATGGATGGGACTTTTAAACCATGTCCCAAACCATTTTATCAACTATATACCATACATGGATTATACCATCACTACAATATCCCTTTTATTTACTGTTTGTTACCTAACAAACAACAAAATACATATACTGAAATATTAAATGTAATCAATAATGAAATCAATAATTATTTCCCCCAAAAAATAATTATTGATTTCGAGCTAGCTATGATCAATAGCATTTTGAAAACATTTCCCCACACAGCAATCCAAGGTTGCTACTATCACTTCAATCAAAGTATATGGAGACATCTCCAGAAATCCACCTTAGGCATTAAATACTCAACTGATAGCAACTTTGCATATCAAGTAAAAAAATTAATAGCACTAGCCTATGTTCCAGTTACTGATGTAGCAGAACACTACAGGGGAGAAGGGAGGGTTACAAGGCGGGAGGGGGAAAAACTAATTAAAATGTTCTCAACTGCCTTAAGTCTATTCTTTTCTATACTCAAATTTGACAACAGATCACCACAACAACTATGTGCGGAAATACGAATACATAATTTCAAATATGGTAAATATGGCTTTATATAGTAAAATTCTCTCTTGGAACTTAAAATGGCATTGGGAGCCGACTGAAACAGCAGAGAGTCTGTGATTTTTTGAAAAATTCTGAAGCATGTATATATTTTTTACAAGAAACTCATTTAGAAGCGGAAGAGTGTAAGAAAGTCTTTATGAAATTTAATTGGGTACAGGATATTCTTTGCTCTAAGCAAACTGGTTCAACCAGAGGGGTAGCCTTAATACTACGAGCCAATAAAGGAATTAAGATTCATGACTGGGGAACAGATCATATGGGCAGATGGTTAGCAGCTCTTCTTTCAATTGGGAGTTTTTGTTTCTTGTGTGCTGTCTACTACGGTTCCAATGAGGATAATGCTTGTTTTCTTCAAAAATTAGAACAATACTTACTACAATATACTGTACCGGTTATACTGGGAGGGGACTTTAACCTTTTATTGGACCCGCAATTAGATCGCACCTCCAAAGCGAAATATAATACTCCTAATAAATCCCTATTAGCCCTTAAGAACATCATGAAAGATTTTACTTTACAAGATGCTTGGAGAGTTAAGTACGGTAATCTTAGGGAGTATTCCTTTTATAGTAAAAAGTACAGCCAGTTTTCTAGAATAGATTTCTTTCTGTTGGATCAATCCTTCTTTTCTAACATAAAATCAATTTCACATATTCCCGTAGGTTTGTCTGACCACTCTGTGATTGAACTAAAACTATCTCTTAAAACTAGTTATTTACAATACAGATGGACCTTGGATAGGACCATCCTATTAGATAATGAGATTAAAAATAACATTAAGGCCAGTATTTTGGAATTTTTATTGTTCAACGAGGGAACGACTTCAGATCAAATATTATGGGATGCATTTAAATCATACTTAAGGGGGATCTTCAGTTCTCAGACGGCTTTTAATAGGAAACTCAGAAAAGAAAGAGATACTCAGGAGTTGAACTTAATAAACACAAAGGAACTCCTATTGCAGCAGGCTGTATTAAATGATAGGAGTAGCATACAGGCTCTTGAGAAAGACATATTTGATCTACAGGCAAGATATAAAGCTCGAGCGGACAAAATAATAAAGGATAGATGGGAAGTCAGCAAGCTCAGCAATTTTGAGTATGGTGAGAAGTGCGGTTCAATTTTAGCTTGGAAGGCAAGGTCAGACCGTAGTAGAAATAACATAAGTCTTTTAATACAGCGGAATACGGGTTTGCCGTTAACTGAGGATATAGAAATAAAAGAAGAGGCGAGAGCCTTTTTGGAAGAGCTATACCAGGAAAAGTGCAGACAGGGGCCGATAGAGCTAGAAACCTGGTGGGCTTTAAGAGACCTTTCTCAATTGAGTCAGTTAGATAGAAGTTTTCTAGCCGCTGAGATTACTGAGGGAGAAGTAAGATCTCAATTAAAAAAAATGACTAGAAACAAGGCACCTGGCTCACCATCTGAAGTCTATAAAGATAATATAGAAGAAATGATAGCTACACTATTGAGACTTTTTAATAAAATATTCATACATGGTGAATGCATTCCAACTTCATGGTCAGAGGCCAAAATCTCTCTTATAGCCAAACCAAACAAAGATCCAAAAAAGATAGAATCTTACCGACCCATCTCTCTTTTAAATTCCGATTTAAAGATCTACTCTGGAATACTGGCATCTAGATTGGCTAAAATTAATAAGTCCGATATCCATCCTGATCAAAGGGGGTTCATCCCTGGTCGTCAGTTGAATGAATTGACATTCCAAGTAATTGGCGCAATTGACGTAGCGATTGAAAAAAAGATGCCACTCACCATAGTAGCCATTGACGCCGCAAAGGAATTTGATCAAGTCAATTGGCAATTTTTATGGAAAACCATGACAAAGTTCGGATTCCCAGACATATTTATTAAAGGGATTGAAACTTTATATAGATGCCCTAGGGCTAAAGTTTTGGTTAATGGTAGTATGTCTGAGTGGCTCAACATTTCTAGGGTAACTAGGCAGGGTTGTCCCCTATCCCCTCTTCTTTTCGATATCTATATTGAACCCTTTGTCTGCTCCCTGAGACAGGATCCAACGATTAAACCATTTGTAATGGGAGATATGGTTCTTAAGACTGCCCTGTATGCTGATGACCTCCTCCTCTATACATCTAATCCCATTGAAGCCATCCCAAGATTATTTGAGTTAGCTAAAAATTTTGGGTCAGTTTCAGGGTACAGCATAAATGAAGACAAAACAGACATAATGAGTTGGAATAACTTAACCCATATTCCAGAAGCAAAATCAAAAATTAGGTATCTAGGGATTTATCTTACAAACAAGTTGGAAGAAATTCCAAAAACTAGCTGGGAAATGTTAATTAAGGAAATAAGGAAGGTTTTGGCTAGATGGAATACTCTGCCTCTTAACATATATGGTAGAGTCAACCTAATAAAAATAATCATATTGCCGAAGGTATCCTTCCTTTTTAATTCCATCCCGTTAAAGTTTGTTAAAAAAGACATTTCTAACCTGCAAGGGAGGATTGGTTCATTTATATGGGCTACAAAATCTCCAAGAATAGCTTGGAAGAAACTGAGAAGGGGGCTGAAATTGAGGGGGCTGGCTCTTCCAGATTTACTTTCTTATTGTTATGCTTTTCAGTTAAAAAATTTCAGACTCTTGGCTAATAAATTGGACTCTACTTCGAACGGTAAACTCTTTCGGGCGATGACATCAGACTTAATATTTGGTCCTGATTTTTTTCTCTATAAATTTGGAGATCAGAAGTTTTTCAAGAAAGTTCGTCTAAAGCTTCTACGGGCAGCCCTGGATAATTGGCAATCAATACGCAGAATTCTCGGTATCCCATATTTCCATTCTTAAGTCCCGATATGGGATTCTCCTGGTACCCCTGAATGCCTGCAGGATCAACTGGCCCTCCCGTTAAAAAGAGCTGGTTTTATTAATTGGGGAGATTTATCTATTAATTCTTCTCTACTAAGTTGGGAATCCCTATCAAATCTAACAGGGGGAACTATGACCAGATTTAAATTCTATCAATTGTCTGCCTGGTGGGGAAATCAGATCTGGCCTGGTGAGGAGGAGAGCCCTATTTTCAAATCAATCAGCAGAGAGAAGGGATGGAAAGGCGAGGTTGCACTATGGTATAGGACTTTAGTGGGATCTAGGGATAATCAGGAAGCTGAAATTATTAAACTATGGGATAATTCCACTATACAGATTGAAGGAGATCTGCTAAAAATATGGAAAGACTCCTTTACTTTATCTCAAAAGATTATAAAACCTTCAAACTTACGAAGAAACCATCTCTTTACATCATATAGGGTGTATTGGACACCTGCGAAACTTTCTAAAATGGCAACAGACGAATACTTATGCCCAAGATGCAAATCTCCAGCGGCTGATGATGGACATATGTTTGTGGAATGTTCAGAAATAGTCACTTATTGGAGGCAAGTTTGCGGGTTTCTTGAAGAAGTACTATCAATACCAATAACCTACAGCCCCAGATTAGTTTTATTTGGCCTCCCATTGGATTATAATATAAATAATTATTCTACACAGTTTATTTTTTACGTAATTGTCATTGCCAGGAGAGAGATCTGTAGGGAGTGGAAATCTGAAAACCCTCCAAAATTTGCAGACTGTTTAAGAAATATTATGGCTATAAGCCGCTTAGATTTATTGTGTGGGGGGGGTAAATTCACTAAAACTGTGGTCAGCATTAAATATATGGTGCGAGAAATGATATCCACTAGTACAATGATTATGCCAGAGGTTGAATGGGCCGATCCTCCCAAAGTGGCAATTAACATCAAAACTGGGAGTTGGATTGGAATCGACCTACCTCTGGGCAATCTCTAATGGCTCTCTACAACACAAGGGCGGAAAAGGATGGTTGTGTTGGTGGCCTGGAGTAAGCCTACTTGAGTGAACATCTACTGGTGGCATGAATGAGGACGTAAAAAAAAAAGAAAAAAAAACTTACTAATTGACAGCACATACTACAAAAAGTCTGAAGAAAAAATGGCCCCACTACTGGACTATTTTGAGGATACTTTGGTGGGAAGGTTACATAGATCTGGGCACCGACGCCAACCTAAATTCCACATACCTTGGTGGAATGTATATCTAAGTACATTAAACCAAGAGGCAAAAACTAATAACAGTGTTGAAGGATGGCACAATGCATTCCAAGCTACCACTAAAAGAGCCAAACCCACCTTCCAAAATCTAATAGAAGCTTTGAAAAAAGAACAAAGCTACCAAGAACTAAGGATAGAACAATCTGTTACACAAATTGGACCTAAACTAACCAAACAAACCAAGCAAATGTTCAGACTCCTGCAAAGCCAAGTGATACTATATCCTTCAACCAGAAGTCTAGAGTACCTATCACTAATAGCTAAAAGCCTACTATAAAGTATCAGATCAAAATTAACAACAACTTCTGATAATTACTTAAAATGTAAAAAAAATTACCATTTTCATTTAATAATAAATAATACATATTTGTTTAACATATTTATACAATTGTTAAAAACATTTTGTTGACAAATATGCAATATTTAAAATAACATCAAACATTGCTATAACATTTAAATCGACATTTCCCACCCAAATAAAATAAATTAGAAACACTTACAATTTATGTAGCAGAAGAAGACGTAATCCAGCCATGTATAATCCATACAATCCCTTACAATCCAGTACAAATCCAATTTCGGAAACCCTCAAAAACCTGAAAATAATTTAAATTGGTCAAAAACGCTCCAGGAAATCCCAATAAAACAAGTGTGGACACTTTTTAATTTAAAGTGATATACACACACCTTGTAAAAAATCTATAACGCATATTCTTCTCACAATCCAAAGCGACACCCTAGACACCATCTATATTTTTAAAAAATATTTTATAATTTTCTATCATATTTTTAAATTACTCCCCACCCTTATCCCCTATTAACCCAAGATCCCGCTCCTAAACATTGACATAAATTTATATATTTATATAATTAATATTTTTATTTTTTAAATTATTATAAATTATATTTACATTTTAACATTTTTTATTTTTTTAAATAATTATTTACATTTTATCTCTACATTTTTGATATTTTTTACTATTACTAATATTCGATATTAATACTACTCGATATTTTTGACACGATATTTTTGTACTCAATATTTTTTTAACATTAAATATAACGATATTTTCTACCTCGATATTCTTAATGTCGATATTTACCTACCCTCGATATTTTATACTCGATATTTTGTCTATTCGATATTTTAGAGTCGATATTATGACTAGTTACCAATCCCAGCTAGTACAAAGTTCTCTTTTCTAGCGTGAAGCTTTCTTTGTTGAACTTCATGCTTCCTCGTATGTGTGTTGAAATAAAAACTCTGGGTATTTTGTCCTGCAATCTAACACCAATCCCAGTTGGCATCAGGGCCTGCCCTCATCTGATCATCCTCACATCATAAACTCGTAGCACCAACTCAGTATGAATGGGATTTCACAAACCATAACTGCAGGCCTGCCTCCATGACCGACAAAAAACCTCTGCATCCAATCCACCTAGATGGTACTCAGGCACAAATTCCTGCTTTTGGTAGCTTGCCAGTAAGTGCATGTAAACAATACAGAGGGGGTTCTGTCTTAACTTATTAAGGTCTGTCAGACGTATGGAGATCTGTGGATAGGAAGTTAAAGTTGGGAGAAATGCTAGAAATCTCGGGATATTAAAGGAGCAGACACCTGTGCAGCCTTCCTTGAATCCATAACAGCAGCAGCAGGCTGGGCTCTAAATTTTACATACTGCCCTGTAAACACAGATCTCCATTCATTTCTCAATCTCAGTGAACTGAGAAGGCTGTTCAGACTGGAACAAGACAGGACAACAGTTGGAAAAAAAAGTGTAAACAGTCACTTCGTCATCAGGCCAGACTGTTTTGCACAGGATAGATGCCCTCTCTTTTTCTGTTGAAGTTGATGGAGCGAGATAGAAAATAAAATTTTGTTTAAACTCGCAAAGTCACATTTCCATAACATGAATAATAATATTAATGATTTGTGATATATTACAACCTAGATTACAACCTAGATTAAACTTTACACATGGGGGGACTAACATGTGTGCTCATAAACGTGCATAAATGTTGCATCTTTTGTTCGTGCAAAATAATAAAAATAATTTGTCGTTTTCGTTTTTGTCATTACTAACTGCAGCAAACTTAAAAGAAGCATGTGCTTATTTTGCTTTTCCTTGTCTATGTGATGTCATTTCTACTATTCTAGGTGCACATAAGTCTCATGGATTAATGAAGACTGGTAGATATAAACGCTGCTTTATTTGTTTGCATTTGCTAGGTAACATCAGACTAATTGGGAGGGTTAATTAATTAGTAGACTTAGGGTGGATACAGAAACAACATTATTTCTTACATTAATACTTTTCTTGTGTTTGTTTTATACTAGAAAGCATAAGTTGCCTGCTTTTGGGCCTAGTTTGCTCGAGTTTACTAAAGCTGAATTTTACTTCTGCACAAGTCACGAGAAGCCCATTCTGAAAAAAGTGTTCGTCAAAGCTGCATTCACAAAGCAAAAAACTGATGTGCTGTCATCATTCTGTCGGACGTGGCCAAGGTCGGATATGCGATAAAAGACAATTTTGTCAGCTCTAACTTGGCATCCGCGGAAATAAAATGAACACTGTGAGAATATTGATTTGCAATTGTTGCAAACCAAGGAAGTTTCTGGTTGCATTCGGAAAAGGACAATGGTCTTTAAGAAACGTGACCTAATGGAACTTTTGGAATATGGGTGACATGTCACTTGTCACTCTCAGCCAATGGGACTTCGAGGATTTTTGAAAACTTTCCTTCGCTTAGTTTAGCTAGCATAGAAAGGTATAAAAAGTCATGCCCTTAGGGATGGGCTGGCTGCTGCTTTCTGACTTTCCGATGAGGGTGAAGTGCTGCTGGACTTTGCGTGGAGCACGTAAGAATCCTCAAAGAACTTTACTTTATTTTCCATTTATTTAGCTTAGCTAGGGACTTAGGCTTTAGAAATGCTAAACTGCTAAATCTTAATTAAACTTTGAATTTCTTACTTAAACTGTAATTTTCTTATGAAGCTTTTCAAACATGCTTACTTTAATGCTAATAAAAATGCATTTATAAATTTACATTTTGAAATACCATAATTTAGTAAATAAAATCTTACTTTTGACAAACAAGCTGGTCTTGGTTATTCAGAAGTGTAGGTTACTATTAGCTAGATCCCATCGCCAATGGTGGTCATTTAAATGGTTAGGATTTATTCTAATGACAATATTCTTTCCACAGATATATAAAATTGTATATAGTTTGTAGATAATGTATATAAAGATTTAGTCTGACCACCTGATTCAGTAGGCCCAAAATATGTCATGTTTATAAATGGGTCCATAAGTTAGTGTAGAATTTTGTTTATAGGTTATGAAGTTGGGTAGCGTTGTTTATGATATATTTTCTATAGGCCGCTGGATCAATTCTCTGGTAGCAGAAATTGATGGTTGCTAAGGGTAACCAAGGTAATATGTTGGTTGCTAAGGGTTACTAAAGTGTTATGGTATGGAAATAGGATCGATGTTTTAACACATGTCGAGTTCGTTTTTCGTGCTATCTGTAAGCTATACCGGTATAGATTGTGTGGCGAGAAATTAGTCACGCAAGTCATCTGTTCTGTTTGCAGTGATATCGTCGAGTATCACAAGAGGTACCGCCGTGTACCATAGTGTTGTCGCCGAGCAGCACAGTGTTAGGGCTAGGTGTGAATCTTGTAAAGTGAGGGTTTTCTAAGAAATTAGAGCAGCATGAGAATAGGGACAAAGCGCCTTCCATAAAACTCACTGTGATAAAAGTATTAGTTATATCCGAGCTTGAGTGAAGGGCAGAGTAGCGTCGGTGCATGATTATCTATAAACAGGTTAGAGTCCTGTAGGGGTACATGTTTTATATCTATAAACAGGTTAGAGTCCTGTACGGATAACGTCGTTATTTTGCTAACGGTGCATGAATTCTATAAACAGGTGAAAGTCCTGTACGGATTTCATGTGTGTTTGAAATTAGGGAATTTTCCGTGTGAAAGTGCGAATTTGATTTGTAATTTATGTTCAAGTGGAACTCTTAGAACTGTCACTTCGCGGTGCGTTCAGAGGAAAACGAGTTCATAATTTTACGTGTTAGAAGGGTGGGGTAAGAGTTACTCTACCGACGATTGAAAATTATCCTTAGTGTGAATAGCGCCGACTATTCCGAAGTGTGGATACTTGAATGTATGTAAACTATCCTAAATAGTGAAACGAACAGATGAGTCCTTATTGTCATTGTTAAAGAATTAATTTACACTGAAAAGTGTCCTTAAAATGGCGCTGTGAAAAGATCCTGTGAAGGAGGGGTAAGCGATAGGAGTGAAAAGCGAGAAACCGCAGCTGCTGTATACGTCACAGAGCCGCGCTAGGATTGGGTGACCTACGTCACAAGCTATACTCTGATTGGCTCTTGAGTCTCTGACGACCTGTAAGCTGATCGGTCCTTCAGAAAAACTCCATTTTTATTCGTTGAGCAGGAAACTGACGTAGCTCAACTGTCATTGGCTTGTTGGTGTGTTTCGCGCACGGATTGGTTGCTTTGCGGAACATCCCGGAAATTTTTACGAACGATTTTACGAATTAAATTTAACTTTTAAAAATGAGTTATCATTTTAAACATGTTGAGAAAAAGCCAACATTATTCCAGAAACTTAAAAATTTATTTTCACCCGACAAGAAAATCGAAACGCGAGGTGGTAAATTACTTCATAAGTATAAAACACCTGCAGCGTACATGGAAGGTGAATATGGATATCATACTGTTTTATGGTTTGATAGCTGGAAACGTTATACTAAGAACGACGGTATTTTAACTTGGCCTGATGATGGTTCATTTAATGTAAAAGTCTTGAGAAATTTACGAGAGAAAATGAACGCTCTTATTCCAAAACCGAGACCAACTCAATTTGAAGCTTTAGTTGAGTGGGAAGATGAGATGTATCAGTTACAAAGAGAAGCTAGTGGAATCAAAAGACCTACTAAAACTCCACCTTGGAGAAGAGAAACTCATGAAGACAGATTGCGAATGTGGAGGCAGGGAAACATGAGTGAAGGATTGTATTTAATTCAGGAAATGGTCATGGGTACTCCTGCTGGGAAATCTATAGAAAGCGAATCTGAAGATGCAGTTATGGAAGAAATATACACTACAGCTAGAAAGAATCAACCTTTGAGACCTCCTAGATCATGGTCTACTCCGGTGGTTTCTACTGAAACTTCACCGAGTGCACCTCCAATTAATGAAGCTCCTAAACTTTATCCAAATAATTGTGAAATTATTGAAACTCCAAGAAGACCAGAATTTGATAATGTTCGAAATGAAGGTAGACATTTTGCAATGACTCCAAGAGCAAGGGAAGCTCCAAAAGACTATGCAAGGGAAACAAGAAACGTTGAGGCTGTTGATTCTGCTGAATATTATAAATCTAAAGAAGAATTAATTAAACGAATGACAAAAAGCATGGAAGCTGTGACAGTTCCAGTAACGATTGGTCCTGTTCAGCCTGTATTTGATCAAAGAGAATCAAACAAAACAGGGTTAACTATTCCTTTAAATGCAGAAATTCAAAAAGCTGCTGAAAAATTTTACTCAGACATATCCGAAATAAACTCTTCGAGATCGAGAATGCCAGATTTAACCTTTAATGAGGATTTATCTCCAAAAACACCTATGGGTGCTATTTCAGATGTAGGGAGTCCTGAAGTTAGGGTAACTACTCCAAAACTTGATGTGGCTAAATTAAAAGCAAATATCGAAGAATTAATAATTGGAACAATTGGTCCAGATAGTTTAAATTATTATCGAGATGATGAACTACTGTTCATTTGTAAAAGTATTCAGTGGAAAACTAAAAACAAATATGATCAATTAGAAGATCTAGCAGCGGAACTTGAAATCGATGTGAGCAAACAAAAGAATTTTGCAAAACATTATAGACTAGACTTTTCAGAAAGTGACATTGAGAGTTTGAACTCAATGGGAAGAATAGTGCATATAAAAGATTTGATTGTTTACATCAAAAAGCTGGGAGAACTCAATAAATGGAGAGTAAAATGGACGAAAAAGAAGGAAGATGAAAGATTGGAAAAATTGTCAAAACAATTTCCAATGAGAGAGATTGCAGGTGGAGGATATGTTCATGTCCCTTGGTCAAGACAGGACATACTGCTATTTACAAATGATTTTCCAAAATTGAGGGAGAAACCGGTAGAGTGGTATAGACAAGTGGATAGATTTATCAAAGTGTCAAAAGTTCTGTGGATTGATTTAGATGGATTTTTCGACATTGTCGTACCATCAGATCTTTGGACAGAATGTAAAATATCAATAAGTTGGCCAAAAACAGAACCTGAACGAATCAAAGAAACAGGTGCCCCAAATCCTCTTGTAATGGATTTTTACGAAAAAGTGATCGTTTGGATGAAAAACAAAATTCCACCCAAAGAAGTTGATTGGGTTAAAATAGAAAGGACAAATCAGGAAACAAAAGAATCAGTTCATTCCTTTTATGAGAGGTTACTGTTGATTTTTAAACAATACAGTGGCTATGAAAAATTAGATGAAAAGGACATGAGTCATTTTATCTATAGATTCGTTTATGGACTAAAACCTGAAATTGCAGACATGATCAGGAATAGCATTGTAGGATGGCAATCACTTTCTGTGGATGATATTCTGAGAAAAGCTAAGTATTGTAGCGATGAATTAGAGGTAAGACAAAAGAAGCTCAAGGAGAAAGCCATGTGGGCTCAGGTAAAAGTAGCTGAGCAACAAATTGCCAGCATGGGTAATAAGAACACAAATTTTGTTCAAACTGGAAATACGAACCAGATACAAGGAAAGCTTAAAGGTAATATTTTTCCAAGAAAATTTAGCCCAAAGATTGAGGAATTGAAGCAAAGATTACCTTGTTTTAATTGTGGCGAAATTGGACATTGGAGAGACGAGTGTCCTAAACCTCCTAGAAACTTAAAGAATCCCTTATTAAATCCACAGATGCAGAATGGTGTTGACCTGCAGCAACAGCTACAGATACAACAGGGGTTAAACGAGTTAAACATTCAGCGACAGCAACAACAACAGGTGAATAATTGCCAGGACCAATTGCCACAACCACCATTTCCGAATTGTGGGGGAGTCCAAAAATATAATCCAAATGTGGGATTTCAGGGAAATGAACAGGTAATAAGACCGCAAAAACAGCAAAAGCAACAAAGGGTGCAAATGCAAAATGCTTCACAACAATTTTTGTTAACAGAAAGCCAAGACAGTGATTCTGATGATTATTGCTGACGGTGCCCGAGAGAGGAGGAAGAGTGTGTTGTTGGAGCCACTCTTGAGGTTGACCAGTCCGGTCCATTTGTAAACGGGAAAGTTAACGATGTAGACATCACTTTTCTAGTGGACACTGGTGCTACCCGTTCTACTGTTAGATCAGTAGAAATTGAAAACCTACCTCTCTCTGGGGATACCATCCAAGTTGTTGGAGTAAGCAATCAACAAATTAAAACTGATTTAACCGATCCAGTTCCAGTTGAAATTGGAAATTATAGAGACAAACACAGATTTGTGGTTTGTAATAGTAGTCCAGTAAATTTACTAGGCAGAGATATTCTGTGTAAAATGAATTGCAGAATATATTGTTCTCCTGATGGAGTTGAATTACAAACAATGGAGGAAGATGGTTTATATAGAATGACAATGATGATGATGGAAGCAGAAGAAACAAAATTGTTTCCTGCATTTGAAGAGAAAGATTTGCCTGAAGAACTCAAGGAAACAGTGAAACCTGATATATGGGATTTTACTGGGAACGAGATGGGTCTGATGAAAAACGTAGATCCAGTAAAAATTACATTGAAACAGGGAATAGAATTTCCTAACATTCCACAGTATAAAATGAAAGCAGAAACAATTGAAGGTATTTCACCTATAATTGAAAAATTAATCAAACAAGGTGTATTAAAAGAAATGGAAAGTAGTCCTTGTAATTCACCAATTATGGGAGTTAAAAAGTCAAATGGAGCATTTAGAATCGTACAAGATTTGAGAAAGGTTAATCAAATCGTTGTTCCATGTTGTCCTGTGGTTCCAAATCCAGCAGTAATTCTGTACCAGATTCCACATGATGCTGAATGGTACACAGTCATAGATCTTTGCAATGCATTCTTTACTGTTCCCTTACATCCAGATAGTTATGAAATCTTTGCTTTCAGATTCCAAGGTAAGACCCTCGGATGGTCAAGAATCCCACAGGGCTATACAGAAAGTCCTTCAATCTTTAATGAGTTGTTAAAAAGATCTTTGGAAAACTTGGACTTACCAGGTAGGTCTACGTTGGTACAGTATATTGACGATTTGTTGATAGCTGCAAAGACAAGAGAAAATTGTGTGACAGACACAATAACACTGTTAAATCGCCTTGCAGAAGAGGGACATAAAGTGTCTCCAGCAAAATTACAATTTTGCAAACAAGAAGTGAAATACCTTGGTCACAGAATTGCAAAGGGAAAAAGACAAGTAACAATTGAGAGAATTAAAATGATTCAAGCAATGCAACCTCCAAGAACACAAAGACAGGTCAGAATGTTCTTAGGAATGGTTGGTTACTGTCGACAATGGATAAGTGGATTTTCAGTAATTGCAAAACCACTACAGAGACTGACAAAGTCTGATGTAAAAGATCCAATTATTCTCAATGAAATTGAGATGGAATCTTTTGAGAATTTGAAAAAGAGCTTATGCCAAGCTCCTGCTTTAGGTATGCCGAATTATGAGAAAGATTTTGAACTGTATTGCAGCGAGAGAGAAGGATGTGCATTGTCTGTATTAATTCAGAGACATGGGAATTTAAAGAAACCTATTGCATACTTCTCTGCAGTTCTAGATCCCATTGCAAAAGCATTACCAGGTTGTTTAAAAGCAGTTGCAGCTACAAGTGTTAGTCTTGAACAGAGTGAAGGAATTATCATGGGATTTCCTGTAAAAGTTTTTGTGCCTCATTCAGTTGAAATCTTGCTGACAAGAGGTAAAACTCAGCATCTGACAAGCAGCAGATTGACAAAGTATGAGAAAATCATACTAGGAGCAGATAATGTTTCGATTTCAAGATGTTTGAATCTGAATCCTTCTACATTACTGCCTGATTCTGAAATCATTGATAACATCGAAACAGAACATGAATGTTTGGATGTTATGGAATTCTGCACGAAACCAAGACATGGCGCAAGAGCTTGTCGCCGATATGGCCTCTCTACAGCTACTGCAGCGTGTCCGATCTCCCACACACATGAAAGGGCACTTGCTGGACCCCATATTCAGTAACTGTGCTGATCTAGAGGTAGAACATCCTATTATACTTCCATGGACGGATCATTGCTTGGTCCCTTTTACCTGGCATATGCACAAACCCCCCGTTTTGATGCCAGGATCTTGGGACGCCAGAAACTGGGCTAAACTCCCATTAGACAAGTGGACAGACAAGCTACAAGCTACTACACCGTCGATTAGTGCAGACCCTCTGTTGGCCAATGAGGAATTCAATAATTGGATAACAAGATCACTGAACACCATTCTCCCTACTAAGACTACTCGGGCCAAGAGATCTAGGACCTCCGCTCCCTGGTATTCTGATGAGCTTAGGGTCACTAAACGCAAATGTAAAAGGCTAGAGAGGAAATGGCGCCTGGACTATACGGATCATGACAAAAATCTATATAGGGAATCAATTAGGGTTTACAAGACCGAAATAAAAAAGGCACAAACACAGTATTACTCACATAAGATCTCTGAAGCCAGCTCCAATTCTAAAGAGATCTATAGGATCGTAAAATGTCTCACTAAACTTCCTCAGCCCCCTATAAACTGTGATGACTTACAAGCCAGATGTAATGAGCTAGCTGACTTCTTTTATAAAAAAGTGGATCTCATTTATTCATCATTTCCATCACCTCCAACCACTGCTCCCTATACCTCAGCCTCAGCTAACATTCAGGAAAATCCCAAGCAAGAGATAACAGACAATCCGCCACCTGTCTTGGACAAGTTCCCTTTATTACATTTGGACCTTCTGGCCACTTTAATGGCACAGGTCAAAACGGGCTCTCCTAGTGACCCTGCCCCCCCGAGCTCCTTAAAAACAGTTAATTACATTATCCTCCCGATCATCTTGGAGGTACTGAATGCCTCAATTTCCACCAATACGGTCCCACCAGCATGGAAACAGGCTAGGGTGAGGGCCCTTGCAAAGAAACCTAATATGGACATGAACGACTTTAACAACTACCGTCCCATTTCTCTGCTCCCCTGGATCAGCAAGATATTGGAAAAATATATTAACAACCTTTTAACCAATTTCTTGGAAAATCATCAACTGCTCGATTCATCACAAACTGGTTTTCGCCCCAAACATGGGACAGAATCGGCTTTGTTGTCAGTTCTGGAGGAAACAAGGGGCATCTTAGATCGGGGAGGATCGGTGGCAGTCATCCTCCTCGATCTGAGTGCCGCCTTTGACACTGTGAACCATGAGATCTTGTTGCAGCGCCTCCATGACATTGGGATCCAAGGAGGAGCGTTGAAGTGGCTAAGGTCATTCTTGTCCAACAGATCATTTCAGGTTTTCGAGAGAAACATCATTTCCACTAGCAGACCGTTGGATTGTGGTGTCCCGCAGGGCTCCTCGCTCAGCCCGACATTGTTCAATGTCTATATGAGGCCGCTGGCAGGTATCGTCCGCCCATATGGTATTAAGATCGTTACCTATGCGGACGATACCCAGTTGGTGGTCTCTTTGACGCAGGCTGAGAATTCCTCGGACACAGTGGACCTGGCCGGATGTTTGAGCGAGGTACACAGCTGGATGACCCTGTCTTGCCTCAAACTTAATGGGAGCAAGACAGAGGTCATGATGCTGGGACGTTCAGCCCCTCCCTCGCTGAATTCCATCTGGCCGGCCAGCCTGGGCACTCCCCCAGTTCCAAAGGATACCATCAAAAGCCTGGGCATCTGGTTGGACAAGGATTTAACGTTAGATCACCAGGCTGTGAAGCTGTCCGCTACCTGCTTTGGTATTATTAGACTTCTGAAGAAGATCCTTCCTCTGTTACCCTTCCAAGCTAGGCAGACTGTTGTACAGGGACTGATCCATTCTAGGCTGGACTTTGGAAATGCTCTCTATTTGGGAGCCCCTGACTTCACACTGCGGAAGCTACAAGTGATCCAAAATTGTGCAGCCCGGACTCTACTCCAAATCCCTCGTAGGTCCTCTGCTAAACCCGGATTGACAAGACTGCACTGGCTTCCTGTGAGAGACAGGATTGCTTTTAAATCCCTTTGTATTGCCCATCAGTCATTTTGGTCAACTGGCCCTTTGATCAGTCGTTCCCTAATCACTCCATATCTCCCTAGAAGACAATTGCGCTCAGCTAGTGCCTTCCTGGCTACGGTGCCCAAAGTCAACCGGGCTAGATCAGGAGGCCGCTCTTTTTCCTTGAACGCTGCGAAGCTGTGGAACAGCTTACCCCTTCAACTAAGGTCCAACCCAGATCTGACTTCTTTCAGGAAACACCTGAAAACTTTTCTGTTTAATAAATAAATTTTTTCGTTTGTTGGTCTTATTTGGTTTTTTATTCTCTGTTTAAAACTTCCAGCAGTCTTAGCGCTTGGACGCCTCCGGGCAACTATTTCGCGCTTTATAAATCGCATTTTCATTTCATTTCATTTCATGATATCAAAGATAGACCTCTATCTGAATCAGATTTTGTCTACTTTGTAGATGGCTCATGTTTGAGATCAGAAGGAGGTGTCTTGAAAGCCTCATATTCAGTCTGTACAGTTAAAGAAGTTGAAGAAGCATCATGTCTTGAAGGAGTTCGTTCAGCACAAGTGGCTGAATTAATTGCTTTAATTCGTGCTTGTGAAGTATCAAAGGATATAAGAGTTACCATCATTACTGATAGTCAGTATGGGTATGGAGTTGTACATGATTATGGACAACTCTGGTCTCAGAGAGGCTATATGACGTCAGCAGGATCTCCGATTAAAAATGCAGTTTTCATAAGGAGATTAATTGAAGCTATACAATTGCCGAAAGAAATCGCAATTGTCAAGTGTGCAGCGCACACTAAAGGAGTTGATTATATCTCAAAAGGCAATGCATTTGCAGATGAAACGGCAAAGTTCTGTGCAAGAAAAGGTTATTCTTACAATCGGGAAAGGAGTAAAGAAACTGATTCAAATTCATTAATGCTAACAACAGTTGTAGAAACATGGAATGAGATTAGAGAATTACAAAATGAAGCAGATGATGAGGAAAAAGATCTGTGGTTAAGATCAGATTGTAGACCACGTGAAGAAGATGGAGTGTGGGTTTACAAAGATGGCAGAATAGTCTTACCAAATTGTTTAATTGCAGATATGGCCAGATTATATCATGGTCCAGCACATCTTGGAAGAGATTCTATGATTAGACTTTTCAGAGAAACTTGGTTCAATACAAAATTCAGAACAATTGCAGAATCTTTTTGTCAAAGGTGTTTATCTTGCCAACAAATGAATCCAAACAGAAAGTCATTGGTGGGGACAGGAATAATTGGTCGAGAGGGTGGTCCTTTTACCAGGTTACAGATGGATTTCATTGAAATGCCCTTACACAATTGCTTAAAATATGTTCTTGTAATCGTTTGTTTATTTTCAAGATGGGTAGAAGCATTTCCTACAAGACATTGTGATTCAATTACAGTAGCAAAACTACTGCTCAGAGAAATTATCCCAAGGTACGGTTTTCCAGTCACTATTGAGAGTGATGGAGGAAGCCATTTCGATAACAAACTAATGAAATTAATTTGTGAAGCTTTGAGCATTGAGCAGAAAATACACTGTGCATACAGACCAGAGGCATCTGGGGTAGTTGAACAGATTAATGGAACAATTAAAAACAGAATTGGAAAAATGTGTCTTGAAACAGGTGTAAAGTGGACAGATGCTCTTCCACTTGTTTTGATGTCATTAAGAAGTACACCAGATAAAAAGACAGGTTTGAGTCCTCATGAAATTTTAATGGGAAGAGTTATGAGGCAAGCTTTTGTACCTGTAGGTAAACTGTTGAGCATAAATGACAGTGCTATTTTGGATTACTGTAAAAGGTTATCTGATATAGTGACTTCTGTGTCTAATCAGGTGGGAACTGAAGCACAATCAAATGAGAAAGTTTTGACACATGACCTGAGACCTGGTGACTGGGTCAGAACGAAAGTACATCGGAGAAGAAATTGTCTGACTCCTAGATGGCAGAAACCTAGGCAAATAATTTTGATCACTACTAATGCTGTAAAATGCAAAGGATTGAAACGTTGGATTCATCCTAGTCATACTATTCCAGTACCAACTCCTGAGAGTTCTGATGTTGAAAGTGATACTACAGATGATTCTGATTCTGAAGCAGAAGGTGAAATAAATCCAGATCCTGAAGATCGACAAGAAGGTCGACATCTGGAACCTGTATCTGTGAATGAAAATTCAACAAGAAAAGACTTGGAAATTATTGAAATAGATTCTGAAGGTGAAGAGAATCTGTTAAAAGGAAAGATAACTGAAGATTCAGTTATTTCTATTGAAGACAGAGAAGCGAAACAAAAAGAAGTTTCAGACCAGGAGAGTATCGAAAAGCAGAAAACAAGCTCTGAAGTAAGGAACAGAAATCCAAATTCTGGGAAGTTGGAGGTAATTGAAGAAGAAGAAGAAGACGAATTACCAAGTACCAGTATTGGAAATCAGAGAAGTGTTCCTGAAGGAGTAAAACTGCCAAATAGAGAAGTTCCTGAGTCAATTGAAATTTCAGACTACGAAACTGAAGAAAGTGACGTGGATGGTGCAAGTGAAAACAAAAAGAAAAGGGCTTGGAAGTCAGAATCAAATGCTTCTGAACCAAAGAAGAAATACGTGAGAAAAACAGACTACTGGCCTGGTGGAAGATTGAGAGTCAGATTGATCAAGAAACCTAAAGAGCAAGTTGAAGAAATCAGTAGTCAAAAGAGTCCTGGAAAGGAAGTGGGAGTTGGAAGGAAAATTGAAGTGGTGTCGAGAAAAGGAAAAAGAATAGTGAGACCAAACCAGAAATACAAGTCTCCTGAGTGGACTTATTTAGTAATTCCACCCGTTATTGACATTTATGGTAGTAGTGAAGAAGAAAACGAAATAGAGGAAATTAGTGACAATGATTGAAGTACAGAAATTTTAATTTGGCAAAAGGCTGAAGAAATTTTGTTAGCTGACATAAGGTCGAAGAAAAACTGTTTAGTGGAAGAAATCTTATGTATGACATAAGGTCGAAGAAAACTTGTTTAGGGTTTTAAAAATAAAATTATTTTAAAAGGGGGGTATAAATAGTTTAAGTCTTAGAAATTTTAAAATTAATTTTGTTTTTAATTTTGTGACAAAACTAAAACTAACCAAAAATGCCTTATGTTAAGGAGAACACTTCAAAGTGTTCTGTTTTTAAAAGATGCTGTAAGATGACTCTGGTGTGTCTGCTCATTTTAATTCTGCTCTGGTTAGTTTTAGCTGTGATCATCCCATTAGAGATGAATAGAGAATTACACAAAGTTAATATGACAAGCAAAGCTTTGGTTAGTCAAACTAAACATAGTGCATCTGCTAAAGTTATTGATCATCAACCTAACTTTCATCAAGATAAATCTATTAGTGATTTTTCAAGTAATACATTCACAAAGCTTTTGAGTGAATATGTCAAGGTAATGGATGCAAAAGACTGCTATGTCTGTGTCAAGTTACCTGCTTCTGTTTCGGAGGGAGTGACATACAATATGCTTCCTCTCACATATGGTGTAACATGTAGTGTGTTAACTAGCTTATTTTATCAAACTGGACGCTTAGAATATTACTATTCAGATTTTGACGAGATTTTTGCAAATATAAAGATTGATGGTGCTTTAAATAAGCACAAGAAAGCAAAACAAATGAGAGAATTTTTCCTTGTTACTAACGAACTTACTTACGAGTATGCTTACAAGAATAATTTAACCTGCAAATTAAGTGCTGAGGGAAAGAAATTTTTGAATATGGTTGAAGAGAGAAGAGCAATTTACAAAAGAAATTAATTAGTCAAGCAGACTAAGTCAAAATTCTGGCAAAAAGAGGATGAGAAATTAAATGGCAAAATGCTTGAAAATGTTGCAATTCACATAGATAAACCAATTAGTGGAAAGCTTTGCATTAGAAGAGATAATACACTTTTTGATAATTATTTTGTAGGTGCAAGTAACTGTGAAGATACTTATCAGATATTGGGAGGTTGGGGATTCAAAGGTGGAAAAGATCCAATCTTCCCTGGGATTTATTTTGTTTGTGGTGACAAAGCCTATTACAACCTTCCTGACCATTGGTATGGAACTTGTTATGTGGGAATTGTTTTTCCTAAAGTGTTTCATGTTGATAGAGATTCAGAAGGATTGTTCAAAATTCATAATTATGTAAATAGAGTCAAAAGAGAAACTTTTACAGAAGTTCTGGGAGATATTTTTCAAGCGGTAATACCTTTTGTTGGTATAACCCTAAATGCAGGGAGAATTAGAAAATTGTCCACAATTGTTGACAGATTGTCAACAGACACAGCTGATGGATTTCAATTAGTAAATGTTGAAGTAGTTGCAATCAGATCTATGGTGATTCAAGATCGTCTTGCTTTAGACATACTCTTAGCAAAAGAGGGAGGAGTCTGTGGCATTTTACATGTACAACATTGTTGCACATTTATACCTGATGAAAGTAAGAATATTGAGATGTACATTAAAAACATTACACAAATGCATTCTGAGATAATTCCTTTAGAAGAAGATAATTTTACAGGGAAACTTTCAAAAAGATTCCAAGCTATTAAAAATTGGTTTCATGATATCGGTAGTTCAATTCTTGGTAAGATTTTGGCACCTTTGATTATAATAGTATTCATTTTTATTTTGACAAAAATAGGTTGTTTGTTGCATAAGAGAAATAAGCAGTTGAAAGAAAAGAAAAGAATCTATAAACTTAGAAAAGAAGAAGAAAGGGAGATCGAATTACAGGAGTTACATAGAGAGCGTTATGCTAATTCCAAAGATTATGCAGAAACAGATTTTTAGAATTACTGATACAATTGAATTTGAATCAATTTCTCGGAAATTTAAATTACAAAATTTTGGGTGTTGGTGTGGTGATTTGTTAATCACCAGATGAGGGAGTTGATGGAGCGAGATAGAAAATAAAATTTAGTTTAAACTCGCAAAGTCACATTTCCATAACATGAATAATAATATTAATGATTTGTGATATATTGTATTAATACAACCTAGATTAAACTTTACACATGGGGGGACTAACATGTGTGCTCATAAACGTGCATAAATGTTGCATCTTTTGTTCGTGCAAAATAATAAAAATAATTTGTCGTTTTCGTTTTTGTCATTACTAACTGCAGCAAACTTAAAAGAAGCATGTGCTTATTTTGCTTTTCCTTGTCTATGTGATGTCATTTCTACTATTCTAGGTGCACATAAGTCTCATGGATTAATGAAGACTGGTAGATATAAACGCTGCTTTATTTGTTTGCATTTGCTAGGTAACATCAGACTAATTGGGAGGGTTAATTAATTAGTAGACTTAGGGTGGATACAGAAACAACATTATTTCTTACATTAATACTTTTCTTGTGTTTGTTTTATACTAGAAAGCATAAGTTGCCTGCTTTTGGGCCTAGTTTGCTCGAGTTTACTAAAGCTGAATTTTACTTCTGCACAAGTCACGAGAAGCCCATTCTGAAAAAAGTGTTCGTCAAAGCTGCATTCACAAAGCAAAAAACTGATGTGCTGTCATCATTCTGTCGGACGTGGCCAAGGTCGGATATGCGATAAAAGACAATTTTGTCAGCTCTAACTTGGCATCCGCGGAAATAAAATGAACACTGTGAGAATATTGATTTGCAATTGTTGCAAACCAAGGAAGTTTCTGGTTGCATTCGGAAAAGGACAATGGTCTTTAAGAAACGTGACCTAATGGAACTTTTGGAATATGGGTGACATGTCACTTGTCACTCTCAGCCAATGGGACTTCGAGGATTTTTGAAAACTTTCCTTCGCTTAGTTTAGCTAGCATAGAAAGGTATAAAAAGTCATGCCCTTAGGGATGGGCTGGCTGCTGCTTTCTGACTTTCCGATGAGGGTGAAGTGCTGCTGGACTTTGCGTGGAGCACGTAAGAATCCTCAAAGAACTTTACTTTATTTTCCATTTATTTAGCTTAGCTAGGGACTTAGGCTTTAGAAATGCTAAACTGCTAAATCTTAATTAAACTTTGAATTTCTTACTTAAACTGTAATTTTCTTATGAAGCTTTTCAAACATGCTTACTTTAATGCTAATAAAAATGCATTTATAAATTTACATTTTGAAATACCATAATTTAGTAAATAAAATCTTACTTTTGACAAACAAGCTGGTCTTGGTTATTCAGAAGTGTAGGTTACTATTAGCTAGATCCCATCGCCAATGGTGGTCATTTAAATGGTTAGGATTTATTCTAATGACAATATTCTTTCCACAGATATATAAAATTGTATATAGTTTGTAGATAATGTATATAAAGATTTAGTCTGACCACCTGATTCAGTAGGCCCAAAATATGTCATGTTTATAAATGGGTCCATAAGTTAGTGTAGAATTTTGTTTATAGGTTATGAAGTTGGGTAGCGTTGTTTATGATATATTTTCTATAGGCCGCTGGATCAAAATCAAAAGAGAGACATCTAGTTTTTTCATATACTCGACTTCTTTGCAAAACTCGCTAATTGCTTACCTCTAACTGCTACAAGTCCATCGTCTAGGTGCTTTACTCTATCACACCTGGATTATGGTGATCCTCTTTTTTGGGGGGGGAGACGCCATCTTATGTTGCTTTTTGTTCTTTTTATTATTTTTAAATTGTGCTAGAAATGCATCATTTTGTCCAAAATTTTTATTTAAAAGAGATTTGTGCAGGAAATTAAGACTGGGCCGCCAAATAATGCCTTGCCCATAATGTGTCCCCTCCCAGGCAAAGCCCAGACCTACCACTCCCAAACTTCATCAGCCGCCACTGCTTGAGGGGTAAACTAAAGACGGCTTCAAACAGTCTGCAGTGACAGCTTGACAGGTAGGGTAGGTTCTTGCCCTGCTGGCTTATTTGTCAGATACTGTAGTAAAGCTGGATATTGCTCACTTG
Organism: Lissotriton helveticus; assembly: GCF_964261635.1. Taxonomy (NCBI): domain Eukaryota; kingdom Metazoa; phylum Chordata; class Amphibia; order Caudata; family Salamandridae; genus Lissotriton; species Lissotriton helveticus. The sequence continues at coordinate 1,179,611,315 of NC_136061.1, forward strand.
AAATTTTCATGAGCAGTTACAAAATGTGGCTGTCCTTGGCCAGACCATGGAATGAATGCTCTTATAGGCAGGCAGCTACGGTCTACCAATGCTTTACGTGCTGTTGTGCCCAAGGTAAAAAGGTCCAGATCAGGAGGTCGCTCTTTTCCCTGAATGCAGCCAGGCTCTGGAACAGTTTACCTTTTTATTTAAGGTCCAATTCGGACCTTACCTCTTTCAGAAAACAGCTGAAAACATTTTTATTTAATAAATAGTTGTTTCTGTTCTGTTCACTAACTCAGCTCATAACACATTGCTGGCACTCAGCGCTTGGACGCCTCCGGGCAGCTATCTGCGCCTTACAAAACCCATTTTCATTTCATTTAATTTCATTTCATTCATAGGGCTTTCTATGAAATTATCACGACTTCTGGGAGCTCTGAAAGCCCGACGCAAAATTATATTTTGCTGTGTGGATTTAAGTGTGAAGTCAAACTTTATTGTTAGATTAATAAAAATCGTTGTAATGTGCAAAAGTCTTGGTGTAAAATAGATCCGTCATTTAATTTTTTTTAACAATTGGCTAAGTGCAAGTGCAAGGGGGAACAGTAAAACATTTAAATGAGGAGGAACCAAGTTTTTAAGAGTAAGTGGTAGTTACAAATGCTAGGGTACAGCTAAATGTTCAGGGTCTGCAAAATAATTTTGCAGGAGGTGATGTGATTTGAGTTGTGTCCAAGTGGCAGTTAGATGGCATTTGCCTTCTTCAGGGCCTCTCTACTCCTTGGAGGTATTTTACAGTTAGGGAGATTGTTCTCTGGTCTTCTGAGTTGAGGCAGGCCAAAATGGCTTGTCTACAGGAGTACACCCCTAATTAGTTTCAAAGAGGGAGCAGCCGTTGTGGACGTATGTGGAATTGCAGAGGCAGATAGTGTGCACCAGGTCTTCAGTCGTGAGGCCACATAGTCGACAAGCAAGATGCCAAGACAGTAGTTAAAGTATCTACTTTTTATCCAGCAGTTTAAAACTTCACTCAGATATTGCTGTGGTCTCAGGGTCCTATTACTGTTTAATATCGACAAGGCGTAGGTGCGCTTTTCTAGGGTTGCCTTGTCTTCTACAGAGGAAGTTATTTTGGTAATTTTTTAAACAGCTGTTTTGAAAATATTGTGGCTCGCTGCTGCCAGCCATAGGTCTGCAAACTCTAACACGAGAATCTTCTCATCAAGGTAGTCTCGTGCCGGTGAGCGTGATTATGTAGAGATTTCCTCCCATAAATGATGGATATTTTGTGTTTTCCTCAGTGGTTTTAAACTTGTGACAGAAGATAGCAAATGCTGCACTCATGGCATGAGACTGTTTTGTTAACCCAAACTCAAGCCAAATCTGGGCTGGTGCTGTGTGACGGTGAGCTGAATGATTTGCCTGCATTTTCATACTATTGTGGGGTCCAGAGTTGTGTCTCTACCATAGAGAGTCTTGCAGCCATTCATTTTTGGGGGCTGAGAATTATTTTTCATCATCAGACTTTGACACAGAGCAAGACAGAGAAAGGCATAAAAGGAAGAAAGAATGAGCATGGACAAAAAGGGCAACGTGAGAAAGCAGGGATGTAAAAGAAACAGCAAATGTGAGATGAAGAATGAAAGAGTGTGGTGGAGAAGAAAGAAGCATGGGTGGAATCAATGTATATGCAACCTCTCACTTCAGCAGTACAGGTAGTGGCCTCCTAAGAAAACCTTTAGGCTCCTATACTTATTTATGTATTGCTTTACAAAGTAAATCCTGTGTGGAAGGTAACGCACTCTGATTTTTGTGACAGTAGGCGAATGCCAAACCATGGCAGCACAGGTGCCATGTTAGAAAGTCTTTTCGTGCCATCATTCAAGGCACCTTTTTTCCTATTAATGGGGTAAAGTGGAGTGAAATTCCTCAGCATCGGGCCTCCTTGCAAGAGAATTTATTTGCCTTACATAATGCACATATTCTTTGCCACTGCAACATAGTAGCCACTGGCGGTGGGAAAGTTCTGGTTATGTTACATTGTAACAGAGGACGTGATTCAGAAGGAGGCTTGACTCCAGATGGCATCTCAGTAACATTGGAAGATATTTAGAGATTGGTGGACAGCCCAATGTCACACCAGGTCATTACAGGTATATCCTCCTCTCCTCTGGTCGAAGAACATCTGCGATATTGAGAGATCTCTGCCACATAGGCATGGAACTCTGGGGCATATTATCAAGGGGGGTTAGCTCCGCTTTTTTGGCTTTAAAAGCCAAGAAAGCGGAGATAAAATTATCTCCCTATTACCTAGCTGTCGCTAACGCCAGTTAGCGACAGCTAGTAGGAGATAGCGACCATCTTGGGCCCCACTTTGCATGTCAGTGATATTTATCACTAATGACATGCAAAGTGGGCGTGCCAAGATGTTAGCGACTGGAAACAGTCGCTAACATCGCTATCTCCTATTACCAACTTTTGGAGATATTCGCGCTAAGCGCGAATATCTCCAAAAGCTAACACCTGCCCTGAGCAGTTCTTAGCCATGTTATCCAACGGGAGGTGGATGACATGGCTAAGAGCATTAACTCGGTAATGCATGAATATCTCTGACTTTTCAGCGATATTCATGCATTGCGGCGGTTTTTTTATCGCATTTGCGATAAACCTTGGTAATACCAAGGTTTATCTACGATAAAAATCGCCACAGCTTAGCGGTACATTTTTGTCTCTAACCAAGCAATAGCGATAATTATTGCTTGGTAATATGCCCCTCTGTGCCTTCAGTGATGCCTCCACCCCTGAAACCGCTAAATTCTTGTTGAGTGGTTTCCATGCTCAGGTGTACACTGGCATAGTTTTTGGTGTTTCAAAAAACAAACTTGCAAAGTGGGTGTTTGCTATAGAACACTAAATAGGCCTGATACACTGGGAGTTTTCTCCGACTACGTGAGGACCATTTATTTTTTTTCTGAACCACCAGACTTTTCCTGGGGTTCCCAAACAGGGGCAAAGTAGATCAAAGCATCCAAAGTAAATTCAATGGATGGTCTGGCATTCGCTGACTGATGGCCCACAGGCGGACAGGCTACGAGCTAAAGATTTGAGCCAGGTGAGCCAGATGAAGCTCCATGTGTAGACCCATGGCCTTTCCCTGACTCTAGATAGAACTAGGAGACTTGCAAGTTTGGCACTCAGGATATATCCCACTTTTTCTAAATGAGCCCCTTTGTACCTAAAATAGTGATTATTAAAGAGAACAGTTGTTTACACTGTGTTTGCACTGGGACCCCTTGGAGGTTTACTATCCAGAGCAAGAACGTAACATTTTATCATTTGTCTCTCCTCCTAAAAGAGAATTCAGTGAAGGCACCTTTCTATAAATAACTATACATGAACAAGCATTAGCATTGTCCATAGTTTTTACATTTGTAGTGCATGGCATTGGTTTTTCCAATTCTTGTTTGTGTACTGGGAGGAGAGTGCAGACAAAAGCATAGGAAAAATTGAGGCTACATACAATAAAGAAAGCCTTTTGGAGCTTCTGTTTTTCATTTGATTTTGTCAGCAATCACTTGCTGGTCTACACAGACTGCTCTGAGGCGTCAAAATGCACCCTCATGCAAACTAGTGGAGGCGGAAAGACATGCTATAAGTCATAACAAGAAATACAGGATCTCGGTATATTTCTACTATGAAAACAAGAATAGACTTTTTATTCACCTGATCTGTTTTTTTCTATTTGAACAGTGATCAGCAGACAGGAGATCGTTATAGCAAACATGTTTATTTTTGCTTGTTATAAGTCATTATAAGGGCAGAATGTCTGTGCATGTTTCTACATATTCTGAGCTATATATTTTAAAAGCTATGTTACACTACACTGGTTCTAATATCTTTTTGCCGCTAATTACTAACTGCTTGTTGGTGTTTTTAATTTTGAACTACAGATGCTGCTTTTATTCTTCCTGTTTGCAACTGCTCTCTCTTTCTCATATGAAAGAGCATGACACCAAGGATTTAAGTGCTTTGAGGAATGGCTGATGGTGTGACCATGTATTGTAAGAGATAAAATACCCTCTGCTGTACCTTGAAGTTGAGCGAACAAATAAAGGAATTCGTCCTTCGGCCTCATACTCAATATGGTCAAGAAACTCCTTGATAACTTGTTTCCGTCTAATGTGCGGCAGGGGATAGTTTATCCCTCAGAATATTTTTCTATTTGTGCCAATATTATTCTGCCCATCTTTGTTGTAACATGGTTTCTGTTCTTATGCTTCCATATAGTGTCAACCCATGCTGCATGGTTGAATTGAAAAGGTGCACTGCTGGAGTTAATGTTAAAAAAGCATAACAGGATTTTTTTTCATTAAGCAAAACTACCCATTTATATAAATCTTCCATTTTGGCTTAGATTATTCTGTTAAACTATTCCTTCAGCTACAAAAACTGTGTAATGAAGCAAAACACAGGCAAGTGGGTAGATCCCTGTCAATTTTATTGCTAGATAACAAATCCTCCTCTGGTTGTTAGGCAGCCTGCAGTTTTCTCGTTAATAAAATACACCTTATGTCAGTGATTCTCCAAAGAAACAGCTGTGTGGTGTGTTGAATAAAGACATCTTTTTTTGCAGACAAGGTGGTAATCAAAGATTTAAAAACTGTTACTGCTTGGCACATGGAAGTACTCGTAATCCATCTCCAACTTCGACAGGTGAGGTGAGGTGGTAGATTGTAAATACCTACTCTAAATTGGACCGCGCAACTTCCTGCTGGAGGGTGGGAATCCAAGGAGATGGTGGTGGGAGAAGACTTGCGTGGATTACCTCGGAAGATCATTTAGAACAAAAGTGGCCACATTGTAAATTATAGTGCAATCGTCTTCACCTACATTTGCTACAAACCTATAGGTTTTAAAGGGCCACCCATGTTTCATTTTAAGCTGAACAAGACTGACTCTCCTTAGGGGTGTTTGGCTTTCAACAATCTTAAGATCATCTTTAGAAACTAATGGGAAATGAATGTGCATTTTACCATAATTTCTCCAAAATGTCTAAAACGTAGGTGGGAATTCTTGGGCTGCCTGGTATTCCCATCTGGTGGGTATTTGACCTGACAGATTGCGCTCGACTGTTCCTATTGGAGCAGGGCCAGTTCTGATTTGCCCTTCGCTGACCCCTTCGTGGTGTAGTGGGTGAAAAACGATGGACTGGAATGCAGCCCAAACTGCTATCTTTGGTAAGATTTATTCAGGCATTCCTTTCATCACCTTGTTGCAGTCATTATTTTTCATAGCCTCTAATTTTATTTGTATATTTCACTTTCTTTTATTTTCCCCAACATGCCCCTTCCAAATAACTTGTGAGTCATATGTTATCAAGGAGTATCTCTTTTAAAGGGTAAAGATGGAAAATAAATGTGTATGCTTCTCAGTCTCTCTGTAGACAGTAGACGTGGACAGCACCACTGCTGTTGCTGAGGTACTGCTGTTGCTGAGGTTATGGAGAAATTGCAGCTCGGTTAGGCTGCCCCGATCCTTCAATCTATAGTCTTGTGCGTCAGTAATGTCTGTCACTTGGATATAAGATATACATAGATACTTGCAATCGCAATTAATTGATGGTTTATTAAAAAGAATACCATCATTTAGGAATCACATATAAGATTTTTTGTTTCGTAGAAGTGAACTACATTTCCCAATACAAAAACGTACAGTTTCCATGAAAAAATATCAGGAAATGCGACCTTTCCATGTGCAATAAACGCATGTTAGGATTCCAAAAATCACTCTGTCTATTTAATAAAGCACGCGACATCCCCATTTTAGATGTAAACAGACTGCGAGGACATGAACAATTGACAGCACAGAGCCTGTAATACGGCTAATTACAGTTCATCTTTAGCTGCACAGTGATTGGGTGCTTTATTTCACACATATTGTCAATCACACTCTCAGTGTGACGCATGGCCTGCCATTGGTCTGGAGTGAAGACAAAGTTTGCGCTCCTGGAGAATCAAAGGTTCTGTTTTTCGTGTCTTCCTTTCTAAAAGAGCTATGCATCATCATCACCCCAAAGAGCACATACTGCGCATTATATGATGGGCTGAGCATGAACCACCTGCTTGTTGCATGTTAACACTTTTTCCAATGCCACTCCGACGGTCTGGAAGTGTGCGGCAGATAATAAGATGCACAACTTCAGATCCATCGAGCGATGTGGAAAAATAAGTGGGCCACCAGCCCAGTACCCTGATGGATTAGGAACCCCTGCCTGTTACATAATGGCGAATTGTACTCTGCTGAGGAAAAACAATTGCATTCTGTGACGCTTGCACGTGACGGGGTAGCACGGCCTACAAGCTCCTTGAAATCATGCACGTCCACTCTGGTATAGTGGTACGGGCGGAAGACCACGAGCGATCTTCGCCCTTTTATTTATAACCTCTGGCCATGCCAGGCCGGAGGGTGATACATTGTGTGGGGACTGTTCTGGGTCAATGCTCTAGTTCCGCTCTCGTGGTATTAGGGTTGTTAAATCCCTTCCCAACTTGGTATTAAACTGTCTCAACAAAGTTCAGCAAACAAAGTCTTTTAGTCTCTGACTAGGTGTTGGATTTGGCCTTAACTTGTAGCGTTGCGAGGTGAACCGACAGCTGGTGTTTTGGGTGGCCAGATCTGGTTGGGAGTTGACACTCAACTCTTCGCTCCTCACTGGCGAAGCTGTCGGAGGGCTAGGAGAATTGGCCCCACTTGACCCTCCAGGGCTGGGCTGTGGGTTCCCTTCAGCCCAGTCAGTTCCTACTTTGGTGCATTCCGGATCGACGCTTACTTGATGTGGGTGTTTCACTGTCTGGAACCATGACACATTTCTGGTAACTACTTCGCCCTCACATTTGGCAGTGATGGCTGTCCCATTGACTTGCACTACTGTCTAGGTCCCTGGTTCGTAGGGTGTCTTGAACTTCCATCCTGCAGGTGGATTCGAAGCAGTACTAGGTTCCCTGGCAAGCCTTTCATTGGTTTAGGCTTGTTACGCCCAGTAGCGGCTGGTGGAGGGACGGCCGTGGGGCGGTGAGGCGGGGTGGGAGAGGGGCAGGGTAGGGGGTAGTAAACTCTGGCTCACTGCCGACCGGAGTAATGTAAGTAAATAAATAAATAAAACTAATTTCATTGCGGGCGCTGAGACGCATTTCACAAATTCTCCTCCTTGGTAATGTGGACTGTTGTCCTTTTTCAGTTCTTGGGCCAGCCCAAATAGCACAAATGTTTTCTCTACGACTGGTGCAATGTGGGTATATGCTGTGGAGTCCACCATCTCCGCTATCAGATATTTGGAGTAGTTGTCAACTAGCACCGCCGTCAACCTTCCATCTCGGAAGCTCCCAAAATCAGGCTGTTTTGGGACCAAGGGGCTGAGGCAGATTCTTCGGTGAGCATAGGCACTGGGGGCTCTTGTTTGCTGGTGATCTGGCAGGAGTGGCAGTTTCGTACCATGTTTTTAACAGCAGCTTTTAGCCATGGGAACCCAATCTTTTCCCTCATTCGTGACTTCATTTGGACGGTTCCTTGGTGACCCCCATGCTCGAGGATTGTCACTCTCTCTTGGAGGTTCTCAGCGATCACGATTCAAGATCCTCTTAATACCAAAACTTCCACTGTTGTGCTCAGATTGTCTCGCACCCTGCACAACTTTCCTAGGCATTCTTCGTTGGGGCCACACCAGGTGTTGGCGTCATGCAAAAAGTCCTCCCTTGACCCTCGGAGTAGGGACTCTATGACCTTGGCTAAGACGGGGTTATTCTTGGTTGCTGAGCCGATTTCCTTGATGGCAAGGGCATGGGGACATGATCCTTGTAACACTATGTTTACGTATTCTTCCTTGCGTCATTGTCGATGTCTCCTTCTCTTGGGTCAGGCAGGTGCCGGTAGAGGAAGTCTGCGGGATTCTTTGATCCTGGGTGATACACCAAGTCAATTTGGTGATGCTGCAGCTGAATCGCCCACCATTCGATTAGTGCTGGAGGGTTTGGGGCCGTGCCTTGGAAGAGAGGAACAAGTAGCTGGTGGTCGGTGACCACTCAAAATGGATGCCTGCTGATGTAGAGATGGAAATGGCTGCTTGACCACTTGACTGCTAGCGCCTCCCTCTTGATTTGGGAGTACCACGCTTCTGTTAGTGTGAGGGCTTTGCTCTCAAAGGCGAGGGGCACCCATTTGCCGGGCTCTACCTCCTACGTAATCACAGCTCCTAGGCCCACCGGACTGGCGTCTACTAGCAACTCCGTGTTTCTTGTCGCATCGAAGTATGCCATAGTGGTCTTGCTGAACAGCGCCTCCTTGATATTCCAGAATGCGCCCTCCTCTTCATTCCCCCATTTCCATGTGGCGTCTTTCTTGGTTAAAGCTTGCAGTGGTTCGGCTATTGTAGCCAGGTTAGGGATGAACCGCCCGCAATACGTGTTCATCCCTGAAAAGCTATCACTTCTGAAACCTTGGTTGGTGCTTGTGCTGTGCTTGTTGTATGGCGTCGGTCTACTTGTACCCCCTCCTGGTTAAAAACGTAGCCGAAGAAATCAATAGAGTTCTGAAAAAAAAGCACTTGTCTTTATGAAGTGTTATGTTGTGGTCTGACAGTCACTGTAGGGCTGCTCTATGATGTTTATGGTGCTCTTCTATCAATGAGGAGTGAATCTGGATTTCGTCACAGACATTCAGCACCCCTTGCAGGACAGAAAGGTTTCACAGACGGCATCCTGAAAAATCTCGGCAGCAGATGAAATGCCGAAGTTCAGCCCTTTGTAACAGTGCAGCTCCATGTGTGTCAAGAAAGCCGTAGTGTACCTGCTCTCTACTACTAGCCTTAGCTGATGGTACCCTGCATGAAGGTCTAGCTTAGAGAACCATCGTGAGCCGTTTAGGTTGCCTATAATGTCATCCATCATAGGCGTTAAAAGCCTCTCCCTTTTGATCACCTGGTTGGGTCGGCGCATGACTATGCACAACCGTATTTTCTCTGGTTGTTTTGGCTTCTCCGCAATCACCATGGGCAACACTCAGGGTATTGAGCTGGTGACCTTTTCAATCACTCCATGTTGCTCCAGGTTGCGCAACTCCTGTTCCACAAGGAGCCATAGGTGGAATGGTATGCCTCTGTGACGGAGCGCAACCGCTGCCATAGGTGAATATCCTGACGCTGGTCGGGAATAATTGGGGCTGTGGTGCAGTTGCTTGTACTGTTGGCTGCCCATCACATTGACGGATGCTCCGGTGTCGATTAGAGCTGATCCAGTTATTTCTATTACCACACGTGGGATGTGATCGCCTCCTGCATTTCAAGTCACTGGTGAATGATATGATGAAACACTCGTTGTCATCTTCGGTGGATGAATCTTCTAGGCGGGACCACTGCCACTGTGATCCTTTGACTGTCTTCGGGTTTTCCGAGTCTGTGGTAAATAAATTATTTACTCTATCATAATTTCTATAAATGCAAAAAGGGTCAAATATAAATGAGGAGCAGAGTCCGTGGTGTTAGAGTCAATGGGCTTTATTGCATTAACTCGAGTTAAGGGAGAGCTCCAGCACCAAGCAGGCACAGGAGTGGTCTGAGCTTTATTCACACAATATTTATACATTCTTTGCATACATAGGGAGGAGCCCTCCAAGCAGAAGGAAAGAAAAAGATATGAGCATGTAGGCGTTCACTGTAATGAGTCATAGGTGGGTGGGTGCATAGAGGGGGCAGCAAGGTCAGCTAAAACTCGCACTGCCTGTTTGCGTAACTTTATCAGACTTCTCCATGAGGGCTGTTTCCTTTCTGTTGGTCAGGGAGGGCCCTGGGTGTCAGAGTGACTAGCATGTCTGGTCTTATCTCTAGCTCGGGGCAGCATGCAGATTGCTCTCATCTGTAGAAGTGTTGCTGCTTCATACTAGCAGTTGGGTTGGCCCTTCCTGTCCACCCCTTGTGTAACTGTCTTGGAGGTTTCCCTTGACATGGGCCCCACTTATCTCTGAGAGCCGACAGCAAAACTGGGCCTTATCTCTGCAGATGGGCTACTGCTCGGCTCCTGCTCGGGGCCGGAATGCAGCTTTATCAGGTCGACCCTTGTTTGACACTGTTAAGACACCCCGGGCTGGGCCTCTTCTAGGTGACTGCTCAAAAAAATATCATATGTCCTGCAGAGAAATGTAACGTGTGCCTTTTTTCAGGGTCTGGCATGGAGGGGCCAGGTGACAGAGAAATAAGGCCTCTGAATGTGAAGTAATGCAGGGGTTTTTATTCAACATGGCAGATGGTGAGAGGGTAGCGCGTGGGGGCACAAATGCATATAAATATGTAATTTTCTTCATTCCCTCCTTGTCCCCAAGCGCACCCCTCTAATACACCTCTATTTTCATCAGGCCGTTAATGTGTTCTTGCAACATGATCTTTTCATTTTTTCTGCTCTGCACATGTGGACGGGGAATGCAGGCAGTGGCGCACAGACCGCAGATGGCCGGGCCGCATTGGATGCAGAGGCAACAACTGAAGATGATAAACAGTATTGATCCTACTACAGTCAACACTTTCCATCCCCATGTTGCTACTAATCCCCACAACCAGCTGCTTAAGGACCATTCTCCTTTATCCATGTCTAGCTGACTTGACATCTTGTGTAGCTTGGCAATAGCTTGGTATACCGTAGGTGCGTTATTTGGAATAAACACACAACAACTCGTGGAGATCAATCTGCATACACCACCACGGTCAGCCAGAACGATGTCTAAAACAATGCGATTTTGAAGGGTCATGAGTCTGTCCGCGACCATCTCGGCTGTGAGATTAGAGAGGGCACCTGCCGTTGCATCTATCGTGTTTTGCACCACTCGTGTGAGGTGGCGGATGTTCCTGCTGTTTACCATGGGACCCCAAAATGGAATGACTCCGGCAAAGAAGTCTCCCGCCTCCTGCCCTGCTGTATCTTCTGTATCTATGACCCCCCTTCGCCGTCTGTTATAGACAGTCAGAGGCTCAATTTCATGATAGTCCGCAGGGGCAGTGTAGGTGGGGGGAGGAGAAAAGCAATGTAACAAGTGCCGGACCAGCCCTGTGGGAGCCATGTATAACCTTTATCCCCACATATGAAGTAGGTGCCCTGTGCGGCTATAAGCTGTGTATTGTTTGTTCCATTCAAATTGACTGTGTGATTGCAGATGCTATCACCCATACGTATCTTTCCTTTACTTTGGACACAAAAAGGGGCTTTCGTTGATGCCACAAAAACAGGTGAAACAGATCTTTTTCTCCTGTCCATATACTGATAATATAACTTATTAGATCTGTTACCGTGGTCAGCATAGGCTTCCTGCTCTAGTGGGGTACCACATGCCCTGTTCTTTTCACCTCGCCAACATAAAATGTATAGGTGATATCTGAGCTGAGACTGCTCTTTTGTATCCGTATTGGCCATATAGGAAGCTTTGTTTGTTTCCCACCAACCTGTACAAGAGCCTTCATAAGAAAAGGGGAGAGTGATGAAAGGCATGCCTTTGGCAACTGTATATGGAAGAAGACCGCACACCCAGCAGTTGGATGTGTTTATGGCCAGTTGATGTTGTTATAAAAGGGTGATGAAAGTATTGTTCTTAAATTCATTTCTTCTGTTCTCTAAGTGTACTGGGAGCTCAACATGTGAGTGTACTATGGTGGCGTTCTGTGAGACAACAGGTGGATAGAGAACATGTAAGAACCAGCCAATACTTATTACCACAATGCTCATAAAAAGTACAATAATCAGAGACACTATACATCTGCTGTGTAATAGCTTGCAGTATTTCTTTCTCATATTAGTCCTTTTTCTTTACTGTTCACTAGTGTATTCAAGTCAGACATCATGTTCAACCGCTTCACCACCGAGTGGACTTAGACAATCAAACGTCGACTGACCTTCTAGATCTCAGTTTGGAAATGTACTCTTGCTGGGGAGTCTTTTCCAAAAAGGGGGGCTCAAAGTCTGTACTGTCTTTGTTTTTAGCAAATGTTCCGGTAGTCCCAAAGTATTTTTTACAGTGACTGGCATGCAGCCACCCCTTTCTTCCCTCGACTTTGATGGCCGTCCTCGTCGTCAGCAGGACTAATTTTGGTGCCTTCCACCTGGGGTCCAGAGGGCTCGTCTGGTCGAAATTCCTTACCAGCACCCAGTCCCCTGGGGCTATGGCATGGTCCTCGACCTGAGTGTTGTCAGGGAAGGCAGCGGCAACCTGCGAACGGCAAGAGAGTAGTGCAGACATCAAGGAAGCCAGGTAATCTGTGAGCATAGTACTGTCAACATCAGTTATTCTTTTAGGTATTGGTGTACCCCACATATTCGGTGAGACCACCTCATATGGGGATAGGCCGGTTCTAGAATGAGCTACCATGCGCATGTAAAAGAGGGCAACCGGTAAGGCTACCATCCAATCCACGCCCTTTTCTGCACAGACTTTAGCTAATTTTGTTTTGAGGGTCTGGTTATGTCTCTCTACTAGACCTGCTGCTTGGGGATGCCTTACACAATGGAACTTCCAGGTATATCCCAACAGAAGGGACACCTGTTTCATGAGCTCAGAGGAGAAGGGCTGGCCATTGTCTGAGTAAATGACACGTGGCAACCCGTATCTAGGGAAGAACTCCCTCACTAACTGTTTGGCTGTTGTAACTGCAGTATAATCTGGGACTGGGTAAGCTTCTGTCCATCTGGTTAGGGCACACACCACTACCAGGACGTACTTGTGACCCCTACATCTGTCCATTTGGATATAATCCATTTGGAGAACCTCAAAAGGGTGATCAGGGGGATGAAATCCACCCTGTTCCACTGAGATGCCTTTTCCAGGGTTGAATTGGCAACAAATCATGCAAGTCTTCACTTTCTGTTTTGCTGCCGCTCGCAAGTGTTTGTTAAACCAGATATTCTGCAGGCCATCCAACATTCCCTTCTCTCCCAAGTGTGCCGGGCTATGTGCTGTCTCTATTATCACCTGTACCATAGAGTCTGGGAGGAACCATGTCTTTTTGTTTTTAGTCATCCAACCCTGGTCAGTCTGGACCCCTCCTTGTTCAGTCAATTTCTTTATTTCATCTGGAGTGGCATTGGTCTGTATATCTTGTACATCTTTGGAGGGATCCCTGACTGTCATAGTCCTTGTCAGTGGTAATACCTGTGATTTTTTCATGTCAATTGGAGTCTGAGCTGTCTGTTTAGCAGTTCGGTCTGCCAGGTCATTACCTTGGGAAATGACATCTGTGGCCCTGGTGTGTGCTTTGCATTTCAGGATCGCTATGGCTGTAGGTAGGTGTATTGCTTCTAACAAGGCCTGTATGAGAGGGCCATGCTGTATCTTGGCCCCGTGTGAGGTCAGAAAACCTCTCTCTCTCCATAGTACCCCAAAGTCATGAACTACCCCAAACGCATATTGTGAATCAGTGTAGATGTTAACCCTTAACTGTTTTGCTCGTTTACAGGCTTGCGTCAAAGCAATGAGCTCTGCTGCTTGTGCTGACAGGATATCTATTCTTTGTGTCTCTATGATCTCATGGTCAGTAGTTACGGCGTATGCTGCCACTAATTCTCCTGCCCCTGTTCTCATGCATGATCCATCTACATAAAACGTTATGTCAGGGTCTGGGAGTGCAACATCTGTCAAGTCTTGTCTTGGCTTCGTCACTACATTTATTACTTCCACACAGTCATGGGGTGTGTTGTCATCTGTGCTTGAGGGTAAAAGAGTGGCAGGGTTGAGTATGTTACATCTTCTAATCTCTATGTGGGGTTGAAATAGTGTCAGCTCGTATCCTGTCAATCTTGCTACAGTCAGGTGTTGTGTCTGTGTCCTATTCAGGAGAACTTCCACTGCGTGTGGTACTTGTACTGTCAGGGAGTGTCCCAGCACTATCGAGTCACTTTGTCTTATGGCCAAAGCTGTGGCCGCAACCGATTTCAAGCATGCTGGCAGAGCCTGTGCTACAGGGTCCAGTGTACTAGAAAAATAAGCACATGGCTTGTGTTTCCCTGCTTGGTCTTTTGTGAGGACAGATAGTGCTGTTCCATCCCACTCTGTCACGAACAGGGTGAAGTGTTTCTTGTAATCAGGAGTGGCTAAAACTGGCGCTTGACATAACGCCCGTTTTAGTTCCTCAAATGCTAGGGTGTGCTCTGATGTCCAAGGGAGGACGTTAGAGGTGGCTGCCTCCAATGTAGTCAATTGTATGAGTGGCTTGACTATGTGGGCATACTGGGGAATCCATTGTCTGCAATAGGAAGTAAGGCCAATGAATGCACGTACCTCTTTCTGTGTTTTGGGTTGTGAAATGTTAGAAATCAATTTAATTTGTTCTTTTGTCAGCTGCCTACCCTCCTTGGACAGCAAGTGCCCTAAGTAAGCCACTTGCTGTTCACAGAACTGTAACTTTGAAGGGGACACCTTGTGCCCCTTGTCCGCCAGAAAATGAAGGACCGTGAGGGAAGCCTCTTCACAGTCAGTTTCTGATCTTGCTGTGATGAGAATGTCATCCACGTACTGTATTAATGCTGTGTTAGTAGGCATACTAATACTGTCAAGTTGTCTCTTTAATGCCTGACTGTAAACACTTGGGCTTTCTGTAAAGCCTTGGGGAGCTCTTGTAAATTTAAAGCTGCGTCCTTTTAAACTGAATCCGAAAAGATATTGACTGTCAGGATGTATTGGAATGCTGAAGAATGCATTCTTCAGGTCAATGACCGTAAAAAATGTTGCCTCAGAATCAATGACAGTAAATAATGAGGAAATGTCTGGGACCACTGGGTATTGTGGGACCACGCATTTGTTCAGTTCTCGAAGGTCAACTACTAGTCTGTAAACTGGGGGTGCTTGAGGGTCTGTGCGTTTAAGAACAGGGAGGACGGGGGAGTTACACACATTCGAGTCTGTCTCCACCACTACCCCCTGTTTAATGAGTTCCTGAATTATTTTTAATAAGGCTGTTTCAGCCTCAGGTGGAATCCTGTACTGTCGTATTCAGGGTAGGACTACTCCTTCCTTAAGAGTGACCTCGTGTGGTGTTATATCCATGTAACCTACGTCAGTCGAACCTTGTGCCCATAGATACTGTGGGACATCCTGAAGTCTGGGATCAAAATCTCTAACTGTGAAATGCCCTTTGAAATCACGCAAAAACAGTCTTACTCCTTCTGGTGAGCAACAGATAACTGCTCCCAGTTCTTTTAGGGTCTTTATACCTAGTAAATTTTCCGGACATGTTTTAGTGAGTAGTAGGTCTGTGGTGCGTGTCAGTGGACCCACCCCAATGGAGACTGGTTCTGATACTTTGTTGACAATTGGCTTTCCAGAAAATCCCAGGGATATATTCTGTGAGCCCGAGAGAGGTGCCCCTGGGACCTCGTCATGACTGATGGTAGTCCTGCTTGCCCCTGTGTCAATCAGAAACTTTCTATCTTGCCCCAGCAAACGAGCATGTACATAAGGACCCTCTTGGTCCACAGGAACTGGGATAAGGGGAAAGCAATCTTCCCTCTCGAGGCTGTTTCATGAAAAAGATTGGTATTCTGGGTAGTCTGACTGCGTGTACTGATACATTTGAGGTGTAGCGGCAGCGGGCGTCTGGACCTGCTGCGGGGTGGGGGCTTGTGTCTGTTGAGTGTTGTGCTGTCTGGGTGTATAGGGCCGTTCCTTTGTTTTACCTGTGGCTATATTGTGCTTTAGGACGGGGCATTCCCTTACAAAGTGACCCTGTTGTTTACAATAATTGCAGGTCCCTTTAGTGGGCGCGGTACCATTCTTGATCGTGTTTGCAGGTACTGTTTGGGCAACTAGCATCTTCATTTTTGTATCCTTCATGCGCCTCTTTTCTTGTTCTTGCTCTTCCCTTATTCTATTTTGGTGGTATTGCAACATCTGTAACATTTGTGAGGGGCTATTTGCTTGCCAAGTACTCTCAACCTTCAGCACTCTATTCCTAATCTGAGGAAGGGCGTTATCTACCAGTTTGGTCACAAAAAGGTGGGGATAGGCTTCACTACTGTGTTTTAAACCACTGTTGACAGCGAAGCATTTCTCCAACCTAGTGTAGTAATCGCTCGTGTCTTCCTCTGGTTTCTGTTTACATGCTGAAATTGCATCCCAGTCTTCCTTTTTGGTCGTCAATAGTCTTGGTAAAATTTGTATAAGGAGTTCGGGGAGCCCCTTAATTTTTTCACCAAGGCCATCCCCCGGGGCCCTACCTGCATCTTCAGCTTGCAACTCTGCCCATTTCAAAGTTTTATCTCCCACATCCCAGTCTTTCTCTTTAAGTTTCTCGTAAATGCCTGCTGGTAACAAGACCTTTAGTAACCTTAGGATATCAGGGTAAGTATAGTCTCCTATACGAAGTATATCTTTTATTTCTCTGTGAAACCCCCCCGGGTCTTTATCATGGGAAGGTAACAACCTCTTAATTTCCAGTATTTCTAGCTTGGTGAGAGGGGTATAGACATATACCCGCTGGACAGAGCCATCTTGTTTTCTTATGGGGTGGACCTCTCGCAGAGGGTACTGTCCTCTGGGGCGAGGATCGGGTGTCATTGAGGCGGACAGGAATTGTTCATATTGGAGACGCAAGTCTAAAATGGTGTTAATCAGTTCTGGGCCCTGTTTCATCCATCTATCTAGTATTACCTTTTCCAGTATTTTATATAATTTGCCATGGTGGTGATATTGGCTCTCATACAACGTGATCAAGTGTTGGACCATATAGATGCTGGCCAGGCGTTGTTCGAGTGGTGGGAGGCTCAGGAACATTTGGGCCACTATGTCGGGATTATATACATGATGTTTGCACACCCACTGGGTGGCCGACCGAGCCAACTCCCTCTCATGTGGCGTGAGGGGTGGCTCGTCGTCCATCCAATGGTCTAGGGCCTTTTCAGTTGTTTGAAACAAATCCTCAGGAGAGATGTGTGTTTCCTGATTAACCCTTGTTTTCTGAGGTCGATGGTGTTTGGCGCCATTACAGTGCCGTGCTATGCCCAGAAAATTCATTTTGTCTGCCGGCTCATTGTTATCCCCTTCCTCTGACACACTATCCCTGCCTTCCTTCTCGACGTTGCGTACTGCTAGTATTTTCTTTTTAATCTTGTTTGTCATTGCTTCTGTCTGCGCTGCCTTATCATGTTTACCGTCATTGATGTTGTCGCTCCACTCTATTAAACTATCCTCCACATCCCCATCACCCCCATCAAGTTCCCTGATCAGACAGTTGATAATAAAACGGAGGATGTTGTTCTTAGCTTTTACTTTTCTATTTTCCATAGCTTGAGCTACGCATTCATGGTTCCGTCCTGTTCTGATGAACTCATACAAGGCATTTAAATGTGTATTCATATCAGGCAGTCCATCTAGCTCTGCGATGGCTTGCCTTACTCGTATTGATATGGCGCGCATTGGACCAGTAATACCTGGCTGCAAATCATATATACATCTAGGGAGTTCAACGTCATCCTTTATTTCCTTATCCCCCCCCTTCCGCACCCCGGGCAGCCTGTTGTTGGTCCTGGACTCGCTGGGGCACGGCCTCTGGTGGGAGCGGGGGAAATGGTGCGTCTATGTAGGCTGGGGGTGGCTCTGCTAGGTAGGCGGAAAGGAACGCCTCTGGTGCCGTTGGTTTAATTTTAAGGGGTACATCTTGTGAAACTTCCTCCTTGATCTCCTCTGAAAGTACAGGGTAGATACCAGTAACAAGAGCTTTTCTCTCCCTGTCTATTTGTTCCGCTCGAACCTGTTCACCCTCGTCTAGGAACTCTTTTTCTTTTGCCTGTTCTGACATTTGCCTTCTTTTCTCGTCTTTGTTAAGTTCTTTCAGGGCCCTCCTATTAGCCTCTTTGCGCCATAATTCAATGGCCTCTTTCTGCGAGGGCCTCGACTTCCTTTTCCATAGTTGTTCCTCTACTCTCATAATACATTCTGAATCCCATGTGCCGGTAGCAGGCCATCTATGCACCGTCTCTAGATCCTTTGTGTAATCTACCCAGAGGTCTAAATAGAGAATAGCGCTGATGTCATGTTTGTTATACATAAAATGGCCGGGAGTATCTCTTGGCGGGACATTAACTGCCTCTTCTAATATTCCCTTTTTAGTGCCTATTTTACACAATTTTGAAAACAGCGGCATGCTTAAAACCCAATTAAAACAATTTCAAACCTAAAACATATATAACATATTCCTATGCACTGAAATACAGTACAACCATACCGGTCTCGTGAAGGAGACACGTCTTTACCGTGTTCAATAAATGAACCCGTCTTTATGCATTCTCAGTGGTACTCACCGGGAAGCAGAACTTGAAGACCTGGTCATCGGACGCTTAACGCTTGCGCAGGAATGGCCAGGTCAGGACGCTCCGCAATCTTCCTCACCGCCTCGTGTGGATGTCTGGTCGCAGTCCGCCTCCTCCGTGGGCCTGAGGGAGTTGGCAGGAAGTCCCTCTGGCGTGTACACTTGAAGTCCGTCTAGGCTGTAGAAGGGGGCAGGGGCCGGACCTACATCTCCGGCGCGTGGGGAAGGGGATGCGTACCTATTCGGGCGCCAGTAAATGTGGTAAATATATTATTTACTCTATCATAATTTCTATTAATGCAAAAAGGGTCAAATATAAATGAGGAGCAGAGTCCGTGGTGTTAGAGTCAATGGGCTTTATTGCATTAACTAGAGTACAATATTTATACATTCTTTGCATACATAGGGAGGAGCCCTCCAAGCAGAAGGAAAGAAAAAGATATGAGCATGTAGGCGTTCACTGTAATGAGTCATAGGTGGGTGGGTGCATAGAGGGGGCAGCAAGGTCAGCTAAAACTCGCACTGCCTGTTTGCGTAACTTTATCAGACTTCTCCATGAGGGCTGTTTCCTTTCTGTTGGTCAGGGAGGGCCCTGGGTGTCAGAGTGACTAGCATGTCTGGTCTTATCTCTAGCTCGGGGCAGCATGCAGATTGCTCTCATCTGTAGAAGTGTTGCTGCTTCATACTAGCAGTTGGGTTGGCCCTTCCTGTCCACCCCTTGTGTAACTGTCTTGGAGGTTTCCCTTTACATGGGCCCCACTTATCTCTGAGAGCCGACAGCAAAACTAGGCCTTATCTCTGCAGATGGGCTTCTGCTCGGCTCCTGCTCGGGGCCGGAATGCAGCTTTATCAGGTCGACCCTTGTTTGACACTGTTAAGAGACCCCGGGCTGGGCCTCTTCTAAGTGACTGCTCAAAAAAATATCTAATGTGCTGCAGAGAAATGTAACGTGTGCCTTTTTTCAGGGTCTGGCATGGAGGGGCCTGGTGACAGAGAAATAAGGCCTCTGAATGTGAAGTAATGCAGGGGTGTTTATTCAACATGGCAGATGGTGAGAGGGTAGCGCGTGGGGGCACAATGCATATAAATATGTAATTTTCTTCAAGTCTTCGAGGGATAGTTGTGTCACAGAATTGGATGGTGGTGTTCTTCCTCAAGCACCAGTGTTTCTGGGCCCTCCTCTGCACGTGTTGGCAAAATGATTGAGGGTGCCACATTTTTAACAAGTTCACCCCTGTGCTGGGCATTCTCCCAGGTAGTATTCTTCTCACCCGCAGTACCCACACCGAGAACCAGATGCTGCTTTCACTGATTGTTTTCCTCAGTTTCCTCTTCCTTGAGTTCGGATTGCGTCTGCTCTCTCTACTTTTACTGTGGTGAGCCCTTCTTTTTGTTGAGTGATGGCTAAGTCCATCTTGGTTGCTCTGGCATCTGACAGATCATGGAGCCATGCCATGCCGACAATGTCTTCTAGTGGAATTTCCGGCTGGCGGAGGATGAGACTCCTAAGGATTTTGTTTCGACACCCCTGTACGACTTGTGCTCTCACCTCTCTGACTTGGTTGTCTGCCGTGCACATGCTGGCTAGTTCTCACAGGCATGCGTAGAAAGCGTCCATGGACTCTCCTTCTCTTTGGCGGACGTGGTGGGGCTTGAATCGTTCATAGTCGGGGTTAAGTTGTGCATCAAAGTACAAAGTACAAGAGCTTCTGCGCTCGGCCGTTTCTCCGTGGCTGCAGGCAGGGAAGCAGTGCAGGAGCACTGATGCTGGGGCATATAGCAGCAGCTGATTGCCACACCCACAGTTGAATTCCGGTGGGCTCACCGCCGAAGGTGGGTGAGCATTGTGGTGAGGGGCAAGATGTGTTGCAGGGGATTAACACACTTGTCGCCAATGTGACGCTTGTGCGTGACTGGGAGTACAGCCTACAAGCCTGACAATTATGCACGTGTACTCTGGTATAGTGGTACAGGCGGAAGACTAGGAGTGATCTTTGCCCTTTTATTTATAACCTCTGGCCACACCTGGCCAGAGGGTGTTACATTGTGTGGGGACCCTTCCTGGTCAATGCTCTAGCTCCGCTCTTGCAGTATTAGGGTTGTTACACATATGTACGCCCAAGTTACTTCACTGTACATTCTCTACCAGTACTGCTACACTGTGGAGTTTTCAGTCTGGGATTTCTATTAAAAAAATCATATTTGACACTTGTGCTTGTCAAGTTGATTGAACAAAAGCAAAGCAAGAATGTAGTTAACAGGATTCACAGACGGAGTTGTCTGGTTTTCTTAGTAACACATTTTGATGTTGTGTTGCCCACAGAAACGCCAGAAAACAATGCCCCAAATTAGACCAAGACTCTGGTGATGTAATTTTGGGCAGTGCAGATGTGTGATTGTGTGTGCTGCATCATCGATCACAGGCCTTATTCCGTGTTAACGCGTGAGACTGACACTTGATAAAATCTCTTTCACACCCATAATGTTATCCCTTAGGATAATCCAGGTCTAGTATATGTGTAGGAGTCTAAGTGCCAGATGTACGACCATTCACTTTAGAGAGTCGCAAATTGTGCCGAATTGCAACTCGCAATTTGCGACTTGCTACATTGAATGTACAACTGTCTCAGACACTGTTTGCGATTCCCAATGGGGTCCCAAATTGCATGCCTCATCAATATTCAGGAAGCAGGTGCAATTTGTGACCCCATTGGGAATGGCTAGCACTCACAGAAATGGTGGCCTTTTAAGGTCAGTAGGCCACCATGTCTATGACTGCTTTCTAATTAAAACAGTCTTTTAAAAATTGCCCCCTGTTTTCCTTAAAGGAAAACGGGATGCATTTAAAAAAGAAAACTAAAACTTTTCAATTACATTTTTTAAGGGCAGGCAGTGGTCCCTGGGATCACTGCCTACTCTTAAAAAATATTTTCGCTCGCACTCACAAAGGGGAAGGGGTCCCTTGGAGACCCCTTCCCGTTTGTGAGTGCTTTACCATCTACTTGAAGTAAGTGGTAAACTGCAAGTGTTTTGTGACTGAAGTACTAGAAAATTATACCATAGAGCTATACTTACCAATAGCCCATATACCTTATTTACCAAGAATAAGTCAGTCGGCAATGGAGAAGGTTCAATCGTTTATTTTGCAAAGCGCCCTATATAGGGGAACCTCTCTCTCGCCTTCACCCTCCAAGGTGCGCAGAGGAGACTGCTGGATTACATTCAAAACAGTGCATATATACTTTCAGCATACCTCATGAAAACCCTGTACATGGAAAAGTACCACTTCTCGTGAAGCCAACAGGAATACCCATATAAGGCACAATCGATTGATTCGAAACTCAGCTCAAACTATTCCAGGGGTAGGTCAGTAAAGGTGCCTCCCTTTCGTTCTTAGGTCTGTAACTTCCTTTTGTACTAACTGTTTCTCTGTTTTCGCCTGGCGCGAAACTGTCAGAGAGGAAGTAAGCCATACCACCCCAATCACACCAGCAAGGATCATAAAGATCTTCCAACCCCAGGTGGACAAGAGGTTCCAGAACCACCCTGTTAAGGACCAAGTACCAGTGTCAGCATGAACTTCTGCAGCCAAGCGATGTAATTTCTGGATGGCCAAGTGTATAGTTGAAGCAGAATCAGGTATGTACACACAGCAGGATCTGCCAATCAAGCGGCATGCTCCTCCTCGATCAGCTAGGATGACGTCAAGCACCATCCGATTTTGAAGCAAAACGAGCCTCATGGCTTGAAGCTCTACGGTCAGGTTAGCCAAAATTCCAGCAGTGGTTTGAACTACATTTTCCACCACTCTGGAGAGACGTCTAACATCTCTGCTGGTAAAAATAGGACCCCATATAGGAAAGAGACCCGTTGCCATATCCACAAACTGCTGTAAGGCGGTCTCAGTCTGATCAGTACTATCAGTATCGATACTTCTACTAGCTCGTATGAAGTCTGAATTTCGTTTAGTTAGCTGGTGATTCTTATGGTAGTTATAAGGGGCTACATATACTGGAGGATAAAGGAAAGACAGGTAACACTGCCCTGCCCATCCTCGGGGAAGCCAAGTGTAATCATTTTCGCAGCATACAAAATACACATTAGGCGGAGTTATCAAGGGCGGAGTGCTATTGGGATGAAAAGTGTAGGTGTAGTTACATCTACTATCCCCTACCTTAACATGACCTCTACCTCGAATACAAAATGAAGCAGTACTATTTAAAATAGGAACCGGCATTTCCTTATCATCTGTGACATTACGATCTTGGAAATATTGAAAATATTGCGTGGAGTTAAAGTGTTCAAAATCTAACATTTCTTCCTTCAACCAAGTAGCATTCTCATAAGTGGTATACATATTCATACAGGCATCTGGGTCTAAAGATCCCTCTCCTTGGTTTTCCAATGCGTCGAATCCCTGATGTTGTTCTATATACCTTAAAACAGCTTCATAATATTTTTCGGTATATCTTTTGGGGTCGGCTACATAATGTAAATAAATAAGAGATAGCAACTGAAACCAGGCCTCACAACTCGCAAAATGTGATAATGGCAAAGAAATTAATAAGTCATGACGATGCATTACAGATGGCCACAGGCCACATACCCAACAGTTTGTCCTATTGGTGGTGCTATGGGCTTGATGTAGCATTTCAATGAACACATTTTTAACATACGTTTCTCGATGTCTTTCCTTATGGGGAGGCAAAGTATAAAAGAAATGTTCAGGCGGATCTGTTGTAGTACCTAATACCTTATGCATAGGTTTTTGAAATTCTAAATATTCAAACACACTCATTAATATTATCATGATTACTGCAATAATTATTACAAAGGCTACCCCTTCACTCTGGTAGCCCAACCAGAAAACATGGGAATATTTTCAGAGAAAGGTCGGGGAGCAAGGGGTCATTCGTCTTCAAGGGTAAATCGGGCAAAGGGGTACATCCTAACTAAAAGTCCAAACTAAAACTCGGAAAAGGATGCAAGCCAGCTGCCAGAGGGTTTCTTCTCCCTGTGTCCGTCTAGAGCCTCACAGGCAGGCTCCTATTGTTCATCAAAAAGGAACACCTTCACTTTAATTCCACCGGTGCAATTTAGGCCCTTAATGTAACTCAGTCTTTCTTTCTGAACAGAGCAATGTGACAGTTCCAAGCTCTCAACGTGTTCAGTCCAGTGTCTTGCTCAGTACCCCAGTAAAGAGCTATCTCCAACACTACAGCTCAAGTCTTTCCCTATCTCCTAAAATCCGAAACTGGGGTACCGAGTTGTTTTCGGGGCCGTACATTGTATCGAAGATGGCCAGGTTGTTCCTAGTAATGAAACAATACAGCAGCAGGGACATTCGGTGCAACAAGGTTTTCAGAAGCCTCTGGGGAATCAGCCTTATCAAAATATTCAGGGACTGGGGCCGAATCGTCTCTTTGCGGTGTCAACAATCCTTCCTCTTGCCCGACTTCAAGGGCATCTGAGAAAAGCATAAAACTCAACCTCCGCTCCCCTTCTTGCGTTAGAACTCCGTCTTGGTTCTGCTGATCAAAAGGGAGCGGAATGGGCAATTTCTTTACGTGGGAGACGTGAATCCAATGCTTCTTCCCGTCCACTTTCACTGCAATCCGTGTTGCCAAAAGAATCTGATAGGGACGGCTCCACCTTGGTTCCAAACTCGATTTCCGCTGATAATTTCGGACTAGGATCCACTGTCCTGGCTCCAAACAATGTCCCGGACCCTCCTGCAGCGGATGCAGTACAGCTGACACCTGTTGGTGAATGGAATGCAAATCTTTAGTTAAAACGTACAGATAATCTGTCATCATAGGATAATCAATATCACGGAAGGACCTAGGTCTCGGGACACCCCACACATTAGCTGGTCGACCAAAAATGACCTCATAAGGTGATAGCCCGGCTCTTGAATGGGGGGTTACTCTTAATGACATTAACGCTAGGGGTAAAGCATCAGGCCAGCTCAAGCCCGTGCCTTCTTGAATCTTTGCCATCTTTAATTTCAGTATACCATTGTATTTCTCAACCAGTCCTGCAGACTGCGGATGCCGTGCGGCATGAAATTTCTGTTTTATCTGTAAACCATTACAAATATGTTTGACAAGGTCTGCATTAAAGTGTACCCCGTTGTCTGTCCAAATGACTCGAGGCAAACCGAATCGGGGCAGGAACTCTTTGATTAGGGCTTTTGCAGTGGCCATAGCGGTGTTATCTTTGGTAGGATATGCTTCAACCCATTTACTAAAAGCACATACCACCACCAATACATATTTGAGGTTATTCACCCTTTTGAGTTGAATATAATCCATTTGTATTACTTCAAACGGTAAAGAAGGAGGCGCAAAATTCCCACTAAGGACTGTCTCCCTCCCTCCAGGATTATACTGCAAGCAAACCATGCAGTATTTAACCACATGGGCAGCAGTTTTTGAAATATTCGTGTTATTCCACACAGGGTATAATAATGCACAAATACCTTTTGCTCCAATGTGAGCGGGACCATGGGCCATCACAACTACTGCATACACCAGTGCATTGGGCAAAAGCCAACGCTGTTTTTCAGTCAAATCAATCCAACAATTGTTTTTATCCAACTTCCCTATTTCCTGTTCCCATTTTATTATTTCATCAGGAGTAGCCTCTTTCTGTAGTTCTCTAACACTTTCAATAGTATTGTCAAACACTGTTGTCTCCGCCACCCACCTGGCTGATACTCTGGGAACATAGCAGACATTTTGGTTTGCGCTGTATCCTTTGCTACCTGATCGGCAAAGGCATTTCCCTCCCCTATAGTATAAACATTTTCTTGGGGGTGCTACACTTGATAATGGCCACCTTCTCTAGTAAGGTTAAAGCATTCAACAATCTTTCAATCAAAGGGCCATGTTGTATCCTCTGACCATGGGAGGTAAGGAATCCTCGTTCCTTCCACAGCCGCTCAAAACTATGGGCCACGCCAAAGGCGTACTGGCTGTCTGTAAAAATATTTACTCGTAAACCTTTGTTCAGTTCACATGCTCTTAATAATGCAATTAGTTCAGCTGCTTGCGCTGAGTGATGGGAAACCCGAGCGGTCTCCACTACAGTTCTGAGGGTAGTTATAGCATATGCAGCTTTTGTCGTACCATCTGGTAACTTAAAACATGAGCCTTCCACATACAACTCCCCTTGGGGTTCAGATCAAGGGGTGTCGGTGAGGTCTACTCGTCCCTTCGTTTCTTCTTCAGTCCGAAATATACAATAATGGACATCAACCTTTTGATCAGTCAAAGGGAGGGGTAGTAACGTGGCTGGATTCAGAGTGGCACATCATTTAATAGTAATGTGGGGTGCAAATAGAGTTAATTCGTAACCAGTCAATCGTGCACTCGTAAGGTGCTGGGTTTTTGTTCAATTCAATAGTATATCCACAGCATGCGGTACCATCACTGTGAGGTCGGTATTCAAAACAATCCCCTCTGACTGTCGAATGGCCACTGCCACAGCAGCAGTAGCCCTTAAACAGCTAGGAAGTGCTCTGGCAACATTATTCAATACTACCAAAAAATACGCGCAAGGTCGTTGCTTTCCGCCAAAACCTGTGTTAGCAATGAAAGTGAACAACCATCCCCCTCATGTACATAGAGTACAAAAGGTTTTCGGTAGTCTGGAGTACCCAAGACAGGTGCAGAGCAAAGAGCAGATTTCAAAGAATCAAAAGCATCCTGACATTCATCCGTCCAGGGCAAGGGTTCATGCACATCTTTGGTAGTCAAATGCAACAAGGGTTTAGCCAGAAGAGAGAAATTAGGAATCCATTGGCGACAGTAAGAGGTTATGCCAAGAAAAGCACGAACATCACGTTGAGTACGTGGCACAGACATGTTAGTAATAAGTTATTCGTTCAGGAGTAAGTCGTCTCCCCGCTTTCAACAGCAAATGGCCAAGGTAGGTCACTTCCTATCGACAATATTGAAATTTAGATAAGGATCCTTTATTACCATTAGCCGCTAAGGGCCAGATGTATGAAGCTCAAATGGGTTCGCAAACGCCGAAATTCGCATGGTATGTATGTAGCAAATGGCAGTGTAAAATAAGGAATCGCCAATTTGCGATTCCTTATTTTGCGATTGAATTTAAGGAATCGCTAAATTTGCGATTCCTTAAATGCAATGTATGATGAAAAAAAAATTGCTAATTGTCCCTAAGGAATCGCAAATTACCACCAACCTCAAGCTGGTGGTAATATGCGAATTTCTTGAAAAATGCCAATTTTTGCATTTTTCTAAGTGCCATGTGATGCACATACATGCCCTTAGGGCATGTATGTGCACCACATGTGCACTCATGCTTATTTCAGGGGTGCAACAGGGTGTCCTTTGGACACCGCTGCACCCTTGAAATTATTCTCAATTTGCGATTAGCAAATTGCGAATCGCAAATTGAGAATAATTTCACATTCATTCCTATGGGCCTGCTGGCCCATAGAAATGAATGGGAAATTATTCCTTAATTGCGATTAGCAATTTGCTAATCGCAATTAAGGAATTTTAAGAAATCGCTAAAAAATAGTGAATTTCTACGAACATAACATTTTGCAATTCTCAATTAGCGATTCCTTAAAAATCGCTATTTGAGAATCGCAAAAGTGGATCTTGATACATCTGGCCCTTAGAGTTAATAATTTAATAGTGGCCTCTTTGCAACATTCTGCTGTGTCTGATGCCACCAGTATGTCACCCACATATTGGATGAGAACATTACCGGGGGAAGGACTAATTCATCTAATACTGCTTTAAGTGCTTGACTATAAATGCTAGGACTCTCTGTATAGCCTTGAGGAGCACGACAAAATCAAAAACTGTGGGCAGATAATGAGAATCCGAAAATATGACGGCTATCAGGGTGAATTGGGATGCTAAAGAAAGCATTCTTCAAATCTATCACTTAGAAATAATGGGCAGTAGGTGGAATCATAGTAAGAATTGCAGTGATATCCGGAACCACAGGATATTGGGGAATCACTATTTTATTAACCTCTCTGAGGTCAATCACAAAACGATATGTATCTTTATAGTCAGGGTCACCATCCAGTGGGGCCTTTTTCAAAATTGGTAAAATAGGGCTATTACAAACATTAGCAGCTGTTTCCTCTACCACTCCCTTCCTAATCAAGTCACAAATGATCTGTAATAAGCCCTGTTCGCCTTCTGGCGAAATTCGATATTGTGGAATACGTGGCAAATGCGCATTTGGTTTTAAGGTAATTGATACAGGGGGTATTTTTAACAATCCCACATCTGTGTCCCCCGATGCCCAAAAGGTCTGGGGAATCTCGGAAAATTCAGGTGGAAGATGTTCAATTTCGACAAAACATTGAGACGTGCTTTTAGTGGGATGTTGCATGGTTAAATAAACACCATCAGGAGAACAATAAATGCGAGCATGCAGTTTCTTTAAGATATTCAATCCTAACAGATTCTCGCCACAACTAGAAGTAAGCAAAAATGGAGAGTCCACAGTAATTGGGCCGATAGCAAATGGAAGTGGCTTGGAAATGGGGCTTACTACCGGGATTCCTGAGAAACCCACTGATACGTTAGTTTGCCCAGACAGAGCAGCCCCTGGGACCAGCGAATGAGCATCAGAACTATTCATTGCTCCAGTATCCACCAAAAACTTCTCAGATGTCCCCATCAATTGCCCCGTTACATAAGGCCCCTGTTGGTCAACTGGTACTGATATGTGGCCCCTGCTCTGTCCGTGGCTGTCTCATGCATAACCATTTCCATCATATCCATCCTCCCGATAATCCTCATTGTAATATTGTCTCCCTTGAGGATTATCAAAATAATTCCTTCCTGACTCAACATCGGACATGTCCCTGCGTCTTATACTATTCCGATCACTACCTCCTCGTCCTCTTCCTCTGTTAAAACCGCCTCGTTCATATAATAATGGACACTGAGCTCGCCAGTGTCCCGCTTGTCTACAATTGGAACACTGATTTATTCCTATATCAGGATCCGGACCCCCTCCTCCTCTTCCTCTCATCATTGTCCCTCTTGGAAATTAACCCCTTCCTGCCCCTCTAGCATTTTGTCCTCTACTAACCTGTTGCAGCAGCACTCAGGTTTTTAACTCTTTAACCTTTTTATCAGACTTATCCTTGCTCTCATTTTCCCGATGCTCATAATACTGGACCATGCTAAGAATAACTGAAGGGGTTGAAGTGATCCATGTACTTTTGGCAGCCTGTATTCGTGTAATTATTTCAGGCAACAAATTAGGGACAAATCTATTCACAAATAATCGTATGCCACCTTCCGTGGACAAGTCTTGTCCACTAAAATCAATGAATACTTTCTCAAACCGGGTGAAAAAATCAGACACACTTTCATCCTTTTTCTGTTTACAAGCCGTTAATTTATCCCAATCCACTTTTCGTGGGGGAATAAGAGTTTGCATGCATGTGATGATCAGAGCGGGTATAGCTAAAATCTCATCTTTAGGTTTATCACCCGGCTTCCGATCTTTATCCCATACTTTAATCTGATCCCAGGTCCCTCCAAGTTCCGCAGCATGATCCGAGTCATGTACCTGTCTCCATATATCTACTGGGACCAAGAGGCTGAAAAATAGCTCAATATCAGCTAAAGTCATGACGGCAGAGTTTGCGGCTTCAGTTAATTCTTTATAATAGGCTGTAGGATTTTTACGTGGGTCCGGAAGTTGGGCTTTTAATGTAAGAACCTCACTTCGCTTCAAAGGGGTATAAACCCATTGTTCTTGGAATCGCGACTCTACACGATTTCTAATCACTGCTCCACCAACATCTTTTACCTCGGGGATCTCAGGATGGAAAAGGGGGTGCACTTCTCTCATAGGATGTTGTGTCCCCAAGTCTGGACATTTCCTATGCATGCGCTCCCGGTATTGTATCAGTGTCTCGACATTCTGAAATACTTCTTTAATTTGTAATTCAAACTTAAAAGCTCAATCCCTGATATCACATAGGATCTGAGGAGCTAGCCCCTCCTCAAAACATTGTTCCCGTAAGGAAATTAATCGGATTGCCATGTGCTCTAATGCCAATTGTTGCGTTACTGGTTCAAAATCTTTCATCGTACTCCAAATATCTTCTAAAGTATAAATCGGATTCCGCATCCATTGGGATGCCTGAATCACAATAGCCCGTCTTTCTTCAGATCCTAAGGACGATCGAGTAAAAACTCGTCGGCCTTCCAAACACCCCACGGGGCATCGTGGAGTGACATCTGAAGAGGCAGTATTCATTCCCATAGGGGAGACCGCTGGTCCTACGGCTGGGGGTGTTAAAACTACCTGGGACAAGGGAGAAGCAGCGATCGGCCCAGGTACCAAAGTGATCAAATCTGAGGTAGTTGGACGAAGGGTAGGAGGAGAAAACAACTGAGTTGGAGGGTGCCCAGCTACCGGTGCGGTAGCGACAGAGGGCACCGCTGCAGGAGATGGAGCTCCAGCCATCCCCGTCCTAGCTATTGGAAACGCAGGATATAAACCTTGAGGGGCATACGGAGGTGGCGGACGGGCTTCTAATAATTCCTCTATATCATCTTCTGCCTCAGGTCGTGTCACATAACTCTTATCTGTTTCTAATCGAAATTGTCTATCCATTTGTTCAATATTTTTTTCAACCTTTCCTTTTTCATATGCTACGGCCTTTTGGGTAACAGTCTGTCCTGCTTTAATTTTTCCCAATTTTTCTTCTCTTATTCGCCGTCGTTTTGCCTCCTTTAACCATAGGTTCAAGGAATCAAACATAGTTTGACGGCTCTCCTTCATGAACAATTTGTTTTCTAAATAATTTATTTTTCTTTCATCAAAAGCCCCTGTTAAAGGCTATTGTAACTCAGAATTATCCTTGGTATACTTGTTCCATAATGTATTAAACAAAATGGGTGAGATACCATGTTTTACGTACATATCAAAGCTAGGGCTGCCTTCCGGAGGAGCAGGCTGTCTTTCTTCCAGACGTCCACTCCGACGACAGCAACATCCAAAACAGAATTTACTAAAACACGACATGTTTATAAATTCAATAACTCATACTGTTTCAATAGGACTTACTCACATAACCGCTCTGTATGTTTTATACCCATTCGCTCCTAAATCATACAGTCTTACTCGCCACTCATACATAAACTTCATAAATTTCGATCGATAAGTACAATTCTGTCACTTTTTTTTCCTTCGTTTTTTTAATACAAAGCAACGTTTTCCGCAATACAAAATGACATGTCTTCCAAATCGAACAGAGCCCGTCGACTCCTGTTCAGGGAATTGATCACGCCGGATTCCAGACCACAAAGATTTCACAAAAAAGGCAGTCCAAAGACGGCCTTGAGATCATCAGACAGGCGAACCACGAACCCTCTTACAGACCATCCCATAGTCCTGTGCTGGTTGGGCCGGGGCAACTGGGCACGTAGCTCCAGACCCCAAGCTTACCCAGTTGCTCCTAGGGCTTTTCCGAAGAGGGTCCGGCCGAGTGAGCACCTCCCTGTGCAACACTAAGACGTCCGATGTTGTCTCAACTAATCACCGAACAAGTCTGTGGGGCATCTGCCCGTGCAGTCACTCCACTGCCACGTCAGACCCCCAAATTCCCTGTGGTTCACTAACCACCAAATTCCAAATACAGTAAACTGTTTCACTAAGCCACTTCTCCAAAGTGCTTGTTCCAAAGACGTCAAAATACAATACAATTCACTCACCTGGTGCACTCGGGTCTGATTGCGTGTTCTCCACTGCCGACTCCTTTATAGACCAACACGGTCAGCTGTTCCAGTTTAAGCCCGAAGGACTCTGGCGAAGGGTTATTTAGCAGCTGGGAAGGTCACTTGGCTCGAGAGTGGAATTTCCTTTTCTACCACAAACTGGTTTCTCAATTAGGATCCTTTTTCAATCCACCCTCTCGACCAGAACCTCTCCCTGTCCCTCTTCTCCTATTTACAGGAGGGGACGACCCTATCGCGGAGTCCCGGCGGAGTCGCCAACTGAAGTACTAGAAAATTATACCATAGAGCTGTACTTACCAATAGCCCATATACCTTATTTACCAAGAATAAGTCAGTCGGCAATGGAGAAGGTTCAATCATTTATTTTGCAAAGCGCCCTATATAGGGGAGCCTCTCTCTCGCCTTCACCCTCAAAGGTGCACAGAGGAGACTGCTGGATTACATTGAAAACAGTGCATATATACTTTCAGCATACCTCATGAAAACCCCGTACATGGAAAAGTACCCCTTCTCGTGAAGCCAACAGGAATACCCATATAAGGCACAATTGATTGATTCGAAACTCAGCTCAAACTATTCCGGGGGTAGGTCAGTAAAGGTGCCTCCCTTTCGTTCTTAGGCACGGGAGTACAGGCACGGCATCTGCAAGAATGTGCTCATCCTACAAGAAAGACAGATGCGACCTTGAGTTTCCTAAGTTAGAATCAATGGTCCGTTCATAGCCCAGGCCGACCTCTCAGGCTCTCTACAGAGTAGTAGGCCACGTGTTGTCCTAGCAATAGGAAGAGGTACAGGAGAATGAGACCAAAATGGCGTTTGTTCAGTCGAGGCCCAATTCTTAGTGTATGCATGGTTCGAATATATTTACGAGGGGGTTTCCCTAAGGTGGTATTCTAATATATTGGGTACATTGGGCCAACATTATACAATATAGATTTATATTTCTTCATGACCTCAAATGCGGTCACAAAACAATAGTACATGGCATTGAGACTCGCTATTAGGAAGAGACACCCCTTTCTAATATTGAAAGTCGCAAATGCTATTTTGCGAGGCAGTGACTTGCAAAATAGCGTTTGTACATGTCTGGACCCTTTTTTGCAGTCGCAAACTGGTCGATCTCCTGTTTGCGACCGCAACAAAGGGTCATAAATCTGGCCCTAAGTGCCATGTGAATGTTTTTTTCCTTCTGAGACACCGTTTATGGACCAGGAGATGGAGGTTAACATTCTAATTCTATTCACCCTGGTGGATGTCAGATAGACTATATTTGCCCACTTCTTGCACTGAATCCGACCTTCTCTCAGCACCAGTACATGGTTTAGAGAGTTATAGACATTCACAATCACATAGTAAAGTTTTCATTGTTTCGGAACACCTGTTCCCCTCCCACACAAACCACCAAACCACACCTCACGTTAGGTTTTATTGCCTCTAAGTTTCACCATTACACTCCAACTAAGGCTGAGTCAACTAATCTAAATGCACTCACTTCTACTCGTAAGAGGCTTGTGAGTACAAGGGGCAAAGTCTTGGAAATTTCTAAACCGATCTTTGGCTTGAATCTCACTTCCTGCAGTTTTGAATACATTTCAAAGCATGACTTTTCAATCCGTAACAATCAGAGAATATCTAACATGGTGCCCAGGAACTACTTTAAAAGCCAGGAAGCGTTCACTGATTGTGTGCTTAAGCAATACAGTTTACCATAACATCCTCCTTGGCTTGTAAAATTACACTGCAGCAGCACCTGGATAAAATTGGGGAGCCATACTGCACTTGGAGGGACCTTATTCCTCTGAGCTCCATCTTGACTCCACTGAAGATGGCTGTCTTGTACATTTCAAATAAAATGCCAGTGAACATTGCTGCTACTCCTCCCTCTGCTGAATGAGGCTTTTGAAATGGCCAGTTAAGAGTTTTCCTGTACTGAAGGGCTAAGAAGTTTCCATTCATATTTTGCACATTTTCTAATTGGGTTTTTAATATTGAAAAAGTTGATGCTAATATGAAAAGCGATACATTCATGCTTGAGAATGAAATTGCATCTTTATTAACGATTCCCCCGGTTGTGGACTCCACATCAACCTGACTCACAAGTACGTTGTCAGATAGCTCTGAGACCTACTCCTGAGGTCACTGATTGATAGGTTGCAGGTGGGGTGGCACGTAGTTGGCAGACAGACACACAAACAGGAAATCCCAGGTCAAGCCAACAATAGGCGCATAAACAACACAATGGTCCAGGGAGGTTGGCCCCAATAAAGCACACATGGCCAGAGGGGAATACACGCTCCCAAAAACACCATACATTTTGATGCCATATGAATTAAGATCATGTAGCCAATTAGAACACGGTACACACAGTGATCACGTGCTCCTCATGCCGGACATCTGGACACGTTACCCACTGGCTGCATTGTTTCAACACAAGGTTGAGGCCCACCTGTACTTTCCATTAGACGAATAATTTATGACTCCAAAGACAGCAACTGCATTCCTTACCTTACATAGACCTCCGGAAATACTTTATTGTAGACAATGAACTGTATAAAAAGAGTCTGCAGACCGATTGTAAATTGAGACAGTCCGCAGACCCTGTGCCTGTAACTGTTCTCCCGGCCTCTCTGTTTAATCAACATTTTGACGAGCCACCACCGGAGCTGATTGGTACCTCGAATCCGAATTAAGCCAAAGGGAGGAGACACAGCCCGGACAGATTCACGCTTGCATATCAAGGACGGTGAGCAGATACCACAATTGATTGCAAGTTCTGCTGAATCAGTGGGGCGGAGGTCCATCTTGAATCAGCTTTCACAGAGGGTAAGAGACTACATCAGAACCTAATTTAAAACACTTAGCGTATGGCAAACTAGGGAGAAGTGTAAAAAGAATCTGGCATATTGCCTATTTTATATGTCCTAGCTGAGTTGTCGCAAGTCGCCCTCGGAGGAAATCCTCTGGCAGTCACCTTTTTTGATAGCACGCTAGAAAAGGTGAATATTTATTTTATAGTCCTTTATGGCTCCCAGGAAGCAATTTTTGTGATAAAGTTATCCTGATTGGGTGGAGTTGGCAACTCAATCTCATATTCTTCAATCTAAAAGGGTTTCTCATTGCGACTGGTTTCTTGAAACTGTTGGTATGTGATATGAGTGAGAGGCGTTGGTCTCTTGGACCCCTGGGCGTGACACAGAAGGTACGCTTAATTGCTTGTTGGTGTGCTTAATTTTGCACTACAGATTCTACTTCTATCAGCTTGATACAGGGTGCAATTTTTACATTTGGGAAAAAGATTTGGACCTCGGAAATAAGGTGTAACTTGTGTGGCCAAGAGCGGCCTGTGGTTCTCAAGTTATTTCTTTTTTCTGTATCTATTACCATTTCCTTTGTCCCAGAGCAGATATTGTCAGACTATTAGGTTCACCTAGTACCGTGTACCACACAGAGCTTCACCTGGTCACAGGATAGCATGGGCTAGGAGCGGGCTAAGAGGTTTCATGTTTTGTCGTCTATGGTTTTATACTTCATATGAGGATATTCTATTTATTAGAAACTGTATTTTGCAAAAGGTTCACACTGTGTAGATACAGTTTTGTTGCATCATTTTCACCAATGTTGCACCCCTTCCTATGCTTTGTCATCTGTGTTTTTTAAATGTTTATGTTGAATTGTTTGATACATCTGTAGATAGCACTAAGCTCATAGTACGTAAAAGAGTGTACCACATTTGTTAGTCAATCAATCAATCAATCAATCAGAGCATTTGTATAGCGCACTACTCACCCAGAGGGTCTCAAGGCGCTGGGGGGGGGGGGCGCTACTGCTCGAACAGCCAGGTCTTGAGCTGCTTCCTGAAGGCGAGGTGGTCCTGGGTCAGGCGGAGGTGGGTCGGAAGGGAGTTCCAAGTCTTGGCGGCCAGGTAGGAGAAGGACCTTCCTCCTGTGGTGGCTCTTCGGATGCGGGGGACGGCGGCGAGGGCGTGGCTGGTCGATCGAAGCTGGCGCGTGGGAGCGTAGAAGTTGAGGCGGCTGTTGAGGTATCCTGGTCCTTGGTTGTGTAGGGCTTTGTGTGCGTGGGTGAGGAGCCGGAAGGTGATTCTCTTGTTGACCGGGAGCCAGTGCAGGTCTCTCAGGTGTCCGGAGATGTTGCTGCGGCGGGGGATGTCCAGGATGAGTCGTGCTGAGGTGTTCTAGATCCGCTGGAGTCTCTTCTGGAGTTTGGCGGTGGTTCCGGCGTAGAGGGAGTTGCCGTAGTCCAGACGGCTGGTGACGAGGGCCTGGGTGACCGTCTTCCTGGTCTCGGTGGGGATCCATCGGAAGATTTTGCGTAGCATTCTCAGGATGTGGAAGCACGACGAGGAGACGGCGTTGACTTGTCTGGTCATGGAGAGGGAGGAGTCCAGGATGAAGCTCAGGTTGCGTGCGTGGTCAGTTGGTTTGGGTGCGCTGCCGAGGGCGGGGGGCCACCAGGAGTTGTCCCAGGCGGAGGGTGAGGATCCCAGGATGAGGACTTCCGTCTTGTCTGAGTTCAGTTTCAGGCGGCTGTTCGACATCCATTTGGCTACTTCTGTCATCCCTTCGTGCAGGTTGGCTCTGGCGGTGGCGGGGTCGTTAGTGAGGGAGAGGATCAGCTGGGTGTCGTCGGCGTAGGAGATGATGTTCAGGTTGTGCTGGCGTGCGATGGCTGCGAGGGGGCTCATGTAGACGTTGAAGAGAGTTGGGCTGAGCGAGGAGCCTTGAGGAACGCCGCAGATGACTTCGGTGGCCTCGGATCTGAACGGGGGAGGCGGACACTCTGTGTCCTTCCGGTGAGGAAGGAGGTGATCCACTCCAGTGCCTTCTCCTGGATTCCGACGTTGCTGAGGCGCTGTACTAGGGTGCGGTGGCAGACAGTGTCGAAGGCCGCGGAGAGGTCCAGGAGGATGAGGGCCGCTGTTTCTCCGTTGTCGAGCAGGGCTCGGATGTCATCTGTGGCTGCGATCAGGGCGGTCTCGGTGCTGTGGTTGGCCCGGAAGCCAGACTGCGAGAGGTCGAGGGAGCCGTTCGTCTCGAGGAAGGCGGCCAGTTGCTTGTTGACGGTCTTCTCGATGACTTTGGCCGGAAACGGGAGCAGCGAGATGGGGCGGTAATTCTTGAGGCCGGTAGGGTCTGCTGATGGTTTCTTGAGTAGAGCGCTGAGTTCGGCGTGCTTCCAGCTCTCCGGGAAGGTGGCGATGTAGAAGGAGGTGTTGATGATGTCCCGCAGGTGGGGTGCGATGACAGCGTCGGCCTTGTTGAAGACGTGGTGAGGGCAGGGGTCTGTCGGAGATCCGGAGTGGATGGAGTTCATCGTGCGGATGGTGTCTTCGGTGCTGATCGGGGTCCAGGCGCGGAGGGTGGTGGTGGGGGGCGGTGGTTCGGTCGTGGCGTGCGTTGGTTGAGTGCTGAAGCTGTTGTGGATGTCCGCGATCTTGTTGTGGAAGTAGGAGGCGAGGGAGTTGCAGAGGTCTTGCGAAGGGGTGATGTCATTGTTTCCGGCGTTGGGGTTGGAGAGCTCTTTCACGATGTTGAAGAGTTCCTTGCTGTTGTGTGCGTTGTTGTCCAGTCGTTCCTTGAATGCGGTTTTCTTGGTGGCGCGGATCAGCTGGTGGTGTTTTCGGGTGGCGAGCTTGAGGGCAGTCATGTTGTCCGGTGTTGGGTCTGTGCGCCAGGTTTTCTCGAGTGCTCTGCAGTTCTTCTTGGAGCTCTTGAGTTCGTCGTTAAACCATGGGGCTTTCTTGCTGCCGGGTCCCCACAGTTAGATCAAAACAAAAACTCAGAAAAACATTGAGTAGCATATTTGTGCACAAAATCAATAGCGTTATCATAGACTCCCCATTAAAACATATGGAAACCAGCTTCCTCACACAGGCAAAGAAATGTAGGCTTTGGCAAGAATGGAATGCACACACGAAGGCACCCACATTTCCCTGGCCTAAGGAGAGAACGTTTGACACCTAAAACCATTAAACATACAAGAACACACATACAAACTAAATACACAGGTCAAAAGAAAGACAGGAGAGAGGCATTACTAGAGTTATGGGCCATCTTCAAAAAGCCCTGGATCAATAACACTACACCACCGATAGCGAGCAAGATGTCAGCGCCTCCCCAACCATATGCAAGAATGGATGTGCTCATGCTATCTCTCTCTATATTAGGCTATTCAGATCCACCAATAGTAGAAGCAGGCTGGGCCCACATGGATTAAGGAGAGTTAAGCCTAAGCATGCCCAGACAGTTCCAGCATAACCCAAGTCCTTTGAAAAAGTCCCCAGAAGCTCGACCCCCCTTCGTCTACCACGTCTAACACATAGAACCTCAGCAGCATAGAGAAAACACACTCCCACTGGTTTGAACGAACATACATGAGTGACAGGGAGATTTGTGGCAGTTATAGGTAGTGACACAGAAAGTGGAGCTGTGGAAGGGAGCCCCAGTACCCGGGGAACTGATGACGAGAGTAATGCTACAGGATTTGCCTAGGTGGCTGAGGAAATGACAGAGACCAAGTTTGAGGGTGAGGTCCGGCCAAAAAGAACAGCTCAGAGCGAAGGAAGCACACCAGACAGGACAAAGAAGAAAGCCATGAGCTGAGGCTAGACAGAGAAAGAACACTCGCCCAGGAAGCACAGCGAGAACACAGGGCAGTGATTCTTTACCAACAATAGAACCTGATATTTATAAGAGTCAGTCAAACTTGAGTCAAAATTCAGGTTATTGGGGCTGCGGTCCATTAAACTAGAAAACATATTAATAGGACATCAAATTAACATAAATTAGTTATAAATGTCTTTAATCTTGTCTCCTAACATCTCAATGCATCGCAGCTCAAATATCATGCAGAAGTTCAACATTTTGAAATAAATAGTTCTACTCAATTACAATTGTTGATGCATAACCCAAAAAATTGCATAGACTGTTTCAGGATAATCAAATTCTTTGTTATGACCTGTAAAAACATTGCGAAAGCACTTATCTCATCAGGAGAATACATAGCAAATAAAAAGATCATGGGTTTTGGTGGGAGGTTATAGCAGACTTAAGAACAATTTTAAAATCCTACCTCTCTCTATTACAAAATATTGAGAATCCAATATAATATGTACATTAGAATAGTTTATATTCATATCACATCCACAGTTACCCCCAATCTCCTTATTATGTACCATACCCCAAACCATGCAAACACGGTATTAAAAGCAATTCTACATTTTAAAATTCTGTGATGCAAAGCTTCGTTTGGGGGCACAGAAATATAATGTAATGTTGTTTCATTGTCCCAGGAGGGAATCAAATGCGAAACTGAGCTCTTTAATTGTAAATATTGCCAAATCCTTAGGATGTGACAGTAATTAAATTTCAGATTTAAATCAGTTTGTGAAATATTTACTGGAACATCCAAGATGGAAAGAGTCTAAAGACAGCAGATCCACAACCGTTTTTATCTGCTCTCTTAGTCTCGAAGTCAATCTCAAGACACTAATAATTAATACATTATACCGTAAAAGGCTAGTTTATCCTTAACAAGTAATGGTAGGTGATTCCAGAATTTCAACAACCGCTTCATCGATACAAAGTACCACAAAACTAATCTTCTCTACACTCTTATAGCAATGATCATAGAAGATGTAGAAATAATGAATAGTGCTTTTATGCAATTGCCTGAATAGACCAGCTGTGATACTCACTCGTAAACAGGAACTGTGTGCCATATAAATACTTAGGGGCACATTAGGATGGCGGGCGGACAAAGTCCGCCTGCCATCCCGACGTGAAAAAGGACCACCCGCCATAAGGGCGGGGGTCCCGTGGGGGGCATTAAGATGCGCCTGCCACAGTGGCGGGCGTATCCCACATATTTAACATTGCGGCGGGCGGTGCTGAAAGCACCGCCCGCCGCAATAATTAAAATGCACATCATGAATTTCAATGCATAATGTGACAGGCACCACTGCGCGGTGCCTGCCACGTTGTATATTGAAATACCCCCCATGTGCATCCACCCCCTTCACAATATGGATGGCGGTGTCTAGCAGACACCTCCACCATATTAAACTCTTTTCCGTCCGGTCGACTTTTCGACCGGGCGGAAAAGCGGCGAACGGTCTTTCCGTCCGCCGTGGTCCCCCCGCCATAGTAATATGCAATGTGGCCGGTGGCGATCCGCCCGAGATCCTAATGACCCCCTGAGTCTTCACCATAGCTTTAAATGCATCCATCACTGTAACTAGGGAGGGAATGTCATAATCCCTACTAAACTTGCATAACCCTGCTGCATACATTTTCCGGTTCAGAGTTGAAGTAAATACCATTCCTTGGTATTTCAGTGAATTTACTTTCACCCTTGCTTAATTTAAAATCCATTGAAACATTTTCTTTTATGGCCAAATACCATGGTTGTGGTCTTTTCCATATTTATCACTAACTTTTTTCACAATATTTAACAGACATCCAGTTTCCTTTGTAAACAAACTTGAGTTACAGCCCAAATTACCAAACCGTCAGCGCAAAGAAGACAAGGCATGTTTACCACCCACTTTGGGTGAAAACAAATTAGGATTTATTAATGTTGAGGGTAGATCCCTGAGATACAGGGCAATTAGGGTCGTGGACAAAACACATCTCTGGTGTGAACCATTCTTAATGGGAATATTCCTTGTTAGATGACCATCTAGGCTCAATTCCAATTTCCTCTGTGCATCTCTTTAAGGATTGCCAATATTCCTCCTCTTATTTCTGACTCTTTTAATGCATCCTGCAGTATTTACCAGTGTACAAGATTGAACGCTGTCCTAAAATCGACAAAGCAACAATAGAGGTTACTTCTAGTTTCAATAGACGTCTGTGCTTTAGCCCATAAACTGAAGCAGTGATTCACCATGGAGTTTTCTTTTTAAACCTGCCTTGTTCCAATGGAATTAAATCCTTAGCATCAATCTACCCATGCATCTCAGCGAGAAAGATTTTAGAGAATACCTGTAGGAAAGTAGGATCTGCTTCTATGGTTACACCCATTGTTTGCCTGGTGCAAAACTATTTTTGACTAGTCTGACTGGAATCCTGCTAATCAAGACCCCGGTCTATCTGCTTTCTCCCAAAGCGTTATGTTCAGTACTTAGGTACAGCCCAGATTGGATACTGGGGCACCTCTATAAGTCCCTGGTATAAGGTACTAAGGTACCCAGAGCATAGGTACCCCAGAGGTCCCCCATGGGCTCAAGCATGCATTATGCCACCCATGGGGACCATTCAAAATGCAAATACAGGCCTTTCATTGCAGCCTGCGTAAGCTGGTGCTAACGCCACTTACTAAAGATATAAGTTTCCTATTTCTTGAGTCACTGCACATATACCCTATAAGTCACCTCTATAGCAGGCCTTTGTAATCCTGAAGGCAGGGTTCTTGGTTCTAAGTGAGAGGGTGCCCGTGTATGAGCAGAACACCTCTACAGCCTACGTAGTCCATTCTCCCGGGTTGTCAGTGAAACAGCCATATAACATATAGAGCGGCACCGCGTAATTACGCGATGACCATCTTGAAACTGGCTGCAACGAATCCTATCATGTTTGGGATCAAACATGTTGGGATCATACCCCCACACCATAATACTTGTGGGAGGTATGATTCCAAGCCCTTGAAGAGCCCTCCATTAGGCTCTCAGTGTTCCCGGTGCCAACCTTCTAGACTCGGACAGCACACAATGGTTGCTGCCGACCAGAGACACCTTTCCGCCCTCATGCTGCTGAGCCAAGTTCAAACAGGGGAAGGCAGAACAATAGGCATCCTGACACAGGGAGGTGTGACCACCTCCCCGATAAGATTGAGTGTATTGTGACCGGGTGGGTGTGCTTGCCAGTGTCACTAAGTCTATATGAGGGGCACATTTGGTGTCCCTGTGCACAGTCCAGTTCAAACCAGTCCTGGGAGCTGTTGGGTCTCACTCTGGTGTGAAACTAGACAAAGGACATGGGAGTAACCTCCCCCAAGTTCCAGACCCTTCCCTGGGAGGGTTGTGGCTTGGAATCTCAGAGTTATGAGGTCACTGTCATTATGCTTTGGAACACTCACGTGTGATAGACTTTCAAGAGTTGACAGTTGCTGCGACATCACTGTTGGATGAGGAGTACAGATTAAACGTCTCTTACCTTCAACTGTTTCATCTCCTTTGTGTCATGACATCACAATTTTGGCGACGCTAGATTGGTTCCGTTTTGATGCTGTATTCTTCATTGTCGTACACGTCAACAAGGCGAGTGGCGGCTCGTTGTCACAGCTGTGCGCTGTGTGATGTTGTGTTGGTCATTTTGTGGCGGACTTCGAGGCATTTGAGCGACCAAAGTGTTCCTTCACTGTTGTTGGTCCATGGATCCTTGATGAACGATTTACTGGTGTGTCTGGTATGTTTGCTCTTCCCGAGCGTTGCTGGCGGTACATGTGAGGTGGAGCACACCAGGGTGCATGTTGTGTGTTGACACTGAGCTCAGAGGAACAACTGTTTGCCCTTTAGCTCATTTCTACATTGCTTTGAGGCGTTTGGAAGAACAGCTCCTCTCCCTTAGTCTGTGGCCATTATACCCGATGTGGCATGCTTCAGCTGAAAGGAGGTAGATCGATTTTTATGTACAACAACTAGAGCGTGCAAGCCACAGGAAGGGATTTACCTTCGATTTAGGTGAAACCTGGAGTGCTCAGAGCTTGGTTCGGAGGAACTACTCTTCGCCCTCCAACTCATTGTGAGAAGTGTATCTAATTTCAAAGTATTAGCAGTACTGTATCTCGATAATTTGTAATGCAGAGGAACATCAAATTCGCCCTCCAGCTTTTCTTTAACTTCATGGCATGCAAAAAGGGGTTAAAATAACTGAAAATCAGTGGCAGATTCATATTGCTAAAAAAAAAGG
Source organism: Lissotriton helveticus (assembly GCF_964261635.1). NCBI lineage: Eukaryota > Metazoa > Chordata > Amphibia > Caudata > Salamandridae > Lissotriton > Lissotriton helveticus. The sequence continues at coordinate 1,179,653,317 of NC_136061.1, forward strand.
AAGAAAATTAATAGCATAATATATACATGTATTTTCTAAACTTTGTTGGCACACAATATTACATCTACTCTATTATTATTATTATTATTATTATTATTATTAACATTGTCATCATTTTTAAAATTATATTAAATTATGCAAGTTAGATACTCTAGACGTAAGAGGAAAATGCAGAATGTAATGTCACCCCCATTTTTTCTTACTTCCCCTGGTGAACCATCTATAGGATGGTCAAAGTGGAAAAAGTATTTGTAAACTATGCTAGAGTATGTGGCACAAATGTAAGTGCTGAACGCAAACATGCTTTGTTGTTGCATTGTTTAGGGGTGGAGGGGCAGGATGTGTTAGAAAACGTACCTGATCTTCCACACACATAGGCACGTGACTTAAATGAATATGAAATTGCGATTACAAAGTTAAATCGGCATTATTTACCACGTGTAAGTACAATTTTAGAAAGACATCATTTTGGTTTAAGATGTCAATGAAAGGATGAATCTGTGGAAGAGTTTGTGACTTCTTTGAGGAAATTGGCATCTAAGTGCAAATTTGGGGGAGCGACAGAAGAAAGGATTAGGAATCAGTTTGTGTTGCGCTGCAACAGTGACAAGTTACATGTGGAACTTTGGATGAAAGATGAGCCACCTCTTGAGGAGGTTTTAATTGTTACAAAGCAAGTGGAACATATAATGAATTGTGTTGGAGAAATTAAGGCTGAGAAAGAGGTACACACTTCTAGTGCTTCAGATACAGATATTACTACAAAAGTTAACTCGGTTAAATCACACAGTGTCAAATCTGAAAGTGTTCCAGAAGTGAAACAGTTCTCTGAGGTTAGAGGTTCCAGGAGTAAGGAACAGAATCACAACGTAACTTATTTTAGGTGTGAATATGATGGACATGGAGCCAATGATAAATTCTGTCTTGGTTTGTCACAAGTTTGTAACTCCTGGGGCATCAAAGGTCATTTTAGTAAGTGTTGTAGGAACAAAAACAAAAGATATAATAAGGACAGGAACAAGTAACCATGCAAGGAGATTATGTTGCAATTGTGTGAGTCAAGGTGCACTTTTCCATCAGCAATAGTTAGTATTGATGGGAAGGACATCATAATGAAATTTGATTCTTGTTCCCGCATCACCATCATCTCTAGACAAACGCTTTTCAATTTGTTCCCTGTAATCACCATCATTCTACTGATTAACACAGTGTACAAACAAGGCAACCTGCCTGGTGTTATTTTTGTAACAGCTAGCTGTGTATGGCAGGTTGTTAGATTGAATATGCAAATAATTTGTGCCGCCATTATTCTATTGTCAATTTTAGGACTGGTCTATCTTTTCATTTGTTCGTTTTTGTAATGCTTTGTTCCTTTTTGTCATTTATGTGTTGAATGAAAAATGTGCTGTAATTAGTCTTTGATGTAGTATTGAATGTCACCAAAAATGTATTGTCTTTGTTTATGACATGTTTTAAATGGTCAATGTATCAAATAATCAAATGAAAAATAGAAAGGTGAAATAAAGACACCTAACCACTTTAGTTGTGAAAGTGGTTTGTTGAATGCAATTGGCCCTTAATGCACGCCCAAACAACTTTTTGTTGTAAACTAATATTGTGGCCTAGTTTGGGTGTCAGTACAGGCCCAACCCCTGTATTACTAAAAAAGTTCACAAAAAATCGGCACTTTATCATCCAGAGACTAATGGTGTCTTCCTTTAAAGCTTTAAAGGAAGACATACAACTGGCAAGAGTGAATGGCCTGGATTGGAAGAAAGAATTGTCTAATAGACTTATGGGTTATCGTTTCTCACTAACCCTGGGCGAAGTACTACACTCCGCTTGCATAGGTTGCGAAGTTTGCGCTACTTCGCACTACGTGAATTGCACGTAGCACAGTGCAAACATGCGTAGCGTAGGGTAGCGGTCATTTTTTGCTTGCTTGCGGTCCTCACCGTCAAGTTGGCGACCGCGAGCGAACACAATAACATCCCGGCGATACTTTTTCCTCATTCACGATCAGCAACATCAAGTTGCCGATCGCGAGCATGGAAAATAAACCTCCCGGCGAGATTCTCAACGCTGGGAGGTCAGGTTTCTCATTGTGAGTGGTCGCGTATGCTCGCGACCGCTCGCGATGAGAAACTCCCAGTCCGCATTGAGAAAGCTGCGGCTCGACTAGAAATCTACTCAAGTGGCATAAAACGACCACTTCCACTGTGCAAGATGCGGATTGCGCTGATTGCACAATGCGGACAAGCATCTGGCACTGTGCAATCAGTGCGAACAGCATTTTGCACAGTGCACTACGCAATTTGTGTAGCTAGCATAGCGCTACTACGCGAACTACGCCCAGGGTTACTTCTCACCACATGGCTCTACTGGTAAGACTCATTTTGAATTATTCAAACGTAGATCTCAGTCTACTTTTGTGTGTCCTGGATGGATACGTTTGGGCAAAGGCTGTGTTGACAATAGTTTGAGGAGAGAGAAAGAAATTGTTATTCAAAGCAAGAGAAAAGAAGACTTTGATTCCAGCAAGTGTGTGAGAAATGTTGAGGTCAGAGTGGGTGATTTTGTCAAAATCAAAGCTCCCAAAGGGTGTGAAGTTTGGTCAAAATTCACTAGGGAGTTACAAATGATCAAATGTTTTAAATATGTTGTTAAGACGTATGATGGTAGCATATGGAACAAGAGTAGAGTTTATGTTATAAGGAATACATCTAATTCTTCTGACAACTCAACTTTTATATCACAACCTGGTGTAAGTGGATTCTGTATTTCAGGCTTGCGGAAGTCATTTAGTAGTACTCCTCCTGTTCGCAGGAGAAGCATTAGGGAGATCAGGAAACCTGGTTATCTCAAGGATGTTGTGGTGTGATATGTTCTACATGCTGAACTTACTTGCTGATGTTGTTTAGATCTACACTTTTGCTCTGTATTATTTCATCATCTTATTCAAACAATTTTGTCATTTGTTTCTTCATTCATTTGTTCATAGTGTTCTTTTATGTACACTGTTGTATGGAAAGGAGAAGTGTGGCATGGAATCACAGACTTATGAGGTCACTGTCATTACGCTTTGGAAGACTCTTGTTTGAGAGAATTCCAAGAGTTGACAGTTGCTGCGCCAATGCTGTTGGATGAGGTATACAGATTAAAGATCTCTTACCTTCAACTGTTTCATTTCCTTTGTGTCACGACATCACAAGGGTCCCTTGAATTGTTCCAACCCTTTCCTAAGGGTACTTAAGGGCTTATCTGTGGGTGGGTCCCTAGATTCGTCGTGGGACAAGATTCAGATCAGACACCACTTCTTCTTCTACTGTCAGGGCACTGTGGACTTTGCTGGACTTCGTTTGGGCTTGACTGTATCCCTTCCAGTCTGATGCATCATCTGTGCCTGTGCACAATACTGGAACCTTCCAAAGCATGTGGGCATCAAAGACACCTGAAGTAATCTCCCTTGTAGTGAAGGAGCAACTCCCCTGCATTCACAGACACCACAACTAGGTCGACCGGTCTGCTGATCCTGAGTTCCTCCGGACTCCGAAGGCAATGCTACACAGATGGTGGTTCTCCATGGTTCTCGAGGCCTGCCATTACCTCTCACCAAATTTGATGCCAGTTTCCTTTTTGGGGGTTACAATAACCGAACCCCTGTACACCGCATCAATATACAGTTGCAAAGGCTTGTTGGCTTCCATCCAAGAAGATCTTCAGGATCAAAGAAGCCCCAACCTCGAGCACCTCCATTGACCAGAATATTTGGCTATACAGCATCATGGCCTGCATCTTTTGGTAAGCTTCTTGACGTACTCTTGCGACTCCAGTGCCTAAGGCCTGTGGGTCCATTTGAGGGCCCTATTTGTTTCTTTTGGGCTCCCCTGTTTGCTTGTGGCCTGCCCTGACTCCTCTGCTTGTGGTGTGTCCCCTGGACCTTGCTGGTCCCGACGTTGCTTCTTCCTCAGCTCTTGCATAGGTTGCATTTGCCAAGGCTTGTTGGTGCTCCCGTCGGACACCGACCCCTCAGCACTCAACATCCTATGTGGCACAGCTTGTGCACAGCTCCTGGTCTTCCTCAGCTTCGCCTGGTCCTCACAGCTGCAGAGTCAAGGTCATCGTCATCACTCCTGTAACAGCTGACTTCAGAGCGCATTCGTCTTCCAAGTCTCCTGAGTGACAGAGACTCTGTCCCCGGTACTTGCAAGTACCTCTCATCTAGAATCCACCTTTGGATTCAACCGGACACTTTCTCCTCCTTCAGCAGCGGTACTTTCCTGAAGTCCTCCATTGGATGTGACGGTGGTTTCTGACACCAATTCATACATATGCACCCGGTCTCCCTGGCATTGGTAACGTGGGTACTAGGGTATTCACGGGTGGGGTGGCTCTCCAACCTTCTGTCTTCCATGGGTTTTCTTCAGGATCCACTAGGAAGGGTCCTTAATCTTTAAAAATCCAACTGCGACTTACGCGTAGACTTGTACGGAGGACACAGTCATGTTTCCACACTGCACATGCTCTCTGTGGGGTTCCTAGTCACTCACCGTGGGTGGTTCCCTGGGTCTAAAGAACTTCTACATCCTCTCGACATTGTCTTGACCCGAGACATGGTTCTTATACCACTTTCTTAGTATATAGTTTGCCCCCCCCCCCCCTGGTCCACTGTGTATTTCATGTTAATTACTGTATTTCTATGCAAAGTATTGTGTGCATTGTGTTTATTTCCATGTAGGAGATACCTAAATGTATTAGAGAGTATTATATAACAAATACATATTTCTTATAAATACTTTGTGTGGTTCTTTTTCCCTTAGTCTATACTATAAGATTGCATTCTGGTAAAACAAGCTGCTTTACATTCCCTCTGGACTAAGCCTGAAGGCTGCTCTCCACAGCAACCACTTAGAGAGCTTTCTAAGGCTGTGTAAGACATCTTAAATCACCATAAGGGTTGTCTGGACTGCTGCAAGGTGCCCACTTACATAAGTGGACATCATATACCAGGCCAGCTTCCCTCAATACCTTCGACCCAATATCAGTTAGGCTTGCAATCCTATACGTTTTTGGGTACTTAGAATTTCCCTTCTTACAAATGGATTTATTTCAAACTTGTTACCCTCTATGTGGGACCTTCCCTGCATTCACAATACTTCTAAAAGCTATTGCAAAGAACCCTGCCCACCAATCACTATTTGATTTAATTATAACTGCTGAGAGGTTATCAGAACCGGCTCTAGTTATGCTAAGAGACAGAATTACCTCTGTAATGCATTTCAGGGTAAACCATTTTAATAAATTATTACCTCATTCATATCTCCCGGGGGGGGGGGGTATTAAATTAAAACCTTTACTTTAGGTGTCCACCAGGTGAAGTACCCATTAATCTTCAGGGACCATACAATGTATTCTATTATTGTCACCACTGATGCCAGTTTGAACTAATTTCCAGAATTTCATTGAATCTTTTGTCTGAATTGCAGATAGCATAGTTTCCCAATTCTTCTTAAAATGTTCTCTCTTTTGAAACTGAACAGGGATTTATACATTGAACTAATTCTCGTAATTTCTGCCCCTACAATCACAATATTATTTCCCTCCCTATTTTTCCTTCCTCAAGTTACTTTTAAATAATTGGCATTGATTGTCAAACCATGACTTGGGTTTCCTTTTTAGGTCGATCCTAGCGCTGCGCGCCTGCACTGCACTGGGAGAGGGCCTCTTGGAATCACTCCAGACTTCCAAGAGACTTCTCTGTGTGGGTTGGACTCCTCTCACAAATTCCATTGGCCTTTGCGTGTGGCTTTCAAAAATGAAAGCATGCAAATGGCCATGGTGGGGGTATGTCCAGCCTTTTCTGTAAAAGTTTGCTTCCATGGTCTATGGGTCTTGGGAGTGAGCGGAGCGAGCAGCGGTGCGCAGTGAGCCAGCTGCATTCCTGGATCAGGTTACTAATTAACCCAGTGCAGTCACTTTCACTTTCGCGACCGCGCTGGTTTTCAGTTCCAGAAACAAATGTGGAGCTAACTTTGCGCCTTTATACTCTGGCGCTGCCTCTGTGCCTCCTGGCTCCAGGAGGCCCCCTCCTACGGCATTGATCCCAGGCGGCAGGCTGCTGGCATTAAAGCTCCTGAATGTGTCTGGACCTTGGAGGGAGGGGTGGGGGCTCCATTTACTTTGCAGCCCCTCACTCCCCCCTTACGTTTTCTTCTGCCACTGTTTACAGCCCTCAACCATACCTCGATCTCGCCTTTTTCTCAGCGGCACTTGTAAAGTGTTGGTGTAGGTTCTTGGAGTCCTTAGAAAACAATTGGTGATGGCACCTCTTACCTGCATACTTCGTCTAAGCCCAGGAAGCGTTTCTCACTCCCAACTTTATTTAAAGGTGCAAACACATTACACCGAACTGTCACCCACAGTTAGCAGTATTAACTGGTGAGGTGGGAAATCCAGCCACAACTAGTGCAGGTTTCACTTGAGAATAATAAAAAATAAACAAATATATATAAAAACATATCCAGATTAATGTGGCTAAACAGCTCAATCAAATGTTGTTGTTTAATAACACCCTTGCTGGTTTAATAATGGATGTGGCAAACGACAATCCAGACTTCTCAAAGTCCGTTTAAAGCTCTGGGGTCTTCACGTGCTCCTAGTACGCCGTGTTTGATTGGCTGAAACCTTGACACAGCGCACTCCCTGGGTACAGTCCCTGCTTCCCTACGCCGTACAGCCAGCCAAAGTCCCTCGCTCACATTTTCAATAAATGGAGGCACTTAAGTTAAGGCACAGCAGTTTAATCACTTTCTTCGCACCCCAGACACAAATTAACATTTCATCCACAAGCAGAGCCAAAGCTTCCCGACACCAGCCAGGCGCCCTTTGCAACAGCCCCTCTTCGGCAATGGCCACCACTACCACTGAGCCGTAGAGCACATCCTCGTCAGATAGGGACCCTCCGCGTGGAGCCACTAACATCATGCCAGGTGAGCCAGGCAGTCTCTCCAGGCATACATACTCATTTCCTGCAGGCACCACAAGAACAGGTAGGCCTCCCGCTGAGTACATGGCGTGGGGGCGGAGGTGGGTGAATTTATCTCTGTTCACGGATATCGGGAGTACGGAGAGCATTGCCTGCTGAGGAATTCTGCTTCTGCCATTCAGTGTTGGCTGCAGAGAGTGGATCCTTGCCCAAGGAGATTTCCTTCACCTTAAAATAGAATATTCAATCTCTACGTCACCAAACGATTCAAATGAACGTGTTTGTCCACAGTAGCAGGAAGGCCTTACAAGTGTTGCATTCGTTTGGGAGCCCAGTAGCCTTGAGGAACTGAGTAGAGGGGCCCCGGCTTATTTAAGTGCAGCAAGCGCACTTGTTTGGGAGCCCAGTAGCCTCAAGGAACAGGATAGAGGGGCCCCGGCTGATTTAAGTGCAGCAAGGACAATTCCTCTACATCGTCCAACTACTTAAACCTCCAAATGGAGTGACCTATTGGCTATGCCAATGCTTGTTCTTTTTGCATTCTCTCTGCATCTATTAATGCCACTCCCCAAATCACTTTCTGAACGCCCAACTGCATTCTGTACAATTTATTTATACCAGCCCTTTAAATCAAATGTTGCTTCTGTTTAAAAGTGCTTTGCATAGGGGGCTACTGGTTTGCATTTACTTTGACTCAATATATCCAGGTACTCCTTTGAGAAGGGAAAGATGAACAGCTGAGCTGGGCATGGCAGAATCAAAACCTATGACCTGCAGGTATTACACAGATTTAAGTAGGTAGTGTATATTCCACTAAATACTTGTCAAACATGTATGTAGAATTTTACTTCTAAGATAAAAGAAAATTGATAGAAAAAAGTATTTTTTGCAGTGAACAGATTAGTCTCCCCAGTTATCAGACCCGGTCTGCAGTGGAATTTCTTGTTATTTGGTGAGCATCTTCTGCAGGGCTTGGTCTGGGTTTTATTTAACAGTTGCAGGTCAGGGGTGCATTAAATAGGCAAGTACTGTCTGGTACTGAGTGCCTGCCCTTCTTTAATTTGAAAGGGAGAGTACTTACACTTGTCAACACAGCTGCAATGCACTTTATGGGAGAGTACCTGCACTTCTCAGAAGAAAACAGGCGCTCTGTATAGCGAGTACCTGCAATCTATATTTTCCATTAAAGCTCTGCTGGTCAGGGCTTTCATTTGTCCTTGTTTCCCATTCAGAGCTCCAGCCCAAGTAGCTCATAAGAACCGCAGCAGCAGGAAAGGTTTTCCGTTTCGGCAAAGGGCTGCTATAGTTGTCTATTTTTTTTTTTACTTTGAAAAGTTTGGGCAGAAAGCTTTCTAAAGCTCTGTGACCGAACATGTTGACGCCTCTGATCTGTGGGGAAGTGCAGACGGACCACATTATCGCCAGAAAGTGTCATGTATTCCTATAGGTTCTGAATCGATCCCCCTATTCCTGACCCTATTCTGGTTAAACTAACTATCAAGTTAACTAACAGTCAGCCCATGAGGCAAGAACAGCCCCCATGATGCAGATACCGTTATCTGACGCAGTTACACTACGGCACAGGAACGTGTTATCTGATTAGGTCATAACGCTTGAGATCTAATTAGACAAGCGACATTCCTCCAGCCCCTGATAAGGCATACGACGTTCTCATAACAAATCAAACCTATGACAACCTGGAAAATCCGTGCGGCCATTGTTTTGATTTCACAGAGAACTTCAGTAAAAGAATGTGCTAACGAGCAAGTCGTATGACATCTTTATTGACGTATCTATGTCCATCCTTACGTCAATCTCGGCACCTTTAAGGTATAAATATTGCCGATCTTGCCCTATGCAAAGACACGCGTGGTGACAAGACGGAGCAGCCATACTTGCCGAAGCCGAGAGCAGAAGCAGACCCCGCTGGCGCAGCCCCGCCTTCCTGACGCGCTGAGAGACGCGCTGCTATCTCAAGCCGAGAGACCCAGCACCGGCGTTTCTGGGCAGCCCTCGCAGGCAGCCTGGAATATCGAGAGCAGAGAAAGAGACACCATTCCTCATTCATCCTAACTTCCAGGTACAGAACTGAATAACCCCTCACAGAGAATTCTTTAGTTATTCACTTGGCAAAAACAAACTTAACTTAAACTGTAACTTTCTATTCCCGCCCACGCATTAGACTTAGGTCAGGTACACGGGGTAGGCGTATTTAGAAACACCAGTTGAGTACGTTTAGTCAAATGTATATGTGTATGTAAATATATTTTAATCATTTTAAACATCATATGGCTCAGAAACCATATCAATGTTTTTACAGTATTATTTTATACTATTGCTTTTAATGTATGCACTTTACTTAACTATAAGTATTGCAATAATATCGATCCATTTCTCTTGTACGAGAAAAGAGACTGATCAATAAATAACATCTTTTTATTGAACACGCCCGTCTCTTCCTTTTCTCTACAATCTGATGAGACTAAGAATGCACGTACTGACTGAGTAAAATAATTGCCTTGTGCTCACACGACTCTCGAGATTGACTCTTGATTAGGGGAGAGCAAAGTTGTCATGTTCTATGGTTGTCAGAAACTAAATCCCTTCTTGTCTAATCAGGGGAGTTAATTCTTTCCTGAACATTCGAGAAAGTTTCTAGCGAACTCTGAGCTACGCTGGCAAACCCAAAAATTAAGTCTAGTATCGACAGTAGTAGACCTAGTTAACGTCTGGTCTAGGCCTTTACTGCTGTAGGTATTATTCCAATGCGCAGAGCCTATTGGGAAAATAGGAGCTACACTACATGGCGCCCAACGTGTTTGGAAAGGGCGATAAAACTAACGTAAGACATTTAGAGTAACTCAGTCGTGCTTCTCACTCAGACCCCTTTTCCCATTATACTCCAAAGACGTCTGGAGTGGGTGAAAGGTAATATCCTCCAAAACCTCGCAGGAGGGAACTCCTATGTATGGTTCTTGGTATAGTCAACGTTGAAGGATAAAAACAGTCCCAAAATATTGTGCATCTAATCTCAGTTTCCATAAAGAAACCTGATCTGCAAACAAACATAATACCATCCTGTCTGTAAAATGGCAGAGAGTGATGATGAAAGAGAGGCAGTTAGATTAGCAACTGAACTCGCAGATGCTGATGCTACCATGCAAGCAGCAGACCCGAATATAACACTCATTCCGGTCATTAAAAGGAGATCTATAACCTTAAAACTTATAGAAAATGGACTGACACCTAGAGGTGGCACAGTCATATTCGTAATCGAGGCACACGAATATCGGCAGACAGAGGTATACTATTCATGGATACATTTTCCAGCAGCAAATGCTGTAACAAAGTACTTCCACTATTACAAAGTAGAGGAACCTCCTGAAACGTACACTCCTTTCGAGGAGGTGGAAGTACCACTCAAATTCCAAGAGCATTTGCTCTTATTTGATGGCGCCCTAATACATAACAATCACATTACAAGGCTCGGTCCTTTAGGTAGACCAGGAGCAACGTGGCCGGTCTTAGCCGGATACACACCACATCCAGACATCGATAGGATGCCTGCAGCTGAGCTGTTAATACAGCTAAAACAATTACTAAAAATTCATAGACAATTAGTCCAGTATGTAATGCGGACTTCAACAATTCAGCCAGCGATTAAACTTCCACAGCTGACCCCTCACCAGGGGAACACAAATAAAATTACACCACAGAACATCCAATCCTGCCTAGGTAAAGTTCCAGCTAAACGGGAACAGATACCATTCTGGTTGGCACAGAAAATCACCCAAATAGAGGCGGTGTTTCCTGACACCACCCCATTAGAAAAACACAGGATTCTGACTATATGTCTCCCAATGGGAATCGCACCACACATTGAGGACTGTGACACTTGGGGTACAGTCTTTGCTTCCATCTACACAAAAACGCACGGTGTTCCATCCATTTCGGTAATACCAGATGTGCTAAAACAAATTCAAGATGAATACGGTCCAGAACCTGCTTTAACTCTTGGTATGAAATTACTAAAAGACTTCAAGCAGGTCTCGGCTATATTATTAGCCAACATAAAAGGTGAGGCAGCAAACGTGGCGATCCGCCAGAGGTTAAAAGAGACAGATATAGCAGACCAACCAGCTGAAATTGCCAGAATCATAGAAAAATCCTATGAAGAACTAGGCAGAGATAGTCTAGGTGGAATACCAGTAAAACCGCAACTGACTACAAGTCCAGAAAAAATATTTTTTAATAATAATTCACCAAAAAAGAACTGGGATGGAAACAAACAATCCAATCCTAAAGAAAAGAAATTCCAGTCCCGAGGGAGGTCTCCCAGGCGAAGAGAGAAATCTCCAAACCAAAGACAGAGGTCACCCCAGAGTGACCCCTCTGGGAAAAGATATAACCTTAGAAATAGGGATAATATTAAAAAACCTGATAGATATCAAGACATTGATACACGTCCCTCTCAATCTTTTCAGACTTCCTCGCAGAAATCGGAAAGAAGAGGACGATCAGAAGAGCACGCCAAGTCCAAAGACAAGGAACCTGCTCAGCTAAAAAAGAAATTACAATTTCCCAAAAAGAAGGTAGCCAGTATCAAGGTAGTTAAAAATGCCGAGAATACTGAGGACACAACTGAAAAACGGAGAATGGGCTCAGACAATGCTAGACAGCGCAGCAGAAGTGAGCATAGCTCGCAAAGTCCTTATGAATCATCTGGAGACAGTGGACACGAATGAATACCTTCAAGTGGAAACTGCAGACACCAGAGTTAGCAAGCCCCACAAGATATACGAGATAACATTACGTATAGAGGGAGATAAGACTAGGAAAATAAGGGGACTATTTTGGGATAATCTCTCCAAGGGCTATGATATCCTACTAGCTGAAAAAGACTGGCCACCAGAGTTTGTCAGGGAGTGCCCTCATGGCGAAGAAGTAATTATGCCTGCCTTCTCGAATCATATCCCGATTCATAAAAAATATACACTTGCTAGAAAGTGGGCAGTGGCTCTAGCACCTGCTTTATATAAAAATCATGTAGGATGGGATGAGGATTCTCCTCCTCACAAAATCCAGTTAAAATCACAACCTACTGCACAAAGGCAGTACCCAATTAAGCAAGAAGCTAAAAAACAAGTAAATGAAATACTAGATCAGCTAGAATACCAGGGGGTGATTGAAACTTGCACCTCACAAATGAACAACCCTTTGTTTCCGGTCTCCAAACCAGACAATTCATATCGTCTAGTTTTGGATTACCGACACCTTAACACATGTTGCAAAACCTTTGCAGTGCAAAACTCACACAGTGCTGCACTAATGAATAACATAGTGCGCAAAAAATACAAAACAACCTTGGACATCTCCAATGGATTCTTTTGTCAAAACATAGCACCAGAGAGCAGATATTTAACTGCATTCTCAGTAAATGGCACTCAAAAACAATTCTGTCGGTTAGCCCAGGGGTACAAGAACAGCCCGGGGGTATTCTCAGCGAGAGTAACAGAATTACTACAACTATATGATGATGAAGCATTATCTTATGTCGATGACATTTACTTAACAGATGATGCCTTGGAGACTCACTTGAAAAGGGTGAACACCATAATACTTGGGTTCGCTGCAGAGGGTTACAAATTCAACTTTAAAAAGTCCAGAATTGCCCATCTGACAGTCCTATTCTTAGGATATGAGTTATCAAGTGAAGGCAAAAGCCTGGCAGACAATTTCCTAGAGAAATGTGCCGTAATCCAAGCGCCTAGAACACTAAAAAACTTACAGTCGATTCTAGGTTTCCTAAATTTCGGAAGAACATACATTGCAAATTATGCAGAAAGGGTCAAACCCCTTTATGATCTAATTAAACCAGACTTTAAAAGATCCAGTTGGACTCAAACACACACAGAAATTTTGAGATCCTTACAAACAGACATGCTAATTAAAACAAAATTAGAAACACGTGATAACACACGCAATCTTGTGATTCGAGTCATCCCAGGGAGATGCGGATTCACATACCTGACCTCTAATGAAGGAGAAAAGGTACCAATTGCATTCAAATCACACTTGTACACTAAGGCTGAAATGAAATTTAGCCCAACGGAAAAAATTCTTACAGCAACACAGACAGCTATAGCAAAAGAACGAGCCCTGGCACAAGGTAAACGAATAATAATCGTGACACCAATACCAGCCTTAGAGGCGGTAACAAAGGCAAGCATTCCAAATGCTAAAGCACTCCATCCAAGATGGATACAATGGGCTAATTCTCTTGCTGCAACAGACGTGGTGTACGAATTTGATCCTTATTTAAAAACACAAGAATTTCTCCAATACGAATTTGAATGTCCTCCGCCAACCGAAATTCTGCCTCTAGATCACTACGGCTGTATAATATATACAGACGGATCAGCACAACCCGCAGTAGGGGGTAAACAAGCTTACAGTGCTGCGTGCGCGATTGTTAAAGGTCGTTGGCACGAAGGGAAATTTAAACCAACCCTCACTAAAACACAATCCCTAGGAGATTGTACAGCTCAGCGAGCTGAACTACTAGCATTCAAGATGGCGCTTGAAAATACCGATCGAGAATTCCCCACACTCATAGTGTGCGATTCGTATTATTGCGTTCAATCTTATAATGAATACTTGCAGATCTGGCTTCAGAACGGTTTCAAGGATGCGAAAGGTGGCACAATCAAGCATAAAATGCTCTGGGAACAAGTAGCTCTTTTACAAAAAGAACTACCAAAGACTCACGTGATACATACACTGAGTCATCAACGTGATGGCGTTCACATTGCAGGGAATTCATTGGCTGATGAGGCCGCGAAGGCAGCTGTGCAAACGGCTTCCGTAGCTGCCGTCACCAGGTCAAAAACAAAAATAGACAGCGAAATATTACAAGCTGTCAGCGCTTCAGAAAAGGATTCGATAGAACCACTCCCTAAAGGCTTTCCAGTAAAATACTCATACATAACTGATGCAAACAATGTTCCTTTTGCTCAAATCCCTGGAGTGGGGGATAGGGCAATTCCAAACATGGAACATAGGTTAGGACTAATAATAGCGGCACACGAAGGGCTTGCTTCTATCCATGCTGGCGTCTCAGCCACAGTATCATTATTAAAACAGAGATACTGGTGGCCACAAATGAGAAGACAAACGAGGAACTATGTTCTAGCATGTGAAATATGTCAAAAAATGAAAGTATCAACGGTGAGACGTCCAGCGCAGACGCCCCTTCTAATCTCGGATAAACCATTAGCCTGTGTTTATCTAGACCACTGCGGTCCCTTACAAAGGGATGGTAACTATAAATATATCTTGGTCGCAGTGGACTCATGCACGAGATTCATATGGATGTGGCCCCAGCGAACGGCTGACGCCAGAACTGTTATAAAAGATTTGCGAGTCTTTATCGGCACATACGCAATTGGCATGCTGCATTCGGACAATGGTCCTGCTTTTAGCTCTCGGGCTTATAAGGAGGCCATGGTCAGCATGGGTGTGCAATTGCGGTACTCTTGTCCATTTCACCCTGAGGGGAACGGAATTGTTGAAAGAAAAAACCGTGACATAAAGCAATCTATAAAGGCAAAGGTATTAGGTTCGGGAGCTGGGTGGGTCAAACATCTAATAAGTGTCCAACGTAGTCTAAATAACTTGCCAAGAAATTCTCTGAAGGGATTCAGTCCGTACGATTTATTATTTGGAACTAGGATGATTATCTCTGACCTTGATAGTCAGACTTCAGTGGTGAAAGAAAAAACCTTTGATGTCAAAGATCGTTTGGCTATTTTGCAGGACTTAAACAAAACAAGAAAAGACCTGAGCAACATACAGTTGAAACAACAGCCAACGACCACTGAAGAATCACCACCTGTCCCAGCAAGACCTGTCTGGATTCCAAAAGTCGGGGATCTAGTCAGGGAAAAGATCGCGGTAAAGAAGGAATTTGGGCCTTCCTACAGAAAAGCAGTTCCTGTCTTGTCTGTCAACGGGACAAGATCAGTTGTACTACCGCCACTTGCTGGAAAAAAGGAGAACCGAGTTGTATCCATCGACCTGGTAAAACCACAACATGTGGCCGATAACAAACAGTAGGCCAAGTGGACTCCCAATAAGTAGCAGAACACCAAGGTTTGCTACCAGTACAGAGGTCCTAACGAAGAGGCTCATCACATTTGAAACGCCTAAAGAAGAACAATAAGGACTATGCAACAATGCAATAGAACTCAGACCTCTGACAACCCAAATAAAAACATTTAGCAGAGAAACACCAATCTATACTGAAGTACCAAGTGAAAATGCAAAAAACAAAAATCCTGAACCAATTGGAACAATTGACAGAACTGCATCCGGTTACTTCATCAACTTCGATGATTCCTCTGACGGCTTCAGTGAATCAAAGACACAGCCATCATCAAAATCCTTTAAAGACAAAGCTAAGGAACTTTTGAAACATCTGAAAGAAACATATCTGGTTTCTTCATGGATTGAATTTTGGGTGGGTTTTGGTGCATTTATCCTCATACTTTGGCTCATCATGGTATTTACTTTGGGACGCTTCATTGAGGGAAAATATGCTAAAATGGACACAGCAAGTCAGAACATCAACTTGGTCCTCAAACCACACACATCTTCACACGTCGAGAAAAGAGAACTTTCTTCAGAACTTTCTTCAGCCAACTTCACAGCCAATCCGATACCTGGTGGGGTAGCCTGGGACAACACTGACTATGAAATTTATGGTCCGGTCGAGATCCTGAAATATCCACACCAAATCAAGATCTCCTTGAGTGATTTTGCAAAACCAAACTCATTTGCTGATGATTGGGACTTCGAAAGCATTAACAACATGATGTCTGACTTAGTAATGTCTGCTAAATTTACAAAAAATGATTATTTGCAAGGTTCTACAAATTATGATAGTATGTATTGCTATAACCATTATGGTAACCATTTTTTACATAAATCTGCACAACCTAGAAATGTTTTAAATTATAATCAATGGGAACATTGTGCTACACCTCCAAAAGGGAGCTCTAGAACCGTATATGACAAATATTCATATTTTTCAGGTTTTAACATAAGTAATGCTGAAACATTTTATTTTAAATTGTCAAACAAGACAGGGATGAAAACCATGATAACCAACACAAAATTGATATATTCAGATTCATTCTTCGAAAAAATGAATACTTTTGGATTTGATTATTGGTACAAAAATGTTGATTTGAAAAGTGTTTGGGGTACAAAAGAATGGCAAGTACAGGGTATAGAAGCTTTGTTTAGAGCCTGCATGATCCCAGAACAAATGATATTTTTAAATGACACTGTTCAACAAACCACCTGTCTTGGCTTAGCCAAAATCAAAGATTTAATTAAACCGTCTATTCCAAAGCCAACAATGTTTAGCAATAACTCTGATACAGATGAAGAAATAGACGTAAACCATATATTAAACCAAAACAGAACACATCCTGATTGGAAACAATGGTTGATCTGGCCCACAGATACAAATAACTGTCAAGATAGATTCCTGAATAAAACACAGGGTTTCAAAATGACCAGGCCAGACCCTAGATATCCCCAAAGACATCACCCAGGGATAATAACAACCTACAGTGTGGGCAAATTATGCCTTCAGTGGCTACAAACTTCCACACTGCCTGAAATTAAGCAACACCTAACTTTACTTACTGATGGTGCTGACTTGCGTGATTTCATTCTGGGACCACGCAAACAGCGTCAAAAGCGTTTCATAGCAGCCTCTGTATATGCAGCATACAATGAGGCCTGGAAGGTTACTCAAATTGAGACAGCAGAAAGAATAAGGGAAATTGACCGTATTAATTTGGAAAAATCACTTTCTGTAGTGGACAATGGGTTAATGACTCTGTCCTCCAGAATTTTTTCTTTGGACAGCATTGTGTCGTCAGCAATCGATATATTATCGCAAGACTTACTGTTATTACAACATGGTCAGTCACAATTGCGTTCTATTGTACAGCTTGGCTGGACGTTACAAAATCTGCGTTCAGGCTATGTGCCTTGGCGTTTAATCAACACAACGTCACTATTCCAAATCTTTAACCTTACTGATAGACAAATCGGTATGGCGCAAAAGGGTGCTGATTATACAATCTTGAGCATTGAAAAACTAGAAAGATTACCAATGACAATGTCAGAACGACCTGTCAGTGAATGGATAATACACGGAATCATAAATATTCCAATCTCAACCTTCAGGTTTCAATACTGCCAAAAATATATACAGGCTGGCATGTACGAGAAATTGGGAAAGGGGTACCTTAAAACAACTTGGAACCTGCCCTATTCACATGCATGTGTCAGTAATAAAGGACAGAAAGTGTTTCTTAGTGGCAACAATTGTGCTATGTCACTAAGCGGCACGCTTCTGTGTAACGGTATTAGTTTGCACGGAGCCTGTGAAGGGAATTCATACAACCTTTCATGTCACCAGCAAGGCGCACCTGCAACTGAAATAGAACCATTCTTTCAAAGACTCTATAATGGGAGTTACATTCTTATTGTAGACCGCAGATGTTGTAGTCTTATGCCCGGGACTCCTTATCTAGTCACTACGACGGCGAAGGTCAAGTGCTGTGGACGCTCTTTATTCCCCAGCTCCTTTCCAGACAGGGAGGCAAGGGCATGGCCCAGTTTGAAAATTACTTCTATTCGAATAGATACTTTAAGCAGAATGAAAACAGTGCTTCTTCAGACGCCTACAAGGCTCACGTCATCAAAAGAAACGTATGATCTACAAGTCGCAAGGACGACTGCAGAGATACATACATTATTATCAACTAATTCCCCCGTACATTTCGCGGAAATCCTGAGCGAAATCTTAAATATTTCTGATACCACTGGGGTCTCAAAGGTATTTAAGACAGTATTTTCGATGGCATTAACACCATTCAAAGCCATACTGGGTATTTTTCCAGATTTCGTCCATTCGATTTTTGGCGGACTTCCCCTGATCCTGGGACTAATTGCAGGAATCCTATTCTTAGTCCTTATTTTTCGTTATGGCAACCCATGTCACAGATCAAACTCTCGCGACAATGGAAGATACGATCCTAGCCATTGGATACCGGGACCGGATATCAAAAATCCTGGGACTATCCCGGCTTAAGACCTGAACATGACTTGGTTTCTATCATTTCGACCAATGTGGCAAAGATGTGTTTTACCTGTATTGAGATGTCTGCTATGCGGAGAAGAATGCGTGTTAGACACCTGTCTGACGCTAAAATCGGATGCGCCAGTGGATGCAGATACACTGTTGGTTCCTACCAAGGTTCACGCTTTGTGCTGCCCTCAAAGGCTACCAATCCTGATGACGGCATTCCTGGAATCTTCACCACTACGATTGAAGAGTAGTGAAGTTCAAGATGAGAGCAGCATTGAACAGGTACGACCTTCTGTCAGCAATGCGAATCAGAATGTCAATGCAGATAATCATGCGCACGAATGCATGGTTACCCCTATTTCCGACTTAGTGGAACTTTCCCATGAAGCTGTTGACATTTTTTTCGAAAGCCTGAATGATATGATGTTCTCTCCAGAACAGAAATAGAGACTTTTGAGTAAACTCGCACACGGCGTTCCCTGAATTCGGCCTTCAACTTTAAAAATAAAGTCACATGAACAATTCTTCCCACCAGTTCACGGACAACAATTTTTAGCAGCCCAAATTATTTTTCACAAATTTTTCGGGACACTTATCTTCTGCTTAAAGTAAGAAACTATTCCTAGAGAACGAAGATTTCTATTTTTAGATACTTTATAAACTTTAGTTGCCCGCTGGGATGTTCACAAATATTTTATTATGTGATGAGATGGTCTCGAACTTCCTTTCTGTATAGCCATATTAAGAGCCATTTCATGTGTATTTCTCATATACCAAATAAGCAATAATGCATACAAATGCGTGTTTACTTTTGCATTTAATTCATAGCTTGAGTGCATACAATATATATGACTGCAATTTTTCAGTATATTTGAACATTTCAAAATGCATTTATGTATTTTGGGGTGGTAAGGTATACACTATACTCTATAGTATGTTGTACTATGTTATACTATGCATAGATTAGTAAATATGACCATAGTTAGCGTGGAGTGGGTGTCATGTATTCCTATAGGTTCTGAATCGATCCCCCTATTCCTGACCCTATTCTGGTTAAACTAACTATCAAGTTAACTAACAGTCAGCCCATGAGGCAAGAACAGCCCCCATGATGCAGATACCGTTATCTGACGCAGTCACACTACGGCACAGGAACGTGTTATCTGATTAGGTCATAACGCTTGAGATCTAATTAGACAAGCGACATTCCTCCAGCCCCTGATAAGGCATACGACGTTCTCATAACAAATCAAACCTATGACAACCTGGAAAATCCGTGCGGCCATTGTTTTGATTTCACAGAGAACTTCAGTAAAAGAATGTGCTAACGAGCAAGTCGTATGACATCTTTATTGACGTATCTATGTCCATCCTTACGTCAATCTCGGCACCTTTAAGGTATAAATATTGCCGATCTTGCCCTATGCAAAGACACGCGTGGTGACAAGACGGAGCAGCCATACTTGCCGAAGCCGAGAGCAGAAGCAGACCCCGCTGGCGCAGCCCCGCCTTCCTGACGCGCTGAGAGACGCGCTGCTATCTCAAGCCGAGAGACCCAGCACCGGCGTTTCTGGGCAGCCCTCGCAGGCAGCCTGGAATATCGAGAGCAGAGAAAGAGACACCATTCCTCATTCATCCTAACTTCCAGGTACAGAACTGAATAACCCCTCACAGAGAATTCTTTAGTTATTCACTTGGCAAAAACAAACTTAACTTAAACTGTAACTTTCTATTCCCGCCCACGCATTAGACTTAGGTCAGGTACACAGGGTAGGCGTATTTAGAAACACCAGTTGAGTACGTTTAGTCAAATGTATATGTGTATGTAAATATATTTTAATCATTTTAAACATCATATGGCTCAGAAACCATATCAATGTTTTTACAGTATTATTTTATACTATTGCTTTTAATGTATGCACTTTACTTAACTATAAGTATTGCAATAATATCGATCCATTTCTCTTGTACGAGAAAAAAAAATGATCAATAAATAACATCTTTTTATTGAACACGCCCGTCTCTTCCTTTTCTCTACAATCTGATGAGACTAAGAATGCACGTACTGACTGAGTAAAATAATTGCCTTGTGCTCACACGACTCTCGAGATTGACTCTTGATTAGGGGAGAGCAAAGTTGTCATGTTCTATGGTTGTCAGAAACTAAATCCCTTCTTGTCTAATCAGGGGAGTTCATTCTTTCCTGAACATTCGAGAAAGTTTCTAGCGAACTCTGAGCTACGCTGGCAAACCCAAAAATTAAGTCTAGTATCGACAGTAGTAGACCTAGTTAACGTCTGGTCTAGGCCTTTACTGCTGTAGGTATTATTCCAATGCGCAGAGCCTATTGGGAAAATAGGAGCTACACTACAAAAGGAAGCACACACCTGCTCAGTGTCAGGATACACTCTCCGGTGATAGTGCGCACAAATATATATAGCAAACCGAGATGAGTGTGCAATGATGGTCTGAATGACCCAGTTACTTACAGGTAATCTTCATTACTCCGTGTCCAGGTATTCCGGTCGCTCTCTGCTGAGTGCTGAGCTCCCCCTCCCACCTGTTTAAATAACAATGGATTTTTTATATTGTTTCTTCTTGGCTTGAGTTATCTGAGGATGCTCATAGTTAGTTCCTCCTTTATGGTATTTTGGGTAATTTGAAGCCATTCTGGAGGAATCTTTTTGGGCCCTGAATGCGATGCTCTGCGAGGCATGCTCAGGTATGGACTTGAAGCTCTGCCCATCTTTTTAATTGACTTCTGTCACTGTCTTGTGTAAATTGTGGCTTTTCATTGGTCAATTCGACGTTGCGCTTTAGCTTTAAATGTTAATACTGCACTATTTTCTTTAATGACGTTCTCCTTCCTGCATACTCCTAAATGCTTTTTTTTTATCCAGCACATGGCTTTCTTTTTTTTTTTTTTTTTTATTAAACCTTTTTATTAGTGGCATTCAACACAGAGGCATGAAAGTCCAAGCATCAATAATACAATACAATACTGTTCATGGTACATACAGTGGATAAAGATCATCTTCACAAGGGCTGGCACATTGCATACATTACGTATAGCGTCCTGGAATGAGAGACATCGCCTCAGTAAGCCCCCCCACCTACACAGCCCGGGGCGTAAGTATCGGAGACAGTGTCCCATTCTGTCATATATAGGCATCTCGGCAGGAAGGGAGGAAGAACATCGCCGGTCACATCTACCCATGTCCGTCCTGGTACCAATTAGTCGGCTATCTACATCCCCCTGTATATTACTGTGTCATATGTGTAACAAGCGCGCGCAGTTCCGTCAAGTAATCTGATGGTAGTCAGTGGGAAAGTATCCAGCATAGGGTGAGTCACAAATCAGGGCTCTACACTCCTCAGCACAGAAGCCATCTTTAACGACTTGCGTCTGCAGGGCCCACTGCGTTTGACCGCTCCCATCGGCCCATTATGTCAAAGCATTAGGAGATGGAGAATGACCAATCGTGTAAGCAATGCTACGTGTATCGTACACCTGTCGGACTTCCCAGCGTCACCCCACCGGTAATCGTCCCATCCCTCCCCGGGCTGAGCGGGTCAGGCTCATTCTTACGTGTGGTATGCAGTGCGGTGGGTGTGGTGTGAGGCATAAATACACGCTCATGGGCCCGGCTCCGAATCGTCATCTCCAGAGGGGTCGCTGTGAGCTGTCTGAGATAACCAGTATACCTGCAAGGGGGACCAAAAGTCGCTGGGTTTACAACGGGCAGGCAGCAGTTCTGCATAAATGCCATGCTGATCCTGGCAGTAGGTGAGATCGTCCAACCATTCCTTAAATTTCGGCGCCCTTCCCCTCCCCCATCTGCAAGCAATCCTCCTCTTTGCAAGTAGCAACGCAACATCAACATATCGACGGTCAGTCTTGGGTACATTCCTGGTGTAGCCCAGCAGCATCACCACTGGGTCCATGGGAAGAGGGCCAGCTATCATAACTTGGAGCGCAGTATGTACCTGTTCCCAGTATGCCTGAATTGCTCCGCACTCCCAGGCCAAGTGGAGAAAATCCGCGCCCTCCGCCCGGCATCTCGCACATCTAGCATCCTCCGACAGGTGAAAACGCAGCTTTCGAGCTGGAGTATAGTAATATCTCTGTACGAACTTATAATGAATAATTTTCAGTCTACAGCTGGAGGAGATTTTGGCCGTGACTGAGCAACAATATTTCCATTGTTCATCGGTGAGAGCAGTAGGGAGGTCAGAGTCCCAGGCAGCTCGCGCCCTGGCCAGGACAGGGGGACGTTGCTCTCGAATGGCAGCATACAATTTCGATACCAAATGTCTGCCGTCCGACACCAGCATAACGTGCATAGGCAAAACAGTGCTCGGTTCCTCTGGGAAGCTGGGGAGTATATCTCTCATACCCTGGCGAAGCCGAATATAATAGAACACCTCCATTGGTGTTGGTGGGGAGCTCAGGAAGATCTGGTCCCTGGTGCGGAACTGTCCATCCTGAAATAAATCGCCCCAGGTGTTAATATGTACGCGGGTGCACATAGATCGGCATCCACGTTCCGTTAAGAGCGATAATTTCGGGTGGTATGCGAGGGGCATTGCCGGTGAGTAGAGCATAGGAGCTCCCAGCAGTTTCGTCGCTCTCCGCCACGCGTCTATGGTGCAGGTGACAGTGGTAGCCGGCGTCTCGATATCTCCCACCAATCCCATCAGCATGCCCTTGAGTGGCAGTGGGTGTACGATCCAGTCCTCAGCGGCAACCTGGGGCATAAAGGGAGCAGGGTGTACCCAATGGTAGGCATGTTGGGCCTGGGCACTGAGGTAGTAAACCTCCAGGTCGGGCACGTCAAATCCTCCCCTGTCATATGGCTGTGTGAGGACATTCCAGCCAAGGCGCGTCTGCTTGCCTCCCCAGAATAGTCGCAGCAATTCAGAACGAAGTCGTTTAAAGAAGTAGGCCCCGGGTAGTAAGGTATATTCTGGAAAAGGTATAGGAACCGTGGGAGGACAACCATTTTTATCAGGGAAGCTCTGCCTGCCATTGACAGCGGCAGGGCCATCCAGCGAGTCACATTGTCGGTCAACTGTGAAATAGCCACTCCATAGTTCAATCGAATTGTGTCATCTTTGTTGAGTGACACTTCGATTCCCAAGTATTTTAAGTCAGAGTCGCACCACTCCAAGGGGTAATCTAGCGGGAAGCGGGTTACGGAAGCCGTGAGGGGAAAGAATTGTGACTTTTTCCAATTGATGTGCACTCCGGAAATGCCACCAAATAAAACAAATTCTCTCAGCAGTGGATTGAGATGGTCCTGTGGGTGCCTCACATATAAAGTGACGTCATCCGCATAGAGGGATATGCCAATCTGCCGTTGGTTGCAATTAAAGGCGCTGGCCTTATGTAATTGTCGGACCCTGCAGGCTAGCGGTTCAATTGACAGGGCAAAGAGCAGGGGTGACAGGGGGCATCCCTGTCTAGTCCCCCTCGTGATCGACATCTGTGACGACAGCACACCGTTAACGACGATTCTGGCGACTGGAGAAGTATATAGTAGTGTCACCCAAGCGATGAATATCCGGGGGAACCCCATTCTGCCCAATATGGCCAGGAGATATCCCCACTCCACCGAGTCGAACGCCTTGGTGGCATCCAAAAACACAGCAGCGACCGGAAGCTCGGGTGATATGGTGGGCATGAGGGAGAATAATGTACGGAGGTTATGGGAAGTAGCTCTCCCCGGGACGAATCCAGATTGATCTGGCAGGACCAGGGTATTCATAAGGAGGGATAGCCTAGTCGCAAGCACTTTCGCTAAAATCTTCGCATCACAGTTTAGCAATGATAGGGGCCTATAGGCATCGGTATCCACTGGATTCTTCCCTGGCTTTAGTAGCGAGGTGATCGCCACCTCCCTCATAGAGCCTGGCAGTATTCCCTCCTCTAGCGACTCTTCGAATACCTCCTTCAGTACTGGTGCCATGATGTCGATATAGCATTTATAAAATTCGTCCGGAAGGCCGTCAAGCCCTGCAGCTTTGCCATTACTGAGCGACATGATCGCTTCCCGGATTTCGTCCAGCTCGAAGGGGCATCCCAGGAACGTTCTGTCGCTGTCACTTAGCCAGCAGAGTGCTATATCGTCTAGGAAATTACCAAACTCCACCTCTCCTGTCTGTTGAGTGGAGTATAGACGTTGGTAATGCTGCAGGAAGGTGTCTTGTATCCCTTTAGTATCCCGGTATGACCTGCCATCAGAGATTTCCAAGATATGTGTGGCAAACCGTTGATGCCTTGTGAGTGCTGCTAGAACTTTTCCCGGCCTATCTCCCTCGCAATTTCACTTCCCTGGCCGCTTCCTCTTCATAGGACGACAGTTTGGCTCTAAATGCCCTCTCTAGGTCAGGGCAAGGATTCCTGACCATCTTCGCCTCTAGTGTCTTAAGTTCCGCTTCAAGGGTAGTCAATGTACATACGATGTCCCGTAGTACGCCACAGCTCTTGGAGATTGTGACGCCTCTCACGGTAACCTTAAAGGCCTCCCATATCTTTTCGACCTTGTCAACAGACCCCTTGTTCCTAGGGAAGAAGACTTCAATCTCCTCGCCGAGTTCCTGTTTAAAGACAGGATCAAGTAGGGCCGAAGGGAAAAGTCTCCACGGGGGCCGCATTCTCGCATAGCCAGGCATCTCCATAACAGTCAGTACAGGGCAATGGTCCGAGTATGTACGAGGTAAGTGTTTTACCTGGACGAGTCCCCCAGCTAGGCCCCGAGAGATAAGACAGTAGTCGATTCTTGCCCATGAGCGTGCGTATGTGGTAAAGTGGGTACCTTCCCTAGCATCCGGGTGTAAGTGCCTCCAGCTATCCAGTAAACCAGCCTCTGTAAGTATACCCTGCAACGTGTCCCTAGCTTTCGTGTTATATTGTCCACTTCCGTCCGATCTGTCCAACCCCGGATGCAGTGAGAGATTGAAATCCCCTCCCCAGACTATGCGAGTGGCTACGACCTCCAGCACATGACCCCAGAGCGCTAAGAAAAATCCCGGTGTGTCGACATTAGGTGCATAACAATTCACAAGCATTATCACATCAGTACCCAGCCGCCCCCACAGAATCACATACCTCCCCTCCCTATCTGCCCGAACCCCCATCTTCTGGAACATCAACCGTTTATTTATCAGAATGACCACCCCCCTGGAATAGGTGGAATAGGAAGAAAATTCTCGCACATTTGCCCATCTACTCGCGAGACGAGGAACACAGCTCGGGCTCAGGTGGGTTTCCTAGAGCATCGCTATCTGCACCTGATGCCTATCCATATATGCAATTACATTTCTACATTTCCGGGGGTTATTAAGCCCTCGAACATTCCAGGAAAGTATGGAGACAGTAGTCAGGGCATGATCACCCACACTTATAATCACAATCTAGAAGCATGCAAAGTGCCACCGCTCCAGCCCTTCGTAGGAGCGTAACCAGTACCAGTCTCTCTATAGTCATGAACCGTCTTTGTGCTAGATCATCCACACAGTCACATTCCGCATCTCCAGCACTAGCACGCGCGTCATGTACTTCATCCTCAAAAGCTCTGCCACACACAACAACACCCATCCCAACAGTCAAACACCCCCCCCCCTCCACGCACAACACCCCAGCTCTCTTAGCTCTATCCCCCCCCATCCCACTGAAGCAACCCAAACTTGCCAGTACCAGAAGCCCACCCACCACCCCAATCCCCATACTCAAGAACCTTATCCAAACCATGTGGGGCATCCCCTCCTGGGGGCATTAGAGGTACGCACCCATACACCCCTACACTCCCCTCCCATCCCGCGCATGCCATACGGGGAAGACAGAGAAGAAGGGGTGGTGCCTGGCATATATAACCCCTGTGGGTCGAAGCCTACACACCGCACCATCATAGCTACTCCTTGCCTCCCATTAGGTTAAGTTAACAATGAGAACAGGGGGATCAGCCACAAATCCGCATGCGTCCCCCCCCCTTCCTCCTGCATCACCACCATCTTACGCAGTTCACTAGCCATATCAGTAGCACATATTGGGCAAACCAGCCATCTCTCAGCAGCGAGGCTATATGGCCAGCGAGCAGCTGCTCGCGGCGCCACTGGTAGGCAAGGTTGCCCCATCGGAAGCAGGGCAAATGTTCCGAAGCGAGCTCCAATAGTCCAACGGCGGTACAGTAACCAAGCGTTCGTGAGGGCCTCATCCCTCCGGCGCCCCACTCTTCAGGCAGTGGACTGTGCAAGAAAACCTTGTCGCCTGAATATCTTCCGCTGCCCATATTCCCTTCCGCTGCGCCGTGCAGCTGCTCGTTCTCAGCACCATATCAGCAGTGGGACAAGACGCTCAAAATCCATTCATCGCTCAGCAGGTTATTTAGGATGCAAGGTAGCACTCACCAGTGACTCCGTAGGTCGTGCAGGGCAGTGCTAGCATCCAGAGCATACAGTTTCCGAAGCAAGCATCAGTAGTTCAGCAAGGAGCCATTGATCAGACGAGCATTAGCCCACCATTATGATTCATCGTGCTCGGCTGGATTTCCTCCTGCCTCATCCTCCTCATCGTTGCGTCTGTCCCTCCTAGGAGCGCAAAGCCTCTTTACGTAGTCCTCAGCTTGCTGCGGGTTCGTAAAAAAGTGTTGTTTGCCCTGATGGGTCACCCTGAGGCGTGCCGGGTATAGAAGAGCATAGTCCACCTGCATGTCCCTTAGTTTCTTTTTCACATCCAGAAACTTTCTCCGCTGGTCCTGTACCATGGGCGTGAAATCTGGGTCTAAGGAGAACTGTACCCCATCGCAGGCCAGGTTCCGACTCGTACGGGCTGCTCTTAGCGCCACGTCCCTGTCGCGGTAATTGAGTAACCGGGCGATAATGGGACGTGGCTGCGCCCCCGGCTTGGGGACCGGGCCCAGAGAGCGGTGTGCCCGCTCAACAATGAACTGATTAGAGAAGGCCTCTTTTCCTACTGCGGTGATCAGTATGCGTTCCACGTAGTCCTCCATCCGTCCGGTGTTGGTGGATTCCGGAACTCCCGTGACGCGGATGTTATTGCGTCTACTCCTCGCCTCCAACTCCTCATTCTTAGCTGCGATCACTCTGAGGATATTATCCATTCGGGTTAGGCGCGTTTCGTGAGTGTTGGATGTGTCTTCAGCAGTGGAGATGCGCCGTTCCGCCTCTGTCAGTCGCTCTTCGTGGACTTCTATCTTTTGCGCAACTCCGTCCATCCTGGAACATAGGCGGTCAACCTTATCCACAATTGTTGCGAAGCCCTGTCGCATCTCTTCGATAAGCAGTTGCAGTTCTGGAGCCACTGGTGCAGGGGATATCTCAGCGTTCGATGGTCCCGGGGCTCCGCTGGACCCCATGGTGCCTCGCAGTGGTTTTTTGGCGGCTGAGGGCTCGAAGGACAGTTTGGGCTGTTTAGCGTCGTTTTTGCCCATGGTGCACCGTCTGTTGGCGCCAATCGGGGCCGGTACCTGGCGAGCAGTTGTAAGGCGTCCCCCCACCAGTCCAAGGCACTCAAGCCGGCAGTCCCCAACGTGGCGAACCCCCCTAGGGCAGTAGCAGCCGATGAGCAGGTCGGCCAATCCCAGTGGCCCCCTGCCCCCCCTTCGCGCCTTAAGTACAATGTCCAGGGCGCCTCGGGAGCACACGCGTTGGCAGACAAGTCCCAGCTCGCCCGGGTAGTCACGAGCAATCCTCGGCGACTGGAGCACCCAGGAGGCGGAGGGCAGTGCAGCAATGTTAGGCCCAGATCGCCCCTATAACGTTCACAATTCTGACCTCTCAGATGGCCCTCCGTTACCACAGTCTTTATACCCGGTGGCAGCAGTGTCCCTCAGGCATTCCAGGGAGGCCGGCAGGGAGGCGTGTAGCGAGGCCGGGCGCGCTGTTATCTCCCTCGGCAGGCCCAGGCGAAGTTCGCCGTTTGTACCGGGAATGTCAACCGGTCCCAGGCACAGCGATCCGGCTCGCCGCTCGCCGCAGCGCTTTCAAAGGAGGCAAGACTCACATCCGCCTGCCCCCGTTGATCCGCCCGCTGGTCGCCCGCCTCTCAGGCCGTGTTCCGCGACTTCGAGGCCTAGTCGCCTCGTGGGGAGCCGCGGCCTCCCGTAGGACAGCGTCCAGTGCGCCGCAGCAGCCCTCCGTGGTGCCTTCTCCCGGTGGACGCTCACAGCGCCGTATCTCAGGCGCCGGACCTCGGATCTTCGCCAAAGTCGGGCAGGACCTGCAGCACAGTTAGTTCCACCCTCGGTACGAGTTTCAGACGTCAACCCCCAGGTTAAGCATATAATTGCAGGATGTTTCTGGCCAGGCAGCCAGAGCCTCACAGAAGTGCGGCCATTAGCTCGTGCGCCCTCTAGCGCCCCCTCCAGCACATGGCTTTCTTTTTATATAACCACCGTGTGCCTTTTGTTAGGTGTCCCTCACCATATTAATGCTTTTTTTTAAGCGCTACGACGTCGCGCTTTATCTTAAAATATTTTTTTTCAATGCGCCACACTACGCAGCATAAATCAACTTTTAAAAAGCATTATTTTTTTTCAACAGCGGCAAAATACTGTGTTTTAACAATGGCGCCCGTACACCTATTGTCCGTTGTTCGCTTTTCCTATGTGACTGTACTAGTGTGATTTCTGAATATAGGTAGCTCCGAGATCCCTAGAGCCCCTGCAGACATGAGGGACAGCAGCAGAAGGTTTGTTTACTTTAGCTGATCCTTCTGCCGAATCTTTTTCAGAAAACTTGTTGCTCTTGTAGTTGCTCATATTTGAGGATCTTATGACTGAAGTGCGCGCCATATTAAGCAATAAGTCTTACATTTGCGAGAGTTTGAGCTTTTGCCATTGTAAATGACAATGCCTGTTAGTTATGTTTTGGTTTTTAAAACAGATAGATAAAAGGCATTGTCATTTACAATGCCAATAGCTTATCCTCTCTCAAATGCGAGACGTATCGTATTACAAATGCTTGTTATTATTAGTTAGCGAATGGTGTTCTGCCGGGCAGGGGAACTGCTCACTGGGTGAGGACTGAGGCAGGACTGAAGTTGCTCATGCCTGTTGAGTTGTTATTGCATAATGTTATCTTTCTAAGCGATACTTATTCCATCTCCTTCTGATCTGACGTGAATTGTTGTTTTATCCTAGTTATTGCTAGGCGGTAGATATTTTCAGGGCACTGGGTAACGCCTGGGGCATAACAGCTCACGCTGTGTTCTAACAATGCTGTACTGTGCCGACTGAGTGTGAGTGGGGAGAACCCAAAGACGCGCCTCAATTAAAGATTTGTGTGTGGTCTGTTGTCCATTTAAATACAAATTCAAAGTGTTAGCACTGATATCTGATTGTGCTGCCAGTCATGGTGTGCCTGCGCCGGATGACCTTAGTGCCAGAGTGTGAAATTGGACTAGAGATTAATTAGCATCTACCGAAACTCAATGATGCTTCCCTGCGGACCGAAGCATTGGATTTTACTCATGCGAGTCAAGAAAAGTCAAATGAATGTAACATGGTGGCATCTGCCACTATATAATATGCAAAAGAATAATAAAACATGCATGCTTTATCACATCTAATGTGCAAGAGTCTATATCAGGGCCGGCTGGTCGTAGCGGGCACCAGGGTGAGGGCCGGGTTTGGACCCCTGGGGCCCGTTTTTGTTAACAGGGGGGGCTGATTTGCAGCATAGCTGCAATCAGGGCTTTAAGTGGGCTGGGTGCTGCTTGTACTCAGCACCTTATAACAAACAGGGTTGAACCCAACAAAGTCAAGGGACCTGGGTAGTTGTAGGTATGGACAGAGGGGTCCCAGACAGAGAAAATTTCTTTAACCAAATACAAATACAAATTGACAGACAGAGAACATTTCAAAGTACCATGTTTTATTCACAGGGTACTTGAAAAACGTCTTATTAGTTATATCAATTATACATCACAAAGATCAAACAGATTTGTGCCCACATGGGTGAAATGGGTGGTGGGGGGGATGTGCAGTGAAGGGATTAGGTGCTAATAAGAACAAATTCGTTTTTAAAAAACAACCAAATTTGTACAATGTCACAGTGGTTCCCCTCATAGGGGCTACACATTAAGGGTAAACAAAAACCAACAATCCTTGGTAACCAGACTTCTGTGGACAGCTGTATTAATCTTGCTAGAGTAGGAAGCTGGTATCACGGGGGTAAGTAGTCTACGTTTCGACCCTAATCAGGGTAGGGACAGTTGCCCTTACAGAATGGGTCTTCTTCAGGACAAGGAAGGTGAGGTGGGCAGACTTCCTAGGGAAAAATAAGAGAAAATTCTATAAGGGTCTTTGTGAATGATCCCTGATGAGCCATAGCGGGTTGAGCTATCATCCACTTGGACTAAGGATAAAAGGGGGTTGAAAAGGGAGTTAAAAACATACACATATTTGGAGAACTACATAGCGGATCAATCGATTAACGGGAATGTTAACTAGACACGGGGGAGTATTTTTAGCGGAAGGTAGTAGTATGGGTTTCGAAAAAATATTATATATATGGTTGACTGATTCCGTCTAGCGACAGTGCAAGTAAGGGTCATCACATAAGCATTCTTTACCTGCTATCGTACGGTAGATACTGGGTGGGCGTGGTCAGGGTTCTGTTTCCACACAATAAATCTGGTTAACTATTCAGACGGCTAACAAATTAAGGCATCTTGAAGCAAACGTCGACGCGATGCTGTTATAAGGAAATCAAAAAAACCTTGTTGCCATACCAGGTTAGCGGGACTGTTCAAGTCAAAGGGAAAAGGGGGGACGTGCACATTTACCTGTCAGTAGAAATCAAATCACGGTCCTCTCTGATTAGACCAGGGCAATTTGATGACGCGCCCTCAGCTAAAAGGAAAAAAGGGATTGAATTAAACTAAGCAGGGAGCTCAAAGCGGGTGCATTACTTTAAGCGCTGTGCTCGGAAATGGACCAGATCGCAGAGTGAAGCGATTATCTGGCTGATTCCGCCTCGTGGTTGTAAAACCATCGACCCAGGGGAAGGAAAACCATTCAAAAAGGTACGGCCGTCCGGCTTACCTATCTGCCGTGGAAAACATCGGAAAATGAAGAGGGCAGGAAGCGGTATGTCAAACTCGCGTATGTGTAAACTCTGGAGTCAAGTAACTAGGAAGTGATTTCAAAGGGGGCGTGTCTAGAGTCCCGTTAGAAAGGGTGAACAGACTCAGGAGAGTCTGGTTGCTAAGTAACCTGGCAAACCTCAACAGGCTCGAAAGACATTTTACAGGGGTACGAGATGTCCTTTGTCGAAATAAAAACTGTATATGAATAGAAATAGAAATGGAAACCCATCCATCGTGCGTTGCACAAACCACGCAGGGCAGTGCACTCAGCACCAGCAGTCCTGAAAAGCAGGTGCTGTGACGGGACCCTATCGGGCTCTTTGTGTTTGCCCTCACCCTCGGGTTGAAAAACAAATCTTAACTTTGCAGCTGTGCCACCCATAACTACCTTTGAGGTAACTTCAAAGAGACTCGTTATAGTACTTTCACAGTCTCATCATTTCAGAACGGAAGCATTTTCAATATTATATACAACGAAGCCATAGATTTTGCTTATTTATCTTTTGCATCTAATAACCATTGAGAACGCCAATAGTTCTGGGGTGTTATGGTCTGTATGCGACTATGGGGCATATGTATGAAAGTTTGGTTTTGCGATTCTCAATTAGGGAATTTTAGAGAATCGCTATTTGAGAATCGCAAAACGTAGGATTTAGGATTTGCAAAAAGATTTTCGAATCCTACATATTCCTTAATTTCAAATTGCAAAGTGCGATTCGTAATTAAGGAAACCCTCCGCATTTATTCCTATGGGCCTAGAGGTCCTAGAGGCCCATAGGAATGAATGGGAAGACATTCTCAATTTGCGATTAGCAATTAGAGAATTGCAAATTGAGAATGCAATTTCAAGGTTGCAAGGGTGTCAAAAGGACACCCTGTTGCTCCCCTGAAATAAGCATGGGTGCACATGTGGCGCATATACATGCTGGGCATGTATGTGTGCCACATTGCACTTTGAAAAATGCAAAATAAATTCATTTTTCAAAGAAAACGCAAATTACCACCAACTTGACGTTGGTGGTAATTTGCGATTCCTTAAGGCTACATTGCACTTTTTCGGTGCTTCTTACATTGCATTTAAGGAATCGCAATTTGCGATTCCTGAAATGCAATTACAAGTTTGGCGATTCCTTATTTTGCAAGGCAGTTTTTCATTTATACATACTACTAAACCCAATTGCGATCGCAAACGCCGAAATTCTGCGTATTTCGGCATTTGCGATCGCGATTTGGAATGATACATATGGCCCTAAATTCTTAATATGGGGGCTGCTCCTCTCCCTATATAGTTGCCAACCAATCCGTTTTGGAAAAAGCTACGTTGACCTTACAATTCGAAATGTGTCCTCTAGACACCAAGTAGCAGTCTGTGGCAGAGAGACAGGGCAGGGTTTTTCCTATTAAGATACTGGCAGCTCTCTCTCCCAATCAGCCCATCTTGGCGATGACCCACTTCAGCTGCCAAGTTTCTGTTGCTCTAAGAAGCTGTTAATCTAGTCAGAGAATCCGGATTGGTAAAAGCCACATTAACACAAACGCAATCTGCCCAGCTAATCATCCGTCACCATCACACCCTGCCACGAGCAGATGAAAGGAAGACACTACTCTGAGGAATGCAAGGGGAGGAGGTGGCATGCAGCTGCTATGGGGGCTTTGGGTCGACAAATCATGGCCAGTGCCATTCTGCTGTGTCTGAGGCATAGGATTTGTTCTTTTGGACTTGCCTGACCTGTGCATTTGTGCATGCTTTATCTTGGTCACAGAATATCACAGTAAGGCTTTCTGTGCATTATCTGTGGCTTGGTAGACTGCTTTCTGTACCTAACCGATTGCACAGGAAGTTAGTAAAAGGCTTTTGTGCCACGTATGATGTCACAAGCAACCTTTTTGCACTTTTGTTCTTCAGTGAATGTTATGAAAATGCTTTTTACTGCTCGTAGGTTTAGTTACAGTTTTATTCAGTTATTAGTAGTCAGGGAATGTTATAAATATTGCCTTTGGCTTTAAGTGAACTAGAGGGGATTAGGACCATGGCGTATGTACTCTATCTGCATTATAAAATAATATGAAATGCATTTTGTGCATTGATTGTTACTGTCACATGCTTGCTTTCTGTACTTTTTTGAGAACAGGTTTTCCCAGGCACAGACTGTGGAGTGCATTGCTTATGTACTTAATTACTTAACTTGATGCAGAGGGCTTTGTTTCTCTACTTTTAAAGAATATCAAAATCAACCGTTTTGTACCTGACCTAATTCATAGGGTATCAGGAGTGTGTCTTCTAGGTTTAGTGAAGTTCCTGGCTACAATGAGCATGCGTTTTGCACTTTCAAGTGAAGCCCAAACTATTGGAAGAAAGATGTGTATAGCTTATGTAACGCACAGGAAGACAGGAGTATGGTTTCCATCTCTGGGTATTCTGAACGTAGGTTAACTAATATATATAACTATATATATATTTTCTACTGGCAGTCGCCAGTAGGTAGTTATAGTTAGGACTTTCCATAGGAAAAGCGTTTTTTGTTTTCCTATTAACTTTGGGGCTGGTTGACGAATCTTCGCGAAAATGTCCAAACTATTGATCAGCTTCAGTCAGCTCCTGTCTTAAAAAATTCAGGGTGATTCGCCAAGCGGGGGCCGAGAAAAAAGGAGGGTCCCAAAACACATTTTCGCTATGTTATTTTCCATAGGAAACTTTAGACAAAGATACAGCCTGAACTGCTGAACGGAATTGCACTAAATTTGGTAAAAAGGTAGCTCTTGGTTCAGAAAGAGTCCTTTTTGTTAAATAGTGTAAATCCGTTCAGTAGTTCTTGAGAAATTAGAAAAAGAAAAAGTTTTGATATCTATGGCTGCAGTGGATTCACAAACCTTTCCGACCACAAGCTTCATTCTAATTGGCTGCCAACACTCCGAACCAGGAAGTGTTCACAGCCATCTTGTGACTCGGTAGAACCAAGTCACAAGAAAACAGTAGAAAAAAGATTTTAAAAAAGGGGGCAGGGTAAAAACACCCTGACCCCCAAGGCCTGCTCAGGGGGTCCCACAAGGACCCCCAGGGCAAAAAAAGTATTTTTTAACAATAATTTCAGCGGAAATTCGCGATGGGGTCGCAAATCCCGCTGAAATTATAAAAATAAAATGAAGCATGGGCTCCCGTGCTTCGTTTAAAAAAAGCCCCGGTGGGCCAGGTCCCGGGGGCACTATAAATTAATTAGCGGGGGCCCCCGCAGCCCCAGGGACCGCCACCTCCCCGAGCTGGTAAAAAAAATATGTGGGGGGTCCCAATACCCTCCACGCTGCCCCGGGGACCACCACCTTCCTGGGGCTCTATTTTTAATAAAATAACCTGTGTGGTGGGGGGCTTGCTTCCAAAATCCAATGCAGATTGCTTTTCCACCAGGGGAGCTGCATGTCAGCAGCTCCCCTTGTGGAAAAGCACTGCCGGTTTCCACAGGAAGCGGGGAGCCGGCAGGACTGTGGGGGAATTGGGCCTGTCCCCACAGTCACCAACGGTGAGGCCAGGCCCCGGGGGATGGGGTCCCGGGGCCAGGAGGGGCCTGGGAGGGGGGCCACGTGGTCCCCCTACCCTTTAAAAAAAAAAAAGGCAGGCAGGCCCCAGGGGATGGGGTCCCCGGAGCCATAATTGGCCTGGGGGGGGGGGGTCTACGCTGCCCCCTCTGAAAAAAAATAATATTAATAAAACGGATAGCCAGGCCCCAGGGGATGGGGTCCCTGGGGACATAATTGGCCTTTGGAGGGAGCCTACACGGCCCCCCTCCGCATAATAAAAAAAAAACAAGGGTGACAGACCCTGGGGGATGGGGTCTCCGGGGCCAAAAGTGGCCCAGGGAAGGGGGGCAACGCAGCCCCACTCCCAATTTTTTATTTTTTCTTAAAGCAAAAAAAAGGAACTGGCAAATCGCCGGAGGCCCCGCCCCCTCCTTGCACCTCAGTGCAAACGCGCCAGTGGCATGTTTAAGGTGGGGAATTAGTTCCCCTTGAATCCTAAGAGTCCCTGGGGGCTATCTAGCCCACCAGGTACCTCCAGTGTGCACCACTGGGCTGTGTTGCAGAGAGGTGGTTGGAAGCCATGACCCTTTTTACACCTCTTTGCAACGCAGCTGTGTGGCGCTTTCTGGAGGTACCTGGTGCGCTAGTTGGACCCCAGAGACCCTCAGGATTCAAGGGGACTTAATCCCCAACTTAAAACGCGACACGGGGCGTGTTTGCACAGTGGTGGAGGGAGGGGGTGGGGCCTGATATTACAAGTGTGCAAACACATCCCCTGGCACATTGTAAATTGGGCGATTAAGTCCCCTTGAATCCTGAGGGTCCTTGGGGGCCAACTAGCCCACCAGGTACCTCTAGTAAGCACCACACAGCTGTGTTGCAGAGAGGTGTAAAACGGGGCATGGCCTCGGACCACCTCTCTGCAACACAGCCCAGTGGCGCATACTAACATTTTGATAACATTCACTGAAGAAAAAAAGTGCAGAAAGCATGCTTGTGACATCATATGTGCAAAAAAGCCTTTTACTAGCTTCCTGTGCAATCGGTTAGGTACAGAAAGCAGTCTACCAAGCCACAGATAATGCACAAAAAGCATTACTGTGATATTCTCTGACCAAGATAAAGCATGCACAATGCACAGGTCAGGCAAGTTCAAAAGAACAAATTCTATGACTCAGACACAGCAGAATGGCACTGGCCGTGATTTGTAGACTCAAAGCCCCCATAGCAGCTGCATGCCACCTCCTCCCCTCGCCCTCCTCGGAGTAGTGTCTTCCTTTCATCTGCTTGTGGCAGGGTGTGATGGTGACGGATGATTAGCTCAGCAGATTGCATTTGTGTTAATGTGGCTTTTACCAATCCGGATTCTCTGACTAGATTAACAGCTTCTTAGAGCAACAGAAACTTGGCAGCCGAAGTGGGTCATCGCCAAATAGGGCTGATTGGAACAGAGAGCTGCCAGTACCTTAATAGTAAAAACCCTGCCCTGTCTCAACTCTGGCACAGACTGCTCTTTGGTGTCGAGAGCAGTGGTTCCCAACCTTTTGACTCCTGACGACCCCCATTGAGTCACCACTGGAAGCTGCGGACCCCCAAGCATTTTGTATGAGTTAAACTTCAAATATTAAAACAGTAATTCGAAAAAAACACATGTGTGCACACAAACCAAATACTCAAACTACTAAGGATTTTGGGGCCAGATGGACAACCATTTCATTTAGCGCCTCGCAATTGGCGACACATTGCGAGTCGCTTAATGAAGTGTACAACAGTGTGTTTAACACTATTTGGGATTCCCAATGGGGTCGCAAATGGCAAGGCTCATTAATATTAATGAGCCTCTCGCAATTTGCCAGCCCATTGGGAATGCCAGCCCTCCCAGACATGGTGGCCTGCTAGGCTTAGCAGACCACCATGTCTGGGACAGCTTTTAAATAAAGCAGTTTTCTTTTTAAAAATGCATCCCGTTTTCCATGCATTTAAATAAAATAGAAAATTAAACGTTTTCGTTTCATTTTTTAAGGGCAGGGATTGGTCCCTGGGACCATGTTACATAGGGTAAAGGAGACTACAAGGTGTAGTATTCACATGTCATTCATACTGGTAGGTATTTTTAAATAGTGCTTGGTCTGGAAAAGCACAAACTCAGGATTCAGAACATAACACAGTGGCTAGCACTGACTTTAGCATTAAAAATGTATTTCCACCCAAATAAATCTTTTTAGCAGCATCAGGAAAATGAATGACTGGGCAAAAACATAAGTTACTAACTGGTACCATGCAGTTTGCAAGCAGCTCTTTGATCACAGTTTATAGGTCCCTCTGCTAGATTACGATTGTCACTTATGAAGTGCACAGTAACAAAAGAATCTCTGACAAAAGCAGTAACCACGGACCTATGCACATAAAATACTGCTTTTTTAAATGCATGTTACACGTTCTTTGCAGTAGGCACATTAACCCTCTGTGCTACATTAGTTAAGTCAAAGCTGCCATTGAACAAAACTCTCATCCCTCTCCAGCAGGTACATTAATCACTGGCATTATCTTGACACTTTCATTGTTGCTTGAAAGCTGCTAGTTGTACAAGAAGCTTTTCTTTGCTTTTAAAACTGGTTCCTACGGACCCCCTGGGAATGTGTAACGGACCCCTGGGGGTCCATGGGCCCCAGTTTGGGAAACACTGGTCTAGAGGACACATGTCGAATTGTAAGGTCAACATAGCTTTTTCCAAAACAGGTTGGGTGGCAACTATATAGGGAGAGGATCAGCCCCCCATGTTAAGAATTTACGGCCATATTT
This sequence comes from Lissotriton helveticus, assembly GCF_964261635.1. Taxonomy (NCBI): domain Eukaryota; kingdom Metazoa; phylum Chordata; class Amphibia; order Caudata; family Salamandridae; genus Lissotriton; species Lissotriton helveticus. The sequence continues at coordinate 1,179,690,898 of NC_136061.1, forward strand.
AAGGCAAATTGCGATTCCTTAAATGCAATGTAAGAAGTACAGAAAAAGAACAATTTGGCCTTAAGGAATCAGAAATTACCACTAACTTCAAGTAAGTGGTAAATTGCGTTTCCTGTGAAAAATGCATTATGTGCATTGATTGTTACTGTCACATGCTTGCTTTCTGTACTTTTTTGAGAACAGGTTTTCCCAGGCACAGACTGTGGAAACCATTGCTTATGTACTTAAATACTCAACTTGATGAAGAGGGCTTTGTTTCTCTACTTTTAAAGAATATCAAAATCAACCGTTTTGTACCTAACCTAATTCATAGGGTATCAGGAGTCTGTCCTCTAGGTTTAGTGAAGTTCCTGGCTACAATGAGCATGCGTTTTGCACTTTCAAGTTAAGCGCAAACTATTAGACGAAAGATGTGTATAGCTTATGTAACGCACAGGAAGACAGGAGTATGGTTCCCATCTCTGGCTATTCTGAACTTAGGATAATTAATATATATATATATAAATATATATCCCAACGTAGTTTTTGGCAAACTCCGAGCCACTAGTACGGCGGGCAGCACGTGAGGTTAACTGCGAAACGCGTTGGGTTTACCCGTTGCTGTAAATAAAACACCACTTGAAATTGAGGCCATGGCACCAGTGAGTTTATTTCTCGTATGATGGAGTTTGTGTTGGGATATAAATATATATATATATATATTTTTTTTCTACTGGGAGTCGCCAGTAGGTAGTTATAGTTAGGACCACGTTTCCATAGGAAAAGCGTTTTTTGTTTTCCCAATAACGTTGGCGCTGGTTGACGAATCTTCGCGAAAATTTCAAAACTATTGATCAGCTTTCGTCAGCTCCTGTCTTAAAAGTTTCAGAGTGATTCGCCAAGTGGGGGCCGAGAAAAAAGGAGTATCCCGAAACACATTTTCTCTATGTTATTTTCCATAGGAAACTTTAGACAAAGCTACAGCCCGAACTGCTGAACGGAATTGCACAAAATGGTAAAAAACGTAGCCCTTGGTTCAGAAAGAGCCCTTTTTGTTAAATAGTGTAAATTCGTTCAGTAGTTCCTGAGAAATTAGAAAAAGAAAAAGTTTTGATATCTATGACTGCGGTGGGTTCGCAAACCCTCCTGACCACAAGCTTTATTCTAATTGGCTGCTAACACTCCAAATCAGGAAGTGTTGGCAGCCATCTTGTGACTCGGTAGAACCAAGTCACAAGAAAACAGAAGAAAAAAGATTTTTTTTAAAAGGGGGCATTGTAGAAACACCCTGACCCCCAAGGCCCAGCTCAGGGGGTCCCACAAGGAACCCCAGGGCTAAAAAAAACATTTTTTAACAAAACAAATTGCGGAAATCGCAATGGGGTCGCAAATCTCGCTTAAATTATAAAAATAAAACAAAGCACGGGCTCCCGTGCTTCGTTTAAAAAAAGCCCCCGGTGGGCCAGGTCCCGGGGGCACTATGGGGACCACCATCTCCCCGAGCTGTTAAAAAAATGTGTATGGCGTCCCAATACACCCCATGCTGCCCCGGGGACCGCCACCTCCCCGGGCTTATATTTTTAATAAAATAACCTGTGTGGTGGGGGCCTTGAGCCCCCCTCACATACTCGGGGAACACCACCTCCCCGGGGCACTAAAAATGTAAATGCAGGGGTCCGTTACGGTCCACGAGCCCCGGGGACCACCACCTCCCCAGGGTTTTGCAGTGGTTGGAAGTGTCCCCCTCCTGGAGCCTTCCATGGCCCTGGGGACAGCCAGTGTCCCAGGGTGCCCACCCACGGGACACTGCTGTTTGCTATGTCAGGGCGGGAGCCGTGCGGCTCCCACCCTATCATAGCAAACACTGCTTTGGATTTTGAAAGCTCTCGCTTCCAAAATCCAAAGCAGATTGCTTTTCCACAAGGGGAGCTGAAAGTCAGCAGCTCCCCTTGTGGAAAAGCAATGCCGGCTCCTGCAGAAAACGGGGAGCTGCCAGGACTGTGGGGGAATTGGGCCTCCCCCCACATTCCCCAACGGTGACGCCAGGTCCCGGGGCCCCCTCCCCTTTAAATTAAAAAAAAGCAGGCCGGCCCCGGGGGATGGGGTCCCGGGGCAATAATTGGCCTGAGAAGGGGGGCTACACTGCCCTCTCCAAAAAAAAAGAAAGAATAAATAAAACGGATAGCCACGCCCCGGGGGATGGGGTCCCTGGGGCCATAATTGGCCTTTTGAGGGGGCCTACACGGTCCCACTCCGCATAATTAAAAAACAAACAAGGAGGACAGGCCCTGGGGGATGGGGTCTCCGGGGCCAAAAGTGACCCAGGGAAAGGGGGCCACTCAGCCTCCCTCCCAATTTTTGTTTTTTAAAAGCAGAAAAAAGGAACCGGCAAATCGCCGGGGCCCCGCCCCCTCCCTGCGCCACTGTGCAAACACGCCAGTGGCACGTTTAAGGTGGGGAATTAGTTCCCCTTGAATCCTAAGAGTCCCTGGGGGCTATCTAGCCCACCAGGTACCTCCAGTATGAGCCACTGGTCTGTGTTGCAGAGAGGTGGTCTGAGGCCATGCCCCTTTTTACACCTCTCTGGAATGCAGCTGTGTGGCACTTACTGGAGGTACCTGGAGGGCTAGTTAGACCCCAGAGACCCCCAGGACTCAAGGGGACTTAATCCCCCAACCCCGGCTTCTGGTGCACTGCTGGTGGGGCGAAGAGGTCCTCTTGAGTCCTGAGGACCTCAGGTCATAAGTGGACTTGATCGTCTGAGCAGCAGTGCCCCAGAAGCCGCGTTTGCAGCATGGTGTAAACAGGGGCATGGCCTAGGAACACCTCTCTGCAACGCAGCTCTGTGGCGCTTACTGGAAGTACTTGGTGGGCTACTTGGCCACCAGGGACCTTTATGATTCAAGGGGACTTAATAGGGATGTTATAGTTAGTAATTAGCATTAATAAAACCTTTGAAATTAATTAAAAACACATAGGATTGAGGCACATTATCAATAGAAATGTTCATTTACCCCCTTCCCCGCTCCTGAGCGAACCACGCCGTCATGAGCCACGGGTGGCGTGTGATCATGACGGCATGGTTCCGTCGTGCTGCGGCCACTCCACCCACGCGGCACTGATTCCCCGCCTGTGTAGGCGAATTAGTGAGTGGGCGGAGTCGTGACGGTACCACGCCATCATGAGCACAGCTTGCCCGTGGCTCATGACGGCGTGGTTCCATCACAAGCATGGTGGCACCACACTTCCCCCCCCCCCCCAGCGCTGCAGCGGAATTACCGCCGCAGCCAAGGGGTTTAAAAAACATTGAAATTCACTGAAAAAACCATAGGTTTCAGTGACATTATAGTTAGAAATTAGCATTTAAAAAACCATTGAAATTCACTGGAAAAAACATAAGTTTCAGGCACATTATAGTTAAAAAATTTGCATTTAAAAAATCTTTGAAATTCACTGAAAAAACCATAGGTTTCAGGGACGTTGTAGTTAGTTGGGCATTTCACTAGTAAAAAACTATAGAAATTCCACCTTAATACTTAGTTAAGCTAACTATAACTCAGCCCCCGCAATGCACTGCTGATGACGTCACATATTACATCATTCATGACATGGTCAGTGATATCACTGATGACATCTCAAATGACATCACTGATGACATCATCCACATGAAAATCTGATGCACCTCCTCACACCTTAATAAAACCTTTGAATCAACCACTCTAAAATAGAGTCTACCATTTTCGAAACAAAAGAGACACCAATACCAGTTACTACGTATGTACTCACTGATTCCTAGGTCTACACACATATCCACTCATTCACCCATACAATCACTCATACATTAAGTGACTCATCAATACAACACTATTATAGGCACTCATACACATTTACAAACACTCACACACCGTCACTCATCCAAAGTTACTCACAAATCTAGTCGGTCATGCAAAGAATCAATCACACTTCTATTTACTCACCTATACAGTTATACACACACAACCTTATTCATACAGATACTAACATATACTTACTCTCTTGCACAATCACTGATACAAGTACACACTTATCCGTACAGCCACTCTCACAATCACTGACTCTCACGTATAGTCATTTATATACTCCAACTCTCACATACACTGCCTTTTACATATGTAGTTACTTGGACATGTAGCACTGAGATATCCATTCACTCACCAACACACCCATGCACACACTCACCCACCCATACAGCTGTTTCCACATGCAGTCTTGAACCCATACACCCAGTGAATGAAGCAATCACACATCCATACATGGAGTCACACATCCCCACCCACCCACACACACTCTCAGACACCCTTATAAATACTCATGCAACCAATCAATAACCCATATAGATGCTCATGTAGCTACTCACCAACCAATGCAGCAGCTTAAACAGCAATAGACAGACTGATACAAACATTCGCACAGTTTAGTCACTAACCCATGCATTCAGTAAGACACATTCAATCACTCACTTATACAGTCAGTCAGACACCTACTAAATTCTCCATCCAGACACTTATACACCCACTCATTCTTCAATACACCTCCGCCAATATATATATATAACATATTTAAACTTTACAAAAACACACAGTCATTGGATGATGTCATCAGTGATGTCATTTGAGATGTCATCAGTGATGTCATCAGTGATGTCACTGACCATGTCATGAATGATGTAATATGTGACATCATCAGCAGTGCATTGTGGAGGCGCGAGTTATAGTTAGCTCAACTAACTATAATGGAGAAATTTCTATGGTTTTGTATGAGTGAAATGTCCTACTAACCATAACGTCCCTGAAACCTATGTTTTTTTCAGTGAATATATATATATATATATATATATATATATATATGCAGTTCCACTTCCTTCGCAATCACCGGGACACCAAAACAGCGGTGCAATCCAGGGGCAAAGGTTACCCTGAAGACATTCAGGCTCACAGCGCGTAGTCAGCACGGCTACGCAATGCACTCTCCCTGACAGAAAAGATCACTCCCAATCCTTCTTGTGCGCTTTCAAAGTTTGTTTAATCCATCATGTGCAGCATCGTGACTGTAAACAACGAAAACAACCCAACGCGTTTCGGCGAACCTTCGCCTTGGTCACGGGTAATTACATTGTCAGTATTCCAAACATTAAATAAAGTTCACACGTGATATGTGCTGAAAATAAACAAAGGAGCTTCAACCCCTATCTCGCGGCCATCTTAGAGTGGAGTAAATAACATGTAACTGATGGATCCTACATCTTAGTTTAAATCAAATATATGAAGACAGTCCTGTCAACTATTTTCAGGCATGGAATATTGTACATAAACATAAATTCTGTTAGCAGAGCATAATTTGCACATATAAATGTAACTCTTTAATCTACCTAATTATAGGATCAAAGCAAATAATGTTCCTGAAGGTGTTTGACATATTCAATGCGTGCCCCCATTCGGAAAGGATACAAAGTGCTGACCTGAGAGATGATATAGTGGCATAGTATATCGTGAAAATTATTGTCATCAATGGACACAATTCGGCAAATGCATGATCCCAAGTGAGATTATATCTTATGCAACTCTACTGATATACTTGATCCGCCTAGGCAATTATAACAAGTTTAACGTCCCAAGTGAGAGCTAATTCTTAAGTCAGCATAACAATCACCAGTCAACACCCAAGTGAGGTTTCTTCCTGTGCTTCAGTGTAATTCCATTACCTGAGATAAAAATAAAAAAATGGACCAATCAGAATTCGTATGAAAAATCAATCTCTTGTAGGTCCTAACTGGGTTATTTTAAGGTCTTAATAGTAAGTGAAAATAAGTGAATAACGTGAAACCAAATAGAATCAGTTAAAAAATTGCAGAAAAGCACGTATTCAAATGCAGGCTGTTACATATTTACACATTAAAACATTCTGTTGTGTTAGCATACTATTATATCCTGAACAGAGTAAGAAATTCCACATACTTAGACAATGCTAAGATAGAGTTCTTATTCCCCCAAATGCCATTTCATTTCCTCCTCTGAATTAAGCCCATTCGGCATCAGGGTATCTAATTCGATAATATATCTACTCTCCAGTTGTCTGAGTTTCCGAATTTTGTCACCCCCTCTTTTCATAACAGGAAGCTTGTCAATCACAAAAAAATTCAGCAAGTTCCTGTTGCTCTTATGCTGTTCCTCAAAGTGGCGAGCAATTGGAGAGGTTTGGTCTTTATTGTCAATTGATCTCATGTGCTCCAGGACACGTTTTTTGGCTGGGAACATAGTGCTCCCCACGTACTTCCTGGAGCAAGGACATGTTAGTACATAAACACAATATTCTGATAAACATGTGAGATGTTTGTTAATAGTTCTTTCAACAGCTTCTACAGGGAAAAAGACTTTCTTGACATTGTTGCTGTACCTGCACGCCTTACATTTCATGCAGGTATAAAATCCTTGGACATCTGTACCCTTACTGGTAATACTGCTTACATCATTCCTACTCAGTTTGTCTTTCAAGGAATGAGCCTTCCTATAAGTCATGTTCGGGTTATCACCCAGAACATTCGTTAAAGTCGGTTCAGTTTTGAGGACATTCCAATGATGATTGAGACTCTTTTGTACTTCCCAAGATCTCACGTGGTAGGTAGATATAAATCTTATCACCTCTGCTTTTCTTTCAAGTCTCAAATCATCCTTGGAAGTCAGTAAGGAAGAGTGACTAATCGCACTGGCTTTATTCAGTGCTGCTTCTATGACCGAGGATTGGTAGCCTCTTTCAGTGAAACGTTCCCTCATGCATTCACTCTCAGTCCAGAAATCCTGGTCTGTGCTGCAGTTTCTCCGAGCCCGGAGAAACTCACCGAAAGGAATACTTTTTATTAAGGCTTTAGGGTGTCCACTATCCGCGTGTAATAGGGTATTACCTGCGGTTTCTTTGCGGTAGAGGTTGGTTGTGAGTTTGCCATCACATACCTTGACCCGCAGGTCTAGGAACACCATCATCTCAGTACTCATTTGACCCTCTAGCCTGATGTTCAGATCATTCTTGTTCAAATCATCAATGAAACTCACTGCCTCCTGTTGTGATCCATCCCAGATAATAAACAAGTCATCGATGTACCGTAGCCACAATTTCACATGGCCACGATACATCGGGTGGGTCCCCTCTACTTGCTGCTCCCAGCTCGCCATGAATAGATTAGCAAAGCTGGGAGCAAAGCAAGTTCCCATCGCCGTACCTTGTCTCTGTCTGTAATGCTTCTCATTAAAGACAAAGAAATTGTTCTCCAGACAAAATCTCATCATCATGATGATCATTTCAGTATGGTTTAGATACGAAATTGATCTGGAGTTCAGGAATTTCCGACATGCCTTGATACCATCATCATGCCTGATAGATGTGTAGAGGCTACAAACATCAAGGGAAATGAGTATGTAGTTGTCCTGCCAGATAAAGTCAGACAATTTTCTTATAAAATCTCTGCTGTCTTTGAGATAAGATGGAACTACTTCAACAAAGGGTCTCAAAAAGAAATCAATATATCTTGACGTATTCTCTAAAAGAGAACCAATCGAAGACACTATTGGCCTGCCCGGGGGATTGCTGGAATCTTTGTGGAGCTTTGGCAATAAGTACAGTACTGCTACTTTAGGGTGACGGTTCAATAGGAACGAGTATTCGTCCCATTCAATAATACCACTCGAACGCCAATTGTTAAGCATCTCATGATAGGTACTGTTACTCTTTTCGATTGCCTGTAGGGAAGAAACTTCATAACACTCTTTCATATTCAATTGTCTCATTCCCTCCTTGATATAATCAGCCACATTCATTAAAACAACATTACCCCCTTTATCAGATTGGCGAATGACAATCGAATTGTCACCCTCTAGTGACTTCATAGCTAATCTTTCCTGCTTGCTTAAATTGTCATTAGACCAATGTTTTTTCTTAGCCATAGTCTTGAAGTCATTGATGACCAAGGTTTCAAAAGTATCAATGCCACATGCTGGTAGTGTGGGATTGAATGTGGATTTGGGCTTAAATGAATTAGGATAATTCAGATCTGTCTTAAAACCCATCGATATTGCATCACGTGGAGTATTAGCTGGCGTGCCCAACTCCAAATCTTGCATAGCAATTAAGGTAATGACTTCATCAATGGTCTCTTGTGCTGGCTCTATACTTGAAACATTAGGGGCCATATTCTTGACCTTGAGTTTATTCCATTTTTGTAACCTAAGTTTTCTAGTAAACTTAAACAGGTCTATTCGTTCCTGGGAGTAATTAAAATTAGCCGAAGGGCAAAAGGAGAGACCAAATTGTAGAACATCATTTTCAACATCAGACAGTATATGAGAGGATACATTTACCACGTTCCGTCGATTCATTTTCCTTTTGTTTTTTTCTGACCCCGTGTTTCCACTCCCACTGGGGTTGTTGTGTTTCCACTTGTTCCAGCCGCCCCTCCTGATTGGCTGTTGGTCTTTGGAGTACTTCCTCCAGGATTTCCTCTTCCTCTGCCTTTTCCTCTGTATCCTCTTCCTTGCCCCCGTCCTCTGTCTATTTGCCAATTTTGTTGTTGTGATGTTTGATTCATCATCTTGAATTCCTCCCAAAAATTTTGAGCCTTGTTAGTGCTCTTGGTTACATTTTTGATTGCCAGAACCTGGCCATCTTCTGATACGTCACTTTCCACTACCTCCTCTTCTGATAATCCTGTTGCCGCACTTAAAGCATCAATATTGGCTTGTACACCTTTCCTTTTTATGTTGTCATACTTGCGGCTAAAAGTAAAGATCCGACCATCCTGATAGTCGATTTTATCTCTAAGAAATTTTCTCTCTTTTTTTGCCACAATTTCATCCTCATGTTTGATCATTTTTTTATTGATTTCTTCCATTTTCTTTGTGAAATTTTCATTAGTATCTTCCTTTATTAATTCTTCCTTGAGCTCGGCAATCATTTTCAGCAACGCCATTCTGTCTTTCCATGCATGTTTAATCAAAATCGATAGCATCCGATTTGAGCAGTCCATTACATTTTCAGCCCACTCTCCTGCCAGCTCAATATCTGGTTCCTCATGTGAGGGGGCAATTAGAATCCTCAAGCCCCTAGGGATTCTCTTTTCCTCTTGGTATTTTTCTAGGGTAATTGCTTCCCACCATCGTGATATCTCTTTCCGTGTTAGTTTTTCCAGTCTTTGGTATTTATTCATTGTCACTTTACCAGATGGAGCAGGATCAAAGCTGGAAGACCCACTCGCGTTTGACACAAACATCGTTTGTGCCCGCAATCTCCTACGTGCTTCTGCATCATCATTCATTGTTTATTTATTCACGCGGGGGCTTCCCCCTCCTGCATGCACAGTCTTCCAAGTATTTGAAAATAGCACAGCGTACTTGTTTAATTTAAAGGATCTGTCAGGGACCCACAGCACCGAAATTCAGTATAAACATCAACTGAAAAACGTGCGCGGGAAAGTTGCGTTTGAAATAGACTAGCCAGACGGAGAGTTCCGATCAGTGGTACTGAGCAGTTTAAAAGCGATCATGCAATTTCTTCTCGCAGGCGCGGAAACATAATACTGGTGATTTTCTCAGCGCTTTCACACATCTGTGTCGAAAAATAGGTAGAAATTAACTCACCCTCCGCGTTGCCACGTCCCGTATCAGAGTGCAAGCATCCCTTCGCAGGATAGCGGCTCACAGCGGAGAGAGTTTTCTTTCCGACACACGTCCGGTGAAAAGCTTCCCCAAATCCGTTACTGCTCACCCAACTGTCGCAAAGTCAAACGCGGTCAACCGGCGGCAAAAGTTTATGCAGTTCCACTTCCTTCGCAATCACTGGGACACCAAAACAGCGGTGCAATCCAGGGGCAAAGGTTACCCTGAAGACATTCAGGCTCACAGCGCGTAGTCAGCACGGCTACGCAATGCACTCTCCCTGACAGAAAAGATCACTCCCAATCCTTCTTGTGCGCTTTCAAAGTTTGTTTAATCCATCATGTGCAGCATCGTGACTGTAAACAACGAAAACAACCCAACGCGTTTCGGCGAACCTTCGCCTTGGTCACGGGTAATTACATTGTCAGTATTCCAAACATTAAATAAAGTTCACACGTGATATGTGCTCAAAATAAACAAAGGACTTTCAACCCCTATCTCGCGGCCATCTTAGAGTGGAGTAAATAACATGTAACTGATGGATCCTACATCTTAGTTTAAATCAAATATATGAAGACAGTCCTGTCAACTATTTTCAGGCATGGAATATTGTACATAAACATAAATTCTGTTAGCAGAGCATAATTTGCACATATAAATGTAACTCTTTAATCTACCTAATTATAGGATCAAAGCAAATAATGTTCCTGAAGGTGTTTGACATATTCAATGTGTGCCCCCATTCGGAAAGGATACAAAGTGCTGACCTGAGAGATGATATAGTGGCATAGTATATCGTGAAAATTATTGTCATCAATGGACACAATTCGGCAAATGCATGATCCCAAGTGAGATTATATCTTATGCAACTCTACTGATATACTTGATCCGCCTAGGCAATTATAACTGGTGATTGTTATGCTGACTTAAGAATTAGCTCTCACTTGGGACGTTAAACTTGTTATAATTGCCTAGGCGGATCAAGTATATCAGTAGGGATCATGCATTTGCCGAATTGTGTCCATTGATGACAATAATTTTCACGATATACTATGCCACTATATCATCTCTCAGGTGTAGGATCCATCAGTTACATGTTATTTACTCCACTCTAAGATGGCCGCGAGATAGGGGTTGAAAGTCCTTTGTTTATTTTGAGCACATATCACGTGTGAACTTTATTTAATGTTTGGAATACTGACAATGTAATTACCCGTGACCAAGTCGAAGGTTCGCCGAAACGCGTTGGGTTGTTTTCGTTGTTTACAGTCACGATGCTGCACATGATGGATTAAACAAACTTTGAAAGCGCACAAGAAGGATTGGGAGTGATCTTTTCTGTCAGGGAGAGTGCATTGCGTAGCCGTGCTGACTACGCGCTGTGAGCCTGAATATATATATATATATATATATATATATATATTTTCAAACAAAGGAGGCGGCACATCAGGAATTAATTTAAGTCTTTTTATTCAAGACTTCAAATGCATTTAGGACTTGGGTACTATACCAAGAATTCTTGATAAGAATACAGCCCCAGTGAACTATTTGTCACCAATGTGCAGTTATTTAAAAAGCACAATATTGTCTTTCTTTTATTTTCATTATTTTTCACAAATGGACACTGTAACTACAAATCCCACAATGCCTCCTAAATGGCTCTAAGTGGGATAGTATATAAACAAACACTGAAGAGGGACTAACCAACCGTGAGCAAGGCCAGTGTTGGCTGAAACGCGTTGGTGGGGTGAAGTCTTGAATAAAAAGACTTAAATTAATTCCTGATGTGCCGCCTCCTTTGTTTGAAAAAATTTCCCTGGGTCAGGATCCGACCCCTGGGCTGAGCACACACTGCTGAGCGCTCTCGCATGGTTTGGGATCACATTGTGACACAACATATATATATATATATATATATATATATATATATATATATATATTCACTGAAAAAACCATAGGTTATAGACCATATATAGTTAGGAATTAGCATTTAGAAAACCTTATTTTACTCACACAAAACCATTGAAATTCCATATATAGTTAGTTGCACTAACTATATATCGCGCACCCGCAATCCACTGCTGATGATGTCACATATTACATCATTCATGACATGGTCAGTGACATCACTGATGACATCACTGATGACATCTCAAATGACATCACTGATGACATCACTGATGACATCTCATTTGACATCATTCTTGTGCTAATACGATAAACCTCTTCAGACTCTAATATAACCTTAGATACACTCAGTGTATACAGACACTCACACACTGTCACTCATCCATGGAGTTACTCACACACCTAGTCAGTCATGCAAAGAAACAATCTCACCTCCATTTCCTCAACTATACAGTTATACACACCTTACTTATTCAAACATATACTAACACATATTTACTCTCTTATACAATCCCTGATACAAGTTCACAATGATCCATACAGCCACTCACACATTCAGTGGCTCTCATGCACAGTTATTTATATATGCCAACTCTCACATGTACTGTGTTTTACATATGTACTTACTATGACATGTAGCATTGAGATATCCATTCACTCATCAATACACTCATGCACACAGTCAACCGCCCATGTAGCTTTTTCCACATGCACTCTTGAACTCATACACCTAGTGAATCAACTGCTCACACATCTATGCACAGAGTCACACACCTCCCAGCCACCCCCACACAAACTCAATCTCCCATAGAAATACTTGGGCAACCAATTAATAACACATATAGCCTCTCGTATAGCTAATGATCAACACATGCAGCAGTTTACATCACAACAGACATAATGATGCACAAATTAAGACAGTTTAGTCACTAACCCATGCATTCAGTGAGACACATTTAATCACTCACTCATACAGTCAGTCACGCACCTACTAAATCCTTCATCCAGACACTTATACATCCACTCATTCTTCAATATCTAAGACATATTTTAACTTTACAGAAACATACAGTCACTGGATGTTGTCATCAGTGATGTCATTTGAGATGTCATCAGTGATGTCATCAGTGATGTCACTGACCATGTCATGAATGATGTAATATGTGACATCATCAGCAGTGGATTGCGGGTGCGCGATATATAGTTAGTGCAACTAACTATATATGGAATTTCAATGGTTTTGTGTGAGTAAAATAAGGTTTTCTAAATGCTAATTCCTAACTATATATGGTCTATAACCTATGGTTTTTTCAGTGAATTTTCAAGGTTTTGTAAATGCTAATTCCTAACTATATATGGTCTATAACCTATGGTTTTTTCTGTGAATTTCATTGGTTTTTTAACAGCTAATATCTGTAGCTGTAAAATGTATTCTTCTTTAAATCCAAAAATATATTTTATATGTTTATGAATAATTTTTTTTTTAAATATTTTTTTTTCTTCGTTCCCGCTTCGCGAATCGGGAAGCTTCCCGTTAGCTGACCTTGATGCCGCGAAATAGACCGCGAGCCGGTAAACGTTTCTTTACCGCAAGTGCCGCGTTAGAAAACAACATCGTGACGCCTCCCGTCCGCATGACGTTCCACGTTGTCGCGTGATACGTCATATGACGTGCTACGTTAGCGAACTGGTACGCGAAGCGAGTGCCAAAGCGCAGGTTTCTGGAAGCAAACCGGGAGGCCCTGCAAAGCGCTTAACGTAAACACAGCAAGTCATGTGACTTGGTAATAACACTTTTCATTGGTTCATTTCACTTTTGGTTTCCTAATGATGTAAGACTAGGTCATATAATCTAAAATGAACACTTTTGATTGGTTGAGAACTCTTGTTTTTCCCAAATGATGAAAATCCCTCCTTCTTTCCTCACTCTGACTTTCATCATTGTGAGAGAAAGACCCTTTGTGATCACTGAGCAATGGCTTCTTTAGTAGCTTCAGCTGGTGCTTCCCCACCACCTCCACCACATCCAAGGAAGAGTGGACCACCTGCTCAAGTTGTAATTCAACAAGAAGAAGAAGAAGAGGAACAGGAGGACGAGCACGAAGAGAGGCAGTTTTTGCCTGAGCAGCCCAAGACGTCTCACCGGAAAGAAAACTTCATTTGGCAATTTTTTAAAATTCCCAAAGGTCAGAAAAAAGTAAATGCAAGATACGTAACTTGCCTTATATGTCAAGATAGACTGTCCAGAGGGACCGACAAAAAATACAGTTTCGGAAACTACACAATGCATCGCCATATGACTAGGTGGCATCCTAACAACTACAGTGCTGCACAGTTTCGGAACGACCTAGATAATCTCCCTATTATGGCCAGAAGATCTGTTGTACCGGAAGTAACGGGACCAGAGGGCAGGGAGATGGTGCCAAATATACAAATGAGATTTGGTGAAGTAAAACACACCTGCGTATTTTGCGATGGATTCATTTCCTACGGAGAAAGAAGCATCACTCTGATCAACAGAGCTATTGACTATCATATGCAAGTTTGTCCGAAACGCCCAAAATAATAAATACTTCTTTTTTTTGTTTTGTTGCTCCTGTTGAGCCCTTTACAATGAATCGTTTTCATTGCCCCCTCCAAGAAAAACCCCAAAAAATATAAAACTGTTCCGAAAAATTCAAAAACATTAAAAAAATGTTCAGAAAAATAAAAAAAAAAGTTCTTTTCAGAACTACCTCCCCGTTATTAAAAAATTGGTACAATATTTGGAACTGTGCCAACCTCTATTTCTCTTAGTTCGCTTCCTAGTTCGCTCGCTGGTACGCGAACTGGAAGCGAACCAAAAACAGTAAGTATAAGGGAAGGAAACACACACTTATGTTAAAAGAAAGACAGCTATAGGGGAGTAAACTAGAGATACTATTACCCATAATCCACTACTGATGATGTCACATATTACATCATTCATGACATGCTCAGTGACATCATCAGCAGAGGATTGCGGGTTTTTTGGCAACATGCCTTATCCACGGTTTAATAACGCTGCCTTTTGCTTTATATAAGTTTTCAAATTGTATGAAATATATACCAATAGGTCTTTATGAACCTTTAGGTAGTGCTTTTGTTCATGAGGTCTGGTCGCTTCCATACACATACAGATGTTTCAAAGATGATCAAGAAGTTTATCTGAATGGAGAGGAATGCACTGAGACGCCAGATCATTCACTAATGTGTAGGCACATACAGTTACACGATTCATGCAACAAACACCGACCAAATATGGCTTGCGTGTTGCAAGGCACGCCAGTTCCTGCTATCATCCCCACGTTCAAGTTGTTGGAAAATGGTAGTTATTTGATGCTCAATAATGAAGATTGTTCTGAGTTAATTAAAAGTATTCCTTTTATCGTAACAGTAAGTGAACGGGTTATTTGCTGCAGAAATGTTCTATTTCCTCCCACACATGAACATAGGGAGTTTTCAATCTGGCCACAAATACCAACCTTGGGACACGTTTCAACGGCATGACAAGTATAAGAGCTCTTTTGTCTCAGAGAGAGGTGGCCTTGAGTTCGGCCCGTGAAACTTTCGTACTTCACATAGCGAACACCCGTACACAGGTTTGCCTTTCAATTTCAGCAACATGTTTCCGACTATCTTTAACGCATCCTCCACAAAATCCCTGGCACACTTTTTTAAAGTTGTTACCAGTGGTCTCGTGACTTCATTTGAGAAAATCTTTGGAGTCATCCCTGCTCCCTTTCATTCCATTTTCTCCACTCTGGTTCGTGGATTGCATTTTTACTTGCATTACCAGCGGACGCTCTTGTGCTTTTTTACATTTTTAAATATGGATGTCCCTCCTATGCAACCTCCGACCCTGCAGCTGCTGACACTGTTCCGCAATCGCATGCTAGAATATTATGGCACAATGCCGTTGGCGATATTAAGCACGGCATATGGATTATCTTTTCGGTTCTCCTACTTCACCTGTGTCCAGCCTGTATTTCACTGCCTGACCTGTGATTTCGATTGGGCCATTGATTTGTGTCTCTGCGGACCGGTTTCTCCTGACGTCGACTTTAATCAGCTGATGACTCCTATCATTACTCACGAGTTGGTTTGTCCTGGCGAAAGGATTATGGCTGTGGCATTGATGCATGGACTACTTGGTCCCTGGAATTTACTGGCGGCAGCACAGTCTTTCTTGGAACACAGCTTTCTTGAAAACCCACCGAGCTGTCCTCTGATGGTGATAGAGGATCCGGTGCTGGGAGAGCACGTATGTTCTTTTCCGCTTTTAAATTGGATGGCTGAACTGTTTTCGGATGAAGACGGTGACTTCCTGTTGGAGGCTGTTGCAGCTTATTTTGCATACACAGTTATGTCATAGACCTTTTTCATGTTTCATATGCTGAGTACTAGCATTTCATTGACAATTCATTGACTTAATTGTCAAGTTTTTATTATTTACCTTGCCTATTGGCTTAAGACTCGATAAAGTACTTGGCTGTTTTATTTTTCTTTAGCATTGAATTTTCCTAGTTTTTAATGCTTTACCTTGCGGACCGTCCACATATAAACTTGCAATCTGCTCTCATGAGATGGCACTTCTATTATCTTATTCAGTTCGTTTCCGGATCATGGGGAGGTGTCATCTAGGTCCTGGATATCTTTACACCGTGTTAAGTTAGCATGGGCTCATTACCGGTTTAAACGCCATTTTTCCTTTTTTGCAACTTCTGCACACGACATTTAGTTGTTGCTTTAGCTTTCCACCTAGTAGTTCATCGTGGTTTACATGAGAATAATATGTTATTGGTCTACTATCTGCTTTACTTGTTAAACTATATCTGTACAGCGAGTGCTAAAGTTTCAAGAACAACACGATACAGAATTGTTATGAGGTCTGATCTCCACGACTTCATACTCATAACATAAGTGCAACTTCTGCCAATTCTGGGCATGAGGCGGGTTTTATATTGCTTTGCCGAACACACATACACAACAGTTGATGCGGTTCACATGAAGAGAGAGCTGGTGTATGCTGATGTGATTCCTTCAAATCTAAGACACTAAAGTATGGGCACGCCCTAAACCAACACAAAGAGACCTTCTTAGCAAATAATATAATATGTGTATTAGGGAGGGTGAGATATAAGCAGCCGCGGGCCGTGGAGGGAGTTACGGTGAGGCAGGGAGGCGGGGAGGGGGAGAAGCAGGGTGGAGCCCTCTCTACCTTGCCCCTCCCCCTCCCCGCCTCCCTGCCCCACCGTAACTCCCTCCACGGCCCGCGGCTGCTTATAAGTGTTGCTAACTCTTATTCATTTACAGCATGTTAACATACTGTCACCATTCGCTTTTTATGTACTAGTAACTATGCTGGTAATTTTGCTACTGATAATATGTGTACTTGTATTCTCCACCCTGCTTCTCCCCCTCCCCGCCTCCCTGCCTCACCGTAACTCCCTCCACGGCCCGCGGCTGCTTATAAGTGTTGCTAACTCTTATTCATTTACAGCATGTTAACATACTATCACCATTCACTTTTTATGTACTAGTAACTATGCTGGTAATTTTGCTACTGATAATATGTGTACTTTTATTATCTAAGGTACTACGCCTGAGAAGACGGCATTAGTAAATAAACATTTCAAATACACATGTGTTCTTCTTAACTCCATGTTCTGGTTTCTAAGAAATATATAACGACCGACTGTTCATGAGTTCCACGTATCCTGAGGTACTATAAGTTCATATTCTGGATTGTCTAAACATTGAGAGTTTGTTATATCCAATGTGACACTGTACCTAGCTTGCTAAATAGTTTTTGATTACTAACGTGAGTTTTGGGACACCCTAATTCGCCGAGGTTCCAATCCTCTGTCCACAGTTCTGTGTGAGAACAGAAACCCTGCGACAGGGGCACCCCCGACCCTTGCTGGAGCTTCATCACACTTGCGATACAACTCCAGCAATGCGCCACCTTTACGGCACAGATACATCACGCATCTGTGCTGTTTTTGCCCCGTGATGCGCCGCATTGTAAATGCAGCACACCATAGGTGACGGAACAGCGGCACAGAATGACTAACACATCCCTGGTGATGCGCCAGTCATCATAAATCTATCCCTATGCTTCTTATCTTGTTAGAGATGAACCGCCATATGTATCATCAAAGTTATTTGCATTTCCTAAATAGCGAACTTTAAGGAATAAATAGCGATTCTTTACCATTCCTAGTTTGCGATGAGCTATTTGCTAATTAGCCGAATGTAGCCCAATGAAGCCCAATGTAGCCCAATGTAGCCCAAAGATGGCCGCCAGACACACAAAAAAACAAATGTAGCCCAAATATCAGCCAGATGTAGCCCAACTATAGCCCAGTGACAGAATGACCAATCAGCTTCGCAAACCTCCGTTACGCGAAGCGGAGCGCTGTTACAGATATATATCTTTTTTTGAACGTTAATTTCTCAAAATCCACTGGAGCACATATATTGAGACCTAGCAAAGGCACATCGGGCTACCAGTCCCTAATATTTTGCCAAGTTTCGTGCAAATCCATTCAGCCGTTCAATTATTATTTTTATTATTTTTTTTTGCCCCGCGGGGCCCTTTTAAAACCTCCACATCAAACCTAGGGGGTCAGCGAGGATCTACTATGCCCCCTTATAGTTATTTCCCCCTTTGTTTTGACCTCCTCTTGTCTCTCGATCCTACCGAGAGACAAGATGGCGGCCGCTACGGACTGTTTGGAATGTTGACAGACGCCGGAGAACCAATCAGCTTCGCTTCACAAAGCTCCGTTGCGCGAAAAGTCCGCGAACCAGAGCGCTAACCGGTCCGCTGTTACAGATATATATCTTTTTTTAAACGTTAATTTCTCAAAATCCACTGGAGCACATATATTGAGACCTACAAAAGGCACATCGGGCTACCAGTCCCTACAATTTTGCCAAGTTTCGTGCAAATCCATTCAGCCGTTCGGGCTAAAAGTGAGGCCAACCGCCCTATGGAAAACTCAATGTTAAAAACACGTTTTGGGACCCCCCTTTTTTCTCGGCCCCCACTGGACGAACCCCCCCCAAATTTTCAAGGGCTGCTCAGAAACAAAATGTGCCATTTTCCTGAAAATTTCAGCCGATTCCGTCCACAAACGCCAAAGTTATTAGACATAGAATTTTCAAAAAACCCATAGAGAAAAAATCCTAACTATATATACCTACTGGCGACCGCCAGTAGGTAATATATATATATATATATATATATATATATATATATATATATATATATATATATATATATATATATATATATATATATATATATATATATATACATATAATATATATATATATATATATATATATATATATATATATATATATATGTGACCAGTGTTAGAATTTGAGGTGTTTTCTTTCTTGCTTTCCTACCTTTTCTTCTTCTGCATACATGATCAGATAGACTTGTGCGAATAGTTTGGTGGTCAGGTGGACTTAAGTGGCCTTCTGCAGGACATCAGCGCTTGGTTTCACTTCCAGTTTTGGAATCCGGAAGCACTTCGCCAGCAGACTCCAGCTATGTGTAGTCTTCCTGTTGCTGCTCTTCCTCGTGGGATGCCTGTGAGAAGTTTGCCTGGTATATGATGTTCACTATTCTAGTGAGCACCTTGCACCAGTCCAAACAACCCTTATGGTGATCGTTGTAAAGTGAACCTTATAGACCAGCTATCCTAGTGGTAGCATGGACAAGAGCAGTCTTAGGCTAAACTCAAGAGGGCATGTGAAGCCAGCTGTTTTACCATATGCAAACCTTTTAATACCAAATGAAAGGACACCACACAGGTTATATATTCAAAATATATATGTATTTATTTCTAAACAAATCCTCTTAACTCTTTATGAGCACAGGAGCACAAGCGTATAACAAGAAACTTAATATAGCATACAAAAGTTGCACAAATATGGATAGGCCCTGGTGGCCCCTAAAACCATATACTAAAATAGTGGTATAAGAACCACGTCACGAACAATGGTAAGGCCTAGGGCCTTGGGAATCGCTGGGGCTACACTGGACTAACAGCAGTTAGGAAGTGGGAGGCCCACAGGATGCGGGTGCAGTGTCTAAATGCGCACGCGTGCACCTATAGAAGTCAATGGGTGCGTAAAGTTAGAAAGTTGCAGATTTGGAAGTCTTCCGACTGGACTAGAACTTAACCACTTAAAACTAGGACACTAGGGATGTAAATCTCTACAGGAGCACCGCAGTTCTCGCGTTACCTCACCCACAGGAAGCGGGTGCATAGGTGTCAAAGTGTGTCGGGTTTCGTCGTGGAGTTCTATGGAGCCTTGGAGAAAAGATGCTGCAGGCGACCAGGAGAGAAGAGTCCGGTTGGATCCAAGGGTGGATCGAAGATGTAGAGTACCTGAAAGCAGAGGGGACAGAGTCTGGGTCACTAGCCAGTGACCAGGAAGGAACCAGGAAGGAACCAGGCGATGTCGGGTTGCGATCAGGTGATGTTGTGAAGCTTGTCTCCGCTGCCACGTGGACCAGGAGGTGTCGACGACAACCAGGTGCTGGACACGGACTGTCCCACAAAGGCTCTCACTGTCGGCGGTGTCGGATCTCGATTCGGAGTCAACAGGCCTTGGCAAATGCAACCCACGCAGGAATCAAAGATGGCTTCTGGATCAGACCAGCAAGGTCTGATGGGCTGCTCCTTTTCAGGAGAGCAAGGGCCATTTAGGAGCAACCAGACCAGCATTGAAATTTTGAAGGTTGGTCATCACAGAGGCCACTAGCCAACAGGCAAGTGACCGGACAGACGGGTTGAGCAGGAAAATGCAAAAGGGCCCATCGCAGCACTCGGTGAGTGTGGAGAGGTGATCTTCGGTGCAAAAGCTGCTCGGGCTGAGGCTTTTCAATCCCCAATGCACAGCTTCGAGGGTGCCTCAGGAGCTGCACAGAAAGCACTTTGCTGGCTTTCCAAGATGGCTGGTCCCACATCTCACGTCGCCTTCATGGGTCTCAGCTTTGCTGTGGCTGTGGATCGGGCTGTTGGATGTCTGGAAGTCTGGCTCTTGTCGATCTCTGTTGCTCGAGCTCCGGCGGGAGCAACAACAAAGCAAACCGTTGAGCGCTTGATGGTGCCTGCTTGCACAGGGTGGTCACTCCTTGACCACAAGGGAGATTCTTCAGTCTTCTACGTCGAGTAGGATGTCGAAGGGTCCCGAGTTTCGTATCAGAGTTTCAGTCAGGATTATCTAAAGTCTATGGACACAGCTCCTACCTTTATTCCAAATCAAGGGGCTGGATTACCTGCTAGGTCCCTCCTATGGGTGGGACCCAGGAAGGGGGTGGTTACACCGCTTTCCCTTTGTCCAGTTTCGCGCCAGAGCTGGGGCTGGAGTGCCCCAGCAACGGTTTGAGCTGGGCTATGCATGGGACACCTTGTGTGCCCCAGGCAGTGTCTAGTTTCATTCAGCCCTCCCTGCCCCAACCCACTATATTTTGTCTGGGGTGGTGCTAGCACCTCCCTGTGACAGGAAACCTATTGTCCAGGACTCCATTGCCGGAGTTTCGGTCAGCAGCAGGAGGCCAGACTTGTGTCTGGGGCAGCAGCCTCCATTTTGTGATGCTGAGGCTCTAGTTAACTTTAACCGGGATTAATGTTAGTAACATGTCTTCTCCCTCTAGAAGGGTGGAATGCTACCCCCGTCGCCTGAATTGGCGAGGGGGTAGTATTCCAAAGCGTGTGACACCTTACACAACATGTTTTGATAAAGCCAAACTAAAGATAGCATCTAACCGCGAGTTTTATAATGCACTTAAGAGTATATGGTATGGCAGTATCCCAGAACAGCTATAAGGACATGGTTCCGAAAGCTGCAGACAGGCTCAGCTCATGCTAGAGCACCATCTCACATAAAACCAAGCACTCTGCCTCCAGGATTGTTAAGGCCTGCCATAAGAGTTACTTATAGGTGTATATGTGTCCAGATATAAGGTTAGACATAGGTATACTATATCTAAGCAAGGGGTGATTACACGACCTTGCCCCAGCTGAGTGATCAGCCAGTTGTGTCAGTTTGGATGGCCAGCCAGGGGTGGCAAAAGATATGCTGCAGCCCCTGGTAGGCCTTGGATGCACCTATGCCCTGGGTACCTATAGTACACTGTACAGGGGCTCATAAGGTGACCCAATATCCAATTAGGTATGTACCTAAGGTACATTGAGTCCATTTTATAGGGAGAGCAGATAGCCTGGGGCCCTGATTAGCAGGATCCCAGGCCAACTAAGTCAAAAACCAGCAAAACACAAGGCAAAAAATCTGGGGTAACCATAGTCAGGTATCCACCTTCCTACAATGCCCGCTACGGGTTATTGGGTCGTGCTATTCTAGGACTTTTTACCTTTCCGTCTGTCTTTGTTTCCTGCCTGGATGTTGCATGGTTGCTAGGACTTGGTGCCTTTGGAGGGGAATACAGGAATCACTACGCGGCTGCGTACCCGTTTGTTCTTTCTCACTTCCTGTTTTTTTGCTACCTATCGAGGTTGTTATAGAAGACTTTTTGGTGATTATACGAACTCCTTTTTATTCGTATTGTTCTCTTGTTTTTGTTTAGTGGGGTTTTTTTTATGTCTGTGCCAGACCTTTTTTACCCTGGGTTTAATTCCCTTTTGTTTTGAGGTGTTGTTCTCGGGGTACAAGGACAAGGCAAACAGGAATGAGGATTCAGGGACCTGCTCACTCCCGGGATATAAACATCAGGAACACCAATACTGTTACAGAAAACCTCCCACACTCTACAGCCTGCCACCTTTCAGTTTTATAGGACATCACATCAAGGGGCTAGTGGCACTACACCCATTGCTGTCACAGTTACCACACCTGTTCCTGTCCCTTTGGCTGTGCCTGGAAGATTTACTAGTGACTGTAACAAGTTCGGGGTATTCATGAATCAGTGCCATTTACACTTCATGTGTCGTCCCACTGCTTTCCCATGTGATTCCGCAAAGGTGGCTTTTGCTATTTCTTATTTGGCTGGGACAGCAGCTACATGGGCGGTTCCCTTGGTGGAAAGTGATGACCCTGTGTTGTACAGTTACCCAGCGTTCAAAGACCAGATGCATTGTCTTTTTGCAAAGCATGCTTTCATGCAAGCTAGCAATGCTGAGTTGATGAAACTAAGGCAGAGGAAACAGGATTTGTTATCTCATATCTCCATTTTTAATCGACTTGTTTCGGCGACACACTGGCCACAGGCTAAAAGGACTTCTTTATTCTATCAGGGGCTGAGCGAGGAGTTAAAATATATCGTATCCCAGGTGGTGGATTGTTTGGCCTTCATTGATTTGGTGGTTAAGTTGAATCACCGGTTATCTGAAAGACGAGGTGAGAGGAATCGATTCCAGGCATCTCGTGTTGTGGTTGTGAGAAGTGAGTCAAAAGGGCCTGTGGAGTTGAAGCAGGGGCCTGAACCTATGGAAATAGGTGGGGTGAGGGGTCCTTTATCAAGTGAGGAAAAGGGAAGATTTTGGACTCAGAACTTGTGTTTGTATTGTGGGAAGGGGGGACAATTTGCGCGCGATTGTCCTGTGAAAGCATCTACTTTGCCTGCAAGAAAGGCAGTGGCATTTGTTGGCAGGAAAAGAGGAGAAGGCTCTCAGGGAGAAGTTGCCTTCAGTGATTCTTACATGATACCTGGGGCGGTTCAGAGGGCTCCCCGACATTTTACTATTTCTACCTGTTTGGTGTTGTCTAACAGTAGCAGATCTACTATGTCTGTGCTGCTTAATTCTGGAGCCACTGGAAATTTCATGAATATCCAAATCGCTAAAATGTCCCATGTTCCATGTGTGTATAAACAACAGCTGGAAGCTGTGAGAGCAACAGTGGTAACCGCTCTGGCAATCTCCAGGCTGGATTATGGCAATGCTCTCTACCCAGGGATCCAAGAACAACATCTGAGCAAGCTTCAACGCCTGCAAAATGCGGCAGCCAGACTGATTCCGAACATTCCCAGGCACGAATCAGTGTCCCAATGCCTAGTAGCGCTTCACTGGCTGCCGGTCCGGAAAAGAATAGCGTTTAAGGCTCTCTGCATTGCATTTAAAGCACTTCACGGAAAAGGTCCCTCCTACCTGACTTCCAGATTAAATTACTATGTTCCTTCCAGGAACCTCCGATCTGCACAATTGAAACTTCTCCCAGTACCCAGGTTCAAGCAGGTACGCTGGGGTGGAAGGAGTTTGCTGGTGAGAGCAGCAAAACTCTGGAATCGCCTGCCCCTCTCAATCAAAGACAGCTCTTACCTTACCTCATTCAGAACATCACAAAAAACCTGGCTATTCCAAGCAGACCTCTAACTCAGCACACACCCACACCTACACTGACCGTCCTTGTCTGTCCTCAGCGCCAAGACGCCTCCGGGCATTTGTTGCGCTTTATAAATTTAAAAATCAAATCAAATCAATTGATGGGACCAAACTGTCCTCAGAGTCCATACCTCGTCAAACGAAACCCTTGTTGTTACTTTGTGACAATGGGCACTCAGAGACTAGAAGTTTCGATCTTATAGATACTCCCTCTTTTGGTATTATACTCGGCCTGACACAGTTGCAGATACACAACCCTAGAATTGATTGGGTAAGGCGAACGGTGACGTTGGATTCTGTACACTGTTTGCAAAGTTGTTATCAAGTTGCCATGGATTGGGTTATGCCATTAGCGTGTGCAGTGGGCGAATGTGGGGAGCCCAGTGACATCCCAGCTCCATATGAAGGTTTTCGTGAGGTTTTTGACAAAGCACAGGCCAATGTTTTACCACCACATAGGTCTTTTGACTGTCGTATAGACTTGATGCCTGGTGCTACATTGCCTTGTAGTCGCATATATGCGTTGTCGGATCCGGAGGAACTACATTTGCTAGAGTACTTGGATGAGATGCTGGATTCTGGTTTTATACGTCCCTCTTCTTCGCCTGTGTCATCGACAATCTTCTTCATTCCTAAGAAGGAGGGTAACCTTCGAACATGTGTGGACTACAGTGCACTCAATAAGGTGACGGTAAAAAATAAATACACACTCCTTTTAATCCTGGTATTATTAGACCAGGTGAAGCACGCTACTGTTTTTACGAAACTTGATTTGAGGGGCACGTACCATCTCATTAGTGTTCGTGACGGGGACGAATGGAATACTGCATTCGTACAAAGTTTGGTTGTTTGAGTACTGCGTTATGCCTTTTGGTATGTGTAACGCTCCTGCAGCTTTTCAGTTTTTCATCAATGAAGTTTTGCGGGAGTACTTGGACGTGAGCGTAATAGTTTATATCAATGAAATCCTGATTTTTCTAAAAATACTGTGGATCATGAGCTTCATGTATCTCAGGTGTTACAGAAGTTACAAGACCATTAATTGTTTGTGAAACTGGAGAAATATAAGCTTAACCGCATGCGTGCGGCATGATTTCCGCCCGTACGCTGAGATTTGCGGATTCGCACTTTACATGATGAGCTGGGCTCGTCATGAGCGTGCGAGGAGGCTACCTCATGACGAGCCCAGCTCGTCATGAGCGTCGAAGGGGTTAATACATTGTGTGTGGAGTTTTTGGGGTTTCTTGTTTTCGCAGGTGGTATTAAGATTCACCCGCGTTATATCGAGGCTATTGTCACCTGGCCATCTCCTACATGTGTGAAGGACATTCAGGTCCTTCTAGGGTTCGCTTATAGGCGGTTTATTTCCCATTTCTTGGATATTGTAACACCAATGACTGCCCTATTGAGAAATTGTGTGCCTTTTATCTGGTCTCCCGCGGTACAGGCTGCTCTAGAATTGTTGGTTGATAAATTCACCTCTGCCCCTGTGTATCCTAATCGAGCTTTGCCTTTCTTTGTGGAGGCTGATCCTTCCCTGTGTGATGTGGGCGGTGTTCTCTCGGAAAGGGATGTAGATACAGGCCTTATGCACCCCATTGGGTACTTTTCTAAAACACTGTTGCCCGCTGAGCATAATTACAGTGGCGGAAAGGGAGCTACTTGCCATTAAGTTGCCTTTTGAGGAATGGAGGCATCATTTGTGGGGGGCCCGACATTCCATCACAATATATACTGACCATAAGAACCCTCAGTTTTTCCGCTCAGCCAGAGCATTAACCCAGAGACAGAAGCGGTGGGTACTATTCTTTAATGAATATGATTTCATCATTACGTATGGGCCTGCTGCACAGCAGTTGAAATCAGATGCGCTGTCTCATATACATGTGGGTCAACCAGAGGATTTACAGGGTACTGATATTAAAACTGTGATACCTGTAAAGAAGATTGTGGGATGTATTTCAGTGGAAGAGTTTCTGTCTTCCGTAAAGGGTGAAGTGGGGAATCTGGATCTGACCCCATGGTTGACTAATCCACTGTTTACGGTTCAGGATGGCCTGTTGTATCACGATGGACGACTGTTTATACCGCCTGAATTGAGGGAGCAAGATCTTCCATGGTGTCACTCCTCATCCTTAGTAGGTCATCCTGGGATGAATAAGACCAAGGAGTTTTGTTTGCGATGGTTTTGGTGGGAAACAGTTTGGCACCATGTCAGGTGTTTGTGGCATCTTGTCCTGTTTGTGCCATTAGTAAACCCACTCATACATGTCCTTATGGGTTGTTACATCCGTTACCTGTGCCCACTGCTCCTTGGCATACCATCAGTATGGATTTCGTTACAGACCTTACTTTGGAAGCTGGATATACGGCCATACTGGTGGTAGTGGATTTGTTCACAAAGGTGGCGCATTTTGTTCTGTTACCGAAGGTACCTACTGCTTGTGAATTGGCTGCTGTGTACGTGAATCAGGTGGTGAGGTGACATGGTTTGCCTACTTCCATTGTGTCCGATAGAGGGCGCAATCTTATCTTATTTCTGGACGTAGTTGTGCTCCTCTTTGAAACTGTAGTTGTGTTTTTCCTCTGCTTACCATCCTCAGACGAATGGGCAAATGGAACGAACCAATGAAACAACAGAGCAGTATCCTATGTGTCTATTAACCACTTTAACCTGCAATTGGGTTATGGCGCTCCCTTTGACTGAATTTGCGTATAATAATAGCGTGCATTCGGCTTTAGGGATCAATCAATCAAAGTACTTGTAGAGCGCACTACTTACCCATGAGGGTCCCAAAGCGCTGAAGGGAGGAGGGAGTGCTGCTACACCTTGAAAATCCAGGTCTTGAGGAGTCTTCTGAAGGTGAGTAGGTCTTGGGTCTGCCGTACGTGGGTAGGGAGGGTGTTCCAGGTCTGGAGGCGAGGTAGGAGAAGGATCTGCCGCTGGAGGTCATTCGTTGGATGTGGGGGACAGAGGTGAGGGCGAGGCTGGCAGAACGGAGCTGGCGGGTGGGGGTGTGGAAGCTGAGTCTGCTGTTCAGGTAGGCTGGTCCGGTGTTGTGGAGTGCTTTGTGTGCATGGGTGAGGAGTTTACAGTGTTATCCTCTTGTTGATGGGGAGCCAGTGTAGGTTTCTCAGGTGGGGGGTGATGTGGCTGTGGCGGGGGATGTTGACGATCAGTCGGGCGGAGGCGTTTTGGATGCGTTGTAGTCGTCGTAGGTCTTTGGCTGGGATTCCAGCGTAGAGTGCGTTGCCGTAGTCCAGTCTGCTGCTGACGAGGGCCTGTGTCACCGTTCTTCTTGTTTCATTGGGATCCACTTGTAGATACTGCAGAGCATACGGAGGGTGTTGTAGCAGGAGGAGGAGACGGCGTTGACCTGCTTAGTCATGGAGAGGGAGGAGTCAAGGATGAATCCTAGATTGCGTGCGTGGTTGGTAGGTGTTGGTGTTGTTCCCAGTGTGGTCGGCCACCAGGAGTGGTCCCAGGCTGAGGGGGTGGATCCGAGGATGAGGACCTCCGTCTTGTCTGAGTTCAGCTTCAGATGGCTGCTCCTCATCCAGTCGGCGATGGCCTTCATTCCTTCGTGGAGGTTGGTTTTGGCAGTGTGTGGGACCTTGGTGAGGGAGAGGATGAGCTGGGTGACGTCGGCGTAGAAGATGTTGAGGTCGTGATGGCGGGCCACTAGTGCGAGGGGGGCAATGTAGACATTGAACAGCGTTGGGCTGAGGGATGAGCCCTGGGGGATGCCACAGATGATGTTGGTGGCTTCAGCTCGGAAGGGTGGGAGGCGGACGCTCTGGGTTCTGCCGGTGAGGAAGGAGGTGGTCCAGTCAAGGGCCTTCTCTTGGATTCCGGCTTCTAGGAGGCGGGTCTTTAGAGTGCGATGGCAGACCGTGTCGAAGGCGGCTGACAGGTCCAGGGCTTATGTTTCGCCGTTGTCTAGTTGGCGCCTGATGTCTTCTGTGGTGGCGATGAGGGCTGTCTCGGTGCTGTGGTTACGTCTGAATCCAGACTGGGACGGGTCCAAGATGTTGTTGTCTTCCAGGTGGCAGGTCAGTTGCATGTTGACGATCTTCTCGATGACTTTAGCCTGGAATGGGAGCAGGGAGATGGGCGGGAAGTTCTTGAGTTCCTTGGGGTCTGCTATGGCGTTCTTGAGGAGGGTGTTGATTTCGGTGTGCTTCCAGCTTTCCGGGAATGTCGCTGTTTCGAAGGAGATATTGATGACCTTCCGTAGTTGGGGTGTGTTAGAAATGGGGTAGCCAATTCTAGGGGGGGGGGTAGCATGAAGCAGAGCGGGCAGGCCAAACTCCTGAGGACATGTGTGAAGCATCCACTTAGTACCCACAGATGACACACCAGGCACACCACAAAAGAGACACAACACCACTTCGGATTGAAAAAGAACTCTCGTATTAGGTCCAACCTGCAAAAGTAAGACACAGTAATCACAATGGGGCACCAACTGGCGCCAGGGTAAAGTATACCAGGGGGATTATTTACAGGGGTAATGGGAAAAAGAAGAAAAAGGTAAGTCCATTAGTTTCCAGGGCTGAAATAAAACAAAGCATTATCATTTAACAAGGCACATCAGGGTCAACATTGCATTGAAACGTAGGCATTAATTCTTTGCATAGCCTTAGCGTAATACCCTTAGCAAGGGCATCAGACACCTGGGCTTTAACTCCTCCTTGGGCACCTTAAGGGAAGCATCCATGCATAGTGCAGGTCTCAGGATAGAACATTAGGTGCGAGAATACATCAGGCATGAACTCATTAGCACCTCCTGCAAAAAGAGCAATAGACTCCTCAGGGTGCACATAAGTTTAGGCGGAACACAGGAGCATAATACACCATTTTGCAACTGCCTCAACATTTAGGTTCCATTACGGGCCTCAGGACCTTTGCAGGCATAGGCATAACCCTTAGACATCACCCTGAGCCGGGGGGGGGGGAACAATACCCTAGGCCTATCTATGGACAGTCCAGCAGACTGGGCATAAACTTTACCAGGCGTCGGGGCATCAAGGATAACTGCCCCTGTTAATGGTCACACCAGCGTGTGGGGTATCTAGTCGGCGCCACTGAGCAGTCACCAAGGGGATCTCAAGACTCAAAGTCCCCTAAACCAGTGGCCTCGAATGATGGCGACTGCCCTCTGTCCAGCGGGACAGTCGTGTAGGCCCAGTCCAGTCACCGGGGGATGGGCACTGACAGTGTGCCTCGATACACCCCCCCACCACAGTCTAATGGAGCCCCCACTCACCGGGCTCCTTGGGATCTTCCTATGGCTCCGGGTTCTCACTGGCGCCAATGCGGCAGGGGGGGCAGGCACCGACAATGTGCCTCGAGGCCCCCCTCTGGTTCTTCCAAATAACTGCTGGCTCCGCGGGTTGCTGCAGACGTCGGGCCGCTCTCTCCGGTCTC
Organism: Lissotriton helveticus; assembly: GCF_964261635.1. Classification (NCBI taxonomy): domain Eukaryota; kingdom Metazoa; phylum Chordata; class Amphibia; order Caudata; family Salamandridae; genus Lissotriton; species Lissotriton helveticus. The sequence goes on from NC_136061.1 coordinate 1,179,720,279, forward strand.
GCGGTCCGCTGGCGGCAGGCGCGGGGCTTTCCTCTTCCCCACGGGAGCCCCGCTAGCAGCTGCTCCTTCCTGAGTCTCTCCTCCACTCACGGAGAGCCCCCTCCACGGATGCTCCGGCTGATCCTGTCCCTGCCGGTCGGCCGCTGGTTCTGCGGGGCTTCCCTCTCATCACGGGAGCCCCGCAGGTTCGTCCCGGCACTTCCTCACCAGCGGAGGCGGGGTAGGCTCCCACCCTCCACGGTCTCCTCTTGGGGGCATGGACTGGCGGGGTGGGCTCCCACTCCGGTCGCTCTCCACGGGGCTCCCTCGACACTACAAGGGCCCTGCAATGTCGCCTCTCTTTTCCGGCGTCCTCCTGCCCCCGCCCTCACAGGGCGGGACTTCCGGCCTCACGGCGGCCGGTGCCCAATTCCAGTGCGGCTCCCGTGACGTCACGGGGAAGCCCGCGCGGCGCTCCCGGGCCGGCGGCGGTGATCCTGGGCAGTTCCGTGACACGGGATAGGCACCCGCTTAGCTTTTAATTACGCCGCAGTGCAGCCTCGCCTCCTCCTTACTCCTGAGCAGTGGCGTACACTTCCTTCAGCGGCACTAGGGCTACGGCAGTGGGTTTTGGCAATGCAGAAACGCGGGGTGGGCACCCGCGGAGGGAATTAAGGCCCCAACGCGGGGTAGGCTCCCGCGGCATTTCAACTTAGCAAAAGGGAGAAAACACGCGGGGTAGGCACCCGCAGCCCTCTTAAGACCATAGTTCTTCCTGGCCCCACAGCGCTCAGCAGGCACAGCGTTTCTAGCCCACAGCGCTAGGGGGGCGGACAGTCCCAACAGCAAGCCTCAGGGGCCCCAGGGTAACACCTGGGGGGTCCAGTCCAGCACCAAAATAACGCTCTCCTCGACTTCCAGGCGCTTCTACATATGGCGCTCGTGTGGCGCAAGGTCCCCACAGCTTCAGAGACCTAGGCTGGCCCTCCTTTTGTCTCCAGGGGCCAGGGGACAGAGCAGTAGGCACTACTGGGCCAGGTCAACAGTCAGTGGGGGCTTCATCAAAACAGGGCGGTAGGCTGAAACCATTCTCCACTGTAGCGTGGCCCTCCTCCTGAACAGCAGCCTGAACTCCTGAAGTGGGGCTTCCACTAGCCCTGGGGACAGTAGAGGGGGGAAAGATGGGTGCAGGGTCCAGCACACAGGCCCAAGTGGCGGTATCCCCTGGCAGAAGGTCTCCTCACGTTCCTGTCCCAGCTCTGTCTCAGCATGGTGGCACATCCCCCCTATTTATATCCCCCTCACCCCACCTTCCAGGCAGTGCCAGAGCCTTCTAGAATTCTCAGGCGAACTAGCTCAAACTGGCTCAGGGGGAGGAGTAGAGCACCCTGGCTGCCAGGCTTTCCTTCCAAGTGCTGGGATTGCTGGGTACCAGACAACTAGACCGCTAACCTACTGCAGTCAGGTGGCACAACGTACAGCCATGGCATCCATTTTAAATACAGCATTTCACCAGGGTAGATGTACACAATGGGGGGGATTGACAAGGGCTCACACCATTGCATGACATTACACATTGAACAGGGCATCTCATACCTCACATGGCCCATACAACTTTATTTACCATGGGGGAGACATCCTAAACAGGGGGGTAAAAAGCAAAAAAATGTGGGGAAAAGGGGCCAAGTCCAACAGGGTGCGATGGCTGCGTCTGCTTTGTTGAATACGTGGTGTGGGCAGGGGTCAGACGGAAATCCTGAGTGGATGGAGTTCATGACCTTGTGTGTCTCGTCGTCGTTGACATTGGACGAGGAGGTCAGGGGGTTGGCCCTGGTGGTGTTCACAGGGGAGGTGGAGTCTGGCGTAGTCGGGGTGGTCGTGGTGTTGAAGCTGTCATGGAAGTCAGTGATCTTGCGGTGGAAGAAGATGGCCAGTGAGTCGCACAGTTCTTGTGAGGGCGGGATGTCGTTGGCGTTGGCGCTGGCTGGGGTTTCAGAGTTCCTTTACGATGCTGAAGAGCTCTTTGCTGTCGTGTGCATTGTTATCCAAGCGGTCTTTGAAGGAGGATCTCTTGGCTAATTTGATGAGGGGGTGATGTCTGCGGGTAGCGTCCTTGTGGGCTGCGTGGTTGTCTAGTGTGCGTTCATGGAGCCATGTCCTCTACAGTTTTCGGCATGCACGTTTGGAGGCCTGGAGCTCGTTGGTGAACCATGTGGCTCTTTTTCTGGTGTGGCTGTTGGCGGGTTTCTTGAGTGGGGTGAAGATGTTGGCGCAGTCGTCGATCCACTGTCTGAGGTTGAGGGCTGCGGCGTCAGAGTTGGTGGGGTCGGTGGGTGGGTTCTTGGCGAGGGAGGTGAGCAGCTGGTCTTTGGTGACTTTGCTCCAGTAGCGGCGAGGCAGCTGTTGGGTGCGATGGTGCGTGGTTGGTTTCTTGAAGGTGAAGTGGATGCAGCGGGGGTCGGTCCAGTGGAGTTTGGTGGTGTGATTGAAGGCGATGTGGGAGCATGTGGAAAAGATGGGGTCAAGCGTGTGGCCAGCGGTGTGGGTGGGTGTGGTGACGAGTTGTCTGAGGCCGAGGTTGGCGAGGTTGTCGATCAGGGTGGCAGAATTGGCGTCATTGTTGTTCTCGAGGTGGAAGTTCAGGTCCCAGAGGAGGATGTAGTCCATGGAGGTGAGTGCGGGGGTGCTGGCGAGGTCGGCGATGGAGTCGCTGAACTGAGCCCAGGGTCCGGGGGGTCTGTAGATGAGTGTTCCTCTGAGGGTGGTGTTGGGGTCAGTGTGTATCCGGAAGTGCAGGTGTTCGGCGGTGTTGAGGGTGTCGTCTGCGTGGGTGGTGACTTTGAGGGTTGACTTGTGGATGATGGCCATTCCTCCTCCGATTCCGTTGGCGTGGTACCTGTGGGTGATCTTGTAGCCGTCTGGGATGGCTATGGCGATGTTGGGCACCGAGGAGTCGTTCCACCACATCTCGGCCAGGAAGGCCATGTCTGGGTTGGAGGTGTCGAGCAGATCCCAGAGCTCGACGGCGTGTTTGCGTGCGGAGCGGGTGTTGAGGAGTATGCAGCGGAGACGGTTGGGTCCAGTCCTTGGAGGTTTGGTGGTTCTGTCGCAGGTGAAGCTGCAGGTGTGGCAGGAGAAGGGTCCGTGGGTCTGTTTCAGAGCGGCCTGGAAGCAGGTGTGGTTTCGGCCGGCGTTGAGCACGTGGAAGATGCTGGCGTCGTAGTGGAGTCTGGTGTAGTGGCGTTCGCGGGGTCCAGGGGTTCTGGCGCTGGGCGCGGTCCAGGCACGGACGGGCTTGCCTTAGGCGCGCCTTCGGTGCGCCAGCTACGAGCGGTCGCTGCACGGCCGCTTCTCGGCCTGCATGTGAGGAGGCTTGGGAGGGAAGAGCAGCTGGGAGGCGGGAGCGGGGAGTCCAATGGGTGCGCTGGGGTGCGGGGCCGCAGGGAGGCAGTGGCGGGAAGATTGATGTCACCTTTATTTTGTTCCATGGGGTTCCATCCTAAGGCCATTCCTATCCAACCCACTGGGCGGGTTCCTGCTTTGGTCACCTTAAGTGACTCCTTGTTACAGATTTGGGAGAAGGGTCAGGAACAGTTACTGGCTGCCAAACTCAACATGAAGAGGCAGGCTGATGAGCACAGGGGTCTCGCTCCCTCATATACAGTGGGTGATAATGTTTGGCTGGCTACAAAGAATCTGAGATTGGCTGGTTCCAGGAAATTGCCGCCTAGGCATGTGGGACTCTTTAGCATTGTCAAAGTAGAAAACCCCGTAGCTATGAAACTAGCTTTGCCAGAGTAGTATTGTATCCATACTGTGTTTCATACATCCTTATTGAAGCCCTATATCAGGACGATTCAGGCATTTCTTCCTCCTCCTCCTGTTGAAGTGGGTGGTCATGACGAATTTGAGGTAAATGCTATCTTGGATTCTACACGAAGGTTGGAAGGGATACACTCCTGAGGATCACACCTGGGAACTGGCTGGTAATGTCCACGCTCCCCTGTTGGTGCGTAGGTTTCATTTTTTCCATCCTACTAAGCCACGCCCCATTGGGAGGCATTTGGGGGGTACTGTTAGGGTTTGCAGTTTTTTCTTTCTTGCTTACTTACCTTTTCTTCTTCCACATACATGATCGGGTAGACTTGGGCAAATAGCTTGGTGGACAGGCGGATGGTATTTAAGTGGCTGCCTGCAGGATATCAGCGCTTGGTTTCACTTCTGGTTTTGGAATCCGGAAGGACTTCGCCGGCGGACTCCAACTATGTGAAGTCGTCCTGTTGCTGCTCTTCCTCGTGGGACACCCACTTCTGGTTATCGGGTCGTGCTGTTCTAGCACTTTGTTTCCATATGTCTTCCTTACCTGCCTGGATTTGGCATGGTTGCTAGGACTTGGTGCCTTTGGAGGGGAATACGAGAATCACTACACAGCTGCGTAACCATTTGCTCTTTCTCACTTCCTGTTTTTTTTGCGACCTATCAAGGTCATTATAGAAGACTTTTGGGTGATTATACGAACTCCTTTTTTCGTATCATTCTCTTGTATTTGTTTAGTGTTTTGTTTTTATGTCTGTGCCAGACCTTTTTTTCCTCTGGGTGTAATTCATTTTTGTATGGAGGTGATGTTCTCAGGATACAAGGACAAGCCAAACAGAAGTGAGGATTTCAGGAACCTGCTCACTCCTGGCATATAAACATTGTGAACATCGAGACTGTTGCAGAGAACCTCCCACGCTCTCTAGCATGGGGTAAGAGCTAATTTGCGCCTGCAATTAATGTGTACCTGATCATGTTTGTGAAATAGTAATTAGCGACTATTGAGAATTTATATTTCTGTCTTCTTTTTCTCTCAGGTCAGATGGTCTTTTTCCCCGCCATTGATAGTCAGAAAGGAGAGCCTTGCTAGAGTCACGTTGCCACGTTTTCCTTGTTTACCCCACCTTCTCCCCGTGCCTGTGGTAGCCCTCTCCTGGTATAGGGCTTCCAAATAAGTGGTGGCTGCCAGGGCAGTGGTAGTGGATTGGGATTATCTTCACTCCTGAGGTGTTGGGCAATATCCGTGTGGTTCCAGAACAACCAGTGCAGGATTATGCATCCAGCCCTTCATCTTCTCAATTGCATCCATTCTCTCTCTCCTCTTTTTCATCTTCCTCTTTGATCACTTTCTCTATACCTTCCACCTCCCTCTCTATCTTTCTCTATTGAAGCTTCCCTGTGCCTGCTGAAATTAACTTTGGGGAGTTCTGGAAAGTGACAGAGGCACCATAAGCGACACCCTTCCCTAAAAATCACCCTCTGTAGCTCCAACCATTGGGGTTGAGTAAAAAGCCTCTCCAAGCCTGTTTGCGACATTTACTTGTTAGCGCTGGGAAACCCGATTTTGGTTGGCTGTGAGCTCTACAAAAACTCACTATTATTAATAATACTAACTGTCTAGATCATTACATTTTCTTAGCAAACTTTGTTATACTATATTTGTTTCAAGAAATATTAGGAACATGCTTTCTATACTCAGTGTGGCATTCAGTGTCACAGGCTTCCTTTCTTAGATTTTGCCTGTTGTGGAAAGAGGTAGCTGGTGTGGTTTCAGGTGGTGGTGCTGCTTAGGCTGATATTGATACAGAAATTGACAGTGTGGACATCCCCTTTTCTCATGAACATTTTGCCACTTTTTAGCAATTTAGATTCTACAAGATTAGTTTTATTTAATCCAGATATAAATGTTGATAAGGGAGATCATATTCAACAAGTAAATGCAATAGGTCTCACATTTGTTTGAGTTAGAGCTATTGGCATTGTAAATGGCAATGTTATACCCCATGTGTTCTGGAGTGTATGTATGTGGTGTGTAGGGATATTATGTGGGTTGTATTGTATTAGTTAGTTGTGGCATCGTGAGATGTGGATTTATGTGGAATGGTTTTCTGGAGTGGAATTATATGGTATGGTGTGCTGTGGAAATATATGGATAGTTATTATGTGGTATTGAATGTAGTGGTATTATGTGGAGTGGGTTGTGTGTTGTACAGTGTAATTATGTGGAATGGTACTTTCTTTTTGTGGAGCAATGTTTTTTAAAGTACACTCACAAAGCTAAGAAGAAGCTGGAGGTGGGCTTATAAGCCCCCTGAGTGAATACAGCATGTCGCCAGCTTGGCTCGACCTAGAAAGGAAGGTTTGGGCTTGGCAAGTAGGTTAACTTGTCAGGTCGAAATGGCAGTTTAATACTGCACTCACAGTGAATGCAGTGGCAGACCTGAGACATGTTGAAAGGGCTACTTAAGTGGGTGGCACAATCAATGCTGCAGACCCACTGGTAGCATTTCATTTACAGGCCCTGGGCACATGTAATGCAGTTTACTCTGGACTTATAAGTAAATTAAATATGGCAATTAGGTATACTCCAATTTTACCATGTTTTAAGTAAAGAGCATATGCACTTTAGCATTGATTAGCAGTGGTAAAGTGTTTAGATTGCTAAAGGCAACAAAAACGAATTTAGCAAAAATGAGAGGAGGAAGGCAAAAAGTTTAGAGGTGACCCTGCAGAAATGGCCATTTCCAAAGTAAACCCTAAAATATTAGGAGGAATTTGACCTAGTTGTTGTGAAAAGTGCAGGAATTTTGATGGTGAAGGACTGAGAAGCGCTTCAATTCCAAGTAAATGATGTGCAGAAAAACAGGACCCACCATCAGCATGTCAACTGGTGCTTTGGTTTTGCTTCATTTGTCATACTGTCACATAATGGGGAGGCTTATGCAGTTGGACTAGCATGTTTGGCATGATTTTTAAACAAATTCTGAGGTATCTCCTTGGAAGAAAAACCAAGCCAAGAGGTCAGTCAGTCACCACACATTTAAAATCTGATGCAAATTCAAGACTGCTCCCATGGTGACCCACTTTAAACAACAACCACTCTAAGAAGGACCTAAGGCAGAGTCCTTGAACATGTGATCCAGAAAAGAAGAAATGGTAACCATGAAAACACATTACAGACAATAGAAGGCGGGATGATTTTCAAAAAGCAAGATGCAGAAGACAAAAATGACTTTCTGTGACTAATGCAAGTACCAACAATGCTTACAAATATTCACTGTTGCAAAAGCAAGCAACTGCTGATGTTTTTTCCTTGGTTAGGATTTGAAGATATAACAGTTTATGCAGCAAATGTATGGAACCTTTGCACAACACATACATTAAATAATAAAAACGGATGAGCGTACGGGAGAGCGACGTGAATTCATTTAAGAACACACAAGTAGGCCAAATGAATTACTCAGCAGCTTCCCTAAACCCACAAGTACGGCATTTCTCAGTGACTGGTCCATCGCAAAAATACATCTAAAGTAGCCACGAACTCACAACATATGCATTTATTGTAAAGAAAAACTGTGATTTTTGTGACTCCAATTTATAGCTAGGTACGTTTTTAACCAGGCGACATCAAACAACCCCATCCTTCGAATTTAAGTTTAATAATCTTTATGCATTTTTTGCTTTTTTGTAAACATTACCATAATGAGCGGAAAAGGTTTATCATCCCCATTTTGCGAAAAATGAATTTTAGGCAATGTCGTGCAGCCTTTTACTATTTACAGCTATTGTCTGACCCCTCTATCTGTTCCTCTGTGGCATCCTTTCTTTTACCTGCTCTAAAAAAGAGCCATTCAATCTGCGGATCCAATTAATTGTAATATGAACTTAATCAAGTATGAATTTTTATCATATGTTTTGAAATTGTATAGCTATTGTATCTTAACAATTATCGTACTGTAAGGATGTGAAATGTTTTTATCGTTTATCCTTTCATACATGTAGTATACTTTATGCCTTCATCATGTCGGCGAAATAAAGTTATTCTGACTGACTGACTTTATCAGTGCTTTATTTTAACATAGCTGGGTCAAAGATGGGTGTTGCTGCAGAGAGTGAAATGGCGTTTAAACACAGGTGGGTTTGACAATGTGAGGATGAAAACAATGTGATCATCCGGAAAAGGGAGGAGGGGCTAAAGGGGCTGATGGCAGAGGGAGGTGTTGAAATAGCGAATATGGCTGTCGAGAGTGATGAAAATTGGTACATGGTATGGGCGCAAGGTCACAGCGGGAATGACTGCTGGCTGGGTGGAATGACAATTTGAAGTGTGGTCCAGGCAGGGTAGAGCCAGGCCACGTGGCCAAAAAGGGAGGCACAAGTAAGAGATGAATATATCGTGCGAATGAAGGGGGCACCAGTTAGAGGCAAGGGTATATAGTGGTAATCAGGGCTGGCACTAGCGCTATGGGGGAAGGTACTACGAAGAGGGTGCTAAAGAGAGAACATAAATGGCACAGACTGGAAGGAGGGTGGTGGTACAGAAGTGAGGGTGGTTGTGTGAGGAAAGTAACATTGGCAAGGAAGGTGGTATAGACCAGCAGGGGAGTGCTACAGGAAGCTGGCCATGTACAGGGAGTGAAGATGGAGGGATGGTGGTATAGGCAGGAAGGTGAACAGTGGAGAGAGCTGATAGATGCAGAGGGACACAAAAGCAGGGTGATGTGGGAAAGGAGGGCTGCACAGACAAGAGTGAGCGTGGTACAAGGAACAGGACTGTAGAGGTGTTAGTTAGATAGGAGTATACAAAGCAATTTGGTTTGTAAGGATTGAACAGGCAGGAGGGAGCAGTGATCCAAGAAGAAAAGAATAGGGGGAAATTGGGCACATCAGAATGGCAGGGAGGGAGAAAAGTGAGACCGGCCAGTTGGAGGGTAAGGGACAAAGTGGTGGTGGGTAGGAAGATCCTGCAGGTATGAGAGTACCCCACTTGTAGCAGTGGTGCAAATGTTAGGGCAGCATTAAGAACACAGGTGACACCAGCTGGGGGGGGGCTATAGAGATAGTGGGGCTACAGTATTTAATGGGAAGCGGTGGTACAGGCAGTAGAAGAGGTGCAACCAGGGCTAATGGTGGCCATGCATATAAAAGCAAGCGGATAAAGGAGATCCATTTGGTGGGTACAGGTGGAGGGAGGCCTGTGGAGGTTAAAAGTACAGACAGCGGGCAGGAGGATGCTAATGTACAGGTAGGATGGGGGACAGAGTAAGAAGAGAGGTGACAGGCATGAGCGATGCAACATAATAAAAAGGAGGACTGGGCTGCTACTGGGCACAGGAGGAGTGGGTGACAACATCTGCGGGTTTGAGGGAGATATACAGCGGGCTAGGCAGAGATGGGTCAGGTGAGAAGGTCACAAAAGGTACAGTGAGCATGGGAACAAAGTAAAAAGAAGGGGGAGAGGCACAGGGTACCGTCAGAGACACAATCACTCAACAAGTAGGCGGCGACACCCTCCCCGCTGCAGGTCTCGGTCTCTGGGATGGAGAAGTGTATGTTCCCCATCTCGCATGCTCCACTGCTCTCCAGGCACGGCAAGCGCCGTCAAGCGCCTGGCCCTCCCACACCTTCCACTCTCCTGGTATGTGTGGCGGCACCCTGATGCCAACAACTTTTTGCCGCTAACTTTCGGTCGCCATATTGAATCGGGAAAGGGAGCCTCAAGACAGAGTTGGCACGATATCAGTGCAGGCAAATTTTTAACATGAACTGCCCTAGAGATAGCTGTAGGAGGATGGATATCTGACGATGGTTACCCAAAATGTTTTGCCTAGTGTTTAGCTGGTTTTCGACTTAGTTGGCCTGGGATCCTACTAATCAGGGCTCCAGGCTATCTGCTCTCACTGTAAAATGGACTCCATGTACTTTAGGTACATACCTAATTCAATCAATCAATCAATCAAGCATTTATATAGCGCGCTTCTCACCCGGAGGGTCTCAAGGCGCTTGGGGAAGGGGGTCCTCTACTGCTCGAACAGCCAGGTCTTGAGTTGCTTCCTGAAGGAGAGGTGGTCTTGGGTCAGGCGGAGGTGGATGGGGAGGGAGTTCCACGTCTTGGCAGCCAGGTAGGAGAAGGATCTTCCTCCCGTTGTGGCTCGTCGGATGCGGGGAACGGCGGCGAGGGTGTGGCTGGTCGATCGAAGTTGGCGAGTGGGAGTGTAGAAGGTCTGGCGATCGTTGAGGTATCTGGGGCCTTGGTTGTGGAGAGCTTTGTGTGCGTGGGTGAGGAGTCGGAACGTGATTCTCTTGTTGACGGGGAGCCTGTGCAGGTCTCTCAGGTGTCCGGAGATGTGGCTATGTCGGGGGATGTCCATGATGAGTCGTGCTGAGGCGGTCTGAATGCGCTGGAGTCTTCTCTGGAGTTTGGCTGTGGTTCCGGCGTAAAGGGTGTTCCCGTAGTCCAGTCGGCTGGTGACGAGAGCCTGGGTGACCGTCTTCCTGGTTTCGGTGGGGATCCACCGGAAGATCTTCCAGAGCATGCGTAGGATGTTGAAGCATGACGAGGAGACTGCGTTGACTTGTCTGGTCATCGAGAGGGAGGAGTCCAGGATGAAGCCCAGGTTTCGTGCGTGGTTCGTTGGTTTGGGTGCGTTGCCGGGGGCAGGGGGCCACCAGGAGTCATCCCAGGCGGAGGGTGCTGATCCCAGGATGAGGACTTCCGTCTTATCTGAGTTCAGTTTCAGGCAGCTGTTCGTCATCCACTCAGCTACGTCTTTCATCCCTTCGTGTAGGTTGGTTCTGGCGGTGTCGGGGTCGTTGGTGAGGGAGAGGATCAGCTGGGTGTTGTCGGCGTAGGAGATGAAGTTGAGGTTGTGTTGGCGTGCGATGGCCGCGAGGGGGCTCATGTAGATGTTGAACAGCGTGGGGCTGAGTGATGATCCTTGTGGTACTCCGCAGATGACTTTGGTGGCCTCGGATCTGAAGGGGGGGAGGCGGACTCTCTGGGTTCTTCCGGCGAGGAAGGAGATGATCCACTCCAGTGCCTTCTCCTGGATTCCGATGTTGTGCAGGCGCTGTTCTAGGGTGCGGTGGCAGACTGTGTCGAACGCCGCGGAGAGGTCCAGAAGGATGAGGGCCGCCGTTTCACCATTGTCGAGCAAGGCTCGGATGTCGTCGGTGGCTGCGATGAGGGCGGTCTCGGTGCTGTGGTTGGCCCGGAAGCCGGACTGTGAGTGGTCGAGGGATCCATTCGTCTCGAGGAAGGTGGCCAGCTGTCTGCTGACTGTCTTCTCGACGACTTTGGCAGGAAAAGGAAGGAGCGAGATGGGGCGGTAGTTCTTGAGGCCGGTGGGGTCCGCTGATGGTTTCTTCAGTAGGGCACGGAGTGGATGGAGTTCATCGTGCGGATGATGTCTTCGGTGTTGACTGGTGTCCAGGCGCGGAGGGTGGTGGTGGGGGGCGTTGGTGCGTTCGTGGGGTGCGGCGGCTGTGTGCTGAAACTGTTGTGGATGTCTGCGATCTTGCTGTGGAAGAACGAGGCGAGCGAGTTGCAGAGTTCTTGCGATGGGGTGATGTCGTTGTTGCCGGTGCTAGGGTTCGAGAGCTCTTTGACGATGTTGAAGAGTTCTTTGCTGTTGTGGGCGTTGTTATCTAGTCGTTCCTTGAATGCAGTTTTCTTGGTGGTGTGGATCATCTGGTGGTGTTTTCGAGTGGCGAGCTTGAGGGTGGTCATGTTGTCTGGTGTCGGGTCTCTGCGCCAGGCTTTCTCGAGGGCTCGGCAGTTCTTCTTAGAGCTCTTGAGTTCGTCGGTGAACCAGGATGCTTTCTTGTTGCCGTGTCTGACGGGGGGGGTCTTCAGTGGAGCGAGGTCGTCTGCGCAGTTGCTGATCCACCTTGTGAGGTTGCTGGCAGCTTGGTTGGGGTTCGCTGATCTGGCGGGAGGGTTCTGGTTCAGGGATGTGGCGAGCTGGTCAGCTGTGATCTTGTTCCAGCTTCTGCGGGGGACCTGTTGTGGGTGGTGGTGGAGCGTGGTCCTTCTGAAGCTGAAGTGGACGCAGCTGTGGTCTGTCCAGTGGAGTCCGGTGGCGTGGCTGAAGGAGATGTCCTTGCTGGAGGAGAAGACGGGGTCAAGCGTGTAGCGGGCGTAGTGGGTGGGGGTGGTCACCAGTTGCTTGAGTCCGAGGTTGGCGAGGTTGTCCAGAAGGGTGGCGGTGTTGCGGTCATTGTTGTTCTCCAGGTGGAAGTTGAGGTCCCCTAGGAGGATGTAGTCAGCGGAGGGGAGGGCTTGCGGGCTGATGAAGTCGGCGATGTCTTCGCTGAATTGTGTGCGTGGTCCCGGGGGTCTGTAGATGAGGGTGCCTCTGAGGGTGGTCTTGGGGTCGGTGTCTATCTGGAAGTGCAGGTGTTCGGCGGTTGTGAGGGTGTCGTCGGAGTTGGTCGTGATGCGGATGGTGTTCTTGTGGATGATGGCGATGCCTCCTCCAGTTTGGTTGACGCGGTCCCTCCGGGTGATCTTGTATCCGTCGGGATGGCGATGGCGATGTCGGGTGCTGAGGAGGCGTTCATCCATGTCTCCGTGAGGAAGGCGACGTCTGGGGATGTGAAGTCGAGGAGGTTCCAGAGTTCCACGGCGTGTCTGTGGACCGAGCGGGTGTTGAGCAGGATGCACTTCCGGTGGTTGTTGCTGGTGCTTGGCTTGGTGGGTGCGGTGCAGGTCCCGATGCAGGAGAACTTGCAGGATTGGCAGGTGAAGGGTCCGTGGGTGCGTCCTGGGGTGGCTCGGTGGCAGCCGGGGGTCCGGTCGGTGCTGAGTGCGTTGAGGGTGGCTGCGTCGTAGGTCCTGCGGGTGGGCTGGCAGCTGCGGGGGCCAGGGGGTCTGGCGCTGGGCGTGGTCCAGGCACGGACGGGCGCAGACGGGCTTACCTTTGGCGCGCGCCCACTGCGCGTTGACGCTGCGCGTACACGCGGACTCTGCCATAAATGGAGAGGGGGGGAGCGAGGGAGGAGCAGCTGGTAGGTGGGAGCGGGGTGGCGAATGGGACAGGGTCGTGGATACCAGCAGGAGTGGGGGCCGGGCCGCAGGGGGGGGCAGCAGCAGGGAGCGGGGTGGGCAGCGGGTCCAAAAGCGCTAGGGCGACAGGGGGCAGGGCAACAGGCAACAGGGGGCAGAGCAAAGCAAAACAAATGGGGCAACAATCAAATGAGGCAAAACGGCAGCAACAATACAGAAAAACAATCTAAATGGGGCAAAACGGCAGCAACAGTACAAGACAATAATACAGATGGGGCAAAACGGCAACAGGGGGCAGCACAAAATGGCAGCAGAGCTGAGGCGATACTACCGTACAGCGGGGCACAATCATGGCAGCGGATCGAGCAGCGGCACAATTAGAGCAGAGGATCGAGCAGTGGTGGCAGCAGGGGACCGGGTGACTTCCTGGGGGGGGGCCACGCGGCGGGTAGAGCGATCCCGCACTGACGAGGTCAGGCCGGGTCACAGCTCCCCGTCGCACGGCTCCAGCCCTAAGTACACAGTGGGAGGGAGGAGCAGCTGGGAGGTGGGAGCGGGGTGGCGAATGGGAGAGGGTTGTGGATACCAGCAGGAGTGGGGGTGGGGCCGCGGGGGAGGAGCGGCAGGGAGCGGGGTGGGCAGCGGGTCCAAAAGTGCTAGGGCGACAGGGGGCAGGGCAACAGGCAACAGGGGGCAGAGCAAAGCAAAACAAATGGGGCAACAATCAAATGAGGCAAAACGGCAGCAACAATACAGAAAAACAGTCCAAATGGGGCAAAACGGCAGCAACAGTACAAGACAATAATACAGATGGGGCAAAACGGCAACAGGGGGCAGCACAAAATGGCGGCAGAGCTGAGGCGATACTACCGTACAGCGGGGCACAATCAGGGCAGCGGATCGAGCAGCGGCACAATTAGAGCAGCGGATCGAGCTGTGGTGGCAGCAGGGGACCGGGTGACTTCCTGGGGGGGGGCACACGGCGGGTAGAGCGATCCGGCACTGACGAGGTCAGTCAGTTGGATATTGGGTCACCTTGTGAGCCCCTGTATAGTGTACCATAGGTACCCAGGGCATAGGTGCATCCAAGGCCTACCAGGGGCTGCAGCATGAATTATGCCACACCTGGCTGGCCATCCAAATTGACACAACTGGCTGATCACTCAGCTGGGGCAAGGTCGTGTAATCACCCCTTGCTTAGGTATAGTATTCCTATACCTACCATTATATATATATATAGACACATATATACCTATAGGTCACTCCTATGGCAGGCCTTAACAATCCTGAAGGCAGAGTGCTTGGTTTTATGTGAGATGGTGCTCTAGCATGAGCTGAGCCTGACTTCAGCTTTCGGAACTATGTCCTTATAGCTGTTCTATGATATAGCCATACCATATACTCTTAAGTGCATTATAATCCTTGCGGTTAAATGCTAACTCTGGTTTGGCTTTATCAAAACATGTCGTGTACGGTGTCATACGCTTTGGAATACTACCCCCTCGCCAGTTCTGGCGACGGGGGTAGCATTCCACCCTTCTAGAGGGAGAAGACATGTTGTTCCTGTTAATCCCGGTTGAAGTTAACCAGAGCCTCAGCATCACAAAATGGATGCTACTGCCACAGATACAAGTTGCTGCTGGGAGTCCTTCCAGCGAGGGAGGCTTGGACAATAGGTTTCCTGTCTTGGGAGGTGATAGCACCACCCCAGACAGGCCATAGTGTATTGGGGCAGGGAGGGCTGAACGAAATGAGATACTGCCTGAGGCACACAAGGTGTCCCATGCATAGCCCGGTTCAAACCAGTTGCTGGGGCACTCCAGCCCCACCTCTGGCGTGAAACTGGACAAAGGGAAGGGGGTGTAACCACCCCCTTCCCTGGTCCCACCCATAGGAGGGACCTAGCAGGTAATACAGAACATCATATTAGTATATAGGTAGGAGCTGAGTCAAGAGACTTTAGATTTATCCTGAACTGAAACTTGAAACGAAACTCTGGACCTTCGACATTCTATTGCAACTAGAAGACAGAAGAATCTCCCTTGTGGTCAAGGAGTGACCACCCTGTACCCACAGGCACCATCCAGCAATCTGCGGATTACTTTGTCGACGCTCCTGCCGGATCCCGACCACAGAGTCCGACAAGAGCCAGACTTCCAGACTTCTTTGACCCCGATCCACAGCCACAGCAAAGCTGAGACCCATGGAGGTGACGAGAGACGTGGGACCGGCCATTTTTGAAAAGCCTGCTCTTTGCTACTTGTGCAGCTTCTGAGGCACCCTCGAAGTTGTGCATTGGGGATTGAGAAGCCCCAGCCCGAGCACCTTCTGCACCGACGCACAGCCGTCCACACTCCACGAGTGCCGCGTGGGGCCTGCCAGTGTTTTTGTGCTCAACGCATCTGTCCGGTTACTTGCTCGTTGGCTAGTGGCCTCTGTGATGACGAACCTTCAAATATGAACCACCTGCCTGGTTGCTCCAGGTGGACCCCTGCTTCCCTGCAAAGGAGAAGCCCCATAGACCTTGCTGGTCTAACCCGGAGCGAATATTCGATTCCTGCGTGGGTTGCATTGCCAAGGCCTGTTGACTCCAATCCGGAAGCTTGAAGGATAGAAATTCGATTTCTCTGTGCACACCTATAAAATATATTAAGCTCACACTGTTGATTTATATTGTATTAGCATGATGTATCAATAAGCATGTACCTTTGAATTAGAATGATGTAACTTGCATTTATTTCGTTCTTGTCGAATTGTATTGACTGTTCTTGTACATAAGCTAGGCCCTCACATAATCAACGCCATGTTGTATTCTCATTGCTCTGTCTCAGTCAAGATCATGTGTTATTCCTTGCACGAATATAATGAGTTATAGTGGACAGCTGAATGTGGGGTGTTCTCCTTTCTGTCTTGAGAACCAAGGTCACATCTGGTCTTCCGTACGATAAGCGCATTCCACCAGGCGCCATTCTTGCCCTCCCTAGCACCCAGACGAAAAGGAGTCACCCCTACTGACTTTCGCTCACAATAGCTCTGTGTCTAACAACGTAACCAATTATGTGTGCCATATATGGTCTTTCCTTGGATCTCGAGGGCCGGCTGGTACTTTTCCTAGTATAGTCATTTCATATGTGTGATGAAAGGTATATATGCTCTGTCTTGAATGAAAACCAGCAGTCCTCTCTGCGGTCCTCGAGGTTGGAGGTCGTGGGGTGGCTCCTCTGCGCAGAGCCCTTTTTGACTAATAAACGATTGAACTTTCCTCACTGCCAACTGACTGATTATTGGTAATTGGTATAGGGGCTATTGGTAAGTATAGCTCCATAGTCATATTTAATTTCATACAACAGTTGGCTACTCCGCCGGGACTCCGTGCAGGGGTCGTCCTCCCGTAAACAGATTTGATGAGGACATTGAGGGGGTAGTCTCGTTCGCGGGGGTGGACCGACCGGAGATTTTGGGTTGATCTGCTCCCGTGACCAGAGAGCCCCCAGCTGCTATTGACCTCTCACCGGAGTCCTACGGGTGTAACCCGGGAAAGGTGACCGTGTATGGGTCACAGGAGTTGTTAGTGCGGAAATCTGCGATCAAACCTGTGTGCACCAGGTGAGTGGATTTGTTTGTTGATTTAGGATGTTACCGATTGGAAAACTTTTGGAAACAGTTAATTGTACTTGGAATTAGTGGTCAGGTGGACCACGGAGAACTTGGAGGTCCGACGGGGTGGCAGAGTGGCTGCACGGGCGGAAGCTCCACAAGCTATTTGGTGAATTGTAGAAACTTGTTCGGACGCCTAGGTGTAGCACTTGTGGTGTACATCTGGCCGGACTGTCCTCGGAAAGGCCTGCGGCTGAATCTGGGGAGCCTTCCTAGCATATCTGAAGCTACGCTAAAGTAGCGGGCTTAGTCGGAATAGCTCTGAGGGTGAACCAGGCAGGTCAAAGGATGGTCCGTAGGCCGGTCTGTGGTTAAAAACCTGTCTGAGAGTTTCTGGGTAGTTTCTGAACTGCCTGTTTGGTGTATATTTGCGTTTGGAATTTGTTTTGATCAGTTCCCCACGACGAGAGTCGACAGGCTCTGTTCATTTGGAAAAGACATGTCTATTTGATTTGATGAATGAATGAATGTTGGAAATTAAAGGAATTTTGTGGTGAAAGCCTCAACATGTGAGACATGGCCATGTCAGTCTGGTTGTTTTGTAAGTACTGTTGAATTGTGATATGAAATAACAATACCGTGTTTTAATAAGTTATGTTTTAGATGTGGATGTCGGCGGAAGGAAGAGCGGTTGAGTGAAAGTCAACCAGCCCCACCAGAGGGCAGTCCGAGTCATGATATGTACATTAAACATGGTATTTCTCCTATTTTATTCAATACTTTATGGCATCGATATACCAAAGAGAATGTGGAATTACAGTGGCCCTTAATTGGGTCTTTTGATGAAAAGAAAATACAGTTTTTGCAGGATCGTTTGTTTGTAAAGAGAAGTAGGCAGGCTATGTTCGATTCTTTAGGACTATGGCAGAGGGAAGCAAAGCGAAGGCGCATATGTGAGGAGAAACTGTGTAAGATTAAACAAGGGCAGACCATTACACAGAAGGCTGTCACGCATGATCGGGAACAGGTGGAAAAAGGTATTGAGGCATCAAACCGACAGTTTAGATTGCAGGTAGATAAGAGTTATACTACCCGTACAGAACCTGAAGATGAAATAGAAGAACTTTTAGATATACGTCCTCCTCCTCCTTATGCCCCACAACAGGTGTACCCTGCTGTCCCTGTGGCACCTCCGGCTGCTCCTGCAGCCCCCGCTACCCCCGCTGCACGGCTGACCCTGCTCCAGTGGCAGCTACTTTTAGATTACCTCCCCCAGTGGCGGAATTATGTACTTTGTTGCCCACCACTACTATGGTGCCCAGATTGTCTCCGACATTGATGCCTCCTCAATCTAGTATTTGGACCCCGCAGTCCTTGACAGCGACCAATACATCCCAAAGTGCCACCCCTATGTCAGGAGCAGGTAACATAGAACCCCGGAGGTTAATTACCAGATCGTCTGTAGGACAGGAAGAGAGAGAGCGAGTTATGGACCAGGCATCCGAATGGACGCTGAATCCTATCTACACCATTCCGGATGTATGGAGTACTCTTAGAGATTATGAACCAATCATGCAGCAGTTAGCATTGGAACATATGGCAACTTGCCTAATCTCTAGATGGGAATCTAGTTTCCCCGATGGGCGCGCACCCCAGGTTTTATTTGATATCTTAGACAGTGCGTATAGATATGAAATGGGAATGGAGGATGTCTATAAGAAGGTGACCACTTTGATAAAATATCGAGACTGATTGCATTTGAAATCTCCATTGTTTTATTCACAACATCCCATGAGAGAAGTACACCCTATTTATCACCCCGAAATTCCGGAGGTGAGGGAGGGTGATAACCAGGTGACCAGGGCTCGGGTGGAATCCCGGTTTCAGGAGCAATGGGTGTATACCCCATGGAAACGGAGTGAGGTTCTTTCTTTAAAAACACATCTTCCTGACCCTCGAAAGAACCCTACCGCATATTATAAAGAGCTCACCGAAGCTGCAGCATCAGCCATAATGATGTTGGCAGATATTGAGTTGTTTTTCGGTTTACTAGTCCCCGTCGATGTGTGGCATCAAGCGCATGACACTGATCATGCCGCCGAGTTGGGGGGAACTTGGGACCAAATCAAAGATTGGGATAAGGAATGGAAACCTGGAGATAAGCCCAGGGCAGAAGTCTTGGCTCTTCCGGGACGCATAATAACCTACATGCATTCATTGATCCTACCCCGGAAAGTAGACTGGGATAAATTAATGGCATGCAAACAATAGAAAGATGAGAGTGTTTCAGATTTTTTCACTAGGTTTGAGGGTGTATTCATTGACTTCAGTGGGCAGGATTTGTCGGTAGAAGGATGAGTGCGATTATTTGTAAATCGCTTCATCACAAATTTGCTCCCTGAGATCTCGGCCCGCTTACAAGTGGCTGAGAGTACACGGACTACTTCCACCCCTTCAGTTATATTAAGTATGGCCCAATATTATGAGCACAGGGAAAATGAGAGTAAGGATAAGTCTGAGAAAAAGGTTAAAGACCTCAAGACGCGAGTATTGTTGCAGCAAGTTATTCGTGGACGTGGAGCTGGGAGGGGCGGTAGAGGATCGTTCCAGAGAGGGATGGGTCAGAGTAGAGGAGGAGGCCCTTCTGTTGTCCTGGGAGTAAATCAGTGTTCTTATTGTAAACAGGAAGGGCATTGGCGAGCTCAGTGTCCTCTGTTATTGGTGAGAAACGGAACAGAGAGGGGTAGAGGACGAGGTCGAGCAGGTACAGATCGAAATAGCATGTATCGTGAGGACCCTGCCCCAGGCGGGACGGGTAAGAACTATTTTGACCATCCACAGAACAGGCAGTATTATAACAGAAATTGTATGGTTGAAGATGACGGAGGGTATGGATATGCATAGGACAGTCAAGGACAAAGAAGGGGCCAAGTGTCAGTACCCGTTAATCAGCAAGGACCTTATGTGAAGGGGCGGTTGATGGGAACTTCTGAAAACTTTTTGGTGGATACAGGTGCGATGAATAGTTCCATTGCTCATTCACAGGTCCCGGGGGCTACTCTGTCTGGCCATAATAACGTTTCTGTTGGATTTTCCGGAATCCCTGTAGTAAGCCCCATCTCTGCCCCTATCCCAATAACCATAGGCCCTGTAACCGTAGATGCGCCATTTTTGTTAACATCAAACTGTGTGGAAAACTTGTTGGGATTGGATTCATTAAAAAGGTTAAATGCTAAAATTCATTGTTCCCCGGATGGAGTGTACTTGACGATTCGGTCATCAGGGAAGAATACGAGACAATGTTTTAGTAAAAATGATCATCTCCCTCCTGAATTGGCTAATATCCCTTCCACTTTGTGGGCGGTAGGGGATACTGATGTAGGATTATTGAAGATTCCACCAGTCTCCATTACCTTGAAACCTAATGCTCGATTGCCCCGTATTCCGCAATATAAGATTTCGCCGGCTGGCGAACAGGCTTTACTGAATATCATACAGGACCTATAGACAAGAGAGTGGTCGAGGAAACAGCAGCAAATATTTGTAACAGCCCCATATTGCCTATTTTTAAGAAGGCCCCCCCCGATAGTACTGCCGATCACATCGATGCCTATCGATTTGTAATTGATCTGCGGGAAATTAATAAGATTGTGGTTCCTCAGTACCCGGTGGTTTCGGACATTACCACCATTTTGACAATGATCCCTCCCACAGCAAAGGATTTTTCGGTTATCGATCTGAGGAATGCTTTCTTCAGCATTCCAATACACCCCAAGAGCCGACATATTTTCGGCTCCTCGTTATCTGGAAGCAGCTTCAGATTTTGTCATGCTCCTTAAGGCTATACTGAAAGTCCCAGTATATATAGTCAAGCTCTTAAAGCTATTTTAGATGAATTAACTCTTCCGGCTGGGAATGTGCTTCTCCAGTATGTCGATGATTTGTTAGTGGCCTCCGATACGGAGGAAGGTTGCAAAGAAGCCACTGTTAAATTATTATCTCATTTGGCTGCTAATGGTAATAAGGTATCACTCTCTAAATTTCAATATTGTCGACAGGAGGTGACCTACCTCATCTACTGTCGAAAGAGGGGAGGAGACTAACCCCTGAACGAGTGGCTGCTATTTCTAATATGTCTGTGCCTTGTACTCAACGAGAAGTTTGTGCATTTCTTGGCATAACCTCTTATTGTCGCCAATGGATTCCTAACTTTTCTTTGCTTACTAAACCTCTTAATTACTAAGGAAGTGCATGAACCTTTACCTTGGACGGACGAATGTCAAAGTTCTTTTCATTCATTAAAATCTGTGCTCTGCTCTGCACCCGTCTTGGGTACTCCTGACTACCGAAAACCTTTTGTACTCTACGTGCATGAGGTACATGGTTGTTCGCTTTCTGTGTTGACACAAGGATTTGGTGGTATGCAAAGGCCTTGTGCGTATTTGTCGGCGGTATTGGATAATGTCGCCAGAGCCCTCCCTAGCTGTGTGCGAGCAACGGCTGCTGTAGCGATCGCTATCCGACAGTCGGAAGGGGTCGTTTTGAATACTGACCTCACAGTCATGGTACCGCATGCTGTGGACACATTGCTAAACAAAACGAAAACACGGCACCTAACGAGTGCGCGATTAACTGGATATGAATTGACCTTGTTTGCCCCACACATTACAATTAAACAATGTGATACCTTGAACCCAGCCACGTTACTTCCCCTCCCTTTGAGTGCACCAAGCAATGATGTACATGATTGTATATTTCGGACAGAAGAGGAAACGAAGGGACAGATAGACCTCACAGATTCTCCTCTATCTGACCCTGAAGGAGAATTGTATGTGGATGGCTCGTGTTTCAAATTACCAGATGGTACAACAACAGCTGCGTATGCGATTGCCACCCTCCGTAGTGTAGTTGAGACAGCACGAGTGCCCTATTTATCAACACATGCAGCTGAGTTAATAGCACTGCTTCGCACCTCTGAACTAAGTGAAGGATTGGAAGTAAATATTTATACAGATAGCAAATATGCCTACGGCATTGCACATAGTTTTGGCCGTCTATGGGCAGAAAGAGGGTTCCTTACATCCCACGGCCGGAGGATACAACATGGGGATTTGATTTTACGAATATTGACAGCCCTCACCTTGCCCAAAAGGGTTGCCGTCATCAAATGTAGTGCACATAAAACAGTTGTGGATGAAGTGGGTGAAGGAGATGCGTTTGCAGATCAGATAGCGAAGGAAACTGCCAAGTCCAGAATGTCCTCCATGTTTATGGCAACGTCAGCTAGATGGGTAACAGAGGAAAGGATGTTCGATAATACAATGGAGAGTGTCCGAGCCATACAGAAGGAAGCAACCCCCGCAGAATTAGATCAATGGGAAAAGGAAGTAGGGAGAGTGGATGAGAATAACAGATAAACAAAGATGGCTATTACCAAATGCATTAGTTTACGCCGTAGTTACTATGGCCCATGGGACGGCTCACATTGGAGCTAAAGGAATTTGTGCCCTGCTAGACCCTGTATGGAACAATCCTAATATTGCAAAAACAGCAGCCCATTTGGTCAAATATTGTATGGTTTGTTTACAGCATAATCCAGGGGGGAGTTGCTGGGAGTTTTGCACCACCCTCCTTACCATTTGAAGTGCTCCAAATGGATTATATTCAGTTGGAGTGAGTCAACAACCTAAAGTATGTCTTGGTAGTAGTGTGTGCCTTTAGCAAATGGGTGGAGGCTTACCCCACTAAAGAGAACACTGCCCTGGCCACAGCCAAAGCCCCAATTAAGGGATATTTCCCAAGATTCGGGCTCCCTCGAGTCATTTGGTCAGATAACGGAAAACATTTTAATGCAGAATTAGTGAAGCATGTCTGTAATGGATTAGATATCATTCAGAAATTTCATGCAGCTCAACATCCCCAGTCAGCAGGATTGGTTGAAAAATATAATGGAATTTTGAAAATGAAAATGGCTAAAATACAGGAGGAAACCGGGTTAAAATGGCCTGATGCGCTTCCCTTAGCTTTAATATCCATACGAGTTACACCACACTCCCGAGCTGGTCTCTCTCCTTATGAAGTGGTATTTGGGCGTCCAGCTAATGTATGGGGTGTCCCTAGACCCAGATCCTTCCGAGATATCGAGTATCCTATGCTGACAGACTACTTGTATATTTAGACTAAAGATTTGCGTTTCATTCATCAGCAGGTGTCAGCAGTATTGCAGCCGCCTCCAGAGGGTCCTGGACATCGCTTGGAACCTGGTGATTGGATCCTGACCTGGAACTACCAACGGAAGTCCCGTTTGGAGCCTCGCTGGACCAAACCCTATCAAGTCCTCTTGGCAACTCGAACAGCGGTGAAGGTGGAGGGGAAGCGACACTGGATACACGTGTCGCATACCAAAAAGTTGCCTCTCCCGCTTCCGTACGACCAGCAGAAAGGTGGAGATATCCTGACCCAGGAAGGAGAGTAGGCAATAAGTTTTGTTCCTTTCTCTAACGCCCTCCAAGTTGGAGAGGGGCAAGAGGAGGGAGTTGTGGAAACCTCAAAAGATTCGATAACAGCACCAGGAGAATCAGGTGCTGAATCAGAAGCCCGTCCTATCCCTGCTGTAAGGGATGCTCCATTGCCTGTTTTGTGTTTCTGATCAAGAGGAGCCTGGTCGTTTGCGGTACAACCTGAGGCCCAGAAAACCACGCAATACCTCAGGTGAAGGAGTTAGGAGATAAGAAAGAACGTGAATTGTAGGTTTGATTATAAGCTATCTGGGGTATTGAGCGAGACACTGGACTGAATCCGATGAGAGCTTGGAACTTTTGAAATTGCTCTGTTCAGAAAGAAAGACAATATTGCATCATTAGGGCCCAGGTTGTCAATTCATCAAGGGTTATATTGCTAAAATAACTCCAACGCCCGGATTGTTGTAGGATCCTTTCTGATGAACGATAGGAGCCTGCCTGTGAGGCTCTAGATGGACACAGGGAAGAAGAACCCTCTGGCAGGCCGGACTGCACAGCCCGAGATTAGTATTGGACTTTTAGCTAGTATGTATCCCTTTGCTCGTTTCGTTCCCGAAGAGGAGCGCCCTTCTGTACCTCGTCGTTTACCTGGTTATACACCTGTCTTTTCTAGTTGGACGTCACGAGTGAAAATATGTTTTGTAATCAGCATAACCGTTCTGTTGATCATTTTAATGAGTGTATTCATATATTTAGAATTGTAATATCCTGCACATAAGTTTATAGGGAATACCACTCCACCGCCAGAGCATATGTTTTATACGATGGCCCCACATAAAGAGAGACACCGTCAGACCTATAGTAAAAATATTTTTATTGAAATGTTACATCAGACACACAATGCAACCAATACTACTAACTGTTGGGTTTGTGGGCTTTTACCTTCAGTTATGCATCAACAGGATCAGTTCATTTCGTTACCTCTATTTTATTTGGGAAGTTGCGAGTCCTGGTTTAAGCTATTCTCGGTTATGTATATGCACTATGTGGCAGATCCAAAACCATATTCTGAAAAGGACTACACTATGATATTAGCATACATAGAAGTGCATCAGGGCTTTGACCCGAAAGGGAATGGGGGCCAGGGATCTTTAGATCCAGAAGCCTGTATGAATGTCTATACAGAAAAGGCAAATTCTACATGGTTGAAGAATGAGTTGATGGATTTTGAGGAATTCAACCATACTCAATATTTTCGGCAGTTTAGGGAACGAAATGTCACTAATGATAAAGCACTTCCAATACCTATACTGAATCATACCTATCCCTTTTGTATTCAAGGTACTGGTCATATCTCGGTAGGAAGAAGTATATGTAATTATACTTATAGGATGTTAACCTTTAGTAGTCCTCCTTTGCTTACCCCTCCCAATGTATATTTTGTATGTGGGGAGTCTGCATATACTTGGCTCCCTCGAGGATGGTCTGGACGTTGTTATCTATCCTTCTTGTATCCTCCTGTATATATAGCCCCAGCTGATTACCATAAATCATAGATTGCATAGATCACCTAGAATGATAGATACCACCGATACTGATCAAACTGATACCCCTGAACACTTTGTGGACATTGTAAAAGGGGTATTCAATATTTGGGGACCCATCATAACTAGTAAGGAATTACGACGCTTGTCCAGAGTAGTGGAGAGAGTGATCAATATTACAGCAGGTATATTGACCAATATAACTGTGGAGCTTCAAGCCACGAGGCTTGTTTTGCTCCAAAATTGAATGGTATTGGACGTTATTCTTGCTAATCGAGGAGGAGCATGTTGCGTGATCGGCAGCTCCTGACTCCGACCCTTCCGTTTATTTAGCCATTAAAAAGTTACATCGTTTGGCGTCAGAAATCCATGCAGATACTGGGACTTGGTCACTGTCTGGGTGGTTTTGGAATATCTTTTCCACATCGGGATGGAAAATCTTAATGATTTTGGCCAGGGTAGCGGCAGTTCTGTTTACCTGTTGTCTCTGCATACAGTGTGGGCCAGCTTGCTGTGCCTGCCTGGGTTCTAGACTTACCCCGGCTATGAAAACCCCTTCACCTGCGAAACAAAAGGCCCAATTTGTTCAGCAAGAAATAAATGACTTGATGCAGATTGATGAGGGAATTTTTGAGGACTGATGAACGCTGTTCTTATTGAATACATCAGGCTGAAAGGGCGGACCTGAAGGATAGAAATTCAATTTCTCTGTGCACACGTATAAAATATATTAAGCTCACACTGTTGATTTATATTGTATTAGCATGATGTATCAATAAGCATGTACCTTTGAATTAGAATGATGTAACTTGCATTTATTTCGTTCTTGTCGAATTGTATTGATTGTTCTTGTGCATAAGCTAGGCCCTCACATAATCAATGCCATGTTGTATTCTCATTGCTCTGTCTCAGTCGAGATCACGTGTTATTCCTTGCACGAATGTAATGAGTAATAGTGGACAGCTGAATGTGGGGTGTTCTCCTTTCTGTCTTGAGAACCAAGGTCACATCTGTTCTTCCGTACGATAGCGCATTCCTCCAGGCACCATTCTTGCCCTCCCTAGCACCCAGATGAAAAGGAGTCACCCCTACTGACTTTCGCTCCCAATAGCTCTGTGTCTAACAACGTAACCAATTATGTGTGCCATATATGGTCGTTCCTTGGATCTCGAGGGCCGGCTGGTACTTTTCCTAGTATAGTCATTTCATATGTGTGATGAAAGGTATATATGCTCTGTCTTGAATGAAAGCCAACAGTCTTCTCTGCGGTCCTCAAGGTTGGAGGTCGTGGGGTGGCTCCTCTGCGCAGAGCCCTTTTTGACTAATAAACGATTGAACTTTCCTCACTGCCAACTGACTGATTATTGGTAATTGGTATAGGGGCTATTGGTAAGTATAGCTCCATAGTCATATTTAATTTCATACCTGCCGACGCCGCCAACAGCGAGATCCTTTGTGGGACAGTACGTATCCAGCTCCTTGTCGTCGTCGACGCCTCCTGGTCCACGTGGCTGCACGGTCAAGCTTCACGACATCCCCTGATTGCTTCGCGACATCGCCTGGTTCCTTCCTGATTCCTTCCTGGTCACTGGCTAGTGACCCAGACTCTGTCCCCTCTGCTTTTAGGTACTCTTCATCCTCGATCCACCCTTGGAGCCAACCGGACACTTCTCTCCTGGTCGCCTGCAGCATCTTTTTACAGGTCTCCATTGGAATCAGCGACGAAACCCGACACACTTTGACACCTATGCACCCGGCTCCTGTGGGTGAGGTAACGCGAGTACTTCGGTGCTCCTGTGGGTATTGACTATCCTAGTGTCCTAGTTTCCAGTAGCTTTCTCCTCGTCCATCCGGAAGTGTCCTAAAATAACTAGTTTCCAATTCTTTCGTTCCCATTGTATCCCTATGGTAACTCGTGTATGTGTAGACCATGCACACGCTTCCTGTCGGCCTCCTGCTTCCTAACTCTTGGTAGTACAGCGTAGCCCCAGCAATTCCCTAGGCCCTAGGCCTATTCCTTGTCCGTGACGTGGTTCTTATACCACTATTTTAGTATATGGTTTTACGTGCCCCTAGGGCTCTACTGTATATAGTGCAACTTATTGTATGATAATTAATTATCTTGTTATGTGCTTGTTCCTCTGACCTCATAAAGTGTTCAGAGGGGTTGTGTTAGTAATAAATACATATATATTTTATATATAACCTGTGTGGTGTCCTTTCATTTGGTATTAAAGGGGTTACATATGGTAAAACAGCTTGCTTCACATGCTCTCTGAAGTTTTAGCCTAAGACTGCTTCGTCCATGCTACCTCTAGGATAGCTGGTCTATAAGGTTGACTTTACAACCATCACCATAAGGGTTGTTTGGACTGGTGCAAGGTGCTCACTAGAATAGTGAACATCATATACCAGGCCAACTTCTCACATTGGTGTGCAGTGGTTGGGATAAGAGCTTGCTGTTGTTTTACCAATTGCAATCTTTGAGATATCATTTGAAAGATCACATTAGGTACCATAGGTACTTATAACAAGACTTATAACACTTAAGTTCTACTGAACTTAGTTGTTGTAGACCAAAGGGCCTAGCACACCCTGACTACAACTCCTAGAGAGGTTTAGTATATAACACTTAGTGTAGGTATGTTGCACACACCACACCTCACTAGATCATGTCTATCACAGCAGAGCCTAATGTGTCTCTCCCTGTAGGAAGTGACCCTCCAAGGGCACCTTCTAGATATGATGCACTCAACTTCCATGAACTGAGACACTTGTGTACCACAAGAGGTTGAAACAGGGTTCTAACCCTACCCTTCAGCACCTGATAGAACTCCTAGAAGGTTATGATGTTCTTAAGGCCTCTAGCACAGGCCCTACAGGTAATGCAGATGAGGGTATACCCTCCACAGAAGATGGCCCTGACCCTACTGTCATAGAAGATGATGAAGTGGAGGTTGAGGAAGATTCTGAGGAAGAGGTAGACAGCCAGGTCCAAGTTAGGAGACTTAGCCAGGCTAACCTAAGCCTACATGGGGCTGGAGATGGGCAAGCCCCATACAGGCCTATAAGTAGACTTAGCCAGAGGTATAGAATGAGGAGGTCCCACTCCAGGGAATCTCTCCAATCTAATGCTTCTAATGGCTCTGCTCAGAGGGGAATGACTTCTCCTCAGAGGAGAGAACATCAGGCTAGGATGAGGGAAGTCAATCTCAGGATTGAGAGAGAAGAACTTGCCCTAGACAAAGAGAAACTTGCTCTTGCAAGAGAGCAAAAGTTAAGTGGACTAGAGTCCACTGGTGGCAGCAATATCCCTTAGCATAAAGATAGGTCCTATGATACTAGAAACCTAAGCAAGATTGTCCCACCCTACAAAGTTGGGGATGACATCCACAAGTTGATTACTGCTTTGGAGAGGGCTTGCAAAGTGCAGCAGGTACCCCAAAGTCAGTGGGCAGCAACCTTGTGGCTCTCAGTTTCAGAAAAAGGTAGAGATAAGCTCCTCACAGTTAGTGATGAGGATGCTAAAAACTACTCAGCCCTAAAGAGTGCTCTAATTGATGGGTTTGGCTTAACCAATGAGCAATATAGGTTGTTGTTCAGGGAAACCTAAAAGACACAGACGACTCAGGACTGGACTGATTTTGTAGATTGTGCTACTAAGGCTCTGGAGGGCTGGTTATTGGGCAGCAAAGTACAGGACTATACAGGATTGTACAATTTGATTATGAGGGAGCAGATCCTTAGTAATTGTCAAAACCAGCTTCTACACCAGCACCTGGTAGACTCTGATCTGACCTCTCCACAAGAATTGGGTAAGAGGGCAGACAAATGGGTCAGAACCAGGATTAGGCCTAAAAATCAGGGTGGTGACCAAAAGAAAGATAATACCAAGCCTCAAGAGAAAGGTGGGGATAAATCCAAGGACAAGTCCCCTACAGGGCCCCAAAACTCCAATGGTGGGGGTGGGTCCCAAAACACTTCCTCTAACCCTAAGAAACCTTATTGTCATGTCTGTAAACAGCCTGGCCACTGGAAGACTGCCAGTAGTTGCCCAAAGGCCAACAATAAGGAAAACATTCCACCAAGTAATACTCCCAGACCTCCTGTTACTATTAGTAGTAATCCCCCAGGTGGTTGGAGTGCCCCCAAAAATGTGGCTGGGTTTACTTGAGGAACTCAGGTGGATGCTGGCCCAACCAGGTCCCCTCATACAGAAACTCTAGTCTGTGAAAATGGCATGGGGTTTGCCAACTTCACTGCTTGTCCCAACACTTTGGGCAAGTACAGACAGGAGCCCCACATCAATGGCCAGAAAGTTTAAGCCTACAGAGACACAGGGGCTAGCATCACTATGGTGACTGACAGTCTAGTCCCTTCAGGACAACGTTTACCTGGGTTCACCTATCAGGTGACCAACATTGATGGAGTGCAGGAAGATCATCCCTTGGCAGTAGTAAATCTCAGCTGGGGAGGTGTCACTGGCCCAAAGAGAGTGGCAGTGTCTACAAGCTTGCCTGTAGATTGTCTACTGGCAAATGATCTAGAGATCTCAGCCTGGGCTGGGGTAGAACAAGAAACCCATTCCAAAAAGGTAGGCCTTCCAGAAAAGGTTAGTGGGGCTGTGATGGCCACAGCCCCAGCTCAAGCAGAATTCCTTCCTAAAGAGGTTGCAAGCTCAAGCGGACTTCCCTGAAAAGGTTGGCAGGGCTGTGATGGTCACAGCCCACACACAAACAGAGTCCCTTCCTGAAAAGGTTGGTAGGGCTGTGATGGTCACAGCCCAAACTCAAACGGATTTTAGTGTTGTGAAGCCTGAAACTATGGATCACTCCACTCAGACAGAGAGTATTGGGGAGGAAGAAAAGTCTCCCTCCCACCAGACATTAGGTGAGAGTCAGCCTCCTCAGGGAACTGACCCTACACCTTGTGAAGGAACTGCCCCAGAGGTAGTCAGGCCTAGCCTGACAGAGCCCCTGATGTAAGTGGACTCTTCCAAGGTAGGACTCAGTCTGGAGCAGGTAACCGGTCCCTCCCTAACCTACCTCAGTCAGCCCAGGGCTGTAGAGGTCAGGAAGGCCAGTGGATCCCAAAGGGCCCCCTGTCCACAGGAACCCCCCCCCATCAGCAGATAAGGGGCACCGAAGCTAGCAGCCCTAGCAAGATAAAAATTCCAAAAACTCCTGAGGGATCTCTTTTACTCTTAGTTAGGAATCTCCCACAGATGGACTCTGTTGGGCACAGCCAAACCTGGGACCCCAAGCCCCAAACCTGACCTGTCCCTCCAGTAAGCCAACAAAAGGGACCCAGCCTCCAGCTGTAGGCAGCCAGAGGTTGACCCTGAGAGCACAGTGCAACTCAGTCATGGAAAAAAGGCCTATATGGTGGATAGTGATTGGAGGAAGCTGAGCCCTACATTAGTGGAGCCTCACTTCAGTACTCCATCTCAACACCAGCCTTTTACTTTGCCAAAACACACCACAGGTAGAGATTCCCTATGGTGGAGACCCTCTGATACCCCTAGGGTGAGGGATTGCTTAATGGACCATGAGACAGGGGATAACCATGCCAGTGCAGGTACCTCCTTATATGGCCACTCAGGTAATATAGGCTTACCTGGTCAAGGAGAGCCTTATTTCCTTTCGTTGGGTGGGGGGGGGGTGTAGGAGGATAGATATCTGACTATGGTTACCCCAAATCTTTTGCCTAGTGTTTAGCTGGTTTTTGACTTAGTTGGCCTGGGATCCTGCTAATCAGGGCCCCAGGCTATCTGCTCTCACTGTAAAATGGACTCCATGTACTTTAGGTACATACCTAATTGGATATTGGGTCACCTTGTGAGCCCCTGTATAGTGTACCATAGGTACCCAGGGCATAGGTGCATCCAAGGCCTACCAGGGGCTGCAGCATGAATTATGCCACCCCTGGCTGGCCATCCAAATTGACACAACTGGCTGATCACTCAGCTGGGGCAAGGTCGTGTAATCACCCCTTGCTTAGGTATAGTATTCCTATACCTACCATTATATATAGACACATATATACCTATAAGTCACTCCTATGGCAGGCCTTAACAATCCTGAAGGCAGAGTGCTTGGTTTTATGTGAGATGGTGCTCTAGCATGAGCTGAGCCTGTCTGCAGCTTTCGGAACCATGTCCTTATAGCTGTTCTATGATATAGCCATACCATATACTCTTAAGTGCATTATAATCCTCGCGGTTAAATGCTAACTCTGGTTTGGCTTTATCAAAACATGTCTTGTAAGGTGTCATACGCTTTGGAATACTACCCCCTTGCCAGTTCTGGCGACGGGGGTAGCATTCCACCCTTCTAGAGGGAGAAGACATGTTGTTCCTGATAATCCCGGTTAAAGTTAACCAGAGCCTCATCATCACAAAATGGATGCTGCTGCCACAGACACAAGTCTGACCTCCTGCTGCTGGGAGTCCTTCCAGCGAGGGAGGCTTGGACAATAGGTTTCCTGTCTTGGGAGGTGCTAGCACCACCCCAGACAGGCCATAGTGTATTGGGGTAGGGAGGGCTGAACGAAATGAGACACTGCCTGGGGCACACAAGGTTTTCCATGCATAGCCCGGTTCAAACCAGTTGCTGGGGCAATCCAGCCCCAGCTCTGGCGCGAAACTGGACAAAGGGAAAGGGGTGTAACCACTAACCACCCCCTTCCCTGGTCCCACCCATAGGAGGGACCTAGCAGGTAATCCAGCCCCTCAGATTAGTATATAGGTAGGAGCTGAGTCAAGAGACTTTAGATTTATCCTGAACTGAAACTTGAAACGAAACTCTGAACCTTCGACATTCTATTGCAACTAGAAGACTGAAGAATCTCCCTTGTGGTCAAGGAGTGACCACCCTGTACCCTCAGGCACCATCCAGCAATCTGCGGTTTACTTTGTCGACGCTCCCGTCGGAGCCCGAGCAAAGAGTCCGACAAGAGCCAGACTTCCAGACTTCTTTGACTCCGATCCACAGCCACAGCAAAGCTAAGACCAATGGAGGCGACGAGAGAGGTGCGACCGGCCATCTTGAAAAGCCTGCTCTTTGCTACTTGTGCAGCTTTTGAGGCACCCTCGAAGTTGCGCATTGCGGATTGAGAAGCCCCAGCCCCGAGCACCTTCTGCACCAACGCACAGCCCTCCACACTTAATGAGTGCCGTGTGGGGCCTGCCAGTGTTTTTGTGCTCAATGCGTCTGTCCGGTTACTTGCCCGTTGGCTAGTGGCCTCTGTGACAACGAACCATCGAATCTGAACCACCTGCCTGGTTGCTCCAGGTGGGCCCCTGCTTCCCTGCAAAGGAGAAGCCCCATAGACCTTGCTGGTCTAACCCGAAGCGAATATTTGATTCCTGCGTGGGTTGCATTTGCCAAGGCCTTTTGACTCCAATCCGGAAGCCGACGCCGCCAACAGCGAGATCCTTTAAGGGACAGTCCGTATCCAGCTCCTGGTTGTCATCGACGCCTCCTGATGCACGTGGCTGCAGAGTCAAGCTTTCCCGACATCACCTGATTGCTTCCCGACATCGCCTGGTTCCTTCCTGGTCACTGGCTAGTGACCCAGACTCTGTCCCCTCTGCTTTCAGGTACTCTTCATCCTCGATCCGCCCTTGGATCCAACCGGACACTTCTCTCCTGGTCGCCTGCAGCATCTTTTTACAGGTCTCCATAGTAATCAGCGACGAAACCCGACACACTTTGACACCTATGCACCCGGCTCCTGTGGGTGAGGTAACGCGAGTACTTCGGTGCTCCTGTGGGTATTGACTATCCTAGAGTCCTAGTTTTCAGTAGCTTTCTACTAGTCCGTCCGGAAGTGTCCTAATAGAACTAGTTTCCACTTCTTTCCTTCCCATTGTATCCCTATGGTAACTTGCGTGTGTGTGTGTAGACACTGGCCAATTGGACGAATGACCCCGCACTCGGATTTCTTTGCTGTAGTTTGGTTGGTTGTGTAAAGTTTTTGACGGTGTGGTTGGTGCTACATGTGAATCCCCTTCTGAGCCACGGGGTTGAACATAGGCACTGACACGTGTTTCTTGAACCACAAGATTCACATCACATAAGCACTCAGATATGTCTTTCATAAAGTCTGTTCGTCACTGATTTACTCAATTGTGGTTTAGAAAGAATTTCAAAATGTTTTCATGGTTTGTCAATCTCATTTAATTTTCATGAAATTGCTGTATTTTCAATGAGGTTTCAATTATTCCAGTTTATCATCATAATTCAATTTGTCATCACGAATCAATAATTGTTCATACTGCCCGATGCATTTCGAGCTACACAGCTCTTCCTCAGGGGACTGTTTGTCTGACAGAAATATATACGTCTGTTCATTCTAAATGTACCAGATATATTGAAAGCAAATTTCATAATACCAACATGTTCACACTTAACACGTTCCCTATGTTTGCAATGTTCACAATACATGCACAATCTGGTATAGCATTGCCACCTTGTGACCTTATACCCCTGTGAAGTTCATGGTTAAGTGCGTGATTCGTGACTGCATAAGTTACCCGGCGTCTGTGTTTTTGATGGTCTAGCGGCACTGACCTGACTCTTTATTGCGTTGCAAGTGTCATAGAGCTGTAACGATAAACGAAACTAGATTATAAACACTGGTCTGTACGCTTGTCAACGCCTGTTCTCCCCTCCTGAACGCGTCTATCTATTCCTTACCGTGTGTAAGTCTTCATTCTGTTTTGCTGCTCTCTCTGTTGGCGTGCGACGCTCTATCCCTGTATGCCTCTGTGGTTATAGTCACGGTGTGTGTGCGCGCTAAGCGGGAGGCGCTACCTTCTATCTACGCACCTCTATGCTCGCTGTCTATACCGTCACGTGTTGTGTTAACGACTCTCTATCTGTAACGCCCTACTCTATGCTCTTCAATGGTCCAGTCCCGTGTGAATCGGGACGGACTGAGTTCCCCAATTACAACGGGAACGTGGTAAAATATTGTGTAATCTTCGTGCATATTAAACGTGTCGTGTGAAAACTCTGGAAGAGTCATAAATAAGAATAAAAAATAACAAGTGGAAAATGAATGAAAAATAAATGAAAAATAAACTGTACATGTCAAATTGGATCCCATCCAATGCAATGATCGTAATCAATATCTGTTATTCAAATAACAAATTACAAAAAACAACTGAGTTCAATCCGTTCATTTAACCCTTTCGGGTGGAGAGTACATAAGAAGTTCATCCAAAATGTTTCTCTCCTCAACAAGTGAGTGTTGTTGTCTCTTCCAGGTAAAATTGCGACTGTTTCTAGGATACAAAATTTTAGTTGGGAAGCATTGTGTTTGGCTTCATTAAAATGTGTTGCCACGGTGGATTTCTGATTTTTTAACCTGATGTTGCTTTTGTGTTCTACCAGTCTGGTTTTGATTTTTCTCTGGGTTTTTCCTACATAAGATAGTCCGCACGGACATCTCAACATGTATACAACATTACTACTGTCACATGTACCTGATACCTTCAGTTTGACCGGTGTTCCTTTCCTGGGATGATTGATAACATTCCCTTTAATGATTGCTGAACAGTTCCCACAATTGTGGCACGGTATAGTGCCTTTATACGTCTTTGGTTCATTGTCTTTTGGTTTTTTGATTAATTCTTTGAGATTTTTTGTCCTCTCATATGCAAATGTAGGTGTTTTTACAAATAACCCTATGAAGTCTTCCTCGAGTGCCAATAGTGGCCAATGTCTCATGATTGTTTTCTTGATTGCGAAGCTTCTAGTTGAAAACTTGGACACAAATACAGTTCTTTGTTCTTCCTGTTTTGTTTGCGTGGATAGTAAATGTTTGCTTTGTAATTTTTCTGCTCTTTCTGCAGCGGCCTCCAGAATGGATTCGGGATATCCTCTGTTCCTGAACTTGAGTAGAGTTTCTTGTTTGTGTTTACTATACATATTCTGAGTCGATGCTATTCTTTTGATTCTGAAGAGTTGTGAGAATGGTAGATGCTTTTTTAATGATGGTTGGTGAAAGCTTTTGTAGTGCAATAGGTTGTTTCTGTCCGTTGTTTTTGTGAATACGCTGGTGGTTAACTCTCCTTCGTGATTTGATATTGCTACATCCAAGAAGGATATTACTTCTTTGTTGATGGAATAGGTGAACTGGATTCTTTCATTAATGTCATTTAGTTGTTGCAGGGATTTTTGTAGAGTTTTTCTGGTTCCCTTCCACAATAAAAAAATATCGTCGATGTACCGTTTGTAGAGAATTACGTTGTTTTGCCATATTTGTTGGTTCAAGATGTGATCCAGTTCAAATCTGTGCATAAACGTGTTGGCGTACGTGGGCGCTGCACAATTGCCCATCGAGGTCCCAGAAGATTGAACATAAAATGTGTCTTTCCAAGCAAAGTAGCTATGAAATAGAGTAAAATGGATGAGTTCCATTATGAATACCTTCAAATCCTCAGAGAGAGAGGCCCTGGGCCCCAAATAGAACCCGGCGGGGGAAAAAGACCAATACCAACAGAATCGGTGGCCCAGCACACCAGGAGCCAGAAACCTTAGTTATCAACATATCAAAGTACAAAATGACCACCAACGAGTTACAAACCCTACAGAAAGGATCATCATATGTACCTACGTACCATTCGAATTTATTGGAAACAAAAGTTTGTTTGTACAAATTTCTAAGATCACTAAGGCTACGACATTTTTTCACGAATGTGATTGAGACACCCACATCATCACCAGTGGACACACTAATGGGCTTGAGAACAAAGAGTAAATTCACCCCTCCCGTGAGTCATAAAGTATTGGATGCATTTGAAAAAGTAGTGTCAAAAGAAATAGAAGAGATCTTCAAAAAACCCAGATCTAAACAGACCAACTTGTCTCAAAGGGATAAACAAACCCTACAAAAATTGGCCAACAACCAACAGATAACAATCAGACAAGCGGATAAAGGTGGTGCCCTCATCATCATGGACACAGAATATTATGAACAACAGGTGGACATGCATGTCCACGATCAAGAAACATACATGATGATGGAAACAGATCCCATCAGAGAATTTGAACAAGTTCTATCAAACATCATTGAAAACGCAATAGAAAAAGGTGTGATAGGTCAGAAAGAAAAAAACTACCTTCTAAAAACAAATCCATCAACACCGTGTATCTACATGATATCTACATGATACCGAAAATCCACAAACACCCAACAAGACCACCATTACGACCAATCGTGTCTACCATAGGATCCATACACGAACCAGTCGGACAGACATCTGCAGAACATTGTACAAAAATCTACAACATACATCAAAGATACCACCCACTTTTTAAACATTCTTGAAGACCATAAAACTAAATTCACCAAGGAGATGATCATGGCCACAATTGATGTGAAGGCGTTGTATACTTCCATACCACACAACCTGGGGATGACCGCGGTGGAAAGTTTTTTGGTAAACGAAGAAAAAAGTGAGGATTTGAAGGTATTCATAATGGAACTCATCCATTTTACTCTATTTCATAGCTACTTTGCTTGGAAAGACAAATTTTATGTTCAATCTTCTGGGACCTCGATGGGCAATTGTGCAGCGCCCACGTACGCCAACACGTTTATGCACAGATTTGAACTGGATCACATCTTGAACCAACAAATATGGCAAAACAATGTAATTCTCTACAAACGGTACATCGACAATATTTTTTTATTGTGGAAGGGAACCAGAGAAACTCTACAAAAATCCTTGCAACAACTGAATGACATTAATGAAAGAATCCAGTTCACCTATTCCATCAACAAAGAAGTAATATCCTTCTTGGATGTAGCAATATCAAATCACGAAGGAGAGTTAACCACCAGCGGATTCACAAAAACAACGGACAGAAACAACCTATTGCACTACAAAAGCTTTCACCAACCATCATTAAAAAAGCATCTACCATTCTCACAACTCGTCAGAATCAAAAGAATAGCATCGACTCAGAATTTGTATAGTAAACACAAACAAGAAACTCTACTCAAGTTCAGGAACAGAGGATATCCCGAATCCATTCTGGAGGCCGCTGCAGAAAGAGCAGACAAATTACAAAGAAAACATTTACTATCCACGCAAAGAAAACAGGAAGAACAAAGAACTGTATTTGTGTCCAAGTTTTCAACTAGAAGCTTCGCAATCAAAAAAACAATCATGAAACATTGGCCACTATTGGCACTCGAGGAAGACTTCAAAGGGTTATTCGTAAAAACACCTACATTTGCATATGAGAGGACAAAAAATCTCAAAGAATTAATCAAAAAACCAAAAGACAATGAACCAAAGACGTATAAAGGCACTATACCGTGCCACAATTGTGGGAACTGTTCAGCAATCATTAAAGGGAATGTTATCAATCATCCCACGAAAGTTACACCGGTCAAACTGAAGGGTGTGTATCACTTACAACGCAACTTTTACGTCGTAATGCTGTTACAACGCAGCTATTACAACGCAGGATCCATTACATCGGATGCCATTACAACGCATGGCATTACAACGCAGATGCTATTACAACGCATACCATTACATCGTAAGTATTGGTAAGTATATACATTTTTTTTATTTTATTTAATATTATATAATTGATTTAATTATTATTAATTATAAATAAAAATAAATAAAAATATTTAATTATGTTTTTAAATATTATAAATTAAATTTATTAATTTAAGTAATTTTTTTAATAAGTATGAGTATAGGAGTATATGTTTTGGTGTACTGAGGTATATGTTTTGGGGTGTTTGGGTATTTTTATGTTTTAGGGCAGGGTTTGGGTTTTGGGGTACAGGGGTGTTTTTAGGTTTCAGGGCTAGGTTTGGGTTTTGGGGTACAGGGGTGTTTTTAGGTTTCAGGGTAAGGTTTGGGTTTTGGGGTACAGGGGTGTTTTTAGGTTTCAGGGCAGGGTTTGGGTTTTGGGGTACAGGGGTGTTTTTAGGTTTCAGGGTAGGGTTTGGGTTTTGGGGTACAGGGGTGTTTTTAGGTTTCAGGGTAGGGTTTGGGTTTTGAGGTACAGGGGTGTTTTTAGGTTTCAGGGTAGGGTTTGGGTTTTGGGGTACAGGGGTGTTTTTAGGTTTCAGGGTAGGGTTTGGGTTTTGGGGTACAGGGGTGTTTTTAGGTTTCAGGGTAGGGTTTGGGTTTTGGGGCACAGGGGTGTTTTTAGGTTTCAGGGTAGGGTTTGGGTTTTGGGGTACAGGGGTGTTTTTAGGTTTCAGGGTAGAGTTTGGGTTTTGGGGTACAGGGGTGTTTTTAGGTTTCAGGATAGGGTTTGGGTTTTGGGGTACAGGGGTGTTTTTAGGTTTTAGGGTAGGGTTTGGGTTTTGGGGTACAGGGGTGTTTTAAATTATATTTACCATTTATAAATTAATTAAAATATATTTATTAAATTAAATTAATTAAATTATATTAATTACATTTTTAATTAAATTAATTAAATTAAATAAATTATTTTAATTAATTTAATTTCATTACAATTTTAAACATATTTAAATTAAAATAATTTCATTATATTAATTAATTAAAATTAATTACAATTTTTATTAAAATTAAATTAAATACATAGATTTAAATTTATTAAATTAAATTAATTACTATTTTAAAATGTATTTTAATTAAATTAAATAAATTAAATTAATTAAATTAACTTAATTACATTTTTTTTAAATATACTTACATATACTTACGATGTAATGCCATGCGTTGTAATAGCATCTGCGATGTAATGCCATGCGTTGTAATGGCATCCGATGTAATGGATCCTGCGTTGTAAAAATTCCGATGTAACGGAATGCGTTGTAAAAATCAGCGTTATAGTGACACCAATCCTGAAGGTATCAGGTACATGTGACAGTAGTAATGTTGTATACATGTTGAGATGTCCGTGCGGACTATCTTATGTAGGAAAAACCCAGAGAAAAATCAAAAGCAGACTGGTAGAACACAAAAGCAACATCAGGTTAAAAAATCAGAAATCCACCGTGGCAACACATTTTAATGAAGCCAAACACAATGTTTCCCAACTAAAAATTTGTATCCTAGAAACA
Organism: Lissotriton helveticus; assembly: GCF_964261635.1. Lineage (NCBI taxonomy): Eukaryota > Metazoa > Chordata > Amphibia > Caudata > Salamandridae > Lissotriton > Lissotriton helveticus. The sequence continues at coordinate 1,179,758,753 of NC_136061.1, forward strand.
GTCGCAATTTTACCTGGAAGAGACAACAACACTCACTTGTTGAGGAGAGAAACATTTTGGATGAACTTCTTATGTACTCTCCACCCGAAAGGGTTAAATGAACGGATTGAACTCAGTTGTTTTTTGTAATTTGTTATTTGAATAACAGATATTGATTACGATCATTGCATTGGATGGGATCCAATTTGACATGTACAGTTTATTTTTCATTTATTTTTCATTTATTCTCCACTTGTTATTTTTTATTCTTATTTATGACTCTTCCAGAGTTTTCACACGACACGTTTAATATGCACGAAGATTGCACAATATTTTACCACGTTCCCGTTGTAATTGGGGAACTCAGTCCGTCCCGATTCACACGGGACTGGACCATTGAAGAGCATAGAGTAGCGCGTTACAGATAGAGAGTCGTTAACACAACACGTGACGGTATAGACAGCGAGCATAGAGGTGCGTAGATAGAAGGTAGCGCGTCCCGCTTAGCGCGCACACACACCGTGACTATAACCACAGAGGCATACAGGGATAGAGCGTTGCACGCCAACAGCGAGAGCAGCAAAACAGAATGAAGACTTACACACGGTAAGGAATAGATAGACGCGTTCAGGAGGGGAGAACAGGCGTTGACAAGCGTACAGACCAGTGTTTATAATCTAGTTTCGTTTATCGTTACAGCTCTATGACACTTGCTACGCAATAAAGAGTCAGGTCAGTGCCGCTAGACCATCAAAAACACCGACGCCGGGTAACTTATCCAGTCACGAATCACGCACTTAACCATGAACTTCACAGGGGTATAAGGTCACAAGGTGGCAATGCAATACCAGATTGTGCATGTATTGTGAACATTGCAAACATAGGGAACGTGTTAAGTGTGAACATGTTGGTATTATGAAATTTGCTTTCAATATATCTGGTACATTTAGAATGAACAGACGTATATATTTCTATCAGACAAACAGTCCCCTGAGGAAGAGCTGTGTAGCTCGAAATGCATCGGGCAGTATGAACAATTATTGATTCGTGATGACAAATTGAATTATGATGATAAACTGGAATAATCGAAACCTCATTGAAAATACAGCAATTTCATGAAAATTAAATGAGATTGACAAACCATGAAAACATTTTGAAATTCTTTCAAAACCACAATTGAGTAAATCAGTGACGAACAGACTTTATGAAAGACATATCTGAGTGCTTATGTGATGTGAATCTTGTGGTTCAAGAAACACGTGTCAGTGAGTGTGTGTAGACACTGCACACGCTTCCCGTGGGCCTCCTGCTTCCTAACTCTTGGTAGTACAGCGTAGCCCTAGCGATTTCCTAGGCGCTAGGCCTATTCCTTGTCCGTGACGTGGTTCTTATACCACTATTTTAGTATATGGTTTGACGTGCCCCTAGGGCTCTACGGTATAGTGCAACTTATTGTATGATAATTAATTATCTTGTTATGTGCTTGTTCCTCTGACCTCATAAAGAGTTCAGAGGGGTTGTGTTAGTAATAAATACATATATATTTTATATATAACCTGTGTGGTGTCCTTTCATTTGGTATTAAAGGGGTTACATATGGTAAAACAGCTTGCTTCACATGCTCTCTGAAGTTTTACCCTAAGACTGCTTTGTCCATGCTACCTCTAGGATAGCTGGTCTATAAGGTTGACTTTACAACCATAACCGTAAGGGTTGTTTGGACTGGTGCAAGGTGCTCACTAGAATAGTGAACATCATATACCAGGCCAACTTCTCACAATAGCGTTCACAGCAAAGAAGAGGGGTTTATTTCAATAAAACAAAAACATCAATAGCGCTGAGATGCATGGAGCATCCTGCCTGTATGCGAGACCATTGACAATTATCGCTGCTGTGTCTTATGTAATGCAAGCTAAGACACATCCACAGGATGAAAAGAAAACGTGGCTGGAACTACAGGGTTTACCGTAAGAAACTAAAGCGCACTTCCGCAAATTTGGAAATGCATTATCGCTACTGAATGCGTTTTTGTAGTGCATGTTGAAACATCTGTGCACAGTAATTAAACAAGTTACAAAGTGCTCATTCATGATGTTACTACGCAACAGTTCTGCTATAGCTACGTTGTTTTTTTTTTTTAAGGCGGTCGTGCTCAGTAAAATTAAAGATACCGGGCTCTACACCATAGACAAAGATACGAGATGCCTCTTTACCGAAGACACGAGCAGCTAAAAATTTCCAGCAGCAACAGTGCGCAAAGGAACATTCACACAAACGGGTTCTCCAAAATGGCAAATGAAGAACGCATGCGGAATTAGACTGTACTTGTCCGGTGCTCCTGAGCCTTTTAAGTAAGAGTAGTATCGGCTGCCTGAGCAACTTAGGAAGCAGGAAAGTAGAGGGATGAATGAAGCAACCGATGGGGTGAGTAGAGGCGGGAATAAAGTCAGTTTATTGATTGCAACAGGTCTTGCAGACAGCGCATGCGCACTGATGCATGACCTAAAAAGTGGAATCACCAGGTGAAAACATGTAATGTCCAAAGTGAACTCTTGAAAATTCAAAATCTCTTCCTCAAAATCCACACCATGTATGCGGATAGGAGAAGTAATTTTTCTAATTTTGCATTGACTGAGCTAAAGGTCAATTTCTGGGTTTTGTGAGATGCAGTTGTATTCTTTACTAGTAATAAATGACTTAAGAGCATCCAGGAGCTATGCTTAAGAGTTGAGAGTCTTTTGAGTTCACACTGGTAATAAGTAGGTTTGCATTCATTTGTGCTCTTTTGTGTTGAAAGCAGTACCTGTGCCATAAAGTTATCCAAAGAGTCCCACAATCTAAACAATGCTTCCTGTAAAGTAGCAGTGCTCGTGAATAAAAAAGCACAATCCCGCTAGTGCCATTAGTCATTAAATTTGGTATATAGGAGAAAAGATGGACACCTCTGATGGAGTCTAGAGGCAATAATCAGTGCCTAATTTGAAATATAATAAGAAGTCTATAGACAATGGTATTGCATGTTGGTGTGCCGCAAACTGAGGCTGCATAGTATTAAATCCAACATATGCCTTTTTAATTCACCAACAGTCACTCTCTGCCCTCTGTCTCACTCTCACAGATTCCTGCTTTCTCCCTTTGTTACTGTTTTTATGGTTTCTCTTCAACCTTCTTTCCTTCTTGTGTGATTTTCTCTTTCTTGCTCTGGCTCAAAGGCTGATGAGAAAAATGAGTCCAAGTCTCCAAAAATAAGTGCTGGTGAGCCTCACCTGCAACCGCCTGATCAATTAAGCACTGGCAATAGTAAGGTGCAGTGATTGACACATTTCTATCTCTGTAGAACGTTCGCATAGTTAGACCTTGAAACCCATAGGATGTATGTGTACTCAATAGATTCCAAATATAACATATGTGCAACTGCCACTCAATATCCCTGCTCCCATACCCAACGAAAATAATGGAGAAGGCAATCGACAAGCAACTCTCAACCCACCTTGAGCTTCAGCCTGCTGGACCACAACCAATCAGCTTTCAGAAAGAATATCAGTACCAAAAGAGCACTCATCACAGCTACTGACAACATCAAGACCATCCTGAAAAACAGAGAAACAGCAGCCCTCATCCTATTTGACATGTCTGCAGACTTCGGCATTGTCTCCAAAAGCACTCTGGTTAGAAGAATGTGCAACATAGGCATCCAGGCACCCACACATCAATGGATCTGCCCGTTCCTTACTGGAAGAACCCAAAGAGTTAGAATGCCACCATTCACATTGGAGTCCACGAGATTGACCTGTGGAGTACCCCAGGGATAAACCCTCAGCCCTACCCTGTTCAACATCTACATGATCCCTCTAGCAGACATAATCTGAACCCAAGGCATCTGTATCATTTCATATGCCAACGACATCCAACTCATCCTCTCCCTAATGGACAAAACCACCTCTAGAACCAACTTCATAAATTGTATGATCATGGAATCAGACTGCATGAGAACAAACTGTCTGATAATACAGAACTGTTGATCTTCAGAAACAAGACCTCCCCATGGCATTGCACCTGGTGGCCATGGGAGCTAGGACCAGCGCCAACTATTACTGACCACGCAAGAAACCTAGGGGTTATCCTAGATGACAAACTCTCAATGACAGCGCAAGTCAACGCAGTACACACCTCTGTTTCCACATCCTGTGCATGCTATGCAAGATCTCCAAGTAGCTGCCACAGAAAACCAGACGAACCATCACCCAAGCACTCATCACAAGCAGACTTGACTACAGTAACACACTCCATGCAGGACACTCCAAGCAGCTCCCTTTAAAGGCTCCAAACCATTCAGAAACCGCCATCAGACTTATACTGGACCTCCCACACTGCACCCACATCACTCGCTACCTTAAATAGTTCCACTGGCTACCCATTCACAAATGCAGCCCATTGAAACTCCCCACTCACACATGCAAAGCCCTCCACAGCATTGGACCGACATACCCCAACAGACTCATACACTTTCACCAGCTGGCCAGACACCAACCCTCTACCTTGCTGTACTAGCATACTCCCTGCATCCACAAAAACAGAGCAAGAGGTCACTCATTCTCCTGCATCACACCCACAACAATGAATGACCTCCTCCGGCACATTACAGCCTCCTCCTCACTTTTTGAGTTCCACAAGAAGCTGAAGACCTGGCTCTTCAAATACCTCCTGCAGGAACCATATGCCCACTTATGTGCTCAAGTCTCTGGATACTCTCACGGCTGGTTATTAGCACTCTGCAAATCAACATAACATGACATATATATGCAGTCCTGAAAGCCACACTTCACAGAGTTTAGAATAAGTTTCCCTGTCAAGGACAAGTTTTTCCTTCCTCGCCCATTGGCCCCTAGCCCTATAGAACACTGGCTTAGAGTTCATTTCAGTGCCTTGAGGAATGGAAACAGGTGATTAGGATAGCTCCGAACCACCAAATGAAAAATAAATGTTGCTGGTATTAAGAGCAGTCTATCACTGGAAAAGAACTGGTGCTAAAATAAAGAACCAAACTTTATGGAGATGAACAAATACTAAACACTAGAACCTGCAAAATTGACCTATTAAAGGCTGGCCACCAGTAACAAATTCAGCTTTCGGGCACAGAAGTATGAAGGCCTGTCATATGCAGCCCTGACATAGTTCTGCAAATCAAATAAGTAATGTGAAGAATTCTGTAGTACTGAGGCATAGTAGGGGAATTTTCATATGGAAGTTATTCCAAGGCACAAAAGGCAAGATGTGGGAAAGGCTGGGGGCAAAATACTGGTCACAAATTTCAACCAGTATTTGTACAATAATTGTTGAGATTTGACGTTCAATCCATGTATTAATAAACCAGTTAACAAAATTCTATATCATAGTCAGTCACAATCTGATCTATCTTATCAATATTCAAGAGGTAGATCGCAAATAGCCACTCACTATGACTGGTGGTCATCACAGTGATGGTGGCCTGCTGGGGTCAGAACACCACTATCTGTGACCACTTTCTAAATTTTTGTAAAAATGTAACCTGTTTTCTTTAAAGGAATCGTGACTGCATTTATGAAGACATGTTTTATCCTGTTTAAAAGTTGGACCACTGCCTCCTCCCCAACAAACTTACTGTTAACATTCACAAATTGGAAAGAGTCCATAAGGGACGGCCTACTTAGGAGTCTGTAACTTTTCAATGGTTTATGACTGCTATTTCAGTAATTAACTATTGATACATGAGGATAGGATATGCAAATTGGAAGGGACGCCTAAAAAAACTCCTTTACAGATAGTGGTTCATTATCCATTTCTTAACACATTTTAGAAGTCGGAAAAAAGTTACAACACCGAAAAAAGGTTTAGTACATTGCAAAAAGCATTTGTGTGTGCACAAACTCTAAATCAGAGCATTTGCAAGCCCAAATGCTTTGTCAGTCAGTCAGTCAAGAAAGAAAGCTTTATTTCGACCGTATGGTCATAAAAGCACATAAGGCAAAGACAATGCAATACATTTTATACATCAAAAAAAGTGTTTAAATATGTCATCATACAGATCATATACATTGTTGCTATATTAAAAAATTGTATGAATCTGGTTTGTGGAGAATTTTCTAATTCATTCTTGGATGCGCTCTCTCACAACTGCACTCAGTGCTAAGTTTTGGACAGGACAATAATCAACAAGGGATGAGTGTTCTACCTTAAGTGCAGGAGAGGTTGAAATATTGCATATTAAAACGAATACCAAAAACCTAAATATGAAAAGGGGTCCAAGGGGAATTAGTATTTATAGACCTGCTTTTATCTTGTCCCCCAACTGAACAATTGAATCACACACTAGAGATACCAAGGGTCTTTTTTTAAATTTACACTATGGTCGGTACCAAAATGTGGTATCCGGACTCAAACATACCGAAAGGTTATCCAAAAGGTTACAGAGGAGAGAGAAATGAGTGATCAAAGCAAAAGAAAGAATACCCATCAGCCCACCCATTGGCGGAGCTTCATCATCTGGGTTTATTTGGAAAGATGGTATCCGCTAGACACTTCCTCAGAGTGTTTCTTGAGGATTGCTCCCCTCGGCTCAGATGCCAGACCGAGGTAACGACGGAAAGTGCGTGTCCTCTTTGTAAATGTAAAGTATTAAAACGAATAGCCAATTCATTGCAATGTATAGAACTCATAACAAGTGTTAAAAAAAGCTTTTGGCTTATCTAGTAGATGGATGTAACAATGTTAAAAAAGTGCATTAAAAAAGGTAATATCAAACATTTTAAAAAAAGAAAGAGCGAACCCGAGGGAGCAAATTTGCTATGACAGTAATCATACGGTGGATATGTGCAAACATAGGATAGCATCGTGTATAGAGGGTACTGAAAGCTAGGGATTTCCTACACTAGTTTTCTTTAAAATTGCTCTGTGAATGCACCACATCGAGTAAAGAAACCTAGAAGTAGCGAACACAATAAGTGTGTCAGTAATCCCCAAGTTTCTACAGAGTTGTAACACCCACTTAGACATTGGCCTTCCATATGCGGGGCAAAAGAAAAGGACATGTAGTTCAGTTTCTTCAATTGGTCACACCCTGGGCAATCAAGTTTGTGGGCTCCCTGCCAGTTGGTAGTAAATGCTCGAAGCGGGAGCACCCTGTGTCTAAATTGAAGAAAGAGTTTCTTTGCCAATAGTGTTTGGATATGATCAAGTGCCGGTTCTGTCCTATATTGCTGCTTGATATCTAGAAACCTTGAAGTCAAGCTACTTGGTTTGGTCCCCTGACATAGTAGGGCTAGTTTATATTCTCAGTGGGAGTCGAGTAGTGCCTTTCTGGAGATTGTGGGACAGGTCTCTTCTGGTGTGGTCCACATATTTGCCTTCCCTAGTGCCTGACAAGAATTCCTGATATAAGCTAGCCAGGGGAGTTTCTCTGCTCCAAGAAGGGTCATGACATCCTTCAACTCCTATTTATAGTCAGCTAGTTGAGGAGTACTCCACAGGCGACGTCAGTATAGGAGAGGTCTAGAGGAAACTACATCCGCTATAGCGATACCACCAGCAATACCACCTCCAATAGGACCACTAATACCGCCACCAATACCTCCACAACCACAAATATTACCACAACCAATACCACAACCACCAATTCCACTTCCACCAATACCACCAATACCACCACCAATACCACCACTACCACCACCAATACCACTACCACCAAACCACCACCACAAATACCTCAACCACTAATACCAATACCACCACCAATACCACCACCACCACCACCAATACCACTACCAATACCACAAATGCCACTACCACCAATACCACCACCACCATTACCATTACCACTACCAATACCACCACCAATACCAATACCACCACCAATACCACCATCAATACCACCACCACCATCCCACCACCACCAATCCTATCACCACCTCCAATAGCACCACCAATAACACCACTACCACCAATACCACCACCACCAACACCAATATCACCAACACCAATACCACCACCACCAATACCACCACGACCAATACCACCACCGCCAATACCAATACTACCACCACCACAAATACCACCAACCCGAATACCACCACCACCAATACCACCACCACCACCAATACTACCACCACCAATACCAATACCACCACCAATACTACCACCAATACCAACACAACCACCACCAATACCAATACTACCACCACCAAAACCACCACCACCAATACCATCACCACCAATACCACCAAAACCTCCACCATACAACCACCACCACCAATACCACCACCACCATTACCATTATCACTGCCAATACCACCACCAATCCAACCACCACCACCAATACCACCATCAATCCCACCACCACCAATCCCAACACCACCACCAATACCACCACCACCAATACCACCAACACCAATGCCACCACCACCAATACCACCACAACCAATACCGCCACCAATAAAACCACCACCAATACCAATACCACCACCACCACAAATACCACCAACCCAAATACCACCACCACCAATACCACCACCACCACCAATACCACTACCACCACCAATACCACCACCAATACCAATACCACCACCAATACCAACACAACCACCACCAATACCAATACCACCACCACCGCCACCAATACCGCCAAAATCTCGACCATACAACCACCACCACCAATACCAGTACCACCATCACCAATACCACCATCAATACCAATACCAACATCACCAATACCGCCACCAATACAATCACCACCAAAAACATCACCACCAATACCATCACCACCAATACCACCCCCATCAATACCAGCACCACCAATGCCACCAATACCACCACTGCTAATACCACCACTACCACCACCACCAATACCACCACCACCATCAATAGCACCACCAATACCACTACAACCACCACCACCAACACCACCACCAATGCCTCCACCAAATACCACCACCAATACCTCTACCACACTGCCATCACCAATACCACAACCACCAATACCAATACCAACATCACCACCACAAATACCACCACCACCAATACAACCACCACCACTAATACCACCACCAACACCACCACCAATAGTAATAACACCAATACCACCACCACTACCACCACCAATACCAACACAACCACCACCAATACCACCACCAATAACAATACCACCATCACCAATACCGTCACTAATACCATCACTACCAATACTACCACCACCAATATCAGCACCACCAATACCAGCACCACTAACACCACCAATACCAGCACCACCAATACCAATACCACCACTACCCATACCACTAATTCCAATATGACCACCATCAATATCACAACTGCTTTCAATAATACCAATACCACCACCACCAATACCACCAACACTACCACCACCAATACTAATACCACCACAAATACCAATACCACCACCACCAATACCACCACCACCAATATCACTACCAACACCAGTTCCACCACCACCAATACACCACTACCACCAATACAACCAACACTACCAATACCACCACCAATGCCACCACTACCAAAACCAATACCAATACAACCAGTAATACCACCATCAACAATACCAGTACTACCACCACCAATACCAATACTGCCACCAATACCATCACCACCAATACCATCACCACCAATACCACCTCCACTAATACCACCACCACCAATACCACCAATGGCACCACCACCAATACCAGCACCACCAATGCTACCATCACCAATACCAGCACCTCCATCACCACCACCACCAATACCACCACTACCAATACCACCACCACAAACACCACCTCCATCAATACCACCACTACCAATACCAATGCCACCACCACCACCACCAATACCACTACCGCAGCGCCTCTCACTCACTAGTAATAGCAGGGGCACTGTAAGAGGTCGAAGCTGCATCCGAGACCATCCCTCCCTCCATGCCTGCCATAAAGCTCAGCCTGCCCTGCACCAGGAGGGGAAGCCAGGGCCCTACTACAGCTGGACTGTTTTTATTAGGCCAAAGATAGCAATGACATTACACAATGCCACACTGCACACTCAAAATATGGAGTGGGCAGGAAATAGGCCCCATCCTGTTCTTCCTCCTGAGCCACAACAGTGTTATCACAGAGCAAAATGTGTTGGAGTGCTTTATTAGTGTTTATAGCTCGGATCATATGTAACTCTCAATTTACGCTTTGTGTCTGTATAATTTACAACACTTACACATCCTCTGCAATGCACTATTTCTCACTACTTTGAAGACGTCGCAGGCCAGTATCTTCCTCTGATATTTGCAATCTAACAAGCGGTCGAGAAGGCCCTTTATTGCAATGCATAAAGAAAAGGCATGGTCATTTACAATACCAATAGCTCAAACTCACATGAATGCAAGACCTATTGCATTGCAAATGCTTCATAGATCTTGGCAACAGATGGTTTCAGCAGTGGCATAGCTAGAGCTTTTGCCATCAGGGGTGATCCTTGAATTTGCCACCCAGTGATGGCCGGTGCAGATAAGGGGAGGTAGGTGAGAGATGGCAGTGAGCGAGGTGAACAGACGACGATGAGGGGGAATAACATTTTAAAACAGAAAGCTTACGTTGCGCTCACCTCTGCCCCCAAAAACAGTGCTGCTAGAGGCAGACCTCATCCCCCTGGCTTCGCCACTGGGTTTTAGATATATTTGGAAAACTATTGTTTCCAATACATTATGTATCCTTAGAGTGGGCTTTATGTTAGTGCCTGGTGATTCGTTGTATTTGCTGTCTATCTCACATCCCTGCTCCTGATTTGATGTTTTTCCTTGCTAATATTGTGATTGCCTCAACTAGGAGCATTTCTGTCACACTTTATTTTGATCGGATGATGTATCCTTCCAATGCTAATGTCAGAATTTGATATGTAGTACATGGAAGGTATTATCTTATGTCCCTGTTTCCCTTTCTTCCCAATCCCCATCTCTTTAAACCTCCCTCCATTCTTTATCACCCCAGCCGAGAGTCCTCCTAGCCTCCCATCAGTTTCCTTTTAGTTTTGTGTCCACAATGGTTGCAGCGGCTAACAAAATGTTTTTTTTACTTCCCCCCCTGCTTGTGCATGGATGCACAGCAGACATCTACGAATGTGTTTTGTTTTATTTTAACAAAACCCGTTCACAGATGGGCATCCACAGCGGACCTCTTTGAATGGGATTTATTGAAACAAAAAATGCATTTAAAGATGTATACTGTCTGCAAAGCTGAGGTTTTATCCTCCTGGGAACAATTCAACCTCTCAGACTCTCTGCCACGTTGACGAGCTTCACTCGGAATTCGACACCTGTTATCTGCAAGGTGATGAGTAGATTGAGGACTTTGAGAAATCTGAGGTGTGGACGTATGCTGCATGTCCATATCCTGCATCATCATGTCATACAAGAAACGTTGTAGCGGAAAACATGGCGGCCGCTAGCTAGGGCGGTGCGCTCGTCTCGACGAAGCTCCTGCGGCATGCCCCACAGATAGCTGGGTCGCTATCCTAAGCCCGTGTGAGTGACGGCGCTGAAGCGGTGGCCCAGAGACAGCGAGGAAGGAAGCGAGGAAGAAAAGAGGAGAAGAGGTTACCAGAGGCGGAGGAGGTGTATGAGCCGATCAGCCGATCAGCGCAGGCGCAGGACCCAGAGGGAGGCAAGGAGTGCGTGAAGGTGACCGCGAGCAGGAGAGCGGGCGGAGCTACCCCGCGGTGTGTTGACGAGCTGTACAGCTCAGAGAGGCGGTGTGGGGCTCTCCTTGAGCCTGGAGGTATGGCGGCGTCTGGCTGTGCCGTGTGAAGAGACCTCAGATGAGACGGCAAGCAAACGAGCAAGCCGTGTGGTTTCAGGTTCTGCCTCCGGAGGAGTGGGGAGGAGAGCGATGTGAGCGAACGGGGGGGGGGCTGTGTGCTGCAGTTCTTGTGTCGTCCAGAAGAATATTTTTCAAAACAGAGCCCTTGAAACCCCCAAAAGCTCCCTAAAACTCTGGTAGAACATGAAAACAGGCTAATTACCGCCAACATCCTTAAGCAGCAAAACATTAATAAAAGCATAGCAAAAAAAAGCGGCATTTCAGCATTAAGACTTCGCTCAGTGGGGTGTCTTGAGCAACTGAGGCGACTGAGGCGACTAGATTGGAACAGACTCGGGCCCAGGCTCTGGTCCAACTAGGTCCTAGATAAGACATAGTTAAGACATTTTATAGATCACTATACACCCGGAGCGCCACACTGACCCTAATCCTCTCAGGATAAAAGTTTGGAAAAGGCTGGAAAGATTGTTAACATAAAGAATACCCTCAGAGGTAACAGTGCTGTTTAAAAACAAAGGTGGATAGCGTTACAAATGTGTAGGGGACAGATCTTTCTCCCTGTACCTTACCGCTGGGGGGACGCAGCTGTGGAGCTCCGAAGAAGTAGAAAAGCCACGGTATACGGCACCTCTGCAAGAAGAGTGGCAACAACTACTCGGCGCGGTAAGGGGGGTCAGCAGAGAGGGAGGGTGTCGAGCCCTTCTGGAGGGGCGGTGCAGACTGTTGAAAACCGGGACCTTACAGATATACTAGACTGTCACTCTTCACAAAAATCAGACCCTGTACCCAGAGTCTTTAGGTTTAACGCACAGCTACAAACCTCTTCTCAGACATCGAGTGAGATTGTATATCTAACTACTGCTAGAACCCTGGGGAAGCGGAAGGCCAAGGGAAAGGGAAAGGGCAGCAATAAGGACAAAGAAGTTGCCCCTCCAACGGGTCCCAACGACACAGGTCAAAAACAAGCGGCAGAAAGAAGTTCAAGAGAGCAGTCTTTCATAGAATCCGAGCCGGAATTTGAGGACGAGGCAGGAGCTGAAACATTACAATCTCCAGCTTTAAGGGTCTCAAAAAGGGGTAAGGAACGACAGCTACGGTACACCGCTCCGAAGGACCTACCCCATAAGGCCAGCGCGAGTAAGGGGGGCACTAAAACAAAAGCTAGTTCAACCTCCCGAGTTACACCCTCGTTGAAATCTTACTTTAAGGTCCTCCCCCAGGTATTAAACTTAAACCAGGAACCCCAAAAATCTTTTTGTACTCAAACTGCACCCGCATCACTAGAAGATATTGATGCTCTAACCATTTCTACATCTTCCTTATCTGTCTCCGGTACTCTTGGTAATCTGGAAGAAAGGGCGGCAGCAATAGTAGGGGCAATAGTAGGGGCAAGAGACTCACTCAGTGGTATAGGGATGGAGGACCCAGCTGAGCGAACCGCTAATGGGACCACTCCACAAGACCAGCAAGCCCTGGCCATGGGATCTGCAAGTAAGAGCGACCTAGATCAAGACACTGGAGGTCGTAAAGATAACGGCAGCGATGATACTATTCAAACCATACTTCTCAGTATGAGGGAAGAGATTAGAAGCGGGTTCGAGGAGTCAAAGAGGTGTTTTGAGGAGTCCAGACACACTCAATCAGAGATCCGCACAATGTGTGAAAATTTAGAAGCTAAGGTAGATGGTCTCTCACTAAGAACTGGAGGACTAGAAGATTGTGTTGAAGAGCTTAAGGCTAAATTGGAGTCTGCTGAGGCGAGGATTCAGACACTACGACGAGAAGGCGATTCAGTTAAAGAGAGGGTCGAGTCCCTCGAAAACTTTTCTAGAAGGAACAACTTGAGACTTTTAAAAATACCGGAGGGAAAAGAAGGAGGTGATTTAAAAAAATTCGTTGTAACCTTATTAAAAGATTCTCTAAACCTGGATGAAACTTTGGCTGAGATAGAAGCAGATATCCAGAGGGTACATCGGGATCCGTTCCGTCTCAAACAGGGCAGGGATAAACCAAGGAAGATCGTAGTGAACTTCTTAACATACTCTCTGAAAGAGAAGATCTTGACCGCAGCCCTGAAAACCAAGACATTGAAAGCCTCTGAATTTTCCTTTGAAGTGAGATCCGACCTCTCTAGAACAACATTGGACAGGCAGTGGGAGTTAGGTCAAAGAATGGAGAAGTTCAGGAGCCTGGGAGCCACAGTACAGTTGAGATTTCCTGCCTTTCTAAGGATAATGTACAACAATAAAATGTACAATGTTAAGTCCCCCTTGGAAGCCGACGAGCTACTCGCCACCATTAATGTACATGCAAATCCTCCGGGTAGCGGATGAAATTTCTGTTATTTTCTTTACTTTCTGTAAATGAGTTAAAAGGAAAAACTAGATAAAAAAAGGGGGGAATGTGGGAAATAAACAAAGGAAAAAAAAGGGAAGCAAAGAGAAGGAGGAAAGGAAGAAAAAAGGAAGGAAAAAAAAATCACATAAAGAGTACAAAGGTTAAAAAAAAGGGAAAAAAAGGGAAAAAAAAAAACACTCGACATTATTACGTTTGGGTAAGGTCACATAATTTTGTAAGTAAAACACCACTAGGTTATACATTATAAAAAAAAAGGAAACCTATATTCCTTATCCCCTCACTACTCCCCAAACTTATCTTTAGATATCAGAGTAGTATTCACTGAAATAATACTTTATAGAACACCTATTAGATAAGGGACCTATAATTTTTTCGCTATGGATCACCACTGATTATATTTCTAGTATAGCGACCGGCAAAACGATTGATAATACAGACACTAGGGTATGGAACGGGAGCATGTCAGGGACGACAAGCTGGCAATTCATCATGCCAGAGTAAAGTGGGGGGGGTTTCTAGGGGAGGGAGGGAGGGAGAGGAAAAGGCAAAACATAAAAGTCCTCATAAACCGAGTTTCATAATATCGAATATTATGGATCCAATTGTATCTCCAAGTGACCACTTAGCTAAAACAGAAAGAGACACAGCCAAGGATAAGTCGCCTTCAAAATTTTTTTACAGAGTTGAGGGATCAGAAACAGTGTTAAAGAGCTTTAAAGCCAATGTCAGACATTAAATTTCTATCCTGGAACGTAAATGGTCTGCGCGTTAGGGCTAGAAGAAATAGAATCCTACAATACCTATGAGACTCACCCGCGCAGATCATTGCGATCCAGGAAACACATCTGAATAGACAGGAGATCACAGACATACTCAAAAAACATAAATGGGTCGATAAATTTATAACTACGGATCATAATGCTAGCATTCGTGGCAATGCTATCATTTTTAAAAAATCAGCAAAAGCCCAGATAATGAGTTGGAAAACTGACGCCAGCAGTAGATGGCTGTTAGTTAATGCTCAATTAAATTCAAAGGCTGTCACCATCATTAGTTATTATGGACCTAACCAGGACGACCCTTCTTATTTAAACATTATACAAAATCAGCTGATCTCTTGCTCTGATCCTATTATATGGGTCGGAGACTTCAACCTTGTCTTAGATCCAAAACTAGACAAATCTGCTACTTCCAGGGCCGTAGTACATAGCAATATGAGGGATACACTGCTCAGAAGTATGTCGAATCTCGGCTTAATTAACCTATGGAGACAAAGAGCTGGGAACGCTATGGGAGTCTCATACCACAATTATAAATATGGTCATAAATCTCGCATAGATTATGCTTTATTCAGTTTTTCAATTAAGGATCAGGTTAAATCCATAACTTATCTGCCTCTACATCTGTCGGACCACTCCGCGATTTTTTTCTCGATAAAATTGGAGCAGAAACATACTCACTCATCCTGGTCTTTCGACCGAACAATTCTATTGGAGGATGAAGAGAAAGATTACCTGATGCAGGAAACTGTCTCCTTTTTAGAACAAAACTTAGGCTCTGCCTCTCTAGTCATTGTATGGGAGGCTTGGAAGGCCTTCATCAGGGGATGTATTACAGGTAGGGCCTCATTCAGGAGAAAGAAATATGAAGAGGCAATTCGACAGATAGAGTTTGAATTGACCCAGCTAGAATCGCTAGACCAGCTCCCCTCTGACAATCAAGAGGAGAAAAAAGAATTAAAGGCCAAGCTAGACACATTATTACAGGACAGGATAAGCAAAAGATGGCAGGCAAGCAAACTTGCCCATTTTGAATATGGCGAATCTGCTGGCAAACTGCTGGCTTGGAAAATTAAAGCTGATCAATCCAGAAACTTTATAAAGGAAATAAGGGTAACTGGGGAAGCCAATACTAGGACAACAGATACAGCTATCGGGGAAGCCTTTAATGAGTTCTTCCAGAATATCTATACCGAGGAACTCAATGTAAATCTAAACGAAAGGAGCGAATGGCTGAACAATATAACCCTCCCAGAGCTGGAAAGTCACCAAACTGAAAATATAGATAAAGCTATAACTGAGTTGGAAGTTTCCAACACTATTAAACAATTAGCACAGGGCAAAGCCGCGGGACCAGACGGTCTCCCCGGAGAATTATACAGGGTACTCAATTCTATTCTTACCCCATTCCTTACAAATCTTTTTAATAATATAATGATTAGAGGGGAGACACCACCAAGCTCTTGGGGCGAAGCCAATATAGCCTTAATAGTAAAAACAGGCAAGGACCCAGCCGAGTGTGGGTCATATCGCCCAATCTCGCTTCTCAACAACGATTACAAAATCTTTACTTCAATTTTGGCTGCGAGATTGGGAAGTGAGATTGGGTCGATTATTCACCCTGACCAAAAGGGGTTTATTAGAGATCGGCAACTGGCTGACTTAACCTATGATTTGGTGGGAGCTGCGGATATTGCTTCAACCTTTGGATTACCCCTGGCCATCATGACCCTTGACGCAACAAAAGCGTTTGACAGGGTAAACTGGGAATATTTAAATTTAATAATGGAAAAATACCATCTGGGCCCCAAATTTTGTCGAGCCATCGGCTTATTATATAACAACGCAAGAGCATCCATATTAATAAATGGTACGCGAACATCTCCCTTTAAAATTAGTCGAGGAACAAGACAGGGTTGTCCCTTATCTCCCCTTCTCTTTAATTTATACATAGAACCGTTTGCAGAATCTATAGGGGAAGATACTAATATTCCACACTTTAATTTTTCGGGCTGGGAAAAGAAGATTGGTCTATATGCCGATGATATAATTATATACACAACGGATCCTGTGTTGGCATTCCCAATTATTATAAAGAAAGCGGAGGATTTTGGAAAATTTACGGGATATGAAATTAACGCAGGAAAAACCGAAATCATGGCGTGGAACATCCATAATCTCCAGCTCCCGGTAAAAAATTCATTGAGGTACCTGGGAATTACTATTACTAAAGATCTAGAAAACCTGGCTCAAAATAACTTAGCCCGTATCTCCCGAGAATCTCAAATTTTGATGAAAGCTTGGTCCTTTCTCCCGCTCACCATCTACGGAAGAACCAGTTTGATAAAAATGAGTATCCTCCCGAAATTTACTTTTATTTTTAACTCCATCCCGTTAGTTTTCGATACCAAACAGCTTGCAAAATGTCAGCAAAATATTAACTCATTTGTTTGGGGGTATGAAACCAGTAGATTAGCCCGGAAAAAATTGAGAAGGAGAAGAGAAAAAGGGGGGCTTGCACTGCCAGATTTGGAATATTATGCCTGGGCATTTCATCTGACCCATTCCCGGATGTTACTTAAGACCCCCTGGGACAATGCAAATGGGCATATGTATAAGGCAATGGTAATGGGTTCGGGCCTTTCAGTGAACGGATTTCTCTTTAAGTTTGGTCACCAAAAGTTCTTTAAAAAAGTTAGATTAAAGTCATTACTGAGTATCTTAAAAGAATGGTCGCAAATAAAGTTTAAAACCGGCATAGGCTACTTATCTACACATGCCCCGATTTGGGACTTACCGGGATTAACACCACAAGACACCAAAACAGTCAAAAGAGTCTTGCTAGACGCAGGTATCACACAGTGGGGCGATCTTCTGGTGGAAAGATCAATCATAAACTGGGATATTTTCAACTCCAAGGTAACATCACCATCCTCTTGGTTAGTATACCTGCAATTAAGTAGCTGGCTCCGGATTCAAACTAAGAAGAAAGCAATGATGGGAGAAGAGAGTGTGTTAGAAAATATTCTAGTCGGAAGACTCCCCGGGAGAAAGGAAGTAGCACTTTTCTATTGGCATATCATGGAGGATGGAGAGAGAGACTCCAACCTCCCGGAAAAACTCTGGGGTGTGGAGGGAGAACTACATATGGAGGACATATGGGAGGAATCTTTCACCCTCCTCTATAAAATTATTAAGCCAGCACGGTTGAGGCGCAACCATCGTTACACACTTCACAGAGCGTATTACTCTCCTAAACGCCTGTCGAAATTTCAACCCGGGAAGTGTTGTTGCAAATGCTCTCTTCCAGCTGCCTCAGATCTCCACATGTTTTGTGAGTGCCCGAACATTGCTAACTTCTGGAACGAAGTGAGAACAACACTCGAATCCATTCTTGGTTTACCTATCCCGTGTTCGTGGCTTTTAATTATTTTTGGAATAAATGACAATATTAAGGGACTAGAGAGAGAATTTCTGTTTTATGCCATTCTATTGGCAAGAAGAGAAATCTGCAAGAACTGGGTCAACACAAACTCTCCAACACATGCAGAATGGCTGTCCTAATTATATGCAACGTCAAAGCAGGATCTATCAAGAACATGTAGTCCTCGATCTCTGAGATTTTGGGACCTTTTGATCAATTGGAGAAGGGACAGTTAGTCAACCCGGGGTTTTTTTTTTTTTTTTTTTCGGGTCCGATGATTAGGCCTAAGATCTCTCTGTCCAAAGGGTGCCACTGAAACAGATATTGGACAATTGGCCAAACTGGTTTGAAGGGAGAATGCTCGTCCAAGCTCTGCTGGCGACGCTGGGACTGACTCTTTGAGCACTTGGAGCTTATCATTGGGCTTCCTGTTGTTATAAAGGGGTCTCTCCTCGGGTCTGTGCAGATAGGAGCGCAGTTGGATGGATTTAATGGCTAATGAGGACAAAAAAAAAAAAAGAAACGTTGTAGCTCTTCTGGGTTGTAAAAGTCTCTTGAATCACCATTTTTGGTGACATGAAACTGGGAGGATCGAACAAACTATATTTGATATCCATTTTACGTAGTTGAGGTCTCATAGATAAAAAAGCTTTCCGCCGTTCATAAGTTTCTCAAGAAAAGTTAGCTGCCATTCTGATTTCATGTCCTTCATAACTGTAGAAGCCTTGTGCATGCGCTGCTGTCAGTTATTGCCTAGTCTGATCATGTCTCAAAAAGCAAGCAATGAGGAGTCTTGGACGAGTATCTAGGCCTTTTCGCGGAGGAGCAAGACGGTGTGCATGTTGAATTTCAAGCATTGGATCAAAATGAACACTGACCAATTTGGGGAGAATATCACACAAAAAGTTCTAGTATTCTGGCCTTCAATTTTCTATGGAAAACCGAAGAAACAAATATTATCTCTCCTGCTGCCATCTTCCAAATCAACCAGCTTGCTACGGAGAAATAATAGTTCTTGATCTCTGCTTTGTACTGAAGAAATTTTATTTTCAAATATAGTCAAGCACTGATCTAGACTCTCTGTTTTAGTATAAAATTGCACTATGTCTGCTCTTATTGATTTAGCCTCCAATGCAAGGGAAGAAATGTTAATATCCATTTCCGTCAAATGGCAACTAATAGTTGACATTTCTTAAAAAAGACGATCCATAGCATCCCCTGATAATGCAGTTGAAGTAGTACGGGGCTGATTACATGATGGTGAGGCGGAGGTCTTCGCAGACATATTATTTGGTTGCTTGAGCACGTCAGCAAAAAGTAGTTGTTTAGAAGACTTGTTCTCGTTCTTGTTATCAGGCATTATCTCAGATAATTTAAGGAATAAAAAAGAATAGTATCTCAAGCTTGCTGGTAAAAATGAAGTTGTTTGTAGTTACTTATGCTCTTTGACGGGATGTCAGACATATAAACTTTTATTGACTCTTGTTGGATTTGAACAACCCAGTAAATGATCCTTGCCAACTACTATTGTGAGGTATCAGGATCAAGGTGAAAGCGGTAATTCTGCAGTGATGAAGCGAGCAGTATCAAAAGTATTAGCTGAAGAACTTCATTTCCCAGAAATAGAGAACTGAGAGAGTATCATTTACTCAATAATCATGAATTTGTTATATAAATATCATGCCAGAGGGTCATCCTATAATTGGCAAGTCACGCAAGGTCCAGAGTAGTTAGTATACAAGATATCACAATAATGCTTTTGTTCCTCAGTAAATTAAAAGATACTAACAAGATGTTATGAAGACTTGCAAGAATTGAGTCTCTGTATACAGGTACCCTTTGTAGTGTAAGGAAAAACACAATAAATTGGCACCTGTCGATGCGGATATATCAGGCGTGAAGTACAGCTCAAAATTGATGTCTCTTGTCCTTTTTCATTTGAAGGTAATTTATAAGTAAATTTCAGTAAGTTGCATACTGTAGAAAGAGAAAAGGTAATTCATGGTTTATTGACCTAAAAGGATGTGTCAACAGGAACCAGGGCAAGTTCTATGCAAGAATCAGTCACAGAAATAATGGGCTGTGAGAGAAGCCAGCAATTTATCTAGAAATAAACTGTTGTGATACAAGGAGCAAATGCAGTCATGCCTCTGAGCCAATTTAACTTCACCACAACGACAGCTGAAAAGGGAGAGAATACCTCGTGACTGGAATCACTTCAGGTTACTCTGTAAATAACGTCCTTGGCAGATTGCGAACAGCCACTGCTTACTAAGAAGGTGGTATCACATGGTGAAGATGAGAACGGGGAAAACCTCTTGCCCCACAAATCTCCTCATGCCGACTCCAGGAGCTCGTCAGAGAGGAGGGCGCGGAGACTACGTGAGGCTCGGGTCTTCAAAGACGTCACGAGGCCCGACCGACGCTCGTCTCCTCAGATAATCTTTGGCCTGAAAAATCCCCAAATAGAGGTCGCTAGTCGGCAAAAAGCCGTACTGTTCATGGCAACATTGTTCAGCCTGTAAGGATGTATTATTATATATAGGACAGAGACCTTTGTAGGTGGAAACCACGTCTTTATTTTATTAAGTAATGGGCATACAGAGCGCCGAGTGTGTTGTTAGCACACAGCTCCGGCGCCTGAATGATCGCGCTCGGAGACGCGCGATCCAAGATGGCCGCCGTTCACGCCACGTCATCACGTAGCGTGAACAACTAGAGCGGCGACTCTACATATCTCCCCTTTTTTGTCCAAACAAGTAACTAGTCTCTGGTGGGTTCAGTGCTCATCACCCATATCATAGTCCCGAAATCTGGAGGGTCTCACCACCAACCGTCCACCTCTAGTGCACCTTACCGGGGTGGACGTAGCCTCCTTCTCTCCCTGGGTCAGGGACTCCACCTCTTTGCCTTTTTGGACAACTGATCTCTCTCTATCCACTAGCTCTTTCCCTTCTCGTCTTATCATGCTTGCAAGTGGGGTTTCTCCGCCTTCTTGTTCCAACCCTGGTTCCGTGCTTTCCCTTTCTCCTTCTTGATTGTCTGTTTCATTGCCCGATGTGCACTGCTCCAACGCTTCAGGTCCTCGTGCCTCTGGGGCCCATTGCACTATCTTGTTGCATCGAGCCATGCGATCCTGGGACCACACATTCCCGTCACTCAACCTAGCTGCTCGGCCGAAAACCTCTTTGACTTGGAGTGGTCAGATGTATTTACTGTCTCCTTTTCGTTGCAGTGTGGCCAGTTTGACTCTCACCCATTCTCCTTCTTCCAACTGCGTATCCTTTACATTCCTTCTCTTATTGTAGTGCTCCGAATATATTCTCTGGGCTCTTTCTAAATTTGCTTGCACTACTGCTGGAGACCACTTGCTGGTCACCGTTTTTTCTTTCCACGCCAAATTGTCCTTGGTAAATGGGTCTCTTCCTCTAAGAATCTGGAAAGGACTGTACCCAGTTCCAGTGGGGGTGATGCGGTACGCCCAGATCATGTGTAACAGTTCCTTTTCCCAGTCCTTTCCCATCATGATGGCTGCTTGAATGGAGCCCATCAGGACCCTATTGAAACGTTCAACTTGACCATTTCCTGCAGGGTGGTATATGGACGTGTGTTTGGAGCAGATTCCATTCCTTTCCATGTATTTTAGCCATTTGTCTGAAGTGAATTGCGGGCACTTAATATAGATTTAGGGATGCCTTCCCTGAGGAAAATGGCGGTGATAAACTTTAGTATGGTGTCCGTGTCCATCTCTTCGTTGACATGCACTTCAGGCCACTTAGAGTATTTGTCCACCAGGACACATAGATATTTCGGGGTCCCTTGCTCATCCAGGATAGGTCCCAATATATCAATGGAGAGTTCTTCCCATGGGTTCCTCGGTGTGTCGAATTTTCCTATGGACGGCCTCAATGGTGTCATGGTCTTATCAGCTTGTTGGCATTGGTTACACTCTCTCACATAAGGTTCTGTTTGCGTGTCCATGCCTGGCCACGAGTAACCCTGTTTGGCTCTCAGTTTGGTCTTTCCAATTCCTAAATGGCCTTCGTGTAGTATATTTAACAGTCTAGGGATGAGTCCTTCTGGGGGTACCACTTTGTCCCCTCGGTACATAAAGACTCCTTTGTCGCCGAGCGAGAGCTCCTCCCTCACTTCAAAGTACTTCTTCATGTCTCCACTCAGACGTCTCTTTTCCGGCCATCCTCCGGTGATGTGCCCCTTCACCTCTTTTAGGCTCTTGTCCGCCTGATATGCATCCTTCCATTCTTGGTTGCTTATCACCCTCTCTGGGTCTTCCATCAATGCCACCATTTCATCTCCTTCTTCCTTCTCTTCTTCCGCTAACTCCATCGATGCTGCTCTGCTCAAATAGTCGGCGACTTTGTTTCTGCTGCCTGGGATGTATTCTACGTCATAGCGATACTCCAGGAGTTTTAAAGTCATTTTCGCTATTCTCGGGGTGGCACTCGCATGCCCACTGGACGTAAGGACCCGCACCAATGGCTTGTGGTCTGTTCTAAGCTGGAATCTTGTGCCCCATAGGAACTGGCGGAATCTTCCCATGGCCCAAACTACTGCCAGCATCTCTATCTCAATAACACTGAACTTCCTCTCAGTGTCTGTCAGGGTCCTCGACGCAAAACTGAGGGTCTCCATCGTTCCTCCACCTCTGTCTTTCATAAGGACCGCGCCGAGTCCTTTGTCACTGGCGTCTGTTGTTACCACCGTCCGTCCCTGTGGATCGTACCCGTGGAGAGGTATGGCTTGGGTCAAATCTGTCTTGATGCCTTCAAATTCCCTCTGAGTTTCTTCCGTCCATGCAAACGTCGTTTTTTCTCTTGTTAACAGCCGCATGTGGTGGGTCTTGGAAGCAAAATGCTGTATGAATTTGCTATAATACTCAGCCATGCCGAGGAAGGACCTTACTTCCTCTTTTCTAGTGGGCGGTGGAGCGTCACATATTGCCCTTACGTTCTCCTTCTTCGGTGTGATCCCTAGTTCACCAATTTCGTGCCCCAGGTATGTGACGGATGCCATGCCTAGGTGGCCTTTCTCCCACTAAGCAGTCAGTCCCTTGTCTTCCAGCACTCTCAGCAACTTGGCCAACTTGGCGTCGTGGTCTTGTCGATCACCTCCCATGACCAACATGTCGTCCTGGAAGTATTGGACCCCTTCCATGTCCATGAAGAGACGATGCATGAGCTTTTGAAAGACTGCCGCTTCCGATGCTAGTCCGAAGGGCATCCTGCAGAATTGGTAACAACCGAAGGGGGTGATGAACGATGTCAGCCTCCTGCTCTCCGGGTGTAACGCTATCTGGTGGTACGCCGACGTCATGTCGATGGTGGAGTACCATTTCTTTCCTTTGGTCTTCGCCAGCATTTCCTCGATACGGGGCAACGGGAACTTCTCCACCACGATGTTTTTGTTAAGTTCGCGCAGGTCCACGCACAGCCGGACCTTGCCATTTGGTTTCATCACCACCACCAGGGGGGCCAGCCACTCCGCACATGTGATGGGTTCAATAATGCAATTTCTTTCCAAGTCGCGTAGCTCTTGCTGCACCGCCTCCCTCACAGCTATCGGTACATTCCTCACTTTATTTGACACCGGTTTGGCATCCATCTTGAGGATGATTTTGTGCGAAAACTTCTCCAATTTCCCAACTCTTCCGCCGAATACCTTGGTGAAGTCTCTTTTCCATTTCTCCATGTCTGGCCACGTTTCGGGTTCCGTCAATAGTTCCTGCACTGCTCCACCAGGGTCCAGCTTGATGCCTAAATCTCCTTGGTCCATCCAGCCTAATACCGATGGGCCTTTCTCCGTCACATATAGTTTGCAGTCTGCACTGCATCCTCTGAATTCAAATGTTAGTGGTCGATAACCTGCTATGGGGATGTGTTTCCCAAGTACGTGACCGGTCTGATGTCCGGTGGTTCCAGATGCGGTCCTAGATGTGGCATGAATTTCTCTGTCCACACTGCCCTTTGTACTAAGGTGTATGGTGAACCTGAGTCCGCCATGATGCTTATCATCACGCCACCTATCCACATGTCCAGCACAGGTTTGTTCGTTATCCTGGTGCCTACACTCAAGACTTGTTCCTCGATGCACAGTACTTCGTCCTCTTCCACTTGACTTCGTCCGTCCCCATCTTCCTGGTCCGTGTCCACGAATTTCACCGTGTTAAATGCCATTTTCCTCTGACACACCTTTTCGTAATGTCCCATCACTCCACAGAACATGCACTTAGCCCGGAAGGCCGGGCACCTTTTATCATTCGCTTCATGGGCCCCACTGCCGCACCGGTAGCATGAAGTCTTACTGCCTTTCGTCTGCCTCCCTGGCGGTCCCGGCTTTCCTTGCCACTTGTTGGGTCCTTTGTAAGTCGAGGCCATTTTCCTGCTCCCGCCTTTTAGCTCTTCATCCTCTATTCTGTTGACCATGGGCTTTGCCGCCATTTCTCTTTTTGCTGCGTCCGCACATCGTCGTGCTAATTCCGCCTTCTTCACCATCGCAATCGCCTCTTTCAACGTGATCTCACCGCATGACCATAGCTTGTCCTGTACTGACTTCATTGTTGTGTGCATCACTATTTGATCTTTGATAAAATCATCGTGGAGTCCGCCAAACTGACACGTGGACGCCAACTTTTTAAGCGCCGCTACATACTCATCGATAGATTTGCCCTGCTCTTGCTTCCGCTGTTGGAAATTGTATCGGTCTATCGACACACAAACTGCCGGTCGGTAATGTTCATCGAGCTCTTCTAGGGCATGCGCATATACATCATCATCACTTGTCTGTCTCTGCTTGGGTACCAGGTTCTTGAACACTCTGATTCTCTCCGGGCCCAAGTTGTGTAGTAAAATTCTTTTTTTTCTGACTCTTGTGAAGGCCTCTTCATTCTCGTCCTTCAGGACTTCAATGTAATTTGTGATATATTCCTTCCAGTCCTCCCATTTCATTAGGGACTCTCCAGGTTTTGGTAGGAATGGAACCGGTGCTGTCGGCGAGGATGATTGGGCACACATGATTTCCCGCCTTTTTGGCTCAACACTCTGGGTTGTGGGGCTTCCTGGTGCGCTGTTCTCCCCGCCTTCGCCTGGCTGGGGTTGGGTGTCTCCCTCTTCACCACTATCTGTGACTCCCGGATCCGCCAGTGCTACTGTCCAGCCGGGTGCACCTACAGGGTGTTGGTCCTGTGCTGCCCTGCCGCCTTGCTAGCACGTGGTAAGTCTCAGTGGCGCCCCTTGTACCTTGGTTCGTCGTCCAATGTGTTTGTTGAGGATACAACTGCTTCTGCCGCGTTCTGTATGCTTCCCTGCGTGCTCCCCTCCTTTCCAGTGGTACAGCTTGCCGAGTGAGCCACTCTGATCTGTTGGAGCACTGTGGGGAGATGACCTGGGTTCAATTATGTGACTCTCTGGTGGGTCCTCGTTATCTTTCAGGTTCTCCTCGTCGCCATTGTAAGGATGTATTATTATATATAGGACAGAGACCTTTGTAGGGGGAAACCACGTCTTTATTTTATTCAGTAATGGGCATACAGAGCACCGAGCGTGTTGTTAGCACACAGCTCCGGCGCCCGAATGATCGCGCTCGGAGACGCGCGAGCCAAGATGGCCGCCATTCACGCCACGTCATCACGTAGCGTGAACAACTAGAGCAGCGACTCTACACAGCCTGCTCGGGAAAGTCTCACAAATAATCCAGGACGCTCTGCAAGTAACGCTGCCTCCATATGGGTGCCGTTCTGGAGAGGAGCTCCTCGTTTAGGTGGTCATCTTCCTTTAGGGCCAGACCACGCCCCCATTTGTATTCCATTATGCTGGATAGGTTTGGTACAACAATTATTTTTCCACTTCAACCAATACATGTCAGTTGGAGTGGCAGGCACCCTTTCCCCTCAATTAAATATATTACTTTACAAACTGGACGAGTGTTAGTGGGCCAGCAATGATGATAGTAAAAAATGTAGAGCAAAACGGTGCGACTGCCATCCTTTGGTCTTTACTGTTATGTTTTTGGCAGGGCATTCAATATAGGTCATGTACTTAAATAGTATTTTTTTGTGTATAAAATCAATATTATCATTTTCCAACATATATTTATACAGTCCAAGAGCGTCACATGATGTTGCATAAGTATTGCCAAGGTCAATAGTTTTGAAGAACAAGACCTATTGGCCTAACCATTGTTAGTTTAGGCCTATGGTCATGCTATATTTGACTTGTTTGAACACTCAGTTTGCCAAAAAACTGTAGTTATTCCGTACTGTAGTGGAGTTCCCTTATTTAATGTTTACATTTTTCAATCTGTCTTGACAGCACAGGCAGCTAAAACACTTTCTGTTCCAAACAATTTGCAATATTCATATTTTGGACTTTGGTTCCACCCGAAGGAGTAATTGTCTCTCACTTCATTCTATTGATTATTTTATGTATCAATTCCCTTTATATATATACCGCTGCCATTGGAACACATGAGAGGCTATGTTAGGACGGAAAATTCCTTCGCATGGTAATGGACGTGTATCCCTGTCCTGAGTTCCTTGGCTGCTGTGTAATCTGGAGCCTTCGTAACAATTTTAGTCATGGATGATGAGGGATCATGCATGTTTGCCATGGCCTAGACTTGTCTCATAGATTGCGGTCTTGCTAGGACCGTGAAGGGTACCCAAATTGCCACCCTCAGGCAGTGGAAAGCTACTACCTTCATCAGGAGTTAAGTAGCACGAGCATAGTGGTGGCAGCATACTGTGTTTTAGGTTTTAATGATCAGTACAGTGAACAGGCTTTTTTACCTGGGTCACAGGAGTGTTGCCTCACGGGCCTCTCTGTTAAAGTTATGCTGCTCTGCCATTAAGTCACCCTTGGACAGCATTGCTTGTATGCAGTGCAAGACAGTGCACAAGGGTGCAAGCTAGGATACACATGTGCCTGTAAATTAGTACTGCTCATAAGAATTAGTGCACTTTTGCATGCTGCCATGTACGTGTGTCTGTGATGTGGTACAGTTCATGAGAGCCCTCATGTGTGTGTTTGCGTATGCGATTTATGTGTGCTTGTGAAAGGCACAATATATGAAAGTTTCTGGATTCCACTTTGGGAGACCCAGGACTTGCTGGAGGAACATGTGGAGGTAGAGTTGAATGGGGCACACACTGGAGGAAGGAAGAGCAAAGCTCTCCATGCATTCAAAAGAGTTCACTGGTCATAGGGGCCTGGACATATCTCAGGAAAGAAATGGACTGATAAGGGAATCATAAAGAGCAGTGCTGAGAGCCTTTAGTAACCTTTTGACACACTTATCATTGAGTCTGATCTCCTGGTGTGAACCTCGAGTCACTCCCATGGCCTATGTTTGGGACTATCAGATTTAGAGATGTTCTCCTGACAGACTGCCCTCTGGAGCAAGAGAACAACAGAGGAATGGCCTCATTAAAGTGGGCAACCCCAGAACACAAACTTCAAAGGCGTAGACACTAAATCACATTTGTGCCTCAAAATGAATTAGAGAGAGGGGAATTTGTGACTCCCAAATTGTCAAATGCAACCTGTGCATTAGGGTGGGAAGGTCAGCATGAGTTCTGCCTGTTTGGATCAGGACTATGGAGTAAGGGTCTGGAAGTCTTCCTGCTGGGTGAGAAGAAATCACCTTGGAGAATTGTGAGTACCTGCATTGCAGCCTGGAGCACTGGCCTTAGACAATTGTGACATACAGAGGGACCTTGCCTTAAAAGCGTGGGAAGCAACCCACATATGCCGGGTGAGGGGACCATGGAAGAAGGAGTGGGACGTGACCCACACACCAAGTACAAACTGCGAACTCAGAGCTACTATGTCATTATTAGAACATCAGAGGCACCCTAAGTCTGCCTTCAGGACCCAAGGGTACATACCTCAACAAAGGAGAAGCTCCAAGGAGATCTAGATTTTGTGCTGGCCACAGAGAGAATGCTATTCATCACCATCCTCTGCCACCATCTACCTCCATCCCAGACCGTTGAACGGTCTTGGGCTTTCAGTCTTGTCTCTAGGGGAGGAGTTGAGACCAAACCTTGAGTCACAAAGCCATGGTGAGGGTAACTGCTTTGACTGTAGCACCGAGGACACTGGGGCACTTTGAATTTACCTAGCTGTGTTTGGGATGTCTATGACTCATATTCTCTATTTGGGCCTAGCCTGGATGTTGCCTCAAGTGAATGGGTAATAACCCGGTTTGTAGTTAGAAGAGCAGGACGTGGAGAACCGTGCTAGATACAGCCCTTACAAAGAGTTTGTTATTATTTATTGTGTACCTAATCTTACTTTGTGTGCATGAATATTAAAAGTAAGTTTTTGTCTGGACATTCAACTATTGTGAATGCTGAATGTACGTTGAGGTGTGAGTCTGTGCTTACCCTAAACCTACTTCCCCGGGAAGCCTTGTACTGCTTGACTCACGGAATCACTGAGAGTCAAGTGTAGAAAGGGTCTTTGGCCCAATTCCCGGAGCCCATTGTCTGCCGGACTCCAGGACATCAGGATTAAAAGGCCTCAACCACAAATGTTTGGTCCCAATAGCTCCTGCTTGCACCATGGCCCTCTGAAAGAGGTTCTGAGGGGTGTGGCCAGTATGGAGGTGAGGTAGGATGCTTCTCGCTACCTCTCCCTCCGACTGCCATACACAGCACTGTTTTTCAGCCATTCTGAGCCCTAGAACAACCGTTGAAAAGGGAGCCTGCACAGCGTGACCCCCTGAGAGACCGGGGAGTCCAGTGACGGCGTTCAGAGGCGCCGTAAACACCAGCAACGAGCCGAGGGCCGTGAGGCTGCACCATCGATACCCTGATTGCAACGCCAGTGCGGGAGACCGTGGCAGGTGCAGGAGCGGGCCCGCAAACACGTGACGAGGCCGAAAGCTGCAGACAGCAGACGCGTGGCTGCACTGATTAGCGGAGACTCCCCCCAACAAAGGCACAAGCGATAGACGCAGCCGGGGGCAAAGAGGCACGTCCCCGGAATAGCAGGGCCTAGGCAGAGAAGCAGGCCTGGAGGACCACCTCGCCATTTCAGAATGGCAGCATCCTAAGTGCCCTGGTGCCAAGGTGAGCGATTGACTGCACAGCCCCTGGTGGTTATTGAGTCCAGAGGCCGGTGAGGCGGGATTCGAGGGGCGAGTAAGCATTCCCCTACAGCCTCATTTCCAACAGAGTGATAAGGCCGGTAGGCAGAGAGAAGGACCTGGCCCAGTCGCGGGCTCTCCTGGACACACAGAAGGGCGCAGCCCTGCGCTGGAGACCCGGTTTCTGCCACACTAGCATGAGAGGCGCAGGGGGAAGCCTGAAGGCCTGACGGCCCCCGGGCATACAGGAACAGAGTGAAGGGCGAGTCCTGAACGCTCTGGGAGAGACCTGGTGGGAACACGCAAGGTCAGTGGAGGAGAGCCTGCGTCTAACAGGGCAGTCTTGGGCCTCTGACTGGAGGCTGGTATTGGACACCCGAGGCACGCCTGGACCAACTGCATGGAGGAACAAGGAGTAGCCCCAAGGCATGGGGCAGAAAGAGTTGGTGGTGGAGGCCTGCATCTAACACACACCCGAAGGCTGAGAACCCGCTTCATATGCTCAGCAGCATGAGAGAAACGATTTGGAGTCCGATGGTAGGCGCCTTGGTGAAGATGTAATTTCGCTATAAGCCCAGAGAGAGATTCCCTGAAGCGAGTTTAGACCCGCTTGGGTGGGTGAGGTAGCCATCGGACGGCAGAATAGCAGGGTCCTCCAGGCCAGGGTTGGCCGGGAGCTTGGAGCAATGGCTGTGGGACGAGGGAAGAAAGACGCATCCTTAAAGCTATGCTCACAAAGCCAACAGGCGGCGTTATGCCGAACAACCAGCCACTGAGGGTCTGCCGCCTGCTCTGACGACTGCTTCGACGGAGGAGCCAATGACCTGGGCATTCCTAGAATCCCTTTTGCCAACACTCAAGGAGCATCTGCAGGCGATCAGGAAAGACTTGACCTCAGAAATCAAAGAGATCAGACGAGACACTGTTGCTCTTGGCGATAGGGTGGATTAACTGGAAGAAAAAGGAGTTGCACAGGAAGAAGAAGAAGAGCCAGAGTCCATGAGACAAGAGATTATATGCCTCCAAGAGCAACACGTTGATTTACAGGCCCAGCTGGAAGATCTTGAGAATCGTTCTCGGAGGCATAACGTCTGCATTAGGGGTGTAGCAGTGAAGGACGAAGGGAGTGATATATTCAGCTTTGTCAAGTCCCTCTTCAATCATATTTTAGGCAACACACAAGACACTGCCCTCAAGATAGATAGAGCAGACAGAGTGGGGGATCCGTGCTGTGACAAGGCCTCCCCAGCTGACATTTTAGTCTGTATGCACGGTTTCAAACAAAAGAGAAAATCATATGCAAAGCACAAGCGATGCATCCCTGACCTTCCGTGATCACCCCCCCCACTATTTTCCAGGACCTATCTGCGTTAACACTACAAAAATGCAGAGACTTCCGCCCAGTTACCTCCCACCTGAGGAACCAGAACATAGCCTACTCCTGGGGTCACCCTTTTAGAATTTTCTTCCGCTTCGAAGGGAGTATCCAACAGTTGAGATCCCTGCAAGAGGTGTGCCAACTGCTGGGGCTAGAGATGCACAGAGATCAAGAGGATGACGACCAAGGAACCCCGCCCAGTGGGGAACAGCGGCCTCGATGGCAGTGACAGGGATGCCACCGCAATGTGACTAAGCCCAACTCGGCCGAAATCGCAAGAGGACATCAAGAGACACTGGAAGCTATCCCTTCTACATTGGCAAAGGCCGATGGCAACTAAACACTCCTGGGTCCCCCTGGGCTCCTCTCTGAGGTGGGTCAGGGGAGGTGGAGCAGCGAGAACTTGGCCTCAATATGGACCCTACTTCTTTTCCCAAATGGCCCCGCAGGGACCTTGGACTATTTCCAGACTACAAGCTGGGTAAACTTGTTGCCATTTATTTTGAGTTACTGTTTGTAAGTTCAGTTTTGTCTTACATATGTTTCTGGGGTAATGTTGGGGTCATCGATCCACCTTGCTATTCTGTCACACACATGCACAGGGACACTGGGGTGGGAGGCGTAGAGCAATGTATGCAGGTGGAGCGTAGCCTGTCAGTTGAGAGGTTATAATGACACTGAGTGTGCAGCCCTCTAACCTTAAGATTCTCTCACTTAACGTGAGAGGTCTCAATAACCCGATTAAACGCCCGGCCATTTTTTCGTTCCTAGAAGAGACCCAGGCAGATATTTGCCTGCTGCAAGAAACTCACCTTCCAGCCAGTAACTGGGGTAGATTCAAATCCAAGTGCTTCCCCATACAGATGTTCTCTTCCAACACAACCAAAATAGCTGGGGTGGCCATTTTAGTTTCACAGGCCTTTTGAGACAAAGTGGTCCAGAAAGAAGCAGAGATTAGAGGTAGATTGCTCACCTGCTGCTTTAACATTGGCGACCAGGGGTTAGTGGTAGGCACAATCTACGCTCCTAATGAGGGACAGGAGAGTTTTTACACAACACACTTAAAGAGGCCCTATCTTCCGACGAAAGACGTCTTCTCCTGGGGGGCGACCTCAACTTGGTTTTTGATAACAATGCCGACAGGTCGGCTCAACAATATAGGCAATTAGGTGCACTGTCTAAAGCCAGGCTTTCCCAACTGCAAGAACTAGGCCTCGTAGATTTCTGGAGGGCTTTCCACCCACACGACAGGGAATATTCCTACTATTCCAATGCCATAAAACGTACCCCAGACTGGACTACTTCTTGTGCACCAGGGAACTATAATCATTAACGTCCAGCACCGAAATACTCACGGTGCCCTCTCAGACCACGCAACCGTGGTGATGGTAGTGTTGCTCCCGCCCCCTGAAGCCACCCCGTAGACAGTGGAGACTGAGGGACACGCTCCTCCAGCGCCAGAAGGTTGTGGATCAGAATCAGAATAAACTTTATTCGATTTTAGTCATTTAAAATCATAAAAGCAACAGTTTAAACATTTCGTGCAGGTAGTAATCAAAATATATTATACCATATCAGATAAACACATACTCCATACATGTAGCTTTCTATCATTTACTTTTTGACAAAAAAACTAGTAGCTCGCCAAAAAATATTACAGCATAATATACTTTTTTGCAGTAAGTTTTAACCAATGATACTTTTCCTTATTCGCAATACATTCTTCAAATCAGTGCTTTGCGGTGCTTTCATAGCGATCTCTGTGGCAGACAACAGACTGAGGAAGGAAAAGAGAGATAGCCTCTCCTTCCAGGTCAGAGAATTGAAAAGCATACATCAAACAACTGGAGCCCCTAGGGTGTGGCGATGGCTGTCAGCCGCCCGTGCCCAGCTAGCGGCTCTGGATCTGGGTTAAGCGGAACACACTGCTCTACGGTTGCAGCACGCCTTCTATGTGGGGGGGACAAGTGGGGCGGATCTTGGCAAATGTCTCAGGGAAGAGCAACATCGACAGAGTATCCAGACGATTAGGGACGCAGAGGGACAGCTGGTGTCAGACGACGCAATAGCAGAGTCCTTCAGGGATTTTTATGAGAGGCTCTATACATATCAGTCACTGGATGGGGATGACAGCACCAGCTTCTTTCAGGGTGTGCAGACACCTAGGCTGTCATCAGAGCAAGCTGTGGTCCTAGAGGAGGAGATCCGTATTGAAGAAGTAATCTCAGCCATTTCTTGGTTAAAGTTAGCTAAAGACCCGGGCTCAGACAGCTTCACGGCCGCTTTCTACAAATCCTTCTGCCCCAAACTAGCTCCTCTTTTGACCACGCTATTTAACACTTTTGCTGCTACTGGTGCTATCCCTGCCTCCATGCTGGAGGCAGTTACAACAGTCACCCCCAAGCTGGGGAAAGATAAAATGCACTGCAGTGCATACAGGCCCATCTCACTGCTCAATATTGATTTAAAACTTTTCATGGGTATCCTGGTGCAGAGCCTGGGGCCATACATGCCAGCCTTAATTGACCCCAATTAGGTGGGCTTCATACCCCAAAGGCAGACTAGCGACAACCCTACAAGGGGGCTCCACATTATAGAAAAGGCTTCTAGGTTCCCAGGCAACTACATGCTCATGGCAATCGACGCAGAGAAAGCGTTTGATAGGGTGCACTTGCCCTATCTGGAACAATGTACTGTCTCACTTCGGTTTTGGGGAACGCTTCCGCACACAAGTCTTAAATTGTTCTTGCTTTCCCACAGCCACTGTGAGAGTCAATGGGCTTAAGTCAAACCGACTTCCAAAGCGCAAGGTACACGACAGGGGTGTCCATTTTCACCCCTGCTATTTGCGCTATACATGGAACCCCTAGCACACAGAGTCCAGATGAACCACAGATCTGGGGAGTTCCTTTTGTGGGGGACAACCACACGGTAAGTCTTTACACTGATGATGTGTTAGTGACTCTTATTACCCTGAAACCTCGCTGAGTTCATTCCTACAGGAACTGGAGGATTTTGGCAAAGTGTCAATGTAGAAAAATCTCTGGCCCTTAATCTTTCCCTTTCCCCCAGATTGTAGAATTACTAGAGGGAGAATACCCATTTCAATGGTCTTCGGACTCAATCCCCTACCTGGGAGTGCAACTAGCTGCCACGTCACACGCCACGGCTGATACGAGTTACACTCACTTACTTAAGCAAGCACCCTCCAACATACTCTGATTGAAACTCCACCCGATTTCCTGGCTAGGTAGGATAGCAGCCACTATGATGACGATACTCCCTAAAATGTTGTACCTGTTCCAGACACTCCATCTGCGCCCACCACCGGGTATGATCCCCAAATTGCAAGCGGAAATAATGACCTTTATATGGCAGGGAGGTAAACCTAGAATGAAAAGGAGACTTAGCTTCTTACCACCTGGCGAAGGCGAGTTGGCATACCTAACCTCCAACTGTATTTCCGAGCGGCACAATTAAGACACTTAGTGGAATAGAACCGAACGGAATCAGGGAAGCTTTGGCTATTCCAGGACAGGGCTGTGGCGGGTACTTCACTGGTGAATATCCCATTCTTAAAGAAAGCCCAAAAACCCCATAGTCTTTATGTTTCGTACATCACTAGGACAACCATTTCGACATGGGTCCAGACTAACCTTAGCCACAAACTCACAACGTTTCCATCCCTCCTGACCCCACTGTTCGGCAACCCTGACTTTGAGCCAGGGTTAGGGGAAGCAACCTTTCAAGCATGGCGTCAGTCCCAATGCGGCTCCATCGGCCATTCTTTCGCTGTTCAGGGGGTTCTATCGTTCTCACAAGTTAAAGCACATTTTGGCATCCCTGGGACAGAGCGCATGAGAGCTTAGACATTGGGTCCTGCAGCCACATAATAAAGAGGCGGCTAGTCGACATATTTTTGGCTCTTGTTGAAGTCCTCAGACAGGGGAATAGTCTCTGACTTATACAAGCTGAGGAATGCCCAAATCTCACACTCATACCACTCTGGACAAGGTAGATGGTAAAAGGATATTGGGAGACCCCTTAGCAACAAAGAGTGGGAGGGCATATATTACAGGGAACGCCACATGGCCAGCAACATGGCACTCACAGAACGGACCACGTATTGGTACTACACGCCGGAACGGGTGCATAAGCTCGGCTAGTTCACTCTGCTGGAGGAATTACGGGGAAACGGGTACATTTCACCACTTACTATGGGACTGCCCCCATGCTCAAAATTACTGGTCACAAATATTGGTTGATATTGATAAACACCTGGCGATGTAGCATCTCCGTTTTCCTGCACACATCTTACGGGAGTACCAGACCTACTTGCATACCCACTGAAGTCTACGAGGGTTCGCCTGATAGGATTGGCGCTGGGCAAAGCCATGCAGAACTTTCTCATGCAGTGGGAGACCCTACAGGCCCCCACACATACCAGATGGTTGACACGCCTTTGGCACATCCTGGGCTTGAACAAAATAACACTTACACTTGCTGGTAAAGGTGCAGACTGTCGTGAAGCATGGCTTCCCTTCCTAGCTCTGTTGATGCAGAAGTTCCACAAGCTCATATTTCTTAAATACTTATGCTTGCTGCGATTGCCAGAAGATGGGACATCACCCGCTCTGGTTTAACCTTGGGGTGTGCTGTTTGAATTTGTACTTAAATCAAGGCAGGGTTGATTGGAGGAGTGGTGGGGGAGGGAGGGGTTGGAGTTTTGTTCATTTATTTTACATTTGTCGTATTTGTGTTTGTAAGCAGGGGCTCTGTGTGCGTCGGCCACAAAGACAGCTCACTGTTTGCTGCCAGTGCTTTTGGTCTTTGTTGTCTCCTCCCCATTTTGTTGATTTGTCTTGAATACAACAATAAAACAGAGTTAAACCATGAAGGGGGTTCTGACAGGCTATTTTACCTCTTGGAGATAAACTAAATCATCAAACATTAAATTACTCATTTCATACATGCATTTAGGTCTCGCCTGGGACAGGCCCTGCATTCAGAACCCACTCATTACTTATCATTGGCTGGTTTCATCATTACTTTCATTTCCTTGCTTCTCAATGGTCAGTGGTGTGGGTTTCACTTTCTTTTTGTTTGTTTGTCCCTACTCTTGAGCATGGACCAAGTACTGTTTCCTGTCGACGGCCAGTGTCCTTCAACTGGTTGCGCTTTTTTTTAATTAAACTTCATTAGAGTGCATGTGTTTCCAGTCACCGTGATAAGGACTCGGAAAGTTGCTGCTCATTTGTGCCTGGAGCGGGATTTCTACACTTGTTTACTGCTTGTATCTCGTTTCCGCTGTGCCTGGGTTGGTGTTTCCTGTCAGCGCTGCTTTGCGGACCGGCTCCCCTTGACTCGCTGGTGTGAGCGTGAGCTGCAATCTGCACGCTCAGTCAACCGCTCCCAGCTGGAGTCAGAAGGGTTGAGCCCAGTGTAATCAACCTCAGCGCGCTTAGCCCGGGGGACTGCGAGGACCAGAAATCCCAGCTGGGGTCAGCTGGTTCCTCTTCCCCCAGGCGACACGCCCACGGCCACGCCCACCAACGAGGAGGATAAAGATTCGTGACACCCGCTTCGCGGGCGCCACTCACCGTGATAAGGACTCGGAAAGTTGCTGCTCATTTGTGCCTGGAGCGGGATTTCTACACTTGTTTACTGCTTGTATCCCGTTTCCGCTGTGCCTGGGTTGGTGTTTCCTGTCAGCGCTGCTTTGCGGACCGGCTCCCCTTGACTCGCTGGTGTGAGCGTGAGCTGCAATCTGCACGCTCAGTCAACCGCTCCCAGCTGGAGTCAGAAGGGCTGAGCCCAGTGTAATCAACCTCAGCGCGCTTAGCCCGGGGGACTGCGAGGACCAGAAATCCCAGCTGGGGTCAGCTGGTTCCTCTTCCCCCAGGCGACACGCCCACGGCCACGCCCACCAACGAAACGTACAAAAACAGAATCACATCCCGCGACGCGGGACGCGCGCGGGACCAAGCGCGGGACTAAGCCCGGACAAAGGGCGGGCCGTCTGTGGCCGTCCGGGGACGACCGCGGACGGGACGGTCTATCCCTCTAACATCTGTATTAGGGATTCCTGATCATTTAAATTGTGAATAGGTCTCGCTACATCATAATCTAGCTGAGACGACCATAACTAACAACGAACACTTGGCCCTAATATGAGGGCATTAAAACAATTACGCTCACGTACAATTTACATGAGACGTATGGGTACCGACGCAGCTGTTAGGAAATCAACTGACAAATCAATGAAACCGGGACTATTATCTTATACTCCAGCCATAAATAAATATTTTTCTACTCTTTCCACAAAAAATCATTCACTCGTATTTACATCAGAAGAACAAGATAAGTCAGACCTCATCATGGATAGGGTACAGCATGAAATGTCTCTCTCCTCTGTTCAGAAACATCATGAACAAGACTTCCTAATCACAGAGAACAGTTCGGTAAAAACGCCTTCTCTTGTAGAGTGCCAAACATCGCCCATAGATATGTCTCAAATAAAGTCTATAACACCAACAAAACTACAAGACAATGTGCAAACTTTGGAGTTATCGGTAAATAACAGCATGAAAGGAGAACATGAAAAATCAGAAATATTACTCAGTCAAAATCAGCCATTTACCAGCTCACCAGAAAAATCACCTAAATTCTTCTTCAACTGTGCAAATTCCATTGACTCTAACTTTACAAATCTGAATTTAAAATCTGAAAACAGTGCTCCTCTTTTGTCAAAAGCATTATTTTCACTGCAGGAAATTCTAGAATCAGTACTTACCCATCTCGGACAAATTTTAGCCAATTCTGATGATACACTAGATGTTCAAATAGGAATCCTAAAATTTTTGGTTGAACAAAAAAGGAAAAAAGATCTATCCAAAGTAATTCCCAACGATCATGAATCAGGTAAAACTTCTCTAATAGATGACCGTCATTCTAATGGGATAAAAAACCTAAATCAACTGGAAGTAAGCACTCAAACAACCGATGTGGTAATAATTGAGACCAAAACTAAAGAAATAAAAAACAAGAAACAACATCCTATTACCTACTCACTCAAAAAATTGTTTAAAGAAGAACCGGAAGCTACCAGCGAAAAAGATATTAAGAATTATCCCATCTTCTCTAGTAAAGAAATTAACAACAATTCAGACCGTATAACTTGGGATACACAACTAGTGTCATCAGGAGTTATTACTGATCAGGAGCCTAGTCAGATAGAAAAGACTGGAAAAAGTAAGGAGCGGGAAAAAGCAAAGGGAAAGAAAAGGAGAAGAAAGTCTCTGAGAAGAATACAGAAGAAAAAAGGGAATAAACTTAAATTTCAAAAATCCATACCATCAAGTTTTGAGAGTTCTCAATTAATTAATAATACAACTCAAGCAATAATTCCACTGGCAAACACATTGAACCCAAAAGCAGAAGAATATCGGCCGATGACAGAATATCGATCACCTGTGCATAAGTCTATGGTCATAAATAACTTGGACGAATTGCAATCTCAACATTGGGAAAAAGTCTCATCAAAACTTATCATAATAGAAGAACTGTTTCCAACAGACAAAATGCCTCTTAATCGCAGTAGAATAATTAACCTTTTGCAAGAAATTTCATCTTTGAACTCTCTCACAAGTAAAGAAATCGACCTGGTACTTTTTCCAAAGAAAGACAACAATAAATTAGCACAGGTATCCTTTTTTTCTCCAGTTCTTCCTAGAATAATCATTAGAGAGAAGGAAATTCTCCACAGAAATGGCTACGATGTATATTCAGTACCCGACTTTAAAACCAACGTACAAATTAATTGCATAACTGGACAAATCCAGAGAAGAAATGATGACCATGGTTTCAAAAGGGGAGAAGGTGTATTAAATAACAACAGAAAGGACACACTCCAAATACAAGTAAAGCATGGAGAGAGGTCAGTTTGGTCTCGGGAACCAAAAATAAGTGACACCGAGAACCCTATAACATCCTGGGCATGGCTATCAGAGACTCTAAATAGCAAAAAATTGGACAAACCGCAACAGCATCAGGTTTAGCAAAGGACTGTCGTTATTAACTTGGAATCTGGCAGGGAAATCTGTTAAAAAAATGAAAATTGCAATTAAGGATACCCCAGACATTATAGCCTTGCAGGAAACATGGTCGACTGATCCCTTCAAACAAAAAGGGTATTATGTTCATGAAACACTGGCAAAAAAATCAAAAAGAGGACATGCCAAGGGAGGTCTGGCCTTTTTACTAAAAGAAGAATACTCCTGGTCACAAGTAATAATAAATACTAACACTGATAATCTGCAATGTATAAGGATATCACTTAAACCTCAATCATCAGCCATGAAAGAAAAAATACTACTCTTTAATATTTATGTGCCTCCCAATAGTAATTATGACTCGCTGTTTGACCATCTGATGGAGATTATTTTGCATATTATTGAAGACCATCTCCACATACCATATATCATCATGGGAGATCTAAATGCTAAAATTTCAAATAGTGAACTCAAGAAATGGGCACTCTTATTTAAAGAGGAATCGTTGGAAACATCTCTCCCAGAGTTACCGAAAGGAGTCAAATCAGATAAGAGAGGACGCTCACTTTTATCAATTCTTCCGATAATAAATGGGACAATCTTAAATGGTAATACCAACGGAGATAGACCGGCATCTTACACGAGACGGGGAAGTGGATGTCCCTCTATCCTCGATTATTTTATATGTGGGACTGGAGAGAAAGACCAATTTACCCAACTCTCGATTCAATTTAACGAGGAAAGCGACCATGCACTATTATATTTAACAACTAACTGGAATGTCCCGATCTCCTTTCAGAACCAGTCAATATTTTATAAACCAAATACGGAAGTTAGCGCAAAAAAGCGCTGTTTATACTGGAGCATTGAAAATCTAGACCATTTGAGCACTCTACTTTTTCATACTCAATTATTGACTACTACCTATTCAGATGATCCTATAGAGAATTTTGAACTTATCATCGACAAGCTTAAGCTTGCCTTACAAAATAAACTACAAACAGATACACAGTTAAAAAGAAAACGTAACAGTAAAAACAAAAATTGGAATCAACCAAATATAAAACAACTTAACAGGCTGATCCGAGCCCAGTATTTGAATTTCTCGCATGAAATAAAAACGGAAATTAATAGACTAAAGAACCAAATACGGAGAGAAAAAACCAAGCAGAAAAAAATGAAACAGGACGCTAACTGGATAGATATCCAACTGGCAGCCAAGCAAAAAAATCAACGCAAATACTGGTCCTTGATTGCGAAATTTACTGGAACCAAAAAAAAGCTAGAAGCAACTCCAGTCTCAGAGGATGATTGGGATACATACCTCAGTGAGCTGTACAGACCAAATCAGTTTAATAAGGTAGGAGAGGCAGAAGAACGATTAATGGAAACAAATGATTTTAAGATCAATAAAACTTCGTCAGTATCTATCGCTATGAATATAAGAACAGCAAGAAGCACGGGTGCTTCTGGCCCTGATCAAATCCCTATCAAAATCTACCAACTTGATCGGAAAAAGTGGAGTCTGGTGCTTTCACCGCTTTTTAATTATATATTCGACACCGGCAAAATGCCAAATTCCTGGAAGGGAAGCATAATTATCCCGATTTATAAGAAAGGGGAAAAATCTATACCAGGAAATTACAGGCAAATAGCACTTATGGACGCGGCTGGGAAGATATTTGCAGCAGAAATTCTGGACAGATTGAAAGATTGGGCATTTACAAACGGACATATCCCGATGTTTCAGTCTGGATTTCGCCCGAATCACTCTGTTACAGATAATATAGCGATCTTCCAGACAATTTTAGATAAATACACATTGGGGAAAAAACAACCTATTTATACAGCGTTCATTGACTATTCGACGGCCTTTGACCGAGTCGATAGACCGACACTGTGGTCAAAATTAAGAAGGATGGGCATTTCAGAATCACTACTACAACTCATAGTGAACTTACACAGCAATACCTGGTGTCGGGTTCAAATGGGGCGCGATAAGGGCCTGACGAAGAAAATATTGACATTTAATGGCCTGAAGCAAGGGTGTCTTTTGGCTCCAATTTTATTTTCCTTGTACATAAGTGATTTACCTGCCGAACTTCAACTAGGATTATGCACTCCTCCAAAGATTGCCACTGAGTGCATACATACACTGATGTATGCGGATGATATTGTCCTCTTTGACCTCACTCCGTTTGGACTCCAGAATCTCCTAGATATCTTACATAATTACTCGAGGAAAAATTATCTTATCCCAAAC
Organism: Lissotriton helveticus; assembly: GCF_964261635.1. NCBI lineage: Eukaryota > Metazoa > Chordata > Amphibia > Caudata > Salamandridae > Lissotriton > Lissotriton helveticus. Next base: position 1,179,799,922 of record NC_136061.1, read on the forward strand.
ATAAATAAAACCAAAGTGGTTGTATTTTCAAAAAAGAAGAAATGTGTAAGATACGAATGGAAGCTAGGAGGGGAGAAATTAGAGCAGGTAAAGGAGTATACATATCTTGGGAGAATTTTTTCATACAATATGAATAACACCAAACAAATAGAACATCTCAAAAAGAAGGCGGACCTGCATGCTGGGGCCCTGTCACGTTTATACTCAGCCGCTGGGAACAGACACTTCTTTGCATTATTACAAGTCTATAAAGCGAAGATTCCACCACTTATGTCATATGCCTCGGAATATATCCTTACAAAACAATGGGTATATATGGACCAACAAGAAGGCAAAATATTAAAAAAATTAATGAAAGTTTCCACATCTACACCGGTACAGGCATTGAGAATAGAATGTTCCATCACGAGTGCATATGCCACATCGATAACAAGCATCATCAGGTGGGCTTATAATTTACTGCATTCAAAAGAAGGAACTTTGAGAAACTTGTTAAAAGCTGAGACATTTAAAAAGGATTCTGCCCACCTTACCTTTTCTATAAACATGAAAGAGGCATTTCAGCTTGCGAAAATTAGTCTGGAAATTTTGTCAACCTGGACGCCGGCACAACTAAAACTTTTTTTAAAAAACTTCTCGCCCAAACTGAGCTATGAGCTTGACCATAATCATTGTAAAAAACTATCTGTCTACAGGACTTATGCAGACTCTCAGGAATACAAACAAAAACAGGTGTACTTAGGATACACTTTGGCACATGGTGCAAGGCGAGCGATCTTGATGCTGCGTCTAGGTATACTTCCAGTATTAACTTTTAGTTCTTCCTGGAGTCCGGATAGAGCTGTGGTATGCACCCTCTGTCAAGGGGGCATACAGGATTTGGTACACCTTCTTTTTATTTGTCCAAATGAGAAAATTGTAAATGCAAGGTTAACATGTATAGAACCCATCTTCCGGTCTTATAGGATTGCTAACACTAAGGATTTCTTAACATTATGTAAAAATCCACCCAATGAATATGTCTGTTATAGAATTTTTAAGTTTCTGAAAATTTCATTGAAAATGTATTAATTGTATGAAAAATTAATTGTATTTTTTATATTTTATCAAATTTGTGGTCCTCAATAGAGTACCGTAACAAATGAAAACTTTTTTGACTTTTGACTTGCATGTGTTTCCAGACCATCTGCCCTCCCTCCCATCACACTCCACATTGCTATTTCCCCATTAATATTCCCCTGTTGTTGTGAGGGGTAAACATTGCTGCTGCCGTCAGGCTGCACAGCCACTAAAGGGTTCTTCTACCTCAACAATAACACAGGTTAGTCATTATCCGGGCTAACATTTGGCACATGACAGCATACAGTTCCTTTTCTCTCAAGCCTTACCTGTACTATTCATTTTGTGTGGTGAAAGTGCTTTACAAATACTCTGTTTTGCACTGATGACACTGGTGCCTTTGTACAAATAATGCACATTGTAATGTCCGAAAACAATTGTGTGTGTACTACGAGTATTTTTAGTCACTAGTGTGTAATTGATGTGCTGCTGCTGCCAGTACTGCACAAACAGTGTATTGTTTCCTAAAGCTGCAGATATTTCACAGGAGCAACAAAGTGAATGTGGCGCTCCTGCTGTACAAGTAGGTGGCGATACAAAAGGGGATGATGGACGGAGCGTTTGAGCAAATGAAACACTCACCCCCAGTCAACTGATCTGGGTTTAATCCATCACCATTCTTTAGCCCACTCAGCCACCCCAGTTCAGACATGGCCATATGCAAATCAGTCTGACCCTGTGCCTCATGGGAACAGTCCAGCCCGAACTGCCAAGCCATGTCTTCCCTGGACCGGAAACAAGCATCCTGGGACCGGTTTCGGATTCATAATCCTCATCAGCCAGGCTATCTTGAATCCAGTGGCCAAATGAGCAAAGGACTCACGTCTGAGCATACCCTGCCACACTTAGGGCGAACAAAGCGATACAAAAAGGGATGATGGACGGAGCGTTTGAGCAAATCAAACACTCACCCCCAGTCAACTGATCTGGGTTTAATCCATCACCATTCTTTAGCCCACTCAGCCACCCCAGTTCAGACATGGCCATATGCAAATCAGTCTGACCCTGTGCCTCATGGGAACAGTCCAGCCCGAACTGCCAAGCCATGTCTTCCCTGGACCGGAAACAAGCATCCTGGGACCAGTTTCGGATTCATAATCCTCATCAGCCAGGCTATCTTGAATCCAGTGGCCAAGTGAGCAAGGGACTCACGTCTGAGCATACCCTGCCACACTTAGGGCGAACAAAGCGATACAAAAGGGGATGATGGACGGAGCGTTTGAGCAAATCAAACACTCACCCCCAGTCAACTGATCTGGGTTTAATCCATCACCATTCTTTAGCCCACTCAGCCACCCCAGTTCAGACATGGCCATATGCAAATCAGTCTGACCCTGTGCCTCATGGGAACAGTCCAGCCTGAACTGCCAAGCCATGTCTTCCCTGGACCGGAAACAAGCATCCTGGGACCGGTTTCGGATTCATAATCCTCATCAGCCAGGCTATCTTGAATCCAGTGGCCAAGTGAGCAAGGGACTCACGTCTGAGCATACCCTGCCACACTTAGGGCGAACAAAGCGATACAAAAGGGGATGATGGACGGAGCGTTTGAGCAAATCAAACACTCACCCCCAGTCAACTGATCTGGGTTTAATCCATCACCATTCTTTAGCCCACTCAGCCACCCCAGTTCAGACAAGGCCATATGCAAATCAGTCTGACCCTGTGCCTCATGGGAACAGTTCAGCCCGAACTGCCAAGCCATGTCTTCCCTGGACCGGAAACAAGCATCCTGGGACCGGTTTCGGATTCATAATCCTCATCAGCCAGGTTATCTTGAATCCAGTGGCCAAGTGAGCAAGGGACTCACGTCTGAGCATACCCTGCCACACTTAGGGCGAATAAAGCGATACAAAAGGGGATGATGGACGTAGCGTTTGAGCAAATCAAACACTCACCCCCAGTCAACTGATCTGGGTTTAATCCATCACCATTCTTAAGCCCACTCAGCCACCCCAATTCAGACATGGCCATATGCAAATCAGTCTGACCCTGTGCCTCATGGGAAAAGTCCAGCCCGAACTGCCAAGCCATGTCTTCCCTGGACCGGAAACAAGCATCCTGGGACCGGTTTCGGATTCATAATCCTCATCAGCCAAGCTATCTTGAATCCAGTGGCCAAGTGAGCAAGGGACTCACGTCTGAGCATACGCTGCCACACTTAGGGCGAACAAAGCGATACAAAAGGGGATGATGGACGGAGCGTTTGAGCAAATCAAACACTCACCCCCAGTCAACTGATCTGGGTTTAATCCATCACCATTCTTTAGCCCACTCAGCCACCCCAATTCAGACATGGCCATATGCAAATCAGTCTGACCCTGTGCCTCATGGGAACAGTCCAGCCGAACTGCCAAGCCATGTCTTCCCTGGACCGGAAACAAGCATCCTGGGACCGGTTTCGGATTCATAATCCTCATCAGCCAGGCTATCTTGAATCCAGTGGCCAAGTGAGCAAGGGACTCACGTCTGAGCATACCCTGCCACACTTAGGGCGAACAAAGCGATACAAAAGGGGATGATGGACGGAGCGTTTGAGCAAATCAAAGACTCACCCCCAGTCAACTGATCTGGGTTTAATTCATCATCATTCTTTAGCTCACTCAGCCACCCCAGTTCAGACATGGCCATATGCAAATCAGTCTGACCCTGTGCCTCATGGGCACAGTCCAGCCCGAACTGCCAAGCCATGTCTTCCCTGGACCGGAAACAAGCATCCTGGGACCGGTTTCGGATTCATAATCCTCATCAGCCAGGCTATCTTGAATCCAGTGGCCAAGTGAGCAAGGGACTCACGTCTGAGCATACCCTGCTGCACTTAGGGCGAACAAAGCGATTCAAAAGGGGATGATGGACGGAGCGTTTGAGCAAATCAAACACTCACCCCCAGTCAACTGATCTGGGTTCAATTCATCACCATTCTTTAGCTCACTCAGCCACCCCAGTTCAGACATGGCCATATGCAAATCAGTCTGACCCCGTGCCTCATGGGAACAGTCCAGCCCGAACTTCCAAGCCATGTCTTCCCTGGACCTGAAACAAGCATCCTGGGACCGGTTTCGGATTCATAATCCTCATCAGCCAGGCTATCTTGAAACCAGTGGCCAAGTGAGCAAGGGACTCACGTCTGAGCATACCCTGCCACACTTAGGGCGAACAAAGCGATACAAAAGGGGATGATGGACGGAGCGTTTGAGCAAATCAAACACTCACCTCCAGTCAACTGATCTGGGTTTAATCCATCACCATTCTTTAGCCCATTCAGCCACCCCAGTTCAGACATGGCCATATGCAAATCAGTCTGACCCTGTGCTTAATGGGAACAGTCCAGCCCGAACTGCCAAGCCATGTCTTCCCTGGACCGGAAACAAGCATCCAGGGACCGGTTTCGGATTCATAATCCTCATCAGCCAGGCTATCTTGAATCCAGTGGCCAAGTGAGAAAGGGACTCATGTCTGAGCATACCCTGCCACACTTAGGGCGAACAAAGCGATACAAAAGGGGATGAGGGTACAAGTAGGTGGGGCACTGAATGAGTATACATGAGGGGTATGTATATAGGGCTCCATAAATCAAGAAGCTGGGTAGTAAGCACTACTTAAATATTAAGCAGCAGTCATCTCTTGGAGCCAGGTTGGACAAGGTGGTTTTTGCTGTGCAACCAGCGCCATACACAGATATGGCCCTGAATGAGTGTGATTGGTACCTATATAGCACCCAGTGCCACCACCAGCTGCCTCTTGCACTGGTTGTTGGAGATAGGTTTTATTTGGGTGGCTGTGAGTCTTCCTAGCAATAGTCGTGGGGTAGAGGCGGGACACTACTGCACCCGTCCCCAGCAGAAAACCCAGTATGAAGTTTGGAGACTTCAGCCGATGTAAGAGGCCTATGGTAATAGCAGGGCAGAACTGGCTATTACTGCTAGAGCGGTTTATGCAACACCCGGGTGAAGTGATACCATTCTCCCAGGGTAAAGCACGTGCACTACACACTATTATCCTAAGGTGCAAAACTACACATCACTACCTTGCAACACCCAGGGAAGCAGCAGCGGCCCATCAATAAGTCACCTTTTAGAGCTAAAGAGTGTCTGCCAGGCTGAGCAAAGGCCAGCCTGACAGACAATCTTTATTTTCAGGTCAGAAAGCCAGGAGCTAGACATGTACTAAATGCACAGGCTCTAGGCTTCCCCAGTGGAACTTTGCTGGGCAGAGGATGTCGCAGCTTCTGTGGAAATGACCTCCTCAGCTTGGCAAAGGTTCACAAGGCCCTCCCCCTCATGACAAGGGGGAATGTCAGTGATAGGCTCCTACCTTGGAGCTTAAGTTTTAAACCCTGAAGGGCCCAGGCCTGAGTGTCTATCACTAACACCTCATCACAGAGAGGGTGGAGTCAGCAGTCTCTCTGACCCCATCCTATTCTGTGATGAGGTAGGGACTGTTGCTTCCCCTCAGGAGGGGAGGTAGCAGTCCCAACCCTCCTAGCATCTCTGAGATTTCCCTCCCTGAGAGCTGTGGACTGTAAGTGTTGTGTTTTAATTGACTGGTGCATGCATGTATCTGCATTTGTGAGTAGGTGTTGTGAATGGTTGTGTATGTGCGTGTCTGCATGTGAATTCATGGGTGTAACTGAGTGGGCATGTGAGGGAGTGTGTATCTGTGTGTGGGCCTCTTGCCCCCCTCTAAGTTGTACTTACCTGCCACCACTGCAGGGAAGTGAGTCCACCACAAGAGTGCAAACAGTGGTACGAAGTGCAGCACCATCAACATTAAAGACTGCCCCACAGAGCAGTGGTTCAAGGCTGTCCAAGAAGAGAAAGCAATGCAACACTACACAACACACGATTCGCAATACCCCCAACTCCAAAGGGAGACTACAACAGCTGTACTCACTTTACAACACTTTGTCGAGTCACTGACCCCTGACAAAATGCAGGTAGTGATGAAGCAAAGCTTCGCATATTTTGCGACTTGCTGTACTCATGAACCTCGTTTATGTGTAACAAGGTAATAAGTGTACGTCTTACTAACGGTTATATTAAGTTTGAATAAGGATTAAGAAGCTTGCACATGTGTTTACTAAAATAATTTACTCGAGTCATTTAAAATGTCTGCCGCTTGTATTTAGTTACTGCGCATGCGTCAGCCACACTCACGTGTCCTGACGCGTCTGCAGAGTTGGAGGGAAAATTATGCGCATGCGTAATACATAGCTTGGCCAATAACGTGGTACTGCTCGTGCCACTGCTCTTGTGTATGTATACATGTAGCTAACATTTAGACTGCATAAGTATATTTTATGATGATAAGTTGAAAGTACAACCCTGTGATGTGATTTCATACTGTTATTTCTATGTATTAATTTGTTCTCGCTTACTTTTCATGTACCGCGGGGAATGGGGGTCCAAACTGAAAGGGAGAGCCATTTTGGAGGGTACTTGTGCGCAGACTCGCCGAAAGTCATCTCGGCATTGAATAGCTGCCAAAGAAGGTTGATACCAGAAGCAAGCCTGGGAAAGCAGCACCTTCGCCCGCAACGTCACGATATTGTTCTAATATGTTGCAAAAATGTATTCTTTGCCTGTATTCTGCGCAGTTTTCTCATGGGAACCCCAATCTTGCTAGGCGGTACCAAGATATGTAAATGAAGCATCTAAATGGCATGTTATGATTGGTGTGTTACCCAAATCCTACCTTAGGACCAATCCAAATTGAGGGATTCTGACACTTTGCAACATTGGGGGGTGGTACACCGTCCCGAAAGAGTATATCTACCCTGGGTTCACCTAGGGAATTTGTCCGACTTGTCTGGTTTAGCTGACCTGTCACTGACCCATCGTACTCAATAGGTGACTGAAGATACAGAGCGCTGCGGAGCACTCTGTCCGAAATTGACCATAGACTAAGGTTTTACTGAACCTTAAAGTGCTGGCGAAGCACTTTGCTGGGAGTTCGCTGACCCAATCGGGGTCTTGATCGATAGCTGCAGAGAGGGTGGAGCGCAGGCGTTGCTTCCAAACTACGGGTGAGGTCCTGTCCTGAGCGGTCCTGTCCTGAGGGTTTGCTGTCCTGTCCTGAGGGTCCTGTCCTGATTCCTATTCCGAGGGTATCCTGTCCTGTTTTGGGTGTCCATTCTGCACCTGCTGTCCTTTGAGGGGTATCCTTCCTTGAGGGTTTCCTGTCTTTAACTGACCCGTGGCCAGGGTTTGGTTTCCACACCAGTCTAGGTAAATACTGCTCTAAATTCTTTAAACTTGCACCTTTCTATCTTTCTGACTTTTGCTTTAATAAAGATACACCTTGCATATGGTGATTTTTCCATGCTTTTGCCGCAACACTTGAAACATAAAGTCATTTGCATATTTTCTTGATATGTTCCCATGTTACCCTACCTTTTAGAAATCATATTTTGCATTGCATTTTGTCATTTTCTGATTTGGTCTAGAACGGCCTTACTTAAGTTTTCTAAAGATTTCTTGCCTTGAATGCATAGCGTCACTTTTACTTTACATAATTGCATTTAAATGATTACCCTGTCTTTATTTCTCTATAGTTACATACTTTACATTATCTTGGTTATTGATTGCCTTATTCTTGTGTATCTTATGCATGAAGAAAACGAACTTTAGATAAACATTTTAAAACTTCCAGTTGTCCGTGGTCATTTACAACAGTATTGAATGTCATTTGAATTTGCATTTGCTGCCTTTCCTTTTACAGCTAGGCCCCTGATCCGTTGAGGTCATAGGTACCCGTGTCGGTGGATGGTAAGTCGGGTACACTGAGTAATAACGGTAGGGAACACACAATTGGTAGCAGCCCGTGAAGTCGCCCTGTCAATGAGTAGTGTGAAATTGAAAGTATATGGGCCCTGAAGCCGGAAACGGCGAAATCATTGGCCGGGTGACCTCGCGCGCTCTATCAGTAGTAGTGCCAGGCTGTCTCTGCATCCAGTACCACACTTCCCTACCCTGGTAAAAGCTGTGGGAAGAGAAGGCCCCAACACATACACAGTGGGGCCAAGCTGGTACAGGAATACACCACCCGCTTTACGACATTCATTTCAGACTGTGCAATGCCTGGGTGGGACTCATGGATATGTTTGGACAGAAGGACCCGGGAACCAACATAAAAGTGGCCCCCATTAATACATTAAAAAGATTTTAAAAAGTGTGCCATGTTTGCAAACGGGCAGTTTTGAACTTAAGGATATTCCTTGACTGGTCTATGCGAACTCCTCCTTTAGCCCTTTATTCAAATTGTAAGTGTGGTCAGTTCCAAGGTCATATCACTCGCCAAGAAATGTATTAAAGACATTTTCCTTCAGCATAGATCTGAATGCCGAATGGGTATTAAATTGATGAAAGCGATGGTTGCTTTTTATGTCTCTTTCTCTTCAGGAGGGTTGCCAAAAATATCTACCCTGCGTTAACAATAACTAACATCGTTATGTTCTGGCAAGGTTCAGACTTGGTATTATTGCTTTCCCTACTATGACGTCGTGTCCAACTGATTTGACTCCTTGCCCATGCGATGACAGAAGTAAACAGAGCACGTTGCACATATTTTTTATTCTGCATTTTTTATTCGAATTATGGGCACTAGTACCGTAAACCTTGCTTTGTTGCGTCGAACATCAGAACTTACAATGTTGCCTTGAAATTCTTGCTTGCTTTAAATGACCATCTAGTGTTTTTTAATTTTGCTTATCCAGAAGTCTATTAATTCAAGGAGAAGCACAGTGTTTTAGATTCATATGGTCTTAGAAAATTGTAATACCAATATGTTATTGATGGACTATCGATCATGTGTGTTATCTAGATCCATTTACCACAGTTGTATTGAGCGTGTCATTTGGATACGTTATAATATTGTTTTATCATATGTTTTTATAGGGGAACATCGTTTACGACGCGGTTTTTACACCGCAGTGCCTTTACCCCGCAGCTATTACAATGCAAGTCGTTACTACGACTTGCGCTGGATGGCGCTGTGGGATAAGGAATCTTGCAATTTTATATTCCAACACCTTCCCTACTGTTAATGGCTGGTTTAACTTGCCGAAACAAGTTTTGGAACTGAACCGAACTTAAGGAAGATATGGTGTGTACCTGTTTGGCAAGGTATGGAAGATTGAATGGATTTGAGCTTGCTGCAGGAAATGTTTGTTTTAGTTTCAGGGAAATTAAAAGCAAAAATCAGCCCAGCAGACCATAAATCAGGCCCACAGACAGCCAAAAAAAAACGGCCCACATGCTGACCTCAGTTTCAGACCAGACTGTCGAGCACTGCCTCATTGTCCTATGGGCCAATCTGACCTTGGTGGGGCAGCTCAAAGGCCGAAACACCCCCTATTCTATCTCTAGGACCCTAACAGTCTGAATGCAGCTGCACTCCTAATGCCGTTGCACCACTCCTACTAGTAATGCCTCCTCCTTCTGCTCATCTGATCTCTGAGAGTGCCTCTTAGACTCTTCTGTTCTCCATGTTTTGTGAGTTGTCTTCGTTACTATGCATCCTCCCCAGAGTCCCACGTCCCTGCTACTCAGCCAGTGAGTGAGGTCATTGGACAGTTGGAATTTGGGGAGTGTTTGTGCTTGCATGAGTGGACAGTTGGATGGAGAAGGGCTAAGCAGCAGGAGGCTGCTCCTGGTGGGACTTTACCTGATTTCCTGTAACCTGATCTATGCCTAATAAACCTACCCATTTTGCAGCCTACACGACTACATCCTTAATTGTAACATTGGCGACAAGGGGCGGGATCCAAACCCACGCATGCAAAGAACAATGGATTAGCATTGTGGATTACCTCCCCTCTGCCTGCTGCCCCGGTCACAGGTTCATATATAAACACCTTTAGGTTCCCTGTCGATCCTATTCTATCCTGTTCTAACCAGGGCTTACCGGTTCAGTGGTGTGTGCAGCACAGCATCCTTCTGTAACTAGACTTGTTGTGATCTTGTGAAAATGGATACTTTGAAAGCGATGACAGCAGACTCCAAATGTAATCTCTGGCATTTAATTAGCCACCTGTCACATACCTAATTCCCAGCTGAATACAGGCCAACAACCAGACTGAAATCAGGCACCTCCATGGCACAGGGTGTGATCTAAAGGCAAATTGATCGCCCCAATCTCCCTGGAGGAGTTGCAAATCTTCTCTTGCAGATGGGGCAATATATCGTTACAGACCCTCATCGTCCCACTGACTACCCGCTACCCACTAGTTTCTTCTAACACTCGATGTGACCCTGGGCAGGATAAACTCAACCACCCACCAGCTTTTTCCGGACACTGTATGATCTTGGCCATGATTTGCTGCACACTTGGCTGCAGAAATAGAACGTAGTGAAATTGTGTGAAACTGTCCTTGTGCACATTCAGACAGACCCTAAACTAAGCAGATGCACATAAGGCTAAAGTAGGGTGCCCAGATTTTGAGAAGCAGAAACCGGGAAAAGCCAGGCTTAAAAGTAGGACTATAGCAAAAAGGGTTAGACGTTCAAAGCCTTTTTTCAATGCACAAATGGGCCAATTTGCAGAATGCAGAAATGGATTTGGTATGTAATAATCCCAAATTGCATATGATGTTACCTAATAACAATTTGGAATTAAGAATACATACCGATTCGGTATTTGGAAGGGGCGCATTTTGGGCGTCCCTTTCAAATACCGAATCAGAATGGGATCTATGAATGTTTTGTGACCGTTTGAAAAACATTTGCACTTTACCACCAATCTATTGGGGCCTCTACCCCTTTGAGAATGTTAAAAATATATTTTTTCAGAGCAGGCAGTGGCCCCAAATACCACGTACTACTCTTAAAAATAAAAAATATATATTTTAAGAAGCATCGAGGACTGCATTTAAAAGCAATAAACAGACATGGTGGTCTGCTGACCCCAGCAGGCCGCCATTCCTTTGTTGGGAGCGAATCCTAGTGGGTCACAAATTGCGACCTACCTCATTAATATTGGGAGCGTGCAGGAAGCGGTTACCATTTCTCACCTGATAGATCTTTCCGATGGACTAAGAGGCAAAGTGGTTAGCATTCAATAAAACAATTTTATGTTCATGTTGTTCAATTGATCACATAATAAGGACCAGGAATCAATAACTCAAGCTAAAAGGGTTTATTATGCATTAATAATCAATCCAGTGAAGAAACACAATAGGAATGTATCATGGACATGAAGCATTACAACAAGCATGTTAACTTAGGTAAATGAGCCATGGTTACATATGCAATGCACTTTCAAATAAATGCAGCAGAACTTGAGACAGAAGTGTAAATATGTATGAAAGCTACATTTCGTCTTGGTTAGGCTAAATATTAATGTGCACCCATGTATAAATATAGTTTCTACAGTGAATACACGTAAAGAGTACATTTAAATGTTTCACTTCATGTTATTAAAGTTAAGGCACTCAGAGTGTTGTTAATGCACATAAATGTTGTGCTTATGTGATGTGTAAGGCTGGAGCTAAAATTGCACTGTTCCAATCCAGCCTCTGATGGCAAATCTAGCAATCATAAGCAAGATGCAGATTTAATCAGATGGACCAGTCAAAACCTCATGGGCTTCATAAATTTTCATGTGGACTACTCCAAATGTTTCATGTCGTGATAGTAGCTAAACTGACTCTCCTCTAATTCTACATTCACTCTCTTTCTTTTCATCCCCCTATTTGCTTGTATGCTCTTATATCCTTTAAATATCAAAACCAGGAATTGTGCAAAAAGAGCAATTCTCACAAGGGACTTCAAGGTGGATTCCATTAATCCACTTCCCAGATCTCCAAACCATCTATCTACTGCAGCAAATCCATTTCCAATTGCTTCCCAGACACCTGTTGCTTCTAACACCTTCAGATCTTCCTTCAGATCAGTAATGTTCTTAATGTACTTCTTCAAATCTTTACTTTTGTCAGGGATGTAAGTATAACATTGTTGGATCTTTAACATCCAAAAGACTCTGCCCTCTTTTGCGAAGAGGCTATCTAAAGCAAGGCGATTCTGCAAAACCATGTACCTTACAGCAAATATTTTGGTATCTAACACCAATAAAGCTCCCTCTGTACTGGTGGACAGTTTATCCACTATGGTCGACAACTTTTCAATGCTAATGTCATTTAAAACCCCACCTACAGATGGAATTATTGCACCAAAAATATCTCCCACTATTACCTCAGCACTAGCTCCTCATTTGGGCCTAGTCTTCTGCTCCCACAATGGATCACCAAAATGTTCTACATGATACATTTTTCTGATAGACTATACCTAAATACCATGTACCATACCATCCTTGTGGCGACCTGAAATATGTGTATCCTCCTCAAACCCCCAATTTTCTCTAGTTTCAAACGTTTGGTCACATTCCTCTTTATCATAAATTTAGTGTCAACTGCAGACTTAGTTCAAAATATGCATCATTCCCCTTTATGTTTCCAATCCAAAGTCAATGCTGCTTGATTCCCTGCCACTTGATGCTCCATTTTTCCTGAACCCATTGATGACCCATCTTAACTTTCTTCGACTTAGATTCAAACTCTCTTCTTCTGTCTTCAACTAAATTTAGAAAGTTATTCTCAACATTTGGTAGACTACAAGTCAAATTGTTTCAATGAGCATACACAGTGTCTAGTGTCTGTGTGGGTTTAAAGAACCTTTTATTTCTCTCTATATCTTAAGCCTCGGAGTTATGATTCAAATGTTTAAGTATGGCAACTGCTGAAAGAATCAAATCATAATTTGAAACGTAACGCTGAAAATTAAAAGAGTTATTAATAGGCTACAAGTAAGTAAGTCAGGGGAATATGATGGTAAGTTAAGCCTTCTGCATCTGATGCATGTAATTGCATGCAGACCTAGCAATCCCTTTCCGCCATAGTGCTAATGTACTCATAAAGAAACTTATAATAAATAAACTTGTGAAGAAAGATCTCCTCAATATGAATCTACAAGTAATTCCCTGTAATACAGTGAATGCAAACTGCTATCAGTAGATCTAGGGGTACTAAGGGTAGCTCTAGATCTAATCTCAGTTGAACTTGAGGACAGCGGAGAATATAACCCTACAAGCAACATAATCAGTTCTGAAACTATAGCTTTTAACGTACCTGCTTTTAAGTACCTACGTCTACTAAGATTGTTAGTTTCCATAACTTCTCAAGCATCAAACAGTTGGGTGGAAAGTAGCAGTAGCAGCAGAGCCTTCTCTGTCGATTTCCACCTGTGCGATTGGCAAAACAGAGTTCAAATGAGGTGCAACAAAACTATGTACAAAGACTTCATGAGTCTTCCATAGCCCTACTCTGTGTTCTTCTAAATTACACCCTTAAGTTCCTTCTGCAGACTCGGGCCTATGTACTCTTCTAACTTCTTTTAACAAAGTCTATTTACATTGTCTCTATTCAAAAGCTCATGTCAAGGTTCAATCTAGAAATTAAGCTAAGGATAGTTCGTGTAAATCTGTTCCTTGACAAGGTAAAGTCAAAACACATTTCAGCCACAAGAATATATTCATGGATGTTCAGTTGGAATCGCACTTTTATCCTCAAGGTCCCAAAACTCTCTCTCTCAGTCATCTGCTGCAAAGTATGTCCATTCAGGTAACAAGTACCTTGGTCAAGGTACTCTAGCTCTTTTCAATCTGCTGAGTGCTAGCCCTTATCCTTCACTGTCACTCAGATCAGAATCCTCAGTTTCCTCTTGAATAATTGGCTGGACATGTTTCTCATGCAAACATGCTCTTTCTCTCTCTTGCCTTCTTGGCCAATGTTCTCCAATTCTCACTCTTGTTACCACAGCAAAAGGTACTTCAACAAGGTCTGAATCTGGCTTAGTCAACACCACAGGATGAGACTTTCCTGCCTCAGTTTTGACTGTTGACTCATTAAGACCCCCTCAGACTTAACATGTGCTGTTTTAGGCTCTTGTCGGTTCCCCTCAGCTTGTCTGACCTGCACCCAATTTCTCTCGGTTACAGCAGGTACTTCTGTGAGTGGTGCTGTCACATCATCACGTGGACACTCAACTCTGTGGTATAGGCGGCATGCACCTGATTGGGGAGACCTCTACACTTTACAGCAGTTGTTGTCACCAAAATGACTTGGTAAGGACCATGCCAACGAGGCTCCAGACATGTTTTCCAAACAGGATTCTTCACCAGAACCCAGTCCCCGGAGCTAAGGCCATGGCACTGCTCCTAAGGTGGCGGGTCTGTGGCTGCTCCAAACAGGTGAGGAATAGAACACACCACTTCAGCCAGTCCTTTGCAGTAATCAAGAATCATATCATCTGTAACGTTCACAAGCGCATTTGCAGGTACAGCTGGCAGTCTTATTACTCGGCCCATGATTATCTCATTAGCAGACAATCCTATCCTCCGATCAGGAGTACTGCAAAGAGTCATCAACACATGGGGCAAAGCATCAGGCCATTTCAAAGACGTTAAAGCACACACTTTGGCTAGTCTGGATTTCAGCATGCCATTCACCTGCTCCACAATTCCTGAAGTCTTAGGACGGTAACGTAGTCTCTGCTCCAATTACAATGCTGCACACAACATCCTCAAGACCTCATTCTTAAAATGAGTTCCATGGTCTGACTCATGAGAAGTCGGGAATCGGAACCTAGGTATTAACTCCCTGAAAAACAGCTTTGCTACTGTGAGACTGTCATTTCTTCTGGTCGGATAACCTTCAACCCAACGTGAGAAGATGCACACAATCACCAGGGCATATCTCAGCCCATTACACACAGGCATTTTGACAAACTGCATCGTGTTGAACAGATCTCCTGATTTCCCTATGTGACTCGAAGTTACTGTGCTTCTCTTCCATTTGTTCATCTGTTGACACACAATGCACCTATGACACAATTCTTTAGCCATCAACCTGCAATGGGGGATAAATCATGTCTGCTGAAACAAACAAATCATGGAATCCCTCCCTATAAGAACATGACCCTGGTAATGTCAACCCATTGGGGCAACGGACTATCTGGCAGTACAGGTCTTCCATCTGCAGAAACCCAAATATCATCATCTCTTTTGACACAACCTTTGCTGTTCTGCCTCTGTCACTTCTTTCTGTAACCTCTTAACCTCTTTCCATCTATCAGCTGTGGTTAACAAAAGGTTGTAATTGGTCTCATCTGCTGACTCATTGCAATACTCTCTGTTGGATGTGCAAGCACCATGGGCACAGTACTATGCACCTACAGTCACATAGGACCTGACTTAGATCTCAGTGGTCAGGTTACTCCGTCACAATGGTGACTGATATCCCATCTGATGAAATATAAATACCATAGGACATAATGGATATTTATTTATTTAAAATATTTATATAGCGCGGCTGACACCTTGCAGGTTTCCTGGCGCTGGAGAATACTCTTTAACTGAGGGGACTGAGAACGGGTAGCAAGCGATTAGGATTTAAGGAAATAGCCAGGTTTTAATACGTTTCCGAAAGGGGAGGATATATATTTTCACTGACGGGATGTCCCTCATCGTTATGGCGGACTAACCTGTCCACTGAGATCTAAATCAGGCCCATAGTCATCTCCACTGAGGTGTGCAGAGCATTTAACAACTGCGATCTGGACAGACAACTGCAATGCCTTGAGCAGCCTTCGCACTTCCTCACCATTGCATATAGGTGAACCTGAAGAGGTCACAAAACCCCTCTGTGGCCATGACTGGTATATTGAATAACACTAATGCCATACTGTTAGACCTAAAACCTATGGAAGGCTTGGGTCCATGTGCACACTAGATAGGACCGCTAATACTTTATATACAAAAAGATATCTAGTTGCATCAATCAGTTGAACGAGAGGAGTTGGCCTAACTGCTAGGACTGTCTCCCTCAAATCTGGGGAACTGGGTTTGAATCTCGGCAATGACAGCGGAACATCCTGTGATTCTGGGCAAATTACTTAATCTCCCCTTGCCTAACAAAAATGAATGTGTCCTCATGTAATGCAACTGGTGCTATGTTAAGCGCTCTGATACCCGATTCGGGTCAAGTTTGCGCTATATAAAACTATGTAAAAAAAAACCTTTTTTTTAAATGAAACAAATAATGAGCCAATGTTGCTAATCCACACGCTCGTGTGATTTATTCCACTTTTCTTTTTTTACTTTTGAGAAAAGTGTTTAGATGCATTTACGTCATGTCATCAAAAAGAACAAAACACAATTCCAACAGATTTTGGATGATTTGTCACATCAATACATACATTAGACATCCATGAATGATACATCAATACATACAAAATAATAATACACATTGGTAGACAAAGCATAAAACACCAGCACTACACTAAAAAATGAACAATCACACTGGGGCAGAGAATGTCTGGGGTATGCAGACATTAAATGTAGAGTATCTCCTGCCTTTGTGTGCAGATCTAGGACCTTTAATTCTAAGTGTTGTTAACAGGAGAACAATTATTCATTAACTTTCTCCTTGGGCACTTAAAAGTGTCTTGTCCAAGATGCTGGGGTCAAATCGTTTCCAACCATTAAGAGGTTTTCATCAGGACCTGGACATGACGGTGTCTCATTTAGGCTGTGCTCCTCTTGAGTGAATTTGGTGAGGAATCAAAGCGTGGTTATTTCCTGGATCGTGTACCGGTCTAGATTCTATTGGTGCCAATTCAAATCTTCAGCAGATCAGTATCTGGTCTAACATTCTAAAGTAATCAGAAAGCCTTCCTTTCAAAGTTTAAACCAGATACTGAGTCATTATTTGTTATTTCTTTAATTGTTTAATGGATTGATGCAACTAGATACCATACTGTTAGACCTGGCATCTTTTGGCATGTTTTCCTTGTCTTTTTTTTTTCCGACCTCCTGGTTTTTCCTAGTTTAGTGTCTCTGCGCACTTTCTCACTGCTGTTCAACCCTAAAGTGCAAGTGCTCCTACTGTAAATTGTATTATGGATTGCTGTTTTCATGATTGGCATATTTGATCTACTGGTAAGTCCCTAGTAAAGTACACTGAGAGTGCCAGAGCCTATAAATCAAATGCTGCTAGTGGGCCTTCAGCACTGATTGTGCCACCCACACAAGTAGCCATTCAAAGGGTTCTTAGACCTGTTACTGCAGTGTCTGCATACAGTGTTTTGCTGCCATGCCAACTTGGCAAGTGCACCCACTTGACATGCCCTAACTTTCCTTTTTATGACATGTGAGCCACCCCTAAGGTAGGAGCAAGGTAACCTTATGGGCACTGAGCAGTGTATGTCAAAGGTAGGACATGTCCTGGTGTATGTGACATGTCTTGACAGTAAACTACAGTGTAATTCATTGTTCACTGTTGATAGGCTATTTGTCCCAAAGGATAAAATGGGGGATACTCTGTAACATTTTACAAGTATATCTTACCATTAGGACAAGATTGAGTAATGGAGTTTAGTATGCCTGAACTCAGAATTTGGTAAGTATGTATGATGTTACCACGTGATCAAAATGATCGCAGTACATCACAACGCAGTTGGGGTGCTGGATTTAGGAATAGTATAATTTACTATTCCAACTCTAGCCTACGTACAGTAGGGAAAGTGTTGGAATAGTAAATCTACTATTCCTTAGTCTAGAGCACCCCCCAGTGCAAGTCGTGGTAAGGACTTGCGTTTTAGAAGCTGCGTTGTAATGGTACTGAGGTGTTTTGACCGCGTGGTAAAGGTTGTTTACCATTTGGTAATGCATCTTTTAGTAAAGGTGCTTTTTATATTCTGTGTTTGAAAATGGTTATTTTTTTCGCTTAGCCGTCCTGTGTGCTTCTGATGGGTTGTGGATTGACTGTCTGGCTTTTGAGTGACAGGGGTAGTGATGTGCATTCTCTTCAAACAGCCACTGGGGGTTCAAGGTGGGTCCTGCCTTTCCTAGATGAGTCAGGGCTGGGATTAATAGACTTACAGTATTGGGAGGGGATTTCCTTGCACCTGAGTGGGCCTGGTCTGCCATGAACAATGTTGTCTCCTCCTCCTGCTGAGAAGCTGGGCCAGAGAGGACCAAACTGGTTTGGACTAAGCACAAACACTCTCTGCCCAAGAGAACAATCAGAAATGTGGACCAAAAAAACTGCCCAGAAGAAGAGCTGTAGAAGTTGTGAGAAGGAACTACCACTTTGCTGTGTGCTTTGCTGTGTTTGCCTGCAGTGGCAGCTTCTGTCTTGGGCAGTTAAAGGACTGGACTGAACTTTCTGCAACTTTGTGTGAGTTTCTCCAAGGGCTTGAGGTAGAGCTTGCCCCCTGTCCAAGAAGTCTCAAGAACAGCAAAGACTTCAAGTTCATCTGCTACCAGCACTGAGAAATTTGTGTTTTGTGCTGCAATAGATTAAAAAGCACCCCAACACTTTCACCGACTCATCTGCCGGCCCTATGTCCTGAAGCCACTGCAGAGGGTGCCGCCACACCATGCATGCAACCCTGGTCTCACCAACGATGACGCCCGATGCCACTACCAAGCGCAAACTGTGGATACAGCACTCTGCACCGCCTCGATTCACGCCGCCGCCCTGGTATCACAGACGATGCCGCTCTATGCCGACATCGACACCGCTGCTTACACTATGGTTCGAGGGCACTGTTCGTAAGTTACACAACGCACCCCCTCACCCTACACCGCAGCCTTGGCCTACCGACACCAGCAAAATCAACTCCGGTTCATCCCCCGACAACAGCGCTTCCGCAACGATGACAGCACTGCTTGCATTGTGACCTGCCAGCACTGCGACAAGCACCATATCACTTTGCACCGCAGCCCTGGTCTCTCCAACAACGCTGGAGTATCGTCACCGAGCCACTGCCTGCACCACGACCTGAGGGCACTGCACGCCACACAGCATCGCCGATACCTGCTGACACCGGCGATCCAGACTTCGGCAACGAGGAGTTTGATCTGCAACGTGTGTGACTTCAAGGGCCCGACGACTCCTGCAACGACCTCCAGAACCAATGCCTAAAGACACCGGCACTTCGGGGCTCAATGAGCGGTCGCCAATGCCCTGAATTTCTAAAGGTACTATTTTCCGGGTCTTTCCGACACCGTAGCTGGTCTGCGACGTCAAGATCAGCCAGAACTGTTTGGATTTGTTGTTCACGACACTGTGATAGCCCCAGGCACAGCTATTGACTTCAAGGAACTGAATTTCAAGTATATGTTTGAGTATTGATATTCTGAGAACTGTATGGTGGATTTTTCTTGTTTTTGGTCTTGCTTACACAGATAAAATATTGATTGTTTTTCTAAAACGAGTGTGGTGTCCTTTTGTAGTGTTTTAACTGTGTTACTGTTGGTTATGTGCAAATGCTTTACACACTACCTCTTAGATAAGCCTGACTTCTTGTGCCAAGCTACCAAGGGGATGAGCAGAGGTTATTTCAGTAGTGTATCCCCCTTATCTTGACTAGGATGAATGGTCCCTATTTGGACAAAGGTGCAAACCATTGCCAACTAGAGACCCCCATTTCTAACACCTACTGACTATCAGTGAAAATCATCACTATCAACTGTGCGGAAACACAGCATGCCCTAGTAAGAGTGATCAATTCAGCCACTTGTGAAGATGTTACTCCATGAATGCAGGATGCCTCGATTACACCTGAGACTGTATAAACTGTATATGCCACTCTAAAATTTCCTCCATTGTCTCGTAGACAAGATCCATCAACAAACAGCACAAAATCAACTCAGGAAGTGGCTCATCATGGATATCTGGTCTCGGCTTGGTGCATAGTTCAGTAAGGTCGAGACAGTCAGGCTCTACCTCGTCATCATCATTTTCATTCTCAGGCACTGGTAACAGAGTTGCAGGATTCAAAGTAGCACAGTGCTTCAATGACACATTTTTCACAGCCAGCATTACCTGCTCATATCTAGTCAAGCAGCTATTTGTTAAGTGTTGGGTATGGGTCAAAAATATCCCTATAGAATGGGGCAAAAAACCAGCAAGAGGATGACCCATCACACTACTTTCACACCACTCTATGCTCGCATCTGTCGCTGCCACAGCTTTAAGGCATCCAGGCAGCACTGTGACCACAGGATAATGGGTAGCAGAAAATATGCACCAGTCTTCGAGCATTACCATGCAACGGTGAAAGCACTGAGAGAGCAAAGCCCTCCCACTCAAGGTAAAAGAGAGAAATACATTTTTTATAATCAGGCATTCCCAGTGCTGGGGCACAACAGACACTATCTCTGAGCTCTAGGAAGGCAACCAAACTGTTGTTATACCAAGGTACTGGATCAGACACATCCTTGTGTGCTAGCCTCTTTAAAGGCTTGGCCACTAAGGAAAAGTTAGGAATCCACTGGCGACAGTAGCCCACCATTCCCCAAAACATACTGATTTCTTTCTGATTCGTTGGCAGATTAATTTTCAGGATCTCTGCGATTCTTTCTCATGACATCTTCCTAGTTTCCTTCTCAATGTGATTGATGTGATGTCCGAGATGAAGGACTTCTTTTTGACAATATTTTAACTCATTTGGGTACACTATGTCCATTCTCAGCTAAGTGGTTCAACAAGGCAATAGTGTCTTCTTTACAAGTCTCTTGTTTGTTAGATGGACCAACAGGTCATTGATGTAGTGCACTAAAACCGAGTTACAGGGCATGATTAATGACTCAAGATTTTTTTCTGAGGATCTGGATAAAGATCGACTGACTCTCCTTATAGCCTTGCAGGACTCATGACCAAATCAAAACATGGTTCTGGAACAGAAATGCAAAGAGGAACTGGATATCTTCATGAAGTGGTATGGTAAAGAAGGCTTGACACAATTCCATGTCAGTGAATCACTCAGCATCACATAGACTTCAAAATAAATTCACAGCTTGATTCTGTACCGTGGGACAGCAAGGAACAAAAATGGTATAACTCCTACTCAAATCGTGGACTCTGCGGTACTTTCTGCGGTACTGTATGCCCATAAAGGGTAAGTTACATGGACTTCCCATTATCTCCTTCAAAAGGCCTTGCTGCATCATTGAATCAATCACTGGAGTGATCTCAGCAATTGTTTCAGGGGTCAAAGTATATTGTGGGGTTCTTGGGTACTCAATGTTCGGCTTTACTTTAATGCTGACCGTTTCAACTCCTTTGATGAGAACTATTCCCATTCCAGAAAAAAAACAGACCTCTTGCTTCACAGTATCTTTCAAATATAGGGGAAAATCTTCATTTGTCATCAAGGGGAACAATGAAGTGTCTGGCACATGCCTTGCCAATTTGAAGGCAACATCCTCATCATGAGTTTGAAACTCCACACCCTTTGGGGTACAATAAATAAATGGTGCAATTCAACTTGTACAACAGGTCATACCCTAACAGACTTACAGGACTCGAACCACACACCACAAGCTGTGACTCACCTCAAAAGACTCTATTTTAACAGATACTTCTTTTGTCACTGAGCTTGACATTTGCTGATTTACAACTCCTACAACTTGGATTCCTTTTCCCTAGAGGGGTAGGTTTGGAACTTCAACTGTTTTAACAGTAGAGCGGGCAGCACCAGATTAGATCAAAAATAATACAGGGTGGCCAGTCATCTCACCTTTTACGAATGGGCCACTCTGGTCTACCGCCAAGACTGCACCAAGAATGCAATCTTCCTCCCCCTCAGGCACCATAATTATTACTGATCGGAACCGTAATCCTCAAGTGCTTCAAACATTGGAAACTGTTGAAACGCACCCTGATTCTGGCAAGAACTTTTGATTCAAATTTGGGACTGGAAATGAATTAAATCTCCATATTATAATCCCAGTACTTGGGTTAATTGGAACATCATGACCGCTATCCAGTTGAGGGAACCCATTTCCACCTTGCAACATAGGAACTCCGAGCTGGTACACTCCTTGCAGAGAGCTAACATTCCCTACAAAAGGTTGACTCAGGTTTCCCCTCGGTGCACCTCTCATCTGTTCCACTATCAATTTCTCTTTTAGTCACTTTTGCCTCATCTCGAACTCATCACTACACTACAATATTCCGCGTATATCAAAATGTCATCACTCAACTAATTCTACCAACAATTTAAATGCTTCTGAATCATCATGGTAACCTCGGTTCTTAATCCCACCATTGACAGAGACCCAAAATGTCCCTTATCTTTAGCATCAAGAGTCTCTAATCCACTATACTGGTAAAAAAAGACACTTGCAACGATCTCTCATAATAGGCCTTTACTGACTTCTTGGGCACTGGGGTCATTCTGCCATCTTGACCCAATCAATATATTTAGCTGGATGTTTTGCTTTTAAAAAGGTCACCGCCTGTTGATAAATTTTCATCACCAATGGTGACTGAGCATTCAATACCAGAGGCTCTTTTTCCGACCACTCTGTGGCTACTTTATATTCTGCCCACAAATCACTCAGTACCACAATATCAAAAAGGTATTCAAATTCACCCACAAGACCTTTGGAATCTTCAGAAGTCACTTAACCAGTGTATACTATCCAATGGTTTTTCTCTCTTACTGGGGACTGAATTTTTTCTTTACTAAATCCTGAACTTGCACCTTCTCTCGAAGTTTCAACTAAACTTTAAGCCAATCATCAAATTCTTTAGCACCTGGGACTGTCGGTGTTAAAGGAGCATTAGACACTATCCTTTCTCTAGGAGACTATGGTTAATGCTTGGAAGTGAAGTGCAGGTAAATATGTCAAAATTTGGTGAACGTTGGGCAAACCCTCTGGTAGGGGTAAATCCCTGTCTTGTTCATAGTTGGGTCTGCACTTGCAGCACAAGGAGTATTTGCTAGAGTTGGGACTAAAGGAAAGTGAGGAAATCCTCCCATTCTCGGGCCCACAGGAGTGTTATCTATAGCACCCATTCCAGCAGGAATTGGCAAATTATCTGTTGTGTTCCCTGTCGATCCAAGATTATCTAGAGGAACTACAGGCCCTATGGCGACCGGAACAGTAAGTGCATCTGGGGCATTAAAAACAGTAGGGTTAATAGGGGTATTAATCCAAGTACTCTCTCATTTTGGATTCACAGGTGTGGTAGCTACTCCTGGGTTTCCACTGCCACCTGCACCATTCATTCCCTTCAGTTGGGTCTCATTAAATGGAGGTTGATGAGCTGACAACAATGCATCCAAAAGATCATCACTAGAATCACAATTACTGGCTTCATCCTCACTCCCCGCATTTTCAGTTTTTCCCCTTCTTTCTTCATTTTCTTATCTTCCTTCCCTTTCCCAGTTTCCTTGCTTGTCAAAGCAGAGTACAGTCTAGCTCCACCTATCATGTAAGTTCTCCACTTTTTAGGTCGAGCCTATAGTGGCGGCACGCATTCGCTGCTCGCTTTGCTAGGCATGCAGTATTCAGTATGGCATGGAAGCTCTGTGTAAGCTCCGCCCACTCTCCACCCATCTTTTTCATTGGCTTAGGTCCTAAATGCTGCCTTCCCATTGGTTTAGGCTTGTTAGTCCTTCCTCATGATGGCCATGTCATCATTTGTATCCTTCCATGGCTACTGACCCCTTTACTTTGAGCACTATTTTCTTCCCATACCTCCCCCCACCTGCAGTCCATGACTTCTCGACCCCCTGTACCCCAGCACTCCCTTTCATGCCTTTTTTGCCCATCCGCACTTCCATTTCCAATGCAATAGGTCTCACATAAATGCGAGTCCTATTGCATTGCAAATGCTTGTTTTTAAAGTAGTTTGTGCTGAGGAGGAGTAGAGAGCTGGCACAGAATGGTAGAGTGTGCAGAAGCATGCTCAGTCATTTAAATTTTACACGTGCGCGATGCCCGGTTGCTTGTTACATCGTACGCATGCGCGCCAGAAGGTCAAATTCCTGGGTCTCTTTCGGCTGCCAACATCTGATTAGAAGCAGCGGCGGTGACAGCACAGTCCGCCAAGCTCTGAGTGGCTGCGCTGGGCTATCAGGGAGGAGACTACAGACAGGGAGACAGGGAGGTGGTACGAGAGCGGCGCAAACTGCTTTTCTTTCCCACTGCTGCTTGCAGCGAATGTCATTAAACTCCCACAGCATCGCGCATTGCTAGAAATGTTTGCTAGAGAAGCGCTCAGTTTTCCTAAAAACCGTTTCTCTTTTTGTTTTTAAGTAGATGTGATCACGCACACACTGCATTCCCCCGGAGGTGTCTCTGTCCACTGAAAAAACAACAGGGGATATTATCAAGGGATTTATCTCCGCTTTTTTGGCTTTAAAAGCTAAGAAAGCAGAGATAAAATTATCTCCCTATCAGCAACAGGGTGCTATTACGCAAATTCGCATGTTAGCACCCTTTTTCTCTACGCTTCCCCTTGCATCTCTAGGGGGCGTTCCAGAGACAAATAATAGGAGAAATGTTGTTAAGCGACATTTCTCCTATTATCAAGGATTTCGCTAACCCTGTTAGTGATAAAAAAAGCAGCGCTAACCCCGGTTAACGCTGCTTTTTTTACACCTGGTATTTTCCTGACTTAGCCATGATATCCTATGGAAGGTGGATATCATGGCTAAGTTTGTGAGCCCCTATCATCAAGCTAACGCCAAACTTCGAGAGATTATCGTTGGTTTTCCAGCGATAATCTCTCATTTGGCAGTTAGTGGGAGGATTTTTATCACTTCTGAGATAAACCTTGCTAATAGCAAGTTATCTCAGCGATAATTTCCGGCGATGCTTAGCGGTAAAAAATTCGTTGCTAAGCCTCGTTAGCGATAAATATCGCTAGTCGTTGGTAATATGCCCCAACATTCTTCAAATTCGATTGATTTAAGAATTTATTATCTCTTTGAAAAAAATGTGCCCTCTACTGCACGGCCGAAAGAAACATGCCATGATTCTATTCAGGGGTTGGGGGTGGGCAGCCTACAAATACGGTGTGAGTCAAACCTGGCTCAGCGGGGCCCCCTCACCCCTCCTAGTTTAATTCTTATGTATTGTATATGCAGATTTACAGGTATGTGACTATTAAATAATTCCTTTTGGTGCATGTGTTTACATAAATTCCAGTCAATCCCAAGAGGACAGGGTCAGGCGTATATACTGAAATGTAGCTTTTTTTTTTCTCAGTGCTTGTGTTCGTGTATTTCACAGCCTCTGCATTGGGCTTTGGACTGAACGATGATTAGCAGAATGAGATAGCTTGTTGTTTTGTTATTCACCCATGCCCCCAAGCTAGTTGTGTTTTCCCCTTCTTTTAAAAAAAAATCTTTTTATTGTAAAACGTTACAAATATGAGTATATTACAATTTTCATCACAGTAGGACAAATGACGAAAGAAAATTACAATTTGACACGGAGCATCCCACTGAAGAAACTTAAATCTGAACTCCTCAGGGGTCTCACTGATACTTAGTCCATTCAAACCAATAATAAAGAATTTGGCACAGAAGCTGAAAATATAAAAGAACATTTTTATTAAACTCAAATGAGTGAGACTACGTCACACAGAAGCCTTAGCAACTGAATTAGGCAGTCTGCTAGAATAGTCTTACTTCACATATTATATACTCTTTATCCTGCCCCAGGCATGTAAGGGAGTTGTACCAATTACATTCCTAAACAAATGGAAAATCTGGAGGGTCAGCAGGTGAGAAGCCTTTTGGGGTTTTAGCAGGATATGGGCAAAACATTATAATTACATAGTTCACAAAGGTTAATCTGATTTAGATGGCACTGCAGGGCATGGCCTGATTACATGTACAGTATCCTAACCCAAAAGTTAATCATTAGGAATGTCCCAAATTCAATCTCCAAAAGCCGGACAAACCTATCATTGAAAGCATAACCCATGTAATGTCAGAACATAAAGGAAACAGTAATAGATGCTGAACAAGATAAAACATGTGCAAGGAAACTAAAGGTTAACGAGGTCCTGAACATTAAGTGGCAATCTTAGACAAGGATCAAACCAAGGGAAATTGGCTTTGCGAGGCCAGTTTCAGGTGAAGAGGTCAGTTTCTTACAGTTCATTCCAGAGTCAGAAAGAAACCTTAGTTAATATATACATAAACTAAGAAGGCCAGGCCACTTTATTCGCCAGGCTACCTTCACAGGCCTACGTGAGGGCAACACAAAATAGTGGCACAAAACAAAATGGAGTCAGACTCGAGAATTACAGAACCTCACCACCACAGTCCCACCCCCACTCCTCCTTCCCGATGCCAAGTCACGCTTTTAATATATCCAATCCACGTCTCAGTTCCGATGGGAAGGAGCAAATGTTGCCTCGGGGTGCATTCCATTTTCCCCACACCTTATCCCATTTCTTGGGGCAACCTCTATTCGTGTAAACTGCCCGTTCAGCCAGCATACACCAATCAATGTCTCGTTTCCACTCTGTTAACGTAGGTGGGTCTTGAACTCCCCATTTGTGGGCTATATTATGTTTGGCAATTGTAAACTCGTTCACCGCCCACAATTGATCCATATGATTGAAATCCGTGGCACCCCAAATATTAAGGATAAATATCTTGGGGGATAATGCTAGGGCAATTCCACTCACCTCGCTCACAACATGGTTAACTGCCTTCCAGTACCTTTGTATCAAGGGACATTCCCAGAGTACATGATATAATGTTACCGCCTACCCACATTTCCTCTTGCAGTCTATCGAGCTACTAAGGCCCATGTTGACTAGTGTTGTATATGAAATATAAGTGCAGTGTAAAACTTTTAACTGGACCAATAGCAACCGTGACAATATAGCCACCTCCCACAGGGAGGACAGTGCATCATGCCAGTCCGGATGTATGACGTTACAACGCATACTTTTACCACGCATACCATTACAACAAAAGTTTTACAACGCATAAACTTTTACAACGCATACCATTACCACGCAGGATTTTACAACGCATATACCTTTACAACGCATACCATTACAACGTAAGTATTGGTAAGTATATAATAATTTTCTAATTTAAATTAATTAAAAATATTTTAATATAATGTAATTTAATTTTATTTTATTTAATTAATTTATTTTAAATGTAATTTAATTTAATTTATCAAAAATACCCCTGTACC
Source organism: Lissotriton helveticus (assembly GCF_964261635.1). NCBI lineage: Eukaryota > Metazoa > Chordata > Amphibia > Caudata > Salamandridae > Lissotriton > Lissotriton helveticus. Next base: position 1,179,827,063 of record NC_136061.1, read on the forward strand.
CCAAAAACCCAAAACTGACCCTGAAACCTAAAAATACCCTTTACCCAAAAACTGAAAACTGACCCTGTACCCTAAAAATACCCCTGTACCCCAAAAACCCAAAACTGACCCTGAACCCTAAAAATACCCCTTTACCCAAAAACTAAAAACTGACCCTGAACCCTAAAAATACCCCTTTACCCAAAAACTGAAAACTGACCCTGAACCCTAAAAATACCCCTTTACCCAAAAACTGAAAACTGACCTTGAACCCTAAAAATACCCCTTTACCCAAAAACTGAAAACTGACCCTGAACCCTAAAAATACCCCTTTACCCAAAAACTGAAAACTGACCCTGAACCCTAAAAATACCCTTTACCCAAAAACTGAAAACTGACCCTGAACCCTAAAAATACCCCTTTTCCCAAAAACTGAAAACTGACCCTGAACCCTAAAAATGCCCCTTTACCCAAAAACCCAAACATATATCATTTAAAAAATAATTATATACTTACCAATACTTACGTTGTAATGGTATGCGTTGTAAAAGAATATGCGTTGTAAAATCCTGCGTGGTAATGGTATGCGTTGTAAAAGTTTATGCGTTGTAAAAGTTGCGTGGTAATGGTACTGCGTTGTAAAAATTGCGTGGTAAACGTTGTATACCTGCCAGTCCTCATCTTCCAGTTCTCCAACATCAATCTGCCAGAGTGTATAAAGGTTGATTATCAGATCAGGTGAGTTATTGATTATTTTGCGGTACGTGAGCGAGATTATTTTGCTCAACAGAGGATCTGCGAGTAATCTGTCTTCTAGCTGGTGGCTTCCCGGACTTTATCTAATTCTCTAACGGCTTTTAATCAAGCATGGCATATTTGTGAATATCAAAAGATTTTGTTAGGGGATAACTTATATTCAGCCTGTAATTCAACGAATAACAGTATTTTGCCTTTCTTTAGTAAGTCACTGACTTGTGAAATGCCAATAATGTCCCATTTATCAAATCCCTTGCACCTACTTAGATTTCCCAACCGTGCTGCATGCCACAAGGGTGTCATTTGAGTTAATTTATTCTTCCAGCCCAGTTTTGTAGTGGTAGAGTGCCATATGGTGATTGTGAGAGCAGTAGGTCTGGTGAACCTCTGCCTACCTGCTTTTGTATACAGTGCTTCTCTATATCCTCCCTGGCCCATCAGCTATCCAAACAGTAATATGTTTATTATGGACAGATGAGCCACCCAATATTAACATCAGATGTCTGGGAGGGAAATTCCTCCATCATACCACCATAGGACCAATACTAGGAGACCTCCCGTCCCAGAGCAAATTTCAGAGTTCCCTTCGATAGACTTGAAATATGTCTCGGGGACTTGATATGGGGTGTTTTGTAATGCGTATAGGAGCCGGGGGAGGGCCATCATTTTGTAGAGGGCCTAACGGCCCGGTAGCAAGACCGGCACTGTACGCCAATGTCGCAAGTCGCTCTGTAGCCGAGCGAGATGGCCTTGAAGGTTCCTTTCAATGAACAACTGGTCACGCTGTTGCGAATATCCCAAGGTACTTAAACCCGTCCTTCACTATCATAACCTCACAGGTGGATGGGAGGGCAGGTGCAGACCCATTTAGTACGTATATCACAGACTTAGGCCAATTTCTTTTGTAACCAGTGTATTTACCGTGATTAGTGCAAATGTGTAGAACTCTGTTAATCAAGGCACTGGGGGAGGCAACATACAATAAGATCTCATCAGGGTAAAGCGAGATCCTATCTTCCCATTCATTTGCCCACTACAGTCCCCGTATCCAACATGCTAGGGGTTCTAATACCAAAGCGAATATAAGAGGAGACAATAGGCAGCCCTGTCTCGTCCTGTGACGCAGGGTGAATGCAGAGGACACATCATCATTTACCACATCTTGAGGGAGTGGTTCAGCATATAGGAGTTTAACCCACTCAAGTTATTCCTTTCCCAGGCCCATGCGCTCAAGACCGCAAACATATAAGGCCATTCCACTGTATCAAACACCATACAGACATCCAGCGAAAATATGGCTGGCATCCTCCCTGCCGTTTAAATGGTGCAGGTTCATGGCTGGGTTGCGGCCCGGCATAAACCCAGATTGGTCATGGTGGATCAATTTTGTGATAACCTGGAGCAATCTATTAGCTAACACTTTTGCGAGGATTTTAACTTCTACATTTAGCAGGGATATTGAGCGATAAGATATTCGGTCCTTCTGCAGTTTCCCTGCCTTATGTAACTCTACAATGGATGCTAACCTCTGGTCTTTGGGGAGCCCCCCAGTAGACCTACTATCAAGGTACATTTCAAGGAGATATGCTGCAACCTATTTTGTGGATAATTTGAGAAGCTCAATCGGTAGCCCATTGGGACCCCCCGCTTTGCCGGACTGTATACTGAGTATAGCAGGGGTTATCTCATCGACTGTAATGTCACCACCCAGCGATTGCTGGTCATCTAGAGTTAATGTGGGAATCTGTATGTCAGCTATTCTTTCCCACATGTCCTCGATAGTGTCAGCTGCAGCTGGTGAATAGAGTTGTGCATAATATTCAGCAAACACATCTGCTATGTGTTGCGGGTCTTGCAAACAGGTTCCAGACTGGTCACATATTGTTTTGACCCAGCGGTCTGCCCTTTCCTTCCTGTCCAGCCATGCAAGAAGTTTGCTCGTTCTGTCCCCCTGCTCTTAAATCTTGAATAACGTGGCCTGGTGTCTACTCCGGGCCATTTCATTTCCCCTTCTTTTTTAAAAGCATATATTGTGATTTTCGCAAAGATGCTAGCTCATTTTTGGTTGCTGACTTTTGGTGGTGCATATATTGGGGAGAAAAGAAAGAGTTATAGGGTCTTGAATGTCCGTACACTAAAGCAGGAGTTGCCTATGACAATTCTATTCCCAGCAGGGCTTTTAGTGAGCCGGGTCCACTCGGGACTCGGACCCCTTAGTAATTAAAAATAAAAAACAGATTAACAGGGGTACCTATCGGGCCCTATACTCATGACCTTAACTGTACTGGGTAATAACACTTATCATTTTCTGAACAAATAATCTAAAAACCATTAAAGTAGTGATTTGGGGCCAGATGTAGGTAATTCATATTTACCGACTCTTAAATACCGAATTTTACCGATTCGGTATTTAAGAGTCGGTAAATATGAAGGGGGAGATGTAGGTATTACAGATTCTGTAAATACCGAATCGCTAAGATTCGGTATTTACCGATTCTGTAATTACAGAATCGGTATTGCCCATTGATTCCTATGGGCCTTGAAGCCCATAGGAATCAATGGGCAATACCGATTCTGTAATTACAGAATCGGTAAATACCGAATTTGGCAAGGGTGCAGGGGGTGTTACTTTGACACCCTCTGGCACCCCAAAAATAGGCATATGCGCCATGTGGCACACAGACATGCCCTAAGGGCATGTCTGTCTGTCACATGGCTAGGTGTGCATGCACACATGTGCAGGCACACCTGAATTCGGTATTTTAACACCCAATTGGATTGTGTGTTAAAATACCGAATTTGTAGGGCCTTTGGGACTCAGAAGAGTCCCACCTACATCTGGAAGGTACCGAATCGGTAAAAATACCGATTCGGTATTTTACAGATTCTGTAAATTTACCGAATCGGTAAATATACAGAATCTGTAAAATCTGGCCCCTACATACCAATTCTTACATACCGCTCGGTAACGGCCGAAAATACCGATTTTCGGCCGTTACCGACCGACCTACATCTGGCCCTTAGTTCCTGTTCATATTTCCTGTTTTACTTAATCTTGCACTGAATTACCTGTAGGGTGGCACATTATAGGGATCAGAAAAAATTGTGTGTTTAAGCAACACACCTAATAACATAGGCCGCGTCACTTTTAGAGCCCCACACACACTTTTTTGCATCCCTCTTAAAGTCCTGACACCAAACCATTTTATTTTTGTCCAGGATAATCCTGCATCCTTTTCCGTTCAAGGCTCCTTTTGACGGACAAAACCAACAAAATGTGACGTTAGAAGTCCTTGAATTAATCTCACCCGCTGGAAGTTAGACTGGCCTGTACTGCAGCCTACTGTGTGTGTGTCTTTGTTGACTCTGCTACTACATACATGGAAGAGATTCATGGTCAGTCCTGCTCAGTGTGAGGCACAGCTACTAAATGAGCCCCCTGTGAAACGCAAACTAGTATTCCATAGGAACACCATGTGTGCCCTACATTTTGGTAGCCAATAGACAGCTTCTCAGTCTGTATTGTTTGGCAAGGCCGTGGTTGGTAGTGACATTTCATAGTTTTGGGGCGCAGTACCTGTGCCCCTTGTTGACTAGTCACTTTCAATGCCAAGTTATGGACCTGTGGCAGACGGTTGCCACAGGTCCATAACCTTCACACTTGTTGTGAATGTGGATTGTTACACATATTGTTGCCCCTGTTAGGGTTATCGGTAGATGCGCTCAAACATCCTTTCATCTGCCCACAACAAAATTAAATCAGCTAACCCCACCTTTTCCTTGGTTTCATGTCTAAAGAGAATACCTGGGATTTCCAGCAGAGCAGGACTCATTTCCTACCTGGTGTCATGGAGGCATGAACCCCCTCCAGCACCCTCTCAGCAATGCATTCTGGGAGCAGCTCAAGCACGCCGCTCAGTGGCCACTCTAAAAAAGGTAAATGTCCTCAGTTTAGTTGACTGGGATTTCAACATTTGTGTGTGCGCTGACACTTATTGTCGACAGGGACCTTCCCAGTTTCGAAGTGTTGCCCACACTTCGTGTCCCACTGATGTGTACAGTCCAGCAGATGCACTTGTAGCAGATTGCATCAGACTAACCTCTTGCCTACAATGTACAGTGAACCCATACCTGCAAACAGCCGCGGTCGGTAGTGGGAGTACCTGCCGGGCGGTGACGTGGGGAGGGGAGGGGCAGGGTGGGGGTAGTAAACCATGGATTACGGATGTTTACAGGTAAGTAAACATATAAATAAATAAAATGAATTTCGGTGCACGCACTGCATCGCATTTGGGAATGCAGTGCAACCAACAAAATTTGTATTGGATGAAACCAAGGAAAGGGAGTGCCCAGTTACGTTTTTGAGCACTACCAGACTGATGTCAGTCTTTCTAGTGATAGTTCACACATTTTAGAGAGATCATCTCTTTTAATGTAGTTATTGGCAGAGGATGGTTTGTCACCTGAAAGGTGGTGAGACTCCTGTTATTAGGACTGCGACAAGGGAGCTGTACCGAGTGGTAATGTGCGATCCCCTCCGTCTTTTCCCTCCCTTAGTTTTCTTCCATGTTAAAGAACAGTAGATGTTTCAGCACCCAGGCTAATGTGCTGCATAGCTAAATGCATATAAGGTCCCAAAGGCGAGATCGATTGCATTGCAAATGCTTGTTTTTCTCTGCATCCCACGTAGCATCTGCATAAGTCTGCACTTTCTTTCTGGCTCTTCCCTGATACCTTTCCTCCTGCCTAACATGAGCTGCTCACTCCCAAGCATTAAGTGCTTTGTACTGTGAGGGTCCAGGAGGCGGCTTCATTTCATATAGTATTCATCTCAGAGTTCTGATTTTTATCAAATTAAATGTGCCATAGCGTGGAAACCTCAATGCACCGTCTTTCTCTGTGATCTTATGCCATTGGTTAAGCCAAATACATGGGTGAAGACCCACATTTATAGTCATATAATGTCATGGGTGGGCCTACAGGCAAAAACTGAAAAAAGGTTACTGTATTGTTGTAAACTTTAGGGACAGGTCTTTAATGCATTGTCTTATGGATAGACTCCCCTGGAGAGTGGGGGGCCTTATTGAAGCTGTACCACTAGGATACTTTTACAAGCCAGTGACAAACAAAGGCATTGGTCCTGCCCCTTTACACACCAAAGCCCTCTCTCTGTTTACCGTTTACCAACTTTGAACTATTTCTCACCTTTAGATCAGGTGGACTGACGGAGTTATCAGCCCCGAGGGCACTTGAGGCCAGATGTAGGTATCCAAATACCCGTCGGTAACGGCCCAAAATACCAGTTTTCGGCCATTACCGACCGGTATTTGGATACTGAGATGTAGGGGATGTCAAAATAAAGATTCGGTAATTTTACCGAATCGGTAATTTTACCGAATCGGTAAATTTACCGATTCGGTAAAATTACCGAATCTGTATTTTGACATGTAGGTAGCACTTTAAACAGTGCTACAGGGCTTTAAGGATTCGTTATTTGCCACCAACTATTAGTTGGTGGTAAATAACGAATTCCTATGTAAATGCAAATATGTGCATTTACACCTGTGCCATGTGGCACACATACATGCCCTAAGGGCACAAGCACTAATCAGGGTTGCAAAAGGGAGTCAAGCACTAATCAGGGGTGCAAAAGGGAGTCAAAGTGACACCCTGCCACCCTTGAATTTTTCGGTAATTACCGAATCGGTATTTACCAATTCGGTAATTGACATTCATTCCTATGGGCCTCAAGGTCCATAGGCATGAATCGCAATTACCAAATCAGTAAATACCGATTCGGAAATGACCGAATCTTACAGATTCGGTAAGAAATACCGAAAATTTTCCTACATCAGATTTACCGATTTTAAAATACCGAATCAGTAAAATTCGGTATTTTAGAATCGGTAAAAATGATTTACCTACATCTAGCCCCTGGTGTTAAAAACTCAACTTTACCCTATTTTCTTTTTCAAACAGACAGCATTAATTATCATGCACCATTAGTGACCCCTCCATCATCTTTCAATACTAAATTGTTAAGAGAAATCACGCCGGCCAATTCGGGTGATTTACCGAATTTAATGCATCCTACAGTGTCCAACTTAGATAGCTCTATCTCTGATCTAATATCAGAGCCTTTGCCAGCATTGCTGGGTGAACCTTCTCTGGGGATGCTAGATCCCAATGTATTAATAGATACAGTGATAGAAGAAGGTGGTGTTGCAGCTACTCGCTGCCTAGAGAGTGTGCACATTAGCCAGACTAGTAAAACAACATAAGGCAGTCTCTTTTGGAATATTGCAGGACTGTCAAATAAATTAGAAATGGAAGACTGGGTGGCTTTTATTGAGAAGTATAGTATATTCTGCTTGCAGGAAACCTGGATGTGTAACATAGCTCACATAAATGTTTTTTATTCTATTCACACACAGCCAGAGCCTCTGAAGATTGCCACGACAAAGGAGGACTACTAACTCTGGTCTCAACTACATTAAATCGCACAGTAAGGAAGATGTAGGCTATGATGGAGAAACACGCCTCCATGTAGCAGTAGGTGACCACACCCCCAGGCGGCAATCGCGGCGTTTTTCAACGGCTCTGGCGATCGCAGCAGTGTTCACAGTGGTAATAGCAGAGGATAACGCGGACCAGCCAAACCTTCCGTGATTTGAAAGGCAGAAGGCTTCAGATGCTTCTGTTGCATATTCTTTTAATCCTGGAAAAGCTCAGCAAAACAGTGGGAGCGGGAGCGGGAACGAGACACCATTGAAGCTGCAGCGGTACTTGAATTCGCAGCTTGGGGTAAAATGTGGTGACTGCTTGGCCGATTGTGAACTTTCGAAAGAAGTGGCACAGAGGTCGACACCGAATCTATTGTGCCAGCTGGCAGGCGGTGGGAAGAAGTATACTACGGCCAGAAAGAAAGAGAGGTGAGAGGTGAGGAGGTTGGGAAGGCAAGGAGTTGAGGAGCTGAGGTAGAGTAGTGAAAGTGGATGATAAGGGAGTAAGCAGCGGTGATAACCTATTCTAGGAGGGGGAGAAACTCTGGTTTAAGTTGTGCATGGTACTTCATCGTTGCGTTACACTACAGGACTCAGCAATAGGGAGACATAATAAACAAAACAACCCAGTCTCTAAAGTCGATACAGCAGCTGTCCTTAAGGCAAAGACCCACCTGGCATTGGCAGAGGTGAAAACGTTATCTTCTGGGGCAGGAAGAGTAGGCCTTTTGGGGAACCGCCCTGACTCTAACTCCAGATTTGAGAGCGCAGAAGATGAAACTATGGATGAGCGCACCGAAACAAGCCAGGGAGTTGGAATCTCCACTACGCCACTTACAACAGCAACCGGCAAGACAGGTAAACCAAAAGTGGCTAACCCTTCAACTGTCGATATTGGTGAAGAGGAGGGAAAGAGTCGTAAGGAGTTTCGCCTCTTTATGAAAAAGCTACTGCATTCGGTGCCTCCCCAGCCCAACTCATCTCAGACGCTGGTCACTGATCTTGTCAGCCCGTGCCAGTCCCCATTCGATCTAAGTTCATCTTCTTCGCCTGCCACCTCCTCCGCCTCTTTAGTGCCTCCTCAAGCTCTAAACCCGGCTGCTTTAACCATCATGTCACATGAATTGAATGTCGATTCCTCGAATCCCGCCCCATCGCCGGTTGTAGAATCTACACTGCAGTTATTCTCCCAGCCTGTCTTGAATCTTCTACTGGTAGCAATCCGGCATTTGCCTCAGGGTCCCAGGAACAGCAACAACAGAAGGTTCCAACTCAGAAACTAAAGATATCAAACTCCCTACAATCGGCTCATAATCAGAAGGTCCAGAAGATAGTAGACACTTCACAAAATACAGCTTTTGATGTAGCTTCAGATCCTGTAGATCCTGTAGAAATTCTGATGGACGATCCAACAGAAACAGTCTCCACAAAACAGTTAGACATTAAAACGATGCTCAATCTCATTCTTGACAAAATAGGAGACATGAAGAGGTCTCAGGAGAATGAAATTGCTTCTTTTCATCTCTGCCTAGGAAAGATAGAAGATGCAGTAGCCTGTCTTCCAGTACAAAATCCAGGAAGCGGAGTCCAGGATCTCTCAATTGGAGGACCGGATGACCGGATTGCTTGATAAAGTACGCAAAGCTACTAAGAACAGGAGTTCTCCAGAAAGTAAGCACAAGGAGCTGGAAAATCATTCACGGCGCTCTAACTTGTGCATAGTGGGAGTTCCCGAGAGACTGGAAGGAGCTCAGACACCGCAATGGGTGGAATCCTTTATTAAGGAAAAATTTCTCCCTGAGTTCAGCGGGGATCTCACAATCACTAGGACCCATCGAGTTCCATTTCATCCTTTGCCAAGCACGATCGACCCTCGTACCATTTTAGTCAACTTTGCTGACTATCGAATAAAGGAGAGGATCCTGTCCAAAGCCATACAACAGAGACAATTCCTGGTCAATGAAACCTCCAATTGTAGAATTTTCCCTGATATGTCTGCTGCTGCTGCTCGGAGATGTAAGCAATTTGTCAAGCTGCTTTTTTTGGTCAAAGCTCTAGGCACACAGGGATCAGTCTCCCAACAGTCGAAATTGTGTGTGCTTTTTAAGGGGAAGTTCCATATGTTTACTAATCTAGAAGATGCACAGCATTTCCTTAAGGAAATTTCGAGTCCACAATGAAGAAAAGAATTTATGAATGTGTTTTTCTTCTTTTTGCTACTTTGATTGCTGCCCCTTTTTTTCTTTTTTGAACCAAGGAATGTATGTTTTTTAGCCAGCATCCTTGTGCCAAGGAGGGGAGGGGGTTACCCTGGGTGCAGATTCATGGCACCCACAAAAGTAGCAGGGAGGTGTAAGAGGTGGTTAGCATGTTGGTACACCTCTTCTGGGAGGTGGGTTGAGAGGGTAGGGGAAGGGTGTAGGGGGCAAAAGAGAATAGCAGTAAGAAGAGCAGAAGCAGGGGCATTGGAGCAAAAGATTTTAAGAAAATGGGAATGTCTAAGTGTTTCAACTGCGGTAGGTTGTTGTTGATTTTCATGCATTTGAAACAGGACAAAAAAGATTAATACGTGTTGCACTATTTCTATTAATGTTGATGGGAAATGAAAAAAATCCAAATATGGAGCTTTAATAAGGTGGCTAGTATCTTGTTCGCCACAGGTACTATTTTCCGAGGAAAACCATTTCAAAACCAATTTTCCTAAATTATATCTTCCCAGGTTTTTCTCGCATGTGTTTTTTGCCTCTGCTGGGCTGGCCAAAAGAGCAGTAGCTATGTATTTTTGCCATAGTCTTCCTTGGGAATTTGGGCAAATCTGGAGAGATCCCCTTGGGCGATGGCTCTGGGTTGAGGCCAAATTAAATGGGATGATATTAAATATTATCATCTATTACGGCCTAATCGTTGATGTTACCATAGCCCTACTGAAGATCACTGAGCTACTTAAATTGGCCCCGTGAAAAATACATTTTGGTGGGGATTTCAATTTTATTCTAGATCTGAAAAAATACACCTCAAATAAAAATAAAAAAGAACTGAAACCCCCAACAAAGAAAGTCTTGGAAGCCCTAAAACAGGAACATCTACTGGTGGATCAATGGCGTAAATCTAACCCGACCGTTGTGAAATTTACCTGTTACTCTAATCAATTCCACACGGCCTCTCGGATTAATTTTTTTCTTATACCACGATCTCTTAAAGTTTTAGACACCACTATAGGGGCCAACACATTTTCAGAACATTCTCTGATTACAGTAGAGTTTGAGATTGAAGGGAGAGCCAAGAATGAAGATATAGCAGAATTTATTTTGGTATGGGGCTGATTTAAAGCAGCCATGAGAGGTCAGATGATTGCGCGCTCAGCCGCCCAGAGGAGAGGAAGGCGGGACAAGATTAACCAACTTCAACAGGCCGTAACCAATGCCATAAACTTGAGAGATACTCTACCTCAGGGGAGGGGAGATGCGGCTTTGCAGCTAGAAAGGGCGAAGGCAGCCTTAAAATAACTTTTTTTAATTGAAGAAATGAAGAGCTCCAAAACTTTTCAACAACAAGAATACGAGGAGAGCCACGTGGTGGGTAAAATGCTAGCAACAAACCTAAACAAGACAAAAACTAAACAAGAGAAAGCCTTAATAACAGAGAATTTTGATCCAAAAACCCAAAATATCATTAGAGATAAAGATGATATAGCTTAAGTATTTTTAGACCACTACTCACAGCTATATTCAACAAAATACGAGGTAGGGGTAGACCATATTCATAAATATTTTGATGAAGTTCATCTTCCTGTCTTACCCGGCCCGTTAGCTGATCAACTTGAGAGTGAAATTTTGGCGACAGAAATTTTAGACACAGTGAAATTAATAGCTGGGGCAAAAGCCGATGGGCTCCCAATTGAATTCTATAAAATCTTTTCTAAAAAATTGACTCCTTTTTTTGTGAAATTATTTAATGCTGTTAGATCAGGAGGCATTGTTCTTCCTAGTTTCCAGGAGTCTATTATTATTAGCTTTGGTAAAAAAGGGAAAAACCATAAGGACGTAAACTCTTATAGGCCGATCAGCCCCCGCAGCGCTGATTTCAAGATTTTAATGAAAATATGGGCCCAACATTTTACCCCGATTGCCCAGGCTTTAATTCACCCAGACCAGTCGGGTTTTGTGGCAGGGAGGTCCATGTCGTCAAATACCGGGTTTTTAATCCAGGCTCTTAATTTTGTTACTAACAATAAAATCCCAACTCTAGTTTCAATTGTCGATGCCGAAAAGGCTTTCGACCTGGTAAACTGGGATGCACTGTTCCTCGGTATGCAGAAATGTGGCTTTCCGGCCCAGATAATTAATATGTTGAATAACATTTATCAAGGTGCTCAAGCCAGGGTGGTAGTTAATGCCAATTCGATAAGGGCAATTAATATTAATTGGGGTACCAGACAAGGTTTTCCGATGTCCCCATCCTGTTTACTTTTTTCATCGAGCCGCTAGTAATAAGAATTCGTGGCAATCCTGAAATTAAACCACCAATAGAAGGAATGGCGAAAATAAAATTATTCGCCGACGATATAATTCTATATCTGCGACCCGATAAATTAAATCTTGACCAAGCTCTATATGAATTTAGTCAATTTGAACTGATTGGTGGATATAAAACTAACCAAAATAAAACTGAGGTTTTGGGGCCATATGTAGGTAGGTGTTTTGCGAATGCAAACCTTGTGATTCACAGAATCCAGGGTGTTTGCGATCGCAAAAGTGAGTGTTGCTATGTAAGTAAGTAGTTTGCCTCGCAAAATTGGGAAGCCCAAATTCAGTAACTAGCAATTTTGCGTCGCAAGGAATCTGCGAATAAAATTGCAAATTCGCAAGCTGGTCCCAGTATTTGCGAAAATCGCAAAATGCGTCACGCAAATTGCAAATTCGCAATTTGGTATGTAGCAAAAAATTGCAATTTTGCACTTCTCAAATACCACCAATTCAGAACAGGTGGTAACCAGGTGCAACCTATTTAAAAAGGCCCACAATGCCACAAGGGCTTCTCACAATGGCTGGCCTGTATGGAATAGCCAGAAGACTGCGTATCCGAGAGGCTGAACAGAGAAGGAGAGGCCAGGAGAGGATCTACAGCACACGCATCACCCTCTTCGAGCGCACTGAGGAGGACATCCATGTGCACTACAGGCTGCACCCAGATAGTATCCTGGAGCTGATAGAGGAGCTGACACCAATACTTGAGCACCCCACATACAGGGCACACACCATTCCCACCCACATACAGGTCTTGTGCTCACTGCAACTCATAGCATCAGGGAGTTTTCAGGGGGTAATAGCGGCAGCTGCAGGGGTCTCCCAGAGTGCACTTTGGCGTTTTTTCACGCTTTCCTTGATGCTATGATGCAGAGGATGCATCACCACATACAATTCCCAAACACACAGCAGGCACTTTCCCAGACCAAACAAGATTTTTACCAAATAGCACAATTCCCCCACGTGATTGGCTGCGTAGACGGGACCCATGTCGCACTGTCACCTCCATCACACAATGAGTATGTGTTTAGAAACAGAAAATCCTATCATTCTTTAAACATTCAGGTAGTCTGCAATGCTAAACATGTAATCACAGATATAGTAGCAAAATTCCCAGGAAGCACACATGATTCCTTCATTTTCAAACACTGTGGTTATCATCGCAGACTCACAAATGGCGAGTTTGGAGAGGGATACCTGCTAGGTAATTGCATGGCACACACACACACACACTAGTAGGAAAGGTCTGAACTGGCAGGACATTACTTAACATCAACCTCCTTTTTTCCTGCAGGAGACAGTGCATATGCTGTGCGGGACTACATCCTCACACCCTACCTCAATCCAACCACAGCCACAGCAGCAGAGCGGAGGTATAACTGTGCCCACAGAGCCACAAGATGCACCATTGAGAGGACCTTCGGAATTCTCAAAAGCCATTTACGGTGCCTCCATAAGAGTGGAGGTACCCTACAGTACAGCCCTGAGATGTGTTGCAAAATTGTGGTGGCCTGCGCTATGCTACACAACATCGCTACCAAGAAGGGCACCCCAGTGGATCTGGCAGATGCAGACACATTATAAGAGGTAGATCCAGCTCCCCAACACAGACATGTAGGTGGAGCTGGGGCAGCTGCCGGGCGCCTGAGACGTGATTACATCACACAGTACTACTTCTAGTTGAGAAATGAGTACACAATGCCAAAAGATGATGTTCAAAAAATAGGGTTATTCCCTTAACACCGGGGTTACTAATGTCACACAGCGTGACTGTAAGTATGTTGGTAGCACATGTTGATGTCACAGTGCCATCATTGTTCTGAGTTAGCTGGTCCATATGGCATGTGCTGCCTCACAAGATGCCATAGGTGCATGCTGCCCCTTCATCTCCGGCGTGCACACCCTGTTGCCCCTCTTTCTGGCTGCGCACTGGCCTCACTGCTGTCTTCCACTGCTCTGGCCGAGGCCCACTCTGGCGCCGTTCAGCAGGAATTGGAGGCGTTGGGGGGCTCCTGCTGGAATGGCCATCAGTGGTACAAAAGGGGGTGGTAATGGAAGGAGCATCTGAACCAATCAAACACTCACACCCAGTCAAAAGATTTGGGTTTAATCCATCACCGTTCTTTAGCCCACTCTGCCACCACAGTTCAGACATGGCCATATGCAAATCAGTCTGACCCTGTGCCTCATGGGAACAGTCCAGCCCGGACTGGCCATCAGTGTCCAAGCTGCCCGGTGTCCCAATGCCACTTGTGACTATAGCACGCAGTTGATCAAGCGCATGCGTGACCTGCACCAGGCCCTTAGCCACATCCAGGCAGCAGTGTGACATTTCGTGTTGCATGCTAACGCAGCTTCTAGCTAGCATGGAGATTGCGGTAGATTGGCGGCTCACTGCCTGTCAAAGCCCAGCTCACCTGAGTTTCTGTTCAGTTCTGATGGAGGTTGAAGACAGTCCGACCCCACCCTGAAACTGCTTGTTCCAGCACAGTGGTTTCCAACAGTGCACTAAGAACCAGAAGCTCAAGGGAAGGGGGAAATGGATAAAATAAAAAAAGAGAGACAACACCGTTCTTGCGTTTCCACTGTAGAAGTGCTGCTAAAATTGGCGGCCCTCTCTGACTTCTGTAGAAACTGGTGCCTAAGGAAACATAAACAAAGAACAGATAAGTGCAACCTATCCCTAAATGTGTTCCTGACTAACCCTTAATCTATTTAGAAATTCTCTTCTAAAAGTACCTCTTGGATCCTGGTCTTTAGCTTCCAGGTTTGGAATGTGTTACTGTTCTGGGATGTGCTTTCTATTACTGTAAAACTTCTGTAAAATCAAACGAATATCATTATCAGAATTACCAACATCTAACATTCACCTTAATATAACTAAAGCCTAAGTTCTTAATAGCAAACTCACTTTTCACACATGCCCAGACTTTTTATAAAACAAATACTGTACTTTTACATCAAAATACAGCAGGTAATTTGTGCAAGTCCTTGATTTACTGTTTGCCTTGCTGTCAATGGTTTCCTCTGTTCGATTCTTAAAAAGTTCCATGTAAAACAATGTTTATTTCACAAAATTCCACAAAGTATTCTTGTAACAAAGGATTTGAACCACAAAGTTTGTGGGAGATATCTTGTTCCAAATTGTCTTTACATGAATCCAGAAATCGCCGACAAAGTTCTTTCAGGTAATAAAAAGTTTTACACTTACTTGTTGCTGAAAAGGGATATGGATCAGTCTAACCTTGTCTTCTTTCTCTTTTGCAGGTCGATTGCAGTGGACAGAAGAGGGGCTGAGGCAAGAAGGAGCCGGAAACCGGAAGAAGGAAGAGCCAGCAGCCGCGCCCGTTGAAGCCAATGAAGGTCTGGAGAGAGCAGGAGTGCCAGCGCCGAAGGATCTGTTCTCAGGTAAGTGGGAGGTAGACGAGCAAAAGCACTGGCTGAGGCTCAGGGGCTGCCATTTATAGACAGGGCTGGTTGTGGTTCGAAGAGCTGGGTGTGGTTCAAAGAACTGGGTGTGGTTCTCACAAGCAGGTGTGCAGAGCTTCAGTTATTATGCTAATGAGTTGAAGTAACACATGGCCTAGGGAGGAGTGCTCTAAATAAGCCTTGGTAAAAGCAAGGTCCAATGTGCAAACAAGACAGCAAAGTCCAAACTTGTGAATACATTGAGCAACATACACAGAAGTCTTAGGGAGGGGCTGCGATAACAAGAAAGGATTTCAATAGTATGATTAAAGAGAGCTATTAAAGAGACCACTAGTGCAATGAGAGCGGACATGCTCTTTGCTGTGCACAAACCCTAACAGTCGCCCCCCTCAAAGGCCCTCCTACTGGACTGGCTTTCCCTGGATTTTTTAGATAAAACTGTCTAATCAAGCATGGGGCATGTACATAGGACGCTGGTTCCCATGAATTCTCAGTTGCGTCATATCCTTTCCATTCTACTAAATAAAACAGACGTCCATGAATTCTTTTTGCGTCTTTTATGCTTTTCACTTCATATTCTAGATTTCCCTTAATTGGTATTGGTGGAGGTGGTGGTTCGGGTCGGGTATTTGGGTTGTACGGCTTAAGCAAGGACACATGGAATGTAGCATGTACTGGGTATTCTTTTGGTAAGTCCAATTTTACTGCTACCGGGTTTACTATGGCAGTTATACTAAAGGGTCCAATGAAACGTGGTTGCAGCTTTCGGGATCCCTCTATATTTAGGTTCTTTGTGGAGAGCCATACTTTGTCACCGATTTTATAGATTTGGGCCTCAGATCTGTGTTTGTCTGCCTGTCTTTTCATGCTTTCTTTGTACTTTAATAAATGTTTCCTGGCCTTGACTTGTATGTCACCTAATCTCGTTAGTCTATCTGTTACTGTAGGCAACAGGGAATCTTCTAATAAAATGGGTATAGCTCTCGGATGATACCCCTGCATGAAATAGAATGGTGAGCAAAGTAGAGCTGCATGCTCAGTATTATTATAAACAAACTCCGCTACAGGGAGAGCTTCCAACCATTCACTAGAATAATCAGCCAATAAACAACGTAGCATTTGAAGTAAGGTTTGGTTCAGTCGTTCAGTTTGTCCATCTGTTTCTGGATGGAAAGCAGTAGATAATGCCACATCTATTTTCAGTTTTTCGCATAATTGTTTCCAAAATCTAGAGTTGAACTGGCTACCTCGGTCTGACACCACTTTACTTGGCAAACCATGTAAACGCAAAATTTCTCTTATGAAAATATCGGCAAATTCTGCTGCAGTTGGCAATTTCCGTAATGGTACAAAATGTGCCATTTTAGACAAAAAATCCATTATCACTAACACTGTTGTGAAGGATTTTACTGGTGGTAAACCTACAATAAAGTCTACACTCACAGTGTACAAAGGTTGTTTGGGTGATGGCATTGGTATTAACAAACCGTCAGGGGCCTTATGATAAGATTTATATCTTGCACAAACTGGACAGGTGGAGACAAATTGCTTAATGTCCTTACTCATATTATCCCACCAAAAGTGTTTTCGCACATTTTCTAGGGTTTTTACCCAGCCAGGATGACCTGCCAACGGTGAGGCGTGATGCCAAATTATCACCTGTGTTTGTAATTCTGTGGTGGGCACTAACAGCATGTTGTCGTGATACAATAAACCTTGTTGTATTGAGTTATGGGAATCCTTTAACCAATCTTGAGGTGCTATTTGCATGTGTGCATTATATAGATCTGTGATGAAATCCTTCTGTTGTACTGGTGCCAAAAGTTTTTGGGGAGGAATAATGGGTTCTCCTATTTTGTCTTGTTTCATGTCTGAGGTATGTCCGTATCTAGATAACACATCAGATTGAATTTGTTGTGCACCTGGTCTGTAGGTTATAACGAAGTCAAATGTACTAAAAAAAATTAACCAGCGCATCTGATGTGGAGTTAATGCCTTTAGTGATCCAAAAAACGGTAGGTTCTTATGGTCAGAAAAGATGGTAACAGGGTACTTGGCTCCCATTAAATGGTGCCTCCATTCAGAAAAGGCTACTTTGATAGCTAATAGTTCTCTTTCAGCCACTGTGTAATTTTGTTCAGCTGGTAATAACTTTTTGGAATAGAAGGCTGTAGGATTTAATTGGTCATCTACTACATCTCGTTGAGAGAGAACTCCTCCTAAAGCTACTTGTGAAGCATCCGCTTCAACAAAAAATGGCAAGTCAGGATCAGGATGTTTCAGAATTGGGGCTGAAGTGAACTTTTGTTTCAGAAGTTGAAAGGCGTGTGCCGCCTCATCAGACCAAAGAAATCGTTGCCCTTTCCGCAACAAGGTGGCTATTGGGGCTGCAATGTCTGCAAAATGAGAAATAAACCTCCTATAAAAATTGGCGAAACCCAGAAATTTCTGAACATCCTTCACGGATGATGGTTCTGGCCAATCAGTAATAGCACTCATTTTCTTTTCATCCATAATTATTCCTTGAAGTGACAGGCAGTATCCTAAAAAGTCCACTTTGCTGACATTAAAAGTACATTGTTCTAGTTTAGCAAAGAGATGATTTTCTTTTAACTTTGATAATACTGCACAAACATGTTGGGTATGTTCTTCCGGGTTCTTAGAGTAAATGGGGATGTCATCTATGTATACTATGACACAAACGTCCAGGAATTCGTGTAGGACCTCATTTATAAAGAATTGAAAGGCCGCAGGGGCATTACACAACCCAAAGGGCATTACTGTGTACTCAAATAGACCAAACTTTGTCTTGAAAGCAGTCTTCCACTCATCCCCCTCTTTTATTCGGACCAGGTGGTAAGCTCCCCACAGATCTAGTTTAGTGTATACAGTAGAATGTCTTAATTGATCCAACAACACAGGTATTAGAGGAAGAGGATATTTATTTTTTATTGTAGCCTTATTTAGTCCTCTATTGTCGATACACGCGTGCAGAGATTTATCCGGCTTCGGGATAATAAAAAGTGGAGATGACACCGGAGATGTGGAATGTTGGATGAACCCAGACTGTAGTTGGTCGTCTAGGTAGGTTCTTAAATATTTGGGGCCAGATGTAGGTCGGCAAATACCGGTCGGTAATGGCCGATTTCGGCCGTTACCGACCGGTATTTGCTAATGGAGATGTAGGGGCCTGAAAATATACAGGATCGGTATATATACTGATTAGGTAAATTTACCAATTCTGTAAAATACCGAATCGGTAAATTTACTGAATCGGTAAATCCAGATGTAGGTGGCACTGAAAACAGTGCCACAGGCCATTACCGATTTGTTATTTACCATGTAATTCTATTGCATGGTAAATAATGAATACCTGTGTACATGCACATCTATGCATGTACACCTGTGCCATGTGACACACATACATGCCCTGCCATGTGGCACACATACATGCCCTTAGGGCATGCCAAAATCAGGGGTGCAACAGGGTGTCAAAGTGATACCCTGTCACCCTTGCAAAATCGGTAATTTTACCGAATCGGTATTTACCGATTCGGTAATTGCCATTGATTCCTATGGGCCTTTAGGCCCATAGGAATCAATGGCAATTACCGAATCGGTAAATACCCATTCGGTAATTACCGAATCATACAGATTCGGTAAAAATTACCGAATTTTTACCTACATCTGATTTACCGAATCTAGAATACAAAATCGGTAAAATTCGGTATTCTAGAGTTGGTAAATCAGATTTACCTACATCTGGGCCCAGGTCTCTTCGTCAGTCAAAGCATATACTCTGTTATTAGGTAAAGGGGCCCCTGGGATAAGATCTATACGGCGGTCATATGACCGATGTGGGGGCAACACAATAGCCTTCACTGGATCAAAAACGTCTTTAAAGTCAGAATATTCAGGAGGGAGACTTGGTTCATCTTGTGTAACACTAGCACAGTGTATTACTGTGCTCTGTTCTGTACCTGCTTCTTGATAGCAATTGGTTCTACAGAATGAGGAATCCAAAGTAACTGTTCTGTTCACCCAATCAATTTTTGGGTTATGAGTTGTTAACCAGGGTACCCCGAGAATCAAGCCAAAATTAGCGGTATCTATCAGATCAAAGCTCATCATCTCTGTGTGCCCGTTTTGACAGACCATGACAAGAGGACTTGTTTGTTTTGTGAATAATCCAGAGGTCAATTCTGACCCATCCACTGCACTTACTGCTTCTGGACAAGGCTTTAGGCAAATAGGAAGACCTAATGTGTTAGCTAACTTATTATCCACAAAATTTCCTGTTGCTCCTGAATCCAGTAGGACAGGGAGAGAATGTCTAACTTGGGTAGTAACAATTAAAAAGATCTGAATTATGAAATGTCTAGGTATGTGCGGTACCATGAAGGCTGCAGAATTAGAGGTTTGATTAGGATGTTTTCTCGAACAAGTAACCTCCCCCTTTGTCGAGCTTAATCGTTTCCCGACTCAGTTGAGGAGATAGAGGAAACAGTACCCTTTCGTGAAGTTTTAGGTTTTACTGGAAATTCTCTGGCAAAATGTCCTGCCTTGCCACAATATAAACATAATTGAAGATTTCTCCTTCTTTCTTTTTCCTCTGATGTGAGTGGACCTCTGAGTGTTCCTATTTGCATATGCTCAGGTTCAGGGAGTTTATTTTCTGTGTCTTTCTTCTCATGTCTAATAAAAGTTAACCGCGATTCCAGTTTGGATTTATCTCCCTTTCTTTCTCCTAGTCTGTGTTCCAATTTCACGACTAAATCTACAAAGTCAGAATAGTCTTCTGGCAAATCAACAATATGAAGCGCGTCTTTTAACTCGTCTCTCAAACCTTTA